>NW_026914319.1:0-1353771 GCF_034315485.1 Pezoporus occidentalis | reverse complement strand
GGGTGTGCTTCAGAAGGAAAGCAGCAAGAAATAGTGACCACCCTGGGTGGGAGAAGAGAAGGTCATGGGGGAAAGCAGGTGATGGATTGAAATCTCTTCTCTGTGTTACAGCAACACATCACATGCTCGGTAAAGGGAAGTACTGACGAGTTTTGCTCTGACAGGCAAAGGACTAGTGTCCTTCGGCACATGCTGGCGTGTCCATTCATGCGCCTCTATGTCAGCCCTTTACCCATGGTCCTTTACAGAAAGAGCAGTCTTCAGTCTGGAACAATCCAGGAGCTGCTAATCATTCTGTCACTGTCTTAGTTGCAAAAGTTTTCTCCTGTGAGACTTATTCCCTATTCTTCCCCCTTCAGGTAGAAACACTGTGAGAAAAAAATTCAGAAGTTATGCCTGAAAAGTAATTTTCCTGTATGAAAAATGTTCATGCAGAGCATCAGTTTTCTTCAATATGCTTGTTATGTCTGTAACCTGCTGCCTCTATATATGTCCCCACGGCAGCCAGCCGAGTATGAGCCAGCAGTGGTTTAGTCTGGAGAAAACGAGGCTGAGGGGACACTTCTCACTCAACAACTAATTGAAAGGAGGTTGTAGTGAGGTGGGTGTCAGTGTCTTTCCCCAAGTAATAAGCAATAGGATGAGAGGAAATGGCTTCAAGTTGTGCCGGGGAGGTTTATCCTGGGTATTAGGAAGAATTTCTTTACCAAAATGGTTGTCAAGCATTGAAACAGGCTGTCCAGGGATGTGGTTGAGTTCCATCCCTGAAGTGTGGTGCTTTAGTGGTAGACTTGGCAGTGCTGGTTAATGATTGGACACTTAGGAGTCATTTCCAACCTAAAGGACTCTGATATATTGTGTCTTTAACAAGCCTTTTCTTTATACACACCTTCCTAGTGACACCCTGTCACTAGTGACCCTGCTTATAAAAAGTCAGGCAACAAGGGCCAGTGTGTTTTGACAAGGATTGTGAAGCAGTAATACATAGATTTCAAATGGGAACACTGTGCAGAGCAGTGCACCTGAATAAGAAATCTATTCTAGGGAAGGAGGAATCAGATGGAGAAGCCAATGATGCCTCTGCTGGTGTAGGAAATCTGCAGGATGTGCGCATTCAGCCAAGGAACAAACCAAACCCTGCCATCAAATACCATATGCAGAAGGGCCATCTTTTCACCAGATTAACATCATTTTGCAGGTACTGCAATGAATGGAAGTACTTGACCGTTTACTAAAACCATTATCACGTAACAAAATGCATCACAAAAGGTTATTTTTTTCTCAAACACCATGCCATTAACACCAGCATCTTTAGAATATGAGCTCCCATCTGGCAGGTATCATCTGGAGCCCTGGGAACCACATCCAGTTCTCTCACCGCATTAATAAATACCACAGCAGTTTACAAGGACTTTTTTTTCGGGGGGGGCGCACTTATTATTAAACCGTCTATCATTTATTTGCAATGAGAGCCCAGAGTGCTTACATCAGAGTCCCTGAAAGGTTTTGACAAGATGGAAGTTTTCCATTTGAACATCCAAAGGATCTGATGTTACCCAAGCTGACGGCTGTGACTGTCCCACTAGGAAGGAGCAGCAGTGAAGCTCTTCCCAGGTCCTGTTGACATGATGATACTACCAAACACTTTCACAACCTTCTCAAGTATTGTCACAACTAAAAACTCAGAGAATAGCAAAACACTATGGGGCAGAAACTGGCTGTGAACAGCACGCATCTGAGGCAGATAAAACCCACAACAGCGAGTCAGCGCATTTGCTGTGCAAAACAAAGCACAACTTGCTCTAGTGAAGACTAGTTTCACAAATCTACAGGGAAAAATGTGGCTCCAGTTAACCCTGCAACATCTTGGTGCAGGAACCAGAGCCATATTTCCATTGTATTGCACTTCAGCTTGTAAGGTGCAGCAAGTCTGTACTTGTAAGCTTCTCTTTTCAGAAACAGATTTGAAGGCATATGGCTTGGTGGGTAGTCCAAGTTTAGAGGCCTCTGCCAGCAGAGTAGATGTGTCTTACTTAACACAGGCAGCTTAAATTCAAACCGTGAATAAAAGGTGGCATTTTGACAAGAAGTTCCAAAGAGAAAGCAAAAGACACCAATGGCAAAGAAAATGCTGAGGATGTTTGGAGAATGCTCTTAGAATAGGAAAGGAGGACATCTTTTACAGTGCAGGAGCCCAATTCAGGCAAGTAACTGAGCTTAGTAATTTGAAGTTTAAGGAAAAATGTACTTCCAGCTACACAGGAAATGATGGCAACGTATGTCAAGTCCTAAATATGCTATGATCTGTTGTGAAGGAACTGCTCAAGAGTTTTAAAGAGAACTGGACCATAAATCTCTAATTACTAAAGAGCACACAGATGTTTGTGCTGAACTGATAATATTCACTTGCAATACTGATAGCACTTTTTTCAGTTACTAAGAATGTACGTTTTATTCTATTTAACAGCACTTGCTCTTTAATTTGCAATTAATTCAATACTAATGATCAAATTATGAGTTTTATTCTTCCCCTCACAAAGAGCCAGGCTGTGAGAGGATGAATTTTGCATTACCTAGCACTACCTGCTTATGTCAAACTCCAGAGTATTTTCTCAGCAGTACTGGAGCAGGCACAACTGGTTCGGGTTTTTCTGGAACAGCAGCATCAACAGAGTGATCATGAAATGACAGCCTGAAACCACTTTGTTTTTGTGTAAGAAAGGACCAGAAACCGCTGCACAAGTCACTAACTACAGAAGATATCTCATTTATTTAATCAGTTATTTTTTAAATTAATAACATTTGTTAACTTCTTGCATATGTATGCAGCACATTCAGCATAATCTTACAGAACTTGTAACTTTAAAGTGTTGCATTTCATTATTATCAAAATGCCGTTTGACACAAAGTGAGGAAGACAAAAAAGGAAACAAATACCAGTCAGCATTTCTACCATCATAGTGTAAAAATTTGGAATTGTAATTAATTGTCTAACAAGCTGTAAAATTAAACGTGAATACATTTTTACAGAGAGCCAGAGGGAAGAACCTATATAATGTAACAACTGTATATTGTTGCAATTCTGTATTTTAAGGGTTACAAATCAAGGATCAACCTTTCAAGAAAAACCTCTATGTCTACCACTTACAATAACTGGTAACTTTAAATCAACTGGTTCACCTCTATCACTTCAAATCAGCAACTTCATATAAACTTGGTATCCACACTTAAACAAAAAAAAAGAGTATAGAAACTGCAAAGGTGATAAAACGCAAACTGAGAATAAGTTTTAAGACTCCTTAAAAAGCACTTCATAGTGGAAGCAGCAAGCAGGAAGAAACAAGCTGCTTTGGAATTCTTGTTTAGCCAGTGTATTTCTCAAGCTACTGGGTATAAACCAAGGATTTCAGAATCCTATATACTAGGTGCATCAATATTCCTATTAGAGGCCTGAAAGAATTAAACCCTAACTCTGCGAATGATTTAACACAGATGTTGGGGTAGTCTAAGGAACAGGCTAAGCTCTGAAATTAGCATTACCTGATACAAGGGAACCCCTACACTAACAGGAATATCAGGGCCTAGAGCCACAAACAGCAACTGAATTCTGCCCAAACCCAGTAATAATAAAAATTATGACAAGACAAAGCAGTTACACAAAAAAAGGTAACTTAGCATCAGTTTAGCCACTGCAGTGTTCAACTGTAATTGTTTTACATGCTTTGATTCACAATGTAAATATTTTTTAAACTATGTGAGGACAAACAGTTATAGTAATGACTTGTTAAACAGTATTGAAAGAACATCAAGCAGACTAAATTCCTTCATTCACTCCTCAGGAGGGTTTCCAGGAACCCCCATCCTTCTTTTACCCTTTTAAGGAAACAGAGCGGGGCAAACTTAACTGTCTCACCTAGGACTCTGAAAGTCCAGAGGGCCACAAAGATGATCAGAGGGCTGGAACACCTCTCCTGTTAAGACAGGATGAGAGTTGGGCTTGTTCAGCCTGATAGCAGTTCTGGGAAGATCTTACAGCAGCCGCCTAAGTGCCTAAAAGCAGCCTACAAGAAAGCTGGAGAGGCTTTTTACAAGGGCATGTTGGGATAGGACATGGGGAAATGGCTTTAAACTGAAAGAGGGGAGGTTTAGATTGGATATAGGGAAGACATTCTTTACTATGAGGATAGTGAGACACTGGCACAGGTTGCCCAAAGCAGCTCCTGCCCCATCCCTGGCAGTGTTCAAGGCCAGGTTGGACAGGGTTTTGAGCAACCTGGTCTAGCAGAAGGTGTCCATGCACAGGGCAGGGGGGTTGGAACCAGATGAGCCTTAAGGTCCTTTCCAACCCAAACCACTCTGATTCTGTGACATTGACAATAGCATATTACACGATATTTTTTTAGTCAAAACTTTAGATTAAGGGGAATTCTGAAACAAGCTTGGCCATTGACATATGGAGAGGCACAACTAAAGACAAACTATACAACTGCAGTCAAAACACAAAAAGGTGTTTTAAATGAAACCAAGTGAAGAGAGGAATGGCAGCTGGATAAAGAATGGAAAAGGACAACCTTCTTCCGTCCTGAGCTCCCCACCCTTTATTTCTGCCTTCCTGAAGGCATTTTCCAAGCAGCTGATTATAGAACTCATTTTAAAATGCAATCTGAAACAGAAACAAAGCCTTTTGTTTAAAGTATATGACTTAAGTAACTTCATTAAAATATTCCCTTTTAAAGACAGAGCTATGCAAGCATTCTTCAGGCTACTGCCTGAAGAATAATTCCATCAAAACCACTGGCAGTTACACTATAGCCTGATATTAACACTTCAATTAAAGCAAAGCCGATACTGTTAACACTTTAAATATTTCCCAGTATACCTCCACAGGCCACTCAGGCTTATGGACCAACAGCCATAACTCAGCAGTATGTTTGCTATCTGACTTAAACATGTACCCAAAGCACATTCACTTCACAAGCCCTTCCTGACTGAAAAAAAACCCTATGCCTCAGGCATTATTCACTGAAAAAAATACAAAGAACCAAAGCCTGGTATTTGTCTGGTATTGTGACTACAGAGTAGCAACAGGGCAATATTCATGAATCGATCTACCCCCAAAAAAAACCCAATTTACAGTTAAATATATTACAAATTGAGAGCTTAACATATCAAAAGTTCAGAAATATCATACCGCTTCAAAAGAGTCACAGCCTATCAGTATAAAGGAAGAATATAAAACTATTTTATTGACCACTGTTCACCAGTATTTACAATAAAGTAAACAATATACAGTCTGATAACATTCAAATTACTACAAAGTTAGTTTTCACCTGGTCTTCTTGAGACCAGGTGATCCCAAATACTAAAAAGAATGATTCTACAGTTTTAAAGGGCTAGGTTTGGGTAAAGGAGGTACATGCACATCAATAGTATAGAAGACTACAAAAACATCTGTGAGTTTGTTTAAACATTCATTATGATTCTTTAATAACTATGGAAGTTTATGAATGTTTTATAAAAGCTTTTACCTAATATGGAGGAAGTAGTAGTATCAAATGCTCTCTTGTGATAAATGAAACAAGTCGCAGAAAGCTTTTATTTACTTGCTGTTGATGCAAAACATACTACTTCAAAAAAATATCAAATTTGATTCTTGTTAGAATGTATGTTTCTCACATTGCTAATAAATCAAATTTCCGGGTTTAATATTCATATATATAAAAAAGCAATGCAACTAATTATTGTGCTTCATCTTCTGGGCATGAATGCCAAGTTAGTCGCTCTTCGTAAAAAGCGATTACGATCTGAGGACACTTCACGTTAGCTTCTTTGGCCAGCACCAGATCTGCCTCATCAGAGTCTTTCCTGATGTAGAAGAGAGTGGGATTTAAGAAAATGCATAATTGTAAGTAAGTAAATAAAGCAGCTTTTGATAGGGCATAGGTTCTAAAAAGAATATCAGTTTTCAGTATACCAAGAATTTCCACGTTAATGGGTAAGGTTTCATAGTTGCATCTTCCTTCCCTTCCTGTATTTTTTTCTGTTTTAAAGGAAAACACTATTCAAAGTGAACCATTTATACAGTTACCAATTGCAGTATGTAACAAAACAATTTTGATGATTTTTTTCTTTTAAAGTATAATCACAACTTCATAGTAAGACTTTTAAAAATCACTAGCATCAGTCTTAAGACGGGGCACTTACATTCAATTTCTATTTACTCTTTATGCAAGTCACTTCCTATACTTTACACTGCTTTTCTTGTTGCTGTTTTGGGATAATAAACTTCCCAGTCTGACATGCTTCAGAGTCCATTTTGAAGTGTATGTTGCCTTCACAAGTCAGTTTTGTGAAAACATATTTATATCTATGTTTGTTGCCTACTATCAATTATGAAAAACTAGTAAACTGCAACTGAACTAAATCCTTCTGTTTCATTTTGCCAATTATCACTGCAGAAATCCACAGTCATAATCCGTATTTTGTATTGCTTCTGAGTTTCACGTATAATTTAGGGAGGATGTAAGAAGACAGAAGGGAGACAGAATCTTCCAAAGCACTAATCTTCAGCAGTCCGGGCACATCACATGGCAAATAATTTCTCTGGAGACCACTCAGTTTGACTCCATTCAGAAAATTCTGCCCTCCTCAAAGGCTGTGGAAAGCTATCGTTGTTCTCATCCCACTACCATATGACATCCAACCCCCAGTAAATGTCAATTCAATTTTTTGTATTCTCAACACTGGAAAAACAGTGCTGATTTTCTTCTACTTGTTTTACAAGGTAGGAAGTCTTTCTGTCAACACTGTAGCTAGTGAAGCTGGTCTTGACCTATCCTCCCAACAACACAAACTCCCTCCATCACTTTCCCCTATTTCTAGCCCATAACAATAAACCTTTCCTCCATATTGTTTATTCTTCATCTCATCCTCAGCTTCCTCCACTAGCTGCTTCCAATTCCACTTAGTTGCATGCAGAACAGCTGGCACTACAGCCAAACAGCTGCTGGATTCCTCCCTGCCATTCACTCAGCAAAACCATTACCAAGATCCATCTTTTCCATACAAATGCTAGTTTTTCCATATTTTATCAGGATTTACCTTTTAAATTTCTACTTCCATAAAACTGAACCAACAGAAACTAAAGTTATTTTGGATTTTGAAGGAAGAGTGATTAAGTACTAACTGATTATAGGAAGCCTTGTTTTTCTAAGAATACAAGGACAGTAAGCAGACCACCAGTTCCTCTGTCTTACTCCTGAAATAAAGTTGCCCAATTAGCCTAAGTGCAACTGCCTGTCCTCTCTTAATATGGAGAACTGTGGATCTAAGACTTACCATTTCATGAGGAACATAAGCTCTCCACTGCTATCTGTAGCCCCAATTATCCGCTCAGGATCAAGACCCCTTGCAAATCCTCTTGGTTTATCAACCTATTGAGTAAGTTAAAATATCAGTATCTCGTTTAAGACGAAATTCTACTTGGGCATTAGTGTTAAATACATTCTTTTACATACATATGTGTCTCTATCAGAACAACAAAAAAAAAATAGCCTTGCATAATTGTAAATGCTGTAATTACGTATTATTGTCTGAAGATTATATCTACTTTTTCAATGACTGATCTTCATGCCGAGTCATCCAGATGTAAGGTAGTAACAAAGGACTTTACAGAAATGTTCTAGCATTTATTTCTGAAAACTCAATAGATGAAACAATTGGTCTAAAACCATTATAGTAGACAAAAAACCAAACATGGCCTGTAAAAGCAACAGAAGGGGCAAAGCAGAAATGCAGTCCTGCAAGAGGGAAAAACACATCATTTTCAGCAAAACAACAGGCTTGTGATGGCTTAAGCCAACTGTGAAACTGCACCCTTGGGGAATATCTCAATTGTTCTTGGCTGACTGAGATCACATCAGTGGCAAGAAATATCATGACTATTTCCTGTATTAGTTCCTCTAGGTTCACAGTATCCTTTTGAGACAGTGACCACTGCTGTACCAGATAAAGCCATGCAACTGACTTTATACAGAAACTAAAATACTCTTTGTATTATTAATAAACTATGCCTTCTGACGCCTTCAAACCTTTTTGACAGCAATCACACATCCAACAGCTGTCTTCAGTAAACTGACACTGCCAACCAGTCTTGTTTCAGATTGCTAGTTTACAGAGAAAAATATGAACTATCGAACACATTACTGCATTTGCATTCTTTTGTACTTGTCAGCACTGAATTTGTCATGCTGCTTGTTCATTTAAAGTGTAGAAGAAACCAAGACCTTTAAGAAAAGGTAGGCTTTCTTCACTTAGCCTTTCTACTTCCTCTTATCAAGTCTGGTCCTAATCTAAGTAACTGCCTGATCTTCACATTTTGCAGTCTTGCCACTCCCCTATTCAAAATCATATGCTAAATATGAAAGCAAAACCAGAACTTAATCTTTGTTCCATTTATGAACCTTCTGCTCTAATATAACCAACCACTTGATATCATTCATTAGTAACTTTTTAACCAGTCTTACTTTCAATTATTCAGGAAGCATCATGGGACAACACAAGAACTTTTAGCAATCATGTCAATCAATCATCTTTTACTCATCTTTTGGAAGGTCTCATTAACAACCAAGAATGATTACTCTTTTCAAACCACAGTTCCAGATGTGAGGCTTTTACAGTTTTAAACCCATGTTTGGTCTCATTCTCAAAATGACAATAGGATTTTTTGGGGGGCGGTGATGGAGGGGTAGTGAAGAGACACAGGAAAAAAAAAAGTTTAGCACATGAACATATACTTACAGCATCACGCTTCTTCTTTGATTTACTATCATCAGACTCGCTATCTGACAAGGATTTTCTTTTGGCACCATCTGTTTTTTCTTTACCAGCTTTCTGAGAGTTCAGAAAAGCTTCGATTAGCTCTGGACAATCTAAGTTTTCTTCAGGTTCCCATGTGTTGTCAGCACTGAAACATATACACAGTTATGTAAAACTATGGAAAGAAATAAAACTAGCCAAATGGCTCACCTTAAGCAAGTTAATTCATTTTCTCTTTACGTAAGGCAAGTTTTTCAAACCTAAAGATACTTATCTTGCCATCTTTTGTAACCTTCATGTACTAAATTTCATAAAAGAAATTAGTATGCTCTGCTACTGTTGACAAATTATGTTCTTAAACTGGAGATACAGAACAAGCAGGTCTCTTAGTTCCTATAATCCAGCAGGACCATAGGAGTTAAAACAAGCAATACCCACTCTACCAAAACTTACCTGTACATTTAAACTGACTCCTTTCCCTGGTTCCTCTAAAGACTGTCCATGCAAACAAGTTATATGATAGAGCACTAAGACTTATGGAGAACAGAATGTACACAACACTCACCACAAACAGCGTCCATATGTCTAAGTTTCTATACATGAAGAATATGCTAAAAAGCTCTGAGCACTGAGCTCAGCTGTACCTAGAACTATCTTCTTCCTTCAGTCAACTACAGGAGGCAACAAAGGTTCCATGTCCAGAGCTGGGCAGTGCAAATGTTTCAGTGAGCATGCATACTGTTAACTAAAATTTTAAGTGCATGAATATTCTCTACAACAACTAAGCACCTCTTCAGAAGTCCTCATGCACAAATCCTGCCATGGCATTACCGCACAAGCAGGATGCCTACAAAGTATTTTCAGTTACTGAACTGTATTTTTTAAGTAACATCCTCAAATACTAAACACACTGTGTTTTGCTATTTCTGCTCTTACCACTACACAAACTTCAGGTACTAGAAGGCAGGATATTGCACTGTGATCACTCTGGGAGGTACATAACAATAATACCATTGCATATAACTGCTTAAGTTCAAATGATAGGTGCATCACCTTTTTTTCAGATAGCAAAGCAGCCTGCCAGAAAGTGTCATGGGAGGGATGGAGGAGGCACAGCTATGTGCTTTCTTTAACAATCAATTTTTAAGCTCACTTAAAAGACTTTCCTGGGCTTCCGTAAGTCCTGTGAAAGCGACTCAAAAGATACCTTTTGGGCATGCCTAATGAATGCAACTATGCCACAGAATTCCTTATGCAAATTCATCTAATTGGAGAGTTGTTCAGAAAAATGAATAATAAACTGTCTGCTTCAAATTCATCATTTCAGAACTGATTACAGTCTAAATCCCTGCAAAGTCTCCTACTTGGAAGTAACATTCATTCTGCTACATATATAACAACTGTCAGTCTAACTTGGCTGCCCCACTTGAACATGCATTTATGGACATCCTTCGCTTGTTCTTTAAAATGTATCACCATCATCCAATCCCCTCTTTGCATAGTTATTTCAAATAAATGGTTAATATTTAGCATTCTATCAGAAAAAAATAACAGGTAATGCCTTACTCTGTAAATCCTTTCCACTTCAAGTAGTATTCCACCTTTCCATTTACAACACGTCTGTCCAGGACTTTTTCCACAACAAATTCCTCAGGCTCTGCCTCTTCAACTTTTTTACCTTTGCCATTCTGTTTCTTTCCCATTTTGTGCTACAAAAGAAATTCAGAATTACATTATTCTTTCTTTCGCTTTACACAGTTACTTCACTGGCCAAATCCAACTTTGCTCACTAAACAGCAAAGAATCATGTACTTATTCACACTAAAGCCAGAAGCTCAGACTCCTTTTACGTTAGTGCATGTGGTCAGGTAACCTGAGCAAGACATGTTAATGTTTTGGGTTTTTTTCAGTTGCTTAATGAGATACCCAACACTAGTTCTATAAAGGTGAAATATTTTTGTCCATACACAGTGCCTCCCCTTATAAATTTCAGTATAAGAAACTCTCAGTGCTACATGCTCAAAAATTTATAAAGCTTCTGAAAGTTCACTCTATGCCTGTGAAAAGGCAGAGAGCAAGAAACAGCATAAGACAGAAGTAAAGTAGTAAGGGAACTGTGGAAATGCATAAAACAGGAAAAAAAAAAAAAGAAAAGCTGATGGGAGCAAAGTTTATGATGTATAACTACAATAAGCAAAATACTCAACAATAACCCATCACTGTCTAACAGGATGCATGCTAGAAGCATTCCATTACTGCAGTCCCTTCTCATTCTCAGGCACGCACCAATGCAACTTACATTCAAACAGATGTCACAAAGGTGCAAAAATTTAAAGACACCTATACTTAAGTACAGCACTAAACATATAAATGAAATTTTGCTAACTTAAACAACTTTGTAAGTGTTTTAAGTTTACATTTGATACTTCAAATAATATTCTTAAAGTTCTTAAAATATTACATCCACATCATCCTCAAGGCATTCCCAGTTTAATAAGGCACATTTAAATAGTAATAGAAGGACACATTTAATAATTTCCTTTTTTGCAATCTTAAAAAGTTTGGATCAAGCCTATCATGTTGTATCACATTTCTGGAGCACTAGCAGACCAAAAGCAATTTGCTCGCCATTTTGGACTGCACCTTATAAGGAAATTGTTAAAGTGGCAGCCATAAACTAATGGGAGCAGGATTAAGCTCCTAAAACGTATACTCGTGCAGCACCCTAAATCAAAGTGGACAGAACTAATTCCTCACTAATGCATTTCCTATAGAACAGAAAACAGACAAGCAAAAAATAAATCTCAGAGCACATCTAGTTGCATGATGGCCTTTCTCTAATCCTCTCTAGAATGAAAGCAGGTTGGTTTGAGAATACTGTGAAGCAGGTTTTTACACTTCGTAGGAATTTGTCTTGATGTGGTGAAAGGTAAAAATAAAAAATATGTACATTAGACAAAAAAACCTGTTCTTTTTATAAACTGAAGATTTAAGGCCAATTCTTTCTTTCCAAAGCCATGTCTTTGTGCCCTTATTTTTCATAACTGATTTCCACCCCACTCCCCAAAACAGCTTTACTCTGGTTAGCAGAAACTGAAGGTGTAAACAACAAGGAGAAGGAAAAGTTTCAAATTTCTCTTTCAAACAGCAAGTTTCTGTATATGGTTATATCTCATGCAACATTTGTTTTGATCTGAAGCACAGAAGAGAGATTATCTAAAACAGAGCATGTATTTCCAATTAAGATTTTAACTGCCTGCATATCCCAGGTGTATTTTGACCACAGCATTCATGTCTGAAAAGTGTCAACTTAAGCACACTGGCTTTTTTTTGCCTCCACAGGAAAAAGAATGTAAGGCTGATATTGAAAGAAAATTAAAACATGGAGATGTCCAATGCTTCTATGAAGGCAGCTTCGTTCCAGAAACAGAAGTGCGAAAAAGAGAAACAGGCAGAAATGAGGAAAACACATGAACAAAAAAAAAAAAAAAAGAGAGAAAAATAAAGAAAAACCAAACAAGACAGACTCACTATACCATAGTAATAACATTATAATTACTGGTGATGAGGCAAGCAGGCTACAAGTGGGGAATATCTCCATCTGTGTTCTCCGTTGCACTAAAATTCTTTGATTCAATGGAAGATTGTTTTCTGGTACGCTTTTCGGCTTCACTAATTCTTGTCACTTAAAGATAAATGTTTTGGATTTCTGTATCAAAGCAACATTTTTTTTTTTTTTTACTTTCTAAGACTTAAGTATCTAGAGAGTCTTCCACAGGAGAAAATGCATGTCATGGGGATCTGTATTTTTTTCTTGAAGTGCAGTAAGAAATAACAAAACTGAGAGCATGTTGCTTTTTGTTTTAAATATTTAAGAGATTCAGTTAGCTCTTGTGTACATCAGCACTGCTTTCCGAACTCTTGAGCCTTTCCAACCTATTAAAGTAATACTTGATTGCAGAGCCTGCAGAAATACTGAACATTTGTTAAAAGCCTGTACATTCTGAGATTATACAAGCCAATGTAAATCTCGCTGATAATGACTGAAGTGGCCACTAGACCCCCTGAAGCTTCCTTCTCTAGGGTCACATGTAAGCTGTTACTTGAGCATCTGATCACTGAACGGATCCTCTATGGCCCATTTCCCTTCCTGCATTCCAAAGTCACATATGAGGGTTGCAGGTGTGTGGCTGATCACTTTCTTTAAGGGGCATGATTAAAACATTGATGTGACACTGTGGTGAAGGGTTTTAACACACAGAAGGTTAAAAATAGGAATTATAGTTCCAGAGCTATGCTATCCCTTAATACATTTAGGTTTTGCATGCAGATACATAATGAAGCAGAATTAGTTACAGTTCCCATGGGAACCATAACTGCCTTTCCTGACCTGTGCAGCAAAATTCTTCTGTAAACATCAAAAGATTAAAAATACTGCATTCACAGATTCTTTCCTTTCCCTGAGGCATGCCCTCCCCAGGCTGGCTAACTACTTCTATTCCTTGAATTAGGGAAAACTGGACAACCAGTTACTAACAGGAAATTCAGACACTGACCTTGGTTAAATTTTTTTTAAAATAGTTTCTTATTGTGCAGTATAAAGGAAGCACTCCATTGCACTTTTAAGCCAGGAGTTAATACAAGTTTTTAATGTATCTCTACTTGGGTCAACCAGTAATCATTTCAGTAAATTTAAGTATAGGCCTTTTGAGAGCACTATGAATCAGTTGTTTTGCTATCCAAATTTTGAATTGTACATGTGTATTTCAGCTTACTTCCCCACCTCAACCTCAGATGCATCTCATACTCTACGTTTTCAGTTCTGTCTCTCATAAAACAATATAATTATTAGCTGAATGGCAACCAGCAACCAACTGCCCTTAGAAGTCCATATTTTAATGTCAAGCAAAGCTTTACAGGACTTGAGATCCATGAATGCATCATTAAAACGGTCCAGGAGGGGTTGACATCTGATAATCTCTGCTCCTATGAAATTCAAAGAAACTGTTATTTGTTAAAAATCATTTCAAAAGGCATCTTAACTACGCCACATCATTTCCCAATAATGTTATTTTTCATTTGCCTTTTTCAGGCAATTGATTTTCCCCAAGTACACTGGGAGAAATTAAATGAATACATGATTTGGATATTATTTTTTACATATATGATGAAGTACATGGTGTGCTGAAAGGAATCTAAAAAAAAATAAAATAAAATCCTTAGTGTTCTCTATTGTAAAACAGATGAAACAGTGCAGTCCTTTAATATTTTTTCCCAACAAATCTCTTCAGAAATGGGAGATTTATTAAAGCCAATGTCCTTTTTAGTAGCCTTACTTTCTGGATCTGAAATTTTGGTCAGAACAATGCTGGGGAGGGGAGATGTGGATGTATCTTTTAAATGGAGATGCCAAGTTATAAGTCTGAAGAAAAATATGTTGATTAAATCCTTACATACTTTAGGTGTGCATGAACTTACCAATGTAGTTTTATTGGAGGCCATTTTTATTGCAGACTTGCAGAGCTTTTACTAGAAAAATGCATGACAATTAAAAGGAAGTTTACATTACTCAAAGAAAGGCATCCCAATACAAGCATGGTCCTTGTTCCAACCCCCATGTAATCACTGCATACAACGTTTCTAATAAAGATTGAATCCAGAACAAAAAGTAGGTTACCACTTCATCTGGCATAACCCAGTAATGCACCATTATGCTAGCCAGGATAAATGATATGACAAAGTGGTATATACGGTTGAAAAAAAGGGTTTTTTTCCCCCAAGGCCTTCTAAGGCACAGTTATGTTTCAAGGGAAAAGGGGGAGGACCATCAGGGATGCTTATTTCCTTAAACCCAATGGAATAGGAGTTCAGATTCTAGCAGTTAATTGAGATATACCTAGGTATATACCAGGTATATTTCTGGTGGGGAGCAGCTACATATCTGTGGTGTTAATAATGAGTCACCCATTACTCTTACATAGCAGTAAATTTTTACAAACAGCAAATATTTATCTTAATGCAACTATAACGTTGCCTTCTGATTCTCAAGCTTGCAAGAGTTAAGGTCCTAGAGCAATGTTAACTCAGCTAAGCTGTACATACTACATATTTAACCTACAGAAATTATGTTGAACAGAATCCATCCCCTTTTCCATGCCATTTCTCATACTGGCCACCTCCTCAGGCATGTACTGTCCCCTCCCCACTGCAAACTATAGAACTGTTAGAACTCCCCATATGCCGGGGGGCAAGGCAGAGGAGAGTCCTGCAAGGCCAGGAAACCTCCCGGATTCAGCAATCCTCCCCCAATTCTCCCCTGACACAGGAGGTGGATTTTGGCAGCCCCATAGGCGATGGGGAACGTAAGGGGAGTGAAGGCCAGGGGCCAGGGCCCCAGTGCAGAGGGGCTTTGCCGTGTCCCCGTTCGAAGGCAGGAAAAAGGGGAAAAGAAACAATAGTAATAATAACACCTCTCCCGCCCGCCCCCACTCCCCCGCCATGATGCCACCCCCCCAAACAGAACACAAGCAGCCCTGCGGAGGAGGCCTGCCGGGAGAGGCCGCGCCTCGGGCGTGTGGCGGGCGCACGTGAGGCAGGCGGGGACGCGGCGGGCGCGCTAAAAGGGCTGCCCCGGGCGGCGCGGGGCCGATCCGCCGCCACACGGCGAAGGCCGGGGGTACCGGCCCGCAGCTCTCGCCCCGAGCAGCCGCGCCCCCGCCGCCAGGGCCCCTTTCCACACCGCCTCCCCCACCCCGCCACGTTTTCCCCGAGCCCGGCGCACGCCGCCACCTCCCGGAGCGGGGCCGCCCGACCGCGGGGGCCGCCCCTCGACGGTGGCGGGCTGGCTTTGTCTCCCGAGCGTGTCCGCCGCCGCTGCCGCGCGGGTGCCGCTGCCCCCGCCCCCCGGCGCAACCCTCCTTCCCCGCGGTAAAGCCCGCTAGCCCCGGGGCCCTCCCTCCCTTCTCTCCCATGCGGGCCGCCAACCACCGTGCAACCGCCGAGGCCGAGGCCCCCTCGGCAGCACTGCTCCGCCCGTTACCCCCCGCCGCCAAGGAAGCGGCGGTGTACTAACGGGGTGGGGAGGAAGGCGGGAGGGCTGTGCCCGCATCGACCCGCGGCGGCCCACAGGCGAGGCCCTGGGGAGCAGAAAGAAGGGGAGCCGGGGATAGGGAGAGAAGAGGGGGATAGGAGGCGGCTGCAGCGAGAGAAAGAGGGAGAGAGAGAAGGATACAGACTTCAATGGTGCCCAGCCGTTCAGGTCTGGTGTCTCCTCCTCGCTCTCGCCCTGCGCGCACTGAGCAGCGGCGGCAACAGCGACATCTGAGGGGGGTTGAGGCGGGGGGTGGGGGGAGGGAGGGAGGAAGGGAGGGAAGGAGTGAGTGAGTGAGGGAGGGGGTGGGGAGCGGCGGCGCGGCGCAGCGCAGGGCGGGCGCGGCGGGTGGCGGGGCTGGGCTGGCCGAGCACTGCGCGCCGGCGGCTGACGGGGCAGAGCGCACGACGCCGCCTACGCGCGAGCTGCAACCTCGTACCGTCGTCGCCGCCAGCACAGGAGGGGGGCCAAGACGTCTCTCCAACGGGGGGCTAGCGCAGGACCGCGTCAGGCGTCCAAAAGAAGGAAGATGCCTCGCGGCGACAGAGAAAGCGACTGGGTAAGGTGGGGGGGAACGGGCCCACGGCGACCGGTAACTGCAGCCGCCATGATGGCCGCCGCCATGAGGGCGCGTCGGGCCGGAGCGGGCGCCGCCTGCAGCGGAGCGAGGCCCTCAGGGCGGGAGGGTGGCCCCGGCGAGCTCTGGGAGCGGGGAGGATGGGTAGGGAGCGCTAGGATGTGTTTGAAGCTCGTTGAGGCGGAGATGGGGGGGACGATTGGAGCTCGGCCATTTCCCGCGTTGCGGTGGGGAGGCCTAGTCGTTAGCGAGGAGCAGGGGAGTGGGTTCGGAAAGCTCTGTCGGGTGGAGGAGAGTTTGGGAAGCTCTTCGTTAGTGGGGAAAGGGGTCGGCTGGTGAAGCCTCGCTGCGGTTGCGGAGGATCCGTGCTGGCTTTCCCCGGGAGTTGAGGGGGGAGGGGGAGAAGAGGGGGCGGGAAGAAAGGAGTCGCTCCGGCGCCATTTCCCTGGTGCGCCGGGCGGCAGCACTCACCCTTTGTCGCGGTGCGTGCGGGGCCGCCGAAGAGAGAAAAGAGGGAGGGAGAGGGGAGGGAGAAAGGAAGGAAGAACGGATTGCCGAAGCGGGCGGCGCGCCCGGCGTCGGCGGTGCGGGTAGAGCGGAGCAGGCTGCGGCGAAGTCTGGCTGCCGGGCCCCCGCGGTGTGGCGGCGCTGGCGCCGAAATATGGGTAGTTATTACTTCCTCCTGCCCAGGGGGAAGGGGCCAGGCCGGCAGCGACCGGGGGAGATCACGGGGGTGCGCTCCACTCTGCGCTCGCCTGATCCCTGCCACCACCACAGGTGACTAAGGGGAGGGCAACGGGGGGGGGGGGCGCAATACGAGGCCGTCTTCGGCTAATTATAACCACGCGCTTCGAGGCTTGAGCTTTCGGGGCCGTTCGGCAATTTCCGGAAAGAAAAAAAAAAAAAAGCGACACGGTGCCAGTCGCGATCGGGGTCGCTTCGGCCCGTATTGCGAGTCTCTTCCGTTGCCGGAAATTGCCGAACGGGCTGGAGAGCCGAGGACTTGCTGCGTCTGATTCTCCGGAAATTGCCGAGCAGACTCCGACTGCTGCTCTGTCATCTTCGGCAAGTTCCGGAAATTGCCGAAGGGAGTCGAGTGAGCTTCCATTGCCGTTTCGGCTTTTTCCGGCGACTGTCGAAACGGATAAGCTCGACGACAACGACTCCTTCGGCTCATTTCGGAGACAGCCATTACTAGCGGAGTTGATGAGTTTTTATTACGTGGTAAAAAGACGTAGGGGCGTTACACAGAACTGCTGCCCCTCTGGAGATATTTAAGCTCCAGATTCAAGCTTTTTAATTTTTTTTTTTAACTCAAACCTCGGACGCGAGCCCTGGTTGGAGAAGGAGGGCGCTAGCACTACGTGGAGCTGAATTTAAAATTACGTAACAGGGCAGCCATTATTGACCGGTTGTACGGTACTCTCAAGCAGGAATACCTAAACCATGAAGAATGTGGTACGTAAAAAAGGATAAATCCAGAGTTTGCTTTTAAGAAGGGTGGCACGCTTGGTTTTGAGTTCGGAGTGATTTTTTTCTGGGCCTGGGTGTTAAGAGCAGGATAATCCTTGTCGGTACAAGGCGGGCTGCCGGTCGGCGCGCTGCGGCTAGTGGGCTGGATGACTTTCCGAAGAGGTAGCGTTAAGCGGGGAGGAAGGTTCTGGAAGCGGAGGTTGGGGCTAATAACGCAGGCGAGAGAGGAGGCGGTAGCCGCTGGGGGCGAGTTTTTAAACCGCTTAACGTACCCGTTAGCCGATCTGCCGTTAAGGTGCCGCTGGAGGAGGGGGCCGCAGCTCTTACAGGGTAAGTCAGTGCGCGATCTGGGGGTCGCCTTTGCCCTGCGAGGAGCTGGGCTGCCGGGGTGGCGCTGCTAGTAATGGCGGTGGCGAGGGGGAGGGGTAAAATGGCGGCTCTGAGGTCCGTCGGTGCGTGAGGCTGTGAGGATGGCTCCGGTGCCGGGAAAGGTAGTAAGGCGGGGCGGGCCGGGGCAGGCAGCTGTGGTCGTGTCGTGTAGGGGGGGGCGAAAAAAGCCTTTTTCCTGGTTCCGTGCATTCCTAGATGCACGCTAGAAGCGGCTCGCAGCGCTTGGTTGCCGTTCGGTTCGAAGTTCCAGGTGGCCTTTTTTGTTTGCTTTGGGGTGGGTTGGTTTGTTTGTGGGCGGCTTTTTTTTGGTTTTTTTTTTATCAATTGGGCTTGATCTTTCCGAAAGTTGTTAACTTCGCCGTATCGCTGTCCCTGGGGGCGGCGGCTGCTGCTGGGCGCCATTTTCCCCTCCTAGCTGCGGGGCCCTGTTCTGCTGGTCTCTGCCACATGGCGGAGCCGGCACGGTCACCGCTTCACTCGTGATAACGATAGGCGGGGGAAGGGAGAGAACCCGGACGTTACATCAAAAAAGCCCTGCCGAACGAATTGGGGCTGACGGAGCGCTTAGAGAGGGATCTGTTCGGGACTAGTAAACCTAGCTTTACTTTGGCAGGCCTCGCCATCGTAATTCAGACATCCTACTCGCTTGTCTTTCTTTCAAAACCAGTTTTGTTACTCGGTTTCTTAACTGCAGAAGTCTGGTCAGCTTGGAGTGTTTGTGCGCACATTATTGCTATACGCGACACATTTTCTTGCTCTGATGGTGATTTTCCAGTAAAGGCTGCGCATTGTTAAGCCCTTTCAAGTGTTGCTTTAAGCCTGCGAAGGAAGGCCTGAAATAAGCGCTAATGAAGACCCTACAGAGTTCATTTGCATTCTGTTCCTGCCACAGAGTGTACTATGCAAATCTTGAGGCTTTTTTTTACAGCTTTTATACTGGGGGGGGGGGTGTGTGGGGTGTGTGTTACTAAATAGGGGGTTTCAGCAGAATTTTGAGGAGGACTGAAGTTACAATTTCTGTTGTGCATTTTACAGCTTCAGCCTAAACATCACATGGTCAGAGCTCTCTGGACCCTGGTGGGAGGTTAATGCTTAGACTAACCAGAGCTTAAAACTGACACATTTAAGGTGCATAGTCTCTCCACATCCAGAGGCTGTGCATGTATCAGTAGAACAACGTGTTTATAATATTTTCACGCAGTGGTTTTAGTTGAAGAACTGGTAGTGTGAATTTAGTTATTGCTGTGTCCTGTTGTGTGGTGTCTAGATGTTGTTCTGGGTAGGACATGTACTGCATAATACATGGTAAGTTGCTGTTACTAGTAATTTGAATGTCTATAAAGCGTGTTACTATCCTGCTTAATGTTTATTAGTAATGTGTGGTATGTGTTTTGTCCCTTTAAAAAAAAATGCAGTTGTTTCAGCCAGTGGATGCCATTCTTTCCTTGAGTTTCATTTACGTGTTTATAATTGTTTTCAACGGTAAAACTAATGCTTAACTGGACAAATTCTACCTGCCTACTTCCTTGCTTGATTCGCAAAATTTTTAAGAATATAAACTTGCATTTGTTAGACGCACAACAGTTATATGGGGAAAAGTGTCTTTTGTAGCAAGTAGTCCCTAATAATTTTCAAGCAGGAGATACGAAATAATTTAAAGGCAGGATTTTTTTTTTTTTGCAGTATCGTTGCTTAAAATTATTTTTCTGCTAGCCTACTCAAATTATAAATGGTAGTATAACTTGCAGCATGGGACTTCTTAGTCCAAGTCTGGCATGCAGTATCCTTTACTCCTTTTAAGAGATGAGGTGAAGGAAACTTGACGTAATATGGGTTTGCTGCTTTCAAACTCTCATGTCTAATTTTGCCTGTATGTATGGGGTGGGGGATGACAGTACTAGCTTCTGTGCTGCTTTACTACATCCAACAGCAGATTTCAAATGTTTTTACGAGACATTTAAACTGATTAGTTGACTTATGTGTCACACTGCAGCATTTCAAGCTAGTAATAGTGTGATCTGTTTGAGCAAAACCTTACTCAGTGTTGGGTTCAGTAATTTGCATCTACATGCATCTAGAACCAGGCCTGCCCTGCACAACTCCAGAAAACATTTTGGTCCATGCACAGATTGGCTTCGTACTTCTGAAGCATTTGTGCACTGTGAACTATTTAGTTTATTTTCCAGATTTCATGGTTTTTCATTGGTTGTCCAGTTTCCTTTTAATGTTTATCTTAATGTTCAGGTCGTGTTGTGTTTGTTAGTTACAGCTGACTATGCAGTGTATGGGTTTGAAAAACAACCACCACCCTAAAGAAGACATGAAAACAAACCCAAGCGGTTTTCTTAACTTTTAAAATTAGTTAACAGTATAAAGCTGAAGTAATACTGCATTTCCATTGTCTTGTCCTTAGCAGGACAATTCTTTCAAACAACATTCTGAAATCTTAGATTTTGTGTAAGGGAACACTTCTAGTGCACTTTTTTTAATTACTGCTATTTGATATGTGAAATTGAAAAATGTATGTTGTGTGTAGAGAACTACAGTTATGATGCCTCCTTAGTGCAAAAAGTTAGTATTAATAGTATTTTGAATTTGTAGAGGATGGAAGGTTGTCCTTCCTGCTTTGATATAAAGCATAGAGAGTAGTAAATGCAATACCTTATTATTTGTCTTGGGTTTTTTAATAACACACTTATCACAGCCAAAGCTTCTGCTGAACAAATGCAAGGATAATAATTCTGAAAGGTGATAGAACAGTCTTACTAAAGGCATCATTTATATTACTGGACATATATGCAGATATGTATTGCATCTGTATTTTCAAAGGGAATCCACTTAGTTTTGATACTGGTGCTGTTGAGGCTGTATAGGTTTACCGTTAATTCCAGTGGTACAGGATCCCAGGTTAATTTTACAGATGCTCCAGCAACACCTTATTTTTAATGCCCTGGGTAAGCAGTATGAATGGTATTCATCTACAACAACTTGAGCCAGAATGTTAGGGGTTTTTATAGATAACACAAATTCATTCATACTGTACAATTCTGTTCCACATGGTTATCTGTAATGAGAACTTTTGGTTTTGTTTTTCTTTAAAAAGCATTTCCTCAAGATTTTTATAGTAATATTCTGGAAGTCTTCTGTTATGTCTCCTTGTTCTGATATTTCAAGGGAGAGATGGAAACAATACATTACTAAAATCTGTATGGTAAAAGTGGACCCATATAATTGAATAATTGCGTCATTTCTTGAATAATGGTAGAACACTAGAAAAGCCATGCCTGGTTTTGAAAACTGATGTTGATGACGGTTTTTGACATGACATATCTTAGTGTCTTAATTATGCTGGTGCAGAGGGCCTATTGTTAATTACATTAACGTAATCTTCTTTTCTGTAGAGGGAAAAGGAACAGTTCCGCAAACTGTTCATTGGCGGCTTAAGCTTTGAAACAACAGAGGAAAGCTTGAGGAGTTACTACGAGCAATGGGGAAAGCTTACAGACTGTGTGGTAAGTTTGGCATACTAGCGCACAAATCTTACACAGAATGTTTAGAAATTGCAGAAGTGGGGATTTTTTTCCTGGGTAGCTTAACGGAAATGCGGAATATGAAATTTCTTGCATGTACAGTAGATTGATTAGTAAAGAATCCAGTCTGTTGAAGCTGTGTTCAGGCTTTCCTTTGTGAACTCTGGGAAGATTTCACAATCTGTTTCCTGTAAATCTCTCAGATTATCTCTATAACCACGGACTTCAGCAGTTTAACATTAACTTGGGTGTCATTGGTTGAAGTGCGTTAGGAAGTGCTTACACAGAACTATTACATCTGTGTGATTGGTAACCTTCGGCATAAAGCTGATGCTGTAAACATCCTCAGCAGAGCTGGAAAAGGGTGTCTTTATGTATGATGTTTTCATAGAATTATTTAGGTTGAAAAAAAAAAACCTTTAAGATCCTTAGTCCAACTGTTAACCTGACATTGCCAAGTCCACCCTTAAACCATGTCCCTAAGGACCATATCTGTTTGTCTTTTAAATACCTCTAGAGACTGTGACTCTTGCAGAAGTTCCCACACTGTATTTGTTTTGGGGACAGTAAATACATCATAAAGTCTGTGGTCTTCAGAAATCTTAAACTGTGTTTGATTTTTTTGTGAAAACAAACATAAATATAAATGAATGTGACATGATAGAGGAGCATTTTGGAGTTACAGGTAGTCATGGAGGACAAGAGTGGTTTGAATTTCAGTGATGCCAAGCAGTGCCATTCATGTACGTTCAGCATGGGTGGTTCAGCATAGCCTGCTGCTTTATTATAATCGTTTTGAAATCAAATAGAGGAACATATAAATTAAGTTTACATGTTTTCTCCAAATATTAGTCTTTAAGCTTAACATGAGACAGGTAGAAATTGTTTAAATGTGTTCATCGGTTTTAGGTAATGAGGGATCCTGCAAGCAAAAGATCAAGGGGGTTTGGTTTTGTAACATTCTCCTCCATGGCTGAAGTTGATGCAGCCATGGCTGCAAGACCTCACACAATTGATGGAAGGGTGGTTGAGCCTAAGAGAGCTGTGGCTAGAGAGGTAAGTGTGGCTTTGAAAGCAGATAATTTTCATGCTTTGAAAAAGGAATATCTGTATCACTGGGACAGTTAAGCTTTGTTCTTGTTTGAAATTGCCTGGGTTTAAATTTTCTAGTTAAAATGCATAGTTGGGGCACTAATTCCCACATGTTTGGTCTGTTAAATGACACTATTACATAAATGTTTATTATTACAATGAAATTATTCTGGGTGTAGAATTGTGTATGCAAGGGATGCAGCTGGGGTCTCAAAGTATTGTTAGTGAAAAAATGTTGAATGCCAGGGATTGTGCAGATTCCAAACTAATTCTTGTCTGAAATGGTTATTGTTATTAAACGTCAAATTAATAAACTTCTGTCAGTCACTTCTGACTTTATTCCAACATTTTGGGTATTTCTAAAAGGTATGTAACCCAAAATAGCTAAAAGTAGAGTGTGTAGTAGGGAAACTTCTTACTTCAGTGGTGGTGTACAAAATCGCCTTAGGACTATTCTGGGTTTAGCCACAGGCATACTGATTTTTAAAACTTGCAGGGTACAAATCAGGTGTGCACATAGGAATGCAGTGAACCAGTAAACAGCCAGGTTACTGTGGCACAGAGGCACTTGAGCAAGTGTAGATTCTAGGTTACTTCTGCTTGCTGTGTTGTGGAAGCTCTGAGAGTGTTTACAAGTTCAGGGGTGGACCCAGGTGTTTATTAATACATTTGGACTGATGAACTGGATTAAATAAGCTGTCCAAGAGGTCAAGGGAAATGGAAATAGCAACCACTGGTAGCCAGAGTTTTAGCTTTACTGGTTTTCTTTCTGTTCCCTGCAGAATGCAGGGTTGGTTAGCATTTGGAAGGGGGTAATCAAAGCAGTATACATGCATACTGTTCATACACACAAAGCTGTTGCTAAGCTGTAGGAACAAGACATACTTGACTGCTGTAGCAGCTTGGATATCATGCTCAAATGGTAAAAGTAGTCTGTGAGTGTGAGGAATTGCTTCATATTTTGAATAAGGGTTAAAATGCACAGCTGTGGGCTCACTGAGATTGAGGGACCTTTGCTGTGGATACCAGTGGAATGTGGGTTTCATTGCTGTTGGGTGAAGGGCAGAGGAAGCTGATGTGTCTTTATGTTTAAAGGCTTTTTATTGACTTTCATGTATTTTATAGCACTTCCCAGTGCTTTTGAGGCTTTGACATAAAGGTGTGGGAGGAAAAACCTCAATGTCCCCATGTTACTTCCTTCTCAGAAAGCTTCCCCGGCAGGGTTGCAGGGATATGCATTGCTAGGGGGAATTCCATTCCTGAAATCCTGGCAAAATAGTGATTTGTGAAATGTTTTTCTTTGTGATAATGTAAAACAATTCTAACAGGAATCTGGAAAACCTGGTGCTCATGTTACTGTGAAAAAACTGTTCGTTGGTGGTATTAAAGAGGACACTGAAGAGCACCACCTTCGTGACTACTTCGAGGAATATGGAAAAATTGACACTATTGAAATTATTACTGACAGACAGTCTGGTAAAAAGAGAGGGTTTGGATTTGTTACATTTGATGACCATGATCCGGTTGATAAAATTGTGTGTAAGTAAGCTTCATTTCACTCATTCGATAGTATTAATCCTTGCAGTCATGGTAATGGTTTAAGCTAAACTGAAACTAAATTAGTAAGTACTGGCTTCTTTGCTTAAAAAATGGTATGGGGTTTTGTTTGCTGCTTTTTTTGTTTTTTTTTTTTTTTTTTTTTTTTGTTTTGTTTTTTTTTTCCTTTGTTGGTTCGGGGTGGGGGTAATTACCTGGAATATGTATGGATTAATTTGAAAATAGCTTAATTTTTGGAAGCCTGATATTCTTGCTTGTTGCCAGATTAGTACTTAAATGCTGATAATATCTATTTGATGTGCTTACAGTGCAGAAGTACCACACCATCAATGGCCATAATGCAGAAGTAAGGAAAGCTCTCTCTAGACAGGAAATGCAGGAAGTTCAAAATTCTAGGAGTGGGAGAGGAGGTATGTACAAGTAATGGGTAATGGTTTGTGGTTGATGTTTGTGTTCACTTTCCATGATCTCACTGCTTACAAATGTTGAAACTTACAGGGAACTTCGGTTTTAGTGATGCACGTGGAGGTGGTGGCAACTTTGGTCCGGGGCCTGGCAGCAATTTCAGAGGGGGAGCCGGTAAGACAGGCATGTTTGTAGCACTTTTTTTTTTCCTTATTTATACTGTCTTTCCAGTTCTGGATAATTTTCTAAGCTACTGTGGTTTAGTTTAAATGTAGCTGTAGCAGTTTGAGAAGTTTTGAGAAAAATGACTTACAGACCTCTTCTGGAGTATGTAGATTAATTACATGGATATTCAGTAAATTATATATTTTTTTTTTTTTTAAGATTTTATTTAAAGGCAAAATTAAATTAAAAAAATCAGTATGGAATTCCGAGATCTAATCTCTGCAATTCTATGCAGCACTTGCCTGACCTTTACAGTGGAAGGGCCATGTCCAAAATTAGAACTTACGTACCTTACGAATGCAAGAGAATGTAAAAGATGTAAAGCAGTGATTGGATGTGTTATTTAACATCTGTTCTTCGAAATTCAGGAGTGTGTACGTGTGCTTGATAATCTTTGAGGTTTTGTCCCTAAGGTCATAGGGGTTTGAGAATTCAGTTAGTTTGCTACAGCTGAATTTAAATACTTGTGGATTTTTTTTCCAACAGATGGATATGGAAGTGGCCGTGGATTTGGTGATGGATATAATGGATATGGTGGAGGACCTGGAGGTAAGTTTACGGTGGTGGTGGTTGTTTTCCAATCAGAAATATTTCTACATTCACTTAACATTTGTATAAATCCTGTATTAGTTGACAAGACCATTTTGTTGGCTTTCAGGAAGCACACTCAGCTGTTGGCTCATGATAAGCTTCTGTATATGGCAAATTGTATGGTTATTTCTTCGACAACTGTACCCTTTTCTTTAGAGCAGTAGTTTTTCTTAAATTTCCTGGGAAAAGTCAGGCTTTTAATTAAGCCTTTTAATTGAAGCTTTTAGGCAGTCTTGACTGGTGGGTTTTGCTTTTTAAAAGTGTTCATAGAAATTTCTTTACAGAATTCTGACTCTTTCTTCCCCTGTAGATGTCTAAACAGAAAAGTATCCTCTGATTCTATGTAATTTGGTGCCCTTCTATACTGAAAAGTTTATTTTAAAGGATTATATTGTCATAGGTGGCAACTTCGGTGGCAGTCCTGGTTATGGAGGAGGAAGAGGAGGATATGGTGGAGGAGGACCTGGATATGGCAACCAGGGTGGAGGCTATGGAGGTGGTTATGACAACTATGGAGGAGGTACTGGCTTGAAATGACCTAACATCTCGGTTGTAAATTAGTGCGATTCATTTGAGGTGGGTGGTGGGTGAGTAGGAGGTGTAAATGTTTAAGGAAACTCTTGTTTTCTGAATAGTATAAAATGGTGAAAAAGCGGTTCATTGCATATACTAGTGACATGTGTGATTTTGTACTTTAATTTAAAATGCTAATGATGAGATAACTTTGAGTGACCTGTGTTTTAGCTCACCTAGATTTTTCTACACTTTTATCTTGATAACACAGGCAATTATGGAAGTGGAAACTATAATGATTTTGGAAACTACAACCAACAACCTTCAAACTATGGTCCAATGAAAAGTGGGAATTTTGGTGGAAGCAGGAACATGGGGGGACCATATGGTGGAGGTATTGTATATGTCGTGACCTGTCTTGGAACCAGAGTGGGTGGGCTTTTTAGTCTTTTTCAGGAAGTGGAAGCTAAGATTCAAGGGGTAACTGTTTTGAACTGAAAGGGTAGAAGGAAGAAATTCTTTACAGTGAGGGTAGCAAGACGCTGGAAGAGGTTACCCAGAGAAGTGGGTGTCACATCCCTTGAGGCGTTTAAGGGCAGGTTGACTGGGCATTGAACAGCCTGGTGTAGTGGAAGGTGTCCCTCCCCATGGTGGGCAGGGGTTGGAACTAGGTGGTCTGTAAAGGTACCTTCCAACCCAAACCATTCTATGACTCTAGAATTGATATGTAGAAATAGGGTAACTTCTAAAAGAGATGGAGTGCAGTACTCATTGTAGCAAGTTGGCTACAATTTCTTGACACTGTGACAAGCTTGTCTTGGGAAGAATTATTACTACTATTTTTTTTTAAGATATGTAAAAGCTTAAAGATATTTAAAAGCTTTTTCCAGAACAGTGAAATGTTTTGCAGTTTCCAGTCTGT
Source organism: Pezoporus occidentalis (assembly GCF_034315485.1). Lineage (NCBI taxonomy): Eukaryota > Metazoa > Chordata > Aves > Psittaciformes > Psittacidae > Pezoporus > Pezoporus occidentalis. The sequence continues at coordinate 1,326,589 of NW_026914319.1, read as the reverse complement.
AAAGATGTTTAGCCAAGTCTCGTGTTCTTTGCTATCAGTTCACACTACTTGTGGGAAGCCTAGTTAATGTCTGCTAAACTTTCTGGGATTTTTCCTCCCCCCACCAGCATCACTTCTTCTGACACCTTCTACTTTTGGTGTCTAAATGTTACTTAATATGGCACAAAGTTTGTGAAACAGAAACTGAAACACAAAAGCCTATATTTGTAAGGTGTTACCATGCAAATAACGTCAACCCTCACAGTCTTAAGACAGTACACTGCATCAAATTGCACGTGGCACTGTTGAATCTTCCAAGAGTTTGGGATGTAATTTTTGTGGCAGGTATTGGAGGCTGTTTGGAGGAAGACAGCAAAACTTGAAAACTGTTGCTGTATAATGCTGTCTCTGGGAAATAAAGTGATGTTAATCTTCATGCAGAACCAAAAGCGTTCCTAAATGTAAATGATGTAACTGCTCTCTTTCTTGGTTTTGTGCAATTGCAGGAAACTATGGTCCCGGGGGCAGTGGAGGAAGTGGTGGATATGGAGGGAGGAGCCGTTACTGAGTTTCTGCAAGCATGCCATGGGTAAGTATGTTTCTAAGTGTTAAAATTGCAGTGATTCTTGAGAGTAGCTACAGGAGTTAAAAGCTTTTTAGGATCATATTATCTTTCCTTTAAAAAATGGTTAGATGAATAATTTCATAACCTATTTTTTTACTCTTTACTTCTGTTGAAACAGGCTTCACTGTATAAATAGGAGAGGATGAGAGCCCAGAGGTAACAGAACAGCTTCAGGTTATCGAAATAACATTGTTAAGGAAACACTTATCTCAGTCATGCATAAATATGCAGTGATATGGCAGAAGACACCAGAGCAGATGCAGAGAGCCATTTTGTGAATGGATTTGGATTATTTAATAACATTACCTTACTGTGGAGGAAGGATTGTAAAAATGCCTTTGAGACAGTTTCTTAGCTTTTTAATTGTTGTTTCTTTCTAGTGGTCTTTGTAAGTGTAGAAGCATTCCTTTGATAATGTTAAATTTGTAAGTTTCAGGTGACATGTGAAACCTTTTTTAAGATTTTTCTCAAAGTTTTGAAAAGCTATTAGCCAGGATCATGGTGTAATAAGACATAACGTTTTCCTTTTAAAATTTAAGTGCGTGTGTAGAGTTAAGAAGCTGTTGTACATTTATGATTTAATAAAATAATTCTAAAGGAAATATTGTGTAATTTTAGATTTTTTTTTTAATATTGTAAAATAAGGCAAGGAGTGGGTAGTATAAGGTCCCACAAATAATATAAAGCTATTGTTGTACATGTAAAATTAAATGTTGGTCAGAAAAAAAGTATGTTGTCTGTAAATGATCAGGTTTAAAGTATCTAGATAACTTAAGGGATATCTCTGCAAGGAGAAACACCTTTTTAGATCTTTTAGATGCTGCTTCTTCAATGGCAAGGAAAGGAAATATCCCCAGCGAGGTACTCTTCCAGGGACACAGGTCTAGTACAAGAGAACTCTTGAAAACGTCACTAAGTTCAGCCAGTCTTAAAAAGCTGCGCTGTATTTCTGCAAAGTTTTAACTACAGTAGTTTATAAGGATGCGAACGAAGGCTGAGGGTGTAGAGCAAAGTAGTTCTAAGCTTCAGTTAAACTTCTTTAGGTAAGATCTTATTTACTTTTCTTTTCTTAATGTTCCAAAACTGAGAAACTAATATTGTATTACAGTATATTCTTTCAGTATAGTGATTATTGTTATGTAGTTTTAACATAGCAATGAATTGAGTTAACGATTACCAATTGAAAAGACATTTGTGAATCCTGTTTTCTTGTATTAAATTTTTTACAAACAAATTTTTGTTAATTTCAGCTACTTAACATATTTTTTTCCTACTGGAATCTAGCTATGATATGAACCCTGGACAAGCATAGACTGCTGCCACTGTACACTGCTACAGTTGAACAAATGAGACCTGCAAGTGTCCATTAGTAAAGCTTTGCAAGGGTTCCATCCCTGGTGTTGATAGTTAAAATGGTAGGTCACAAGTTAATTAAATTGTACAACTTTATTTTTGCATCCTGGAACGTTTTATTTTTTCTTGGGAGTCTATGCATTATGGTGCTTGCCAGGTAATGCGGTGATAGTAGTTCTGCTGTTGAAAATGATCTGTGTTGTTATGTCTGTTTGTCTACTGAAATCTATTTTGTATAACATGTTTCATCCTGAAGGTTCCCAAGTAACTGTAGACTGTTTACGTGTAAGGAAAAAATTGCACCACAGAATACAACTGCCTCTGTGAAGGAATGTGTCGTCCATTCTTTTAACAACTGCATAAGCAGTTCTTTAGGAGGGGAAGTGAAAACTTCAAATGAAACTGCAGGTGGTATTTCATAAGTGTATAATTGTGTAAATTGGGAATCGGCTAGAATGTTGAGGTTTCCACCATTTTTTATAGTTCTTGCAGCTAATAAACCTTAGTGCCAAATTCAGTCAGCCTTAATCTCACTGCATTGAGTGTCTGCACCTCAAATTAATGAAAATCTACCAATAACAAGTTAACTCGGAGTAAGGGTGGCATACTCGACTATGTTTGGGTTTTACATAAAAATCAACAAAACCCACCCCAAAAGGCAACCAAAAAAACACCCTAATTTCCAAGTTCCTTTGCCTTTAAAAGGTTTTCTACTGAAGAACGTGGACTCAGCAAATAAAAAAAAAAGGCCTGTTCCTTTGTGTTAGACACACCAGTGAACTGCTTATACTTTTAAAAAACAAACAAAAAAAAAAGGCTGAAGTTTCCCTACTGGTAATTTGGTTTAGACATATGTGATAAACATCTTCAGATACACTTTTTTTTTCTTTGGCAGGAAGGTGCCATGCTGCAGGTAACTAATGAAGAAGTGGTCAACCACAGAAACGCTTCAAGAAATAAGAAATTCTGTACCATCAGAAAATAGTTGTTTTTGCTGCCTTCATTAAAAATCTAGAGGTTAAATGAGTAAAAGATCACAATTAGTACAGCTCCCTGTAATGCTGGGTTTTTTAAATTATAGTCATAATGTCTTGTAAACCTTTCAAATAAAATTCAGGTTTAGTAGGAGAAACAAATCACTAATGTTAAACCAGCAAACGTTCTGTGAGTAGAAAGTTTAACTACATATTTTTATAACTTTCATAGCTTTAAAATAAAGTATTTTTTATACCAAAATAGTTCTAGTGTAATGCTTAATAATACCTAGTGTTTGTCTAACATTAAATAATGTTTATGTGCAGCTTTTAGACCCTTTCATGATTTGAAACGTTCCATTTTGAGATGGATTTAAAACAAAATCAGCTTGGCAAGTGTATTCACAGAACTTGTATCTCTGACCATAACCATCTGTTCTCTGGTGAGAGAAACAATGCTACAGATTAAAAACATTGATCTTTTTGCTCATGGACACAACTGCTTTAAAATAGCTTTTTGGCTGTGTTTTATATCACTTGATAAAAATACTTTCTTCTTTCCTGTTAATGAAACTAACAAGACAGTTTGTCAGAATGTGATAGGACAATAATAGCCTTATCCTTTTCACCTGTAAAGAGGTTTTAGTATGAAAAGATTGAATGGAATGTAGAGTTCCTGCTGTACAAAAACTGTATTACTGAGAGCTGCATCTTGGGGGGGGGACACGCCACAAAAAATTACTTCCACCCCCCCCCCCCCCCCCCCAAAGAAAAACCTCAACAAGAAAAGACATCACCCCTAAAAAACACTCACCAAACCAAACTCCCAGGTGTGAGCTTGGGAAAGCTTCAGTTGGGAATGTATTTGAGGGAAGGTATCTTCAGTCTGTACTATTAACCTGTTAACATACACAGTTTATTGTAAACCTGAAATCTATGTGGTTAACTTCAGCAGAATCATAATATCTTTAACCTTATCTTATAGAATTCAAAATACTGTTTAAGGATTCACATGCAGGTTTTTTCTGTTCCTTAAATTGCGCTTCAGAATATTTGCATAGGTAACCAGTGGGCTGCAGCGGAAGCAGGAAGTGAAGATGCACAAAATCTGCTTTACTTTTCTTCTTTCCAACAGAACGAGTTGACCAGATAATAAGGAATTTGCGTTTTTTCATGTAATTTAGATTTAGCTGATGGAAGTTTTTCTTTACAGTTGCCAAGTCCACTTTCATACAACATTAAAAAATAAAAAACCAGTGGTTCAAAGGGGAATAATATGCTTTTTCTTGCTGTTTGTGATACTTAAACTCTTTCAGTAGTTTTGCAGCAAGGTGTCGAATTTAATTTTAAGTATGTTCTATTTTCCATAATGAGGATGTTTTATTTGTGGTCTTACTGGTGACGTGAAGGAAGTGTATAGGGAATGGCAGTATGTGAAAACTCAGTTACTGGGTATCTCAAGTTCTGAAAGCTTACACTGTTGCACTTTCATGACATTTCTTTCTTGGTACGTTCTTAAGTATGTGACAAATGGTGTTTGCTGATCAGTTCACTGAGAGAAGTCGCCATTTTGAGTCAGCCTGATAGAGAAAGCTAGCAACTTCACTAAAAACAACTGTGTGTGGTCAATTACTGGTCTTTAAATTTCAAATAAATAGGTTTTTGTCACTCCTACTGACTTAATTTTCAAAGTAAGGTAAACAGTGATGGTCAATGCTTACTAAGAACTAAGGATCAGGTTGGTACTGGGCTCAGCTTGCCCCTGGCAAATACTTCCTGCAGTAAACTGAGGGGAGGGAAGGGTGTGAAAGAAAGTAACTTGTTGGTAACCTATATGAGGAAAGAAAGAAATCCCAAAAGCTACAACGTGTGAGTTGCAATTTAGAAAGCGGTGGTATACAGAGGTCTGTACTACAGTTCTGGCTACTTTGACTTTGTGTTCTCTGTGTTACTTACAATGAAAGTTAACTTTTATTCAGGTCTGTTTGCCTCAGGTTCTGAAGAGTGTTTAGGGAACTAGCAAAATTTCATCCAAGAATTGACCATTGTAAAATTAGCAGAAACTGTCGCATGTGGGGAAGAAGAAATTTTTTTTTTTTTCCTAGTTTTATAAGAAATGTACGCATTATCTGGGAAATGAAATCAGTACTACTGGGAATGAAAATAAACATACAAATTTTGAAGGAGCTGTCAGTTGATTTTTTTTTTTTGGCAGCTTGAGCACATTTGTGAAAGGGATGATTTGCTCAGGAGATGCTGGAACAGGACGTTCCTTGTCCCTTCATCGTTTCAGTTTGTTTTCAAGTGACAGTCATGCAAGTGACCTCTAATAGTGCTATTTTTTTTTCCTCCTCAAGGTGCCAGGTTCTCATTTACACTGGTAGGAATGCCTGAGAGTGTAACATAGAAAGGTTTTCTTGAGTAATGTTGATAAAGTACTGTCCTTTTTAACAGTAGTATCTTTGCTTTGGAGCAGAAGTTTGTGTTGTCAAGAGTTAACTGCAGTTAACCAAGAATGGTTTGTCAGCAGTAAAAGTAAACTGTTCTAAGTGGCTATGTGACTTGTCTGATGGGAGTGTTAGGAACATACAAGGTTTGGGGGACCATGTAGTTTACAAACAGTGCGACCTGTGCTGCTGCATTGTATGAACAAGGTGTCTGGACAAGTCCTACAAAACTGGTGTTCCCCTTAAGTTCTCACCAACCCATCTCTTCCCACCATCCCCCAGCTTCCTCTTTTCATCTTTCATGGTCCTTTTTGGGCATTCTTGAATAAAAATTGATGTCTAGTGCATTTGGTGGAGTTAGTCACAATGCTTTTATGAGGTATGCTACAGTAATAAAACCTAAGATGGCTGCATTTCCATCTCTATTTGATTTATTTAATAAATATTTTTTCACTAGAACCTGGTGCTGAGTGTCGCTTCATTTATAGGCCTCTACCTCACTCCTGTTACAACCATGCTTCTGACTCCCATAAGATAAAAATGTAGTGGGTGTATTTTGGGACAAATAGCTGTTAAAACAGGCAAACTAATCTTGAAGTTGTTTTGCCCTTTCTTCAAAGTTTGTTAATCCAGTTACTAAAGCTAGATTGTAAGCCTTGAGCGGGACAGTGTGAACTTTAGTTTTCTGTAAAAAGCCAAGCCTGTTGAATAAAACCAAAATGTGAAGCTGAAGCTGCACTTCAGTGCAGTGCTGTTGGTGGTCATTCAAAGTGTGGCGTGTTCTAGCATTATAGCATGTCTCTTCCATGAGGGCTTACTGGTGGTATGCCTGAATGTGAACGTTCAGCCTGATGTGTTGCAAGTGGTGCTTAGGGTACTGTATTCTAATAAAGGGTGGTTCATCTGTGTTCAGTTTTGATGAATGCTTCTGTAAAAAGGTATGTATCTAAGAGCAGCTAGTAGCTAATGCTGCTCTGTCGTTGTGTGTTGCAGTACTGGGGAAGGTAATCCATGTTTTATGATTCCCTCGCCGCCCATGTTTTTTGTTTGTACTTAATCTTTTTTCTGACCTCTTGCGGATAACCTCTTTTCATTATTAATTCAACAAAAAAGTTCACTTCCTGTGTTACAGACTAGTTTTAGCATGGGAACAGCATTGCAGTGAGAACACCGACAGTGGTGGTATTTCCAATTTTTGTTGCTGTATTAAGAGCTTTGACTTTTGTGTTCTCTGTGTTACTTACAATGGAAATTTTTTTTCAGGTCTGTTTGCTTCAGGTTCTGAAAAGTGTTTAAGGAACTAGCAAAGTTCCATCAAAGAATTAACTACAAACCTCTGCTTTGCAGTTGTATAGTGGTATAACAAGTTTCATAAAGTTTCTCATTGTTCTTGCTTCAGACTGATGGATATTTTTTCCATGTTAATATCTAGTAAAGTAGGATACAGTCCTAACAGCTTTTTCACTAGACATTGGCTCCAGGGTGTGATACACATCCTGTCTCATACAACATAGTTCCTGGTTTGGACACTGGATTTCGGTTTCTTGAAGGTTACAGTCTTGACACTGAACTAGTGCCGATAGACTTCAGTCAGGGGGGGCTTCTGTCTCTTAAAACCATTTCAGTTTTAAGTTTTCTTTAACAATGCTGGTTTGAATAGCTACCTGACTCCTGTGCAGTGTGTCCTTTTTGTATACAGGTTGAAAACACAGTATAAACCCATTGTATGAAGTGTATTAAAAGGGAGCCCTTGTCGTGGAAGGAAAGCCAGAAATTACCAATGTTTTTTAGGTGAAACAATGGCAGTTGATTGAAAAAGCATGACCTTGTTCTGAATTCTGCTTACAGTTTTCTCTCTGGGAAGGTAGCCGAAGGTTTGAGAAAATGTCATAGTGCATCCAGGCGTACAGCTCAGTGCCTGTGTCGTCGGTGCTGTTGCAACTCTGCAATGTTAACTTGCCTCAGATATTGTAGGGGGATAGTGGCTAGTTGAGTTCTCAGAAGTTGAGATTCATGCATAAACTTTTAAAATGTAGTTGTTGAACGATGAGAGTGGAATGAGCTGAGGGCAGTTCATGTTGCCTGCACATTGCACATGGAAAGTAATGGGATGGGGTTGAGGTAAGGGTATTGGGGCTCATGTCTTTATATGGGTCATCTGGAGTATGCAGCTTGCTTATTAGGATTGTGGTCTGAAGGAGTTGCAGTGTGCTTCCTTGTTTTCAGCATGTGTCGATGTCCAATTGTTTAACTGTTACCGAGTTGGGTGTAGGCTTTTCTTTTTAATCCCTTCCTGTGTAGGACTCTAGAAACTTGTGTATTGCAAGGTCCTAAAAAGAAAATACTTGGGCTTCTAGTTCTTACAGTTATGGGCCCAACCTGTTACCTGTCAAATTTTGTGCACATGAACTAAAGACCTTAAATACACTTTTACCCTTTGGATCTAGAAATAAAGTTCACAATTCATCATATATATCTGCTGTTACATGTTTTGGTTGATGTTCATGAACTAGCAGTTAGATAAATTCCTTGTCGATACCAGGTAGGATAGATAAGCTTCACACCGATGCTTTAACCAGTAACAAAATTTCAGGGTCTGAAAGTTTCTGCTGTGAATTTACCCTATCAGTTCATGGTGGTGGCAAAACTGATAAATAGAAGAACAGATACATTTGTTCAAATAAATTTTTTTAATATAAAACGCAGAGCAAAATGTACAAAGTGGCTGATTCATTATCGATGAGCAATAGTGCATTTTGTGCTTGAGGCAGTGCTCCCTTTTTAGGAAGTACCACTTGATGCTACTGCTTAACATGATTTACATGCTAATGGTATAGTTTATTTCTTTAAAACATTTAATTCGGAATTTAAACTTGTGTGTATGTGTAGTTTTTATGTGTTTGGTGCAGTATTTTATACTTGACTATGAAGTTGCTACGTTGTCATCATGGTGTGACCAATGAGGGTTTTTCTAGTATACCAGGTTTATGGGCTGTTTACAAAAAGGTACAAAAAGTATTTGTTGCTATCCAGTTGTTAGTAATTAAAAAATCTTACTAATATACCTCAACATTCCTTCTTTATCATTCATTACGTGCCTTTCAGGCCATCTTTGTGGACCCTTTTCAGGTTGTAAAATAGAAAAGGGTAAGTTGTTGAATAAGCATGAGTGAATGTCTTTTTCATAGTGCAAATAAGTATCAAACCCAAAAGCTCCTCTCTTCATTCAGAGCCACTATTGGAGTGTAACCTCATTATCACAAGTAGAGAAAAATAGTTGTTTGATTCAATTTAATTTACTTTAAAGATTCGGAGGAAACTAAAAAAAATATATATATAAAAATAAAATTAAAAATTACCAGTTTTAAAAAGCTAAAAACCTTCAATATTTCTCCTAGAGGAAGGTATTCAAATAGGGGTAGGAAAGTACATGAGTAAATATATCATGGACTAGGAAACAGAACAGGAACTCATTCACAATCACTCATTTTCACTGAAGAAAGTAGACAGTGTTTCAGTTGCAGAGGCTTAAGGTAAGGCAATAGTGAATCAGATTATTTTGCAGATGGACCTTGTGAGTTGTAAAATTAAATGGGTACATTATGTTTGCCTGGAGCTATGGTGGTGAAAGTAGTGAGGAAAAACACAACAGCCTCCTGGGCCTCTTTCCTTGAAGGAAAACTGGGAAAGCAGAACCGTTCTGAGCAAGTGCAAAGCACAGAGTATCTCTTAGGAATACTTAAGTCCACAGTGAATTTTAAGATGAATTTGAGCTACAATTTTTCTTAACAAAGAAAAAAGTAAGGTCACTTTGAACTATAACCAAGAATCAAGTACACAACAATCATGTTTTTCTTCCATGTTTAACTTTGATCTAAAGCTGGCTTTTTTTTCCCCCACTCATGTTCTCCCTAGAAACCAAATTCCTAGTTTTATATATGTCTGTATAACTACAGTTACACTGATGGCCTAGCTCCTTCAATTTAATTAAAACTAAACAGATTTCCTCATAGACGCATCAGCTGGTAGACATTCTAGCAGGTCACTGTTGCCAGACCCTTAAACGTTCTCTTGCTCCTTAAATGTAGTTTTTCTGTTTGTACTGCTGTAGTCACTGACCTGAGGCCGTCACACAAATATCCTTATCCCTCTTTCAGGAAAAATAAAGTCATCTTTGGCCATCTTTTTGTTTCTGCTCTTTTTCATTATCTTGTTTCTGCTCAGATTTAACCAGTTGTTTGGGTATTATGAAAACACTGCCATCGCTGCTGCAATGAATGACATATTGGCGTGGGTTAAAAGGTCTACCCTGGTCATCCTTCAGTCTACTGAAGATGTCATGGTACAAATTGTTTAACTTCTGCTTCATCTGGCTGATTGATCTGCTGCACTGAGAGTGTTCCTTTTTAAGGCTCTCCTTTTGTGTTTGAAGATTACACACGTCTTCTTCCAAATTAAGAATAGCATTCATTTTGCGTTTCCGACAGTTTTGGGCGGCGACCTTGTTTTTTCCTCTCCGTCTGATGTCACGAAGAAGTGATACCTGAGTATCTGTCAGATGATTCTTTGTGATCATGGCATTGAAAGAGTCTACAGGCATGCTCACAATTTCATCAACTGAAAATGGTAGTCTCAGAGCTTTTGCACGGTATTCATCACTGGTAAGTTTTGTATCAGTAGAATTATAGCACCTATCCTTTACTTCATTGGGTTTCTTCATCCACATCTGCTGATGATGCACTGGAGCGGGTGCTGCTTGACTTGGCAGCTGATTATAAGTGTAGTTATGAAGAAACTGCTGAAGTGTAGTTTCTCTAGAACACTCTGCATCACCTGGATATTCCACATGCCCGTAATTAGCGTATTCTTGGCAGTGGCCTCCAACAGTCCCTACCCCAAGCAAGGAAGCAGATTTCACACCATTACTGTACTCAACAGCACCTTCACTGCTGACTGCGTAAGAGACGGTGCTGTGATTTGAGTTCAAAGACAATCCTGAATCTGAGCCAGGTTCTTCAAATTGCTGAGAAACTTCTATGGTATTAAAGCCATTCTCCAAAGCCAAAGACATGAGTTTAATTTCATCAAAATTATCATCATGGGCCATTAAGTTTCTAATGTCAGCAGCTGAAAGCAACGCTGTCAAATTTGACCCATGAAGTGACTCTGGATTTGTGATACTATAACTTGACTGAGAAAAAGACTCTTGACTTTGTAAATGTCTTGTTTCTGAACTTGTGTGAGTGGAGTAGTCTGTTCTTAGTAGCATGGCATCGTGAGGGCTGAAACGGTGAAGTGTCTCTGTCGAACTTACATTTTGGTGTGAGGATGATGCGTCTTGACCTCTGTTAGAAGTAGCAACTTGTATATCTTCCAGTAACCTCACCTAAAAGATGGAGGGGAAAATCACAACCTTTTACAAAATGAATGCTTCTACATCCAACACCTACAGTCTTAAACAACTTGGTTTTTAATATTCCACTATTTGACTCAAAGTAAAAATTTTGTATGTTAAAGTCTTCTTTTAGCTATCTTGAATACTGCTTCCCATTTCTACAAAGCATAACCTGTGTTAGCATATGACAGCTGGAAGGATGCAGAAGAAAGTTGACTGAAGGGATGGGAGAACTCGTGAAGGACAGTGTGGGACGGGTGAGTGTTGAGAAGTAGAAATGGGACTGTTGCCAAGTGTTCATCAAACTACAGCCTACAAGCTATATCAGGTCTGGTCTAAGAAAAAGCCCTTCTGAGAGGAGCAGACCCTTTCCTGGTAGTAGTAATCAGTTTCCAGGGTGAGCTGGTTCAAGGTGCTAAACTGTCAGAAGATTAACCCTGTAAAGAAGATAAATAACTCACCTGTGGGACTTGACTTAGCCAGTGAGAAAAATGGTGTAAGAGAGTAGGAGGACAGGAATGTTAAGAGCCCCTTCTTAACTGAGGTTTACTGTGTCTACATTTCAAGTCAACTCCTTTACTAAGCGATTTGGAGGAAATGTGTGTGTGTTGTCCCCAGATCACACCTTCTGTAGGTGTCTTCTGACTTTAAATTACTACTCAATTTTTCTTTACAAAAATAAAGCTTCCGTATGTTCTCTCAGACCTGAGGTCCAGATGATAAACGAGTCCTGCAGCAGCATTAAGACCCACTTTCTGTGGGCCTGGGTTTTATGGTTGCCGAGTCCTAGAAGTACAAAGCCACTACCAAAGATTATGTCAGGGCAGTTGCTGACAAGCAGAGTAGTCATAAAATAGATGATACAAAACCCCTTAAGAATGTAAATACATCAAGTAGGAAGTGTATGACAGGATTCCTCCATAGCTGAGAATCCCTACTGTGGTGCAGGAAAGGACTTTTCTGACTGCTGTTCATTGAACAGAGAATGTGACAAGCACTTTCCACAGGGAAGGAATGATGTACCAATAAAGGGCAGAACGTCTCGAGTTCTCTGTTTGCTGGAAGCTCAGATAACAGAAGAAAGTCTTGTCTTACTCTCCCTAGGGAGTTACCTTGTACTAGACCACCAGTAGTCTGTGAGATTGAGCTGGTATTTTCAATTAAGCTCTTGAAAATAAATGAATATTCTTAGCAAGCTTAACTATAGAAAAACTATACCACACTGCAAGGACTTGCTACCTGGAAGAAACAAGCAATCCATTTTCAACAGATAGGTTGTCACAAGATGGCAGTGCATTAATAGTCTTAAAATAAAATTACAACCGAAATTTACAGCTACACAAAGGCCACAGCCAAATTCCTTTCAAATTGTGAAAACAGATAAAACTAAACTGACAAACATCTGAACCTTGTTAGTGTGCAATCCAGTACCAAAGCTAAACAGAGAAGGAGGCTAATTTATGGACTAGGAGGCACTATCCAACCTAGAGATTCCCCCAGACAAGGTGTTTTAAAGATAAGCATGAACTTAACATGGAAAACACTAATGACACTGGAAGGCTCCTACAATGGGAAGCATATGTAAGATGCCCTTGGAGTACTGCAAGAAAGGAATGTAGGGAGTAGCTTTATGGTTAATGGTTGCAGCTATGAGCTGTGGGAGAGCAGAGAGACTCCAATTAAGATAACAACTGGGTTTTGTGAAGATGGGAACCCAGAGAGCAAACAATAGTATCAGAAGCCCAGACGATAAAGAAAACAATGGGTTTGCTCCTAATGCTGACTGACCTGATCTGCAGCGAAGATGGATCTGTTCTGGAGAGCAGAATCCTTGTAAGCACCCGACCCAACATTTATGACAATTGTAATCTTTCACCACAAATGCTTAATAGCTGCTAGTGCTTAATAACTCAGTGTTGCTCTACTGAGTTACTCTATCAATATGAATTGGGATTAGGTTTCAGAAGGGGAATTATTAGTTCTACTAATTATGTTGCCCAGGGGCTCCATCCAACTTTGAGCGCCAGGTCACAGCAAAGACAGGAACTTACAGTTTTCATATCCCAAACAAGTTAATGAGGAAAATTTTTCAAGCAGAACTGCTGCAAAAGGTGTCTTTAATGTCTTCAGGTAAGTTTAACTATGTTGATTTGCTGATACATTCCCTGGGGTGGGAGATTACTGGATAAAACAGAGTAAGTCATTATTCAGTAATCACTAACTGTATTCCAATCTATTAGCAATACATGTGCTTTCTCATTTACCTCTAGCATGTTTTCCATCTGCGAAGACAGAAGCTGTAAATAGCTCTCTAATGAGAGAAGGGAATCTACATGGTTGTGGTTGCTCTGTGAGAGAAGAAACAAACACTTCATGAAGCACAGTTATTTTACATAAAAGGAGGTAAAAATCCAAGTCTGTGAGGAAATAGAGCACAGCTCTGTAAAATACTGCTGCTGACCCCTGCCATCAAGTCTTTGTCCTGATGGGACAATGTCATGTTGCTAGAACAAGCAGAATAACTCCATGGCAGGAGCATCCGTACTCTGCCCCACAACAGCAGAACTGGGCTTCCCTGCTCTTCAAGGCTGCACTTACCCACCACTTTGGAAAAATCAAGTATTGTTTCAAAGCCTATCTGCCAGGGCAGCGGTGAGCAGAGACACTGGCAAGAAACCTGGATCCGATGTTCTCTGCTCTTACAACATCTCAAGAAGACAGAATGGTCTTTTCATTGCAGCTCTCAGAGAGAACAAAACCCAAAGTGCAGACGTTTCCGTTTAACATTATTATTTCTCCACCTTGTAATTACAATACATGTTAAGATCTGAACAATCCACAATTCTACATCTGTGCATCAATCTTTACATGAATGGTGAAAACAGTGTAATTTAGCATCCACACCTCTAGTGTCTGTAGGTCCCCAAAAAAATCCTTGCCCACGAATGTACCACCTTCACGATGGAGAAACTAAAACCAAATTGACAAATGGTTTGTTGCAAGCGATTTCTGTAAAATGTAGAACATTTCAACTGCATAAACTGCACTGGGGAGGAGGAGGGCAGGTTTTGAAAAGCTGTACAGGGGCATCATACACAAAGTGTTCTCTGAAGTCACTGCTCCTTTCCTGACCTTGCAAGGGACATTCCAAACGAAAAGAGGAAATCAAATGCTCCTTTCAAAACCATGCACTCTGTTTCTGTCACTACTCTATCTCAGTAACAAGACGTAAATCCTCCCTCACTTCCTCCTCACACTTTTCCCTTCCATTTTTTTCATCATTTACTTGATTTATATCTTCTTCCTCCTTTTGCAGTTGCAGCTGACCATCTCCTTGGTGTGGACAGCAGTCATCCAAAACTTCTTGGCATACTTTCAGGTCAACATCCTGAAGACACAAATAAAACAGTTCCATGAAGCAGAATGCTGTCAAAATTAATCTTTAAAATGCACTATTTCCACAGCTGCAGCATTTCAAATGAGATACACACTGCACCATTCATTCATGTGGATGAACTGGCTCTGCGTAGACTCGGAGGGCAAAATGAGACAACGGCAGTTCAGGAGCGTAGTCACTGCCTTTCTGTCAGTGCCCAGGTACTGAACCCATCTGCAGTATAAATGGATGCTCATAAACACTGGAAACAAATTCTTCTCAAACAGACACATGATGATGTGATTTCATTGAAAGTTTGGGCTATCAGTGTCTTTTGGATGTCATTTCACAACAATGAATCCAAGCCAATGTAGCCATTTGCAATCATGACTGTTCCCTGTAGTGTACCAAAGGGAACATACCATCTCTGCTGAATGAGCTTAACAGTGCTGCAGTGTATGGCTTTGAAGATTAGTCTAACTACTAGTACCATTTCTTGTTCCAGAAGATGATGTTAAAATATGCTCACTCCTGCTCACACTGATTGCTACTGCAGTAAGTTATCCACCCTTTAAAAATCCTGTTTCCCCCACTACCATGGTGGTTTCTGAAGGAGCATGGCCCTCTGACCAGCTTTTCACAACAGTGGTGGTACAGGTACAGTGCATGTAAGATTGTTCACAGCACCCATTTCTACATATGGGATCATTTCAGTGAAACACTGGATGATGCTTTTAAAGATTTACCCTTGACATTACACTTCCCAACAGCTTGTTACTCTTTCCCAGTGATGAAGAGCAGCTGAAAAATACTGCTAAGCAACAAAATGCTTCTTCCCATGCCCGCACATCATTTGGGATCGATTGCTAGGCTACTTCTAAGGAAAGAATAGGAGGGGCACCTCCCCCAGAATCAGACATATCATAGTTTTGAATAAGGCATTTCTTTAAAGATAGCTTAATTTTGCAGTCTGAATACACATCTAATGACAAAAGGGATTAGGTATAAATACTGCTTACTCAGTACTGTTCTGCCACTTTTAGTGTTTCTGTCTTGTTGCTTATTTTGCATTAATGGTAGCAGAAGAAACAGTAGTTGACTTCTAGTAATACCACTGTGGGCCCAAGAGCTAGATCAGCACCACATGTGGTTTGTCCCTGTACAGAGGAAAAAACTGACTTTTGCTGATTGTAGAAGACTTAATATCACCAAACCCCTTTATTTCAGCAGCCTTTTCACTACTACCACTGGAGGGTGTGGAAGTTCACACCTCCCACAGCAGGCTGTTTCCAGGTAAACTGCAACCCTATCTATCTGGAAACAACCTTCTATCTGCATTTGGAAAGATGTCTGTGCAAGCACAAGGCAGAACATTTACACTAAAGCTCCCTCAAAAACATAGCAAAAAAATAAAAGGTATCTCAAATTCTATTCTTGCTTCCGCCATTTACCAGTTTCAGTTGGATGAGAGAACGCAATCTGAGGCTAAGCCTGATTTACCGAATTATTCTTCAGCCTTGTAGGCTGAAGAGATGAGCTCTAACCGAGTAGCATCTGCCCTTTCCCTAAGGTACAACTTATCACAGGTCAACTATCAGCTTCCATTTGGAATATGAAAAATAGTAATCTATGCTAACTCTGCTCCTTAAAGTGGTCCAAGAATCAATGTGGAGGTGAGAGAAAGTATGATTCTGTGGGTGGCCTGGCGTACACCTCATTGGAAGGATGCTGCCAGCTCTGGCAGGTTTCCAGATTTTCTTACTACATTAAAAACAGAGCCTTCAGTTTCCAATTAAGTACAATGATCTTAACATTAACTGAATGCCCATACATCAAACTATCCCTCAGCATATCTCCTTTTGCTTCACACACCCACCTATTATTTGTTGTCCATAAATGAATGTGCAGGGAGCAGAACCTGTAATGATATTCAAGTATGAATAGATCTACCATGATGCATTGGATGGGTGAACAAGACCCCTCTCTAGGGGCAGCAGAAAGCATAAGCAAGCTGTTTTCAGCTACTGATCAGTGTGCAGTTAGCAAACAGGGCTGCAATCACATAGCTACATGTGTACAGAAATATCTGAACTAGGTCTGGAGTAACAGAAACGTCTTGCCACAACAGAACAGAGCAGACAGGGTGGTTTCCTTGGGTGTACAGACAGCATCAAGGAACAGGAGGTACCTGCCCCAGGAAAGCTGTTTCGCTGCACTAAGACTCTGATTTATCTCTACAAATACCCCAGTGATAACCACCATTATTTGAAAAAGGACACGTTTGTGCTGATTTGTGTTTGTGCATCCTGCTCACATGCTGTGTTCTAATCCTCTGTATTGCATTCTCCTTATCTTAGCTGTCAAGCTTTAAATTGCTCCATTACTGTCATTAACCTTTGAGATGCTTCTCTGCAAACTTGTGTCCCTTTCTCCTCTACTAACTGGACTTCTCTGTAGAGCTGACCCTTTCCTTGCTGCTACCTGAAAAGATGCAGCACACACGTGGTGATCTTTGCCATAGTTTGACTAATTAAGCACCATTTCCAGAAAATTGTCCCACACCAGCAGAAGTTAGGCAAAAGAAATACAGCTTCTTGTAATATAACCAGTAGTTTCACTTTACTACTTTGTAGGATTAAATACAATTAATAATTAAATTTAAAGGTGCAGACCTGTTATAGCTCTAAGGCTACTGATGTTGCTCTTTGCCTGTTTACTTAAAACATGTGATGATAATTAATCTTACCAATTGATACCTACTTAATTTCAGCTAAAAAGCAAAATGTTTCTTGTTTTTTCTCTATATTCATAATGAGCCCTAGAATATCCTGAAAACATAGGAACAGAAGAATACTTCATTGTTTGAAACGCAGCCAGGGTTTAGAAAGCATGGAGAGTGAAATGGCAGATGGAAACACCAAACAGCAAAGTAACTTTTATGTTATATATGGCTAGGCTAAAAAATTACAACAAACTATTCTAACTAAACAATCACAGAATCCTAAGGGTTGGAAGGCACCTCAAAAGTTCATCTAGTCCAACTCTCCTGCAAGAGCAGGGTAACCTAGAGTACATCACACAGGAACTTGTCCAGGTGGGCCTTGAATACCTCCAACGTAGGAGACTCCACAACCTCCCTGGGCAACTTGTTCCAGTGCTCTGTCACTCTCACAGTAAAGAAATTTTTCCTGATGTTCACATGGAACCTCCTATGCTCCAGTTTACACCCATTGCCCCTTGTCCTATCACTGGACATCACTGAAAAAAACCTAGCTCCATCATCCTGACACTCACCCTTTACATATTTGTAAACATTGATGAGGTCACCCCTCAGTCTCCTCTCCTCCAAGCTAAAGAGTCCCAGCTCCCTCAGCCTCTCCTCATAAGGGAGATGCTCCATTCCCTTAATCATCTTCGTTGCCCTGCGTTGGACTCTCTCCAGCAGCTCCCTGTCCTTCTTGAACTGAGGGGCCCAGAACTGGACACAATATTCCAGGTGCGGTCTCACCAGGGCAGAGTAGAGGGGAAGGAGGACCTCTCTCGACCTACTAACCACCCCCCTTCTAATACACCCCAGGATGCCATTGGCCTTCTTGGCCACAAGGGCACATTGTTGGCTCATGGTCACCCTCCTATCCACCAGGACCCCCAGGTCCCTTTCCCCTTCACTACTGTCCAGCAGGTCAGCCCCCAACCTGTACTGGTACATGGGGTTGTTCTTCCCCAGATGCAAGACTCTACACTTGCCCTTGTTGAATTTCATCAAGTTTCTCCCCGCCCAACTCTCCAGCCTGTCCAGGTCTTGCTGGATGGCAGCACAGCCTTCTGGCGTGTCAGCCACTCCTCCCAGCTTAGTGTCATCAGCAAGCTTGCTGAGGGTACATTCAGTTCCCTCATCCAGGTCGTTGATGAAAATATTAAACAGCACTGGTCCCAGCACCGACCCCTGAGGGACTCCACTAGTCACAGACCTCCAGCTAGATTCTGCCCCGTTGACCACAACTCTCTGCCTTCTTCCTTACAACCAGTTCTTGATCCACCTCACTACCTGATCATCAAGCCCACACTTCCTTAGCTTATCTATGAGGATGCTGTGGGAGACAGTATCAAATGCCTTACTGAAATCAAGAAAAACCACATCTACCGCTCTACCATCATCCAGCCACCTAGTTACTTGTTCATAGAAGGCTATAAGGTTGGTCAAACATGACTTCCCCTTGGTAAAGCCATATTGGCTGCTCTTAATGACCCCCTCATCCTTGATATGCCTAGAGAAAACAATGCAATTGAGTAAATCAAATGGTACATAACTGTGACTCCAAATGTGGCACCTGTCAAATGCCTATGACACATCTATTCTAAATCTTAGTAATACCATCTGGGCTGCAACCAAATGCACGCTGTTATAGGCACTCCACTTGTTGCAGTGAGTTGTTAGCACCTCTCTAACCACATGCATTTCGGAAACGAAAGTGCTAGGGCTTTACATACCATGGCTCACCTACATCAGCTATCAGAAAACACACACACTCTGTGCACTCTACATGTTCAGCATAAACACAGAATTTACACCAACCTACTCCCCAAATGGAGCCAGAGATGGGTATAAGTTGAAGGCATAGACACAAATAGTATCGCTGTTAATTTCAATGAAGACATCGGTTTTCATGCTGAAGACAGCTCAACATCCCCTTCAAAATGAACTTTTAGAACTGCTTCTAAAACATAAAAAAACAGTTTTACACTCTGAATTTGGTCCTGTGCAGTTGTTTTGCAGCAGGAACTGATTTTATCCTAAAGGATACAACATCTCTCACAGTGAATATGATGAAAGTTATTAGATTTATTCAGTCACTCTCTCAGATTAAGTACAGTTTAAAAAAAGCCTCTGCTGTCCCAAGATGCTTTCTATTGTGGTCAATGAACTACGTGACATTGGAGTTCTGTAAGAGACTCTCTTTCTCTCTCTCTCTCCACCTTTACCCAGGCTAGATTGGTACTGTATCCTCATTGGTATGACACAGTCACCACTGAATAAATATAGAAGTATGAAGGGACCACCTTTTCTGATAAAACTTTATCCACAACTTAATTCCAGCTATCTTCCTTTTGAGCCTTCCAGGGCAAACTTACTTTCTCAGTTATCCAGCTCCCAACTTTCTCAAGCTATCAGCTTCACAGCAACTCAAAATGCCTGCCAACTCACAGCTCTGAATAGGGAGAGCTGTTAAAATCCACAGTCTGTTACTTTGGTTTCTTTGGGATTTGAGTATCTTTACCTTCCCTCTGCTGCTGTATGTAATTCCTCTTCTATTTTTCACATTTACCACACTCTGTTTCTTCTTTATGCCTGATACCACTCATCACCTCTCACATACAATTCCCATGCACACCCTACAGCAGGAACACATTCCCGCCTCTCCAGGGAGCAAGAAACTACAGGTGGAGGTCAGCCACACATCACCGATTCCCTCTACACCCTTCCTGGCCACTTGTTTGACTTTGCTTTTTCAAACCCCTGTGCCTCCTGCAGCACAGCATAACAAAAACTGAAATCACAGTCTCTCAGGACAATAAATACCTCAAATGCCTGAGGCTCCTCTCTTACCCCACCTGTCTCTGAAACACCACATGATCCTTCACACACCTTCTTCTTTAACCTAGCTGAATTCTGGCTAGTGGGCAGGAGCCAGCCATGAGCAGGTACCCAGACCAGTTATCTATTTTCAGATGTCCCTCCACAGCAATATTGCCATGTCCTTTTGCTCAATGAGTTCAAAAGAAAAAAGAAAGAATAACTTGAAGTGTGTTCTGTAAGGTAAGCACACAGCTTCACTGGGACTGCTCTCACATGGAGTAGAGAAAAGCCTTCAGGAAAAAGCCTGCCTGGTTTCTATGTACCTTCATTTTACCAAGCTTCTGACACTCACCAAGAGAAAGAACCTGTAAATCAAACTATTCTCACTGTGTAAGTACTTCAAATGATACCAAAATGACCAGGATTCACCCCTCTACTGCTTTGATACTGTGAAACCCTAACAGTGTTCAAAGAACTATACATGTATGAGGTTTTACATAACCTGACCCAAACTGCTTTTCTAAACATGAACACAGAGACTACAGTGCAAACAATACAAATTATCCAGTGTGCATCTTCTTCCTTAACTTCTGCAATTCACAAACATCCCCAGTGCTATGCTGTTAATCATTAATTAGAGCAGATGTTCTTTAATTGAGCACAGGCATTCAGCTCTTTAAAGGGCTTCAAAATCTTTCATAAAGGCTATAATATATCCAGATATAACAAACCTACTTGGGCCTTCCTTTTCTGTCCCACACCAATCTGGGTCATGTCCTATGTACATGCAATGACCCAGCACAGCAACTGCTGTGCACTCCCTCTTCTGCTGCACAGACATCAGTGCTTGGGGGCTTACATGATTTGGAAAGTGACAAAGTGAGATTTTGGGAAGTGAGAACTGTAAGATTCAGGCCACAGATAAAAAACCTGAAGAGTTACTTCCTGATAGTCTAAATAATTCCCCATATATATATTCCACAAAAGATAAGGAATCCACCCAGTTTTTATACTCCCTTCTTCAAAAGTCTACATATATATGCACACAAATATATGCATGCACAGAAATAGTGATATCCAGAGAGAAAGAGAAAAGAAAACCACTAAATCAAGTAGGGCAGTTCTGAACTCTTGCAAGATCTTTTGCTAAGACGTTGCTGTCCCACAAACTTCTTGAGACTTCTTCTGTATCTGTGAATACTATTGCCTTATACACAGGACTGATGCAACATCTTGAGGCCTCCCGTTTCCCCACACAGTTTTTAAGGTGCTTTGGAAAATGTATCTTGTTCATTGTGCATAATGGACTTATGGCCAAACATAACTGATTTTAAAAGTGTTGGGACAGGTTATGGGGAGAAGCCTAAGGAAAATGCAGTTAGCAGAGTTTGGACTACATCCCAGGTTATGTGCCAGTGGGATGGATTCTCTTTTCCCCACCAATATAAGACCTATATCGAGTGTCAGCTGCATGGGTTTGGGGTTTGTTTTTTTTTTACTTTGGGTTTTGGTTGTTTTCGAGGGTTTTTTTACTTTTTCTGTGCTTAAAACTCCAAAATCTACAGTCACACAGTGTCTTGGTCAGGGGCAGTCTGCAAACAGTAGGACCTCAATCAGCTTTGTTTACTACAGAAATGATTCCATCTCCTTGCATGAACTGATGCATGTTTTCCTGGCTATTCAAAGCTAAAGTTTTTAGCCTTTTTCCCTCTAAAGATATAACTCACAGTACCTGGGCAGGAGCCCTGGTACCATAGCCTGAGTCTTAAACATCCATGAGAACCAAACCTACAAGCTTTGGTTCTGTAGCTGCCCCAGGCCAGAACAGCACAAAAGGCACTAGATTAATACCCTCAAGCCATAGGAGCACATCTTCTATCAATCACCTGCTACAACCTTCTGTAGTAATGTAGGACAGTGAATTACAGATAGGATTCATAACAAAAAACTTCTTAACATGTGATCTCTGCTGTGGTACAAACATTTTTTTATCCCTGGTCCTGTGTCATGGTTTAAGCCCAGCCAGTAACTCAGAACCACGCACCTGCTCGCTCACTCTCCCCACTTCCTCTCCCCGCTCCCAGAGGGATGGGGAGGAGAACGGAAAGAATGTAACTCCCACAGGTTGAGATAAGAACAGTCCAGTAACTAAGGTATAACACAAATCACTACTGCTACCACCAATAATAATGATAAGGGAAATAATAAGGGAAGAGAATACAACCGCTCACCACCCGCCAACCAATACGCAGCCCGACCGAGTAGTGATCTAGCCCTTCTGTGTAACCCCCCAGTTTATATACTGGACATGACATGCTGTGGTATGGAATACCTCTTTGGCTAGTTTGGGTCAGGTGTCCTGTCTCTGCTTCCTCCCGGCTTCCCCTCCTCCCTGGCAGAGCTTGACACTCACAAAGTCCTTGGTCAGAGTAAACATTGCTGAGCAACAACTAAAAACATCGGTGTTATCAGCGCTGTTCCCAGGCTGGAAGTCAAAAACACAGCACTGCACCAACTACTAAGAAGAAAAATCAAATTCCCTTGAGGTACACACTGGACTTCTCCATCTTCCCGCATTACCCACCAAGTATATCCAGGCCCCTGAGCAAAAGCAATCCCATGAGTGGGTTTGCCTTTAGATGAAGCAGGAATAACCCAGACTGTCTTCCCCAACAAATTCTTTATGTGCACCACAAGAACTTTATCCCCTTCTACAGTATGTAAAAGTTCTGACTGGGCTTGGCCGGCCCTGTTGGCAGATCCTCTGGTGTTGACCAACCAGGTGGCTTTTGGTAAATCTGTATCCCAATGCTTGAAAGTTCCCCCACCCATTGCTCTCAGTGTAGTTTTTAACAGCCCATTGTACCGTTTGATTTTCCCAGAGACTGGTGCCTGGTAGGAGATGTGATATACCCACTCAATGCCATGCTCTTTGGCCCAAGTGTCTATAAGGTTATTCCAGAAATGAGTCCCATTGCCTGACTCAATTCTCTCTGGGGTGCCGTGTAGCCACAAAATCCATTTCTGAAGGCCCAGGATAGTGTTCCGGGCAGTGGCACAGGGCACAGCGTATGTTTCCAGCCATCCGGTGGTTGCTTCCACCATGGTAAGCACATGTCACTTGCCTTGGCAGGTCAGTGGGATTGTGATAAAGTCAATCTGCCAGGCCTCCCCATATTCGTCCTCCATACCAAAGAGGCTTTAACCGTTTAGCTTGTTTAATTGCAGCACATGTTTCACACTCATGAATAACCTGGGCAATAGTGTCCATTGTTAAGTCCACCCCTCGATCACGAGCCCATCTGTATGTTGCATCTCTGCCCTGATGGCCTGAAGTGTCATGGGCCCACCGGGCCAAAAATAATTCACCTTTATGTTGCTAATCTAAGTCCATCTGAGCCACTTCAATCTTAGCAGCTTTATCCACTTGTTGGTTGTTCTGGTGTTCCTCAGTGGCCCGACTCTTGGGTACATGGGTATCCACATGGCGTACCTTCGCCTTCAGGTTCTGCACGTGGGCAGCGATATCTTGCGACAGTGCAGCAGCCCAGATGGGTTTACCTCTGCGTTGCCAGTTGCTCTGCTTCCATTGCTGCAACCACCTCCACAGGGCATTTGCCACCATCCATGAGTCAGTATAGAGATAAAGTACTGGCCACTTTTCTCGTTCAGCAATGTCCAGGGCCAGCTGGATGGCTTTCACCTCGGCAAACTGACTCGATTCACCCTCTCCGTCAGCACTTTCTGCAACTTGTCGTAGGGGACTCCATACAGCTGCCTTCCATCTCCGATGCTTCCAAAGCACTGGAGGGACCCACTGGACTAGATACTTGCCCATACTATCCCACACACCCTGCCACTCATGGATGTCCAGCCTCAGGGAAAATCTCTTGTTGGTCCTCCTATATCATTATTTAACCCTACAAGGGCGGAGCTGGATCCTGTTAGCTTCCATGATTGGACAAGATCGAGTGTTCTCAGGGTGGTCACACATTAGACAAAACATAGAGAGCATTTGCAGCAACTTTCAATGGCATTGAAAAGATATTCAGGATCTTTAACCCTTCCAGAATCTACTCCCACTGTAAATAGTCTGGTGGGGGAGCAGAGGGTGTGAGGGAATATCTCCTTCATAGGTTGACTACCCGAGGAGTTAAAAAAAAAAGATGTGTAATTGCTAAACACTTCCATTATATACCTCCCAAAGTACAGAGGTGGTGACCACACTGGGAAGGCAAGCCAGATCAATTTCATGATCAATGAGTCTATTGTGTTACAAGTCATTCCCATAAAGTGCAGTGAAACAAGCAACTTAGAAAAGGCCCCCCAGCCAATAAACACTAACACAGCAAATACTGGGTGTAAGTAAGGTATGACATGCTGGAACTCCGAGATCAAGAGCAACAATTTTGGTAGCCAATAAATCGGCATTGTGACGAGTGACTATTAATCCGAAACAATGAATGCTTATCACAAATACAATTAGACACATGTTGGTCAGATCTGTCATTATCTCAACCCATGTTGGGTGCCACAAAGATCTGTCATGGTTTAAGCCCAGCCGGCAACCCAGAACCATGCAGCAGCTTGCTCACTCTCCCCACTTCCTCCCCCTGCTCCCAGAGGGATGGGGAGGAGAATCAAAAGAATGTAACTCCCACAGGTTGAGATAAGAGCAGTCCAGTAACTAAGGTATAACACAAACCACCAGATGGCTGCTACCACCAGTAATAATGATAAGGGAGATAACAAGGGAAGAGAATACAACTGCTCACCACCCACTAACCAATACCCAGCCCAACCCGAGCAGTGATCTAGCCCTTCTGGGTAACTGCCCCAGTTTATATAGTGAGCATGACGTGCTGTGGTATGGAATACTTCTTTGGTTAGTTTGGGTCAGGTGTCCTGTCTCTGCTTCCTCACGGCTTCCCCTGCTCCCTGGCAGAGCATGAGATTCAGAAAGTCCTTGGTCAGAGTAAACGTTACTGAGCAGCAACTAAAAACATCGGTGTTATCAGTGTTGTTCCCAGGCTGGAAGTCAAAACCAGAGCACTGCACCAGGTACTAAAGAAGGATGAAATGACTGCTACTGCTGAACCCAGGACAGTTACTGCTGAACCCTGTTACACACATGCATCCAAGAAAATGGGTAACAAGACTCTGAGATCTTACAATTGTTTTCTTCATTAAAACATGTATTTCAGAAGAAATATATTTTGCTATTGTTATTTGTAAGGCAACAAAATATTGTGGCATTTACATTTCATCAGCAAATTTATATTTGATTACAGAAACAGACTGAATGAAATAGCTTGCTGGGAATATATTGTACATCTGCTGTTGGTAATCATAGTTACTGTATGTATTAGGATCTTGGCCATGGGGCAAGATGGCCTTCTTTAACAATAAGGTATTCATAAGTGAAAAGCAGGTCCTGGTCCTGTTTGAAAGATCAAAGGAGAACATCCAGGATTGCTTGTACTAAGGATAAGTTATTTGACAGCTTGGCAAAATGACCATTAAATTAACCAACTCAGCAGTGAAACCAACTTTTAAAGTGTCTCAAAGTGAACTGCTTTCATTACAACATTAAAAATCACACCTATCGGTCAAAAAGACCATGGCCCAGGTGAAGACCCCTCCCCTGAGCACGCATAGTGATTAGAAGGAATGACACTGCAAATAGCATATGCAGATTGCAAGCAATCACTGCATCTGTACCACCTTCTAACTTTTGTGTACAAATGGAACAAGAAAACTGGTGTTGATGTGCTTGATTTGTGAAACAGTCCACAGAGCACCCAGGCCTGAATAAACACATCTCTCCTGAGCATGTGGAATTGGTTTGCTGCATGCTGAGACAAGGAGGCACAAAAGCACAAAATGTAATCAGTTCTAAGCAAGGTTAAGTTTGATGGCTTTGTAATGTAAAATAACTACAGTGCTTGAAGGTAGCTGACATAGTTTCAGGTCCTTAGGACCTTAGTACAAAAAGTGTATGAAAAACAAAATAGAAAAAAGGGGACCTGGGGATGGGGAGTATCTGGGACTAGCAGATGTCCAGGATGGGCACAGTTAAACTAACTGGTAAGTAGGCCAGGATGACTGCTATGTTTTTTGTGTTAATGAACCCATTAAGATGATGTAAACATCTACTGGGGAGTATCCCGGACTAGCAGATATCCAGGATGGGAGCAGTTAAACTAACTGATATGTAGAAGGACAGGATGATTGCTATGTCTGTAATGTTAATTAAGCTGGTGCTTCAACGACTGCCAGAAGTGATGAAGATTGTTGGGAGAAGTAAACGACCCTTAAAGACCACCATCACATTTGTGTATGCATGTGGGAAACTTTCTGGAAAATAATGTAACTCATGCGTAGCCTCATGAATATATATATATATATATGCCCAGTGACTATATAAGGACGGCTTGTGCAGCAATACGGTGACACATGTTAGGAGGAGCTATCCCCCGTGTCTCCCGGCGCCGCAAAAAGAATACCTGCTTGTCAACTTAAACTTTGCCGGCGAGTTTGTTCCTGGAGTTTTCTCTGAATCAATGCCAAGCACGAATCTGCTTTTTGGACAACAGGAACACAGTGACTATAAAGGTTAGGGCTGATCCCTGTCTGCCAGGCAGCAATCTGAATGCAGGAACCCACCTGTTTGCTTTACTCATCATCAAAGACAAAGTGCTCAGGCTGTCCTAACACTACAGCACATCTCATGTTAGAGCAAAACAGAGACAGGCCAGACAAACCCGTACAGTTGAGCACACTCCAACAGCGTGCTTCAGCCCCTGAATTAAGTTTCTTTTTCATGTGCAGTTGTCTCCCAGAGTGGTTTTAAATACCAGCTCCCTAAGGACGAGGATCAACAGCTCACATTGTGTTGCCAGTGATGTTCTCAGCAGGGACTGGAGCCCAATGAATAAAATTAATCCGGGGTGGCTGAATCCAGCTGCTAACTTTTCAGAACACCACACAATACCGAACAGAACAAAACAATCACTTTCATCGGTTTACACAGACTCCTCGGCCCGATCTAGCATGGGTAAGAGAAATGTTAAAAATAGCTCAGGTCTATTTTTATAAAAGGCAAAATGAAGGTTATAAATCAGCTAAGACACTTTGAAATCCATTATACTCTACAATAACATTTTGACAGCACAAGCAGGCTTACTCAAACCTACAGAGGTCACCTTTAACACAAAGATCAACTTTTTCCTCTGTGTTTCATGTTATGGACCTGTCTTCAGGTCCAAAAAAAGCCTGGTGGAAGGGGCATGGTGGTTTTCACATTTACATTTTAGGTCAAGAACTGAACACTACCTTATCTTGCTGCAATCATCCTTCCACTTAAATAAAATGTGCTTGAGAGAGGCCCAGACCTACTTTAGCAAAGAAATGAATCATCTTCTCTCCACAGAAAGGAGTGATCTCTTACAGTTAGGGTTTTGCAACTCATTTTGCAAGTACTTCACAAAAATTACCAAGCTAACATAGGAGGAAAAAAAAAAAAAAAGGAAAAAAAAAAGAAAACTGACTATGCAAGACAAATACAATTATCAGTTGGTGCTGATTCATTAACTCATAATAAGAACCAGCTATTCACAATGTTCAAAACCAGCTTGAAAACTGTTGGTAGGTCAACTTGGTATTTCAAAATGTACTGAACATCAAAGCCACAAAACCACCATCTACCATACCTCCTGTATCCGCGCAGCGTATCACAACTCTCAGACCATAAACCACTCAAGGAAAAACGAAACTCTATGCCCACTACCGACTTAACTCAGAGGAGCAGCCCCTGCAGCTAAGTGGCTTGGCTAATCTTCGAGTTACAGGCGTACACAGCTCTTCCGCAGGATGAGGGTCCGGGCGGCTTGCACAGGCAGTAAGGACCGCGTGTTGCATGACCGAAATAGGGAAGTCAGCCCTCACTGCTGGGTATTTACTGCCTGGGTCTATTGTTCAAGATGCCACAATGAGAACAGAAGCAGAAAAACCAAGGCTGGAGGCTAGCCCTGGCACAGTAAGACTCCTAAGAAGTAAGAAATGTTCCTGACAAGTGTAGTTACCTGAATACGACATAGACATGCCCTTCCCAACGTGAGGGGTGCCGTTGGGTTCCTTGTCACGATGCGCTGTGGAGAACCTGCATTTCTGCCGCCTCATGACATTCTCGAGCTACCTGTGTGCCCGCATGAAATAAACCGAGCGACTCCGGCGGAAACACCAAGCAGAGGCGCCAGTGCCGGCCCTGCAGCCCTGCCTTGAGCAGCTGCGCTGGGGCAATGCATGTGTCCAGGCCGGGGAGCTCCGACGGGCTGACCCCGCTCCGGCGCTTGCAGAGCCCCCGCCAGCCGCTCCCCTCGCAGAAGGCCGCCCGGCAGTACTGTGCAACCTGCCGCTGGGCTCGCTTTGCCCTCCCGGGACGGGGGCTCACCGCGGGAGCGGGCAGCGCTCGGGTCAGCCCCGCACGCTTCTGGCTGTGTCCGTCCTCTCTCGTTTGTGGCGGTGTCTCTCAGAAAAGCGTCCCCACAGCTCACCCCGCATCTCCACTGCCCGCCCCGGGGACGCGCACACCCCGCTCTGCCAGGCTGCCGCTACCCGCGCCCTCGGGGCCGCCCCGCGGCCGCTTCCCTTACCTGCGCCATGGGGCAGCCGACTCCGCCTGAGGCCGCCGCCGCCGCCCCATCCTCCAGCCGCGGCGGGGCGAGGGGCGGCTCCCCCGGGCGGGGCTGGCACCCGCCGGGGCAGGTCCGGCTGCCAGCGCAGCGCGGGCAGGCGCGGGGCGGCCGCGAACGGCGACTGCCCGGAGGCAGCACCGCCCATGGCGGGTGCGGGCGGGGGGGCAGGACACGGACCGGGCACTAACCCGTCCCGCTGCCACCGCACCGGCCCTTCCCGGTGGGACGGGGATGCGGGAGGGGGACGCGGACATCCCGCACACCCGCGCCCCACTTGTGTCCTGGGGAGCTTCGTGCGTGCCCGGGGCGAGAAATAGCCTTCATTGGCTGCCGCGAGCGGGAGATACAGCTCGGGTTGGAAAGTGCGGGAGCGGGGAGGTTGGGGAGGGAGCAGGGTAGTGTGAAAATGAAAAGAAATTCTTCTCCACCTGCCTCTGGTAGGAAATTTTCTTCTCCCTCCCAGTTCTTAGAATCATAAAATAAAATACAATTAAATAAAATAAATACCGGTACAGTTTTTATTTACAATCAACCTGGTGTCTAAATATCTATTCAATGCCTTTGCTTTCGCACCTACGGAACTGCATTTTCCACAACACATCTATTTAGCACTACCTGAACTTGCTCTCTCATGCTAGAGAGAGGATCTTTTCTGACAGTTTTTTCTCCCTCTGCCTTCTGAAAAAGCCTTTTATCACCTCTCATCACTTCTGCTTATCTGGGTGTTTCAGACTTGTTTTGGCATTTACAAGGGATAAGGCTGTTCGGTCAGACCCTGAAAGTGTCGTCTCTTCGGTGATACCTCTGTGTGTAACGAGTGCAGTTTCTCATTTCTCTGTTATCATGCATGACATTTCCCTTGTGTGTCTAGTGTGATACTATGTAACGGATGTGTTACAATACTCCCAGCATTTTCCTGCAATTTGTTTCTTGAATTCCAATAAAATAACATTTTTCTGACAAAAATCCAAAAGAATGGGAAATGCAGTCTTCCATTGCCAGCTCTTTTTACCATGCTGGGGTAAGATCTCTGGCTTTTTAAGTGGAAGTAGAACTGAAAGCAACAATTTTGATTTTGCTGTTGCAGAAATAAATTAACAGTGTCTTAAACTAACTACATTTACACATGATTCAAGGCACAAATGCCATGACAATATCCAGCACAAGTCCTTACATTCTGCAATATTCTTTGGTGTCAATCCTTTTCTAGTTTATATTTTGTTGTTGCAGCACAATCCGAATCTTTGCACATAACTTTAAGCTTATAGATCAAGTCTTCAAATGACAACAAAATATATGACAGTTGAATATAGCCCATAGAGTTTCTTGCAAGTGATGGAGAAGGAGCATATGTTTTGAATGCTGTGGGAAAAGACCTTTGGGGATGTTTGGACTCATCTCAGGACTAGAAATCAGTGTTATGTTACCTTTAACTCTGCAGTGATGATGCCCAGTGCATCTCCTGTGCTACCTGAAGCACAGCTGTTACATTACAGCACAGGGATTCTCCTGCCTGGCCGAGGACTGGGCTTGCAGCTTCACACATTCAGCTTCTCTTCTTGGCCACTGTAGGCCACTACAACAATGTACATTAAACAGGCCCATTTAACCCCTTAGTTTTTAACTTTAACAAGATGGTGGGATTTAAATGGTTAACAGGGTACAGAAGCTCTGTGCTGTTGCATTTGCTTTTGGCTAATAGTTTTTCATCTGAACTGAGTTTGCGGTCCTTGAAGACCCTTTGAAGTGCACATGGGTTGCTAGAGAGGGACTGAAACCTCCCTCAGGCTGGCTCAGCTACCTTAAATTGGAGATAACCTTCCCTCAGAAGAGATTTTATGGTGTTAGATTTAAGGATGCTGTTCAGGTCTGGATTCCAGTATTCAGGTGTTCAAAATCCTCCCCTCAAGCTATGAGGGATAAGGGTGTGCTCAGTTAGCAGCGTCCAGCAGAAAAGTTGTCTGTGTCAGGGAGTTCGTGTGCCCTCTCCCAGCCAATGCTGCGGCTGATTTGCATGTCAGACACTGCCTGCAGTCAGCCCCTCATCCTGATCTGCAAAGTCAGTATTGTTGCAGATTATCTTAAGTTTTCCTGAATCTTTCTGTATTTTGTGTTTGTGAAGCAGTTAGCTATAGGAACATCTTGATTTAAGATGTTAACCTTTATGTTAGTGTTATATTAGCGTTTATTAACTAATGATGTATGGGTTGCTGTGCTGCTTGAAATCTGACACTGCGTTGTTTGAAGTCCTTATTCTCTGGATCATGTTAGCCTTAGTCCTTACTCTCTAGATCACAGTCAGAGCACCTAGGGCCTATTGTATATAGGATGAGTTGTTTGACAAGCTGGCAAGATAGTTATCTAGCCGGCCAACTTGGCAACAAAACTTACTGTTAAGGTGTCCTGAAGTGAACTGTCTTAATTATAATATTACAAAACACACCCATAATGCAAGAAGACCCTTGCCCAGGTGAAGAGCCTTCCTCAATGCTCAAGCGTATTAACAGAAGACAATGACACAGCAGATATTATAATGTTATGCAAATTACTAACCAATCATTGTGACTGGGAGTGTATTACCTTGTGATTTTTGTGTATAAATGCAACAATGAAATTGGCATGGAGTGTGCTTGATTAGTGGAAATCCCACTTAGCACCCAGTGCTGCAATAAAGAAGTGCCTGCTTATCCGTTTTGTGTAGATGAGTTCTTTGCTCCCTGGGCTAACAGTATTGTTACTGAGCATATTTACTAATAAATCAATGCAAAAACCACTACATGGATGATATTGTAGTGTGAATGCTTCTTTTAGCATGAACCCATTAAACATGAGGTCTCCACAAACCTCTTAAGTTCAGCATAACAGCAAACATAACAGTTTATAACAGTTTGCCCTGCTCTGGCAGCTCATTGATTGGGGAAAGAGACAACTAACTTCCCTAGGTCCAACTAAGAGCTTGATCTGAGTCTGTGAAAAAAGTTATGATGTAAAAATGAAGGCCTCCTCCTTTCTTACCTCAATTTGCAATGCAGTAACTTCTCAGAGTTCCTCACAAGTAGCTCAACTAGAAAGATTGGTCCCTACTTGGTCCCTACTGCATATGGTCCCCCACATCTCCACCCAAGGAAAAATTGGGCATGCAGCCTGGGTCAGCACCACAGTGTTTTTACCACTGTTCTGAATTCCTAGGGAACAAAGAGTGCATATCAGTGTACTGAGCTGCAAGTGAGCTTAGTTTACTTCTCAGCTGTTTTCAGCTCCTAAATACATCTGTAGTCATTTTGCCAGAGAAGTCTCTCAATAGTTTCAAGTACTCTGCTAGTCTTACATTCAGTGAATCTAGTGAGTAGCTGTTTGTTTTTTTCTTATTGCTGAATTCTGACAATAATTTGCTTTGTTTAATAGCACATCAGCAAAATTTCTTGCATGTGACATTTCATGCATCATTTCTAATTATTTCCATTTATAAACCTACTTCTTGTGAAACATAATTTTAATCAAGGTAAGCAATTCATATATAATCTTCTCTCAGAGAAGCATTAACATCAGGTTTAATAAATATGTTACTCAATTACTTGGTATTGATTCTGCCATGTTAGATGGGTGCACTGCTCCTCAGCATGCCTTTGTGCTTCATGCCAGTATTAAAAAGAAGGGACAAGCTCTTTAGCACCAGAGAGTTTATGATGGAGGCCAAGTGATGGAGTAGAAATCCTTGCAGTAGCTGATGCGTTAAGTTTGGACCCTTATTTGGAGCAGGCAGGTATTGTCAGTCACAAACAGATGGATGTCAAGAATTTGACACTTAGTTTTAGACTAATCATTTTCCTCCTTTATTTCGTGTCTGTTTTCTCACCATCCCATTAGTTTGTCACCCTGGCTGTGACCAAGTAGTAACATTTTTATTACTTTCCTAACAGATGCCCTGTTCTAATTTTACTTTCATACTTCTTGCACCATAAGACATCCTACAACTGGTACTGGTTTTGAACACTCTCTTGCAAATCCTTCTATGCATAAGGGGCTTCAGTTATCAGTCCTAGTGGTGTTAGTTATAAAACAAATAAATAAAAAGAAAAAAATCTCCTTTGCTAATTTTGGTCAAATTTTTGCTGTGTGCTTTGAAAAAACTGAATTCATTAAATGTGTTTGTGGGGGCAGAAAGGAGAAAAGAGAATGAGTCTGCAGTATCCAGACCTGGCATATTTTGAATCAAATGGCACGAGCTGAATACACATCTGGGAGCCATTTTTCTACACATCACACTTTTATCACATGGCTCAAAACAGTTCTCCTTTTTGTCAGGCACAGATACTCTACCAATGAAATCACAGCATAAATACCTGGATGGATCATGTATCTTAGTAAGCTCTTACTACAAATCCTTTGGCAGGGCTCTGAAATAGCTGCATTAGTGTTGCTGAGGCCAGAATTTATAGAGCTGGACACAGATCATATGAGAGCAGCTCATTAAATCCTCCTAAACAGGTCTGTAATGCTTACATGCTTTCATGTTTTGTCTCCCAGAACATTCCCTTACAAAGGATATATACACACATATATATATACTCAGTGAGGGGAAGTCAATTATGTCTCAACACAGAAAGATCTTATGTTCAAGATATTGAAAAAGTAACAAGCTTTGTCCCCTGGCTATTGAGCCACCCATTCACAAATTCAACTATCTAAGTGTGCAACAAGAAGTGATGTGAAGCTGCAACCTGCTTCCTTTTTTTGTGGCCTATGTCCTGGATTCATCCTGACAACTTACTCAAGCTGCCAACTCTCCTTCTCCAAACCCTTACCCTTGCACAGCAGGCTCCCACAGAAAAGTGATGGTCCCGGGTTTTCTCTTTTGATTTATATCCTTGCCTACCTACCTCACGTATTTCTTTCCACCATCTGGAGAAAAGAAAACAAATGTCAGCTCCTTTAAAACCAGGAAGGTCTCGTTCTCTCCTTGACATACAGTTCAGAACATAGCAGACCCCCAAAGTCCATCATTGCCTTCTGTAAGGTGTGCCTGGATAGGATTCAGCTCCCTCTCCATCCTCCACAAGAAGGCCATTTGCCCTCTCCCAGTAGCCTTAGCCCAGGAAAATCCACCCCTTGCTCTTCTGTGGGCACCTTTTCATTACAGCAGTAGATCTCAGTACAAGGACAACTGGTAGTGACCCTGCACAGATGGGTGTTAGGCATCTACATGCTTCTTTTGAGTCTGTGTCTTAATGCTTTCTTCCTTCTTCAGACAGTAGCTTGGGGACCAGCTGAGGCCACAGCTCACCAGGAGTTCCTCCTACCAACACAGTCACAATGGCATGTGCCAGAAGGCACACACATACAGAGACACACTCAGAGCACAGGGCTAGTGAGAATAACAGTTGTGACCTGAGAAACACTTGTCTTCTTCCTGGAAAGAGCGATAAATGAGAAGTGATTGATCCTTCCATATATATGAAGAAAGAGCCCAACACCCAAAGCCAAAAGACAACAGCAAAAAGCCCAGCAGGGACACCAGCTGAGAGCCAAGGAAAAGGAGATTAGAAAAAAACCCAGCAGGAAGTTCTGTGAACAATCTCAAGCAGAGAGAAATATATTGAAATGCAAAAAATAAAATATTTTGATAGAGGTGGCAGGAAGGATTTGGTTTTATTTGGGAATCAGGAAGAGGAAGGGAAGAGGACAAAAGCCATTGCTTACTACAGCCAATTAGCACTTATCGGTAGGAAGGACTAAATTACCATTTGTTTTTTAGTTGAAGCTGTCACTTCCACCCTAGCGGCATCTGTGGGATCCAAGGAGACATAATGTGATGTGATAAGAGGTCCTGACTTTTCGAAGGCAGTCAATACCTTGATAATCCTGATAGCCTGAAGCACTGTGCTACTGTTGGCCACTGAGTACCAAAGTGCAGGAAAACAGGGAAGAAGGAATACTTGCTGCTTTCAAGATGTGTTTGCTGTACATCAAAAACCTAGGAAGAAACAAATCTCTTATATGTGGTTTCTTTTTCCTTATTGACACAGAGGTATGCCAGGAGCAATTTGTCACTGAGACTGTAGTAACTGAGGATAGAAAGGCAAGGTAGTGCAAGGTGAAAGGGGAGATTGCATTGTATTTTGCAGCTGCAGTGTTTAGAAAGATAGCATCCAGCCAGCAATGGAGTTCACAGCTTAATGTCAAATATGTTTTGAGTCAGGTGGATTTGCTGGAACGCAAAGAGTTCAGAGAACTAGCTCTGAAACTTACCTTGTTCTTAAATGATTTAGCAATTTTAGGAGTTTAACTTAGGCTCAAGATTTCAACTGGCATGCATGAGTTTCTTTTTAGTGGATGCTATGCCAGGTCAAAAGATTGATTCTCAGGCATTTAAGTCTACACCGGTCAGAAAATATTTTGTTACACCTAGAAAAAAAGATTTCAGCTCAGAGGGTTCCTACTCAAGCTGCATTGATGTTATTGCAGTTGCCTGAGCAATTTCTGAAACTCACTTCAGTGCCTATTGGTGCTTACAATTTTTTATAACTATATATTTAAAACATTTTAAAGGTTTCTAGATGTGTTTCTGTCTCTTTTTCGGTTTTGATGTCTTAAATCTATGATTCATGGATCTCTCATACTAGATTGCTATGGGCCAACAATGCCATGTACCCAACCTGTCTGTCTTTGGGATGCTTCCAGAGAAAGGGTGGAAAAGGTAGAAAATGTCCCATCTAGATTAGTACAGCAGCTGCCACCTTTGCAATGGTTGGATCTTCACCTTGATTAGACCAAACGTATATTGAAGATTTATGTGTATCATACTGCCTTTTCTCTTGGAAGCTGGTTGTAAACAGAAGCATTGTTAATGCTGTGTTTACCTCAACACCATTTGGGTAACATCTCTTCTGTTTTGTTGATGTTATCAGTATCAGTTCTTCTCCCATGGCATCCTTTATGCTTGGGATGAGTTACACAAAATAATTCACCATTGCCAGACTGAAAACCTTTTGCAAAACATCCTCTGCACCAGTTCCTCCAAATGCTGAGCATGTTGGAAGGCACCAGCTATGCACGCCTAAATAAAAACTAAAATCCCTTATACCTGCTGGGATCCTGCAGCTTGTATTTGTTTTAAAATCTTTAATATGGTTTCTACTGCTAAAATGCCAACAAGGATGATTACAATAGCAAAACCAACAATATTCTAAGAGCCTATAAAGTGCAAAGTGTCTGCTAGTGACAGTGGCTGGTACCTGCATTTGTGTGCAAATGCTTTGTTGGCTGAATCATTCTCTTCTGTCTTGGTGTGTATTGAACCCACAGAATTAATGGAGTAGAAGTTATTCCTGACTACAAAATTGATTTTTAATCCCATAATTATATCAGAACCACCACTATCTTGAGCACGTCTAAAAATCCTT
Organism: Pezoporus occidentalis; assembly: GCF_034315485.1. Classification (NCBI taxonomy): domain Eukaryota; kingdom Metazoa; phylum Chordata; class Aves; order Psittaciformes; family Psittacidae; genus Pezoporus; species Pezoporus occidentalis. The sequence goes on along the minus strand of NW_026914319.1, from coordinate 1,290,763 downwards.
CTCTAAAGACTTTAAAGAAAAGAAATATCAATGAAAACTTGACACCATTTTGAACACAGACCTTTTTCTTTGTCACCTTGTAGGGCATGTTTTTAAATGTCTGAACAGCACAGCTCTTCACAGGAAGCAGTGAAAAAAGAAACTGTCCCTCATGGGTCCGTGGAGTAGAGACACCTGCTGTGTAACCCACCAAGATGCTGCTGGCTCTACAGGCCACAGGTTTGCATCACCAATGTTCATAGCCTAAAGGAGCCGACAGAGCAGGAGACATGAATTGCTGCCAGTTCATGTCCCTCACATCACTTTGTTCAGGACTGAATGAGATCTGTCAGTCTTTTTCAGTAATAGGGTCCCATGCCAAGATAAGGACCTGATCTTGCTTCCCCTCTCCCAGTGTCAGATGCAGACCTGTCTGATGAAAGAGTTCATTTAATAATGGCTCTTTCTTCTCTGCTATGTCTGCTCCTTGAGTCGTTCAGATGATACCAGTAGGTTCTTGACTCCATTTTAAATAATACATATGTTCTTTTAAACACATGTATTATGTTTAAAATACATCTCCTCTTAGATGGGAGAAAGGAGTGAGATACTATCTCCTTAAATCACAGTCCTGGGTAATTACAGCTAGGTGAAGCACTGAAGGCCAAAAGTCACAGACTATTCAATTGCTGTAGCTAAAAAACAATATTCCCTAAGACTCAGGGTGTTACAGTGTCACCTTCATAATAAAAAAGTATTCTTTTTCTGGCAGGGCACCCTCCAGGTAGGTTAATGACACTTTTTATTCTGTTGTCCCTGATGCAGCGCCTGGATTTCTGCCCTACAAGAGCTCAGTTATTCCTTGCATATTGGTGTGTGTACATTGGCTCTCTGCCCCTGAACTCTGATGGGAAAGCATCACAAAACTAACTAGTAAAGACATTGTTGCCTTACTCAAGGTGAGATGCCTGACTCAGGAAGAAGGGAGTTGTGGTTACTGCCTGTCTGCAACTTTAAGTTTCTGCAACCTGAACGTCCTGGGTTCAGCAGTAGCAGTCAATTTTTCTCCTTCTTGGTAGCTGGTGCAGCGCTGTGTTTTGACTTTCAGCCTGGGAACAGCGCTGATAACACCGATGTTTTCAGTTGTTGCTAAGTAATGTTTACCCTGACCAAGGACTATCTGAGTCTCGTGCTCTGCCAGGGAGGAGGGGAAGCCGGGAGGAAGCAGACACAGGACACCTGACCCAAACTGACCAAAGAGGTATTCCATACCACAGCACGTCATGCCCAGGATGTAACGGGGAGTTACCCGGAGGGGCTAGGAACTGCTGGGTTGGAGGAGGTATGGGTCGGTGTTTGGTTGGGCTGGGGCAGGGCAAGTTATCAGTCGGCTGGTGCTGAGGTGTTGTATTCTCTTCCCTTGTTATTTCCTTTATCATTATTATTATTGGTGGTAGCAGTAGTGATTTGTGTTATACCTTAGTTACTAAACTGATCTTATCTCAACCCATGGGAGTTGCATTCTTTTGATTCTCTTCTCCGTACTTCCAGGAGTAGGGGAAGGGCAAGAAGGGGGGGAGTGAGTGAACGAGCTGTCTGGCTGGGTTTCAACCATGACACTGAAATATAGAAGAATTTCTAGATTGAATGAAAACAATCAGTAATTCCATAATATTGCATCTGCATTGTGCCGCAGTGCAGGACCAAATGCACACTCTACTTCTTCAGCATTGTACTGCTCCAGATATGTGAAGCAGATGGCAAAGTGGAGGAAATCATGCAGTATATATGTGCTATAACAGCCTTCTTCTATTTAGGCACAAGTGTGACTTACTGCCCTGCACACTTCCATCCATCAGCATCTCCTTCAGGTGATTCATGAGTAAACCAGCTACTCTATATTGGAGAGCAGACTGGTGGCTGAAGTCCTGTGAAGGGAAACTGCATCTGGGATCAATTTTTTTCTCCTATTTCCTAACCTGCTTAGTGTGGCTTTAATGCACCTCAGTATCTGGGCTATTGCCTTCCACATAGTACTGGCCAGAGCTGCATTTGCTGGCCTGGACTCTAGCAGACTGTTTTCACAGGAATCAACAACCAGCTACCTGTTCAAAGAAGAAATTTCTCCCACTGTGTTTGCTTGTGTATTAACCTTTTGGTTACCATATTCATTATTTTCCAAATGTTTGTTTCTGAACATCATGAACACCATGTAAACACTGAAGAAATTGGGGTATTTTGAAAAGGAAAAGGAGGAACCATGGATACGGAATGCGAAAGAGTAAGCGTAACAGAGAAACGGTCCTGAACCATCACGCAGCTAAGGAGGCGTATTTGGTCTGTATTTGGCACTGACATAGCTGGCTGTTATTTATCTTTCATATTCATCATGACATATCTTTCATGACATCATTCGCTAGAGTGATACAGAGCTATTGGCTGAAGTACATATTCACAGTCATGCTTACCAAAAATACTGGGATTACACACATAGCCAGCTATTTCTGAAATAGTCCAAGTGGCTCTTCAGTGCTTCAACAAGTTTTCTTTCCACAAGGTCTTTGTCTTCCATGACAGCTCTTTTTACCATCTCATGCCATATATTGCTTTCTACAACCTCTCCAAATACTTTAAGACATTGTTTGTGACATGAACCAAAATTCAGACTTCCTAGGTCAATGGTGAAAAGAAAAATCTTCGGTTTAGTTGTAACAGATAATACCAACCACTGTATTTGTGGTTCCCTGCAACCAGCACCACTATATTGTTGGTAGATAGCTCTGTCTTCTCTTATTCATGCTGGGTGCCCAGTATTTCTAAAAACCCTTAGTTCTAAAAGAATATTCTGGGAGACCAAACACGCTACGGGCTATGGTGCATATTCTCTGAGCCCCTAACAGGAGAGGAAGCTGAATGCCATTGTGCCTTGTCTAGCTGCAGTAACCATATGGGGACCAAAACACTCCAGTGCACATCAAGTTCATTATTTGCATTGCTTTTTTCTTTAGGCTTTTCAATCTGCTCCACAGCAACCCCTTTCTTTAGCAACTGCATACTTCTGCCTTGACTACAAAGGCTGTAACTCCTTGACACTTTTTCCAGTATTATTCTCTTTTTCTTGGCAAACTTGTAGAAGGAAATTAGGAAAAGGCTATGAAGAAATCAGAGTTGTGCTGTGACTCACTCAATGGAAGCAAGATGTCTGGTTCCAGTAATCTGTTCTGACAAATTAGTATTTATTTTAATAATGAGATTATTCAAGATGGATAATGAGGTTATTTCAGGAAGACTTGCCACTTGTTTAGAACCCCGGCAATTGAGAAAATCCAATGTAATGTTGCCAAATCCAAACCCAACCTTTAATTTTATGCCTCAGTTTTTATATTTAGAATTAACTGATGCGCATTTTTGCAAGAATGATTACATTCAGATAATAGCTATTAGCATGGAGATTTCTAGCTAAGGCCCAACTCTGAGGTCAGACATCAAATGTGTGTTTTCCATGCAGGATGGCTAAGCATCTAAATCAATTGCATCTGCCATTACCTGTAATTTTGTGTCTGGAACTCAAAATAAGGAGCTTTCCATCCTCATTTCAAAATTTGGTTCACAGCACTCATTTATTAGAACCTTCTTTTTTTGAGCACTCAGCTGCACGTAATGACACTACAACCCAAGGCTAGACAAGCATGACCAGTTGATGATACCAGAATAGTACATCAAAGAAAGCGACCTGTAGATGACTGGTCAATAAATCTGCTTGACAATTTAATTGGTGTAATTGATAAAATCCATATAACTACCAGGGAGGAAATTAAATTACTTTACACAAATCAGATTGAGATTTAGATTAAAATTTTCTGGGTCAATTCGGCTTCTGAAATTACATTATGGAAGACCCCCTGGTTTAGAACACATTTATTAAACTTTCTCATAAAAAGTGTATTAATTCATGTAGAATGGCATAGCCCAGTATCCCTGTATACACTGCGTGTCTGTTTCCCATGTAGTCTCCAGATCTTGACATCTGTATGCACAAAAATGCCACAATAACCACAAATACTATTGCTGGTTTATTCTGTTGTGATCAGGTAGCACCTTAGGAGACACAAGAGGTTGTAGTAATACTCTGATACGAGGCATGTTAAAGCACTGTTCCCCTGTGTTACTGTATTAATGGTGAGTTTTAGGATTTTATCCATGCTGAACTAAAGATGACTGGAACTGCTGAAGGGAGGTCTGTGGGTTGTGTTATGCAGGTAGAGAGACTAAATAATTATATCAGCTTTTCCAGCTGTAAAACCCATGAAGAGAAGTGCATTCTTCTGCTCTTAAAGCCTGATGAAGAGCAAAGGAAGAGCTTGTTCTTGCTGGTATGTAATAGGAGAGCTGAAGGATTTTTTGCTGGTCCTGTTGTTTCTGTGATGATGTGTCTGGACCTTCTCAGGTCTGGAGGGAGAGACACAGCTGCTTCTGACAAGTCTCAGAAATCAATATGAATTTCTGAAATGAGAGAGTTTAATGGAAGAAAATCAGTAATCCTGGCATGCAGCCTTGGAAGTGCTTGAACACACATCTGCAGGAAAGCAGAGACTCGGAGGAAAGCTGACCTCCTAAATGAGAGGGGTAGACAAAGCACAGCCTGCTTACAGGAGATGGTACTGCAGTTCCTGAGAGGGGAAGATGCTTTTCATGGGAACACAACACTATCTACCAATTGTCAAGGAAAGGGAATGGTCAGAGGCCTGCTGCTTGTGTTTACATGACTGCATTCCAGCTGTACAGTAATACTGTAATAAAAGCTGTTTGGGCAATCATTGTTATGCTGGTGCTGTTTATCAGGTTGCTTCCAATATTGCATTACAGAAATTACATATTTCATATAACCCAGTCTGTCTCTTACTTAACCATCCCACTCTCTATATAAATCTTTAAAATGGACAGGTATATAAATCACATGCATTTTTCATTTGCCGTTTATTCTGAGCCAGGCAGTTCTTACTTAAATTGCCATATGAATAAATCTAATAATCCTTATTCACTTACATCATCTCAAACTTTAAATCTAGTTCTGGCTGAGGTCATAAGTGAAATCAGTATTAAGGGCAAAACTAGCAGCTGTAACAACTATAATAGCCCACCAAATTATGTTAACGGGCTGAAATAACATTAAAAATGAGAAAGAATTGAATTACATTATTAAAACATGCTATGCTGAATCAGGCAAACATTTAGCCTAACCAGAGGTCCTGAACGTGCATGTGCTGAGTTCATCATCACACCAGTCCATATTCCCTGGACAAATGAGGAGTGAATACACTTGCCCAAATGTGTCTATTTGTAAACTGCATTTGTATATGGTATTATACAGATTATTTATTTTATGCAATAGGTAAATTTTAAACAACTGTTCTCACAGCTAGAGCCAGAAATACACTTCTTGGTCTGGAACTGGCAGATTTGCTGTCTTTTATCAGGTGTGATTCTGATTCTTTTCATCAGCAATACAGGAGATCTCATGGAAAAGCTATCAGAATTATTCCTCCCTCTTCCTGAAAAAAAGCAAATCCCATTTTGCTGTTAAAGAAAATGATAGAAGGACTGACTCAAGCACTCCATCTGTCTAAGAAACAAGGTAGAATTTATGTGAAAATTCACACACAAAAGGAAGGGAAAGATTTCTTTGGTGGTGCAAGAAACAGTTACATGGCACAGAGGAGGGTCTGAAGACCTTCATCATTACTTCCAAGAGGTGGTGGATTTCAGAGGTTTTGCTCATAACGATTGCCTGAGTGTCACAGCTCTCAGGTCTATATGAAGCTTCCTATGGCAGGGTGTGCCAGAAAGTGTTCCTCCGGAGCTCAGACAGAAGAAAGGTCTACTTCACATTCTCACTGCCATTTTTAATAATACGTGGACTTTCAGCTACTGTTACTTAGTATTTAGATAGCTGCAGCCTACAAACAGGAATTACATCATTCATTACATCTACTTATTTCCAGCACTGATGGAAAGACCGTAAGGAGCATGACAGGATCCTTCCTCTGCTGAGCCCTTCCAGCTTCTGGCATTGCACAGCACAGGGTCTTCGCTTGCCAGAGGCTGCATCTGGGCCATCATGTTTATCAGATGTCCCTGGGTCTATTTCCTATGAATTAATCAAATTCCCATTTGAACCCATTTGCACTTTAGATGTCCACAATGTCCTCAGATGCTGCCTGGGGCAATCTGCTGTCTGATAATGTTACTAATTGTCCCTTATATCATATGATCTGTGTTATGAGAAACAGTAAAATACCCACATTGTTTGCTTTTGTCATGACAGCCATACTCCTACAGACTTTTCTCAGTCCAAACCTTCAAGTGAGTGAATCCACACTTCGGATCCACCCTCCTGCCTGTTTCCACACCTTTCTGGCTGTTTCTGCAGTAACATAATGATGCTGTTTCCCAATTGATTTCCAAGACCCTGTAACATTTTATTTACCATTTTGTTCAGGAACAAAAGGCTGCCATCACACAGGCTCCGCTATACTGGGCTCTGTACAAATGTAATAAATAACGTATATGACAGGCTGTGCCCCATGGTGGTCCCTGTATAGGCTGTAAGGAATAAGAGACTTTGAGAGGAATAACCCAGAAGGTTGCAAACTGCCATCAAGTGGCTGCAGAAATAAGTATCTTGGGATATACTCAAATCTGAACTTTTGATAGTAGATGTGACTGCTTTCTATGTGCCTTTATTGGTCAGGTTACACTTCACTGGTAATGGATGTGGTGACTACCAAGAAGAGAGTGGGAGGACTTTTATGTGACAGGGTTGCAGTTTTGGTATAGCCAAGGTACACAGGACAAGCTGAGGACAGCAGAGGGAAAGAGAATCAGGTGTTTCTCTAACTTAGTGCAAGAGAGTCCCTGATCTTAACATCTAATGGACTGCACACACATCCCTCTCAAAATACATCATCCTGTGAGCATCTTGTTTGAATTTGTTAGGTACTCAGTGTTTCCTGAGCAATGGCTAAGCAGCGCACTGGGCTATAGCACTGTTTACAGGCATTTGCCACGCTGCTGGTTTGGGAATATTTGTGCGAGGGCTACATTTTTCAGTAGTCTGTTTGGCATTCATGAGCCAGACAAGCAGGAGGAGTGCTGGTGGGGTAGTTAGGAGGGCCCCAGGCTTAGCACCGCCCTGGACAGGGAGGGAAGAATCAAAGTCCCAGTTCCCCAGCCTGTCTTGGCACCAGCCACATCAGCCTTGCTGGAGCTGAGGCCAGGCCTGAGCATCCACAGTCAGCCTTTTCTTCTGTTGATTTCCCCAGTTCTGTGCAGCTCCTCAGGACAAAGCCAGCTCAGTTTGCCTTTATGCATCCTTTTGTCATAGTAATGGCTTTTCTAGAAACAGGCTAATTGGTTCTTGACCTAACGAAGAACTGCTGCTAATTGTTGCTCTTTTTTTTCCTCCCTGTAATTCAGAAAATTGAGCAAGCGAACATTCATACACACACATAAACAAGGCCAGGATAATGCACTGGCATTTTGCCAGATGCAATTACTTTTTATTCTTTGCAAAACTAAATAGTACAATAAAATTTCATAGTCAATGCGCAGTAATGACCAGGGCGCCATGGGGGCTGAGTGCTCCCTGGGGTATGGGATCCTGAGAGCTCTGCAGGGGCAGCAGGGGAGGACCCTGCAGGCAGAACCTGCCCCACTACCCAAGGCAGGGAGCAGGACAGCCTGGGACAGCCCCAGCCCTGAGCATAGGCACTTCCCTGGGGACAGCAGGGAGACCCCAGGACAGGGATCAGCACTGGCACAGCACTGCGGGGAGCTCCTGCAATGCAGCAGAGCCCAGAGTTCAAACCATAGATGACACTTCAGTGCTGCCCACTGCAGGGTGTGATACCTCGTGCTATATCTTGTAAAATAGTTAATTTTGAGTAATATGGCCCTTTCTGCTGCTACCCAATACCATATCTTTACTGGGAGACAGGTCATCTGACATCTTTAAGCAACCGTGACTGAAGTTACAATTATCAGAGCATGGAGTGGTGAGATCTGGTATCTAGCACAGCATCTTCCAGCAGGTAGAAAATAGTAACTTTTCGGTTAGGAAAAGTAAGATATTTGGTAAGCTTCTACCTTAATTCAGCATTAAATACTTGCCATGATTTTGTTTATTTCAGCCATAACTATATTTTCTTACATTTTAAATACATTTTTATTGTTTAGATTAGAGATGAAGGACCCGCAAACACTTCCTGCTAAATCCCTCGGGAGAGTGCCAGGTCCCTCTAAATTTTAAATGTACCTGATGAGCAGAACCACATCTGTGTGTGTGCCAACAAGATACAGCAAACATCTGCTGCTCTCTATCAGGTGGGACATCGCTGGCTTCATAAGCAATTCATGGCAACCTCAAAGAAAATCATATTAGGCCTTTGTGCTTTCATTATCTCTCATATGAATTTAATATTTTCTGTGACTTTGCATATGCAAACAGCTGTCAAAAATAAATTAGACATGTTTGAGCTGCTGCCTTTTACTGCAAGAGATCTCCGAGCAATTAATTAACAGAGGTCTTCATGATCCCCCTATGTCACCTGCCTATTCTTTCACTATATTCAATACTTACACATCCAAAATGCTACTCTGGGGATGTCAGATCCTTTTTGCAGCTTTAAAACAAAATGCACTACATTGAACCTATTCTGAGCTGGTCCTGACCTTTAAGAATGTGCGCTGGTTTTGGCTGGGATAGAGTTAATTTTTCCCATAGAAGCTAGCGTGGGGCTGGGGGTTGACCTCTCCTTTTCTTCCAGCTGCCAGAGGGAAAAAAATAACTTGGAGACTGCTGGGAGTTGCAGTCCTAGATTACGCCAGCTTTTACAGAGGAATCTGGCAAAGAACCCTGCTGGATGTAGTTTATACAGAGCTTTCTCTACATATGGAGCATTTGAGGAAGTCTGAAGTGCTAACTCCTGTCACAGAATGCTAAGAAGTCTCCTCTCTTCTTCTTCCATGGGCAGGAAAACCTAGGTGCAAGCATCCCTTTTGCACCATGCCCCAGGAGTGATGTCCTCTCACTTCTATTTCTTACTCACTTTACCCATAATCTTAGGATCAGGATCCACTCTAAATTAGGGATCTTGCCTTTCCCCCTATGCTCCAAGCTGCCAATGAGGATTTCAGGTGTAAAGCTTCTTGATAGAGCTGTGTCATGCACTGGCATCCACTCAGCACCCTGAGCCTGAAACCATCTCCATAGTTGATGTTTCATCAGGGAACTGTAAGGACTGCCTTTTTTTTTTCCTCCATTTTAGTAACAGCAGGGGGCTTTCATTTCATGATCTGCTTGGTTAAAACGTCCGGTCTGAGCAGCCATGAATTTCAGACCTTTTCCCACATAAGATGTTTCATCTCCTATCCCTTGGAGAGCACCTTCATGAGCACCACGCTGGCAGAAAGAAAGTACAGGATTATGGGAGACCCAGATGTTGTCACCTCGTGGTAGGGGCGCTCAGCAGGGAGGAAGGATTAATCCACGACCATTGTGGGAGCTGTGCCTGTTGTGCTGCCTGGAGGCACAGCTTCGTTCAGAGAAGCTGGGTGAACAAACCACCCATCCCAGTCAGCAGCCTCCTACACTTCTGGCTATAAAAGATGGGGAATTGAACCTCTTTGGCCAGGAAGGGAAATCTTTGGTTATTTAGGCTGTATTCTAAAGAGGGTTGAAAGCTCCTGCTCTGGCTCAGCCTTGTCCCTATGAGTCTATGTACATGGATGAGCTGGGTCAGATTTGGAAGTTTTTGGCTGCCTGTAAGCCTGCAAACTGGGGCAGGGCAGGAGCTCCAGCCCACACTGTCCAGGCATCTCTGGCACTGCCAGAGGAGGACACAGGCAAGTCAGGAATTCCCAGAGCTCAGATGCATGATTTTTGGGGGCCAAGTTTTGGCCTCTGCTGCCTAGCCCTTGACTAAGCCATCTCTGGGATTTGGATGTTGAGGCTTAGATAAGGACCCCAAATTGAAGACATCTAAAGTCAGAAGGGATTTGGAAAATCTCAGCCCTGTTAAGGCTGTGCCCTCAGTACGAGCACAGCCCAAGAGCATGCCAGGTGGGGGTTTGGAGTGGTTAGGATCAGTCTATCCCTGCTCAGGCAAGTTACATGCAGCATCCCTGGCCCACCTGTATTTTGTGTCTTTGGAATTTGTAAAGGGTGAATGGGTCAAATTCATCATTGAGATGACACATACAAATGATTTAATGCATTGTATTTCTACTCAAACCGATATACATCTGTTCTTGAAGGTGTGAGGGATCTGGGGCATTATTCAAGTTTCTTCTAGCACAGTAATTCACACTCAGCACAAAGAGGGAAATGATGCACTGCACTGTATAACATCTATGTCTCAGCGTCAGTGATTAACTTTCTGTAAGCTCTGACATGCTTCTGCATTAATAGGAACAAATGAAATCACAGAACAGTTAAGCACAATTACTTAAGGCACTGTGTGGTACAATTTCAAAATGAAATGTCTGTAACTCCATTTTTATTTACAGATAGATTCATAAACTCCTGTCGAGGTAATGTCTTAATGGTCTGCCAGTAAAAAAAAAAAACAGCTTTGGTGGACAGGTTTACAGGGCAAGATCTATGAATGTAATTTCTGAGCTTTTTTCTTGCATTAAAGAGGGTGCACTGGATTTGAGTTTCTTTCAAATAAAACACTGGAAAATCCCCTCTGGAAGAAGTTGCTAATATGTTTGAATTGGCACACTGGATCATGCTCTGTACCTTTGAAACACTATCTAGCTGTACCTGCCAATCTTCCCTGTCAGGAGATAAGGAACACTGTTCTGTGCTATGCGAGCTGCCAACAAAAAAGGGAAAATTAACAGTTGATGTGTCTTGGTTCTGTCAGGCTAAAAAATGCCTCCCTTCTGCATCCTGCCTGCTCCTGCACTCAAATGCTTAACATACTTTTGGGAGCTGTATAAATAAATAATGCTCTTATTTGATGGTAGCGTTCCAGAAAGAGTCATTTGTAAAGAGAAGTGGCTTCGTGAAGATAAGTCATAATCTCCTGTTCCATGATTGCTGTCATGGGTATAATCTATAGTACAAACTACTTGAGACAGGGATTAGCTTCGGAATTTAGGTTACTACAGCATCTAGACCAAAACATTAGGTCTTATTTCTAATTTTACAATAATCACTATTCCTGAGCTGTCTGACTGTTGCAGTTCTTGATCGGCACTGGCAGATAAGAGTATAATACAAATCTATACAATCCATTACAAAATTACTGGCTACAAAATTAGCCAGTACTGTTTACTGGTGAGTTATTGCTGTTGGAAGAAATGGCACTGTTCTAAGTATCAGCAGAAGCTAAATATAGGAATTTACATTATTTTTACTGAAAAGGAGATGAAGCAGGAGAGCTGGAAAAGGTGAATTTTGGAAGGGCAGGGATTAATGTAATCAGAGCACACCAAAAATTAAACAAAGCACCACACCCAGCATGAAAGTTAGTGCCAGTGTTTTGTAAACACAAGTGGGCTGCAATCATCACATATTCTTCAAATGGAAGAGCAGATGGACTTCTTTCACTGTGTGTAGGTCTTTTCTTACCTGAAACCATGCAGTGTTCAGCATCAGAAGACTTTTTCAGCATAAATTAAATCACCAGAGCCCATATTCATTTTACAGCAGTCTGAACTTGATACACACAAGGGTTTGCATCACAGGCACCATAGACCAATTCCTTTTCTCTCTTGCCCCTCTGTTGATCAACTACTTCACCCCATCCTTGGTTCACTTTCTTTTATATGTTGGATTCAAGTAAATCCCTGTCTTTTCAAAGCTGCCTTGTTCTTTGGCTCCCTACATTTCTGCACACAAGGAAAAGTTTTTCTGCTAGTCCCAGGTGTCCTAACTGTCTCCAGTCCACTCCACTGTCCTCTGGCATAATTTTGGACAGGTCTGTTCAGGAAATTTCTTGGGTCCTTAGCACTGTAGTAGGTTTGTCTCTTGTCTTTTTGATCTTTTTTTGACAAAAAGGCTTTTATGTATGTGTAAATACATATTTATATATAAAGCTGCTTGTTCATCACTTGCTGAAATGATGTATGCATGAAGAAAAGATTATCTTTTGCCAGCACATGCTTTTTATTGGTGCAAATTACATTTGCAAACCTCTTTTCATAGGCATGAGGCATAGCCCTCATTAAATTCTCTCCCAATGCTCTTTGTTTTGTCTCCTCTCCTTGAGTCCTATGTACTCTTAAGCAACACTTTGCACTTGGATCAGCCACCCTTTAATCAAGATAATTCCTTCTTTGCTTTCAAAACTCTCTTCTTTCCACTTAGACTTCACCCAGTGTGCCCTCCAGCTCTATCTGCAACCACCTCTTCACTTGATCTTTTTGTTCTCATCCTCTATATTTGGATTAAATTATCTTCTTCTTGGGGCAGGGATCTTGCTTTCTACGCCTTATGAAGGGATGTTTTCATGTCTGGGAGTGCAGAACTAGGAGAACGCAAGCCAAGAAGAAAATGTTTCCAAAATCTATTCTGAAATTTCATCTGTAATTTTGCTGTTGGATAGGCAAAATGAAACCACCATTTAAAATTTACCAGTGTAATCTCCAGAAGCAAAAACCCCCTTGAGCTCAGCAATTAGAAAATGGAAGATAGCTTTCCATAAAAGCATTATGATTTGCAAAGATTTAGATACAGGAATGAATAGCTAATTCACACATAGTATCATTTAAGAGCCAAATCTACTGAACACACCCCTGGCTTGAAAGGAATCTAAGAATAGGAGGCATGTCAATTACTGTAATCCTTAAATTATGCATACCTTTCAAAATCTTTTATCAGTGTCTTAGTTTTTTTCTTCCTAGGTGGCTTCTGCACATCTTCCACAAAGCAAAATAAAACATTGGTTTCTTCCAATAAATGTTGTGCCTGAGGGGCTGCTATTTGTTACTAGAAATTAATTAATTTAAGGGATCAGCCATTGTTATGCAGACCTAAAAGGGGGTTTTGTCCATCAGATCTTGCATCTTGCTTCATAAGGGATCAGCATGGAGGGGAAAATGCTCCGCTTCTTTTCCCCAGAAGGGAATCAATTATTCAAAAAACATTAATGTAGAAGGCATCAGAGAAAAACTTTCTCCTTCAGTAACCTAAAGAAAACCTCTCACATCTGATTGCATCAGAAAGATGCAGATACAAGATGATCCTGGTTTTCTGTTGAGAACCCTAAAATAAGTGCATCTGCTAGCTGCAAAGGTAATCACTATACAAACATAGGCATATGCAATGAGAGAAAAAGAGAATATATCACCATCTTTTATTGGCTTGTACAGTAAAAGGCGGGGGTAGCTCACTTGCATGATAAAGGAAGCAGAGACTTAAGGCATAGATTTTGAGGAGAATGCTTATTTTTATAGTTAAACAGGTATGTAGATTATTCTTAATGCAAGGCCTGATGTACAAAGCTGCTTTTGAGGGAAAATGGAGCTGCTGTCCCTTGTTTATGAGGAGTACTATTTCTTTAACCTTCCTAGTATCGTGGCAAGGCCGCCGCTCAAGGGATTCAGCTCACGGAGTGCAGAAGTTCTCATGGCTGAAATCTTTGTCCTGGAAAAAGAGTACCATAATGTTAAATTTTAAAACCTGACTGCACAGGTCACAGGTTGAAAGTCTCTTTCCAAAGCTTCTCAAAGCGTTATGTCACTCCTGGAGGAGGCTCACTGTTGATATTTCCTTTGCTAATGCCGTAAATCCTTCGGCTCAGAATGGGAATGCTTCTTTTGTACTCACTTTGTTCACATAAATATGTATGTAGGTGCAAGGAAATCGAAAATAAAAAAACAAAACCCAAACCAATCTATGGTGGTTTACCTTATTCTTCCATATTTAGCTGCTATGGTACTGCAATGATTTTGCTGTAAAGCTACATTTTTTGCTTTATATTTTCCTTCTTTTGTCTTATCATTCTTTCTCTCTAGTTCTCAAAATTTTCCTTTGTTTTCAGCACAAATCTACCATTTCTGTAAAGCCATGTATTTGCCTGGTAAGGAAGGAATAGCAATGACAGCTCAGCAATAGCAGTAGTTCATTTATATTTCTTTCAGATGCAGAAATGTCAGTCTATATATCACTGAACTCTAGTATTATGACAGTTTGAGGTTCAACAGTTTATAGTTGCCACAGAGAATGGTTTGTGTTGGAAGGAACTTCAAGATCATCCAGTTCCAACCCCCCTGCCATGGACAGGGACACCTTCCACTGGACCAGGTTCCTCAAAGCTCCATTCAACTTGACCTTGAACACTTCCTTCCATTTCTGTACCCAGCATTTTCCACTTTTCTGAGACCTGTTGAGATACTGTAACCCCCATGAATGTCACATCTTTCACCAGTTCACATAAATTCCCATCCAACAGCAATGGTAGATATTGGATTTGGATCCAATGATTTTTATCACTTGGCACAGGCTCACGCTCAACCTTTCCTGATCACACAGACTCAGGAGACTCTCAGGTAGGCTGCATACCTGAAAGCTTTGTTCTTCTCGGCTAACGTGGAGTAAATCCCTTAATTGCAGGTTTGGACTCTGCAGAATGCCAGAGATGCCAGCACAATCATATGCACATGGCTGGGAAATGGGCATGCTGCTCTCCCTAGCAGAAACTAAATATGTCTAGAAAACACGATTAAGGCTTTGGACATCTAACATCTTGGTCTATCATAAACAGCACATTGGAAAGCTCTCCTGTGCCCTTGCATTTTCTTAGCATCAGTGTGGCTTTGAGAAATATTACCCCTTGGGTTTTATGGCTGCTATGGATCCTGCTAGGATCCTGCAAACTCTTGTTACTTCTGCTAGAAATAGCTGGAAAACTCTACAGGACATGAGAGACCAGAGTGAAACATGATTATGTTTCCTTTTCAAGGAGAGTTGTTACTTCAAGTAGCAGATGATTGAAATCAAGAAATGAAGTTGGAAGGAAACATCATAAAATAATGTTTAAAATACGTAACATAAAAACATAAAATAGTTTAAAAAGAGAGGAAGGAGGCAGATTTTAGATGAATTTCAAAGTGTTGTTTATGGTTCAGAGCAGAACAGATTGCTTTTAGCACCAATGTCATTCCAGGGAGGCTTAGAGAGGTCGTACGTGATGTGTAAGCAGAGGAAGGGAGGGAGCCCTGTGCTGCCGCAGGCTCCCTGCTGGACAAACCACCCTTGTTTCTAATACAGGAGAACATAGCAAACGAATTGCAGGCAAGATCCATAGTATCGTTAAACTCTAAAGAGGCAAGAGCAAAACAGAAGTGACAAGCTGGGATCCCACAAAACCTCTGACTGTCTGTATCAGCACTACAAATGCAACATTGAAGTCTCCTGCATTGAGTCCTAAGAAGTTTTGGTCTTCCACCTGGTGAGTTTCTTTAGATTGCTTTGCAAGGGAAACCAAAATGTACAAAGCAAAACCCTGAAAAATCTGTCTGTTCACAAAATAAGTATCTTAAATGCTGACGGCTTTATTGCTGTACAGCAGGTGGGGAAGCCCTAGGAGAGATGACTTGCAAGAATCAGAGTGTTTGTTCCATTTTCTGTTCATTTATTACAACCCTCATTGAAAAACTAAATGATTCTCAAAAATATGTTTTTCTGCTTTCTGTATTAGTATTCCATCTAACTTGTGACTTCTGCTACCTCACTTCCAGGTATCTGCCTTGAATACATTAAAAGGCATCCGTGTACTCTTCTCCCCCCCCTCCGTAATCCTGAAAATCAGGACCACTTTAAATAATGTTTTGTGAATTATTTATAAATAAATAGCATTATTTAGTTGCTGGTGTCACTAGAGTTCTTGTAGGTTTTAATCAAGCATTAAAATACAGCTACGTGCTTCAGAGCACATAAATCCATCGGCTTCTTATCTTGGGGTCTAACTCTGGAGACAAAAATAATCCTGAAACACTTGAGTGAAGTATAGGTATGCAAAGCTTTGTTTCCTGTATGGCAGAGGAACCAAAACCATTGAAGCCTCTTACTTCTAGCTTCAATGACTGTGTTGTCTACCTAGCTTCACTCCAGGCTGGTTTGTCTAGTTTTCTGTGGGATGTGAGAACTGCCTAAAGAGCACTGGTTTCTTGGGAAAGCCATGAGCTATTTCTCTATGATAAGAAACAGGTAATACCCAGAACCCAAGTCCACCTGTTTTTGTGATTCTAACTTAATGTGCCCTACAGTGACCAAGTCTTACCAGGTAAAAATAGCTTGTGGGGGGTCCTAAAGACAAACACTGGTCCTGTTGTGTTATTGTTTTGTAAGCATAGGATAACTACCCTGGCTTTATCAGAGTTTGCCCTCACAAAATCAGCTGGTTACAGGTTAGCAGAGAAGTGCTAACTGTCCAGGTAAGCCACTGCTTGAATAGAAAAGCTGCACTATAAAATGCTGCCAGTGGAAACACCCTGCCTAGATCTGCTGCAACATCTCCTGTGTGGGGCAAAAGGACGTCAAACACTACTCTATTTCATTCCTGAAATCCAGTCACCCCTGAGCTTTGACTGCTCCAGCATACAAGCTGCAATATGATGTTCAATCACTGCAATGCAAATGTGTGTCACCTCAATGCAGTCACTGTCCTCTAGGCTAACACCCCAACCTTGAGAGAAGCATAGCAGACTTACTTGAAATCATGGGGTTTCCAGGCAAGTCTGGAGATTTGGGCACAACCTGTGCTGCACCAGAGGTTTTCAGGGATGCACCCACCTGCTCTGCAACTGGAGCACAGGAACAGGAAATGAGACGGTTACGTGCTCTCTAGAGGGCACACACCTGCAGATAGCTTGCACATCTCGAAACACTGAAAACAGAGTGTGACATCTGCAGTCCATTTTTATAGTCATTTGACACTTTCTTTCTCATCAGACATCCCTGTGGCTGTGGGGGGGAGCCCCATAGCACCATGGGGTGAGAGACATAACTCTTGGCCAACCCTCCCCTTAGGCATGGCCATCACTGATGTGGGGCCACCAAGGCCAAGAGGGTCCCTTGGAGGGAGATGCTGTGAGTGATGGTGTGAGGGCAGCAGCTGTAGTCACGATTTCTCTCAGTTTGGCAGAGCTGAGTACTGCAGGTGCCTGGTCAACTTACACAGTGCCTTGTATTCAGTCTCTGGCATGTCTTGCTTCTTGATGTAAGGATGCTGTGCATGATGTGCCAGATCTCTGCTGTGGAAATGACAATGTTGGTTGAATCTTGTGGACCCTTCAAAAGCCATCACCTCAGCCTCTTCCTGGTCCCTCTCTGGATGAAGATGTGAGCAGGAGATTAGGTAAGGAAAAGAGCAAAGTGTGACCAGACTAGGGCATCGGCTTTGTAACTCAAATTTGACAGCAATAACTAACCTGGCTAGCAGATAGGAGCATCCATCAGGAAGACACAGTATCTAGATCTACTTTTAAGTCTAAAATCCACCTTGGCAACAGACAGGTACAGTTTGATGTTCAACTCTACCCACGCCTAGTTTCACTTTTAAGCTGTGAGCTGTTTAGGATGGGCTTAAGGGGGACCTTCCTCAGCCAGAGGGGACACTAATGTCAAAAGGCTAGTCTTTGTTTAATTGATGGATTTAATTGTCTACCAAGTTGAATGAGGGCAGAAATATAGCTTAAATGTACTGTTTCACCTGCCCTCTCCACTGAAAAATCTCGGGAACCTCCACCCTTGGTACTTAATTTAGGCACCTGAGGGAGGCAGCTCCATAGATTAAGTTTGCTGTGCTCATCAGGCACATTCACAGCACTGTAACCTAGTGATGATACTCTAACACTAATAAATGAACAATAATCTGGCATTGCTTTAAAGTGTGCAGCAGTGATAAACATTTGTTTTGTTATAGACAGCATTTAAGACAGCAGCTCTATTCATGTTGGAGTATAATTAAGTGATCTGTGAAGATGTAGTCACAAACACAGGATGATTCCCACATTGCTTTAGGCTGGCAGGCTTTTAAAAGTCTCTTGGGCCAAATTCTTTACTTCTTTGCACCTTGTATCATCAATTCTGCTAGAGGTAAAATCAATCCAATCAGAGCAGTCACTTTGTGATGGAGATTACTTAGTATGGTGAGAAGTGATGGGGAGGCTTCACTGCATTGCCTTTAGTCCTTCCACAACTTAATTCTTTATCAGTTTACATCTTTCCTTACTGTCTGTTCAAGAATTACCGGCTAATGGGCTTATTAACCACTGAGCCACCCTCTATCTATCTTAATTGTAAGTGAGCATTTGTGGCAGACTGACAAAAAGGAAAAGTTTTTAGACACCCCTGAAAACAACAGCATGTCTCTGAATTTGATTGTTACTCTTCTTCCTATTATAAGTGCATTCTGCATTCTCACCCTGTCATTATTTTCCCAGTGCAGATATTTGGAAAGTAATACAGACCATTATTGAAAACAGTGGTTTGAAAAGCTGTAATAAATAGCATACCCTTTTGTCTGTGTATTACTTGTTTAAAGCCAATATGAAAGTGAACTTGGTACAAACGTGTTTTTTTAGGGATTCAAAGATTTCTGCACCAGTGAACTGGGAGTGTCAATCCAGGTTTTATTGTGGTTGGTAGGAGCCAGCATGCTCTTTCATAGACATAAAGATGGAATGGAGCCTAATCACTGAGATTTTTACTGCCTACTTCAGTGCTATGAGAAGGTATGTTTACCATGACATAGCAAATCACTTCAGCACAAGCTTAACTGAAAGCATGTGAGTATTCCCAATTAAACTAATAGGTCGTTAGCATGTTATGGAGCACCTACAAGGAATGGAAAACATTGTTCCCAAAACTGAGCATTTTCTTTGCAGAATCTAAGCTGTAATCAATGTTTAATTATAGAGGCTTGTATTTCAGACAGTTTATAGATAAAATACCACTATATGGATGACTGTTTCACAACAGACGTTTAACTGAGTGCGCAGAGGGAACACATCATACTGCATAAGGCAACCCACGTTTGTAATTAAAAACGTGTTTTGTGGAGCTTGTACTTAACTGAAACATAAGAGAAAATTGCTTCAGGAAACTAAAATATGTGAGGATGCATAGCAAGCGTTTGTGGTGGCCTCAGTCATATGAAACGTAATAAAGATATATAATGCATCCATATGGTTTAAATAAATGTAGGCATGTGTTCTGAGTTAATGAAACATGCTTAGCAGAGAGCCATTCCTTCTTTTGCCGTGAACCTGGGAGGTAGTGTCACCTCACTCTCCAGCCAAGCAAGCAAGGCCCCTCTTCTGAGGACATGTCTGTGTTTCCAGATGTGGAGCTGTGCAGTCAAGACTACTGTGGTTTATTTCCTATTCTGGTCACCGACTTGCTCTGACAGAGCATGCATGGACAAACTCTTCCTGAGCACCAAGTCATGTGGAAGCCCAAATCTAGGTCTGCATGTGGCACAATGGTCTGCACCCAAAATCAGCAGAGTCCCTGGGGAAACTACTACAGGAAGGCTGCTCCCTGGATGTACAGAGAGTACATAGGTGGTGTCAGACCTGAGGCTCCGCAAGGCTGAGCCCAAGCCTGAGCACTGCCATGAATGTAGTAGGTACCCAACCTTTCCAACAGGAAGTTAGCACCTGAACAGGCTAAATGTACATGGAAATTTCAGCTTGAGTTCTGGTCCGTTTATATGAAACCATTTTTCATATGTAAGGGAAATAGGTCAGATGGCTTTTGAGCTGCTGGCCACGCAAACTCCCTGTCCCAGCTGTGTGAAAGGGGCCCCAGACACTGGGGAGGATTCCTTTGGCATAGGGCACCATTCCCCATAGAACTTTCATGCTTTAGCAAAGCAAGGTCAGGAGAAGGGGAGAGGGAGGGATTGGGCATGACTCAAGACAACTGTTCCTGCTACAGTCGTACAGTGCAAGATTACCACGGCAAAAAGGATTTGTGAAAAAATCCCCAGATTTGTAGCTGCAGCTGGTCCTGGAAACAAGTCATGAGCTGCATCCACACTGTTGGGCAGCTGAGGGATGGAGCCAGGCAGACTGCTGGGGTTTTAAACCTCCACAGTGGCACCCCGCTGGGTGACTGCTGCAATCACAGTTGGAGCCATGGTAGAGACTTTGGTAAGCTCTGCATTATCCTTGTCTTTTTAAGAACAAAAGCAACTAAACACAAAGCACCAGTTCCTTAAGTTCTAATAAACACACAATAGTCTCCCATATACCAGATGAGTACTACAGCTAATAAAAATTTAAATGTTTATAAACATATAAAAACCCCAGCAAGTTACTGACCTCAGCTTTTGAAGATCCTTTAAATGTGCCAAAAGTATCCACTACATAGCTCATGAACAATTGAAACTGCTTCTGACTCAACCCTGCCTCGAGGTGGAAAACTGCTTGAAGCAAGGCAGGAAGGAGGCTTTTGAAATTCATTGCCAATTCCCTACCAAGAAGACCTTCAGGTGAATCAGATAAGGGCCTGGCTGTAACCCCCAAAACCAGACCCTGCATGTGCATTCAATTATTCTGTGTGAGTGTAGTGATTAAGAGCTGAATCAAACTCCTCTCCCAAGCAACTTATTTTACCATTTCAGGGTCTAAGGGGGTGGTCAGAGAAAAGTCTGTGGGGTGTGGAGAAGGAGTAAAGCAGTGTAACATTTTCTGATCATGTATTATTTGTTTCTGCTCCATAAACTACTGCTTGATAGTATCTTCAACCTGTTCTCCTGATGGATGAGATAGGATCACCCAAGCAGGGAGCAGAGGCAGTATTATAGGATCTTTGTAATTATGGGCAAAATCAGTTTAGTAGGAATTGTGTGTGCAACACACACACATGCACATACACACACAGCAAAGAGGACTGAGCATTAAGAAACAAAGACTCAAGTTACTACCCTCATGAGCAAAAAATGTTAACTATGTTTGGGTAATTAATATATCTGGTGAAACTGCAAACTAAGTGCAGCTGTTGTGCAAGCACAATAAGCAGAAAATTTGTTTTTAATTGCTCACTTAGCTATATTGGTACTGAAAAACAAATGCTGTTCACTGTGCTGATGTGAAATGGAAACTTCTACAGTAAATTCAATTTCATCAACAAGATTTTTCTGAGGAACCTTCACCTATGAAATTCCAGCTTAGCATTTTTTGTCTTTTCTTTTGAAGAAAATGGGGGGTTTGAATACATAATCGTAAAACAGGATTGGATTTAGGACATTACAGTAGGCCCTGATACATTTAGTTGCCTTAGGGAAGTCAGAATTACTTAAAATATGAACTCCTGCACCAAGCAGAGTGTTTAGCAGCCACAGCCAGAGGAATGCGCTTTATTAACATTAAGTGGTATTTATTTCTAAAACAGTTTATGCTTTAAAGGACAGTTTCTGATAGACATTGCTCTTGGTGCATGAAGATTAGAGAAAACACATAGTTTTTCTTTTTTTTTTTGCATAGCAGTATGATACATGAGCAAGTAAATAAAGACATTTCTACAGGAATAGAAAATGTATCTCAGCTCAGAACCACACAAAATCTTGTAAGTGAATTTTTTTCCTAATAAAAACTACATGACGAATGTATGGAATTCAGAGAATGTATTTAACTTGGAAGCTCTTGAGGTCTTGTTCTTGTGTTTCTCTGGAAAGCCTATAGCATACTTCTCTTTTGGTGCTACAGGATAGGACAGGTACTGGGAATCATTTATGAAACCAGAGGTGAGAGGACCTTGAGGCGCTGAAGACTGCAATTTATTACCACCTGTGGAGTTCCACAGAGATGAAGTGGATCCTACCCTACAGCTCTACATGGACGAACCAAACGCAAAGCACCAGGGAAAGTGTTCAGAGAAAGCAATTTCGGGGACGGGGAATTTTATATCCATCACACTCCAGAGGATAAAAAAAAAAAAAAAGAGACATAAAACTCCTGCAAGTTTATTACTAGAGGTTTTATCGGCTGCCCTCTAGTGAGACCATTAAGTGACACACTCCTTAACCCTGGCATAGCAGCTCCCTGCGCAGGAGTCAGGATGCTGTGTTTAACCTCTTCAGTTTGGTCTATAGTATTTAAATCCTTGCTCCTGAGCGGCAGTGATTCAGCACTGGAAACATGTGGGGGTAGGAAAGAAAAGCTGTGAGGGAGAATTATCCTGGGAATTTATCATCATCGTCATGATGGCAACTAAAGGGTGAATGTCTCATTAAAAAAAGGGGCAACAGCATGTTGTTGGTTTTCACAGTCATTTTGCATCCTAAAAAGTAAGGATGGGGGATTGTTAGTTGTTATTCATGAAAGATCATCTTACTCAAGTGTTTTACAGTCTGATTTAGCTAGCTAAGTGGGATAAGCATTATAGGTCACCATTTCTTACAGTCTGTCTTGAACATAAATATGTTCTTTCTTCACTTCAGATACCTCAAGCCCCTATGAGCCCTTGCAGTCACATCTTCCAGTACACTTTGACTTCTCCAGGTAATCCTTACCTAGCAAAACCTGTGTTTAACATGTGGTTCAGGAGTCCCTTTGCTCAAACCTGGAGCTGGTCAGACCTATGCCAGTAGAGGAGGTCTGTAAACTCAGACAGCAGAGCATTACTGCTCCCATGCCTGGACATGCTGATAGTGTGTTTGGTTTAGCTCATGTTTGATTTTGGAAACAGAGAATTTTATCAGGTTGGGCCACATGAAAGAGGCTTGATAACTCTGGGAAATTAGACAAAGGCTCTTTCTTTTGAGCTGCTTTCTGTTTCTATGAGACACATTTTCATTCAAGAACATAATTTTTCAGCACCCACCCCCTGTGCAGAACCCCCACCCATAAAGGATGCACATCCTGTTGTTTTATTTCTTTCCAGTACTAACCTTTTCCCCCTCGCAAATCCTTGCTCAAGCAGTATTCAGACAGAACGGTTTGAGTATCTGTCTGAATTGTGTGTGAAGTGCATACACTATAAAAAGCGTCTGCATCAGCACAGTCGTGTTCTCAGTTAATGTTGGAAAGATGGATCAAAACTGTATGATCAGAAATCTGGACAAAGCCATTTGCTCATCACCTTTGACAATGGATGCACTGTAAGAAAACAGTATTTTATAGCATTTTTTACTTTGCACATCCCCTCTACCACAGCAGGCAAAATGCAATTAAATGGTGTCAGTTGTAAGGGAAAAGTAATGATTTTTTCTTCCATAAATCACAAACCCCAAGTCTTTGCAGTCTTGTAATCCAAGCCCTTGCTTACATCACTTTATGAATGTGATAAAGAAAACATAATATGCTCTATTTTATTATAAATTCTAATTTTATAGGCATAAAAAATGCAAACTTGCAAAGCTTATGTTCATGCTCATGTGTCCACATACTTAAGTGCCAGCAGATGTTCAATGATCAATAAAACTCGATTTACATACATTATTCTGAAACATCCTTGATCATACATATAGGCTGGGAATGTCTAATCACTATGACTAGGAATGATGACAATCAACTACAAAGTTACAAAACTGAATGCTATTGTGGTAAGTTTTATTTCAACTGTAGAAGGAAAACTTTTACTGATTTTCATTGAGGCTGCTGGGACAGAACCCACAATTTAGAACCTAAATGGTAGATTTATGGAAATAACAAGTGGCTAAAACCAACTTCAGCATTGTCAGGCATGGCTGACTGAAAAGGATCTGGTTTATTATGATAAACTAAATGTCCTCAGAGATTATAGGTTTTATAACAAGGGGTCCCTGAATTGTGGTGTTTGCATTCATAATGATAAACAAATATACATTTATTGGGGGGGCAATCACTGATTTGCACAAGGATCATAGGAAAGCAGATGATCATAGATCATAGAAGATTATAGAAAGAGAGATGTGCTTGATTTCAGGTCTGGCTCTCCAAGCTCACTATATAGAAGCAGAAAGCGGGAGTCTAAGATGCTGCACATCAGCTCAAATCCACCTCAACAGACTATGACTGGAAGAACAAACTCTTCTGAAACCAGGTGTCTGTTGGATGTCATAGAAGATGGGTTAACAAAATTTTAAAAGTGGTGCAAGAGGGACCACTTTTCTACACTTCACAAGTTAAATAAGAAAAGATGAAGCCATCAAGCAGAGGCAGCAACATCGGAAAAGTGACATACTGTCTTGTTTTGTCCTGTCCTTCCACTGTGTTTTGTCCACAGAAATAGCACACCCAGCAGACTCAGACACCGGTAAAATGAGTCCATCCCATTTCCCCACAGCTGTAGAGTTACCTCACTGCTGTGACTACAACTTTTGTCTTTCCCGATCTCTGCACTTTGCTCCCTGCCTTAGCTATGAAAGGGGCATTTGATCAGTCAGGGGTTTTAACTGTGCTTACACAGTTGCCAGACTTCTGTTCCTTCAGCATGCAAACTGTGAGGTTGTCGCTGCCCATCCCCTTCCAGCACGGACATTATACAACCCCGTTCCACTGCGTCACTGAAGAATTTGCATTCAGGAGAAACAGGTTAGGCCGGCCGCTTCCTAACTGTGCGCTCCGATAAGAACAACCGTGTATAGTTACAACCCCTAGGTAATTTTTCAAAATTACTTTTTTCTGTAAATTTCAAATCGTTTTTGTAAATATAATCTCAAATTATTTTCTCTTTTGCTGAAACCCTTCCCCTTCATTGGTAGCTGTAGTTTAAATGAAAATAAAAAATCCAGCCTGCAGAATTAGCCTGTCTTTGAATCTCTGCAGCCGCCTTACATGGTGGAGAAACTAGCCCGGTAATTATTTTGCTTTGCTACTTAAAGCTGTTCTTCTAGGTACAACAGCGCTTTTGTTATTCTTGGTTAACACTGAATCTACGAGAGCATAGCCATGAAATTTTCAGCTGTAAGTTTTCTTAGCGTTAAGTCTCCTTTGAGACATGAGGAATTGTGGAGCTCAGAGGTGCTTTGTTCTCACCATGATATTTATTTTCGTCGTATAGTCTTCTGAAAGGGTGTATGTTGTAATTTTTTGGTTAAATCACTCATGTACAGGCAATGTCCATGTGCAGTTCAACACAATATCTGTCAACAAATTCATTACTGATGGTGAAAAGAATTTTCTGCCAACACATTTTTTTCTGGCTTATCCAGTTACAGCCCCTCTTTTATTCCAAAAGTGTTCTTGATTCAGAATTCATTAACTTGGTGGGCACCTTGCTCCTAACTACGCTAGGCTTGGAATTGGGTCCTTACTACTTCTGTGCACCAAGACAGTACTGTTAGAGGTTTTTTAATCATATAGCAATGTACTGTTCAGATATTTGTACTTAACCCACCTGCCACGGATTTCCTTTCTCATGAGGCTGTACTGTAATTTTTTTCTATATAATTCTCCTGCCAAACAGTCTCCTGAGGCTTCACACATGTTAGCACATTGATAAGGGTTTTCACACTGAAATGAAAACCACATCCTTTCCCAAAAGCACTGGCATTTATTCCTGCTGGAGCAGTCTGAAGTGCGTACACATGAATGTCAAACTGCCCTCGAGACTGTGACCCTGTTTCACAGAAATGCACAATAGGAAGTCAGCATTTTGAGAGAAGACCTAGAGTGAAACCCCTCATTTCTATGTAGGGAAGATCTTACTGCTGGTTCAGTAGGCAGCCCTCTTCCCGTTGCATTACTACTGAACCAGCATCCCAAAATGAGACGAGGTACGTTTCAAGTCATGCCATCTACAACTTGTTGCTGTTAAATGTCTCCTTATGCCACACTGCCATTCATTGAACTGCCCCGATCACTGCATATGTGTTTGTATGTGTTATTTGTATTCATTTAATAAGCATGCACAAATAATGAAAATTACGAAGTGCCTTTTCATAAGATAGTTGTTAGGGTAAACATATAACTTTGACACAATTTATTATTATTTAACAGCTCTTATTAAAACAAGCTTAGTTTTACACTAGACAGGACTTGATCATGGTTAACTTCAAGAATTGTGTATCTCATCTTTTCACATACGTAGCTTTCATTCATTTAACTGAGCACAAGTTCTGTACATAAATCATGGTGAGAACACAGCCAGAAAAGACAGGACAGAGCACAGTAAATGAATATGATTTTCATCTTAGTAATAAATTTTAGGTGCTCCAATATACATCTGGAAGCTGTAGTTAGGATGTAGGGATTTTGCCTGAATTTCTGGAAGGTGTGCTTCTCTGTTATGTTTCACCAAATCCACATGTTTTGCTATTGATCTGTATGGAGCAGTGCACTTGAAACAGACCTTTTCATTGAGCAGAATCCCCAGAACAGCACCAACACCTGCATGTAGGTTTGTGTCCACAGGACACAGAGGTTGTGCTCCTCTCACTGCCCCTCAGCTCCAGCTCTATGTGGCCATGGGTCAGAGCTGGCACCATGTGCCTCCTTGGGCTCTGCGGGACCTTCTTGTGTAAATAATTGCAGATAGTTGATAAATGGGTGCTTTGTATTGTGCCAGTGGCAGGGTTTTGTTAGCACTTCC
The DNA here is from genome assembly GCF_034315485.1 of Pezoporus occidentalis. Lineage (NCBI taxonomy): Eukaryota > Metazoa > Chordata > Aves > Psittaciformes > Psittacidae > Pezoporus > Pezoporus occidentalis. Next base: position 1,264,251 of record NW_026914319.1, on the reverse strand, counting down.
TTTGATCGTTTCATAAGGAAACTGCTGTTATTTACCTAGGAGGTAGTCACTGTAATATATTCATTTACTAAGCTGGAACATAAATCTTCAAGCTGCATTGCCTCTGAACTCTGTCTGGAAGAAGAAGTCACACTGCGGAGAGATGTGCCATCTGCAAAGCATTTTCTAAAAAACTCCAAAAAGTAAGGGACTCTCATCTGAAAATGCTTTTATTTGAGAATCAATGTGTCCTCCTTTTGATCCTGAACTGCCTTGGGCAGAAACATTTGAGCTTCCTCCTTGGAAAAATCCTTCTTCTTTTACACAGCTGTCTAGTGTTTTGGTGGCGAAATTCATTCTCTGCTCTGCCAAAACTCTTAGTGATAAGGGGAAGAAAGAGTGTAAACCTCAAAGGCAAAAAAGACAGAGGTCTTTCTTTCCAGATAGAGTCCATAAATCCTCCCAGTTTCTCAAGATAAAGATGGTTTAAGGCCCCAGAATGGTGCTGCTGGTGCTCACGCAGGCACTGAACACAATCCTATGAGCTGCGTATGGAGTGAGGCAGAGGTGACCTGACTTCACTTTGGTGCCCCTCATTGCCTTTTCCCCGCTGTCCTGCAGGTTTGGCTTTGGTAGTAGAGACAGCCCAATTAGCAGAAGGTTTGCTGTTTCACTAGTAATAACTGGATCTCTTAGTTGCAAAGACAGTATTCGGGCATCACCAGAAGTCCCTAGTATATACTCAACTTTGTTCACAGTTAGTTCTTTTGGTCTCTGTGCTAGTGCAAGCCATATATGCAGACCCACTGCCTTCTGAGCCCTTACACAAACTGACAGAAATGTGGCTTGGGACTTCAGCATCTTTCCTCAGCATCTTTACCCTGATAAATTGGCTCCTGTGCACAAAAATTCCTTATTGGGCTCCAAGCAGCTCCACATAATGTGGTATCTACATCCTGCTTCTTTAAATTGCGCAAATTCCTCCAAAATTGTCCAAACTTCCTATGAAATACCAGAAGCAGGTGACCTCACTGCTCTTAGGTATCTTTACCATCTCATCATGGTGTTGTAATGTCACAGAACTGGCTCTGCAACTCACTGGGCTCTCCACTGGACCAGTGCAGCTTATGAAACCTGTGGAGAGCTGTGAACAGCTTTCTGATGCCTTTAGTTTTCTCCTGGCCTCCTGAGTTGAGCAGGACTACAAAGGAGTCTGCTGGATGGATGCCAGAGCAGGAACAAGGTAAGCTGACATTGGAACTGGAGTCAGCGGCAGAACTGAGACTAGGGATCAGGATCTCCTTTCTCTTTTGGCACCAGCCGCAATCAGATTTGATCAACTCATGTTATGTGTCTTCACACTAAGATAATCATATGGGGCCTTCTGTTGCCAGTGGAGGAATAGAAGTACCTCTGGACAGTAACCAGGATTCTTGATGATAGACTTAGATGAGAAACTGAAGTCTTCAGTGTCTGCAGTTAAATCAGAAGCAGCTTAATGATGGTTTGCTTCTAAATAAAACCATTATAAGCAACGGCCTCATACATACTGGTACATACTGCCTGAATCATTTGCAAAACAGCTTAGAAATTTCATAAAAGAAAAGCTCCCTTCATCAAAGGGAGAGACAGCTTTGTATCAAATTTTACTGACACCGCACATTCGCACACAAAGTCCTATAAATATTCTCCTCACACCTCTCCATTTGGAAATTGTATAGTTTTTGGGAAGCACAAGTTGTCTGTGCCAGCACGTCCTTATCTTACAGAGGTACTCTTTTCAGAAGCGAGCTTCAAGGCAGTAGAAATGTCTTCAAAATTCAGAGGAAAGGGGTTTTACTTTTGAACTTCCCTCATTCCCTAAAAGATTGGAGGATAGAGACCTTTTGTGCTCACAAGACAAATAAAATGGTAACAGACTTATGTAGCTGAGAGTCTTCATTTGTTTAAGGTTAATGTCATTGCCAACAGCAGTTTATCCTTCAAGCTAAGCAATCAGTACAGAGCTTCTCTCAGTCTTCAGGTTATTTCTAGTATTGCAATGCACAGGATCCACAGATAGAACAGCAAACTGCAACTTGCCATTATAAAGTATTATTCTCTTGCCTTCAGATGCACTCAGGATTTTTTGCAAACTGCTTTAGAAAGATAAATTTCTGTAAAATCATACCAGTAAACAGCAGATTCTGCATTTGTCCCCTGGATAAGGCCTGGAAATAAAAAGAAGGCAATACTGATTGTGGTAGAACATGCTCTACCCATGCTGCTCAAAGACTCTGAACCAATGAGGATTTATTTAGAAAACAGATTTCAAGTTGTTCTGGACTCATACACCCTCCCATAGCTTCACCTCAGGACATCAGATGGCTTCATTTCCTGGCATGGAGATTAGCTGGCTGACTTTCTCAGTAAGAACATTTGATCTGAAGTCCCAAACATCCTGATTCAGAGCAGAAAATGCTTAGCAGAACACATGTATGCTGCAAAATGGGGAGATTAGCAATATGGTCCCCACTGTGTCAACTGCCACCGTGCTGATCACAGACTCCTGATATGCAGGAACAGCTTCTGGAGCAGAAAAAGTTGGGAACATGGCTGAGGTTGCTAAGGGTTCATTCTGCCACCCTTGAGCAGTCAAACTCTCAGAGATGCATTACTGTGGGCTTCTGAGACCTGGCTGAAGGATACCTCCTATGCCTCCAAATCCTATTTAAGGGTTCAGATGAAGCTCCCTTATGAGCACCTGGAAACACAATTTCACCTGAAAAGTTAAACTTTTAAAATCTTGCTTTAAAATATGTCATAAACAGAAAATTTATTGCTTCCCTGCTAGCCACCTTTCAGAAAGGTGAGGAATTTATAAGGTTTATTTACAATGCTGCCACAAACCCATTTCTAAGAAGACAAGTTTCCAGTAAGACCTCATCCAAAAAAAGTTCCAATTTCCAGTTTCTGTTTAGGTCATATTTTTCAGCCTTTGCTTCTTGACAGTTTAGGGATTTGCCTGCAATTATGGATGGTATTTAAGTTTTCTGCAGTAGAAAGAAATGGGGTGGGGCAAAGGATATGCTTGGCAGCAGGAACTTCTTTCCAAAATATAGCATGCCATGAGAAGTGCCTGGCCCTGAACATGCCTTGGGATGCGGTCCTCTTGTAGTGACATCACTTTATTTGACTCTAGCACTTCTATAGCAGCACCTTTGTTTTGTCTCACTTTGCAGCACCAGACAGCCTTAATGGCAGAAAGTGGCAATAGTTTATTCAGCAGGAATTCAGGTAAGAGTTTTGGTTATTAGATTAGAAACAAAAGGCTGTAGGTAGATTAGGCATGCAGCATGATTCCAGCTGAAGTGTAAGAACTGGATGTCATGGCACTTGCTTATTCCAGCTTACTTGGAAGTCTCCAGGAATCTCTGCGTCAGGACTGGGGCTGGTGCCTTCCAGCAGCATTCTGATTTCCAAGGGCTACCCTTGGGTCTGAGGAAGGCTGGCTGGGAACAAGTCACTCCTCCTGCTGCTGTGTTTTGGCTTGGTCTCTCCTCTTCTGAGCAGTGATTTCTCTGCTGCTCTACCAGCTCTGAGGGCTGATGACCTAGCTTGCACTAGCTCCCATGCATGCAGGAGCATCTGACTTCCCTCTGTTTCTCTCCCTCTTTTACTTTGCATCATACTTCCTGATTCTTTTTTATTACTAACGCAGTTTCAGAATCTTCCACTTGCCACCTGGGCTGGCTCACGAGCCCTGCTCTGGACTATCCAGGCAACTACCCATAGCAGCCTTGTTTCAGCCTGAAAACCTGAAGAGCGAGCTCTCCTGTGGTCAGCTCATACTTAATCAGCCTGTGGGATGATTCCATTTTCACCTAATCTAAACTGTTTACTTTATACACTTAAACATGAATTGCAACTTCTAGCAGCTGATATTAGATACTACAGAGGATATAAGTTATAACCATACTCTGTAAAGTTCACGATATCAGGCTGTAAACTCGCATATTAACCAGCTCTCTATGAAGCCTATACACACCACATAAGCAAATCAGCTGATAAAGCCAGTGACAAGGTACTTTGTCCCACTTCCTGATGGCTTTAGAGACTCTGTCATCCAGTTTTTCCAAGACACAAACCAGTAATACAAAATCCTGCACCTTGGATGCTGGCTTTCCTGTCCCCACTCTGGCCAGAAAGATCCTGGCTAAGGACACACACCGAGCCTGCTCAGAAGCTCTGAAAAGGCTCCTAGTAGCTTCTCCCCACAATCAGGCTTTCTCCCTTCCCTCCCTTCCTCCCTCCTCCAGCCATTTATTTCCATCCCACGATTACACTGGCACATCCTGGCACGGCTATTTGTGCAGCTACATGGTGACCTGGATCAGGGAACTGATCCGAGTTAAAAATAACTCAGCAAAAGAAAAGGTTATTTTAAACCCAGCGGAGTTCCCCAGTTCAGTTTCAGAGGCAGTAGTAGTGCTGTGGGGAAGGTGCAGCACAAGACAAGGTGTAGCAAGTGGCAGTGGCGAAGGGAGCTGCCCAGGCTGCAGCTGCTGCTGTGTGACATCCATGTCATTCCTCACTGCTGTCACAGCAGGAAGGACCTGTAGCTCTCGTAGAAAGCACATCAGGTAGGCTGGTGATTGTAACCTGGCAAAAGGCAACATAGGACGATGTTCAGCCAGCCTGGGCAGGGAAGCCAAGTCTGGCAGGAGTACCTGGAGTCTGCATCATCCGTTGCTCCCTTGAACTCGGCTGCCACCGCAGTGGTGGTGACTGTGATAGACAGCTGTAATGGGCTGAAAACGGCCCAGTATCTGTGTGTACAGATACATAAAGAAAAATGTCTCTTGTGCTCTGAAGTGCTCCTTTTCTTCCATTGCAGGTTATGAAACATGAAACAAACTAACGGCTGATAGGACCTTGCACTCTCACACTTCTGAGTAGCTCCTAGGTGCTGATACACCATCAGTAGGTCTTCAAGAGCTAAAAGAGAAGAATGGTCCCAGTGAGACAAATCTGGATTCTTCCTCCCCACTGAAGCAAATCAGGATTAGCTCTGGACAGACCTGCCTTTGAAACTGATGTGGGAAGCGAGACAGACACATCATCTGGAGTGCTCGCAGAGAAGGATCCTCACTTCCAATTATGCTGATGCATTTGTATGAGTTGCTTCTTAAGAGTTTGGAGATAGCTGGCTGCAAACATCCTTCCCCTTTAGCCTTTGAACACGCTATTAATGAAGTGATTTTCATCTGATGTATCTAACAGGCAGGTATTTCCTTCCTGCCCTTCCCTTGGAATGACTACATAGATTCTTCTTGGCATGTGTACTTTATATACTGTGTTCAAAGAACTATATAAGAGCAACAGCATGACAGGCACCCATAAAACATAAAAGGGCTGCTCATATCACCCTGCGTGTCAAGCTAATGTTACCCTCCAGCCATATGCAACCATTATATGCAGCAATCATTAAAAACTGCTATAAAATGCTCTGTAAAGAACAGCCCTGCCTTAGCAAGAGATGGCTTAGATAATCAAAAGGTTCTTCTCTCCACTGCCTACTTTGGTATTACTGGTATATTTATCCTCAGAAAATGAATCACTGCCTTCTTAAAGTAGCAAGCAAAGCTCTCTAGCTTTTTCTGTCATGCCAAAACTAAATGGGTTTCAACGGCGTTTCTTCAAAGTCATTAGAAAAATGAATGCATCTGCAGGTGTAAGAAAGTGAGCCTGTTTCAGAAAATACCACCCTAAATGGAGCCTTGGAAAATAATAATGACAAAATGCTGCTTTGTGTGGCAAAGGGAAATGTTTGCCATCACTTAACTAGAAGGTAAAATTTATTACAGCAGCTATTACAGAAACAGATGTGGAACACACAGTTTTCATATGGGTATAAAATATTTGATTTTTGCTACAATTTATTGATAATATATATGGGCTCAACAACTCGGGCCTTTCCAAACGAACACAGCACTACAGGCAATGAGGCTTGTAGGGACCTGTGAAAATAATCTAGTTCTTAACTGTGTTCTAAAAGAGCATCTAATGTACCTATGCCACAGTGGTTTGAATAACTGAGTATTAAAAGGCTTCCAATGGTAGAGATCAGTACTCAGCTAGAATTGAAGTTAGGAAAAGTGTTTTTCTAATGTTTAGCTTAATTTTTCCTTCATTTTAACCCTCTGCTTATTCTTTGCTCTGTCCTAAATGGGAAATAGATCATCTTTTTGTAGTCTTTTGTAAAATACTTCAAGACCTATCTTGTTCCTCATTTTTCTTTCCTCTAGATGAAGCATCCCCAGTTCTAGGACCCCTAAACCAAACTCTTCCTTACTGGTCTATACCAATTTTTGAAGATTAATTTCCTGGAACTGGACACAGGCCTCCAGCTGAGGTTTTTATTAATGCTGAGTAGAATGGAATTTTACTTTGAATGTCCTACAGAGAATAACTCTTTTCCATGGTGATATTTTGCCTTTTTCGTAACAGTGTGACCACGTTGACTCTTATTCAATTTGTGATCTGCAACAAGCCCCAGTTCCTTTTCTGCAAAACTCTTCCTGACCCAGTTACCCCTTCTTCTTTCTTTGTGCAGTTAATCACCTTTCCCTAACAGTAAAATCTTCTTTTTATTGGATTGCATCTTATTTCTAGATCATTCCTTCAATTTGCCAACATCCTTTTCAGTTCTTTTCCTTCCAACCTTCCAGGTTTGCATCTGCAATATTAATGCATGCACATTCTCCCACCTTACAAATAAAAATGATGAAAACTACCTTCAGACAGAACCTTTGAATACCTAACAAACACTTCCTCAATAGTTTTCTGGCTAATTGTGTCCCTACCCTTTGGTAGGTTCATTTCTTTATATTAACTTGGCTTGCTCATTTAGAGTGTCAATTTTTTTACTGAAGTCATGACATATGGCAGCTATCCCTTCTCCCAATTCACATGGTCTACTACGTACCAAAACATTCAATTGCATTGGTTTATTTTGTCCTTAACAAATCAGTAGCAGCTATTATTTATTTCACTGTTTACTCTAGATGCTTATAAATACTTCCAAGATTTTTCTGGGAGTTGAATTTTGCCTGACCCCATTACCCCTTTTAGCTTCTTTTTTAGACGGTCATGTCTCTTCCTTGGTGGTGCCCAGGCAAAAATGCACATAGCCATTTACTGACAGGGAATGCCTCTGTTACACAGCTTAAATTACATCCTTCTCTCATGACGCCATGTCATGTAAAAATTTTCATTCTCCTGTGATCAGATGACACTGCACAGTTAGAGAAGAAGTGGGAACCTGATATATTTTTGCACCTTTGGTTTCTCTCTTGGCCACAGCTTTGCAGGCACTAGGCTTCTGGTGTAACTCAATCAAAGCAAAACTTGCATCAGACTGCTAAGTACATTTGCTTTCTGAGTACTAGAGATAATAGGGATCAGTGTTCCATGACCAACAGTTGAACTTGAAGTGGACATTGCTTGGGCAATTTATCAATGATTCTTTGCTCTTTTTCAGCTTCTTCCTCTGTTGAAACAAAGACACCCAGGCATCAGCAATATCTCCATTCAGTAGGATTATTTCATTGCCACAAAACTGTGACTCTTCTTACATCTAATCGGAAGTCAAGTTTCTCTCCTGTTTTCATTCCCCTATTGCAAGTTTCAGTCTCTGATATTCCTTGTGTTAAGAAGACATGTTAAAGGAATAATGCCCTTTTGTCTAAGCAGCTTGCAGGAAACAACAGATTAAGAGGCAATTCATTCTTGTGATACACCATGGGTGAAGCCCTGATCCAAATAAGGCTTATGGGAGTTTCACCACTGAGCAGATTTTTGTTTTGCTTTGCTTTTAAATACTAATGACAAAATAGAAGTACTGGATTTAATCATTGTTCACCAGTTGTCCTTAGAACAAAGACAGATGTGCACTCCACCCCTCAAAGATTGCCTACAAACTTCCTCCTTCCCAGAGTGGTGATCGGCAACTGTCCAGACATCAACATCTTCCCTTTGAAAATTATTGATTATATGGCTCTAACAATTGATAAATCCCCCATTGTCTGAGCCAAACTTTGTTTTTCTTTGTTTAGGGGCCAAAAGTAAGATTAGGAAATGCTTTTGTCTTGATTAAAGAAAAATGATAATGTTTAAGTGCAGGGAAACACAGTAACAGTCAAAAGAGTATGTAAGGCATATGGCTTTCATATTCTGCAGTTTGATAAAGCAGGTTACCATTTTCTGATACAAAAACCCCACAACAAAACAAAAAATAAATAAGCAAGTTTCTTTACCTACAACAATGTACAAGATAAGCTAACTAAACATAATAACCTGGTGCAGCACATCTATACAAACAAGTCATTTTCCTTCCCCACAGCAGCACTATAACCACACTCCAACTTTGTTGAGACAAGGTTACCTGCCTTCTTTTCTTTTTTGACCACAGTATAGGCAGGGGTTCTCAAGGACTCTATCAAGTTGATTTTATAGCTTCTGTTTTGCTTTGTTTTCCTTGCCCTCCTCATCTCATCCAACAAAGTAACTGTGGATGGGAGCACAACTGCATCTGCACTGGGATGTATCAGCTCTGAGACTGGATGTTTCTAAGCATCACGTGCATGGTCCCAGCTGTGGAGCACATTAACAGGTGACCCAGTCCACTGCACTATCCTAGTTTTAGGGTTCTGCTCTGAAACAAACACAGCTTTGTGAGCAGGGATTATCTTACCTTTTGTGTACAATAGCTAAATAAGTGCACAGCAAGACTACTGAGTTTAATGGCATCTTTCTTCTGGTGCTGCAATCCTTTGCCATGGTTTTATCACAGACAAATGAATAATGATGACACTGATGATGATAGAACTACTCAGAAGTTACTGCTGAAGTGGCAAGTTTCTAAAACCTGATGTGGGCAGGATAGGATTATTTTTTCCCCATCACTTTCTCTTTCTTTGCCATCTGGATAGCTTCCATTTCTTTTAAGTCTTTTCTTGATGTCTTTCTTGCAGTCATACTTATCTGGTCCTGTACTAAAAAAGATTATATTTAAAGTAGAGGTGATGCAAGTGCCAATGCTCAATCTCTGTTAACAAGCTGCCATATGAAATGGTAGAAAATCTGAGAGACAGCACAACAGAGATGACTCCTGGAAAAGTCTGGACAGTTTACTTTCAGTGTCTTACTCGCAATACATTGTCAAGCAATAAATATGAGATCTCTGAAATGTGGCAGTATTCAGGACTGAAACTTGTGTCTTTTCCATCAAATTCTTGATTTCTCTGTTTTGATATTATCCACAGAAAAGAGGAATTGTCTAGATATTTTGGGCAACCATGTTTGTGGTTAGACATTCTTGTGATAGGTTATAATTTATCCATGTGTTAATAGTGTTGGCCCTAAATATCTTTTCAAATCATCTATGATAAGAGTATATTTAAGGAGCTTTCATAGGCAGAAACTAGTTCTACCTATAACCTAGCAAACATGCGCTTTTAATGACGCAGTCATCTGGCTCCTCAGCATACCCATCTGACATACTCTATCTGACAACAGCTCTTGTTCACATGAGGATTCATAAATGTATGGGAGGAATTTAATCCTGGAGATTCTGTACTAATCAAAACCAGATATAAGACATTGAGGAGGAGCTCAGGATGGGTTAACAGTGCCACCACAGAGAGCGCAGGTTGTAAGCAGGATTTTCTCTCTGTGGGGGACATCAAGAAAGGACAAAGATGACTGTTTGTACTAGTCTCTTCATTTGTGGCAGTCAGTGAAGATCCTGAATTTGTCTACTCATGCCTGGGCAAAGTAACAGGGAAGCAGATCTGGTGCTGAAGCAATAAGCTCTTCTCTAGGAAATAATAAAAGAACATGAAGACAAGAAGAAACTGCAGGTGAGGGCAAGGATCCATAGTCAGCTGTCAATGACAAAACAACTTGTTCCACTCCTTTTCAAAGACGCTTGTGCTCAATGTCCAGCCCGCAGACCTCCCTGTTTGATTTCCTTAGCCATGCAGTAATGTTATGACTCAAAAATTGGAGGTGGCAGGGTGTTTTGGGGGGAGAAAAAAAAAACCAACAATCGCTCAAAAGAGAATGTAGGAGCTGGAAAACACAGCAAAACTAAGAGCTTGAGCATTTCAACTCATCTTGCACCCTGTCTCGTCTATTAGGTCTTGTCCATCACCTCACATTCCAGTAATTCCTGCACTCACGTAGCCTCCTTCCCCTTCAGTCAGGGAGAGATTCCAACTGACCTTAACTCCCACGCAGACTATTAATAGAGAAGGTATCAGTCACTGCAATGAAATTATAATGGAGGCTGGTATAATCACTGGCCTCTATCAAAGAAGGACATGTGACAGCCCTGGTCACAACCTCTCAAGACAAAGCTCCAGAAGCAAATTCATAACATAAAAACTGCTACAAAGTAGCGTACAAAGTAGGATACAAGGGGGATATAGGGACACTTCAGGGTTAGTGCTTCTCTTTCCTGAAGAGAAAGGTGGCTTTAGGAAGTCATGGACCTTGGAAATAGTGGCTTTTGCTAGATCATGGTGGTTGTATGTTTGGGAAGAAATCATCATGTCCTTTGCCTAGTGATAATTTTCTAATTAAGACTCATGTTGTTTGGTCTGGCCAAACTGTATTGAGTACAGGGAGAGGGAGCAAAACTGATTTGGAGAGGGAGCAAAATTGATTTGAAGCAATCTTTCTTGTTCTCTGATTTCTTTGTCCATTAAGAGCATACTGTGAAGGCAACAGCCACTGCAGAGAAGGAAAACTGGATGAAATGACTGCTCTGAACTGGCATAACAAGTTGTATGATCCAAGAGCTTCTGATGAGCATCACAAAGGCTATCTGTCATGATAGGACATAGACTTTACACAGCATGAAAGACCCTCAGCTTTTGCTGCTGTGTGCAGTTTGACAAATGATGCAAAGATAAAAATATCTGATAGAAAAAAAAAATCAAAGAAATTGTTACTAGGATACCAATCATTCAGTGGAGGACAAATCAGAACCCAATGAGTCTGTAGGTAATGATAATTATAGTGCTGTGTAAACACGTGAAGCAGGCTACCAGTAATCTCCAATTTGTCAGGGGAAAGGAGGCTGGGATGCCTGGTTCTGAAAGAAAATTTGTTTTATGCTGTATTGTTTTATTGTAGATGTTTTACTGCTGTATGTTCAAAATACAGTCCTTTTCCAGGGAGGGAGGAAGGACTCCACAGCCTTTTCTAAGGAGTTTGCTCAAGTGGCTCTGGAGCTAGAATTCTGTCCTCACTATCAGATCTGAATCCTCTTTGCTGCCAATGAAACTCCTTTCTTTTTGTCTTGCAAAACAACAGCCCCCCTCCTTTGTGACAAGCTTATGTACTGGCAGCTTGCTGTCGTGCCCCTTGTCATTCCTCTCTAGAAGAAGGCAGTCTCTGCTACATTTCTTCATATATTCTTACCAAATTTGTCAATTCCTTCTGGACTCTCTCTAGTTTGCCTATTTTTTTAAGTGTGCCCGGACCTAGAAACAGGACTTTTGCTATAACTTCCTAACTCCTACTTCTTATACATGGTCTTGCTCTGAATATATTTCCAAAGTATGACTAGCATTTTTTGCAACAGCACCACGTTAATTCATTGAGTTTGAAATCCACCATAACTTTGAGTTTCTTTTTTTTCCTGCAGTATTACTGAAAATAATGCAATTGTTTCCTATTGTGTAAATGTTCAGTTGATTTCCCCTTCCCAAGTGTTAATGCTTTAGATATGTTTTTATTGAACTCCACCTCATATGTTTCATTTGGAGTGAAAAGCACTTTGAATTCACATCCTGGTTTCCAAAGCACCTGGAAGCTCTCCCCTCCCAATTCCTCACTGCAGATTTTACAGGTTTGTTCTCTTTCCACCACCCCTATCACTTGTACCAAGCAGATACCAGATAGACAAGATCTTCCAATGAGATCCCACTTAAATTATCCACTGTGTATATCATAACTGAGTGTCTGCAATTTTTTGTGTACACCCTTTTAGATACCAGTTTTTCTTGCACTTAACCAGATAACATTTTCAGTTAGCCTTCAACTTGTTCATAAGAATGCTACAAAAGGTAAAATAATGCTAAAATAAAGATACAGCCTATGGAATGTTAGGAATGAGAGTTATCTGGGGAAAGAAGAAAATCAATTTGATTTGGTGTGATTTGGTTTTACTTTTTGACACCTTATCCTCCAAATGCTTGCAAGTATACTGAGTTGTTGGAGTCATTCTTGGTGTCAAAGGTAGGCTGACTGTCCTATATCTCATTATTCCTTTTCAACAGACAGGTATTAGACGTATCTATTACATCATATTTATTCCCCACTTGTCCCTCAGGTCCACCCTGTATGTACTCCCAGGTAACTGCTAACGGCTCAGACATTACTGTGACTAGTTCCTTCAGTACTTCTGGGTGAATGTGGTCAGGCCTTGAATATCACTGATTTAGATAAACATTTCTAACTGTTCTCTCTCTGCTCTGGCCTGCTTCCTATTATTTTGTTTAAACTAATTTTAGTAAGTATTGGTCACAACTAACTTCTTCACTGAAGACTGAAACAACAAAGGTTTTTAATATTTTGGCCTCTTTTGCGCTCTGTTATTTGTTCCCTTTGTTATATACTTCCTTTGTCATCTTATGTTCTGGTAACATTTTCTGGTTGCCTCCTGCTACTTGTAACTCCTGGTGTGCCCAAAGGTTTTGCTTTATCCTCCTGTATTATATAGGCAGTCATAGAGAGGTGTCCTGGTTTTTCCAGGACTTCTATAAGGCTTTGATTTCCAGGTGCCTAAAGAATGCCTTAGAGCACCACATCAATCTGCAATTGTGCTTTCTCTTTCCTTTGCATTTGAACACCTTATTGTAGAACCTTCAATATGTTTTTTTGTTTTCAGAATCTGGCCGTGATCCCCTACTCTTTTATCCTTTCAATTACCTTCTCAAGAGGACCCCATCCCAGCTTGCAAACTTTTCTAGTTCACCCTTAATAGTGGTCTGTCATTTCATACTTGCTTTCACCAAGACTACCTTCCACTTTCTCAAGAATCCCCTCATTATTAGCCTAATCAAATCCAGTTTAGATATGTGTCCAAATATCCTCCCTCCTCACCCCCTCTCCTAAGAAGAAACCTGCCCTCTGTATATTCCCTGATCCTGACAACTACCTGTGTCCTCATCTATTGCTTTTCAGTAGATACTACGCTAGTTGAAGTGCCTTGTAGGGGTGAGGCTGGCTCTTGAACATACCTGTCAGTTGCTCAAGCAAAGAGCATCACATATATCTTCTTTCTCATAATTTAATTTTCTCTGAAAGACCTCCAACAAGACATCCATCTTGTTCTTCTCTTTGCTCATTTCCACCCAAAAGCAGTCAAGAAGCCAGCTTCTTATCTCTCTCTGAAGTGGATAGTAAGTGTACATGTCTAAAGGCCTTGTCCTGGCTATGCTGGAAAAAGGCTGTAACTGCTTCCCCATTCCAGTTCCCTGGTATGTTCCATCAGGACTTCACGGCACCTATTACGTCATGGGTTTGTGCATATGAAGACTTTGAGTTTTCCTGTTTATTCAACATATTACTTAAATTTGCACATAGCTACTCTGGATATTCAACTGTTTGCCCTATTATTCTCTCTCTGGTCTTTCCTGTGCTTTTTGCTAACAGTTTCCCTATGGAGATGGTTAACAAAGTACTAATTACTGCCAAGCAAAGGGTATAGTGGTGGCTTTGTGATGTAGATACTGGTCAGCCAGGAACTTCACTGAGACTCCAAATTTACTGTAATTCCCATCTATCTCTGGACAGACTCCAGATAGTAACAGCTTTCAGTCTCTGCCAACCTGGTTTGGAGCAGTTTGCCAGTGTGTGATTTTGCATGTCTGTCAGCCAAATAAGGGAGCCAGTGCAAAAATCTAGTACTTAGAGGGTGTTTGATACCTATGGGAGCTGTCTGTGTCAGGAAACCAGTGACTAGTTTATAGCAGATTGGAAAAAAAAAAAAAGGTGTAGAAATAATATGGCCAGCATTTTAGTTACAAGCACAATGGCAATTAAGTGCAAATTACCAGTGTAAACCAGAAAGACATTTTTGTGCAAGGGATCCCTGACAGTCTTAATAAAGATTAAAGCTGAGCTGGAATTGTTCATACAAAACATGAGAAGGAGCTGCAGCCTCTCTTCACATGTGACATGGTTCTCAATGAAGTGCTACACTGCTGGTTGGACAGAGCAGGCAATGTCCAGCCTAGGTGGGAAATCACAGCTGGAGAAGCTGCCATTGAGATGTCTTTCACTTCCCTCAGGTGTAAGTCTTCCACCAGAAAGTAACACCAAATGCAGTGAAACACTGATGACCCGTTACAGAGCATTAACAACAGATCCCTTAGATCCCTGCCCTTGTACACATTTGTATATACACACAGCCTTTCTTTGTGTACCCTAGACAGACTACTAGTGTATAATGAAGACACGACAATAATAACATACTTCATTCACTGTAAGGAAGAGGATAAAAGCTCATCAGAAACACTGTCAGTTGTTACAAATGATAAATGGGTGACAAAACTGAAAATCATATTTGCGTGAGTTACTTTCTAACTGGATTTTATATGTGTACCAGCTTCTCTATTCCTGATTATTGGGCATGTTTGTGTATTTTCAGATAAAGACATATTTGTGCTCACCTATTGCTTTATAGATGCTGCAAAAAGATGAGTAGGAAGCCCATCCTGGATCAGACAGCTAGAACATTCTGAACTGCGTGTTCAGAAGACAAATGAGTGAGAAGTCCTGTTTGTTTTCATTTAACACAGCAGGTCAGTCATAATCACACACGAAATACCACGACCAGTGATAATCCTAATTTACCAAGTCTAAGAGAAAAGCCCGTGTAAGCACTCTCTGTTCAACAACCCCCTCCCAGTAAATTCACCTTCTAAAAATCTCAAATCTATAAAAAAACCTTGAAAAAAGCTTGGAATCATTGGGATCTTTGCATCAAAGCAAAGCAGTAGCCATGAGCCCTTTACTGAGAGCAACCTGTCCTAAGCCCTTAGCTAGGCTTATCCAGAAGGCATTAGCTTCTGAATCCCAGCTTATCTCAGCTCTTGGGTAAAAGCACAGGGACTAGCTTTGAGATACCTGTGGCAAGGCCAAAATCATAAAATACCTCACATCCAAGCCTTGAACTGCACCTGAATAGAAGTGGGAAACTAGCAGTGTTTACAGAGCCATGTGTTCCTTGTACACCCAAGTGCTGACTGCTAAAAATGGATAATTTAGGCTTTAAATGGACAGAGGGCCTTCTTAAATGTCTGAGAAGCTCTCCAAACCAGCTGATCTACCCCAGAGACTGGGCAACTCAGAGCAGGACATAAGATACGTGCCTTCAGTGAATGCACAGAATAAGGCTTTTTCATTTTTCTTCTTCCCTACAGCATTTTATTCAAGCTAATGTCTAATTAGAACTAAGAACTTGGTGTGCTTTTTGCTGCTGCTATGACAGTTCCTAAAAGCATTTCATGAACATCAATTGTGTGTGGTAGTTTTGCACTAAGCTCCCCAGCTACTGAAGGAGAAGGGAGGGACAACAAGAGCTCTGTTTTATTATTGCACAGTACAGATAATGATACACTAACCATATCAAAAGGAGCTTTGTAATTATTGGCTGGGGAGCTCTTGTGGTTATTTTACATTTAACCCACATACCAATTTGGTGTCTGCTGGCACATGGTGGCCATATGGAAGGCAAGAAACCATTACTGCCTACCACGGAAGAACATAATCTGGAGAGTGGAGGCATTTTCATGTGTTGAACAAAGTTCCACCCACACCATAAACTGGTCATTCTGCCACATCATAAGCTGCAGAAAAAAATCACATAAATCTTCACAGGCACTCTACAGGACTTCAGTCAGAGACTCTATCTTTTGCGCAGCCCATGAATGTACTGTTGATGCTTTAAAATAACAAGTAATAGCTGTCTATCTGCTACTAGTACATCTTGTCATGCAATACTGCTATATATATTGTTGGAGCAGTGTTGAAAGGCACACAAAGTATTTCCCTGCTACGAAAAATGTTACTGAGACAAATTATTGCCTGATGAAGAAAATTTATGCAAGATGGGAATCCATAGGGTTATTTGTAATTGCACCTTTTTATCTATTGACTTTCAGGGACCAAGGTTTAAAAATGTCTGAAGAAGTTACATATATAGATACATATGTATACATATATATATAGGCAACTTTGTGTTAATTATTCTATATTAGCAAACACAAAAATATTTCTGTGGACATAACACACTTGTCTGTCCACCTACATAAGTGTGTTTGCATTTCTGTATGTATGTATGTATGTATGCTCCTCTGCCTGTGTGTTGGGAAGGGGTGCTGCAGAACTTGTATCCACATCCTACATGCCTACTAACATTTTGGGCAAGTTTTATGATTGCTTTTCTGAGTGAAGACTGAAAAGGAGACAAAAAACCTGATTTGAAACAAAAGTCTCAGCTGTCTCGCTGGTCTTGTACTACATTATAGCATAAATGGTGGTAAGGGAACTTAAACATATGGGAGAGGAGGGGATTTTGTTTGCATTGCCTAAACAAATATTTTTTAATAGTATAAAAATAGGTGGAACAGGAAGATAGGCAGGACCAATGCAGAAGAAAAGCATATTTGTGCCCAATTCACTGGAGAGATTGTTAAAGAACATTTTATCATAATGAAAATATTACCCTTGGAATGACAGCGAGATCAATGTCAGTTTAAGTTGCCTGTCTTTTTTACTTCTAGCCACCAAACTCAGACTCGTCCTAGAGTTATTGTGACCAGCTGATTTTTATTTCAGAAAATGTTCTCTTTCATTCACGAATCAATAGTTCTTTGCTAGTCCTGGCTTTGCTCCTTGCTCTTCTCCGTCAGCCCTTGCTAAGGGCTGTTGCTAAGGGCCAGAGGAAGTGTCCTGTTGCATTCAGCTGAGAAATCAGGGAGGAAAAGACCATTTCTGTGAGGTGCAAATGAAGCACTGCTGTCCTGCAACATAGGAAATACGATTCTGGCTGGAACAAGCTGCTTGTGATTAGGACTCCCTGGTGTTTCAGAATTTTGACAGGCTATTCCTCAACTTGCAAAATTAGGAGAGTGCCATGGTGGGATCTAGAGAGCAACACTTAGCTTACAGTACAGGTAATCGGTTTCAAAAGGAAACTTTTACAAAGGTTTCCTCCTTTGCTTGATGAAGTTCACAGAAATCTTCCTGTGGATTTCAATGACAAGGACAAAAATTCGTTTAATCAGACAACTTCTAATACCTTTACTTGACAGCAGATGAGTGAGGCATATATAAATTTACTAAACATTTTATAGACAAGAAACTGATAAATCTAGTGAAATTCTCCATTTAATGACAGGGAATTCAGCTGGCAGAAACAGAAACCTTCAGTCCAGTGGAATATACCTTATTTACTTTCTGATGTATTTAGTTTAAAATATACTGTTCAGTTTATTGAATCGGATTATTGATTTTAATACATTTCACGGTGTGTTGTACAGCTAGCTTTGACAAAATCATATATTTTTCCAAAAAGGCATGCTTTAATTGTGGTTTACTATGCCTAGTAAGTCCGGTGCAGCAATTGCACCCCTCTTTCAATGACTATTAACTGATCACTGCAGCAATTAGTGTTTTTACTGAAGAGCTACTTATCCTCCAGCCAGAAGTACAGTTCTTTGGAAAGCTGCATGCAGGGGAACCTGTGTTATCCAGGTTTCTCAGGCATATGAGCTTGGAATTTAACAGCCTGCTCTAGCAAGGTCATGCGTGCATTGATAAAGAACCACAGCCAGGGTTATAGGATCAACATAAATAAGAATACGTAATCCAGTCGTGTCAGGCAATCCCATTTGGTTGCATCTGCGCTATCCCATCCAAAGGCTGAACATTCTGTGTGTGTGCCTACTGCCTGTAGGTGACTGTGCTAATGAGCCTGTCTTTTCTCCTCTGAACAGTCTGTGCTGGAGTTGGAGTATATTTCCTGTGGTTCATCAGAAGAACTGGCAAGCAAACAAGGCTTATAGATGTGATTCAGACTTGTGAGGATTTCCTGGTAAGATTGTTTTTTCCCTGTACAACCAATTACAAAAGTAATGGTAGATATGAATATCCATTTCCCTTTGTTTCCTTTGCAGTTGCAAAAGTTTGGCATTCACTGATGTTTCCCGGTGGTGCAGAAAGCCAGAGGAGCAGTGGGTTGCCATAAGGATTTGGCCTGAAGATTCTTCCTGTGGAGCTAGCAAATGGTGATTTGAATTGTGTCCTGCAAGATGAAAGCCATAAATCAGACCTGAGCAGAGGTGAAAGTCTAAGTAATTGTTAATGCTCTGAACCTAAGGTGCCAAACTTCATTTCATCTCTTCAATATTTGGACAGGACAAGGATACTTCTTCTTCTTTAGAATAAGGAAACAGTGGAATCTTCTTCAGAAATTCTTCAGAAATTCCCAGGAGGTGCAATGAGTGCACATAGTTCTTACTCTGGTTATTTGTCTTCTTCTCGCATTGCTGCAGCTAGAAGATTGCTAAGTGCCTTTTTAGGACAGGTTTGAATTCAGTGAGACTACTTACGTAAGTAGCTGCTCACCAATTTGAGCAATGTCACCCTCGGTTTCCATTTCTAGGACATATTGGTCAAGAAAGTTGGGTCTGTTACGTCAATAACCTCTTGGCTGCTACATCTCGGCTCCTGTCCTCCAGAGTCTGTTGGCGAGCTTCAGCACAATTCCCATTAAATTTACTACAAACTGATTAAATCATGGCTTGTAGTGGATGGTACAGAATTTGGTTGTTTATTTATCTCTGGCTGATTTTCTAGGATCAGGGATTTCTACTGCCCTAAAGATGAAAGGTTAAATTCCTTCAAGTCTTTGTCCTAGATAACACCATGTCACTCTGCTTGGACTCCACAGAGGATAGTATGCGTATCCCTTTGTAAATGCCATTCCAGTAATTCTCTCTTACATGAATTTTCTGAAGAACAACAAAGCAACGCTTGGTGGGAATTTCCCACAATGTATTTGTTTGTATCCAAAAACGCTGACTTGTTAAAACAGAACCTTTTTGTGGGAAAGTATTTGTTCCAGTAAGAAGGCTTCTCAGATTCAGAACTGAATTTTTTTTTTTTTTGGGGGGGGGAGGGGGAATTCCCTTCTTTTCCTCAAAATAGATGGCTGTTGAGTGCTCAGGAATTCCCTGGAAGATACAGGCAAGACAGGTTCAAATCCCATTGATTCAGCATGTTAGCCTCTTTTTGGGCCAGCTATGCAAAGCGTAACAGCTTCGGACAGGGAAAAAGGGATTAGCCTCATTTGCCTTTTTCAGCATTTCTTCAGGAAGGTCCTAATTCCATTTTAATGCACAACAAAAGGACATTTTTAAATTTCTATTGTTTTCCAAAATACTAATGTTTTGCAGATACTCTTACACTAACCCAGCACTGATCGCCTGGCAGATCCATTCATATCTTCTTACAAATGCAGATGACAGCGTCACTCCATTTGGGATCTATAACTTACGGAGTCCTCCTGAATGTCTGTGGGTTTTTTTACGAGACACCTAGGGTTTGATTTGGCAAATTTCTAAACTAGAAGATGTTATGAGGATTATTACTTAACTAACGGAGCTATTCATACACAATTCCAGAACATTTTATGAATTGATTAAAGTTTTATTCAAGTCAGTAAAAAGATTTCCACTGGACCTGAATAAAAGTTTGTTATATTATGTCCTTGCATCTTGAAGTTTTCATTTGACACTTGATCTTATTTTGTCATTTTCAGATTCTACCAAAATTGTATCAAAAACTTATCTCTGCAATTACAGAAAGAGTTACCAACTTTATCTAATTTTCAGAGAGTCAGTAGGAATTCAGGAAAAATGGATTCTTTTCTGACTTACCACTGGCTTCCTTAGACTATCATTATTTATTAACTTTAGCAATTAATTTTATGATTCTAAGACACAAGGAAATTTAAGCATTAGAAAAGATAACAATTTGATAAAACACTGCATTATGATGCTCATAACCTTAACTTAATGGCAATTTCATAATTAGAGTATTATAATGCAGTTTTAATGCACATTTATTATAATAATGAAGTACAGAATTACACCAACACAAATCATATTTAATCAAGAGCAATCACAAATAATAACCAACTAAGAATTAGAATGATATGCCACTGAGTTCATACATATAATTTTTCTTTTATCAATAAGCAGTGCTACAAACTGTCATAACATAAATTGTTTATATTTGTTTTAAAATGTTCTATAATATTGATTGATGCTTATGACTGCCTTTACTTATTGTGTGAATACCATAAAAGTTCTCCAGCTAATGAGATAATTAATTTTCCATCCTGCATAACTCCAGTTTCAAATTAGATTTAAATAGTAATTCTTATAATATCCTGATTGTTTCACAATGGAAACAAAACAAACCAAAAATCAAGCAAACAAAACCCAACACACACAGAAAACAGAAACAAAACTACAAAAAAACAGCCCAATTTACTATATCATTAAGGTGACAGAGGAGGACTCTTGGAAAACAGAGTCTTCTGTTCATACAAGTAAGTTCTATCACTCTGTCATAAAACTGTTCCACCTTTTAAGTTAAAGATAACATTCTGTGTAATATTGCTCATTCTTACTTCACAAAAAGTCACAGATTGGTCCTCTGTACCATGTGCTTTTGCCTATCTTGCATTGTAACCACCTTCTTAATTGGAAGCGTGCTCCCAAAGCAGATGGATTCTTAAAGTAAAATGCAAACCTAATTATTATTCCTTAATCTTCAGCTACAAGTTTTACCTTATAATTAAAACTGGAACAACACTTTTACTACAGTTTATCATACTTACACTGGGAAAAACATTTGAGAATTATATAAAATTATATCATAATTTTATTATAGTTATAATAAATATAGTTATATTTTATATAGGTATATATATTTATATTTTAATATAGTTTACATTTTATGTTACTACAGTACTATTTTTAAAAGCCATACCTAAAATACATTAGGACATACTGCACATCTTGAGGTATGCTTTTAAGAGTGGGCAGTGCATAGGTTCCCAGCAGCTGATATAATACTAAAACAAAAACATCTTCAAAACACTGAAACATAGTAGCATATTGGAAATCAGTGGTCAGTGACTGAAGAAAATCAAGTGACTTTTGAGAAACCCCAGTACCATGCACATCTGTAGGTAGCAGTATTTTACATTTGGAAGCCTTCTGCATGAGTCATGTCCCAAACCTGAGCTGTAACTGAGAGAAGACATTACCACTCCAGTCCTGTGTGCCTCTCCAGCCACCACTGCCAAATTCAAGTCTCCAACGAATAATGCGAATGATGGATGAATAAATACCTTTGCCTTTTTGTCTGAACGTGAGAGCCCCTGTAGCATGTCTAAAAGTGTGTTATCCAGCTCAAATGTGTGTTATCCAGCTCAAATGTGTGTTATCCAGCTCAAATGTGTGTTATCCAGCTCAAATGTGTGTTATCCAGCTCAAAGTATAGTAACATTCACAAACATAATGCTCATTCTTCTGTCCAAAAACTCACTGCTGCAGAGTTTTCAGTAGATGAGAAATAGCCTCTGACAAAAGCAGAAGCTAAAATCGTGAAGATAAAGCCATACCAAGCCTCTCCAGAGCTGTGAATAATAGATTAACTTACACTAATCTTGACTCTGAGCCTGAGAATGCAGTGGTTTCACATGTCATTTCAAGAAGCACTTTTGCTAAATTTTAAGGCATGATGCAACAGTTTAAAAAGCAGATAATGTATCATGGCGAACATTCTGGCTGAAATCCCAGCTCCATTAAAATCAATGGGAGTTTTTACTCTGGTTTTGTGTCATACATTTGTTATTTCTCTCATTCTTTTCACTTATGCTCATTTGATGCTCCTCAATACATGCCGCTGTATTGGAGTTCATTAAAGCACTGCATGTGTCATTGCATAATCAGAACCCAAGTTTGCAATGAACAACAGAAAATGATTTTCTATATGCAGAAACAAAAATGTTTCCTCACAACTGTTTTCTGATAGACATACAATGAATAATGGGAAAAGAGGGGTTATTAAGCTCAAAATAATTTTGATTGTATGTGTGAGGCATGCTTTTTTTGTGTATGTTGCCTGCAGTATGTGACATTCTGATGGCTATAACTCTAAAGTGACTGTGTGCCCTGTTAAACACAAGAACATAAACACCCACATTAAATCTGAAACAGACAGTAAAATCAGAAAACACATTTCCATTTTCTGGCTGACCTCAATCTCTGAACGAGGACCCCTGCATGTTGCATTAGCAGGCTGGGCTCCATTACACTGCTGCACGCTCAGCTCAATCTACTGCAACATCGATTTTTGTTCAGAGCACACACACTGTAAAATCAATATTCCCCTACACAGAGCCGAGCAGCAGCGGCATAGCTGAGGCCAGCTCCGTGGCCTAGCACAGGGGGTGTGTGCTGAGGGAGGGAGCCAGGATACAGGGGGAACTGGAAGATGGAAATAACTGCTACACATGGACACTGCAGCAAAAGGGGATAGGGCTGAAGACTGAGCAGCACAGTGAAGGTGCAGACAGGGAGGGAGGAATATGCTTCATAAACAGAACAGAAAGGCTCAGGAAAGACCTGCCACTGGTTCTGCAGTCAGAACAGCTGAAGAATAGGAGAAAAAATTTAAAGGTAAGAGATTCTTCTGAAAACCCTATGTTTCTTCCTCAAACACTATGTTTCACAGTAGGTGTAAATAAAAATTAAAAATTACATAAACTAAAAAAAAAAATAAAATTCACAGCATTTTTTCCAGTTTATTTCCCTTTCAGATATTGAAATGGCAGCCGTAGGTTTGGATTAACAGGTATTGCTGTGATCCTGCAGGAACCAGATGACCTTTAAGGTCCCTTCCAACCAAAACCACTTTATGATTGTATGACAAGGACCGTGCGAGCACTGGTGTTCCTCTGGGCGGTGATGCCATCATGGGACAAGGCATGTGCCTCCTGCTGTGAACACACAGACAGCTCAGCCAGGTGAATGAATGGTTCCTCTGGGACTACTCAGGTGCACCACATCCAAGAGCATTTTTATGGCCAAGGCCTTCATGACTGCAAACAGAAACCTGGACCAGCTCTTCCAGCCACAGACTTGGTTTGCAGTTTATCGTGAGCCCAGTGAACAGCTAAGCAATAGGTTTAACTTTAACGACTTTAATTTGATGTAAGAGATTAAAAACAACTGCAAGAATTATTCTTAAACCCTTATTTAGCCGGTTTTGCACTGTAACATACTTTGAGATCCACACAGAACTAGCAAAGTCTTCACACCTTGAGCAGAGAGCAGAAAACCCTTTGGGGTCAACAGATCCCCCTCAGTTTTCCTTTCAGGGAGAAGCAGCACACCCTTTTCGGCAAGAGCTATTGCGTTCTCTTCAAAGCCCTCCAAACCCGAAGCGTGCCCCACAAACACCGAGACCTCCTCCTGCTCACACCCCCCCCACAGCCCAGGTGGAAGCCGGGCACCCTGCAGCACTATGGGGAGCGGAGCACCGCGGCAAGCGGCCGCTCCCCGCAGCTCCGAGGCACCACCTCCACCTCTCGTTATACCCAGTTACTCCTCCGCAGGGGCCGCGCCGGGAGCGCACAGGTGGCGCCGGGTACCGGGGGCTCCGCACCTCCGGGCGAGGGCAGGAACCGGCCTGCGAGCCTCCGCCCTCCCCAGCGGAGGCGGTAACGAGGCTCACCCCAGCGCGGCAGGCTGCAGCCACCAGCGCACCGCATCCCGACCGCTGCCCCCTCAGCGCCGCCGCCGCCGCGCAGCAACCACCGGGTCCCCCCGGCGCGGCACTGGCCCCGCCCCTTGTGCGGGCGTGCCGGGCGGCGGGGCGGGGCCGCCTTGCGAGAGAGGCGGCTTGGCGCGGAGCGGCGGCAGCAGCCGTGACCTCCGACCCCGCCCGCCGCCGGCCAATAAGAGCGCGGCTCGTCCCCGAACCCAAAATTTCCACGTCGGCAAAAGTCAAGATGGAGCGGCGCGGTGGGGCGCGCGACCGGCCGCCGCCACGGCCACCGCTGCCTCCGCCGCTGGACCAGGCCCCCGCGGGGGGCGCCGGGCTGGACCCGACCGGACCGGACCGGACTGCACCGCGCCGCGCCGGACCTGTTGCGCTCGGTGGCGGCGGGTTCTAAAAGGGAGGGCTGGAGGGGCGGCGAGCGCCGCCGTTCGCGTCCCTTCGGTGAGGGGCGGCGGGGGGATGCCGGACGCGGCCGGGGCCGCCTCAGGGCCGCGGCGGTGGGGCTGACAGCGGGAGGCGGCGGCGCCCGCTGGTGCCTATGGGCAGCATTCCGGCCAGCCGCTCGGCCGCGACTCGCTTGGGGCGGCCCGTTAGCTCCGGTCCGGCGGCTTTTGGAAGCAGAAATCCCTCCATCTCCTTCCACCGCTTCCGCGGGCAGCGGGTGTTCCGCCGAGCCGCGGAGGAGGACCAGGGGGACTCCTTCCCCCACCTCTTAATCGTGTGCGCCTTCCCTTCCCAGGCAAGGGAAACTTGTGCTGGCAGACGGCCATAGCGGTGCCGGTACCGGAGGAGGATTGGAGCCTCCGGAAGCAAAGTTCTGTGACACTCCGACTCTGTGTACGATAGCAGTCAGTGCACTACAGAACTTTGTCTCCGGTGGCTGCGGCCCCGGGAGCCTCAGGTGGACACGTCACGGGACGGCGGGCCCGGGCTCTGCACCCTCGGAATAAAGGCTTTGCTGTCGTGGCCTCCCGCTATGAAGTTCTGTTGGGGTTGTTTCTGGGTTTTCTTCTTTTCTTTTCCAGGGTATAAATAGCGCAACATCTGGGTACCCGGGGTTATGTCGGTGCAGCCAGGCCGGCCTGGCTGTCGGCATAAATGTGAAACTAACTGGTGCTCGGTGCAACTGAATCAGCGGTGGGTATGTGAATGTGCTCAGCGCTGCTCCTGGCTGTGCTTTGGCTTAAGTGTGTAACAGAGTAGTAGCTTAACTAGGGGCTGGAGCTGGATAAAAGACTTCGTGCTCTTAAGCAGAAAGCTGTGCTGTAGAGCACTGTAACACAGTCCAGTAAGTGTACTAATGCAATGTTTGGGCCTTGTGGCATTGAGCTGTTATCAGGACCCCCAGACCCCTAGCCTCTATTGAGTAATAGGTATGACTTAAACTCACACCTCTTCATCTTCACAAATCACAAGGTTTGTGATTACTACAGGGCCTTGGCCTTACTGATGCAAGCGGAGGCTTTGGAAGGAGAAGTGACACCTGTATGTATAAGTGCAGTTGCAGGGCTTTATTGTATAACCTTAATTGTTGCCTGCACCCTACTCAACATGGACAAGCTGGACTGGGCTTTGAGCAACGTCATCTAGTGGAAGGTGTCCCTGTCCATGGCAGGGAGGTTGGAGGTGTATGGTGTTTAAGGTCTCTTCCAACCCAGATCATTCTGTGATGTAATGAGTGGCTTTAAGGACTGAGAAAGGAAGGGCTAAACCCAACTTTTTTGTGTGTGTGTGTAACTTGGAATCTGGCATCAGCACAATAGCCAGCATAGTGCTCTCTGGGATTTTTGTGGTGTTTCTTAATGTGTAAGCTAAACTATGGAGTTCTTACGGAGTGAACATAGTCAGCTGATCGGCTTTCATCAGAAGGAAAGTAATGTGAAAACCAGGAGTTGCTAGAGGTCAGGTGGAGTAAGGCATGGAGGTGCACTCAAGAATCAGAATGTGCAGTGGAGTTTGTTAGCAAGTGAGCCTTTCATGGCAGCTTCATTTTATAGCAGATACGCTGCTTTTATATTTATATGTATACACATATATGTTACACATCATGTAGGTATTGTGTTCCGTTAGCTTTTTGTAGCTAATGATCCCCTTTGGGCTCACTAGAAACTTAAATCAACTTTTCCTTTCTGCCAGTCTGAATGTGGAAGGTACAGCAAGATTATACAGTTCATGGAATTGGGCTGGAAACTGAAATGCTATTCTAAGTACATGCTTTTTAGCTCAAACTGTTTAATCAAAGGGTAGGTAAAGTGAGGAGCACTTACTGTATGGCAGCCCATGTGACCAGCTAGGGCTATATTTGGATGCTGGAGGTTTAAGGAATCCTTTTCGCTAACCATTTTTGGCCAATTGCCTGCTGCTTTACGTTGTACAGTATGATGTCTGCTAAAAAGGACTTGGAAGTCTGGTGTCTGCAACAGTTTAATCAGTGTAGTTATAGGGAAACACCTTGTACTGTCAGGGCTAAAGTGCCACTGTATTTAGTTTAGGGGTGGTTCCTGCCTAGCAGGATGTGTAATGCAAATTGTAGTTTCCAATTTTTGTACTAAATAGCCTTTTTTTGAGGGGGTGGGATAGGGAGGCAGTATTATAAAGGCTTCTTAGATGCTCAGATTTGATGGTTAAAACTCTGTAGATTCTTACAGTTCTGGAAACCCACACACTGGAGCATATGTTTACGCTTTCAGGGCAAGGCTAACATGTTTGTGTGTTACCTTATTTCAGTATAAATTCAGCCTAAAATAGGGGGGCAGGATCCTGTAGTCACTTGAGTTGGGCTGGATGTGATGGCAGATAGCAAACCTGAGTCTAGCTGTGGTGGGAATGAGGAGTTCCTTAGCTTTCTCTTAACACTTTTCAGCTGGAGCCAGTTTTCTGCCTGCTTTAGTTCTCCAGTGGTCAAGCTTACCAGTTGTGAAGGCAAGGTGAGTGGTACTTGGCTTCCTGGTAGCCCTCACTTGACCTTGCCACATGTTTGCAGCATGTTGTACTTCCTGTCCTACAAGTAATACTTGAATAGCGACCTTTTGGTGGCACTTCTGCTTTGATACAGGAAATCATGTGGCCCTCAGGTGAGACTAGAAAAGAGCTCAGTGTTTCTGATTTTGTGCTTTATTCTTGCACTGAAACGTGTGTCATCTGATAGTCCCTTGGACCTTTCTTGCTCTTCTGAAGCAAGCTTGAGGTATGTAGTAGTTCTTGGGCCCTAGAATGGGAGATGAAGAATTTTGGGTAACCTTTTAAGAGCAGTGTTTGATTAAGATGATACAGGAATTGGAAATGGAAAAGGGCCTGGTGGTACTATTTAACATAGAGTCTGAATGCCAAACTGTATAACTGCATTGCTACAACTTATTTTCCAATGGCTTCTTGGCGTGTTCTGTTTCCCTGTTAGACGTGTGTCTGCAGTGACACACTGCCTAACTGCTGATTTGGTTTTTGGTGCTTTTTTGATGCCTGAGAGTGTCTATTCCAATTACAGTTGTTTCCTCACTGAAAGAGTGGCAAATGAGCATGCTGAGTAAATTATACAAATTTCCAAAGTAGTACAAGTCTGTTATTTGAAGGGGCAGAAGCAAAGGAAATAATACCAACCTGTTTATTGTTCTGCAAGTCAAAGAATAGGAAAGGAGTTTTGCTGTCAAGTACTCCGAAGGTTTCGACTGAACGGATCTGAGCATGGCCCAGGCTCCCTGCATGTATGTACATGCTAGAACTCTGTACATAGGTGCTGAAATTTGAATTCGGAATCTGAAAAGAGACCTTTTAGAAGTATAAGAGGTGTTTATGCATTTTTGTATTTTCTAGTTTGGGATATCCTTAAGATTTAGGTATGTCTTCACACTGCTGCGAGTGATGATGAGGCAGTGTGCATGTTAAATGGTGACCACTTTAGTTTGCCTTGTGATGGGAAAATAATTAAGAGCACAGGAAATACAAAGGCAAGCTGCACAGCCCATAGCTGGTTAGTCTCAGGGTGCCATTGGACATGATAGAGTTGAGGAATGTGCTTACTTTAGCTTCCAGAGATCTGATACTGAGCCAGTAAAGTTTTAAGCAAATATCTAACTCTTGTACCTGTAATCTAAAAATCCTGTTAAAAGAGATGAACAGGACAAGCTTTTCACATGTGTTTTCATGGAATTAACTTGTACTGTTTTACTAGAAACAGAAGTAGACTTGCTGACTTCTAGCAACTGTATGATTAAACAATTTATAAATAGACCATAGAGTCCAGTGAAATACAAATAAAGTATTGGAAGTCATGAGCTGACTCCAGAAAACCCTGGGATATTTATATTTATCTGCTGCCTGGGCAGCTGAGTTCAAGAAGCTTCTCTGGATCCATGTAGAGTCAAGTGCCCTGCGAGCCCATCCAGAGCAGTGGCTTCTGGAGTCTTGTGTTTTGGACTTCTGGAAGTTGTGGTGGTCTTTTCTCTGAATTTGGGGTCACCAGTATAAAATGCTTTGTGGGATGCCTAAGTTACCAGTACAAGGCCATGTATGCCTGTCAGCATCAGGATGAGGAGCGGAGTCGCAGTAGCTGAAGTGGGTTGGTGGCATTGTGCGGTGGGGGATTTGTCTTGTAATTGAAGCCAGAGAAGGAAAAGCTGGTCCTGGTAGAAACAGGGCATTGAGCTAAGTGAATTCTTGCGAGTGGAAACTGGAACTGCTAAGCAAGTTTATTTTCTGTTTTATTTTGGAAGTTTATTTTCTGTTTTATTTTGGAAAGGAAGTGGAAGTTGCAAAAACTGGGCAGATGCCATTCAAATAAGGCTATTTTCTTGCTTTGTGTAACAGACAGCTAGGAATTCAAACATGTGCCCATTGTGCTTGCTGTGCTCTGGAAATAATCTTTGATAATTAACCAGGTTTTATTTCTTTGGAATACTGTGCTAATGTTACTGAAGATAGCTTGGTGCAGATGAGCCTATATTTAAGATATTAGAGGTATTGTACTGAAACGTCATCTTAATTAACTGTAGAACAAAAGAGCTGAAACTTGGCTTCATATAACCAACACAGAAGTAATTACTTGCTCAATTATATATGTATATAAATTTTCTGGTATGAGCATATAAAGTCCTGAACTTTATGGAAAAACAGCATTAGGCTATTGATGAATTATTGTTGCCTTATTCTGAGTTCAGCTGGGCGGTGAGGCAGTACTGCCTTCTTGTGCATTGGTGTTTTTTACCCTGCCTGATGGTTCTTACCTTTTTAATTTCTGGAAACTATGCTCTTTCACGATCACTTGGTCTCTTGTAGCGCTCCCATGAACGTTTTTCAGCTGTAGTAAAATGATGCATTTCTGCTTTTAATAAAAGTTTCAATACTGAATGTTGACTTGCTTGTAATCCTTGATGTGTTTTGTAGTATCTTGTAGGAGCTGTGGGAACATCATTAACGGTATCGGAGACTCATCTGATAGCAACAGCATATCTGAGTTGTATGAGCAGTCCTGTGGCAAGCAGAAACTGTTTAATAGTCTGCATTTTGACAGCTGGGTGACATGGTGGTGCCTTAATTCGTATGTGGGCTATAAGCTCAGTTGCAGCAAGTGCTGTCACTTTTGCCATGCGGACTCCCAGCTCCCATTGTTATGTCCCAAAATTGTTACTGACTGTAACAGTTTCTTCAGGTGCTGCTTCATTGGAAGAGGCAGAGAAAGGATAGTCTTAGTTTGTGGAAATGCGCATAGATACAACAATCAGCTCTCATCCTTTAGTTTCTTCTTTCACAAACTGAAACACAGAAGGCTCTATCTGAACATCAAGAAACACTTTTTCACCGTGAGGTTAACCAGGCACTGGCACAGGTTGCCCAGAGAGGTTGTGGGGTCTCCATCCTTGAAGATACTCAAAAGCCATGTGGACATGGTGCTGGGCAACTGGAAGGGGTTTGGACCAGATGATCTCTGGAGATCCCTTCCAACCTCAACTGTGATTATTTTTGTAACTATAGCCAGGAAATTATTTTACCTTTCCTTCTGTCTTTTCACCGTCCCACAGTTTCTTCCACTGCAGCTTATTGTCACAGGAATACTTTCATTTATAGATCAGAGAGAGAGGAGTTACAGAAGATCAATATTAAACTGAATAAATGTAATCTAATCACATAGTGATCACCTCTGACTCAAGTATGTTAATTGAGTTGAGGCTTGAGTGTTTAAAAAATAAATTTAATCCCATCAGAAGAAGTATGTTCTTTCACCTTCATAAGTAGTAAGTACAGGATTAAATGTGTGTTTAATGCAGAGGAATGCTCACTTTCCTTCGTGACTTTTAATCTCTTGCAAGTAGTGGATTTTGCTCTTCAGCCATGGTTGGGCCTGAGAGGGGAAGAAACTGGAGCTCAAAGATTTCTTTTGCATAAGGCTTTCTTAGTGCAGTGATGTAACAGACTGGCAAAATACCCCCAGCATGACTGCAGGTCTTAACTAAGCCATACTAGTGCTGGTGAAATTTGCTTCTTGCCCTCTTGCCGATTCATGAGGGGAAATTAGCTGTGCTGATCTGGGAAGAGTTGTGTCAGGGCATAGCAAATCACACTTCCCTGTAGAAAGGAAGGACCTTGTCAGGGCAGAAATATAGAGGTGAGGATTTGCTGCAGTTGAGGGTAAAAGGAATTCTTGGTGTTTTCCCCTTGCTGAGTAATGTCAAGTAGGTATGAAGGCTTCAGATTATAAGGAATATCTGCTTGGTGGGCTGACTCCTTTTAAAGGTCACTTATGTTTATTCTTCAGGGAATTAC
Organism: Pezoporus occidentalis; assembly: GCF_034315485.1. Lineage (NCBI taxonomy): Eukaryota > Metazoa > Chordata > Aves > Psittaciformes > Psittacidae > Pezoporus > Pezoporus occidentalis. The sequence continues at coordinate 1,233,594 of NW_026914319.1, read as the reverse complement.
ATTGCTGTATCCCCCACATAGCCAGTAAGGCAAGAAGCTGATAATATAGAGCAAGCCTTGGAGAGAAGATGCATTTCACACTTGTTAATGGCAAACTCTTGTAGCTCTTCCCTTGAAGAGCAAATATGCTGGAGAATATTTGTGGCACTGCTATGTAGCATACTGTGTTCTGCAGGTATGGCTTGAGGGACAGGGAGGAAAAAGAAGGTACAGCTGGGGAGAGGAAAAGGCAGAGGGTGGTGGGTGGAAGAGGTCATGCATTTTGCTAGAGAAGGAAGATTTAGGTTCTGCTGTGGACTTTGATATCCATGTGATCGTGATCTGGTAAGCACTTTCCAAGATGTTAAACTTAAACTGCCAGGCTGTACATTGACCAAACTAATTTGTGAGCCTTATGTATAATTACTGTGTGAAAGGAGCCTGTGCCTCTTGAGATACTTTAGTAAGTACCTGAAACATAAAGTGCATAAAGTATTGTAGTTACCTAATGCACCCTTTTAATTTATGCTGTGCATTAATTTGAAAATAAAAGTGGACTTAAAACTGTGGATTCTCATGGTTTTTATCATACCCTATAAATTCACTATTTCAAATATGGTTAAACCAGTGAGGACCTGCAGTACTCAAACAGCTACTGTTGGCAAACTGTAATTAACTATTTTCTTTGGAGAGAAACAGGAGACACAACAGAGCCCTGACAGGAAAGCAGAGCTGTGTTTAAGCCTTGCACAGAACACAATCGATACCAATGAAGTCCTAAAGGAGGAAGTAGGCTCACAAGTCCTCCAAGGTAAAGGTTTCAAACAGCAGCATCCTAAGTGACCGTTTGAGGAAGTGTATAGATGTTGACAACTTTGATTTCCACCCTGACATATTTGCAGCCAGCCATCAGAACTGAAAGGCAAGGAAAAGTGCAAAGCTTGGTGGTCAAGGAGAGCTGCCCTCATTCTGGATGACTCTTGGAACAGAAGAGAAAACAGGCTAAAGCCAGCAGGTGGGTACTTGTCTCGTAAAAGGCTTTAAAAAAAAAGAGTTTGAAATAACCTGCTCACCTTACACTCAGTTGTGTTTATGTACAGGCTGGTCTGAAATACGTGTTCTGTAGTTTCAATAAGCACAATGCTTTCCATTTGGGTGTGATTAAGCAGCGAGAATAAAAAATACAATAAAAATTTAATCCTGCCTTTAAAATATTTCATTATTCAAATTGTGTGTTCTTGGCTTAACATTAAGCATCCAGTTCTGGATTGCATTGTTTTTCAATGTGGTTCACTTGTCTGAACCATATTGTTTAAGTTTGTGTTAAAATTTGTTATAATTGGGATCAAGCGAACATGAGAAGATGTAAAGGCAAACCTTAGTAGCTGCATGTAAATGAAGCAAGGGCATGAGCAGTGTAGCTCAGAGCCTAGGCTCATAGTGTTTATTGCTGAGGTACTTCAGCATTGTATGGACTACTTGCCACATCCCATCAGCAGCATGAAGGCTAGTGAGAGCATCTGAAGCTTGCACTGTAGGCCCTTATTGATCTTGGTCTCAATGCTTTGAAATGTGTGTGCTTAAATAGTGGTAAATCAGCAGCTTATTTTTAGGGTAATGTTAAAATACTAAGCTTTATGTAACCACAGTCATTTTCTGAAACGAGGTGATAATGAGGTGAGTATTAATCTTCTCCAAAGTAACATGCAATAGGATGAGAGGAAACAGACTCTGGTTGCATCAGGTGAGGTTTAGATTGCTTGTTAGGAAATATTTCTTCACTAAAAAGGTTGTCAAGCACTGGAACAGGCTACCCAGGAAAGTGATGGAGTCACCATCCCCGGAGGTATTTAACAGATGTGTAGATGTGTTCAGGGGCATGGTTTGGTGGTGGACTTGATGGTCTAACGTTGTTTTCCAACCTAAAAGACTCTATGACTCTATTAAGATCACTTCCTTTGTATGAAGGCAAACGTGCTAGTGACAGTCTCTGTTTCAATGTGTAAGACATTGAAGTAATAATAATAAATAAGCAGTAGAGTTGTTAGCCGTGTAAAGCTTTCAACAACATGTTGTCACATAGTCACGTTCAAAGGTACTGAATCTGGAAAAAAAGCATGATCAATTACTTTGAACTACAAATATTTTTTATAGTGTCCAGACTGAAATTATTTCGCAGCACTAAGAATAAAAAGTATTTGTGAGAGGAGTTGCTGTTGTATCATATATTGACAAGTTGATGCTATTTATTCTGCTTCAGAAACCAAGGGGGGGGGGGGGTGGGTGTTCAGGAGGGGAAATAAGTTAAATGAGATATTATTATCTAAATATGTGCTACATTTATGTATGCATGTAAAAAGTATGGCTTTATATCTTGATGTTAATGAAGTTTTTTCAAGGGCGTGGTATACAGAAGGGATGTTTTGAACATAGGTTTTACATAGTCAAAAACTAATTCACTGCAGACACTAATATGTATGCTTTTTAAAGTAAGATTTGATTACACTGTGTGTCACAAAGTAGTGGTTGCATGCAGGGCATGAGGGATGCATGTACGTAACACTGAGCAGAGGACGGCAGTGCTGCCAGCTTGGAGAATTTGTTGTGGGCAGTGAGCACTTGCAACAAAAGACCCATCTAGTCCAGGGTAGTGCGTGCCCTTCAGGAAAAAGGACAAACAAACCTGAGGAAGAATTAAGGGATGTTTGCTCAAGCATAGGGAAGCATCATGACTTAAGCTGCTTAGAAAAAGTAAAATAGTTGAGAGGTAGTTAAGTACAGTACTGTGACCCACTGCAGAAGTGAGGAAACCCAAAGAGTAGGTTTGCCATCTTGTCAGTAGAGCTTTTTTGTTTGTTTTTAAATTATGCAAACATTTTCACCAAATAGGGAGTAGAAGTTACATATATCAGAACAAACACATAAAGGTCTTACTGTGGAGAAAGGCATGCAGCTAAATGTTTTCCAGTGCTTGGAGTACCAGCATTTGAGAGATGCAGTTAGGAAATGATGTGTCCAACATAACTGGTTTAGAGAGAGTATTTGTATGTCCATTTGCACAGTCTAGTAGCTTTTTTCAGAGGAAGGATTATACCACTGTTGCATGAATATCCTCAATGATAGGAAAAGGGGGACAACAGGAGATGAGCCAAGGCTCTGAGCCGCTTTGGAAATAGCTGCTTGATATAAAGTAAAGGGTGTTAGGGTTTTCTTCAGCCAAAACAAGTGGTGGAAAGGACAAACATCCAGCCAGAGGTGCTGGGCAGTTCTTTGTGAGAAAACTGTTAAGATTGAAGCCCAGTGGTTTAGGTGGTAACAGGAAGAAAGTGCTGATGTATTCAAACAGAAAAGAAGCTTTAGTTTTAATTCACAGATTGAAAAGTTTTGTACCTATTCATGACCTAACACTCTCTAAAGTTTGGGGTAACTCATCCTTCGTGCTCACCCAAATGAACTGGAAAATACTACTTAAATCGACAGATGCATGATACGCAGGTTTAATGTAATCAGAGATTTAGTGTTGCAAATGTACTCTCTAGAGCATTTAACATAAGTGCTGTTGAGCAAAATCTGAACCTATATTACATGCCAACCTGTTCTCTCTTGGACAACAAGCCCTACCTTTTTGCAGGGGAACACAGGGTAGACAGTGAGCTGGGCTGCAGCTCTGGAGCTAATTTTTCAGGAGACAGACAAAGCTGCCAGTGACAGGATGCACTGGTAAGACATTGCTTGCCCATGGCACTTCAAATGAAGAAGTCTTTGGACTTGTTGGGGTTTCTTTCAAAGCCATTACAATGATGATCCACACTATTGCAGTGGGGTTGCAGGGTGAGGAAAGTCATCTGGGGACTGACAAACCTAAGGAGGGCTAGATAGGGTTTATATTGACTTAAAATGAACAAATATCTTATTGCACAAGCTGAAAACACAAGTGAGTTTCTATGCTCGATAGGTGTCCAAGCATTCTGCTGATGACACGGATGGTCCATTGTGTATTGACAGTCATGCATAATCTTAAACGTTTATGTAGGCTTATAATTAACACATCCAGCCTTCTCCTGATAGAACTTGTTTGATGTTTTTATTCCTGCTCTTTACTGGAGTGCCAGACCTATTCCCACATGGGCCTCCCTTTTAAAGGCACTGCTCCTCTCTGCTGAAGCACCAAGGTACAGCATGCCTCCAGGAGCTAGTTGTTTTGTGGAGCTGGTGACTGGGCAATATCTTTGCCTAGAAAAAAGGCACCTTTAAAGACATTTGAATTTCCATGAGGAACTGCAAAACTGTGGTATTTGTCTTGTTAAACACTGCAAGCAAAGGTGCAGCCCTCATGTTGTAGCCTATTTAAAGGTGTTAAGGTTTTTGTTTTTCAACTGTTATGGTCCCCATTCAACAACGCAGAAGTTTTGAATATGACCCATTTTAATGCGAACAACAAAGAAAAAAAATAGAGCAGGCACCACAGGGGTTAAGGCATTACTATCTGGGAAAGAAAGGAATGGTAACAGGTAGCAGCCAAATGCAAAATGACTGGTTTTGGCCTGCAGCGGTTTGGCAGGGAGGAATTTAAAAGGTGGGTTGGAAAGGCTCCTGCTAAATAGTTGCAGTAACAAGGCAATCCTGAATATGGCCATGGGCAAGATCTGTGTGATAATCCTATCGGTTTGTGGGTTTCTATGTCATACTGTCCATAATGAATAAATCCCTCTGTATGTCAGAGATGTTTATCATCGATGCATCTCATAACTTCCTTAGCATACTTCTCAAAATTATTTTGTGGGAGAATAAACCCAAAATCTAGCTTTTCTTTTTACTTCAGCACTCTCAAAATTAAAAGGTGCCTGCAAGTGTTCCGTTCCTCAAAACCAGTCCTCCCTATGTTTATTGAATTCCTTATTCTTGAGTTTAAATCAGTGCAACTCTGCCAAGAAGAGATTAATTGATGTGTTCTTTTGTAAAGAAAAGACTCAAACCTATCTGTTGTCTTCAAGGGCATAGTAGACTACAAATGGATTATGAAGCATTACTTAAGTCATTACTAACCACAGCCTCACAAAAGAGGAACAATAAAATATCAGATTGCCTGTGTGGATTTGAGCTATGCAATCACAGAAGTTTCTTAATGCTGGAAATGCATAGAAGACAAAAAATCCCCAGTGTCACTGAGGTTGCTTGAAAACAATGATCAATTAGAAAGGTTTTGCTGACACGATATGTATTTATGTTCATAGTTACAGGGATCCTTACCTCCCTTTTTTTCCCCACGTATTTAATGTTGTCTTGAAACCTAGCCTGGGTAGAAGTCTGTACCTGAGTTTCTAGGTTTAAAAATAAACCACAACCCCATCACTTCAATTCTTTCATAGAAGACTTCGCTCACATTTGAAAGATGCTGCATAAAAAGAAAGTGCCTTCTATTCCGAAATAAATAATTCTTCACCTTTAAATACAGCACTCCTCAGCTTTAGTTATTTGTAGTATGAGCATTATTCATCTGAACTCATGCACTAGAATATTTATAACTAAGAGCAGAAGTGAAAGACATCAGATGTAGAGAAAAATTTCCTTCCTCGGAGCTGGGAGGAATCTGGCTGCTTCTGTTCATTAGTAAAGGTTGCACAGCAATATTTTGTAAAAAGTGGTGCCATGGCAGCTTGGTGGTTGGTATTGCATGAGGTATTAAGACCCATCCTGGAAAACCAGTGTTGGTTGCAATGCCAAAGAGTCAATGAAATGATCCCAGCTGCAGAAGCAAACTGCCTTTCAAATTGCTTTTGTTTACAAGCAGCTTAAAACAGAAAAAACATACATTGTGAGAAAAAACATACAACATTCATTGACACATTCTATCAAACCCTTGCTTATATATACAAACACTGCACCTTTGAAAATGCTGCCAGTGCACAGCATCCCATTTGGAGCTGATGGTCAACCTAATGGGATCAGGGGAGGAACAACAGAAACAGCATACATTGTCTCTTCAAAACTGAACTAGAGGATTAGAAGAATGTGTTCATCCTCCATGTAACACAATCCTACTTTGGGCGGGTTTGTTTATTTTTTTGCCTTAAAAAAATAGCAAAGACTGATGAACAGAAAAAAATGTTTGGAAAATTGAGGTCAGCTGAAGCTTGGTAAGTAACAAAGGCTTCCTGATGCTGCTGTAGAAAGAGCACCAGCAGTATAGATAATAGCAATAATTATGAACTCAGTGGAAAATAAAGTGACCATCTTTCAACCCACTTATCCTTGGCATTAAAGCCGCTAATCCCTATAAACCTGGCTTTATTTCGTGGTCAGCCACCAAGAACTGTATTAAGTGAACATTAGATGTTATTAAGCTCATTACACAAGTGATGAAATGTCAGTTCCCCTCACGTTAACTGAGAGAAGGCACTTGATATGGTGCTTTGGGATGGCTTTTTTTTGTCATGGGGGGGACTTGGTAGCAGATGTGACTTCATTACTGACAGTGAAGAGCTGTAGGACTCTGAGTGCATTTCTTTCTCTGATCAGTACCAGCAGAATCTCTCAGAAAAGACAATGTGAGTCTGGGGTGATCTTTGTCAGTCCTTGTGCTGACTCCTTCCACCAGTGCTTGCAGATATTGACTGAGGTCCTTCAGCGAGCCATGATGAAAAATGTGAAACCTGTGGTTTTGGTACTATTTCTGTGCATCCCCACTCATCCCATAGTCCAGGGGATATGGACCAGGCAGGAACAGTGCCCTGGTTTAGCTGAGCTGGAGCATCAGTGGGCTGATCTTCATCAGACCTGACCTTCAGTACAGAAGTAGCTTTGTAGGCCATTATATTTCTCAGGCTTCAGCAGCGAACGAGCGTACTGGATACCAACCACTCAGCCATGCCCACTTCACATAGCTGGGAACACCACCAGGCTCCTCCCTCCCTCATAGCCCTTAGCAAGACCCACTCCTGTTATCCATAACCTGACTGGCAAGACATTCTGGAATTAATTTCCTTCTTTCAATAGCCTCTTGAGGGTTTCAAATACCTGAGGGGACTTTGCCTCATTAAATTACCCTCATGAGACTCTCCATTCCCCACCTCGAGACCTGTAAAAATCACACTTTTTCATTTCTTCTACTGAGCTGCAACTGTCTCATAAAAACCCATCTTCTTCCCCACGGTGCAGAGATCCTCCCAGTAATTCTAGCCACTTGGCATGGAAAACAAAAGCTAGAGCAAGTATGCAGTGATATTGTAAAACATAGGGCTAAGAACCAGCCTGCTGAAGCCACAGAGAAAGACAGCATAGGAGCTAAAGTTCTCCTTATCTGAAATGTCAGTGCTTGACAGGAGTTGTTTGAGGCACTTGAAGCTGGTTCCATTTTACAGAAACTCAAATTAGCAGCCCACAGAGCACGGACGCTGAAGCAAATGGCTGCTTTCCTTCCAAGCTCTCCAACCAAATTTGTGGAGAAGATGCTTTGCTCCCTCAGGAGGTCAGACAGCATATTTTCCAAGGAAACTCTAGAAATATGGAAAAAAAAAGAGAGAAGTATCTGAGAAATCCATTTGCACTGCCAGTATTTTAACTGCATTCTTGCATGTATAGGCTGTTGGTTTCCCTCCAGAGAGGAAAACATTTAATCTAAAGATCAGCCCTTTCAAGAATGAAGGCTTTTCAGTGGTACAAAAGAACGGAATTTGAATGAATTCCAAATTAAATTTCAAATAATCTACATTGAAAGTACCATTAACCTAGGAATTGCCTGGATGTGATTAACAAATGGTGATATTTAACAAAAAGGAGATTTCCCAGAAGAAATATTAATTAACTTTGTTCCTTTTTTTCCTTATAATTTCTTAGTTCAAAACACTTAATGGCGTCTGTACTACCTGTGACTCTTTGTATCTGAGATTTTAATATTCTCCTTAAGAAGACCTAACGCAATGCTTTAACTTTTGTCCATTTTACTGCTAACCCTCAGTGGGGGAGGGGGGAATCGCACACTATAAATGGTATAATCTATCATCCCACTCATACATTGTTTATGTGATTGCTATCATGCATGCTGATTTAGGACACTGATCCATCATTTCCTGTGCTCCAGGTTGGCAAGTGGCTCTGTGTTAACTCTTTCCTCATGCGTCCTGGGAACGTGCTCAGCAGGGCAAACCCCCTGGCAGTCATTGAAGAGCTGAAAACACATCTTTCTGAGAAAACGTATGTCTTAAAACCTGTGGACTGTCTGAATAAAATTTGCATGAAAACATGAAAAACAACTCTATCTTAAATGATGCAAAAAAGTAAAAGAATGCTGAATTCAATAAAGAGTGGAGGAAATATACCCAGAATATCCTGAAACTTCAGTTAGTGAACAGTTAACTGGAAATGATGGTTAAATTTCAGGAGATGTGAAATATGATTCAGGTTGTTTCTGCATCAGTTGTGGCACTTACAACTTTCAGTCATGGCCTGGGAGCTTTGCAAATGTTTTAAGACTACACTTGCCCCTTCTGCATGCAGAGGGTTAGATCCTCAGCTGCCATAAGAGTTGTAACTGATGAATGTTTGTATTTAAGCATCTTGCATCAAGTATAGATTTTTTTCTATGTCTGTCTTTTAGTGTAACATTTGGTCTGAAAGCCTCCCCAGGGACCAGTGATCAACAGCTGCTGACAGACCAGTTTGGGGGCTTGGCCACCCTGGGGCAGCATCCAATGGAGTTAATGCTACGTATGTACCCTTTGGCCACCCCATAGACTGGGGACATGAAATTTATGTGTACAGCAAAGTTCAGCTCTAGAGAGCTTCACTGTAGCTGCTATTGGTTTCCTTAGATGTGTCACTGGCTTCCTTTCCCTGCTGGGGACTGTCCTCTCCTGGAGGGATGAGGCCAGTTTCTTTCCACATCTCCAACAGGAAAAATATCAGTGGAGACCCTGCCTGAACTCACTCCATAGTTTTTGTCTGCAGGAAAACTCCCTGTGCTCCTGTTTCACCAGGCTTTGGATCTGCTGCTGCTTTTGTGCGATGAGCTGTAGAAACACAGTCTTCATGTGGCTTTGGTGGAATGTCATTGGCTACATCTCTTCAGAGGGAGAGATGAGCAGCCAAAAAGACATCACACATTAGTGTGGCCCAGTATGGCTGGTGCCTTTCCCCAGCGCTTCCTGGGGCTGGGAGCATCAGGAATGTGGCAGGAGTGGGGCTGGGCTTGGGTAAAATACATAACCATAGAGAGTTATAAAGGAAGATTATTTTGGGAGACAGTTTCCCCCAGCTAGGTTCGTGGAGATGAAAGCTTCCACCAGAGGTCATGGGTGCCTGGAGCTGATCTAGATCATTTTAATATAAGCGTATGCATATTCTTTAAAGTCTTTTTTCCCTAAAATTTCATTCAGGTAAACTCCATGGCTACCAAGGACAGTTACTGTCTTCATATGGAGAGCCTTGCTTTTGTTACGTGTCCAATAGGAGCTTGTTTTTTGAGATAAGTCCAATTTGATTAATTTCTTTCATCTGTGGAAAAGGTAATTTCTAAGTCACCCTTATTTTGGTCATTCATCAGATCTTGGCACCCTGAGTATCTCATACTGTTGCTCTTATGGAAATCCTGCCTAGAAAATGTTAGGCAAAATTAGTTTATCTTACCTAAACGTGTTTGGCCAAATGGACTTTGGTTTGAAACAATTCCTAAAATGCTACAGTTTTATAATGTAAGTGACCTGTTTTTGCATCTAGCTTCTCTAACCAGTATGGTTGTAAAATTAAGAGGTAGTAATGACCCCCTAAAACGAATCAGTAACACAAAGTAATGAGTGAGAGCATGAACCGGAACAGTTTGTTTTCTGATGGGAAGGAGGATAACTTCATGGAGGGCAAGTCTGAGGGAGGAGGAGGAAAGAAGAGTAGGAGGAGCCTTGTGAAAGCAGGGGCGTGAGCAGGACAGAAGGTGTCACATAGGCAGTCCTGGGGCCAGAGGAGTGATTCACATCCCTCAGTCACCACCATGCTCAATAGTGAAGGCTTGGTTTCAAGAGGCTTTAATTTAGCTTCCTGAGAGATTTAACCCCCTCAGTGTTTGAAGAGGAAGAGTCACCAAAGACGGATGCTGAAGACTTACCAGTATGAAAATATGCTGGGGCTTTGGGTCTTGGTGTATCCGTGGGAATATTTTGTGGTCAAAGGCCTGTATCTTTCACCTCTCTTCCCTGTTGTACTGACAAGAAATATCTTGGTGCACACGTGAGAGCTGAAGGCCAGCACTTGAGGATATTTTGAAGGAAGTAGCCCTAAAAGCACTGAGCAAGTCCATTTGTTAGTAAGGGAAACCTTAGTCCTGGGCACTGAGACAAGGAGGCACAAAAGCACGATGTAATCAGTTCTAAGTAACTTTAAGTTTGATGGCTTTGTAATGGAAAATAACTGCGGTGCTTGAAGGTAGCTGACATAGTTTTAGGTCCTTAGGACCTTAGTACAAAAAGTGCATGAAAAACAAAATAGAAAAACAGGACCTGGGGATGGGGAGTATCTGGGACTAGGGATGTCCAGGATGGGCACAGTTAAACTAACTGATAAGTAGAAGGACAGGATGATTGCTATGTCTGTAATGTTAATTAAGCTGGTGCTTCAAAGACTGCCAGAAGTGATGAAGATTGTTGGGAGAAGTAAACGACCCTTAAAGACCCCCATCACATTTGTGTATGCATGTGGGAAACTTTCTGGAAAATGATGGAATTTATGTGTAGCCTCATAAATATGTATGTATTCCCAGTGACCATATAAGAATGGCCTGCATGGCAATACAGGGACACACGTTAGGAGGAGCTATCCCTCGTGTCTCCTGCTTGTCAACTTGAAACTGTTGGTGAGTTTGTTCCTGGAGTTTTCTCTGAATCAGCACTGACCCGCCTCTTCATAATTTGAGAGAAACTGATGAAAGCAGTTGCCTATGAGATCTTTCTCCCTTCAGGAATGTGTGTGTGAACATACCTGTAGCAACAATGCATGCCAGTGAGGCATCCTTCCAACCATCTGCGTTTTAGATGTGAAAACCCTGGTGTTGGCTTTTTCAGTGACAAGTGCTGAACAGGATGAGCACAACAGGCATAGGTGCTTGTTTCCTTTTAGCAAAACGGGTATCCTAGAAGCTTCTTGTTCCAAAATGCAGCACTGGAAATTACTCTGTAAATTGTGAGACTTTACATGTTGTCACTCTCTTTTCAGCCGATTTGAGAAAATCATTATTCCACATCAGCAAGAATTGCTATTCTGCTTCTTCAGAAGAAATTTGTCACTGGTGACTATAAAAAGAGAGGCAACGCTTTCCTCTGCATGATTTTGAATAGGGCTGCTCAGACATTTAACAAGGCGTTTAAGACAGAAAAGTTATTGCCTGGATCATTTACACTTGTCTCAGGGAAGTTACACGAGGCTCTGTGATGCTTCATCCAAAAACCTTTGCTTATCATAGTTAGAACCCTATGGGTCAGAGAACAAAAGTGTCAGTCTTTGCTAACCGAAAACTAGTCTCACTTTGCCAAACCATCCATCTGGAGACCTTTAAACAGACACTTTTTAGCAAAGAAGATAGCGATCTGTTGGGCAACAGTCAACAGTTTTATTCAAACACAAAGCAAAGCCATCAGATAACTACTGTACTCCTTATCAGCTCTATTTCTACAATTCCAACCCTGCCATCCCTCTCTAATGCAATTTATATTATTTTGGTTACATGTTACTCCATGAAAACTGCAATCGAGTTGATGTAGGAGTGACTGGCACTTTCTGAATTTGACATTTGGAAATAGAATACCATTAGCACGGAAACTAGCCCAGATCTGAGACTGTGATGAGAAGAAATGTCTATGTATCTGCTAGGACTGACTTGCTTTTCATTGCAGGCTACAGATAGGTTTGTTCGGCTTGTGTTTTGTGTGACTATTCAGATGGTTCATGGAGAAATTAAGAGTTGTGGTCAATGGTTCAATGTCCGGCTGGAGACCAGTAATGAGTGGCGGCCCTCAGGGATCAGTGTTGGGACAGGTCTTGTTCAACATCTTAGTCGCTGACATGGACAGTGGGATTGAGTGCGCCCTCAGCAAGTTTGCCGATGACACCAAGCTGTGTGGTTCGGTTGATACCCTGGAGGGAAGGAATGCCATCCAGAGGGACCTCGATACGCTTGTGAGGTGGGCTGATGCCAACCTTATGAAGTTTAACCATGCCAAGTGCAAGGTCCTACACCTGGGTTGAAGCAATCCCAGGCACAGCTACAGGGTGGGCAGAGAAGAGATTCAGAGCAGCCCTGCGGAGAAGGACTTGGGGGCGTTGGTTGATGAGAAAATGAACATGGGCAGGTAGTGTGCGCTCGCAGCCCAGAAAGCCAACCGTATCCTGGGCTGCATCAAAAGGAGCGTGACCAGCAGGTCAAAGGAGGTGATCCTGCCCCTCTACTCTGCTCTTGTGAGACCTCACTTGGAGTATTGTGTGCAGTTCTGGTGTCCTCAGCATAAAAAGGACATGGAACTGTTGGAACAAGTCCAGAAGAGGCCACGAGGATGATCAGGGACTGGAGCACCTCCTGTATGAAGACAGGCTGAGGAAGTTGGGGCTGTTCAGCCTGGAGAAGAGAAGGCTGTGTGGAGACCTCATAGTAGCCTTCCAGTATCTGAAGGGGGCCTATAGGGGTGCAGGAGAGTGACTCTTCATTAGGGGTTGTAGTGACAGGACAAGGGGTAACGGGTTAAAACCTAAACAGGGCCAGTTTAGATTGGATATAAGGAAAAATTCTTTCCTGTTAGGGTGGTGAGGCACTGGAATGGGTTGCCCAGGGAAGTTGTGAATGCTCCATCCCTGGCAGTGTTCAAGGCCAGGCTGGACAAGGCCTTGGGTGAGATGGTTTAGTGTGAGGTGTCCCTGCCCATGGCAAGGGGGTTGGACCTAGATGATCTCAAGTTCCTTTCCAACCCTAACTGTTCTATGATTCTAAATAAATGGTGGAGCTAAGAAGGGCTAAGAAGCTGGTGGGGAATTTAGAGCACAGGTCTTAAGAGGAGCAGCTGAGGACTGGAGCACCTCTCCTATAGAGACAGGCTGAGAGAACTGGGGCTGTTGATCCTGGAGAAGGCTCCAAGGAGACCTTAGAGCAGCTTCCAGTGCTTAAAGGGGACCTAAAGAAATCTGGAGATGGACTTTTACAAGTCCTGTAGTGACATGATGTCATACTTTAAGCTGAAAAGTCCTTGATCAGAATAAGCATTACTTAGCTACAAGTAAAAACATCAGTGTGTTATCAGTGTTGCTCTCAGGCTAAAGTCAAAAACACAGCACTACATCGGCTACTAGGAAGGAAAAAAATGACTGCTACTGCTGAACCCCGGACACAGGACAAGGGGAATGGCTTTAAACTGAAAGAGGGTAGGTTTAGAATAGGCATTAGGAAGAAATTCTTCCCTGTGAGGGTGCTGAGGCCCTGGCACAGGGTGCCCAGAGGAGCTGTGACTGCCCCATCCCTGGCAGTGTTCAAGGCCAGTTTGGACAGGGCTTGGAGCAACCTGGTCTAGCGGGAGATATCGCTGTCCATGGCAGAAGGGCTGGAACTGGATGATCTTTAAAGTCCCTTCCAACCCCAAACACTCTGTGACTCTGATTCAGTGCTTCTCCATTTGTAAATATCTTGTAATAATACAAATCACAGGCTTTGGAAAGGATTTGCCGAACACAAGAGACAACTCTTGGCTTAACAAAAACTTCCTTGGTTGACTCAAAATGCTGAAAAATGCCTGCTTTTCAGTCTTACTTGGGTACGTTTATTTTTTTGGAGAAGGTACCTATGGGCAAGTCAGAAGAGCAGGGCCCTTATATCTAGATCACAATGATGCAATTTTAATTTGCATGTCCAGACTACTGTGTCTCAGCACTTAGTCTCTCCAGTGGGTATAAGATGAGGTCCCTCAGCACTGATTGCCACTGATGTGGTACTCTGCACCTCTTCATCATTAGCTGAATTTAAATCAACGGATCATTTGGGTCAAACAGCCATTCCAGAGCAGCACCTCCCTGTCCCAGTCCTACATGCTAGGCAGAGAACAAAAACTCTACATTTCTTTTCCACCTGAGCCACCTTGTGGGCCCTCCTCCTATAGCAGAAATGTTACTTGTAAGAGAAAAGACGTCATTCACGGTGTACATTTCAGCAAATAGTAATGGAAACAGATGAAGTTGGCAGTACTGTGGGACTTGAGCCATCACTGCTTGATCACTAGACCCTTCAAAGACCTCTCTGAAATGAATTTACGTCTTTTGATGTAGTTCCTAGAAGATCCACAGCCACACAGACACAAAAAAATGAAAATCTCAAAATTGAGCACCTGGACAGTACTAGCAGGCATGGAAAGGGATGACAGGGGTGCAGGAACAGAACTGCATCCTTGATTATCCCCAGTACTGTCAGGACTCTAAAATATATTCAGTGAAGTTCACTGACAGGTTTTCTTGACACTGCTCTCACAGTAGGAGGAAATCTGGGAAGTCACTAAGTTAGGCTTAATGTTACCTTCCAGCCCCTTACAGAGAAGCTTTTCTGTCTGTGGAGGTTGGAACCTTCCTCCTTCTTATTATACAAAACATCTTGAATGGTGCCCCAAGGGGCAATAATGCTGGGAAACTTTAGTCAGTGAAAATGCAGTTTTCGCACCATCAGAATGGTTTGAGTCAGAAGGGGCCTTTAAAAATCACCTGGTCCAACCCTTCTGCTGTGGGCAGGGACAGCTTCCACTAGAGCAGGTTGCTCAAAACCTTGTGCAGCCTGGCTTTGAACACTGCCAGGGATGGGGCAGCCACAGCTTCTTTTGCAAGGACTGAAGTGAAAAGAAGAGCTCAACAGAGTGGGATTTCTGTTCCCTTCACAGCCAGCCAGATGAGGCTTTGTTCCCAACCAAAGAGCATTTGGATGCTTCTAGGCTCCATCCTTATGTTTTTGAATCACATGTGACAGAACTAGGATGAACAATGAAAGCCTCAAGAAGCCAACATGGTGTGCTCCTCTCTGGGCACAAATTTCCCTGATCTGCTAATGCCACATCTCTGGCTACTCTGGAAAGGAAAATGCAGGAAAGAAAACACTTCTTGATGTTGATTTCCCGCATGTAAACAGTGGACTATTGTTCCCAGGGCTCCTTCCCAGGAGTAGAGGCCCAGCAGCAGACATGGTGCTCCAGAGGTGAGATGCTCTGAACACATAAACACAAGCAGGGAGCTTTTGACTGCACAGTCAAAGGTGAGGCCACATAGAAATATTCCTGCTGTGCTCATCTGAAGCGTGCCAAGCCCCAGCCTTGGCAGGCAGTGAGGTGTGGAGCTCTGAAGTTTACCTATTAAGTTTCTGGGTGGGTTGTCAAGCAGGCGGTGGGGAGGTCTGAGCAATGCTGGTCTCAGCACTGCTGTCACCAGACAGCCACTCAGTATGTTCAGTGATAGAGCAAAGTGCTCACTATAACCCATGCCAAGAAACGTGGGGTTAACACTTGGCTCCTGCCCCTGACATGTCCCACAGTTGGCAGCTTCCCAGCTTTTGAGGAATTCATCAACATGAAAGCAAACAACTGCCCCTTTTCCTGTTTGTTTTGCATTCACGGGGGCTGGTGCAGAGATTTCTCAGCTCCACCAGCTCCATGGCAGAGCTAAAAGTTTGCTGCAACTGGCCTGTTCTTCCTTTCCTTCCTAACCCTCGTTCTACTTCTCCAGCCCAGAAGAGCCTGAACAGGCATAACAGAAACTGCTTCTTAGGGCACCACCTTCCTGATGCCCACAGGGCCTGGAGAAAGCCCAGTGCAAGTTAGGTACTGATTCCTTGCCCTGCTATCCTCAAAACCTGTGTATGTGAATGTACACCACTGCAATTGCACAAAGGTTTCATTCCATGGTAGATTAAGAATTTATTTCCTCTTTTTTCTTTTTTTTAATCCTCCCTCCCTCCCTCCCTCCCTCCCTTCCCCAGGTTAAAGGTAAAACAAAAAGTGTTTTATCTGCTGTGGGCTTTGAGTTTCTGGGTTGCTGCCTCAGCATCTGCTGATAGTGCTAAGCCCTGAAATAGGAAAATAGCTACTTCAACTGTCCCATTACCAACACAATGACTACCTCTGTGATGGCTGCACAGCGCACACAGAAAGTACATATGTAATTTTTAAAGACTTCTTCACAAGGCTGAAGTTTTGCTTTATATGGGAGTAACTCTGAAATAGCATCTTTGCCGGCTGGGCACTGGTTGCCTGCCCATAGCTAAGAGCAGGCTTTGCTCCATAGCCCAAAGAGATGTGAATTTCAAATTAATTTGTGCCTTTATTAAAGAAAAAACATAGAACAAAAGCCCACAAATATTCCATGCCAAGCCTGAGATGGTTGCCCAGTGAGACAATAAGCTGTAAATGCTCTAACCTCGCAGTATCACTAAATTATTATGCTCCTGAACAATACTGTATTGTGGAAACAGAAAACACAAGCAGCAGCCTTCTGTTATCAATCAGCCAACAGTGCAGGAATAAAGTTATTTAACTCACACTCTCAGAAGCGTACAGATCCATATCACTGGGTATGGAACAGAAATGAACGGCCAGGCCTTAATGTTTAATTAATTATAAATTACTATTGGTTTATAAGTGACTGGTGTGTGACAGCATATGGTGATTGTGAGCATCGTGACTTCCCAAAACCTAGAAGAGAAGTCTTGGAAAGACCACAGCAGGCAGGGAGAAGCACACACGGCTGAACAATCACAACTGCTTGCTGTTTTTAAGAGCAGTTTCTGATTTCTTGCTGATGTTGCTAGCTAAAATGAATAGGCTCTGTGCAATTATGTCACATAGTCTGTGTTCCTAAGTCTTGGGCCTCAGCCTTTAATTGAATTACATCTTAAAGTCCTGCTGTATGAAGCCAGGATTGGGGTTTAGATATGTATATTTAATCTGTACTTCTATTTTTGCACGAACACTTTTTGGCCCCCAATCCACCACCCTCTGCTTTGGGGGTGCACAGACAGGCTTTGTACTTTTAATTCTACCATAGCAGAAGAGTGGGAATAACGTGTGCGTGCAGACACCTGTGTGTGGAGTTAAGTGTACGCGTGTGGCTACACCTGTGCGCAGAGGGGGTGCAGGGACTCATATGGACGGGCGCGCACAGGGACGGGCTCATACACACGTTAATTCCCAACTCCAGACATTAGCACACGCACCGCCGCCGCAGCACCCACACAGGGAGCGCCGGGGTCGGACTTCTGCGCCGTGCGCGGTCGCGGAGCGCCCCCTGCTGTCCGCCCGCTGCCTTGGCCGCCCTGGGGTCCAGTCACCAGCTTCGTGATTTAGATGCTGGATACTTGGGAAGGCTTCCAAGGAAGCTGAGCACAGCCCCGTCACCAGAAGCAATGGGAGATTGGTGGTGGCATTTTTCTCTGTTATTTTTTTACCCCACTGCATGCCTGCAGGCATCTTTAGATGCTGATCTCTTGAGTCTCCCTCATCACTGCTGGAGTTCTCCTGTTAGGTGGCATTCCAGATAAAGGTCTGTCCTTACACCGAGGTGGGGACATGTGTATGTAAGGGCAGGTCTCACATCTGTCTTTATGGGAAGAAGGTCACAGGCACCCACACAGATAGCTGGAAATTCTCCAACACCACACATTGCTGCTAAAACCTGTGTTGCTTGAAGTGAGCACAAGGGACATCGCAGTAATTCCAGGGGAAGCCTGGCAGGGTGTCCTTCCTGCAGGCAGGGACAGTGGAAGGTCTCTGACTCAGTACAGGCAGACCTGAGCCATGGAGCCCCTCTGTCCCCCTATTAAAAGCTATTAAAAGCATCTTTCAGTTTGGACTTAAAACCATACGACCCAAACTTCAGAGTTTCCTATGAAAAGAGCCCTGCTTTCTGGCCACCTCTCTTCAGTCTGACCCATATGCCCCTGTTTCCCCAGCAGAGCATATTCCCTACTATTGCATTAGAGAAGGATGTGAAACTGAATACAGCATGCAGTAAACAGCAATATTGCTCATAATATAGAATGATATGAAAGAAGTTCCTTGGATGTTCAGAGGTTTTCTGGTCATTGCTCTGCTGCAGGGTCACAGACAGTGAAAGGGATTTCTAATTATCATAGAAACATAGAATAACTAGTGTTGAAAATGAGCTTAAGGTCATCAAGTTCCAACCCCCCCTGCCATGGGCAGGGACACCTCACACTAAACCATCTCACCCAAGGCCTTGTCCAACCTGGCCTTGAACACTGCCAGGGATGGAGCATTCACAGCTTCCCTGGGCAACCCATTTCAATGCCTCACCACCCTCACAGTAAAGGATTTCTTCCTTATATCCAATCTAAACTTCCCTGTTTAAGTTTTAACTTGTTACCCCTTGTTCTATCACTACAGTCTGTAATGAAGAGTCTCTCCCCAGCATCCCTATAGACCCCCTTCAGGTACTGGAAGGCTGCTATGAGGTCTCCACGCAGCCTTCTCTTCTCCAGGCTGAACAGCCCCAACCTTCTCAGCCTGTCTTCATACATAATTGCTCATGTTATGAAAAGGTGAGGTGAAATAAAGCTTACAGAGCTAACTATGGGAGCTGAAACCTAATATCCTTGTCCTAACAGTTTGGGCACCAGCACATCACAGCAACCCAGAGCTAAGGCAAGTGAAGGTGGTTAAGTTGTCCATGTCATCCAGATTAGAAAGGGATCAACATCCCATACTCTCACCTACCCTTAAATAAACAATTGGTTGTTTATACAGTCAATGGGGAGCATGAAAATCTTGTGCCATTGTGTGCAGTAGGATTCAACCTCCCTTAAACCTGCTCTCCATCTTTGAGCCCAAGGTGATGCTTTGGCCCTCTCCTAGCCAATGCAGAGATTCTGTGTGGTGTGTTCAAGGCATGCTGTGACCTGACCCTATTCTAGGATTTCCAGATAGTCTGTATTATAAAGGATATCCCATATTATATTTGCATTAGAAGTCCTGCACAAAAAGTTTAGGTGAAATGGCATTCCTTGGGTTTTCACTGCATCCACTACTTGTCTGACAACCTGAATCCTGCAAACCTGAAGATACAGCTATTGCACAGAAGCAAATAAATTGTGTTTTTACTATACAAATTACCCCTTGTGTGCAATGAGCAGCAACTCTCTACACAAATGCAACTCATCTGAGACTATCCCAGATTTTTATAAGCAAAATGTACCAGCCCAATGTAGTGTGCAGCCCCGTCTCTGCAAAAGTGACTATCCTCCCATGAACTGCTGACCTACAAATCATGGTTTTTATTTCTCCATTGCAGGAATGTACTGCAGATTTATAAAACATTTAAGACCCAGTGGTTAATGTTTCATCTGCTCATTAATACCCTGAGGGACCAAACTATTGTTTAATCTTCTGCAGAAATAACCATGATTTATACAAAAGTTTTCTGAAACATATTTCTTCTATTAGCGACACCATTGCATGTCAAAACCAGGCCCCAGATTTATCTACTGTTCATGCTACCCATATAATACATAATGCTGTGTGCATTTAGTAAGGAATAAAGAGGTAAATATTATTGCTGTTGAGTGAAGGTTTACAGATAGGCGGCTTCACTTTTGAGGTGATTTGCACCTAGAACAACATCCGGCCACCATATGAGTTAGTAGAGCCTTGAGTGTGCTAAAAGTCTGAAGAACTCGCTGACTTTAAAGTGGCTTTACAAGTCAAAATGAAATGCTGGGAGGGGAAAAAACACTTTTGGTTGCCCTGTCTGGCTGCCAGAGTGCTGCCTGGGCTTCCTCATGGGGTTCAAGTGGGACACTGGGAATGCTAAAATCACCAGCTTTGGGAAACTTGGTTTAGAAAAGCATGACTTTTATACTAGGAATCCCTATTGTCTAATTGGGTCCTGCAGCATTTATAGAAGTTCTAAGAAAGGTCTGTAAAAATGGGATGACCAAGAGACATGTGTTTTATCAGCTCTCACAGATCCCATTTCCCTAAAGTTACAGAAGGAAACCTCCTTTCTCCCCAGCTTGCAGACTCTGAAAACAACATGTCCTTCTGCATGCCCATTTGCTCATTCACAGGCTGAGCAAAGACCTTGGGGCCACGCTGTACCTGGATCGATCCCAGTCCTACCAGCAGGGTGGGCCCAGGTCCCAGCCTGACCTCACCCAGCTCCTCAAAGCCCACAGCAGCAAGAAATAAAGGGAAAGATTGGTGTTCAACATCCACAGCCACAGACGATGCAGCAGGCAAGGAGGGCAGTGATAAATATTTGTATTTAGTCACTTCTCCAGGGGCACCTTAAAGAGGGAAGCGTGTTTATTATTCCCAGTCAGAAACAACAGTGGGGCTCAAGGGCTGAGGTTGAAAGTGCATATCAATAATTCAGTGTAGAATATATTATAAGGATATGGTGTAATTATCAAAAGCAAAACAAAGACATGCAGAAAAAGTCACTGTGGCTCTGCATGATATTTGGTCAGAAAATGTTTTTCTTTTTCTTTCTATTTTTGTAATTTTATTTGACAAACAGAGGGGAAGCCTTCGGTTAGCACCTCTGCACTCTCTGTTTTCATGGCCATCTGAGAACCCCAGACTTCTCTGCACAGAGAAAGCAAGCGGCAAGGAAAAAGAGAATGAGCTGAGAACCATTTTCTCTGAGAATGAAAGCTCAATTAATAACCACAGGAATTAATAGTTCAGAATTAAAGTTACATTTTAACAAGAGCTGAGATACAATAAGGATGTTAAAACTTCCCACTATTGTTAATCTGTGCAAGCAACCTGCACATGGCTTATGGCGACAGTGTAACAAGAACAGGACTGTAAACTGAGGATTTTGGTGTTTATGATTACATTGAATGGAAGAATTCTGTTGTCTTTTATATGTTAGTCCAGGAAAGAGACAGTTGTGGTTCTGAGCTGAGTCTGTACATGAATAAACTTGGGTACTTGAGTCCTACTTGATTTAAGTATTATATCACATGCACATTGTTTCGTTGACCATTTAAGAGCAGTGCTAAGTCTTTGTATTGGTCAGTGCAATTCAAATTGCAAAATTCAAAATCAGTGGGTGCAATTCTCACTGACATCAAGCCTCCTTTCATCAACATTAGGTTATGGCTGTGGCACCTGGAGAGTGGCCTGAGAAAAGGAAGGGTGAATCGATGAAAAGAAGAGAAAGATGGAAGAGAGACAGATGCCATTACCTGATGCAGCTTCCCTGGGCCAGCTGGTATCAGCAGAGGAATGGCCTTTGCTTTGTGAAAGATGCCCTTCTGTCTTGCTTTTCCTTGCCACAAAAGAAAGATTGATACTTCCAAGCCATCAGCACATCAAAGCTTCTGTTGTTTCTCACTCAGTAAATTCATTCCTTGAGTTTACCTGTTGTGAGAGTCTCTGAAAACAAGAACCAAGAACCAGCACAGATCTCAAAAAAAAAAACAACCCCAACCCAAAACTTAAACCTTCTTTTACTTTAGTATTGCCCTTACTTTGTTCATCCTGGCAGGACCTAAAGCAAGGTTTGTCTTTCCTCCTCCTGTTTTTTTTTCTCCTAGCTTTGAGACTACTGTTAGCTATTGTTGAGCTACCCTCATTTGCCAACAGAATTAATTATTTAGGCATTATTTTACTGTAATTCTTGGCAGCTTACTGAAACTCTCAGCTGCCAAATAAGGTAAAAACAGATACTAAAATGTTCATTCAGTATATATTAAAAGAAAAAAGTCATTATAGCAATAAATCACTGTCTTAGTTATGGTTTCTTTTGTCATCTAAATGGCTGTTATGGCCAAACCACAAATCTTAGAAGCAGAAGAGTAGTGGGGAAAGAGATGTCTGCTCTCTAATTTAATGTAGATGTGTAGGATACTTGTGCTATCAGAAATGCTGGAGTTGTTCAGCAGAACATCGCAAAATCTCAGGAACAAAAGCCGCATAAAGATGGTTGTCTTTCCCAAAAATGAGGGTGACCTTTCTTTAGATAACGACCACAATATTAGGCAAAGGAACACAGACTGTGAAAGTCCTCACCAGTATCACAAATGTGTTCTTAATCAGGACAGATGAAAAGAGATATACACAGACTCCTGGGCTGTAAGAAGGAAAAAACTGCTTAAAACCAAGTGATACATCACTCTTCCATTCAGCTTTCCCCGCATGGTCTTCAGGGTCCGTCAATGTGAGCTGGACCCCTCTTATTTTTTCTCCATTTTGGAAACTGATGCAGATGAGGTGTTAAACATCTGAAGTTTCAGCCTCAGATGAGAAGTCTCATCAGAAGAGAGTGTGGTCCTAAGCAAGTCCTCTCTTCCCCTAACTGGCACTTCGGTGGGACCAGATTTCCAGCCCGTTTCTCCTCACTCCCTGGCGGTGGCCTGCCTGTCAGAGCCCACTGTGCCAGGTAAGCCCAATCAGGTAGCTGGCACTGCACAGCCCCATTCAAACTCATTTGCAGGACAGCAATTCACAGCAATCCAAAATTACCTAGAAGTGTTCTATCATAATGGAAAAGATACCATGTTTTCATTTAGTTGGCTAAAAAGCTACATGTAAAAAAGTATGAGGTATAGTTCTACCAGCATTTAGCCGGTATGATTTGTGGCAGAATGTGTTAAGTAAATGAAAGATCAAAGACCAAATTTAGCCTCACTTTCTATTTATCCATTAATTTCAGCTGCTACAAAAGAGCTCCAATTTTGGCCCTAAGAAAAAAAATTGTTTTCCATAGATAATCTGCTCAAAGCATATTATGATATCCCTATACATAATGGTGAAAAAAAAAAACAGTTTGGAACTGAGTAAAACGCACAACAATGAGAAGAAATCTCATTCTGAGCAGAAATCTTTCTACTTGGTTACCACGCAATCTAATCCTGACAGTGCACTCGACTTGAAAAATGACATCCCCATCTCCAAGAATTGAAAGGTAGCAGAAAAAGCAGGCGCTCGGTGCTTTAGTCTAAAGCAATTATGAGCCCCTCACAAGTTCGAAGACAAGAATTGATTTTCATTTCTAGATTATCAAGAGGTGGGGGCAAGCAGGTCAGGAAATCTGACCCTATCTTGACCTTGCGGATTGGATTCCCGGACCTGTTCAGTACTGAAAAGGATGGTTTGGGATGGGAGACAGGGAGGAGAAGAAAAATCCTCTGCCATATTTTGTGCCCGTTGGTATCTAAGAATCTTTTTTTACTTTGCTTTATGACCTTAATAAATCAACATATAGTGAAGTATTTTAAGGTGCTTAGTTGAAAGGCATTTGTCAATAAATGGCCAAATCTGATAAAGACAGCAGAAGCTGCAGACTGCTGAATCAGGGGAGTGGAAAAGTAATATAGAAATAAGCACAGTCTGGCTTTAGAGGGGATCTGTAACTCTTTAGAGAGCTCCTGTGCGATATATGTACCTATAAACCAACCATCTGACCTAATTCTTTTGTTACTGTGGCAATTCCACATTTGTATAACACTGTCTATTTTAAAAGACTCCAAGACATTACTTGGCTTCCATGGAAATTCTTCTGTGTACGGAGGCGAGACCCATGCAGCTTTGCATGTTGAAATACAGCGAAACCCTTGGTAGTTCAAGTGCATAGGGACCATATCACTACTCAGATAACTGAAAAACTGGAATTACTGTAACATTGCTTTATTTTCACTTTAAACCACTGCTCTTTTTAAAAATAAGACTTCTGTAGGTGCTTTAGATAAACTTATGTTTGGTTGGTTGGTTTTCTATTTCAGCTATTAGGAAAGAGTGTTTTGGCTACAGAGAATAATATGCAAGTTAAACAATAACTTCATGGAGTAGGTATGAAAAATATAAACCCTGTAGAGGAGCTAGAAGAAGCAGGAGGTCAGGATTAACCCAAACACTAACCCAGTGTTGTGATTTAACCTGGCAGGCAAGCTAAACACCACACAGCTGCTTGCTCACTCCTGGCCCCCTCCCAGTGGGATGGGGAGAGAACTGGCAAAAAATGAAATTTGTATTTGTGGGCTGAGATAAAGACAGTTTAATAGGCCAGAAAAGGAAGGGGAAATATTATTATTATTATTGTTGTTATTGTTGTTGTTGCTTTTATAGAATAATTAGAATATACGAAGCAAGTGATGCACAATGCTGTTGCCCACCACCACTTTAGGCCAGTTTGGGTCAGATGTCCTGGTTGTCTCCTCCCAGTTTCCTGTGCCCCCAAGCCTAGCCATGAGCAGGACAGTGTGAGAAAATGAAGAGTCCTTGACCACTGCTGTATGGGGAGAAAATTAACTCTATCCCAGATGAAACAAAGACAATATCAACTCCATATTCTATACCGTTTACATCATGCCCAGGTCCCATACTTTCCAATGCATGCCAAGTAATCATGCCCACGTTTCCTGTCTTTTGATATATACATACAGATATCATACCCTTAGTCTATGGGTCATCCTTCTAAAATGTCCATGGAGGTTATTTAGTGCATGTCTTTGGGCTCCATCTATCATAGTAATCCTTCAGGGCAGGAAAGGTGGTGTATGGTGGATACTGGATACCTCTCTCCATGGTTCTCCAGTTGCCTGGGTGACATATAACATCTTCCTTGAAGGCATACCTTTCCTTCATGTCTGTCAGGAGCTCCCTCCCCAGATGCTGAGGGTTTGTGCCCCTTTCCAATCGCTTTGTCAGTTCCCCTTCCCGAGAAAGGCTTCCCAGGTCTTGGCTTCCCAATCCTCTAATTCCAGGCTATTGGTCCTGTTATGCCAGGTCTGGAGCAGCCAAATGACAATGTGCTTGCCTGGAAAATGGATTAAATCATTCTGCACATCTCACAGCTCACTCAGGGGTAGAGATCTGAGTTACTGCCTTGTTTATGGAACTCGTGATTTATGCCTCTTCTTCATCCTGTTCTTCTGGTGGCCCTGCTTTGGAGTAGTATACCTCATTCACTTCTTCTCTTAGTAAGGAAATAGTTTCTTCCTTTACTAGACTAGTTGACTTCCACTTCTAATATTTCTTCTTGTACATAGGGGCAACTGATACTGATGCAGATTCATTCTCTGATTCAGCTGCAGTGTCTGTTGCAGGGGTTGGAATAGCTGCAATACCTGTCACTTTGTCATCAGATCCAGTGACCTTTTTTTTCCCTTTGAGGGTACTGAATAGAGTCAAGCAGGGCTCTGTAGGCATAGGCAAGACCTCAGGGAACTGCAGTGATTTGTATCTCTCTGG
This sequence comes from Pezoporus occidentalis, assembly GCF_034315485.1. Lineage (NCBI taxonomy): Eukaryota > Metazoa > Chordata > Aves > Psittaciformes > Psittacidae > Pezoporus > Pezoporus occidentalis. The sequence goes on along the minus strand of NW_026914319.1, from coordinate 1,208,407 downwards.
TATTGCCAGGACGACATCACACCTTGGCTGTTTTACCAGTTTTTCAGTATTCTGCACTTGTTCAGGAGTGAAGTTCCAAAACACTGGAGGTGACCACTGGCCCATACTATCCCCCACTATCCCCCACTATCCCCTCATTCACAACTATCCAGCCTCAGAGCAGATCTCTGGGTGGTATTTTTAAGGAGTTGTTTAGCTTTAAACAAGACCTGAAACACATTCAGGAGTAGGAGACATATCAACAGGAACAGCCAGTTTGACTATCCCAAGAATATTAAAATTCTCAAGAGCTATTGTAACTAGCTTGGAGGAGAAAAGTGAAGGAGAAAGGAATGGTGAAGGAGTGTGAAAAAGCATCTTCTCTCGTCTCCCCCATAGTAAAGTGTTCACAACACAAACATGAGAACAAGTGCAGCAACTCTGAGAGCAAATAAATCAACATTATGACCAGTGACTATGAAACTGATATAATAAATGCTTGTAACAAGTTTGTTTTAACATGGTCTGGTCAGATCTATTGTTATCTCAACCCTTCGGGACCCGTGTTGGGTACCAGAAAAGGACTGTTGTGGTTTAACCCAGCAGGCAGCTGAACACCACAGAGCCGCTTACTCACTGCCTCCCCCCTGCAGGAGGATGAGGGGAAAAATAATAAAACTCATGGGTTGAGATAAAGACAGTTTAATAAGACAGAAAAGGAAGGGGTATTAATATTATTACTAATAACAATAATATAATTATAATATACAAAACGAGTGATGCACAACGCAGTTGCTCACCACCTACCAGCTGATACCCAGCCAGTCCCCAGGCAGTGGCTCCTGCCTAGCTTTACCCAGACAGTCCCCAAGCAGTGGCTCCTGCCTACCTTTTCCCCTAGTTTGTATACTGAGCATGACATCCTATGGTGTAGAAAATCAGAATATCCCTTTGGACAGTTTGTGTCAGCTGTCCTAGCTGTGTCTTCTCCCAGCTTCTTGTGCCCCAGCCTACTCACTGGTACAGTGGTGTGAGAAGCTGAAGAGTCCTTGACCCCTGCTTAGCAACAACTAAACGATCAATATGATTATCCACATTATTCCCACAGAATCACAGAATGGTTTGGGTTGGAAAGGACCTTAAGATCATCCAGTTACAATCCTGACACCATGGGCAGGGACACCTCACACTAGACCATGTCGCCCAAGGCTCTGTCCAGCCTGGTCTTGAACACTGCAGGGATAGAGCATTTACCACTTCTTTGGACAACCTGTTACAGTGCCTCAACACCCTCACAGTAAAGAACTTCTTTATATCTAATCTGAACTTCCCCTGTTTAAACCCATTACTCCTTTTCCTATACCTACAATCCCTGATTAAGAGTTCCTCTCTGGCATCCTTGTAGGCCAGCTTCAGATACTGGAAGGCTGCTATGAGGTCTCCATCCTAAATCCTAAATCCAAAACACAGAACAGTACCAGTTACTGGGAAGAAAACTAACTATCACAGCTGAAACCAGGACACTTATCCAATTCAGATTCATCAGTTCTGGAGTAACAAAGTCCCACTCTACAAACTGTATAGTGTGTGTACAATAATCCACAGCTGAAATACTGTCATTTCTGCCAGAAATGCCAAAGCCCACATTGATACAAGCCTTCAAAGCAGGGAATGGAAAAAAGACCCTGACCAAAATTTTAGTCAATGTTAAATGCAGGACTACTACAGCAAAATGGACTTGGTCAGTGGGAATTGCATTACTGCAACCATCTGGTTTCCCAAACCTTCAGGGATAACAAGGGTTTATGAAAGGGTAATGAAAGGAGGCAAGCAAAGTCATGCATGCATTGCAGCTCAACTCAGGCTTTCAGAACCGTGAGGCAGTGACAAACACACACAGAATTATGTTTTCTGTAAGAATCTCTCTGCCTAACACATCACAGTGCCCAGTATTTTCAAAATTAGAATCCACAGAAGACCACTTTGCCTTATTGTCCTGGTGTGTTGCTGCCCTTAATCAAGGAAAGGTTTAAAATGAAAATGTCCAAAATGTCCCACAGTAGATCCCTGCTGCTGCTATAGCTCTTCATCCAGGCTTCCAGTTTGCAAAGCAAAAAGGGAAATTTTCTGTGAGCAAACTACATTCAAAATAACAAATGAGCATGTAAGTGTGATGCTGATTTTATCATTGTAGTGTCTCACTCACAGGACTCTAAAGCAGGAATCTGAGGCACAATGGCTCTGCATACATAAATGCTATAAAATTAGTGCAGACAGCTGGCAAATCATTAATTAACAACAATAATGGTTTCAAACTAGAGCTCTGGGGACTTCACAGGAAATAGGAAGTACACTGGTCCTGCTTTCATTTATGCTTCTGACCTGGTTCCTTCCCCATAAATAAGAAGATAAAGCCAATTTATGTGTGAGCCACAATATCACACAAGCCACCACCACCACCACCACCAGCAGTCCTTGAGATAACGTGTGTTATGAATGAGTCACAATACAGAAAGTTTTCTTCAAGTAAGCTCCAGCATCAGGAAGCTGCAAAACCAGCTCTGGAGTACTGTGCATACAGTGCTGGATCATTAAAGTAATTACAGAGACTGTTTCCATGAATCCAAAATAAATTAAAGAAAAAGAAAAGAAACCCCATTGTTGCCCCCCTTCTATTTTAGCCTAATTTTTACATATTAGATGATTCATATTGTTTCCTGGATTGTCCCCATGAGTATCACACAAATAGAACTGCACATAAATGCTAAGCCAATATGTAAATGAGAAATAATCTCAAGATTTATCTATGAGCTCCAGCTTTTTTTAGCACATTAATCCATTGACAGCAGGAGGGTTACTGTCTCTCTGTGAAACATATGAGGGAAAATGTTGGTTCACAGAAGATTTATTTCTACAATAGACTTAACAGGTCCAATAATTATTACAGCTCACCATGTTGTTCCCGAGTTTGTGTTGAAGATTGTATTCCCTCTTAGCACAAAATGCATCTGCAGGGAAAAGACAAGGAGAGCAATTTAAAACGTGTAATATTTTCTCCTGAGGATGAACTCTACTATAGCAGCATCTCCATATTCACAAGATGGAAATGATAATTTGGAAATTATGTACTAGTAAAGCTCTGGGGAACAGGCAAAGAGCAGCTATGCTATGGCAAGGGAGAGACAGGCTGGCCTCAAATGTGCACTGTACGCCATCCTTTTTACAGCAAAATCCTGTCCTTTCTGTTTTGAGCTCGCAATGCTAGGAGTCCTATCACCCCAGAACCAGCCTGTGCCTTCCTGGCTCCAAGCTGGAAGGTGAGAGTGTGAGCACAGAGGTCTGAGGGAGAAAAGCAGCAGCCACACAGACTGCTGGGAGGAGGCAGAGTGTGAGCACCACCAAATCACCCAGCCTCCCCACTGCTGTGGGTTCTCCTGCTCCCTGTGCAGTTAGCACAGCAGCCCCACAGCTGTATGACACTTGCTTCATGGGAGCAGGGGATGACAGATGCACGGGGACATTCATTTAAGTGGCAAAACCCGAGCCTTTTCTGCCTTCATAGGAGGAGACCAAATATTACACCTGTTCCTGACTTTCTGCATCAGAAAGGCAGCTGCTGCCCTGTGCCTCTGCAGTTGCTGTGTGTGTTTGGGCTGGTAAAGGGGAGCAAGATTTTGCTCTTTGCTATTATTTTTTTGTGTTGGCATTAAATAAGATTTCTGATGGTTAAAAATGCATGGAATGAGTGTTTTGATGTCCTGATGAGAAAAGTTGCTTAGTGACCAAACCAGGTTGCACAAAACAGTTTAACACTGGAAAAAAAAAAACAAACAACAAACAAACCACCAAACCCTGAGTCATTTAAATAACTGTATTTAAACTATAAACATGGTCAAGAAATGTAGTCACCCTGTGTTCAGAGGGAGTGCTAACCTGAGCTAAGGCAGTTCACATGTAAAATGCTGTTCATTCTAATTGCTCCCCTTTCTCTGTTTCCCCCTTATTCATTCTGGTTTGGTGCGCGGTATTCAAGCGAAGAGCTGAAGCAGCACTCAGGAGCTATACTCCAGCGTTACCACAGTCCCCTAACCCTCCTGTGGCAGAATAAAGAATTAACTTCAGTGCCCTGCTCTCCTGCACTGGCCATAACACAGCTTTCTTGCTCTGAGAGGTGAGAGCCAGGAACCTGCCTTCATTTCTTAGAGCAGCCTCTGGAAGTCAGGCAGGAATCCAGAGCAGATCTCATGCTGCCTGGTGAATCAGCCTGAGACCTTGCACACTAACAGAGTTTTGAGTATCTTAACTCTTCCATCACACAATAGTCTGGTCTTTCTATCACAACACACTGGTCTTTCTATTCTGTGGTCCAGCAATGTCCAGGATGGCATTCACATTTGTAAGCACCTGGTGTTTGTAAAGCTACATATCTCTCTTTTTCAAGAAGGCAAGGTAAGGTTTACAGAACAAGTTTTTATTACTATAGGGATGTGACATGAGCTGCACACTGAACAATCAGGGTACAGGAACGTGATAAACTTTATTATGAATGAATAAATCAAACAGAACTGGGGGGGGGGGGGGGGGGGGGGCGCATAGAGGGCACTTGCAATTATAAAGGTCTAAACTGAAACAAATTCCTTAGCCTGCATTGAGACAATCTGCACTTACACCACCAAACTGTAATATAATCCTGGTTCAACAGAAGTCACAGAAAAGAAAATTTCTGAAACTGGGTTTCAGAAGCTCAGAAATGGCCTGGAAAAAAAAAACCAAACAAACAACAAAATAACAGAGGAGTTTCAAGTGTCCAACTTATTCAAACAGCAGGTTTTGTGCCACTAAAAGTACTCAAAAGAAGAAAAACTTCACTGAGCATTTACCACAGTGTGCTTTACATGAGCTCTTCTCTCCCATGTCTGGAAAGCATGCTTTCTGCACTTTACTTTAAAGACTTCAGTTTGTACTTGGTACAGGGAAAATTGATCTCCTGATGATCTGTGAGTTATCCCTGGTATTTTTGATTTACAGCCATGGGTTGAATTTTTCTGGCATGCAGAAACTCTGTGCTTTCTGCCTGTGATTTTGTTTCTGTTTCCATACTACGCTTTGTATTTCTAGAAGTCTTTCAACAGTGACTCTTGAAACACTGCAAACAAGATCCTTAACCTGCTTCCAGGAGGCAAACCCTGACCTACCACCTACAGACCTGTAAATTGAGACAAGGTCGCACACCTGGTCCCTGGGGTCAGAAACAGAAATTAGGAGTTACACTTTGCTGTTCTGCCCTCATCACTAGGCAGTACAGTCCCAGGTATAAAACAGCCTTGAATCTCTGTTGCAATAAATAGTAATGGTTTCCCTGCAGAGTTAACTGATCTGCTTTCTTCCTCTGAGTAGCTACCTATACAACACAGTGTCATGAAATAAATTAATGTAGAAGAGCAAGTCTGTTTCTCTAACATACATAAACAGACATCAGCTGGAAAATGTATTATGCAGCAATGGTACATACCACAATAACTGTAACACTGAGAAAAACAGATCTAATCAGATTCCATGCTTATTAGTTCTTTGGCACTTCATGAAATATAGTGCATAATTCCTTTAGGGCATAGTCCGATGTCAGTCAGAGTTGCTGGAAAGACTCCCATTTATTTTCAGGGTGAACAGTCCTTGAACGAAGTAGGGAATATGATGATTTATGATATTAAAAGGAAAAAAAAATTGGCAAAACCATTAATGGTTTATATAGTTCAGTGTTCTGCTTCAGACAAATAGTAGTACCAGATGACTCAAATTAAAAGACAAGTGAAAGTAATACGTACATGTATTTATATCCCTCACACATTTATTACCAGTACTTTGATTTTTGTTGTCCATACAGCTACATAATCTTTTTAAAAGTATTACTAAGCTATGTGGACCTGTAGCATCTTGTGCCACAGATCTTTAGACATGCGAACAATGTGTATCTCAAAAGTAATTTAGAAAGCTAAACTAAACCAGGATTTAAGACAATAGAAAAAAGCTGACACCCGTTGTTCAGCAGTAGAATTTTCCTTTTCTTTTGTGTAGGACTGATCCTGTTTTTTTATTCCTTAAAAACTCCCTTTGCAGTTCGAGTAAAATAAAGTCCAGGACTTTAATAACATACAAACCTGACAATATCACGGATCCGCAGCTAGCAGGAAATGTTTCTACCTCTACTAATTTAGGTAAAAAACCAAGCTGATGTAGTTGTGTTACCTTCTGTGCTGGAATTTGTAATACTATTGTATGAACAGCCAACTATTTGCATGTTTTGAAGGATCTCTAAATAACAAGAAGCAGACAATATCTAAGAAAACACACAATTAAGCTAGAAATTAGTCCTGTCATGTGGGTTTAGTAGAGTCCTTTATCTCTGTTTTGAGTGGTTTAACATGTCACTTATGTCAACAGCAGTATGGCAAACATACATAACTCCCTTATTAAATTACATGAGCAACTGAAACGTTGGAAAACAGTGTACAAAAATTTTAACAATGTAGCTGAAAAAAAAGGCATTTTATGTATTTTGAGGTATTTACGTATTTTGAAGTGACACGCATTTTTAATTTAAAAATAACTCCCCCGAAGGCATGCTGTCAAGCAAAGAAAGACATAAATTGCAGACTTGCTCTTGCGTCTCTCAGGCATTGGGGGAACTTCATATATCAAATATACGAATGCAGCAGACTTTGGCTTTGTAACACCGAGTCCTGCAACCACATACTAGATGTACTTCTGCCCATGTCTGACCCCTGAAAACGAGGCATACACAGCATCCCATATCGCTCCCTCCATTTTTTATTAGATTTGTCATTAGATGGGTATTTCATTTTTCATTTGCTTGATCCTGAAGCAGAGATGTTGTCCATATTTTTACAGAAGTTATGAACAGTTTATCCTAGAAGTCGCAGTAAATAGCAAGTGCTCACTTCATTAGAGGGGACAAGACCAGAGCCTAAACTTAACCGTGCCTGAACCGCCGGTTTCAGGCTGTTGGGACGCTTAACGAAACTCATGACAAAGATTTTACTTTGTATTCAGAACAAATACTGCAGAAAGCCTTCGTGAATGGAGAGCGGTACATTGCAAACCACTCTCACTCTCTAATTGTAGAGAGGTTTTTGCTGCCATTCTGAGGGATTTAGATGTTATCTATGCATTTGCTTCGCCAGCTCTGTGGTAAGATCCGAAGGCACAGTACACCCTGAAATTATGTTGTATTATTTCCCCGAAGTTCTTAGGTCAGAGATCAATCCGTGCATATTCAGGAAACGTAGTGAAGAACAATTTGTGAAATGCGGTGTCAATGGTAGGGGACACACCGTAAAAACAAAAAAGTTAAAGAACAGTAGAAAAGGTAAAAAAGAGTGAAAAGGGGTGAAGAACAGCGCAGAATAATTGTTCACAAATATATACACATTATATATATATACATTTTCAGATGTTTTTCATTCTTAAGCTGCTAACTAGAAATAAACACTTTAAACCGGTGCCTTTAAGATTCCATTGGCCACCAAGAGATTTTCGTTTTAAAAGCGACCAACGAAAACGCTTAGAAAGTAGCTTGTGGCAAAACAATCGTTTAAATCACTACAGATAATCACTTGAGTTATGGCGAGGCGAAGTTTGGGCAATTAAGCAGCACGCCGCTGCCTAGAGCGAATAGCTCCAGTGCTTTTCGCTTCATTAAAAAAAGGCGGGGGGAAGGGGGAACTCTTTAATTAGGCTTTAGACACGACTCTGGCGGCTCGAGGGAGCCGTTTCGTTAACAGCACATTTTCTATGCACCGCGTAGTCACACTTGATGTTGGTTTTCCCCGTAGCACACGAAAAGGGAGGGGTACGGACAAGCCCGGTATTTTAAACCCTGCCCGTCTTGCCTTAGCTTGAACATTCCCCCCAACCACCCGCCCTCCGGGGAGCTGCCACCCGCTTCCCGCTGATTTACGAGCCGTTGTGCGCTGGGGCGGGCTTCGAGCCGGGGCGGGGACGCAGCCGCCCTCCAGTGCGCACCGCTAATTGCTCATTAGCGGGTCCGATGGATGGAGGAGGAGGCGCTCCCCGCGGTGGGTGGTGCCGCGCCGGCAGCACGGGCGGGGCGAGCCACGGGGCCGGGCAGGGCGGGAGGGCGGAGCAAAGAGGCAGCCCCGCGCTCCGCCCGCCCCTGTACGTCATCCCTCCCGCCCCCGCCGCCGGCCAATAGCGTGCCGCCCCGCCCCGTTTGGCGGTGCCACCCAGCGCTGGCTCTTGCGCGCCCAATCAGCAGCTGCAGGGTGCGCACCACCCCTTTCTCGTTTGCATGCAGCGCTGCTATTGGCCAGGCTACGCGACCAGTGGGCGTGCCCCGGAGGGACGGGGAGGAGTGATGGCACGCTCGGGCGCAATCTGAGACCGCGCTCATTCTCATTGGTGGAGAGCACCGCATGCGTCACGCAGTGGGCAGGGATATTGAAATGAGGACCGGGCACCGCCTCCCGGACCGCCCGGGTTGATTTGCATAGAGGCAGCGCCTATTTACATACGCGTGAGGGGCGGGGTGGATGACGCAACTCATGAGGGGCGAGTCTCGCCTCGGTCCCGCCGCGCCGCTGCCGCCCCTGCGGCCCCCCAGGCCCTTCCGCCCCGCCGCGCTAATTGGTGCTATGTGTGGTCCCGGCCGCCGCTCCCGCCTCGGCTCTGTAACCCAAGCCCGCTGCCTCGCCGTGTTTAATATCCCCTAGCCGAAACCTGGCCCAGATGGGAGCCATTAGCGACCCTATCCCCTCTCGCTGATCTTTATAATCTTATTAGTTTAATGGGTCACGCAGTGCAGGACCTATTTCCTACGGATCAAAGGGAAAATAAACAGGGTAATATCCCACCGGGCTTCCTCCGCTCTGCCCCCACGGGTGTTGCTGCGGCTGCCGGGCAGCTGCCGCCCGCTGGTGATGCTGGAATTGTGCCCCTTTGCTAGCCCGAACCGGACCCTCAGTTTAAAAGGCTCCGTGTCTGCTCCCACCCGAGGCGGGGCTCACTGCAGCCCGCTGTATCCCAGATCCAGCCCTGCGTTCCCGGGGGCCCAGGACTGGCACCGGTACCACCGCCAGCGGGGACTGCGGGGGTTATCCCATTTTCCCCGTTCAGTCGGGAACGATTTCCTGACGAGGGACTCTAGAGGAAACGTTTCACTTTAGGAGATAGGCTGGCAAGGTACTGCCGTTTACCGCGGGATCGCGTTGCAGCATCCGGTGATTTTTGTTTGATTTTTTTTTCTTTTTTCCTCCTTGCTGTATTTCACGTCCCCCCCCCCCCCCCCGAAAAAAAAAAAAAGAAAGCATGAAAGCGGCTGCCCGTGGGATGGATGATGGGGTCGGATCGGATACCCCGTGGTTTTGCCTGGCTGACCTAAGGGCGGCGTTTTCCGCTCAGTGGCAAAACTCTTATTTGTAGCCCGGAGCCCCCCTCCCGTAGCCCTTGCAATAACTTTTAGCACAATAAATTAGATGTACGCGCACTGTGGTCTATTACCGGGAAGTGTTGTGTGACTGCTCCTGTCAAAGGTTACCTGCCTTCGTGCACCCACAGAAAGCGTTTTTCAAGACGGTAAATATTTGGACTTATTAAAGAGCCTGGAGGCTATGGGCTGCAGTAGGGAATAAAGTTCGGACGTCCCGGGTCCCGGCCCTTTGGCTACCTCCCGCACACGCCGCTTCTACCAAGCGGCCTCTCCGCGCTTCTCCGCGCACGGGGAGGCACCGCTACCGAGCCCGCTGGCTGCAGTCGGGGGGAGGGGGGCGCCGAGCTCCCAGGAGCCCTGGCTCAAACCAACTTATCTACGTTTCTTCCTACATGAAAAGCATAAGTGTACATGCACGTATAATGTATATACACTCATGTAAAATATCTATGAAATATGTATAAATTAGATATGTACGCAGAACCAAAGGGAAACTAAGCTTGTGGATGAAAAGCTCCTAAATCGTATCGTTTAACACCCACCGGCTTCTTGTCACGGGTTTGATGGAAATTCCTCTACAAAGGGGAGCACGCGTGTGTGTGAGGAGCGTGTGTGGGAATATACCCGCGTGTGCGCAACCAGGGAACGAAACGATTTAATGCCCTCACAAATCTCTGGGATTTTATTTTCCAAACTTCTAAAGAGTTCTCAGTGGAAAAAAAAAAAAAAAAGAAAAAAGAAAAAAGGAAAAGAAAAAGCGTTTTTCTTAATAGCTCATAGAAAATCCATTATTTCCAGTTGTGCAGTCTGGCTCACAAAACATTTTAGCCATAAAAAAAAAGCACTTGTTGAAATATCAGAGATGATATATTGTTCTCTCAGGTCAGAAACTATATCTCGGTGCGTGTGCTCACAAACACAGACGTCTGCAGATTTACCCATGCATGTTCATGGGTATACGTATATGCCCCCTTTAATAACTACCCGGACTGGCTATCTAACAAACTGAGAACTGGACGGTTCAAACCACACACATACACAGTAAGCTTTATTTTATTACAGACTATTAATACACAAGCCCATAAAAAGCTACCCGTATTTAAACTTTGTGGTAGTCTCTGCTTTAAGTGCGCCTTCTTGCACATGCAAAAGGAACTATGAATGTATCGCTGTATATACTCACACTAAGCTTTTTTTTGGTGTGTTTTGCAAAATACACACAGCACAGATTATTATAAAACGACTGATTGAAAACCCTTTGTAAATGTAAATATCCACTTAAGGGCCACTTCAGAGCTGGCAGACGGTGCTTGCCCCTGTCTGTACAGCCGGGTTTTGTCTCTGTGTGTTTTTTACCATATTTTCTCCTGGAAACAGATGTGTACTTTATTTCAGGAGAGCTTTCTGCTTTCCCCCCTCCTCCCTAACCTGCTAATTCCCCGAGTTTATTCGTGCCATAGACAATAAAGCCATAAAGTTGACTGCAGAAATTTGTTTGCCGTAACGACGTGTTATTTGAGTCCCGGCTTTCGGGACTCTTGACACTTGGCCAGATCAAAGAACCCCCTTTAAAAACACCCGGGTGATTCAGAGCCGGTGTGTGCCTCTGCGTGTGCAGGGAACGGCGCGGCAGCCCCTGGACGGAAACCACCAAGGGGAGAGCCCTGAGGCGCCTCCGCGGCTCCCGGCAACTGCCCCGTCGGGGCTCCCCAGGCTGCCTGTGCCGGTCCCAGCACGGGTTTGTCTCCCCCCGCTCCTAAACTCGGATTTAGGGGACGTTTCTCCACTCCGCAGGGACAGATTCAGCCCCTGGTTTTGGGTGCGTGCCCCTTCGTACCGCGCTTATCTCGACGCGGTTTTAAAGCACCACGTCTAATTGCCCCGTATTAATTTTACAACCAGATATCGACTCCTGAAAAGTAGATTTAAATTACGTGTTAGGGAAGTGATACTCTAAAGCGGCAGAGAACAGAATCCCTCCTCAAACACATTTATGGACTAGGGCTGCAAAGATCACAGGCTTCAGGTTTTGCCTTCGGTTTAAAGATTGCCCCTGCACGGGAAGTCATTCGATAAACCTTTAAGCTGTGCTTCATAATCGTTACTGCTTTATGGAGCTTTCCAAATCTTTAACACACTGTAACCTTTTCAAGACAGATTGCCAGACAACATTTCGGTGTTAGGTTTACTTAATGGAGTTCTTGCGAGGAAGTGAATTTTCACGGTACCCACATTACTGCCGGGGAGACCCCCCCGCTCCCTCCCCGACCCCTCCGTAGCAGTCGCCTCCAAAGATTTATTAAACCTCTTGATTTATAATATCTCCCGCAAGAAGTTTGATCCATCAGATGACAGCCTACGCTGTCTCTGAAGCTGCCAGTGCTGAATGGCACTTTTGGGTACATATTCCTCCGATTAACGCTTTCCTGTAGGAGAGGGAAATTATGATTTATTGCCGTGCTCAGCCTTTTAGGAAGCGAAATTAACCCCAGAATGCCTCCAGCACTTTTGAAGTTCACGGGTTGTTTTCCTTACTGTACAGAGCGGGGATCAAAGGCTCGAAACGCCCTCTTGTGTTTACTTTATTTACAAGGAAAAAAGGAAAAGGAGGGGTAAAAATAGAGCTGCTTCGGGCAATTAAAGCATCAGCTCGCTGTCACGGCGGAAATCCAGCACCTGCCCCTGCTGCAGGGGGAACCAAGTCTACAGACCTCGACACCCCCCGTTGCGAAACGCCCCCTCCCCTGTGATGTCACCCAGTCCCTCTTGGAGCCTGCTCGGCTGCTATTTCTGCAGTGAATAAGGGCAATGAGAGGCAGGGCACACATGGGGTTGGTTTAGTTCCCTCGTTAAAAGAGCTGCTTTGTGCCCCCTCGGCTGGATCTGAGCGGGATCAGAGCTGCTTCATTGCGTGCCTTGTGCGGAGCTGCCGCTGGTATTTCTGGTTGCCATACAATTAACTAGGTGGGAAAAGACCTTTACCCAAGGGCTGCCAAGTCCACCACTAAGCCGTGTCACTGAGGGCCACATCTACATGGTTTCTGAACACTTCTAGGGAAGGTGATTCTGCTACTGCCCTGGGCAGCCTGCTCCAAAGCGTGATCAACCTTTTGGTGAAGAAACTTCCCCTAATAACCATTCGAAATGTCCCCTGGTGCAGCTTGAGGCCGTTAGTTCTCTTTCTATCACTTGTTACTTGGGAGAAGAGACAAACTCTCTCACTACAACCTCCTTCCAGGTAGTTTTAGGGACCGATAAGGTCCCACCTGAGCCTTCTCTTCTCCAGACTAAACCCCAGTTTTTCCTCAGCCGTTCCTCGTAAGACTTGTGCTCCAGACCCTTCACCAGATTAACTCCCTTAAGTAACAGGCTGCGTCCGGGCGGGACCCCGGTGTGCTCCCGGCCCCGGCACCCCAGGACCCGCCGTACCACTTTTGCCTCTCTCCCAGTCGCGTTACTAAACGCGTAAATCACCGTCCCCGCACTCTCCCAGCCCCTCCGCTGATTGGTGCTCGACGACGGTGACGTCGGAGGCGGGGGGGGAATGACGCATGGCGTCTCGACAGCGCCCCGGCTCCGGAGAACCGAGCGGGCGCTGTGTACGGCGAGGTCGGGGTAAGCCCGGAGCCCTCTCGCTCGAAAGCGCCGCCTCCTGTGCTTGCAGTAAGCGGCCGGCTGCAGGGTGTTTGTACTCGGTGTGGTTTTTCCCGCTGCAGAAGCCATGCTCAGCAGTGCCCCACTGCTCTCTGGTGCAGGGTTCTTCCGCGGCCTTGAGTTCATGGCCGGAAGGCTGCTGACGGGAGTGGGACTCCTACTGCCCCGACTCGCACCCCGCGGGGAGATGTTATGCGAACGGACTGCCCGGCATGGTGGGAGTAGGACTTCACCTCCTGCGGAGGAGCCGATCGCAGGGTTTCGCCACCGCTTAACCCCGCACGGACACGCACGTGGGGGTGTATTTCAGCCCCGGTGTGAGCGCCTGGCGGGGGGAGTTACTCCTCAGTTACATGGGCGAATAGAGAGCTGATGCGCTGCACGGCCACACACAGGGCTCGGCGTTAACTGACACCGTCGTTCCTACGTGCAGTGACTCCGGGTGCCCGCAGCGTCTCCCCTGAGCCCCCCCCACCGCGGCGCGCCCGGCATGCAAATACCGCCTGATTGACATCCCTGCTGCCAGCCAATGGCGGGGCGCCTGTGAGCCATTGGCCGGCGACCCTTTGACGTCAAAATGACGTACATGATGACGCTGACCAATCCGCGCGGTGTATGCAAATAGTGGGGCGCTCGGAGGGGGGGCACGGTGGTGGCGAGCGCCGTCCCGTGGCTGCGCTGGGCGCTGCAGCGGCGCGGGGCCACCGGGCTAGGAGGCGGCAGTGGGGATGCAAGGACGCGGCTCCGCAGCGGAGCTTTGCGCCGGGGAAATGCCCACGGGCCGCCGCGGCCAGGCTGGTAGCGGGGGGACCGGGGTGGCCGCGCCACCTGGGGTTTGAGTTTTTGTGTTTCAGCACTTTGTCCACGCCGCCCCGGCACAAAACCTTGTAATAAAATCGGTACCGAAGCCCGCGGGCAGCGGGGAGCTCCGCTGCCCTGTCCGCCCTGAACTGCGCACCCAGCGGATTTCCCTTGGCCAGGGGAAGCCGCGTTTAACTAAAGTTAACTGCACAAAGAAAGCCAGCTCCGGCGCGGGTTTTCCTCCTTCCCTAGCAGGGTACCGGAGCGAGGCGCTTCACGGGGATATTGCCGTGACAGCTCAAGAGCGGCTCTCCCCGCCCGGGCCCTGCACGGTGGGGCCGGAGCCGCCACTGTCGGAGCGGGCGATGGGGCTGCCGGGGGGGCAGCGGCTTTGGGGCATCCTCGGAGAACCGTCACACGCGTAAAAAGGAAGACTGTCCCCTAAAGAACGTCCCCGAGGCTCCCTCGAGTCGCTGTTTATTGTTGCCCAGAAGCCCTGGGGCTGGCACAGCGAGCCCCGTTCTCCTTCTGCCGCCGCCGGTCCCCTCCCGTCCTGCCGCCCGTTCCATCGCGCTTCCGCGGGGTTTGCATCTGTCCCTTCTCCCCGTGGAGCTTGCGGTCCTTTCTTTCAGATGTTTCAGTGTAGTTTAGCACACGAAGCACTCAGGCCCTAGGGTACAGTTTGCCGTTTCAACAGTTTTTAACGGGGCTGAGAAGCACCACAGTGCACAAGGGCACAGTCATACTCTGTGCTCCTGAATGCCTCTCTGAGCTGGGCCGAGACCGGTTCTAAGTGCTCATGTATGCAGAAAGGGGTTTGAATTCAGTACTCTACATTTAGAATTTATCCCGTAAAAAAATTAAGTGTGATGTTGGAATGGAGCAAGGGAAGGACTTTTTCTTTGTTTAGGGAGTTTATTCTGCTTTTGTGACTTGGAAAAACCCCTAAAATTGATGGTATTGGTGTGGTGGTCCACAATGGTTTAACCTGCAGGGATCTAACACTTGAAAAACGTTTCTCTTTCTAAGAGAAGGGTGAAAAGCTGACTCTCCAGCCACTGACAGGGCAGTTTTATGAATCTCTCTGTGTTGTGGGGCTAAGCATGTGTGTGCATACATGTGTGCAGGAGAGGTTAGCAGGCGGATAAAGAGACTGCAGGCTTTGAGGAAGCAGCAATCCCTGAGAATCCATGTGGAGTTCCCCCTCCCCTTTAAAATCCTAAGCAGACATTCCAAGAGAGAGGAAACAATCCTGATTTGTTTTCATTTGAGGTTGTAAAGCACGGCCTAAACAGAAATATAAACCAACTGAAAGATCTCCCAGCTGTTTAGCTGCTGCTTCTAAACAAGCTTGATCCCTTTTTCTCTCTCCTCCCATCCCAGATCTCCCTGGCTTGTGGTTTCTCTCTAAATAAAGAAGGTTCCCGAGAGAATAGCTGGCTGGAACTCACTCCCTCGAGGAATGACCGCATAGTTCGGTGAGACGGGAAAGGGGCCTTGAGCTGGGGAGGGCTCAAGAAAACAGAGATGGCTTCCACAGGCGAGGGGAGATACCTGCTATGGTAACACAGAGAAACAAATGCCACGCTTCAGCGCACAGGCCTGATTACCCACAGGCCTGGAAAGAATCCCCTTTCCCATCCCTAAATAATCGGAAATAATTGACCCTGTGCAGAACCGGTCCTCCCTCCTCTGTTTCCCGGTGCACCGCTCATTCCCAGGGACTGCGCTGGGAGCGGAGCAGGCCCTGTGGTGAAACACATGCCAGACCTGGTGAGCTCCTTAGGGTCACCGCTGAACCCTGGCCTCTGGCTTCCCCACCCATTTTCTCACCTCTTCTTTCTAATCCTCTGCTCCGGAGCCTCTCCCAGACCTTCTCCCATATTCCCTCATTTCTGGCCTGTTCTTGGACACCACTTTCTTTTGGTTTTATTCAGACCACTTTGCAGCCTCAGGGTTTTGAGCACTGAGCCTGTGGTTTTCTGGTCTGCTTTGTTTTCATACCGAGTCCAAGAACTGTGACTTTAAATTGCTTGTACCGCACAGTTTGTTTGTTTCTGTAGCGTGGGCTGCCTGCCTGCAGCGGTGAAACTCTGAAATCCCCCACCTCAACCCTCAGCTTTTTGTGAAGTTAAGGGACTGTGCAGGAATGTTGGCCGGAAAACAGCCAGATCCATGCCGAGGGCAACGGAGAGGGACAAAGTGCAGCTCGGCATCTTTCCCACAGTGTCACATCTGCAAATTCAACAAGGGAAAACAATTCCCTGAGGGGGGAGGAAAGGGAAGGGGGGAACTGTAAACCTAACAAAACCAAAACAACCACCCAACAAACCAAAAAGAAAATAAAGAAAAATAAGGGTTTTAAACAAACCTCACACATCTTGGATTGTGGTTAGTGCTGTGACCTGGATTGTTTCTTTCCATGCAGAAGATGTGTTTGCTCCGTGTGTGTGTGGGGGTGTGTGTCCATCATTAGGCGTTACTTGTTTGTCCCTGATTTGAGGGCATTTTGCAGTGCTGTTAAATGCTATCCCCAAATCTTACGCTGTATGTCTTTAAAGCTATAAAAAGCACAAGGGATTGGAAATTTCTTGTTCAGGGACACATATATATATATACACATACACATCTATGTACATATCTATGTATTTATAGATGTGTGTATGTATATATATATGCGTATATATTTAAACGTACGTATGTATGTGTGTATAGATGCAGATAACAAATGTATATGGGTGCACATAGACACACGCACGTACGTACACGTATGCAGAGGCCCCCCGCCCCGCGGTGCCGGCATGCGGCCGCCAGGGGGCAGCAGACACCGCGGAGAGGGCGGCTCCTCCGGGCCGTGTCCAGCTCCCCACCGCGGGCGGGCTCGGTGGAGGGGGACGGGGCACAAGGACGGAGGAGCCGTGCGGTTTCAACAGGTTTTCGTCTTCATCCGAGCTCTGCTGGCCGGGTTTGTGGAATACAGTGGGAAAGCCGGTGAAAATCCGGGTTAGGGGCAGCCGAGTTGCTGTAAAGGAAAAAACTTGCAATATTCCCACACCCATACCCCAATTCTTTCAGCTTTAGCCAGGGAACTGATCCTTAAGGCCCTTCCCACACCACTGCCCCCCATTTCTACAGCGTGAGAAAGACCAAGACAATTTTGGGAAAGGACTGTAGCTGACCTTGGAAGATTCTCACATCACTTCCCTTGCAGAAAACAGGGAGACAATGCTGGAAAAGCTGTGGGCTCTCTTGCTGTCATCCGGATGCAGACGTGATTGTGGTGGTCTTGCAAACTCCGCTTTTAATTCAAAAGAGAGCTGTTAACACAAAGCAGGCAATGGGTGCACAAACTGGAGGTGGATACACAGGGGAGCATGTTTTCAGTGTGTTTTTAGTTGAGTTTTCTAACCGTTCCACTTTGTCTGGCTTGATACTTTGAGTTCTCCTCAGCACCACTCATGTGATGGAGTTTTGGGGACCAAAGGCAAATTTGCCCAGTTGCTTTCTGTTGTCATTTTCATCAGTAACCTGCTCATACAGCTGCTCGGAAGCTCTGACTGGTGAGATGACTTAACCAACTGCAATGAAGTGACAAGCTGAAATAGTCAACCCCAGAATAAACAAAACTCTCAGAGAAAAGTGATCTGAGCCATTTTAACAGTGAGTTGTAGGCCAGAGCAGGTAAAAGAGACCCAATTCATTTGTCAGTGATTTCACAGCGCTCTTGAAAGACCGTAGCTCACTAAACACAAAATACATTCATGGAAATCTCAATCATTTCTTCTAACACTGTCAAAAAAAAGGTTAAATGTTTCGATTTCGTGCATATGGGATAATGTAAATGCTGTGCTAGGGAAGGTGGGTGCATTCCCAATGTTACATTTTGGGGTCTGAGTGATCATGGAGCTTAGCAGACTCCGTGAATATGTATTGAGTCCATAACCTGTGACTGAAGGTCCTGATCCCTCCAAGCCTGCAATAGCTGCCGGTGACATGGTAACCGCAGTTCCTGTCATGTCAGCGATTGGGAGATAAAAGGCCATTGAGCGCAGGGATGCTTGGGGCTGAATAGGAGCACTGCAGCGGTTTCGGAGGCAGAGTCTCTATACATGACATTCAAGACAGATCCTTTCTTCTCTTTTTCAAAACAAAAAAACAAATGAAACAGGAAACACTTGGCAAAGAAGCTCAGATGCCTTCTCATCCTCCTCCAGGCCTTGGTGCATTGCTCTCTGGATGCAGAGGGATCATAACAAGCCTCACTGTGAGCTTACAGTGAAGAGGCTGATAACACAGATGATGTGCAGCACCGGCAAAGAAAGGCCTCCGCTCCAGAGATGCTCTGTGTTTATTGCAAGCACAGTTGAAAAGCAGTTTTGATCATTTTGCTTATTGGCGGTGATGTGATCTTTCCAAAGGATAACATACTATAGTTTGGACATTGCAAGCCTCATTCTTCACTAGCCAGATAAAATGGCTAGTCTGACATTTTGCTCGTACTGTCATCTACATGCACAAAATACCATCCTGGAAGGCAGACATTCAGTGTTTTGTTACACTGAAAAGTGAGCCAGGCTCCCTGCAAAGGTGTGCCTGGTGTGTCAAAGTAGGTATGTGCATGGTTGTATCCCAGAGGATTTTTTTCCCTGACATCCCCAGTAATTACTCGTACTTCAGGAAGCACCAAGGCACAGCAGTTCCAGCAAGGATTCCTATTGCAAGAAGTACTAATGGGAATTGCAGGCTCTGATTTAGCTCCTGATCATGGTGCCTGTGGCTTAGATATCTGAGGCCAGACTTGCATGATGTGAATGACGTCAAGGGAATGGTGCTGACTTAGCCCATTTAGGAAATCTGTCCCACTGTGTTCTTTATCTGTTTGCCAACATAAAGCCTCTTGTGGGAGCTTGTGCACAGTGTTTGGATAGTTCCTGGATAAACTCTGGGAAAAAGTTTTCATGTATTTTTTTGATAATATGGTCCTGTTGCTATACTTTTCCTAGGTATTGAGTGGAAAATCAGAGCAACAGGCAGATGCTTGTTTTTGAAAGTGGAAGCCCCTCTCATCATGACCAGCTGTGGGCTTAGAAACAGAAGTTCAGTTGGTGTGAAGATCATAAGTTGCAGCTCTTGAATAGTACATGGGAATGATTGGTTGATGCTGAAACTGAGCTGCAGGAAAGGAGAGCAGAAGGGGAAAAAAGAAGTTTGTTTGGGGTTTTTGTTTTGGAAAATAACCAAAACCATGAGTTATGGGCGATCCAAGAAAGTTTTCTTCCTTATGAGCCTGAACTCAGAAATGTTTCGCCCTGGGCATGTCAGATCCATCCATTCAAACTTAGGTAAGGCTTAGGTATGTTTGCGAGACCCTAAGTATGGAAACCATCTTGCAGTTGCACTGGGAATAAGATACTGCAACCTAGCAAGTTTAGTCCCATGCTCTCTACTTTTATCTTGGCAAGAAAAACTTGGTGGCCCAAAGGTGAGAAGCTTGCAAGCCCAGTGGATGCACAGAGAAATATTATGCATTGTCTTTCTGCAGGTGGCCCATAAAAATGTGTCTTTTCTTGCATCTTTATGTCTGTTTAGATCCCACCAGTGATATCAGATGTCACAAGATTTCCTCCTGCCCAGCTTCTTCCGTGTGCCAGTGAGTGAGGAAGAGTAAGGATTTGCTTCTTGTTGTACCCATGTCATAATTTAAAGAGCAACAGGAAGCTTCAGAAGAGAAACAACAATCAAGAGCACAGAAAAAAGTGCCTTACATTAAGTGTAAGAAGCACAGTTCAGGGGCCATTAACATGGCCAGGGCTAGGACATACCATCTCAGTGGATAAGCCAGGGAATTATGCTTTCCCTGTGGATCAGGAGTGGCGGGTATGTGTTCCCATCATATACCCACAAGGAGGAAAGTTGAGGTGCTCTGAATGAAAGGTGGCGTTCCAGAGGGTTGAGAGGGTAGCGTTTCCATCCTGGAATCCATCTTCATGGGTGTCTAAAACTGCATGAGGGCTGGGATGATACCTGTCCACATCCAACCATAATCTTCTTCTAGGTAATTGTGAAAGCTGTGTCATTTTTGTGTGTGTGCCCTTTTTTCTCCAGCTATTTGTCATTTTTTCGGGCTTCAAGGACAAGAGTCTCCTGGTATGCTGGCTATGTGTCTCCCATGGGAGAACTGCAATTGCCCCCTTTGGGCACCTTACCCTGTTCCTCAGAGCCTCAGGGAGGAGAAGGGTTGGGAAGGTGCTGGGGTGAAGAGCTGTGGAGAAGAAAGAGTGATTTGTGCAAGAGGTGATTTGGAGATTGCGCTGCTTCAGGAAGTTTGGTTGAGTGCAAATGTAATTGACTGATGATTACCAGATAAGCAATATGTCTGGTGGAATTTTGCACAGATATTGACAACATTTTCCATGTAACTCAGAGGAACTGCCTTTCACTGGAAAGCAGGATTTCTTTATTTCTCTTTTTCTTTTTTCTTCCTTCTTTTTCTCGTTCCTTCCCTTGCTCTGTGAAATGAGTTGCCTGAAAATTCCCTGTCTTTCCCCTTCTTGCTTCGAGAGCTGATGTTTCTGGAGAAGGAGGTGGAGGAGCCCATCATAGCATGCAGACCACACCAGTGCCCCAGGGACGGTGGGTGACTCCATTCACTGATGGGTGTTGCCATGACCCTCTGCTCTCTCAGAAACCATCCTCCTTGTCGCTGCAGTTCAGGAGCAGCAGATGGAGCCTGAAAGCATTAACAAAAAGTCTTTTTAACCTGTGCTCACTCTCTTCGCCTCTCTGGCAGGTCCTCTGCTTGAAGGATTTACTCTGCCCCTCGGTATTTTTACATTCGGACTGATCATCAAGTGCAGCAGTGATCCCTCAGAGGGTGTTTTATTTCCTACGCAGGCAATCTTCAGCATGGTAGGGCTTCAACATCCCTTTGACATAAACTTTCAGGCCTAATATAGTGATATATTCATGGGCTTCTGGGCAGAGCCGTTCTCCAAATGGAGAAGGGTGGGGGGAGTTCAAATGATAATGAAAAGGCTTCTCCTTTCGCGTAAGAGCTGGCTGATTTGTGGTTTGGATGCCACAACCAGATACTGAGCAGAGTGGATGGAAAAGGTTTGTTTGGCTTGAGTCTGACTTTCCCTCCTCCTGTAGGTTTTGGCAGGGCCCCTGGCCGGGCTGGTTCCCTGCCGGTCCTGCTGGCTCGCTCTTTCCAAGGTGTTGACAGACTGGTTTTCAGCTGCATCAGAGGCCGCAGATCTCATGTCAGGCTTCAAGATACACGTCTTGATAAACATGTCTGCCTCCAACGATGGGCAGCACTCTTTCTGCAAAGGAAAACAAAATATGGCTTTATGTAAACAGGCACAGCGATGTGCGGGGTGCAGCAGAACACTGTTTGGAGGCATGGCTGAGGTTTTGCCCCCTCTCACTGATGGGCTGTTGCTGATGGGGAAGTGGCCACTCTCTGCTAAGGCTCTGGTGGGGGGCCATAGCTTGCCCAGCTGTGCTGGTGGCCCTTCTCCTCTGCCAGGGTAGAGGAGCTGGCTATGGCTGCCCTGTCAGACAGCAAGGCTGCCCACCATTCACCATGGCTGCCCCTGCCAGCTTATAGCTATTAGTATGATTCATATAGATTTGCTTCCATGTCACTTGGCCCTTTACCCACCCTCAGTTTGAAGTGCTCTCCAAAGGTGTCTGTTGAGATCACTGTTGAGATCACTGTTGATGTCACTCACAGCCTATGGAAATATGCTTAAACAGATCTTGATGAGGCAGCGTGGCCGTTGTGGTGGCAGAAGCCATCCTTAGTCCCAGCGAAGTGCCCTCTCTGCCTTCCCCTTCCATCCCTGCTCCCCTTCAGTGTTATTTGAGGGAGTGTTTTGTGTCTGGAAGCTGGCTGGGAGAGGGATCATCCCTTGCTGAATACGAGTGCTTTGTAGTAGTAGTATTGATAATGATGTGAATCCCTGATCGTTGTGCCCTGAACAAAAGATGCCAGTCTTGGCTGTGGTGATTTTCCTTCATCTCTCACACAGCCAGCTCCCCAGGGAGCAAAGGAGGGAGAAAAGGTTTCTTTTAAACAGAAATAACTGTTGGTCAGCACTAGCCCTGGCCCAGGAGGATGGTAGTTTCTCATATGGGACCATTCATTTTTAGCAGACTAATACATATCCCAACTGGTGTTTTTAGACTGATGCTGTAGCAGTACAATGACAGTAGCTAAACTCCCTTGACTGTTTGCTGGAAGAGCACGGAGTGGGGAGTATTTGAAAATCAGTGCAGCTCCTCAGAGCACATGGTCATCCCCTCTTCTTCTGCCATCTCTGCTTTGGTTGCGTTGGAGACTGCCGTAGCAAAGAACCATTTAAAGCTCTGCTCAGTCACTTCTTGTGGCTGTTGAAGAAAATCATAGGGTGCTTTTGGTGCAGTGGAGTCTGGCTTAAACCCTGTCTGTAAATGCTGGGTCTGCACCACTGCGCATGCTTTTATGAAAGGCTGATGGCGTTCCTGTTCAACAGACAGTACCAGGTCTGACAGTTGCTTGTCAGGAAAATGCAGACTGCTTCAGCTATAGGCACTGAGTAAGGATCTTGAAAAAAAATCAGTGGAGTTAAGAAAACAAAAATGTAGAGCAGATGTTGAAAGCCCCTTCTTTTCATATTGTATACCCCCTGAGGGGAACAGGGGGGGAAAAACCTTCTGCACAAAAGCAGCTTAGAGAAGGAAATAGCTTCCTGGTGGGGGCCTTCCTTTATATTTTGAAACTCCTAAGGCTGTCTGCTGTTCCCTGGTTAGTTAGCAGGGTAGACTGGGGCACAGCAACTGTTCTGCAAATGCATTCCCCTCCAGGGCTCAGGGTGTTGAGCAGAGGTGCTGGGGAGTTTTCCTTTCCCAGCTGGATACACGTGGCAAACTTCACTTTGCAAGTGCATATTGTAAGGTTTCCTCTGGGGCTCATGATATTCTTCTTTCTGAAGTGGCTGGGGAGCACTAAGCTTGAAGGGCAGGGTGTGTTTGGAATATACAGCTCCTTTTGTGTATTCTTCCCTTTCTAAAATCAGAGCTTGATTTAAAATGCTGTGGCTTGAACAATTCAGTGCAAGGGAGAAAAATAACACAGTGGGGGGTAAGAACAGAGTGTGCTTTGATTCTCAGTCATACTAATCATCTGCCTTTACAACAGACTGCAATATGTTCGAGGAAGTGATTTATCCCTCAGCATTGTAAGGTGACTTTAATAGGAGACTCCATCCTTCCATCCATAAGCCCTTATCCCTCAAATGTCTTTTATTCCTGTCAAATGTCTTTTCTTCCTATAAATTCACTTGCACAAACTATACTTCTGAAGCAATGGGGTTGTGTATCAAGCATCTTGTAAACCATTGACAGCTCAGGCCGTAGTTTGGAATAGGTGTATGCGAGAATCAAAGCAATCTGGGCACACTGGAATGTGAAGACTATTCCCCTCTCCCCATCTACACAATTAGCAAGGTCACTGTGCCTTGTAGGTTTACTTCCATAAGTGGAAAAACATGTCAGCCCTATCATTTTTTTCTGCAGAGAGCTGGTGTGGCTGTCACGTGTTGTTACCTGTTTGTCAAAGGAACAGCACCGGTGTCAAACAATAGTCCGGATGCAAATAGGAGAGAGGATGCGTGTCCTGGATTGGTAAATGGAGCCTCTGTGTTTGCTGTGACCTCTTCTTCCTCAGCTGATTGTGGATCATAACGATCACTGCCATTTGGACAGGAATAATTAATGAGATAAGTGTAGGTTAGTGGCTTGTGAGCAAGGCTGCCTGTCCATTTCAGCTCAGCCTTAAACCATGGGGGCACTTCCTTCCTGAGTCAATAGTGATCCTGTAACGCTAACAAAAGACCCCCATTGATCATTGCCCTCTGGTAATTACTGCCAGTGTGAGCCTGCCTCTCACAACTTGTTGACATCTCTGGACAATTTAACTCAGCCCCTTTAAAAGGTCGCTGCAAAGGAAGCAGGCTGAGGTCTATAATAGTGTAGGTCAGGAATGTAAGAACAAATGAGATGCTTCCCCAAAGACACTGGGGCAGGGTGTACATGGAGTTCCAAACCAAGACACTTTATGGTGTTACAGGAGGTCTCCATGTCTGGCTTCAGTGCTATTTCACTTCTGATTTGCTTCAGTGGGAGACCTGGTGAAAAAAGTGACATTTCTGTTTCATGGGGATTTGTATGTGGGTGTCCAGAATAACACCTTTGGCTTGAATCAGATCCAAACCAACATATTTTGAAGCAATTGTACCATCCTCCAAGCTGGGAGATTCCTGTATTCAGCAGTGTCTTTGTTCAAAGGTGTTGTCAGGAGGTTCACTGTGGATTGCCAGGTTATGAAGAGCTGATGGGAGCCTATGGCACATATTCTTGCTTGGCATTCATCTTCATGGATTGTCCTGTGCTTGTTTATACTCTGCATGTGGACACACTTCCTGTACAGCTCTGTAGATAAAAGCCTTACTGTCTAGGAACATCCTAAGGAATCCAGGCAGAGGCTGACAGAACCTGGCCTTGGAAAAACATAAGTGCAAACTGAGATGCTTTGGATGGAACATCCTGGGTACCAAGAAATTACTCATCAGCTCTATTTTTTGCTTCCCTGGTGCCACAGACATTTCTGCCCAAAATGCTGTGTCCTTAAACAGAAGATAAAACCTGTTGGTGGTTGGGTATGCAATTGTATTGAAAGGCTTTTACATTTGTAATGAAAAGCTGTCCAATTAGTAAGTAGTGGCACTGGAGCTGTTTGGTGCTAATCACCCACTGACTTCTGGTGTATATCAGAGGTTTTTAGTTATCTCTTGCTATCATTTCCACAGGGTCCTAATCTTTGCTCCATTCAGGGCCAAAGCTGGAGCCTACTTGGCCAGTGCGCTGATACAAATGAATGCCTTTGTAGATGTCTGTAACTGCAGCATTCATCATGTTTTCAAGCCGCAGACCTCTCACAACTGGCATAATTCCTCTCTCCCACTATTATTGTTCAGCTAATTGAGGCAAAAGCTATGGTTTTCCCAGCTGATACATTCTTCATGAAAACTGAAGAAGAGAGTATTATTTCAAGTTAAATTCTCCATGAATTGCTGGAAGAAGAAGATAGAGAATAAATAAATCCTATGACAAGCACCCCAGTAACTCCTGCACAGAAGCAGAACGGGAAGAGCCAAATTTCCTACAACAGCCGTTTCATTCAATGGCTCTGGGATGGAGAGGGGTGCACCAGGGGAGAGTGGTCAAGAAAGTATTGGACACCCAGTCTGCACTGAATGCTGTTACGAAGTAAGCATAGGGTCATAACATCCATTCCAACTTGGGGGATGGAAGATTGCTCACAGAGGAAGCCTAATTCTTGCTCAAAGATTGGGACCTGGATTCTTGATGGAAATTTCACATGCTACTTTTTCTTCTGGGTTAGCAGGTAATGCAGTCCTTTAGCAACTGATGTTTGTCTTGCATCTGATGTGCAGGTTTGATGTTCTAGTAACACCAGATGACACTTTAGCCTTTACAATATTGTCGAATCCATAGATGCAGACCCTGTTTATTAAGTACAGCTGACATTGTCTTGCCAAGGACTCATGTAAAACAGATCTGGGTAATATTGTGATTCAGTAATGACAGCTTATATTAAAAGAGAAGCATAACGCTGGAGCTTTACCACAGGATATTGGTTTTCTACAGATTCTAGTAGAGTAAGATCAGTGTCTCATCTTGCCAGTATGAATAAACACAGTAACATACTATGTGATGCATGGAGTTCTTTTGAAGGACACTGGAAAACCAAGGTTTTTTTTTTCTGCTGTGAGAAATCTGGTGCAATTTTGGGAAGGGATGTCCCAACACCCATAGTGAGTATCTGCCATTCCCTCTGTCTGACACTACTGCTTAGTGAATTGGTATCATCTCTGATGGTGTGATGGCCGGATATAGCCACTTTATGTTGTATTTAGAGAAAGGCTTGTTGAGGTGTGAGATGTTCTACTCTTTAATATCTTAAGCAGGGTGTTTCCCAGTATCCAAAAAATGTCTGCATGTTGGCCTAGCCCCATCATGGTTATTCCATTTGGCCTCTACGTTAAGCTCTGCTGTTCCCCTGCGTGACCCAGAGTCAAGACTGGTACTTCCTTGTGATTCCAGAGACGTTTTGGGAGAGACAGAGTAAACAGCTGGCCCTCAGACAGACCCTCAAAGCTCTGGCTGGTCTGTGAACATGTTACAGTGGCTCTCTGTAGTAAGTCACACAATGGCAGGGCTGTGGCACGCCAACATTCAGCCACAACCTTCTGAATCAGCCCTCTGAAAGCTGCTCAGTGTACGGGAGTCTTGAGGTGAATTCATTAGTGGGCATACAGACATTTTTCTTCCCAAATGACAGTCAAAAGCAAACATGAGTCAAGTACAGGCCATCTCGGTCAGGCTTTCAAACAGCTGATTCCCAGGCCCTGGAAAGGCGCTGACATGTCAGTCTAGCTCTTGGTGCCTTTGTCGAACTGCTCAAAGTGGTATACCTGAGAGTTTGTTTTTCATAAATGGATTTTTTTTCCCCTCAAATATGTAACCACAGAGAAAAATGACACCTCTACTTTCTGTGTCCTGCACTGCTATTTCTTCCTCAAGGTTTTCTCTACCTTGTCTGTCTGAGTTTTGTCTTTCTCCCCACCATACTGGCTGCCTCAGGAGTGGCACCACAAGTGTTACAAGGCTGTTGGAAAGGCATTTTAACTGGAGGGGCAGATACAGAAACAAGCAAGCACCAGAGTCATTCTCTTGGCTCTTAGTTTCCTTAATGCTTTCAACTTTGAGCCAGCGCAAGGTATTATGTGACTCACCCACTTTGTGCCATACATCTTTCCAAAAAAGAAATCCCTCCTCAAGCTCTGTCAGGAATTCTCACCTCCTCCCCAGCCCTGTGTGTTATTGCAGGAGTTGATTTACTTTGCAGTGGAATTTTTTGCAGATGTCCAGGTGTTCCGAAGGGAGCTGAAGCCAAAGATACTGCTCTGTTACTGCCTGGCATTTGCTAACTCTTTGCACTGTCTGTCCACATACCCTGCAGCTCTCTTCCAGTCCTGCACTGGCTCTGAGGCCATTGTCCTGACAGGCACAGAATACTTGCCCTTTTGAACAAAATACTCACATCCAGCCTGGGGACTGTGCTCCCTTATTCTAGAGGAGAACAACCAAGTCCTTATGGGAGGCTTCTGAGCAAGAATGGATGTTGGGAGAAAAGGGAGAAGAGGGGTAGCACTTGGCTAATTTAAGTAGCAATGAAAACCAACCCAGCTGCTGCCTGAAAAGAAAAACCTCATCTGGTTGATCGCTTTCAGGTTTTGGTAGCATTTAGGTTTGGTTATTGTATTTAGTCATTGGCTAATACAAGTTTCCTACTCAGCTTAATCTGCATTATTGTATTCATCAACAATCAGCATTATATATTTTTGTGTCTTCTGCGTGGACAAAATTGCTGTCACCAAGTCCACAGGGGCATTATAGGAAGCTGCAGTGAAGTCCAAGAATGTCTTGGCACTGTCCCAGGGCAGGAGCATGGGGACTTGGTCATGGGGAGCAGAGGTAACACAATGCAGAGATAACCAAGTGAGTCATGCTCATAACATAACAGAAGATTTGATTCTCATTGATGAAATCGCAGACTCTGTTCATATTCTGGGTCAGAATTTCCTATTGTAATGAAATCTATAAAGATATGGACAACTGTAATATTTTCCTGATATTTTATGTTACTTTATGCACAGAGATTATTTTTCCAAGTGTTAAAAGAAAATAACACTTCTAAAATGGCATACTATCTGATGGTTATTTTAAAAGTAAGCTAGCTGATTCTTCTGGAAGACCGGTTTTCTTGATCTTAGCATGAACCTCACTGGGGGCTTGGATGCTACAAGACATCTAGCATTTTCTTAGCAAGCAAATAGGACACAGCCTGGAGACATAGGGTGGATACTTTTCATAGACAAAAAATGATCCAGCTTTTTCATCACCAGAATACCACAAGAAGGATGAAAACCTTAGGAAAGAAAGAAAAAGAATAGCAGTCCACTCACAAAATGCACATTAGCAATTTTTTGCAGGCAAGAAAAACCTACAAAAATGGCCTGTGTGGAGGAGGCCCAGGGTGATGTTTGAAACCTCACAAAAATAAGCTTTTGAGTCCTTCAACTCATCTTGGTATGACTAAGGCTGAAACTAAAGGAAAAAGGAGAAGGGAAACAGAAGAGGCAAAACAGGGACAAGGGAATGTGTCAGTTTCAGGATGGGTTTTTGTGTGCGTTTGTAATTTGATCAAGGGGAAGCACTCAGAAAAGATGTAGAAATCCTTATCTGTATGAACTCCATCACAGAAAATGCAAAGAATCAGACAGCCCATGGGCTGATGGAATTAATTTCTCCCTGATTTATATATCTGTTTTCTTTAGGTTACTTCAAAAAGCCAGTGAGTTTGTTAACTGGTGCAGAGTGAGTTGGGGCAGAAATGAAGGCTTGTGGAGCTCAGCCCTAGTACAGCTGCCCCCACATCTTCCACTCCACTGTTCTCTGTCCTTCTGTGCCATCAGTGATGGGTGGATTGTTTCCAAAACTCTGCTCAAGACCATGTTATTGTGAAAGGCCTCTGAATGTATCCAGTCTTCCAATGCTTGTAAAGCACTGTACCCATCAAAAGTATAGAAGAAAGGTAGAAAACACCAGTGATGCTATAGTGTGTTTCATTATTAAATGCATTTATATACACTTGTCTTCAAACCACTGAAGCCTAAATATCCAGAAATGAGTGACTGGCTTAAAAAGGCCTGTAATGTGAACATCATGCAATTGATTTTCATCAAAGACAATTATCTCGGTAACATTCTTTGCAGGATATGTTTGTTCATGGTGCTTGGTATCCAGATGGGACTGGATGTCATTAACCATCAGGGAGTATGAAAAGGAAAGAGCAGAATATGTATTATTCCCAGCATGGTGGCTTTTAACCCCTTGATGAAGGGAGCCAGAATTTCCTGAGGCTTAGGAGGCAATTCTGGTGCCAGAGCTAAAGGAGACATGGAGTTCATTTCATTTTAGGTAGGTTTTATGAGTTGATCTCTAGCATTTCATGTAGATGAATTCCATCCCGTTCTCACGTATATGACTTTTTTTCCCTCCCCAACAAAGGCAAAGCAGAGATGTGCAATGTGCATGAGAGCTGTATGTATCAGGACAGAAGACAGTTGCCTTCTTCCTTGAAAATATTTAGTGCAGTTCAGCATTTTGGTTTTGTTTCCACTTCTTTTCTGGTGCAGTTCAAAATGTTGATACATAAAACCTTTTCCAGCTTACAATTTAGCTATATTAGAGTTTTCTGCTTTTTTGTGCTAATCTTTGAAACTACCCAGGAAACTGGAATTGCCTGTGCCTACTCCCTGTTACCACCTCCATCCACATTCACTTTAAATTGAGCACAGTTTCGCAGAAAGCTTCGCCTTGGCTCCTGAGACGTGCTGAATTGCAGCAAAATGAACTTGACTTTCTGGCTCTGCAATGAAACCTGAAAGCCCAGGCATTTTCTTCTGGTTTCAGCTTTCACAGGGACAGTTCCATGCAGCTCAAGTCCTTTGAGAAGTGCCAGGCTCCTAATGAAAAGGAGGTGGAATTTTGTAGTTGAGGTTTCATGAGCAGGTGGGGGGGAAAGAGTGAAATTCTGCATTATGCAGAGCTTGTGCTGACAGACAAATTAAAATGTAAATCTGGGCTACGATTTCCAACACCAGGGCATAAAGTTAAGCTTCTGGGCTTCTTGTCAGTCTCTTAAATAAATCCTAATTTTAAGAAGCCCTCACTGCCCCGCCATTCGCATGTAGAAATTCAAACAGGGTTTCAGGAGCATCCAGTTATAAAAACCTTGGCCCAGTTTTCCAAATATATGCCACTGTAAATCATAGCAAGCTTCACAGCTTAAATGGGAAAGTGATTGTAGCTTTGAAAGTGAATGTGGTGCTTTTCTTGTGTTCAAAATCTTTGCAAAATGCAAAGAAAATATTCAGATCTATACCAAACCAAAAAACAAGAGTCGAAACAAAACTAATCAACCAAAGCCAGAGGGTGCTAACTAATGTGTTCAGGGTGGGAGGGAGAGACAGAAAAAGAAAAATAGTAATGTTTTCTGGAGTAAATGCCTATGTTGAGAATTTTGGGAAGCTTCTTTCCTCTGTGAGAGAGAAGAGAGGAAAAAAGAGTCCTACTTGGATTTCTACAACTGGCAGAAGAAGTCCTACTTCTCTTGGTCCTCTCATTCTGGGAGTAAAAGTATATAAACTTCTGAGAGTTATTTAGTGAACCAATGAAACTGAGTTGAGGAGTCCTGCTGAAAATTGTTGCTGCTCTTCTCGTCTCCTTGCTTGGTCCAGAATTGCCCTTGAAAATGTGGTCCTGGCTGGTTATTCCCAAGTCAGCTACCTCTGGAAACATCTGCTGGCCCTCTCCCAAGCCAGTGTAGAGCACGCAACAAACAATGTGAGTGCGCATTTTAGATTAAGCCACAGTATTTCATACTCACAGCATTTCTGAAATATGCTGAGATGATTTGCTGGATTGAGGCCCAAAAGCAGTTTGGGATGCCTTCTAGTGGGCTGGTGGGAACTTGATTGAAGTAAGTAAGAGGTTTCTATTCATATGTTGTATGGATGGCAGCAAGGCCTGCCAAGTGACTGTACTACAGCAGGGTTTATATAACATTTTCTCATCCCTCATTCCACTGGGGTGATTGATCCACCAAGGTTTGTTTTGGCAAGAGCTTGCCTATCGTGGAATGTAGAAGAGCATGGGAGAGACTTCAGTGGCTAGGGGTGGGCATGATGTTTATGATGAGATATTTAGTAAAGTACTTTCAGTATTCTGAGCATCAAACACTAAGATTCTTTGAAAAGAGGAGGGAATTAATGTCTGGAAA
Source organism: Pezoporus occidentalis (assembly GCF_034315485.1). Classification (NCBI taxonomy): domain Eukaryota; kingdom Metazoa; phylum Chordata; class Aves; order Psittaciformes; family Psittacidae; genus Pezoporus; species Pezoporus occidentalis. The sequence goes on along the minus strand of NW_026914319.1, from coordinate 1,177,532 downwards.
ATGCATAAATAATTACTTAGATGTCATCTGAGATCTTGTGGCAGTGTAAACACTTTGCAAGGGGAGAGACCATTGTTTTAAGACAATTAGACCCATCCCAGCCTTGTCTGTAGTTCCCCATGGGTGGTTATATCAAGAGTGACAGTAACCTCCCAGTGCAAGGGACAGGGTTGGAAAAATAAAGCACCAAAATACTCCTGCCTTTTTTTTAAAAAAAAACAGAAAAGAAGTCAGGAATGCTTTTAACCAGGCAGTAATCACCCATCCCAGCACCAAGTGTTGGAAAACAAGTTCGTGTTGAGTCCTGAGAAGTCACCAAATGCTTCTTCTTGTGAGGCTGGAAAAAGCTGCGAGTATCTGTGCCATGTAATACCCTGGGCTGGGAGCTTGACTCTTAATCTGAAACAGTCTTGTTTGCCAACTGCTGCTAGGCTACATGAGGCAGCAATGCAAGCCCTCCTATGCAGGGATGGGAGGGAGAAAACTGACTTTCTATCCAGGGCCACATGGCATCTGATGCTGGCACAGATGGGCAGATGCTTGGGGAGGTGGTAATCAGTACACGGAGGGTTTGACACGAGCTCTTCAGTAGTCTGTGCAAAGCCAGCTTAACCACATCCCTGCCAGAGGAGGTGAAGCCTGAGCAGGTAGTGGTGTTGGGAAAAACCTTTGCATGATGAAGAGGAGCTGCTGCTGCCTGAGCCAGGAGGCTGTGTTCAGCTGCTCCTGGCAGGAAGCTTCTCACTATCCACACACAGTGGTACCTTTACAATGGTTGACTTTACAAGATGCAAAAGCTGACTCTGCTCGGGGGTCATCAGCTCATATTGGCTAATAAAATCCACACTCTACCCACAGGCACTGTTGGTCTATGTGCCTCCTTGCTTATAGCTGCATAAAATGATACCATACTGTTTGGCACAGCTGTACATAGGGGAATTACATTTAAATTTGCCCATAAAAGAACTATTACTTTACAGCAATATTAAAAGAAACCATTTATGAGTGTTAAATCTTTATTTAAATATAATCCTTACCATGTGTTGGGTGGAAAAGGGCAGCAGCCTGTAACATAAAAAAGTATACTCAGTATGTGGGGTTTTAAAAGCACTTTCATTCTCCAGATTTTTCTTGGGGGAGAGGGGTCTTTTTTGGCAGCGGAAGTCCAATCCCTGGCTGGCCAAACCATGCATAAATAAACTATTTATTTATGTATTTATTTGATCATTCAGAGGCATAATGTTAGCCATATTTATGTCTGAGCTCTGGCATATGAAGGAACTGAAATGAAAGAACTGTTATGCTCCTCTCCGTCCCTAAATATCACCTAATGCAGAGTATATATTATGGTCAAACAATGTGGAAGCTTCTGTGTCCCCCTCTGCTGTACCCCTCACTGTGGTTTCCTGGTCTGTATGTTCATACTGTGTTCACCACACCTGCCACACCATCTGATTTTTCTCTAGCACCCTTATAATAAGAGTTTTCTGTGGTGACCACCAGTGCTGTTCTGCTAGTCCTCCATCATAAGTTGTTTCAAACCCCACCTTAAGCTCTTGCAAACCTCTAGCCAAGACTGCTAGACAAGGCAAGAGCTCACATCCACGGAGCGGGACCCATCCCAGGCTGAAATCCTACCATTAATAGGGGCAGTGGGAGGCATGGCGTGGGGAGAGCATAGCTGGAGCATCTGATATATAGTCAATATATGCAATGGCCCTGAGCAGCACAACCTGCCTCTGCCATACCCCATACTGCTTTTTCAGGAAGACACAAGCACCCACTGTTGCTGGCTTCTTCACCCTTTCCTCCCCAGTCACTCTGCCTACAACCTTACTGTCAATTACAGCTTGCAAATATGTCCTCTTTAAAACTTGGTTTTTGCCTCAGTGGAATTTTCCCTGAAAACTTCTTATTTTTGAAAGTGTCAACATTTTTGTCAAGAAAAAGAAGAAAAAAAACCCCAAACAAAACAAAACCCAAAATTCTTCTTTTTTGAAAGGGAGCAGCTGTTGATATTTAATTTAACTTAATTTAATTTAATTTTAATTTAATTCAATTTATTTTATTTTTAATATTTTATTTTATTTTACTTGTAAAAGGACAAAACCTAGCCTATGTTCTTTTCTTGTTCCTCTTGTTAAAATTCTCTACAAGAAAAATGCTGGACCATCTCTTCTTATGGGTGTAAATGCTACTGGAGGCATCCAATGAGGCCTCTCCTTAGAGAGACAGAAGAAGGAAGAGCAAGAAAGATCCTTGCAGCCCTTTCCTTTTTAAAGCATTGTTTCAGGAGAGTGCAGAGCTTTCTTTAGAACCGGTGGTGCAAAATACTGCAGCTGCCATGTTTATTTTTCAGCTCTCCAGGACAACTGAGAAGATCTATTGCTATTGACCCAAATAAATCATATCCCACTGATCTAATTCATATTGAACTGCTTAGAAAACAGGTGCACCCAGCTCATCTTATTATCTATGTAAATATTCAGCTAAAAATCTGCGTACAATAACAATGTCATTTATACTTAGGAAGACAAATCTTGACAACATACTAACCACGTTTTTTCCTCAGCATCCATGTCTGAAAACATTTTCATTCCTTACCAGAGAATAACGAAACATGTTATGCAATATGAATAACAACTTATCCAGATAAAACACAGGGTTGAATGTAAAGGAGAAAGGAAAATAATTTGTGGTCAGTTGTTTATTCTGTAGTGATGCATTTGTGCTGTACTGGTTTTTCCATGTTTTTCTTGTAGCGCTTTTCTTTGTGTTCGTATCTTACAAATGTTACAGGAAATGAAGGGAGCATGGCAGAAAGGGTGAATGAAACTTGCTTCTCTGTATACACAGTTAGAGTTGGAGCAAGACATAAACATGAATTAAACAATCAGAAAGGAGAAAACAATAAACTTTGTTAAGCATTATGTAAGTTAGTACACAGCATTTAATAATGCAGTGTTGATAAAAGCACTGTTATTTATTTCTAGGCTAAATTCTTATGCTAGAATAACCAGTTGTTACAAGCTCAGAGTAAATCAGAGGCAATCTTTGAATCAGGCTTTACATCCAGAGTAGCTCTGCCAAAATCAGTGCTGGTACTTCAGATTAACACCACGGTAGCTAAAATCAGAATCTGATCCACAGTTTTAGCTCATGTTATTCCAGGAGAAATAAATCTTCTTAAGTACATGGCATTTTTTGGCTTGATTTTGTGGATTCTCTCCAATATTACAGAATCATAGAATCAACTAGGTTGGAAAAGATCTTTAAGTTCATTAAGTCTCACCATTACACCAGGACTGCCAAGAACACCACTAACTTTATCACTGAGGACCTCATCTGCATCATATTCCTCACTAGTGGTATTCCATATCACTAAAGGCCTCATCCCATCATATGCCTGCTGCTGTTCCTCTCACCTCTGGTTACATGGCAGTTATTTCCATCAACAAGACACAAAGGATGTGCTGAAAAGCAGCAGAGTGGAGCGGTGGTTAAAATTGCTCTTGCAAATATATCCAGTGTCTTCAGGAAGATCAATTTGAGTGAAGTACCTGAAAAAAGTATCTGAAAAGCTGGAAAAACCTCCATATACTTCTGAATGCTCATATTCATTTGGAGCTGATTGCTGTTCCTCTGGTGCCCTGTAAATCCTTGAGGAATGCAGTTGAGGTCTGGGATCTTCCACAAAGAGATTTTGAGAGGTTGTGAACAGAAAAAATGGAGGATTTGTCTGACTTTTATAAATCTGACAGTTTAAATATTTTTTAATATAAATTTTTAATCATACATATGTTAATAAAACTACGTGGCTTGAGAGAATCCTGCATGAACCAGCCAGTCCTCTTAGCAATGTTTGTATTCATTGGCCACATAGCCAGTTTTTGCCTCCTTACTGGGTAAGGTAATGAAGATGGGAGAATGGTAAATACAAATTATGAATAATGAATTACTGTGGTCATGCAGACCCAGTGGCCACAAATCTCTTCAAAAAGGAGTCGCGTTGAGATAATGCAGCTCATATTCAAGATGCACAAGTGGATTTTTTGCACTTCAGGCCTCCTGTTTCCTACACAGAATTATGTCCTTGCCTTTTTGGTAGAATGGGTTAATTTAATCCTATTAATCCAGACACAGTAGTGAGTGTGATTCAAAATGCTTAGCTTTAAGGCCTTCATATGTCTTTTAGGTTCCCAGTCTGCCTGAGGTATCCATGTAGTCTGCAGCATTAACTGAAGAATAGTTTACAGGTACCTTTTGGAAACAAGAATGTGAGTATTCTGATATTGCTGAGTCCAGTTCTTCCTAATTCTTTTTTTTGTGTGTCAAATCAATTGGTGATGCAGGTCTAAGGGCATTTGCCCTGTGGACTGTAGATTCCATTAACTTAATATAGATGCACAAATGATGGACTAGTCAAAACTTCCACTGGAATAGTGTATCTTACACTGTGTTCTCAGTGCTTCTCAAGGATCAGTTTTCCAGTCATGACAGTGAAACAAAACAGTAAGTGCTGGGTAACGAATCTCAGCCACAAGAAGTCTGGTATTTTTCTGGCAAAGCAGAATGCATTTTGGGATGGACAATGAGGATCTGCAAATGTGTTCCTGTTTTGTAAAACTGTCACTGAGAGAAAAACATCAGATTAGGGCCAGGATTTCTGTACAAAAAGTGAGAAAAAGTGAAGACAGAGCACCCAGTAATCTAGAGGGCTTTTCTGGCATCTCAGATAAGTGAGTGGTCCTATATCTAAAGCATTTGGTAAAGAGTGTTTCCTGGTCTCTCTAGTGGAGGCAGTTTCACTTCATACAAATGACTGAGGAGGTCCTCAAGCAGGACATCGAGTCTGAGATTTTGGATTCTGGAAGAGTATCTGAATCAGTAGCCCATCATGGCATTACTTGCAAGCACAGGAAGAGGGAGAAGATAGGAAATTGTCTTCTGCCTTTCTTAGTAAGGTGAGAACAGTTTGAAACTTTTTAGTTTCTCAGAGGATGAGAGAAACATCTTTTGCTCATCACCAGTAGAGGAGAGTGCCCATGAAAGCAGGCCAAGACCTGCAAGCTGACATGAATCTGTGTCAGTAGCATACTGGTAGAAATCAAAACATTTATGGGAGAACCAGTTCTTCTTTCTCTTGCATTGCAAGGTGCTGTGTCCAGACAAGGAGCTGCTGCTTCTCTCTTCTTTGGCTTTTCTGCACTTTATTTCTGAGTATTCTGTATTTCAGACTATCTCTGATTCTTCTTTATGTTCTGCTACATTTCTGAGTAGGCTAACTGTAAAGACAGACCTGGCTTCTCTGGATTATTTGACTCTTGCCAGAGGAAAAACCAGTTGTCTTCTCCTGACTCAGCTATAGCATATAGTTTGGTTTAGTTTATTTTAAAATAGGACTAAGTGAGAGAAAACATGTTGCTAGAGTTTTTTTGTTTAGTGCTCTGTAGAGCTTGGGCTTTCATGTAAAGATTTTTTTTTCTCCTGAATTGAACATTTTACAATTGAGTTTGACTAATGACCTTTCAGAAAAGTCAGACCATTTGTCATCTTGAATGAGAGAATGTAGCTGGCTGTAGTCAATTTTATTTAGAGATTTTTTTTGTTCCCATGCTGCTTACAGAAACCAGGTCATTTAAATCTCATTCCCTTGAGGAGAAAACAATAAACATACTTTTGATCACTTGCTAATATGACTGTCTTCCTGAGATGCAGACACTGATCTGTGTGGTACACATCTTTGCACATGTACTTCTGTGTCTCCTCTGACAGAATTGAATATGCTGGCTGTACTGGCTGCTTCCCAGGATGAACTGAAGAAATAGTGAAGATTTATTGCACGAAATCATTTGTGGAAATATTGCCTTTCTACAGAGGTACCCAAGACATTTTTCTTCTTGTTCTTATTGTTGCAGATGATTTGCATAATCATTGTTATCACATCTGATATACACCACCGTACATCACTTCGTATGTGGTTTGTGCTATTGAAAGAGATGAAATGGCGGAAGCTAAAATTCTGTGGAATATCCAAGTTGTTGCACATGTATTATTTGACCTTGGATTACTGTGATTTTTTTTTAGAAAAGGGCCAGCAAGACTTGGTATGTAGTGGATAAAGCACTAGCTTTTCTCTTCGAGGATTTTTATTAGAAATTTAGACCATGGTTCAAATCAAAACTAGAGACCTAAATGAAATGAGTCTGTGTTTTCATCTGAGTCCCCCAGTGGACAATAATCCAGATCATAAAATATACCACTTAAACTTTGGCAGTCTTCTGTTCTCAGGGAGCTTTATTGCTTCGTATTACCTTAACTCAAAGATAGTCCTTCCAGGACTCAGTTCAAGCTGAGGTTATTCAAAGAACAAAGTTTGTATTTCTAACTAAAGCTGGTCTGTGGATAACTGTAAGCTCTAACAGGGTTGCAAAGCAAACTCACATACCTTTCTGCTGTATCTTAATGAAACTTAGCTGTTTGGCAGAAATGTGTGTCAGATCATTCCCTCTCTTATCTCCACCATGGAGCCAGAAGGAGGTGGGGAGACCTCAGAAAAATTATTCTTTGAATCCCTAGAGCCAGAAGCCTTTTGACATCATCCCTGATGGCTCAGATATTTTAAAGGAATTCAGCTCAATTTGGGATCAATGAATGCAAAGGTCGTGATTGGCAACCTATATTTTTTGATCCTTACACCTCTCCTTCTTACCTGTGTGAGTCACAGCATGGCAGCCTGCCCTGTGCTTGAAGGGTGACTGGTGCGGTTTCTTTGCTGCATTTCAGCAGTGCAGCAGCACCTGTGCATGGGACCTGTGCTGAGGCCAGCTGCATCACAGTAATTGGAGTGCAAGTGGCTAGAGCTCTTCTGGATTTACATGATGTAGCTGGAGTCTCTCTTTAGCCCTCAGCATTGTGTGTTGGCTGCATTTGATGTCATGAATGTGAACTATTTTTCATGCTTTGATAATAAAACCAGTGCCTGGCTTCAAAGGAAATCTGGCTTGGAACATCCTGTAGCATCTCAAAGACAAATGTGTTATCAATATAGACACCTTTTCTTAATGATTGATCTAAGGCATAGTAGTCCTTCCAAAACAAAAAGCATGGATGCCACGTGAATTACAATTTTACATTCTTCCATGCACACCAGAAATAAGGGAAAAGGGTTCATGCAGATGTCATGGATTGAGGATGGACCCCATCCAGGTGAAATTCCTTCTGGTTATTTTAAGTGTAACAACAACTGACATTAGTAGCATTTTTTTTACCCTGAAGGTGAAACACTTCTCAGACTGTAGCTTAAAACCAGCTCTCAGTTACACAAGTGTAAATCTGTGCCAAATAACTCCAGTGAGGCCAGTGGAGTTATTGGGGATTTACGCGGGTGTAATTCTGAGCAGAGTTTGACCCTTTGTGGATATAGATATGCACTTGATTTATTGCACTATTACACTGCGAGCAGGTGTGTAGGGATATGCACTGGAGAAGGAAAAATATAAGTCCCTACTACAGGTCACTTCATATCCCTTTCCTCAGGCTTGCTGTATTTCCAAATCAAAACTCACAGGAAGAACAAATCAACTTGAACTACTGGGTAATAACCACCCAAGGCCATTTCAGCTTCAGCCCTATGCAAGGCAAAGGAAGGTGTATTTCCCTTAGTGTCTTTTACCCTTTCTTCCATTCCCCTGCTGCAATATTACCTTGATCAGGGCTGTGATGACACCTTTGATAATCTAAAATAATTTGTATACATGTAGCTATCTGGATGGGTCTTGACAGAGAGAGATACATACAGAGCCAGAGCTATAGAGCTGCGTTATTGTTTATCACTTTATACTGATTCGAGGTTGCATGCTGCCACAGTGGCTACACAACAGTATTCCTAGAAGCAAGTGCTTTAGGTGGAATAATGAGGTGAATTGTAAGAAAGTAGAAAGAAACTTAAATTGGAGTTTGACCAGCATACCTGGGTTGAAAGGTAAAAAACGGCCAGCAAATCTTTAATGAGAGTAAGAGATCCAGATTCTGGTTTTATGCTTCCGCTGAAATGCTGTCATCTCCAGCACCTCATAGGTCCTTTGTTAAACCCTGGGCTTAAATGAAAGCAAGACATTTTATGTCCTGATTCATCATCATTCACATTTTTGGTCATGCCCCTTCTTCATGGTATATTTGTCCCCTTGCAGCTCATCCTCTCTGGCTCTCACCTCTGCCCACTACCTGTCAGGTGGCTATCCTTCCCCACAATTCCACAGTTTTTAGGTCATTGCATTTCTGCCTTGAACAGCCAATAGGCCTAACCCAGGTACCAAAATGATGCAAAAACTACTTTCAAATTTCCCTTTTCATGCCTTGTTTAACCTGAAATCTCAGCTCCTGTGGCTGAGGCACAGCACTGTCAAAAAAATCTTGTGGTCTTTACTTGGAATGAATCCTTTCCTTGCCTTTGTACCAGTCTGCAATTGTCACCCAAACTCTTCTTTCCTAAGATTAGCACTCTTTGGGGCAGGGATGTAGCTTTTCATAGTGTTAGATACCATCATAGATATCCAAATAAGATGTAATGACTGATGACCCACGATGTGAAAGATGATTACTCCTCGGATCAGTGCTGGCTAGATGGATGTGCAGGTGAGGATCAGTTTTGAAACTTCAATCCCTGACAGCTGGAAGTGACCTTTTACTCTTTCTGGCACTGAGAGAAGGGCATAATTTACTGCACCAGCTTTTGCTCTTCTGGAGCAACTGGTGATGCTTTGTTCATGAGATGTTGGGCAAAGATGGGAGGGCTATATGGGCACACTATTGGCTGGAAGCCAGAAGCCCAAAATGGATTCCGTGGGAAGTCAAGAAACATGAAATTTCCTTCTCAAAAAACTAAACAATAATATTTTTTTTTTCTTTTTAATGTTTGGTGCTTTTTCTTTCTTTCTTTTTTTTTCCCCCCCAGTATCTTCTTAGAAAGCTTTTAGATAAAGTATTACCTTTTAGGTAATAAAAATCAGTAAAAAAATGAAATTGTTCATGGTATAGAGCTGACTTAGCTTTTTTTTTGCCCCTATGGTTGCAATATCCAATGCCACTCTGTCACTGTGTACATAGAGCAGCCTACACCAACTGTTTTGTCAGCCCATTAAGCTAAAAGAAGTACTCTGATACCCAGGGCAACAAATGTCTAATCTGCCCACAAATAAGGTCAGTCTTGTACCAGGGTGGTTAAAAATTATCAATCCACTAAACTGAAATCTTCCCTAAGTAAATTACAGACAATTTGTTAGTGTCATGAGACATGCAGATCTATTGTCTTTAAAACTTTTAAGAGGAGGAAGATGCTGTACAAGCCTTCCCAGCGTCTGGGTTTGAGCTAATAATCTTCTACCGAACGTGCATATTTTGTACAGGTGTGGAGTTAGAGCTGGTTATAAAATAGATACAGATTATTTAAAGTGAAAATACCTTTTTGTTATCTTTTTAAAATGTTCAGTTTTCAAATCTATTAACAAAGCACTTCAGGATTTTCACTCACCTTCCCTACAACTTGGTAAAGTTTCATTTTTTACCATTTAGCTTTTCATGGTCAGTTTTCTCTCTTCTGTACTTTTCTGTCTTTTGCATTTCCCTTCTTCTGCTGTTGTTTGAGAGAAGACTGGGGAAAAAAATAATGGAGGAAAGGAAAGAGGAATGGAAAAATGGATGAAGGAAGGAAGAAGAAAAGAAGAAAGGAAGGCTAAGGAGGCATGGAAGAAAGTTAAAAAGTCAACTTTTTGAGACACATTTGGTTTTGTTTTTTTCCTTTCTTTTTTCCTAGTTTTTTCTCTTCATGTGGCCTTCTAGGGAAGGAAGGGGGAGATGACATGGATTTTCTTCCCTGGGAGTAGACAGAAAGATGGATGTGTTGCTCCTATATGACCAGTCGCAGTTGACGGGAACTGAGCCATCCCAACTGCCAACACATGAGCAGAGTGGCTTGGGAAGTGCTGTGGACAATCAGGGACTGGGAAAGGATTTTTAATGACTGCTGGCAGGAGGTAGCCAGTATGAAAAACACTTCAGTTCAGAAACTGAGAGGTGTCAGGGTGTTTCATAAAAATTCTGCTGCCCATGCAGAGAGAGGATGAACTCCTGCCTGTTTTAGGCTAAAGCCCCATACTGATGGGTCAGGTACATGCATAGTCTTTTCTAGTCCAGGCTAAGGACCTTGAAAAACCAGATCCCATGTCAAATGTTACAGTTTGGCTTGCTTTGGAAAACAGTCTTCTCACTACAAACGCCTGCCCCATGCAGGGCTGCCAAAGGCAGCTCAGGGTTATTTTTTATTCACTGGAAGAGCAACAAAACGCAGAGATGTTGAAGCCAGGGACAACATCAGAAAAGCAAAACTGTTGGGCCCCTTCACAGGCAATGGAAGCCAAAATCTTAAGGCAGAAGGAGGTGCACCCTTAGAAGACAAGAATGTGAGGGCTGGAAGTGTGCTCTGCTGCTGAGCCTCACTGACACCTCCCTCGGTGCAATGACACGTACTTGTCTCCTGTAAGCATCTCTCACGAAGCTCATTTGAAAGAGGCTTGCCAACCCCCAGATGTTTCCTCCCAACTCCTTCGCTGCGTGGCCAGTGTGGGGTTGAAGCTAACACATCGGTGGCACACAGAAATAATACCTCTGTCAGACTTCATATGTTTGGTGTACAGGTTTCACTGAAGATTTTATTAGCCTGTGAGTCAAATCCCAACCCTGCCACAATTGCCAGATTGTCCAGATGCTTACAAATGATAATACATTAGAAATACTTAATACTAAAGCTATTTAGTGTAAAGTGAGGATAGAGGCCTCCAAGCTGAAACACTGTGCCGTGTATACTTTTACTTTGAGTTCACTGTGGGATATTTGCCTAAAGCTATTTTCTTTTCTTTATTTTATTTTAATTTTTATTATTTTTATTAATTTTAGTTTTTAATTTAATTTTATTTCATTTCACTTCACTTTATTTCACTTCATTATTTCATTTATTTTATCTTCATTTACTTTAATGGTCTCAAAGGCTGAAGTGAGACTCAGAACCTGGAGCACTTCCTTTCCATTCTGCTTGGAGCACTTCATGCTTCTAAGTATAAACATCAGAAGGATTGCTAGACCCATTGTGTAAAGCAGGATATTGGGGCTGACCACAGCAGCCTTTCTGAAAGTGAGATGGGTTCATCTTGTATGTGTGAGAGAGCTTTGCTGCAGCCATGCCTACATGCAGTGTATAAACCTCTGCCTACAACAGGAGTGATTTTTAAGGCTTTTGCTAAATACAAGACAAACCCTGCACCAGCAGTGTTAACCCAGGGGTATGGCATGGCTTGGCACAGCTAAAGGTGCCTAAGGACCTCTGCAGATTTCTCTTGAAGAATCATAGAATCATAGAACAGTTAGGGTTGGAAAGGACCTTAAGATCATCCAGTTCCAACCCCCCTGCCATGGGCAGGGACACCTCACACTAAACCATGCCACCCAAGGCTCTGTCCAGCCTGGCCTTGAACACTGCCAGGGATGGAGCATTCACAGCTTCCCTGGGCAACCAATTCTGGTGCCTCACTACCCTCACAGTAAAGAACTTCTTCATTGTATCTAATCTGAACTTCCCCTGTTTAAGTTTTAACCCATTACCCCTTGTCCTATCATTACAGTCCCTAATGAAGAGTCCCTCCCCAGCATCCCTATAGGCCCCCTTCAGATACTGGAAGGCTGCTATGAGGTCTCCACGCAGCCTTCTCTTCTCCAGGCTGAACAGCCCCAACTTCCTCAGCCTGTCTTCACACAGGAGGTGCTCCAGTCCCCTGTTGAGTTTTATGTTCAGAAGTAATCATTTACATACACCAAATTCTTCCCCCAGCATTCAGGTTAGTACAAATCAGGCTGTTCCATGGCGCCATTTCAGATCCTTGTGTACACAAGAAATACAGAGTATAAAACTGGGCCTGAGTTGCAAGGATTTTTATTAACACATTGTACAGGTGGAGACACGCCCCTCCTTCTCTTCTCTCCAATAATAGGGTTTTAAAGCTCAGCAAGGAAGTGAAGGGGTTAAGGCACCAGCAGCTGGGAAGGAGCTGGTGGGTTGGGGGGAGAAGTGCAGAAATGGGGCTTAAAGAAGGCTTTTGAGCAGCTTGGAGATGTTTGGGGCTCATCCAACAGAGTGTGGGACAGGCCTGGATGGAGCAAAGGTGCTACTTAGCAAGTCTGAGGTGGGAAATGGTGCCCATGACCCTATCTGTGGGGTCTTTGTCAGTGCGGGTAAAATAGCAAACCTGAGGGAGCAGCTGACAGGTGAAGATGGCAAAACTGATGCTTGTTATTATGCAACACCAGTGTTTGATTTTTAGGCTTGAGAAAACGTGCTGGTACACCTATTAGTGTTGATACCATTTCAGTGCTGATGTATAAGACTTCTAGGATTTGAACAAAACAGTCTGAACTTTGTATTCTTGCATCCTTGTGCATTTCCTGATCTCTTGGGAAGGACTTGTCTGTTTCCAAGGCATTCATTTCAAAATTTATGTGGCTCTGTCACCACCAGCAGTGGCTCCTAAGCTCTTCTTTTTATGATAGTGGCAGTCTGAGCTGCTGTCAGGCTGGTGATCCTTTGAGGTTTGCAGCCCTTTGTCCACAAGGAAGTTGTCAGGCTCAGGACAGAAGCCCCCAAAGCCTGTTAGAAGCCACTTAGCAAACTAGATATCCTATAAATCCTGCATAAACACAGGCTGGCTATAGTTTGAGGTTTTGTGGTTGCAGTTCCCTAGTGGTGTTTGGGTACCTGCAGTGTGTGGGAAGTGACACAAGCTTGAATACCATTTCTTAGAAGAGATGCATCTCTTGTTCTTGGGCAGGTTACTCAGGCTTTCTTCAGGTTACTTATTTCCACCTTCCTGCACTGCAATGGACTCACTGCTGTCCAGTAAATAGGTAGTGTGAAACCACTTGTCCTGAGAGCTACTTTTGCATCCTGAAGCTGACTGATAGGTGTTTTGGTAACTTAGTAATTGCTTCAGGGTATTTCTGGACACTGATTGCAGTGCCTGTACATGTATGCAGACAGGGTTCAGCCAAAGTCTCTGCTCCTTGCTGATCCCCTATCCTTTCGGGGGCAATTGAGGTGTCCGCAGTGTGAGCATGTAAGTGTGTACAAAGCGGTACATGGTTTGGAAAATATAAGGGTCATCAAAGAAATGGCTTCTGTAGTCTACTTGCAGGTTAGAAAACAGCTGAGCCTCCAATTCCAGTAAACTGCTCACTGATGTTTCTGTTTTTATTATATATTTATATATGTTTCAGAAACAGAGATCCCCCTGAAAGCTTTAAAAGAAGCTCTGTCAATTTGTTATTTCAAGTCATCCAATGAGTTTGTGTTCTAGTAAGAAGGTTCATGGGGACCGGTCTGGTAAACCCCAGACTGCTTAGAAATGGACATGTGAGCAAAGCCACGTGTAGCACAGCCCAAGACCATAGTGTTTCCCTGTATAAAGCAGAGCCCTACCTCTGGGACTTCTGACAATGCTGAGTGCTTTAAGGATTGCACTGTTTGGCAATAAATGGCTAGCGCTGTGCTTTTAGAAACTGCAGAGCCTCCATTTGAGCTTCATTAATAAAATACTTGAGTTCTGTTACGCAGAGGATGTTTTCCAAGGAACGCAGAGCACAGAGGGTCTCTTCCAGCCATGCTGGAGAGCTGTGCTATGCTGGGGCTGGCGGAGCAGGAGACCAGGTGCAAGGATTCAGGGATCATAAACAACCTTCAGCTTCAGACTCCAGGCACATCTCATCAGGAGCAGCAAGTATAGAGCCTGGGCTTCAGCCTTGCTGTGCGCAGGGGATTTGAAGCTGGAATGAAATGCTATGCCAAGCACTTCTCCGGTATGTAGCAGTAGGAAAATGTTGCTTCTATCATTATGAAGTGTGTGTACACTTTCTAAAGGGTTTGGTTAAGAAAGAAACCAGAAGACAGCAAACGCGTGTTTATATAAAGCCTTTCCTTGAGTTAAGAGATGTCAGATATAAATTGTCATTGTTTATACTCCTAAACATGAGAGGAAATAGAGTTTGGTTTGAATTTTTGGCAGGCCAATTTAAATAGCCTGCCCTCAGGGACTCATGCAGCTACAGAGGAGAAGCAGCTCTCAGGCAAACCAGATTTTAGGGGACATTAGCTGGGCATGGCGCAATGCTAATGTGGCTGGCCAACCTGTGCTGAGCTGTGGAGCAGAGCTCGGTGTTCCTGTCATCATGCCACAGCTTGTGTGGGCACCGTTAATGCAGAGTAGGCATCTGGCTGTGCATTGCTGCCTACTCCTCCTGCACAGCCCTTCCTGCCCAGAGACACATGTGGGCAGCAGGCAGCTGCCAGCAGTTCCTTTGTGTGCCCAAGGGCCATGGTAGTGGGCAGAGGGATGAGCCCCCATCACGCTGCCCTGGACTGTGGGCTCACCCTAGGGTAAGAAACACTGACCAAACCAGTGTTGACATACAGACGATTACAGTTAAAAAAACCAAAAGTAGTTAACCCAAACTCCATAAAATTGTCCACATTCCACTTAGAAAATATTCAAGACCCAAATACAGTGCAGAAATGCACTTAACCACCTGAATCCCTATGGGAATGACACAGTAGGTACTTAAGGTTGCCCTGCTGAAATTACAGTTTTCAGGGCCAGATAGAATTACACAGTTTATGTCCAGTGCCTCCTTGCAGCCCTGTTTACTCTGCTTCTGATTTAAGCTGTATTAAAGGCAAAACCAGGTTGTCAATGAACATACAGTGTTTGTCATACAATCTGGCTCTATTTCTTTTGCAGTGCTGCACAGGAAATAATGAATACTTGTGAGGTGATGGTGGTCTTTTTGTTTGTTTGCAGGATTGTTGTTAAGATACAACATATTTTATCAATCTGATTTTTGTGTATGAACACTTTTATTGCTGTTGGTTATGAAGATTTTCATGGTTTGTTCTCTGCCCTGTGTCCTCCAGCTCCTCTTTAAGAGAAGGTGATACTCCAGCCTGTTCTTCTGGGGTATCTGCTCATCTGCCACCTGCAGTAACTGCTGAACCTGCTGGCCACTTTCAACATCTCTAGGCAGAACAGATGCACTCTCAGATGTGAGCTCTTAAACCTCTGAAAACTGATAGATGTGCAAAGAAGGAGAACCAGTGCAGGAATCGAACTCTGTACAGTGTGTTCAAACATTTAGCCTTGCTCGCTGTTCTAGCTCACCAAACATACACCTCTATGGGCTGCTCAGCCACATGTGCCATGTTTGGAGCCAGCCATTTGCTCAGGGAAGGGAAGGGAAAGGAAAGAGACAGGAAAGAAAAGGAAAGGAAAAGGAAAAGAAAAGGTAAATGAAAGAGAAAGGAAAGAAAAGGAAAGGAAAAGAAAAAGAAAAGGGAAATGAAAGAGAAAGAAAAGAGATGGAAAGGCAAAGGCAAAGGCAAGAAAAAGTAAAACTAAGGAAAGGACAGGAAAGGAAAGGAGAAAGGACAGGAAAGGAAAGGAGAAAGGAAAGGAAAGAAAAGGAGAAAGGAAAGAAAAGGAGAAAGGAAAGGAAAGAAAAGGAGAAAGAAGGAAAGGGAAAGAGAGGAGAGGAAAGGAAAGGAAAGGAAAGGAAAGGAAAGGAAAGGAAAGGAAAGGAAAGGGAATCGGTGGTGAGGGTGAAACGAAAGATCTGGAGTTACTGTAAGAGCAGGGACACAGGGTGCATGCCTGTAGAGAAGCCAGCTGTGTTGGTTTTACTGTGTCTTGTTCCATTTTTACACAGAAAAGGCTGGTGTGTTGTGGGGGAAAAGGACTGTAGGGGTAAGACAAGAAAAGTTATCACCCCAGAGTTGAAACACTTACATTTTTTTTTAATCATTGGAGGGAAAGAAAGTGTCAAAACAAAGATTCCTTTCAATGCTGAACAGTCATTTTTTCTTTGTGTATACCAAAACTTAATTAGTGCCTGTAAAAGCTTTGGTATTGATGCATGGTAATGGGAAAGCATAAGGCATAAACCAAGAATATTTTTAAAAATGCCTTTAAAGATTTCTCTTTTCAAGAAGTGACAGATTAACTAACAAAATAATCCATTTTATTGGACAAATTGGTTAGAAAAGTATGGTGTCTGGCTTACCTCCAACACCAATAATACTATTAACAGCAGCCATGGAGTTGTTGCCAAATTAAAAGGAGAACAGTCTGAGCTCTGAGTGACAGAAGTGGCCTTCTTCCAGGAAAGGTAAACATAAATGCAAGGGGAACATTTTCTTCTTGTTTTTGTATTTACATTTGGCATTAAGAAGTCACCTAAGGGCTGTTAACATGTGAGGTGGTATAAATCTAAACAGGTAAAGGACAGGACAGATTTTAAAGCCATTTCCCAGCAATTCATCTTGAGCACAGCTACCAAGTATTCTCACTCTTTGAATGCAGCACCACAAAATAAATTACTGCTCCATATTTTTATTAGCATTTCATTAGAAATAAAATCCAAAATGTCTGACAAACCATATTTTTAAAAGTTTCTGAGAGCAGGTTTCAGGCAAGAGATGGAGTTTTTTTCAGTTTGAAAGAGGACTAAGATTTCAGAGCTCTGAGGCATTTGCTTCTTTAGCAGTGAAGATCCTGCTGAGCCCTTTTCTTATTTTCCACATATACCAGAGATCTCAGTAGGGCTTTTTCTTGAGGAGAGTGCTAGTCACTGTGAAAGGGGATGAAATCCACCCATGAATAATAAATATTTAGGAAGCAGGTGAGAAATCACTTTTGCCCAATGGCTGAAACTTTACCAGTGTGATGGCTTGGAAGATTTGGGAAGGGCTTTAACCACACTTTACTACAAGCACGATGACCAAGGGCAAGTGGGATCAGAATGCTGATAGTTAAGCCCTCATTAAAAAAAAATAGGACTTCTTTTTGTGAAGATGGGATGTTCAAAATGCTTTATTCGATGCACATGCAACATCAGTAATATCAATGGGATAACAGAATGGTGGTTATCGTTTCTACCATAAAGTCTAGAAAACAGTTCAACCCATAACAAAACTAGCCAACCAATCAACTATAGCAATGCCTTTTAACTAAACCCCTATTTAGTAAGTAGGCAACTTTATCCTCAATATTTTCTTGTTCTGAGCAGGATCAGAGGTGTTGGTGCCACAAGTCAACATAATGTAAGAACATCTGGGTTTTTTTTTCTGACTGAACTGGAGAGCAGGAAGTGCGAAGTATCATACAGGAGAGCTTTCCTAGTGTTTTCCAGCCTTCTTGGATTGAAGCATCAGAAAGTTTGGATAGGATCTGGGTTATACTGGCACTCCCAAACACTTTTCCAGCCCAAGTCCTGTCTCCAAACCATCTGAGGTTTGCCCATTGCTAATATGTTTAATCTGATCTAATCTGTTCTTTATTTAAACAGGGATTAATTGCATTTCTTTGTTCTTTGGTGACTTGATGCTAATCACATGCAGCACACTTCTTAGGATCAGTTACATGAATGCCTGAATTGCTACCTAAGATGATGAAAAACATCTGGAAGGGGAAGTATAGCAAAGGGGAAAGGAAAACAGAGGCAGATGGCTGTATCTAGGGGCCTTAGCTGATGTGGCAGGAGCACTTTTAAAATGGCTCTGCAGGTTCCTCTCTGTTTAGGACTTGTGGTTTTCTGCCTCATGCCTGTAGTTCTGGTGTTGCAAGGTTCATGAAGCCTAAAATAACCCCAAACTCCATTGTTATGGAGCTAAAGCTGGGCAGTTGGCAAGTTTACACTCAAACTTTATTAATTCTCATGCAGGAGTTCTCTTGCGTAACTTAGCACTGACAAAATCCTTAAATACTCCACGGCTGTGCAGAAGGCTTGTGACATTTTAAGCTTAAGGCAGATGCACAAGAAGAAATTAAGAGACTTTGTGGCTTGAGCAAAAGCAGAGTGGAAATTTGCGCTAGGGTCATGCTGTGAAGTCCACTCCTGCCCTCTAGACTGGGCTATTCAATGCACAGGTAATGAATGTGCCACTAAACATAAAGTGTCCATCAAATCAGGGCACCCACAAATTGGACCACAGTTTGAACACATATAAGAAACAGACCTTTAATGTTGTGATGAGACCTCAATACAACCCCTAAATGAGCAGTGCTGACATAAGTTCAGCTTTTTATTGAACCTAACCTTCTCAGTGGCTAAGGGAAACGGCTTTCAACAATTTTCTGACTATTTACCTGTAATGATTTTCCAGGGTGTCTGCAGAAGGAATTAAAGTGTTTGCATGACAGTTTGGCTTTTCATATGCTGCTTTAGAAGTGGTCCATTTATGCCCAAGGGTCTGACAATGGAATACCTTTGGTGCAAGGGAAATCCTCGTCCTTGTAAAGCCAATGACAAAATGATGAGTAGTCAGAACTGAAACTTCAGCAACTCTTGTGTTCAAGGAGAAAGAAAACATTTCATTTCAAGACTGAATGTCTACTCAGCAATGTAGAAAGATTGTGTTGCAGCAATGCCAAAAGTATCACCTGCATTTTACAGGAATAAGCAAAGGGTCTCCAGGAGCCCCATCTCTGAAGAGTGGCAGATTAATCCAAGAGTTAAACTTAGATCATCGCCATAACAATGCACAGCATCAGCTCAACTGGCTGGACATGGACTGCTTTAAAGGGATTTTGTGGAAAAATCAAAGTGCTCTTCTTAAAATTATCAGTTAAAAGGCTAACAAAATGTCCACCACAGCCCAGTGTCCAAAAGCCAGGATTGATTCAGTTTTCATGACATTTAAAATGAATTTTATAATCATGTCCAAAGTCTATTTTGCTTGCAAGTATACTGGCTGTCTTACAAAGCCTGATATAGTCTGGTTGACATGTCTTATTTCATGTATGCTCTTGAGTATGCAACATATTTAAGTTACACTGTGCATGGTTATGTGTATGTTTTTCCATATGTTACTTTAGTGGAAAACTAAATTGAGGCTTACCTGCAAGAAGCGGTATTTCAGGATGTCAGCATATTCATACTGACTGCCGCTCTTGCACAAGTCAGCAGGAATGAACACTTAGAAAAACTCACTTAAGGTAAGAGCTGGTATAAAGTGTGTATAAGAACATTTATTTAACTGCCAGAGAAGTTTATGAGGCTTAATTAATGCCAGCAAATTGGTTAAAGATCTCTGGGTGAAAGATGATATAAAACTGAACAGAGGGTGGCTTGTGGCTCTTGCTAGTGTTTCAGAGATGAATGATCTCCCCAGGTTTTGAATTGAGCTGTGGATTAGGGTGAAGCACAGATGTGTGAGTGGGTTTGAACAGGTACAAACTTGTGACCCATGTCCTCTGCTCATATTTCAGGTTGTCCTTCAGGCTTAAGGCTGACATGCTGAGCTCAGGAGATTAAGGCACTGGTCATGCAGGGTCCCAATCAGCCTGTATGAAGGAGATCAGTGCCAGCTCTGCTCCCTACCAGATGCCTTTGCAGCTTGAGTTGATATTGGTGTTTTTTGACTTCTGAGGAAGCATAGGTGCAGTATGGCACAGACTGCTCTGCTCAGCTGGGGAGACCTGCCCCAGGTCCCTAGCATAGCTGGCACTGAGGAGCAGCACAGATGGCGGGATACATCCAGATGTTCTCATGCCTTGAGCAGCCACAGAAGCACAGCATCAAATATGTAAAGAGACAGTTATCCATGAATTTTATGATATATGTGTAGGGATAGGACAAGGGGAAATGGCTTTAAACTGACAGAAGGTAGATTTAGATTAGATATTAAGAAGAAATCCTTTGCTGTGAGGGTGGTGAGGCACTGGCACAGGTTGCCCAGCAAAGCTGTGGCTGCCCCATCCCTGTCAGTGTTCAAGACCAGGTTGGATGGGGCTTGGAGCAACCTGCTCTAGTAGAAGGTGTCCCTGCCCATGGCAGGGGGTTGAAACTGGATGAACTTTAAGGTTCCTTCAAACCCAAACCATTCTATGGTTCCCTGATATGATTCTGTATTTTTCAGTAAATCAGATCCAATGGTTATATGGTCCACTTGTAAGCCAAACTTAGCTAAAAATGTAATTGGCCAGAGGAAGGAAAAACATCAGAGGCAAATAGCTGCAAATGTGAAGGTGCTTTTGTTGGAGCTTCTCTGTTACCTTTTTTTTTTCCCTTGAGACTTTTCAGTTAAATCTGCAAATTCTTTCTCAGGCATTTCCCTAGGGCATTGCTTTCCCTTATAGCAAAGGTTTGGACTACCCAGAGATGATAGACTTACTTGGTCTTTTACAAGGGAAAGCTCGAAGTAGATTTTAAAATAAGTTAATATCTAGATGAAAACAACAACAACCATCCCCACCAACTCTGAGCATTGTTAAATGACTGAGAAATTAGGATGGCATGATAGGCCAGCTGAACTGGCATTTCTCAACCCGTAAAAAAACAATGAGGGAAGTGCTGGATCTGAAAACCTGTACAGATGTTGCATTGGCTTCTCTCTTACAGAACTAATTAAGGAGCTCTTTTAGGCTTACAGTGGCAGGCACTGCATGTAAGTGCTTTATAAAGTTTGCTAAGGGCACTACTTTGTGACTTCTCCGGAGGCTGACACAATGGTGCAGAATGGGTGCTCGAGAAGGTTGTGATGCTTGATTGAATTTCCATTAAGATAAACTGCATAAAAATAACTAATTGATTATGTGTTCACCTTAGAAATACTTGGAGTCCTGTAGGCAGAATGAGGGGCCACTGAAAGATCAGACTGGAAAAAACCTTCTAAATGTGCCCATGGGTTCAATTCTGTGGGTTAACAAAAACAAAAGTAATAGCCTGTGAAAGTTATCCCTTTACAGTAGCTACAGATCCATAGACTATTAGAGACAGACCTGAAGGTGTTCCTTGCTCATATGGATAAGTACTCAATGCCCAGAGACCTCTTTCTTTACTTTGGGAGCTTTCAAACACACGTATTATTCAGAAAAGTATTTGCCTTTCTAAAGAACATGTGATTAGCTGCAGATCTATGGTCAGCAATTTTCTTTAACCACCACATAAACAAGAAAGTTCCCTTAATTAGGGGCACAATATGTGATGGCAGAGAATTTTGCTATCTAACAAAGTTTCTGAATCCTCAAACTGATACTTCATGAGTCCCAGTGGATTTCAAACACTGAATTTATAGGATATGCTGCTCTTCACCAAAATCTCGTAAAACAGGCTAATACGCAGCACCTAGGGGAACATGAAAAGCAACCTAGTTATAAGTATTTGATCTACATTGTAAGTTGTACACTAGAGGCACGAAAGCAGGAACTCCCCAGTTCAAAAGACAAGCAAAGCTAGTAAATGCAAAGTGGGGGACAGCATGATGCCAGAATGCATTCCTCCCATTCTGCATCCAGTGGGAATGAGATAATAATTGCTTCAGAAAAGTCTACTCCCTGTGATTACCTCTTCAGCTCCCCTCACCATGTTAAACTTTCAAGAATGATTATTTTTAAATTAAACCCCAAATCTTTTATATTGCTTTTAACTTAGTTTTAAAATATTTTTAGTTCTTAGCTTCACTCATATAAAAAAAGTTGGTTGGGAGGAATTCTATCCCGATAAATCCAAGAGAATAGCAAAGATCCTGTGCAAAGCTTTGGTTTCGTAATTTCTGGGATATTAACTCGATGTCTTTTCTTATTGTGACAGCAAATACCAGTGACTTCTTACCCATCATGCTGTATTTTCCTAGCGTTAAAGACGTATTTGCTTGTGAAGAATTGTATGTTAATCAATGAAAAATGCTATTTGGGATCATCTGCAATGAGAGTCTCGGGAGGTCACCTGAGTGTGTTGTGTCCCATCTTGAGGCCTCATCTAGCTTCTCATACACTCAATGGAGAGACTCTAATTTTTGAGTGGAAGCCCAAATCACCTTGTTTAAAGATAAGAATAAGCCATTAGGCAAATACACCAAAGCAAAATACATCAGTTCAGCCAGGAAAACAGTACACTTTTTTCAGTTCTTATGTCTTTTGTAATGTTGCTGACAAACGTCTTGTGCTTAACATCCCTTATTGCCTTTTATTTTGAATTAACAGCCTGGTTAGCTTAGAGATGATGTATGTTTCCTTATTGTTTAGAACACATTTTCTAAGTCATATATGGAATTTTTGGATGTCTTTCACAATGAATGTGAAGTTGCCGTCACCTCTGTGGTTTCAGTCTGGTCATAGTTAGGATTTTTCAGACCACACACAGGCCAGCTTCTTACTTTTGGCAAGAAACAGACAACTGGGCTCATAAATTATATTCATAAATATTTAGTGTACTCATATGTGTGGCTTTCTAAATAAAGAGGAGGAAAACCAAGACCTGAGGAAACCTGGTAATTCTGGGGGAAGAATAATTTATTTTGTCAGGAAGAAAAACCTTCTACAAAATCTGTAAAACTATAATTTACTCCTGACATTTAAAATAAATCATGTTTTTGTACAAGTATAATGCAAATGAAACTACTTCCAGAAAATCAGTATGGGCTTTGACCAACAGAAGTACTTGAAATACTGAACACTGGAAGTATTCAGCAATAGGAGCATAGGAGAGAATGATTTATTACGCCAGGAGGGTGACTATCTAATCATATAGATCCCATTCTCAAGAGTGGGCAGTGTTCTCTTTCTGCACATGAGCCATCTCTGTTGAAAGGAAAATTGGGCTGTGGTAGTAGTGACAGTGGCTTGAGGCTGGTGGGAATAATGCGTCACCCTTCTTCGTCCAGGATGCCACTGAAGAAAGAAACTTTCCCAGAGTCCTCCTGTGGGCTCAGCTTAGCCAGGCTCTGCTCACTGTGCTCAAGTCACTTTTCTTGGCTCCTGCAGAAAATATAACTTTAACTTTCTAATTTTGTGTATGTTTGTGTGCAGAAACAGCCTT
Organism: Pezoporus occidentalis; assembly: GCF_034315485.1. Taxonomy (NCBI): domain Eukaryota; kingdom Metazoa; phylum Chordata; class Aves; order Psittaciformes; family Psittacidae; genus Pezoporus; species Pezoporus occidentalis. The sequence continues at coordinate 1,154,624 of NW_026914319.1, read as the reverse complement.
GAGTTACCGTACCTCTTCTCTGCATCTTTGTTAACAGAATTATTACAGTGAATAATCATAGAATCATAGAATAATTAGGGTTGGAAAGGACCTCAAGATCATCAAGTTCCAACCCCCCTGCCATGGGCAGGGACACCTTATGCTAAATCATCTCACCCAAGGCCTCGTCCAGCCTGGTCTTGAACACTGCCAGGGATGGAGCATTCACAACCTCCCTGGGCAACCCATTCCAGTGCCTCACCATCCTTACAGGAAAGAGCTTCCTTCTTATATCCAATCTAAACTTCCCCTGTTTAAGTTTTAACCTGTTAACCGCTTGTCCTATCACTACAGTCTGTAATGAAGAGTCCCTCCCCAGCATCCCTGTAGGCCCCCTTCAGATACTGGAAGGCTGCTATGAGGTCTCCACGCAGCCTTCTCTTCTCCAGCCTGAACAGCTCCAACTTCCTCAGCCTGTCTTCGTACGGGAGGTGCTCCAGTCCCTTGATCATCCTCGTGGCCTCCTCTGTACTTGTTCCAACAGTTCCATGTCCTTTTTATGTTGAGGACACCAGAACTGCACACAATACTCCAAGTGAGGTCTCACAAGAGCAGAGTAGAGGGGCAGGATCACCTCCTTCAACCTGCTGGTCACGCTCCTTTTGATGCAGCCCAGGGTACAGTTGGCTTTCTGGGCTGCAAGCGCACAGTGCCAGCTCATGTTCATTTTCTTACCAACCAACACCCTTCCCTGTTGGTGAGCACGAGGTCAAGCATGGCACCTCTCCTTGTCGGCTCCTCTATTACTTGCAGAAGGAAGTTGTCTTCTACACAATCGAGGAACCTCCTGGATTGCTTGTGCCGGGCCGTACCGTCCTTCCAACAGATGTCAGGGTGGTTGAAGTCCCCCATGAGAACAAGGGCCTGTGAGCGTGAGGCTTTTCATATCTGTCTATGGAGTGCTTCATCTGCAGGTTCTCCTTGATAATAATAATATGAGCCAGCCAGTGGCACACAGGTGCTAATAAATGGCTTGCTGTGTTTGGACCAACTTAGCTTCTGAAAAATGCCAAGTGTCATCTAAGAAAGATAGGATGTCTTCATACAATCACAGAATGGTTTGGGTTGGAAAGGACCTTTAAAGATCATGTAGTCCAGATCCCCCTGCTGTGGGCAGGGACATCATCCACTGATCAGGTTACTCAAGGCTCCATCCACACTGGGCTTCAGTTCCTCTTGACCTCAGGTCAGGCTTTGGTTTAGCCTTTATGAGAAGGCTTATACCAGCTTTGCAGAAGGACTAAGCTCTCTACAGTGCTGGTTGTTCAATCTGTACACTTTTGGTTTCCTTTGTGGCATACTACAAAATTTCACAAATTGGAGACAGGAATGACAATTATGCCCAAGGCAGTTTTGCTCCCTACACTTTGAACATCATCTTGGTTTTAAATTCAACCTAGTTTTCCTAAGGCCTGCAAAGAAATCTATCCTCTCATCTTCCTGTTAAAATCCCCCTTTTCTTAATATGATTACATTACATTTCCTATTTTCCACTAAACCCTATCCTAATCTGCCCTAAATTGTTTGGTCACCCTCTATCATTGAGATAAAATATTTGTGAGATGAGCTAAAAAGGGTCAGGGGAGATGTTTGTGTGCAGAACCCTGTCAAATCGAGGGAGTGAAGAGTTCAGAAGACATATGTGACCAATTTTCATGGTTAGCTGATAGGAGATCAGTTGCCTGGGGTAAGAGCCAAAACTCATGCATCAGTGAAAATTATCATCCCCTGAATCTCTGGCCAGATGTGCACCCCTCATCTGATCCTGTATTATTTTCAGGTGTCCATGTCTTTGCCCAGGTATTGGAGTGGAGGCTTTGAGGCATGCCTTTGGAATATATTTCAGACTCCGACATTTGATAGGGCTATGAGAAAGCATTTCTTCAGTTCTGACACAGTGCTGATCATTAACGAAGCATATTCGGAACATGCAAAAAGTTGGTTACCATATTTATAGCAGTGTAAACAAGAATAGGTCAGCCTGCTCTGTCACTACAAAGCTGAGGGCTAAGGTATGAGAACAGTGAACAATAATGTTACCACACATTGTAGCCACTTCGGATTAGTCCTGGGGGCTCCTTGTTTTATAGATACAGACATTGGAAGTATGCAGAAGAAATGACATAACCTTCAGGAGATTGTGGGAGGTTACTCTGAAAAAGTCAGGCTGGGTGGAAGGAGAGGGCACAGGGTCTTCATGCTCTGTCCCTGTTTATTATAACAAGGGCCATTTCAAGCACTGCTTGTGAACTCCTGTTGTATGATGGGCTAATAATTATCCTGGTGGGTCATAGGGTTCAGGGAAATCCTCAGCACCTTAACATTATCCTTATGAAACACACTTGAAATGTGGTGTAAGAATGAAAGTAAAATATTTGAAGTCTTGGGGTGAACAAAGCTCTCCAGATACCCCAGTGAGGAAGGGAATCCTGGGGACAACTCCGGAGTTCCAGTTCCTACTGGAAGGCTTGGCACTGTGTTAAGATCAAAGGGAAGATGTGCTACCTTCATGTATATTCTACTCAGACAAAGCTTAAATGGATCCACCTTACTAGTAGTTTTATGTTCTGAATTGCATACAACTTAGTAAACTTAAATAGAGATCTCTATGCCAGATGGAGAAGCGCAGTTCCTGCCCAAAGAACTTGTAAAGGGAATAAGGGAGTGAAGAATTCCACCTCATTTGTTATGTATCTATTTGTTTTTTGCTGGAATATTGCCACATGATTTCTCATTAATTCCCAACAAGCTTTTTGGATCCCTATTCCCCGGCTTCTAAGCTCTGGCTTGGGTAATTCTTTGGCAGTGTTTGACAGTGACCAGTGGTACTAGTCAAGAATATGATATCCTCATATCACGTTACTCTATGCTGTATTTACTATGTTTATGTTAAAAAACCCCACTTTTGGAATTTAAAAATCTAGACTAGATAGGTGAAGATTATGTCTTGGAGTTTCAAATGATACGTAAGGTTGATTAATAGTGACCTAGAGGGTCAACTGTAATTTAGGGCTAGAGTTTCTATTAATGGAGGAGAAAATTACTGAAAAGCAAAATTCCTAATTTTCACCCTTTAGGAGCAATAATAGCCATTGTCAAGTTTCAGAAATACAACACCGTGGAGCTGTCTACCAAAGGAAGTCGCTGAAAGCCCTATTAGTAAAGTCATAGGGAGCAGGACTGAACAAATTCGGTGAAGGTGCCCTGGGGAACATTCAGGAGGGAGGGTGAGATGATCTGAGGGCTCTTTTGATCTCTGTTATTTCTGATTTTAAACTTTGCTATTACTGCATCCCCAGGAGTAAAACAGGAGAGAAGCAGCAAAAGAGTTGGAAGTATTGAAGAAGACAAGGACACATCTGCTAATATGAGAAATAAAGCCAGAAATCATCAGGCTTTTGTGTTGGAATGGGTGAATTTCTGCTGTAGACCTGTGAAGGGAGCTACCTTTAGAGGTGAAAACCCAGAATATTTGCCCAAGGGCCCAGGACGTGGGCAGAGAGTCACACCACACTAAATTGGGTAATGCTCAAAATCACCTAATACATGGGAAGGGAGAAGGGCCCATACATTAACCTCTGCCTGAGATCCCCATAAAATCTGATAGTGATTCTGCCTGGGAATGCCAGAGATGAGAGGAGATGGGGAGAAGGCCAGTCTTGTTGCACTGGCAGTCCTGATTTCATTCACAACACAGCTGCAGCTTCTGCTTCTTGAGGCCTGGCTCCATTCTTCTTATTTCATATGCCAGGATGAGGCTTCAGATTTGGTAACCAATACCAAGGGCACAGCAGGGAGGGACAGAGTCCTGGCTATTAACCTCAGAGTATTTCAATTTTTTCTGTATCTTCTGTGAGTGAGCCAGCATAGCTCAACTGACAAGGCTCACAGAAAGAATAAATCAGCACAGTGCCACTGGAGCTGCCATGATTTATGCAGCTGAAATCCTTGTGTCCATATTTTCAGTTTGCTTCTGTAATTTATCGACTTTTTGTCCTTCTGGCTTGACTCTGCCTTCCTCCAAGGGTATCTATCACACTGCCATTCCCTCTTCACTGTATTTCATCACAAAAAAGAAAGTCATTTTTGTGGGTTATTTGACGCCTAAGAAATCTTTCATCTCCATGTTGCTATTTTGGGATAAGAACCAAGGTACTCTGGATGATATTACAAATTAAAGAACACTTGTATAGTAAAATATTTCATTATCAAGAATCACCTATTCCTAAGCTCCCCCACGTGAGAGTCTTAGATCGCAAATTGGAGGCAGTCTTTCCCTTATGCAGGAAAAACAGCAACTTTGGAAGAAGAGGTACTCAAAGGCTTAGACATGGATATTGACAGCACAAATAGAATTGGATTCATTTAGTATTTTTATGAATTTAGGATATTTATGAAAGTCCTTCTGTCTTTTGGCTGAACCATGGCTGCACATCGTTGAGTCCATAGGCCATCAGATGAGACATTTCTCTGTGACATAAATATTTGTGGAAACATCAAGATGATAGGTGTTTCATCTGAAATTGAATCCAGAAAGATAAACTGGGACTGGCATGTGACTCAAGCATGATTTTTAGCCAGGTATAACAGGAGGAAATAACCTGTCAATATATCATATTATGAGGTGTCATGATTACTCATACCTATTTTTTTTTTCATCCCAAAAGGAGGTAGATATGTGAGAAGGACATGAAAGACATGAAAGACATTTCAGGTAGAGATTGCAGACAAGAGAGACAGAAGAACTACTGGGAAAAAGGGAGAGAGATACAATTACTTTTGAAGATGATTGGACAAGTTCAAGTTCCACTTTGTATTAGTGTGAATTTTGGATAGTTCCTTTGGTGCTTTTTCAGGGTCTATGCTGGTGCAACTAAAGTCAGAGGCAAGGCCATTGGTTCATGTAAATCCCACTGAAATAAACAGTGGAATTTAACTGAGTTTGATAGTCACTTTTACTCTCACTTGGTTTTGAATATTACAAAAAAAAAATAATCAGAGAATAAATAGGTTATCTCTGAGTTAAGCCCCATTATGCAATCTGCATACCATTAGCTCCTCACTTAGTAAGTAGCGCAGGAAAAATCAGGGATATCTATGTTACTATTAACAATGAGGGCTGGGCTTCACAGCATCGTGACCTGCATTTGCATCTTACTGTGTGCACGTAATTAATAATCCTTATATTGTTGCAGTTGTGGGGAAGTGGCCTGCAATGAGATGAAGATTTTAAAATAGCATTGCCACCACTGGTGTCTGTGACATAATCATAACATTGCATTAAGTTTTTGTCTCCCAGCTATTAGTTGCTACTATCTTCATATTTAAGTTCACCTCCTGTATTTCAGAAAGAAACGGTCCAGGGCATTTTCCTTGGGTCAGTTTACTACTTGTCAGTTGAATGATGGGGACATAAACCTTTGTAAGCTGCTGTAACTGTTGTACAAGCAAACACCTTGGCAGCTTGAGTTTTTGCATGGCTTCCTCAATATTCCTCCTCCCATGTAGGGCTGAAAGAACAGGCTGGACACCATTTGCTGCTGCTGTAAAGCTATTTCACATCCTTCTTGTAGAAAGAGTAATTTCAGTTAACAGTCTTCCAGGGAATAAATGCTGGAAATATTTTGAAACCAGAGCTCATGCAGGCTGAAGGGACTGATAGATTGCAACTGCCTAATTTGGTGAACCCATTTGATACCATCAGGAAACCATTATTATTGCCATTAAAAAGGACCAATGACATTGTTAATATTATACTGTAGCTATTATCGGTCCAAACAAATTATAGGGGTATCAATTATGTTTTTAATATAGAGACAGTACTGATATATTTGTGCATTGCTTAAATCCTAGTCCCTTATATTGTAGGATTTCATCTCTCTGTGCTCAGTTGTCATGTATTTCCTGGCACTTACGCAGGCTCTTTAGTTAACTGTAAGTTTGGTAGCTTCTCCTGATTCTTAATTACAGCAGTAAAATGTTAGGAACAGTCCTGCTTGTCAAATGTTTTAAATGCCAAACTGTTTTAAAGTGGCTTGCTTTATAAATAGATGTTTGTCAAGTCACAGAAGCAGGGAACATATGTGATCCATTTTGCAAGAGTGAAATATCAGGATTTACCTAAGGACACAGGAATTTTGTGAGGTAATATTTATAAATGTCACAGGTGTTGTGGTAATTGTAAATTAGCAGCCTTACATCATCCTTCTCTAATTGGCTTTGGATTCTGGTCTCCACACAGTTATCCGAATGGTAATAATTCCATATCATGCTTGAAAGCAGAGAGAAAAAACTCTTTTGACTGGGGAAAAACAACCTGAGTGACTTCCACTGTGGTTTGGAGATGTGAGCCCTTTGGAGGGCAGTGCTGGGACTCTTGGGGCACCACAGTGTATTTCCACTGCTGGCAAAATGACCTGAACTCTTGCAAGAAGTAAAAACTCAAGGAACATACAAAAGTTATCTTCTTCAGCGAGTAAATAAATCGTGGCATATGACATCCAGCTGTTTTATACTCAGTGGAAACATTAACTCCTTACATTAATTAAGTTCTGTGATTTTAAAATTCACAGATGTTATGAAATGCAGATTTAAGGCTCCTGTTAAGTCAGCCAGTACTATGTCCCTTATACCTGTGCTATAAAGGGGTATAAAAAAAAGGGATGTGGAAATGTACATATTGGATATTTAGAAATGCCATTTAAAATCTGAGTCCAAAAAGCACATAAATACATGTTTACCTTTAAGACTGTGATTTACCCTATTCAAGTCTAATAAAGTGAATGGAACCATTCATATATGTTAAAGTTAAGCACATGCTTAAGACTTTCACTGGACCAAGGATGCTCTGTCCTTTGAGATTTGTAGAGAAACATACTTTTAAATGTGAAAGGAACTTCTCTGTCTCTTCTCAGAAGCAGACCTGTCTAGATGACTTTCTAGATTTTGGGAACCTTAAAATCTTTACCCCGTCTATATCCTGGTTAAATAATTCTTTACAGTGTTAATAGGTATCAGGAAATTTACTTGGGCATCTTAATTCATTAGTTCCTTGGACCTGTTTGTATCTTCTTCATATACCCTCTTCAACAGAAGTGCCCACATAAGCAGGATTCATGGCTTTATTATTAATGAAGGCATAAAAATACTACTTTCATTTAGAAAATTCAGACTGCATTAACCTGTAGGTGGTTTCCTTTGTGACAGGGCTAATCTTACTTGCAATTGTCAAGGTATTAAACAGCATGCGGCACACTGGGATTTGTAATATGTACTTGGTTGTAGATGAGAAATTAGGTACTTCCTGCAAGCAGCAATATCTGCAAACACTAAGTAAATTTAAAATGAACAATTATGTTTTCCATAACTTTATTAAATATGTTCAGATGAAAAATAAATAGAGGTCTAACTTAACTTGCAGTTGCATGCCTTCTTGTTGTGAGGAAGGTCAGCTTCCTCCCACTTGCATTTCATGGGCTTTAATACTGGAAAACCTGGATACTGAGAAAAGCAAATTAGTGCTTACTTCAGCAGCTGTACAGAATTACCTTTCCATGCAAAAGAGCTTTTTCAGTCTTTTCATCTTTTATTCTATCTATCTCAAAGAAGAAAATTTACAAGGACAATGAAAAGGAGCAATTAAGGTTCAGAAAGTTGACTGTTGTCATAGAAACCAACCCAAAAGTTTAGAAGGCAACATGGTATCTGGGAAACTGGCTGAAGTGGTCAAATTACGCAAGGGGTAGTCAGAGCAAGAAGAAAAAAGCGCCTCCTATCACAAACCAACGTATATTTAAAAATGGAAAGGTGTCATTTGTTATGGCATAGGTCATAATTTATATGTGTCATAAGAGAAGCAGGGTGTAAATCAAAATACAGATGCAGAGCTGAATAGTCTGAATAGTAGACTATTACTAGAATAGTATGACCATTACAGTTGCATTTTGTGGATAAGTTAACTAAAGAAATGTAAACCTTTTTCATGTATAATACTGGCAACTGAGTAGAGGCTTTCATTATTCCTAATTTGATTCATGTGCTAGAGAGGAAATATTCATGTACAGTTGGAAGATCCAGTTAGCGTGCCTGAGATGTTTCATCCCTCCAAACCTAAGCATTGATATGACTAGTTGCTCCAGAGAATTCACACAGACCACGAATCAATGAACACACCTGAAGTCTTGTGTTTAATTATAACAGTTCACCTGCAAAGGCTCAACAGAGAAATACACGGGTAGGCTCCAGGGCATTCCAGTTCTGCAAGCACAAGGGGGTCTCACGAGTATGGGAATTTGGGGCTTCCCCACGGTGAGGTGATGTGTTCCTCTGGCACACTGTACAACACAGTACTTGACATTGTCCTGACAATTTGCTGTACCATGCTGTTTGGCTGACCATGGCAGATGGAGGCTTCTGCTTTGTGTTTTGAATGCTTTGGCTCAAGGGCTGTTTTTTTAATCACACATTTGTCTTTTAGTCAAACAATATAGTTCACACTAATTTTACTCAAAGTGCTAGATGTTTCCCCAAAAACTTTCTAAATCATTTATTAGAACAAAAAAATTGATTTAATGTTAACTAAAATTTCAGACATGCTTTTCTAATTAAATAGATTTGTTTGCAATGTGTAAAAATAAATTAAGATTTTTAAACCTTTTAGCTGGCTGGATCTCCAAGGGCTTGGGTGTATGTCACTGAGAGTTTAACGTTACTGGTAAAGAGTAAACAGTCTTCTGTGATAGATTAATTACAGAGGGTTGCCTTGCAAATATTAAATAATTGATAGAGATTCAAATCTGAAGTAAATGCAAACTGACATTATTTACTTGAAGTTTTCTGCCCTTCCTCGGAAAAGTAATGCCTATTCCCCAAATGTGTTCAGGAGAAGAATGTAAGTATATTTGCTGCTATCGCATCCTGTTTCAGTGCTGACACGGTGAAAGCATAAGCCTTTTAGGGCACCCTTTCTCCTGTGCTCAGTTACATCTTCTGTACTTACCACAGCTGGTAGCTTTCCATTTCAACAACTGGATCAAGGCTAACATGGGTGACAAAGTACAAGTCCCGTTGCCCTCTCCTTGGCCTTGTTCTGCACTTCTAGCTGTGCTGATAATTTGGAATTAAAGAGCTAATCTCTATGCCCAGCATTAATCACTTTGGCTTTAGGGGGATTTTTTGCAAAATGCAGAATGAAGAGTTGAACAACCTGACCCTAAATGCTGATGAGGGAGATAAGAAGCCATGAAAAACAGACAGCTATGAATAGCCTGGGTATTCATCGATTCTCAGAGCACAAGACTTTTTCTCATTCATTGCTTCCTGCTCACTAAACTACCAATATATCCTGTTCTTTGGTCTTCATGTTTAGCAGTGGTGGCCAAGCAAATGCAGGAAGCATTGCCTGTTGTGCTGTTGTTCTCCAGGGCTCTCACTTTTGTAAGCGTGTCTTGTGGCTGATGTTGATATTTTCATTGTGGAAATAAGTACAGAAGGCAACACTCGGAGTCCAACTCCTGGCTGGCTGAGTTTCTAAATGAATTAGCAAAAAAAGAAGTGAACGTGATTGCATTTTATGTTGGTTTTCCTCCTAATAACTTTTGAGTCCAGAGGCCAATTTCAACTAAATTTGACAGAAGGTAAAAGGCTCTGAGATTATCAGCTTCCTACAAAGCTGAGGAAAATCAGCATCTGGATAGAGGAGATAAAGCCAAATGAGTGCCCCTGCAGATGGAAAAGCAAACAGATTCACTCAGTCCGACAGGAGTCTGTTGACCGCTGAGCATGGGCTACCCATATCACTGCCTTTTGCTTGGTGAATGTGCCTGAGGGTATGTGTGATGGAGACATGGTAATACTCAACAGTGAAGGAATGCTTATCCAAAACATATTCATACTTTTTTAATCAGGAAAATTTTGTATAGAAGGAATCACGGGAATGAGTGAATTTTTGGCAATACTAAACAAAATTGCAGTCCTGAGCAGGCAGTACAATGCAAAAACAAGTACTTGACATTATTTTGTGGTCCATGCTGTGTTAAAGTTGGCCCTGTGTCTGAAGCTCAGATTAGTGTAGGTGACATGAGGACTCCTAAGATAAAAACAGGATAAAGAGGCAAAGTTTACTATATTCAAGTACTTATAGACAATTTTCTAAATCTATACATTAGTTTCATTTCTTATTGCCTGATTTCCCTGGTTCTGAATACCTGAAGCTCTCAGCAACTTAAAATAGATACTGGCATTCAAGCCAGTTCTTTTTAGGTGTCTATATGAATGTGGGTTTGAATGAGTAATTCTAGATACCAGAATTTGGTTTTGTGATCTGATTTTTAGAGGTGATGAAAATGAGAAACTTCCAACTGAAGCTACAGGCATCTGATCTTTGACAAAATCATTGAAAAATGACCAAATGCATGGCTAAAAATTATCCCTCGATCTTCATTTTGGGTGGAAGTAATTAGAATATTGAGTTTTAATGTGAGAGGATAGGAAATGGAGAACATTTCTGAGAAACAGTATGATCTCTTCTTCTAGTGAAAATTTGCCTTCATTAGCTAGGAAATTATCAGCAGACAATTAGCAATGGTGGTAATAGAGTGTCACTGTATTAGGGAGATACCCCATGGCGAAACATGAAAAGACAAGCTCCTACCTCTGCTGCGGCCTCAATTTTGTCACAGCCATATGTAAATTCTATTAGAAGTATGGGACCCTGTTCCCCCTCTCCTGTTCCATGTGCCCACCACGTGCAGGCTGTGATTAACTAGGCTGTTGGTATCACTTACCATGGCACTTCAGGCTCTCAAAGAGACGGTACTGCAGTTGTAGCACAATAGTAGGAACTCCATGAGCTTTTAGGTAGACATTTCTTAACCAGAAGAACTGGCTGGGGAGCAGTGTGAAGCCACACTCTTCCTGACTTCTCTCCATGAGACTCAGGTTTGGCATTTGAAAGAGAGAGAAACTTTCCTCTTTTTCTTTAAGGAGTGTTTTGGACTGAGGCTATGTGGAGGACCCCACCTTAGGTCTCGCAACTCATATGAAGTTTGAACAAAAAAAAGGTGAATTGCTATAAAACCTATAAGCTCCTGTTATCCATAGAAACAAGAAAGTTGAGTGGTTTTGGCAGATGATCTGCTAAAAGCATTCCAGAATAATCTGAAAATGAAATGCACTGCAGAAAGACATTTAAAAAACTAGAAGTAGACATAATTAAAGCGTATTTAAAACCAGAAAATAGTGAAACAGCAACTTTGCTGTTTGCTGCACTGGCAAAGGAATAAGATCTGTCCCATTATGAATTTAGTATTTAAAGGGCATATAAAATAGGGTTTTTATAGCAGTCTGCTACAGAATACTGTCAAAGGACTTCTAATACAGTCTTATTTGGGTTCAAGATTTAACCACTAAGGTCCCGATCTGCAAAGGTTTTTAAACATCATTTTTCTGTTTACTGAATGGCAATAGGAATCTATGCAGGAGGTACACCTTTGAGGATCTAGACTTATATTTTTATACTATGTGGATTGATAAGACAGCTGAATGAAGTAATGAATATATGGTGTCCTTCTACTTTGGTGTGTCTCTGTTCACATCAAATCTCATTTCTCATTCACTCTCATCTCAAAGAGAAAGGAGGCTTTATACGAGAGAGTATCTCCACATTTTCAGACTCTGAGATGGACTTTTGGCCCTTAGGACAGTGAGTAACCACTTCCACTCCACTGACAGCTGTAATCCAGTACAATGGGGTAAAGGTCTCCCCATTTCTGATGACCCACTGCATCCAGGGCTTTACACAATGATTTTATGTAGGACTGTCCCTGTTGGCCCTTGTCACTCTGGTTTACTCTACCATGCAAATGCAGAGACTCACAAGATGACAGGGTTCTTTGATGTTTCCAGACTTAGTTTCTGTAATACCTCCTGGTGTCCACAGGAATAGTATAATCACTGAAATATTATTTGCTGCTTTTCAGCCCTAACAGAGAATCTACTCTTTGTCATTGTTTGCTCCATGCGGGTTAAAAATGTGCATGTTGAACTACATTGGAGACAACCTTGACAGATATGATCAGGAAATCTCGTAAAAGATTTACTTGTGGTTCCTACTGCACCAGCACCATCTTGCTATGAGTGCCAGAAGACAAAATCACAGCATTTTTCTTCCTCACTGTGAAGAAAATGGCACAGAGAAGAGGGAAGACTGAGTGTCATTACCCCTCACCCCCTGCATGCTTCTGATGTTGAAATCTGGCAGCTCTGGTTTCTGTGGGGTTTTGTGTGTGTGTGCTTGGAGTCTGTCTTAATTAGCATGGTTCATTGCCAGGTGAGAAAGAATAATGCCTGAATGTACAGAGCAAACATAGCTGGAGTATCAAACTACAACTTGCTGGAGGAGAGTGAAATGGTAGCTGCTCAAGACTTGCAGACCTTTGGCAGGGCTGTAAAAATACAAATAATAATGAAAGAAGGGAGACATTCTGACCCTAGCAGCAGCAGGATGCCTTTGCGTGCAAGTCCATCCAGCATCTGACTAAGTGTCTTATAAGGTCTATGTGGAATGTGTAAAGATTAGCAATAATCCCTTACTGAAACAAGACAGAGGACTTAGCTGAAAACAGCTCATGCAGCAGGCAGGACCTTGGCAGGGTAACAAGCCTGTGCATAGTTCCATATGGAGCTGAGCTATAGTCCCTTTGTTCAGCTCGGCCTCAGCACTAGTGCCTGTACTAATGCCTGCCCAAGGCCAAGTGACCAAACAACTGACTGACCAGCCAGCCAAGATAAGGAATAGACAAGAGCTGTGACCATTCAACAGAGCAGGGCAGTCCTGTAAGTATTCCTTTAGAACAGTTCTGGCTATGATTTCCAGCCCCCTCCAGAGCGTGGTGTGAGAACCTGAGGCACCTTTCGCAGCCTCTCTCTCTGTGTCTCATTTCTTTTCCATGTCACCAGTTCTCCCAGCATCGGTCTCCTAGCACTGGAACAGGAGTCAGCTCGCTGAGCTGGGTCCTGCAAGTGTGAGGACAACAGCTGGGATCATTGCATAGGGGAGATGAGTCTGCAGCATCTTGCTTGTGCGAGGCAGGACCAGTCCGTGTTTTGGTTTGCAGGCAGAGTTTAGTCAGGCAAAATTATTTTAGCTCCCCATATTTTCACCTGAGTAAGCACAGTGTGCTGTAAAGCCATGGATTAATTCAGAGTCAACTGTACTAAGGTTGTTCATCCTGCTCTTACAGTTAAGGAGTTGGAGGATCAGAAAGACTAAAGCTTCCTAATACTGGTTCTCCCCCACCAGTGCCTACTGGTTCTTGATGGTCTGTGACGGGACAGAGGGGAGAGCCCAAGTGGTGTGTCCTGACTGCAGGGTATACCAGCTCTGCTTATAGCCAGACTTCACACTTAACAGCCAGCAGCTTGTTTGTGTTTCGTGCTTAACTTCTCTCCCACTATCATTTATTTCTGCAGCACTTTAGTGAGGAATGCAGCCTCAGCTACTGCACTGGCAGTGTAAATACAGCCAGGACCTGACTTCTATATGTATGCATTTGTGTTTGTGCATGCACATATATATATGTACAAGAATAACAATTCTGTGAACACTTCAGTGTTACAGTGAAAGCAGAGAGACTTAAGCAAGGCAAGCTTTTTGGGGAAAAAAAGAGGGAGAAAGATTCGTCATTGCTATTTAACTTGGAGTACTTCTTAAAATAAAACCCAGTAGACAATAAGAAATAACCTAGGGGCTGTACAACTTTGGCATGATACATTCCAAGTGGAAAAAAAGACCGTTTTGAAGCCATGTAGCCCTCGCTCTTTGGCACAGAGTTAGTTCTTCTCCAAATACAGCCGCACAACCAAGACTGCATTTCTTTTCATAAAGAAATCTCGGTTTGGGGGGCAAAAGGAAAATATGAATACCGCTCTGGAGTAGTGCTCCTGGACCCGGTCTCCTATAATAGCCCTAGAAAAAACAGGGCAGATGATGTCATGGCAGCTGCTGATTGCCTGACAGACAGTTTCCGCAGCGCAACATGAGGCCCTTTGGTCTCCCTGTCAGGGAGATTGGCAGCTGAATGGCACCAATGAGCGCTGGACTGTATTCCCTCTGGGAATGCTGCCCTCATTGATGGACAGAAAGCAAAGGGAAAGATTGTCTTTGAACCTGAAAAGAATCTCCTTTTTTCTCCCTAAAGCTCCTGCCCCCACTCTCTGCAGCTCTTTTTTTCATGCCCTTTTTTTAAAGGTGTTTTGTTCTACAGCAGTTACTGAGCTTAATGGAACTGAATGACTTTTCCCCTTCACAATCTGTCAGTCAAAAGCTCAACTCCAGAGCTGTTAAATGAAGTCCTTTCAGAGTCAGACAGAGGAGGAATGTGTCAGTCATCCAACAGACCCTGTTGTGTTTTAATCTGTTGGAGGGGTGATAGGGAGAGCAGCCGGGCTCGGCTGGGGCACATTCCCAGCAGCAGCTAAGAGGCCCTGACAAATCCAGGTGCTGGAGCCAAGAAGTCAACCGGTCATAAACACGAGCGAGGTACGGCACTTGGAGACCCCAGATGCTTGGCTTTGCTATCGGCTCTGAGATGTTTGGGCAAACATTCAGCAAAGGTTTTGTCGTAAGCATTCCTAGCAGAAAGCCAGCCTTTAAGCACAGGATGGGTCTGTGTAAGGCAGGGCTTTCAAATTAATATAATTCTTAGCTAAAACACTGGAGACAGTAATCCTTTGGATGAAATGCACTTAGGTGGACTACGATTCCAAGCCATTTCTGCTGAATTACCTTAATTTTTTGAGTTTCCCCATTATATGACATTCCATTAATCTTACCTATTAGGTTAAGACTGATGTGCAATTTGTTCCAGGGCTGAACAGTTGGTCCTATTCACTCAAGCACCAGTGTTTCACTGCACATTATGAGAAGTGCCCACTGTTGCTCTAATGAGAATAATGATCCTCTACTTGCATTTCAGGGGTTTGCTATTTCATCTTTTTTTTTTTTTCCTTTTCAGCAAGGGAGTACATTTAAACAAACAGCTCCTGTTCTTATCAGATCTCATAGGGAATGTCTTTTGCCTGTTTTTACAGGGATGGCAAACTCTGGTTCTGCACACAATGTAGTTCTGTGTTACTGTGGCAGCTGGACTGCTAACGCACTTGTATACGCTGGTTTCCCATCTGTAATGAAGTAGGTTTATATCCCCTGCAGTGCTGCTGTGGCTCCCCTCTATTTGTGTGGACCCGTTTTCTGATGCCAGGTCTAGCAGAGTCAGTAGAAGAGAATGATGCCCAGGAAGGATGCTACATAGGAGTGGCGTCTTGTTTCCCATCCTGCCTGTTTCCTTGTCTGCAAAGTCACAGAAAACCAGTGGCAAGTCACAGCTTGTCATTCTGTAGTTTAGATAAAGTCTAACACATCAGCATTTGTTTAAACCCTGCAAATGCTGCAGCAAAATGATTCCTCTGCCTTCTTCCTCTATGTCCCAACAGATTTCGCATTTATTTGCTCAGAGCAATGGAGCTCTATTCGTTTGTAGGTCTCTGTTCAGCCCTGGGCAAGGACTGTTTTAGAGTTGCAGCTGTTTCTAGAAAGCTCTTTCATGCATGCTAATAACTATGGCTACAGAAAGGGTTATTACAGTAAGTGTCAGGCAGAAAACTGCATGTTCTGGTTTTCTAATGGGTTAAACTCTGAAATATAGGGCTTGCTTGGACAGAGCACTAACAACAGCGCATGACTGATATGCTGACAGGAGAGATTTACAGTGTTGGCAGCTTTTACAATAAATTTTCTAGTCAGTGGGTATGTGCTAGGGTAAAGAGAGTGGTTTCCTCTCACTGAACTAGAACAACAACGAGAGCTAACAACCAGTGGGGTACAGAGCCCTGATAGGGATCTAAAGGTGTGTAAGGAGTCATCTCTGTCTGGTCTTGACTTGTTTCCTTTCACAGCTGAACGAAAAAGATCAGACAAAGATAAATTGCTAGAAAACTGCTCAGGTGCCCCTATATAATGTAGTTGAGAATTATGATAAATGGAGGATAACCTGAGTTCATCCCACTAAGCCACATAAGATAGTCCCAAAAAGGATGGTGAGTTGAAGTCCTTTGAATTTGGTCACAGAAAGTGGTCTACATTTGTTTAGATGAACTGGAATTATGTTCTCTGGAAACCAAGGTGCTTTGTAGATTAACTGAATTAGTAGGGTATCTGCTCTGCCCCAAAAAGAAGAGGTTGCAGTGTGTCTGGAATGGCTAGCACAAGTCTGTAAGAGGGGACCCAGTTTTACCCGCACAGACTCTTGCTCCATCCACCACTCAAGGCTAAGCTGCGGGCAGAGAGAGGTGTGGGAGGGCATGAGTGAATGGAGTCTGTTGTCATGCAGATTATTTATCCTCTATGTGGAGAGGTAATTAGGCCCAGAGGGCAGTCCATCACTGTCCTCGGGCTGGATCAGTGGAGACGGACTGACTCCTCTTCCAGTGATGCTTAGAAAAAAAGCTGTGCTGCACACTGGGCCCCGTGTGGAGCACATGGCAATGGTGCATCTTGATGTGGTCAGAAAGGTCACCATCCCCACTGAAAGGCAAGAGGAGCCTGAGGAGCAGTGGCTGACAAAGGCGGTGGCCTCTTGTCTGCTCACGGACAGGAATGTAATTGCTGAACATAAGCTGTCCTTGTTTCACAGAGAAGGATCAGACAGCCCCGTTGGGGTTCAGCTGATCTGAGGGAAGGCTTGGCCCTTTATGCGTATTGAAAACCTCTCTGTAAAGAAAGGTTCCTTTAACTGTGCCTTAGCTGATAGCTGAAACAAAACCCAGCCGCACTGCCTGGGTTAGCCTGCATCATGGGCTGCAAAATGTGGGAAATGGCATTTCTGCACTCAGAATTCACTGAGATCTGCTCAGTTTGGTTGGTGTGCTTGGCCTTCTATTGTTGTTTCTTTTTTGTTTAGATCCACAGCTTACATTGAACTAAACAGAATTTCCTTTGCATGACGGTCTGTTAATCTACATTCTTAAGTATTAATGATAGGATCCCATGCACACACAGGCAAGAAAAATATCATTCCTATCATCATTGATAGGAATGAATGATGTTTCAGTTTGGATGTCTGTCTATCCTGTCTGCATGGTCAGGCACAGAAAATCACCAAGCTCTACAAGCTTGTCACTCACTCAGCTAAGTTAAGTTTCAAACCGTATCAACATCTACTTAAAAGTGGCTGGACTGCCACTGAATTGCAAAGACTCAATTCAACCCATATAAATGGAAATTTTTACTGTTGGCATAAAAGCATTTACAAGCTGAGACATATATTATAATGGGAATGAAAATAAACCCTTAAAAAAATCTGCACCCCATTTGTTCAGGCTGTGCCTGAATGTTCCCATGCTGAGAAGCGCTTCTTGCCATTTATTAACTGTGACTTTAACTAGAAAGTGAAGCTGTTCATTCAAATAAAATGCATTCCTGGGTCTCCTACTGGAATAGCTGTCATTTAGCTGAAGGGCTGCGTGTCTCAGTGACACATGTGCCAGCAGTAACAGCTGCCTGACAGTGCCGGGTCCTTGTACATCCAATATTCCCCACTCCTTGTTCTTGATGCTGAATGCAAGCCCTAAAACTTCCCTGTCAGTTGCCTTCCTGTTTCAAGAGAGACTACAAAATATTTTTAATAAGGTATTACTCCTTATTTTCAAATGTTTTTACTTCCATTTTTCTTGACAAAAATCTGTGAACCTGGACAACCAAGTAGTTATAGTCACACACACACACAGACTTTTAAACACCATTAGCCCTGTCCTCACCTAGCACCAGCTGCAGCTGCACAGCCCGTTAGTAATATATATGTGTGTGTATACATTTTAGGGAGAAGTTGTTCAAAATCTGTACTTTTATGCCCAGAAGGGTTTGTACGTGTGTGTGCCCTGCTAACCACGCAGGGGGAAAAGTGCAAGTGTTCCTTTCTGCCTGCAAAATCAGAAACCAGGTCGAAAGCCCAGTGAACAGGAGATCCTTCCTTCCTTCATTTCCTTAAGACCTAATATGCTGTAAACCTCTTCTGGTTATTGTTAAAGAGGAAAGGAAAGTTTCAAAACATCTCTCTTGTAAAGAAGCTTATATTACCCCTAAAAATAAACGATGGGGTGGGTGGGAAAGACCCTCATCTGTGGTACAGTGATTCCAAGCAGTGAGCTTGGAAGTCGTGCTTTTAATCCAGGCATTTAATTTCAAACAGGTGCTGCTGCCTGTCCTGCTCAGGACCTGGGGGGTGAATCCTGATGGTGGATTTGGGATCCAGCTTACTCCAGGGAAGGGTGTGCTGCTTTTCCTGCTGCTTGCAGTGGCAGCTTCAGACCCCCATGAGTGAAGGAAGAGGTCAGAGCTTGGTGCAGCAGTGGGTGTGAATGGGCGAGGGCTGCGTTTCAGTTTCAGTTAACACTGGGTTGCAAGCCCCACTGCTGTAGGTAGACACTCCTCGTTTTGGCATGGGAACCAAAATACTCCTCTTTTACTGACGTTTCCCCTTGGAGTATTGCAGACCACGAGGTGGCGTCTTCTTCTCCTGAGTGATTTATACTCCACCCTCTGAGGTCCTTCCCAGGGCCTTGAGCTCTGCCTGGACCTGCACAGACATATTCTTTCAAGATGTTTAAGCCTCTTTTTCATTAAGTTTGCTCCAGTTCTTCTGATGCAGCTCTTGGCCCTTGTTGTTCAGTTTATAGCAGGATATATGGCACCTCTGTTACAAGTTAAGAAAACACTTGAAACTGGAGAGCTTGGCAGACCTTCTGCATCCTTTCAGTGAGGGCATCCTTTGAATGTCAGAACTGTCGTGGTTTAAACCCAGTTGGGTACAGTGGGATACAGTGGCCAGATATTACCGTGCTAACCCCATCACCTTCCCACAGGCTGGTGGGTTTCCCTTTGCCTTCGGGGTGAGTGGCAGCTGTACCCTGGGGGCATCACCCTTGCAAGCATAGTGAGAACAACGGGTTTATTCCAGAGTTCTTGTGTTGCCCCTGCAGAGGCCCAGGAGCAGGCCTGGCCCAGCAAGGGCTCTTTGTCTTTCCCCACTCTTTTTGGGGCACAAATAATTATAGGTGCAATTTAAGTAACTTCAGTGACTAACTACTTGATTTGAAGGCACAATTAAGTACCTAGTCATATAAACAGCCTAAATTGGACCTTTCAGTTAATGGTTAGAACAGCAGTAGGGGCCAGGTTAGGAAACTTTGACCTTGTATCTGAAAATCAACTATACTGTACATTTAAACTACCTAACCGTTTGAAACCTTACACACCCTGGCTTCTAGTCAAACCTCTAAATGTCAGCTTTGCTGACTAGGAGTCTATGTCCTCTGGGGACTGTTTATTGTGTAACAAAATGCCCTTCTAGAAGAATTAGTACCCTTTCCCCTGAGCTCGCCGTTGTGGGATCGTGTTGGAGGTGCAATGCACCTACCCTGCCTTGCTGGGTGCACCAACAGTTCCAGAAGTACAGCCCAATGAACCTCCTGGAGATGTGGATGAGCCAGTTCTCACTCAGGTGGCCTGCTAATGTTTTCAGGATAATTTGTGTTAAGTAACCATGATCAGGGTGAGCAGCTACACCAGAGTGTGTCTGCTTGAGTCACATGGAAATGCAAAGTTCTCCGCTAAGGTAATGCATCAGACTCTTCCAAGAAAAATTCTTTTCACGGAGAAAAGAAAATAATGAATCTGAGCTGTTCAATCACATTTAGAACATACAAAGAAAGACAAGAGTCCTTGGTTTTGTGGGATCAAAAGGGTCCTTCATCTGTGCCTGTGAAACAAACCATTTCTTCCACCAGCAAAATCCAGAATGCATTGTGAATCTTTGAACTCAGCAATAATCCACAAGAATACTTCCTGGGAACTGCTGTTGTTATGAATTGATGCAGTCATCTAGATACATGAAGCTATTGTTAGACATGATGTTTATATGACATCATATGTACCTATATACCTCTATAAAGAAAGAAATCCAGTTTTCTGCACCAATAATCTTATATTTTGAAATTTAGCACATTAATTTTCCACCCTTTTATGATTAATGTATCCTTCCTTAACCATCCTGTAGCAAAATTGTGAACTCTTTAGAAAACACTACATCTATAGATCACTATCTAATACTTATGAACTTGCTTTCTTTCATCTTCTTCCCTGGACCTGGACTCTCCCAGGGGTCCTTAGATCACAGGCTGAAAAAGGGTGGGTAGGCTTTACCTTTTGTACCACCTGGGTCAAACTATGGTGTGAAGCTGTCAATATTCCTTTTGAAGGGAGCATCAGGCCACACACCACTCTTTTGTTATGAGCTGGTGAAGCGCAAGGGTTCCTACTGCAGAGCCCTTTCCTTACAGGACAGCAATGTCACAATGATGAAGGAGCAGACAGGACATGCCTCTGTTCTAGACTTGTGGTCAGCTCCATTAATAAACAAAGTTCAGTTACCATTTTGTAACAGATGTGACATGGGTTGTGCTTCCTGTTATTTCTATCAGACTTAAGGGCATCGAGATGTCAGCTGGGAGATACCTCCACCAGTGGCCTTAAGTCTACAGTACGTGATTGCTTATGTTACTATACACACAATACTCCAGGCACAAGTGCCCTTGATTTGGGCATGCAGGTTGCTGGTTAGCAAGATGGAATGCCAAGGCAGGTCTTGATGTCTGCCAGGACTTGATCAGTGTTTCGGATTTTCAGCAGGACAGTTTGGGAGTGATCATGGGCTGGGTGGCACAGCAAGGCAGCCTGCACCATCAGTGTGGTTTTAATTCAACTCCCAACATGCAGGGTCAGATTCAGCAGCCTCCTCTGCTCCTTGCTGCTCAGTCCATGAAGTCACTCTTCCTTTGCAAAGACCCGTTCCTGCCTCAATAAATAGAGCTTTCCATTGCATTGTTTGTTTTACTGGAGGGAGAGGTGTCCTCTTTGTGTCACCTTTCCCTTTTTTTAATTTCGGCCTCTTATGGACTACATGCTGGTTTCCAAAACCTGCCAATCTGAATGAGTAGCCCAGGGAATACAACTTCCTATGGGATAAATGCTCTAACTTATGACTCATGGACTAGAATAGTAAAAGCTGATGCATAAAGGGCCCTGGGCACTAACATACCACCAATGTTTTAAATTTATCTTCTGCAAATGAGAAAGATGTTTTTCTTCAAGACATACAAAAATATACCAGCTTAGTGCAATCTAAATGAAGTTATGTGGGAACACTGCTCTGCACTGTATTGCCAGTCTCTTGTGTTTATGTATAATTTTCCATGGGGCATTCTTGTCTGTAAAACTACTCAGAGCGTTTTCCTGTGGACTCCTTTTGACTGGCAGGAATACAAGCAGCCCTAAGTGTCATGTTGTTCATTTGTGCACAGTGTTTTTACAGCTATTCAATAGCATCTGTGAGTCATTTGCTGGCTGAGCTTTCGCTCTTTGGAGTGTGTTAGGTAGAGTTCTCGGGGTGAGCAAGGGGAAGGGAGGAGAGCTTTGGGACCAGGGATGGGCTCTGTAGGAAGAGGTGCCCAGCTGGCAGCTATGGTCAAAGGGGAGAGTGGGTGCCTTACCTACATCTCTGCCACATCTACATGATGATTTTGGCCTCAGGGAAGATGTCAAAGAGTTTGGTCCATAAATTCCTCCAGGGCAAGTAAAGTGGAAGGGAACAGTCAACCATAGGATCCCTAATTCTGCCTCGCCATTCCAAGTCTTGTTTAGAGAAGTGACTTGCCCCTGCGGAGAGGGTAGGTGACTGATGCCATCATTTGCATGTGGGTATCTAGTCTATTCCTGAGCAGCAGTAGCCTCTCCTGCCCTTTACTGGGGCTGACTGGGAGGTAAGCCTTGCCTGGGTCTGCAAACCCTCACATCACTTTGCCCAGATTTATTTTGAAGGCATGTATAGACTTCCACACAGGGGCTTCTGCTGGGAAGACAGAGCTTTTCAAAGCCATCCCACTGATTTCTGTGCCCCAGCTGGAATATTTGTCACTTATTTCCTGAAACACGTGGCACAGATGAAGGTCCAGGCTCTACTTTGACTTAAAGGCTGCCCTTGGCTCTAGGCTAGATCCAACTTGCGTTTCCTGGCAGTGAGGTGATGCAAAGAAAGGGAGACAGGGGCAAATGTGGGTTTAGCAGTCAAATGTGGAGCTGACCAAAGTATAAGCATGCAGCCTGCCTTTGGGGCAGAAACCCCTCAAAGATGCTGGGGTGGAAGGCAGCAGTGGTGAGACAAGTCTGGGAGGACCTGAACATGGGATGCTCTTGTCTGGAGATGGCAGCTGGGGCCGCAGCCCTGCCTTGGCAGCTGCCAGCAGCAGACAGCCCCTGGGCTGGCTGCCCTTTAGTTATGAAACTAAGTTAAAATTGGTGCCTTTTAGAGTGAAGAAAGAGACCGCAGTCTTATTATTTCCTTTCTGTTCTCTGACCCTCTGTGTTTTTTACACTGGAGGAAAAAGAAAAGGAAAGGCACTATTTGCATTTAGTTGTGAGGGAGGGAGTGCATCTTGTTCTAGATATTTCATGTGTGGTTTAAAGTGAAATGAGAACAAAGCAGAAAAGCACAACACTGTGCAATGCTAGGCAGTGAATGTGGAAATAGTGTCAAAAAGCACATTTTTGCCAGAGTTATTTGCATCTAATACTTGGACAAAATTGCTCTGCATGACTCACTTATTCCTCTCTTTTCCTTGTCTTACTGAGACCAATGTCACATGGGCTTCTGAGAATAACCCTTCTGTGGATTTTAGGCAATATGTAGAAAGGCCAAAGAGGTGAAAAAGAATAAAAGGACTTTTTAAGAAGGCACAGATGACAGAAAATATCTTAAAATACTGCAGAGCCTCTGGATCATCAGAAGTATTCTAAAAATTTCCTAAAGGTCAATGTCTGCTTTCTCAGGCACTCTTTCTTGTGAGATTTCAGCTGCACCAAAAATTAAATGACAGCCCAGGTTGGTTTTGGATCTAGTTTACAGAACTGGTATCTGTGGCAGATGCAGAACTGAATGCTGAAAGTGAAAACATCTTAGATTTGAAGTTTCCATTTGTGTGATCTGCATTTGTAAGATTAACTGAACTGTTTTGATTTTGCAACCAAATGCACCAGAAAAACACTGGTCACCTTTCATGCTTAAGACCACAGTGGACATGAATCCTGTATTGGTCTTGAAACTGAAAAGTTAAAAAAGAGAAAAAGGAAACGATGAAACATTCTTGTCTTCTCAATTATTTATTCACTGTTTTTCCCCTTCATTTTCACTCCAGGGATAGTAATGAGTTTTACGAATGTAAGGCGTCAGCTATAGGCTTTTCTGTTGAAACCTCTAAATTTATGGCTCCTCTGGGCATTTGGGCATTACAGGCATGGATAATGCATAATTTACAAACAGACTTGAAACTTTCATCTTCCTTTTCCCACTCCTTTTCAGAGCTTTTTGTTCAAGGGGTGATTTGTTTTGCTGTAGTGGAAACCATATGCTCTTCTAAATCTCAGCGGAGTACAGAAATTCTGCAGCTTTGCCAGATGTTGCCAAAGACACTTCACCTGACATAGAACGACACAAGATTCTCTTCTTCAGTCAAAACCATCTTTCCAGGGGACATTTATTTTCCTGCTATCTGGTAGTGGACAAGAGGAGAAGAAATTATAGCCAGCTTGGTGTAGGGACATTGTCAACATCAGATTCCTGAGGTCTGTGTCCTATGTCTGGTGGGGCTGTTTTAGTGAGCCACCTCACAAAAAGATGAGTCAATTGCTCTTAAATGGGAATTCCACTTCTGGTGTTGACTCTACTTTGTTGTTAAGGACTTATCATCCTGGATAAAACCAGTCTAGTTCCGAGCTGGCGTGACCATGGCCGCACACTTACATGTGACTAGGTCTTCCATAGAGGGGTGGAGGAAATGTCATGGTTGAACACCAAAAAGAGCCACATTGGCAGAGTTCTGTCTATCATTTGGCAGTTACCATATTACTTGACCTAAAAGGCTTTGTGTTCTCCCTAAAAATGTGTCTGCAGCAGATGACAAAACATCAGATGGTCTTTTTGTTCTAAAAATTCCCTCATGTATGCGTCCCCATGACACCTCTGGGTGCGAGGGCAGGGGGTTGAACTCTTTCCTCCACCAAAATGTGCAGAATGGTGAGGACAGCCTCCAAGCTCAGAGATGCTGAAGGGGGAACTGCACAAAGAGGTGTAGATCCTTATAAATCTAATCTATTCCCAAAGAGATTAAGGCTTGTTTTTCCTAGGCACCTTCTGTGGGCTCCTTAGCTGTGGGCTGTGGATCTCTAGAAGTCTGCTAAACCCCAGCAGTTTGGTAAATGCTTCAGTGACTGCCATTCAGGCTACACCTGAAGTGTCAGGAATTTGAGAATCGTGTTAACAACATGGTTTTGCCTCGGCTCCCCAGTGTGATTTAAATATTATTTCATCTCAGAGTTTAGCTGGGAGCTGCATCTTGAATACTCAAGTGACCATGGGGAGTCACGAATGTCCCAGCTGCACTACCAATGGAGTCATGACTGCCTACACCACCTCTGGGACAGCTGGGAGCTGAGATCTGGATATAGCTCTTGTCATGGGGTTAGGATGTCCTCCTCTGCCTCCCACTGGTGGTTCATGGCCAGGTTGTGAGACTGTCCATCTGGTGAATCCTGAAGCTGCTTTAAACCTGACCCTGGGGCTGTATGTGCTCCATTTTAGTGTCTGCCTGCATTGCTCGGACACTGGCACTGGTGGCTCTTACTTCTACCTGAGCACCTGAAGCAACTATGTCCCTTTGGTTTACAGCATGTCTTAAATGTAATGGCTCCCAACTCATGTGGTCATACTGCCTACAGTTGTCACCCTCAGGGAACAGATGACACCAGACAGGGAAAACACATGCAGATTTTGTTCACTACTCAAATATATCATGGATCTTGCTCAGGATATTTGAGAGAAACAGAGCAGGAAACTTCCTGAAGGAAGTGCTTAACCTCATTCTTCATCTGGATCATCACAGGACTCCTTGTGCAGTGTTTCCCTTCATTTCCCAGGTACTGACAAGGAACTCTCTTCCAGGTAAACTGCTGAAAATGACTGAAGACCTTGTTTTGGCCCAACCCTTCAGTAATTCTAGGTAGATTCCCACTGGTGTATTTGTTCAGCCTTCTTACTCTTCTCCTGCTCCACACGGTCCTCATGCCTTCTTGCAAACAAAACCTCCTGGGTTTCAGGTAGCCCATTGGCCCAAGCAGCATCCACTTCAGCATTTTCTTTTGACATTTACCAGATGGCTGAGCTTTCTGGGCTGTGGATGTGGATTGTGGCAGAACCTCATGCATCCATAACAACAACTCTCAGCTCCGTGTTAGCTGACACTGACTGACAAAACTAGCATCATCTTTTAGTTTTCTGTGCATTTTATTTATACATATCTATCTGCTGAACCCTATTGGCTACCCTGGATGACCCCTTACTATATATGATGGTGTGAAGGACTGTGATTTGGGCCACACTGTTGTTTGATTTGTTCTGTTGTATTTTGTTACATATTGCTCAAAACCTGAGGCTTCTTGCATAAGTGAAATGCAGTGTTCAAGCAGTAAGTTCTGAGGTTAAATGGAATGGCTTAAGTGCATATATATCGCACATTATAAATATATCTCTCAGCTTTATAGAAAAATACCTGTACTATGAAGGCAGTGTCTTTTTTTTTACTGTAGTATCTAGTTCACATAAGGAATCTTTCTGACACATAGGATTGTTAGTTATTTTTTTAACTTAAAAACAGCATAAAGTTTGATAGCTTTATTCAGCAGGGCACTGTGGAAATAGAGCAAATCAGCACAAATGCACAGCCTGTCAGAGTCATTCTTGTATAAAATATGACCCACAGTTTTGAAACATATGCTTACACAAGTTTTAAGTGGCATCTTCTTTAGTCAGCAAAATAAGATCTGGCTTGCCTGTGGGAAGTGGAGTCAGCACCTTCACCTGCTGAAGTGAGAAAGCTCCTGCAGTAATTGGTGCTGGTTTCCACTGCTGGTGTAAGGCTGAATGAAAACGTGAATCTTTGCACTTGATGCACACAGGGAAAACCCAAGAGCCTTCCCATTCATTATCTGTAAGCTGCTAGAAATGCAGTTTATCATACACCTAGCAGTCACAAACACTGTGGCCCCACTGTCTGGAACCCCCCATGTGGATAACCAGATTTCCCCCCCAGACTAGAAGCACTTAACTTTCCCACTAACACTTGTTTTCTATTTTGCTTCTCAGACATGACAGGGAGAGCCCCATACTGTTCCATCTTGCCAAATATGTGTATATATATCTTGTCACAGCTTATTTTACTGATGCATTGGACAGATTTAAAAGCCCTCCTTGGTCCTAGAAAGGAAATAATAATTAACACCTACTCTCACAATAGGGAACTATCATCTCTTCTGGAGGAGAGGAATAGGACTTGTCCTCCCACTCCTGACAGCTGCTGCTGGGAGTCATTTCTGAGCTGTCAGAGCCTCTTTATGAGCAGATTCTTTTGTAAGTTTTCATTGCCCAGACCAGTAGGTCTACACTTGGCATCTGCTTTTGCCTGTGATGACTTTTGTTCACCTTTCTCAATGTTTTCCCTATTTATTTCATTCTCTGCTGCATCTCTCTTCTGGTCACTCTTTTTCTCTGCTTTTACTTGGTCTTTATTTGATGATGAAAAGGATTTGATGATGCAAAAGATCATTATTTGTTGATGAAAAAGCAAATAAAATGTAAATCCAAGCTAGATTTTGTATTGGGCTTTCCTGGAGTTTTGGCAAATTCTTTGGACTGGGTAGAAAGAGTTAACCAAAGGAGGAATTGGATAGCCACTGGAAAGACAGATACTTCACTGCAGAGATTTCATTGCCGAGCAGTGCTTGTAAATGTGAGGAGAAATGTATGCATAAAGAGTTTGCCCAGGCTTTCCCAGCACAGTGAAATGGAGTCATCTGACTTTGTTTAAAGTTTTTTGATCATTGAGCAGGAGAACATTTCACTCATAAGGAGTATCTGCAACTGTGTTTGAACCTTTGACACGGGAAACTGAGGAAATTAAACCAGCTGCTACCAGTTTCTTTGGAGCCAGAAAGATGTAAAGCTTGCACAAAACCAAAATGGTCTTTTTTTTATTATATTATAATTTTCTGAAAAGAAAAAAAACAACCTATTTTTGGAAGAGGAAAAATCTCTGTGTTTGCATTTCTGTCTGTAATACAATGCGTGGGTGATAAGAGTCCTATGTTTAAAATTGTTATTGTAGGGAATGCAATGACTTCTGAAGTCGGATCAGGGATGGAATAAGGCTGGCTCCTTCTTCTGCCTTTGTCCTGTACAGAGCTGTGCCCCACAAGTGAGTTGCATAGTATCTTATAATGACCTTTCATTCAGGCTGTACGGAGGTGCTTTAAGTCAACTGGTAGGAGCAAGTGACCCCTGACCTCCTGATATTCACTGAGTGCATGGAGGAATTTTCTGCTGCTGATGGGTGGTCCCAGTAGACAGTGGCCGCAGATGTCTACTCCTGATAAATCCAAAGTTCAGCTAATGGGAGGGAACCTGTCACTGGCTTCACTGGAGAGTGAAATATGTAAACTACAGGCAAGTGTTTCTGCTGGCTTTTAAGCTCCGTTACTGGCTGTGGAGTCTGAAAACCCTCGATGGTGCCTTGCCTTGGGGTAGGTTTCAGTGCTCTCCTGAAGTCCTTCCACAGCTGTTTTGCTCCTGTCCTGGGAACCCAGCTGCACCATGTGCAGACACCTCTGAGCTCCTTTGCTCTGATATCTGGGAAACAGGACCAGTTGCTGGGCATGTGAGTTCCCTTTATTTTCTGGGTCTTGCTTTGTGCGTCTGGTGGCAAGCAAATTTGACAGAGTCCACCTCACAGTGAGTTAGCCTGGTTAATCTGTAATTAGGACTTGCACTGGAAACCTTCAGCAGAGAGCCCATTCTTAGACCAATTTCTGCCTCTTTGGTCGTAGCAGCTTTTTGGAGTGGTTAGCCAACTATCATCACTGGCTGTGACAACTTATTCAATTTCCCCCATTCCTCTTGCCCATTCCCCTCTTGCTCACCTCTTCTCTTCTGGTGCCGGTTATTTCTGTAAGCCCTTTTATGCATCTCAGTGCCAATAAATATTAATAAAGGTATATCACTTTACTGCTGGTAGAGTGGGAGAAGAGGTGAACGACATATATTTTACTTCTTCAGAGGCTTGTCTCCCTTTGGCATGACTTTTCCTCCCAGAAGAATTGCCATGTTATACTCTAGTTTCCCTTCCCAGATGAACTACATCCTCAGATCTGTCTGGCTGTGATCCAAGCTGCTCCAAGTCAGTAGGAGCTGGGAGAAAAGTTTAACATGCAAATTGAAAATGCCAAATTTTGGCTTTGTTTATTGCTAGTTTTGTAGAATGGAGGAAGTAGAAAGACTTTCTGTCAGAACAGCTCATTGTTATTGTTATTCACTTTGAGTAAATGAACCTCTGATTTGCAGTAAGGGGAGTGTCTGGGAGGCTAAGAGAGACTGGAAGAGCAGTGCTATAGGAACAATCCGAGTCATGCCAGAAGAGTGTGACACTGGGAAATGTGTGGCATTGGGAGGGCACCTTTAAGCAGTTGAACTTTATGACTGCTGGAAAACAGTGGAGAAGACACAACTGCAGAACTGGTGTGTTGTTACACTGAGGCAGGTGTAATGAGACTTACGAGCTCAGTGCTGAGAACTTTCCATATGAGTGCTGTATACTGCGCTGACCCAGTGTTTCACTTTTTAGTTACACCACTTCTGTTTGAAAGACACAATTCTGTGATCACACATTCCATTAAAACCGAGAACATTTGTTTATGCAAATTCAATTCATCCTTTGGGAAACAGTTTCCATGAACAGCTTTTGAGATGCCTGAGGTGCTCCGCTGAGAATGCAGTGCTAAGAATGCGGTTTTAATGTCATGGAGTGAGAGCATTTTATATAGGTGATGTTTTGATCTGGGACAAACCAGAAGAAGACCAGAAATGCTTGGCTAAAGTTAAGTAATAAATATTAATAATTCCATATCAGAGAAGAATGTACCAGGAAAAGAAACTAACCCAAAAAAGTGTGTGAACAGCTCAACGTAAGACCGATGCTGTCATCAGCATTTGTGCTCCCTTTGTGCAGAAAGGGGTTGATATGAAGAAGAAATGGGGAAGTTCATGTGTGAGCACTTGTATGCAAAGGTGTCTGAAGAATATGGGAGACAAACCTGAGCTGAATTTGAGAAATGGAAAAGATAATGAAAAGGTCCAGAGTTGAGGTACAATACTGTTTAATATGAAGCTAGTTTATACATAGCTGCCCCTACTGTTTGTATTTGTTCAGTTTTCTTCTGGATGTGCTATAAACCTGGAGATGAGCAACAATGCCACCTGCCATCTAAACTTTAGCGTTAATATACAGACAAAGAATGGTCTTAGCTTAGTGGTGTAAAGTTTATGTCCTTATTTATGGAAGCTGAAATGTTATCTGAAATGGACCATAAATCACTTGATATCATTGTCAAATTGGGTCTGCCCAGCACTCTGCCTAGAACAGAGACAATTTTTAACTTCAGAGATGTGATTTGTGTATCTAATGCAAACCTGATGGAGGGATGTTAATAGCAGGCACATACTGGAGCATTTGATGAAAGTCCCAAGGTACGCATCACTTAAAAAAGCCCTCTACATTTTTAATTGAAATATGGATTATAATACCTGTGATGATTCCATGATGAAAATCTGTATGAAGTCATTACTACAAGAACAGTATTCTCTTAGCTTCCCTCACCCATTCAGAGAAGTAGCTCCTCATAAAAAATGGGATTTCCTTTAAGACAGCAGCAAAGTGATTCATAAGGAGTTGAAGAAAATTTGTTGAAAAAGATAGATGAAGGTTACTTAGGGATGGAACAAGAGACAGGCTAGAGATTGCCAGTGAATAATGATATTGAAAAAGTTGTCTAGGCTTGTTGCATATGTCAAAAATACAGACCACACTGAGCGGAATAGTGTCATATTGGTGTTCCAGGGAAAAATAAGTGCTTTTCTATCCATAGCTACTTGTTGGACTTGTGAAAACAGTTTGAAAGAGTAATAATGAAGGCAGCTTTGCAAAACTGAATATATTTGGGCAAAATCACAATTAAATTGAAACTTGAACAAGACAGTCTATTGTGGTTTTAGTGTCTTTCATAATTTCCCGTTTTTCTTTTTTTTTTTTCTTTTCATGTATTGAATTGCAGCAGAATCCACTTTTAAAGATTGCTTATGAACATCTAACTTCAAAATAAGTTCAAACAACATCACTGACACTGGTGGGACTAGAAAGACAGATGACACTATGGTTGCTGATTCTGTTATTTTCGTTAAAGGAGAACACCTAGTTACAGAGTAGATCCTAGAAAGCCCCTATGGGTCAAGGTCTGTTGAGTTAATCACTACACTTAACAATATCTGGATTTGAAATAACTGGGGAAGAGTAAAATTCTATATTTCTATGTCTGATTCTAAGTCCTTACTTGTGGAAGTAGTGTGAGTTACATCAATAAGACTATTCACACGGATAAGCATTAATCATATGAGTAATGAGAAAGGGTTGAAGGGTCATCCTTAAAGTTGCTAAGAAACTTTACAGCTGCTTCATATGGCCCAACTATCATTATATTTCCCCAGGTATTCCTTCTAATGCAGCAATGATTAATTAACTAGGGTGATACTGACCCCATGCTGTTTTGTTCCCTGTGCAAGCCCCCCTAATGATGTCTCGAGGTCTGAGGTGGGTGTGAGAGGTGTGGAGGCCAAAAGCCTACAGCAGTCCCTCTGCATGAGGTGCATTCCGCCCTCTGCCAGTTTTGGGTTTCCTTTCTCAAGAAAATTGTCTTGGCCCCTGAAATGAAATTTCCAGTCCCCATTTGCCTCTTCACATCCCTGTCTGAGCATATCAGTTATCATCCCATGCTATGGCACATGGAGTGTAGGAGAAGTATTTATAGCTAGCCATGGCTATCAGGAGAGATTTGCAGTGCAATCTTCAGTTGTTCCACATGTGTCTTTATTAATTACTTCCTTTCCCTGGAAAAGTAAGTCCACATCTTCGAAAATGAGGCCAAATATTCTCCCAGGTGTTTTGTTCCCACAGCATCTACAGCCAGAAGGATGTCGTTTCTGCGGCCTCTGACTGCCCAGGGACTGTCCCTACTTATCCGTGATCCTGTTACCAGAAACTTCCATTAGCCTTGATGCTGAATGATCCAGCAACTCATTACTTCACTTCTGAATTTGCCTTCTGAAGGGACAGTCATGGTCATATCAAAACCATCTGCTTTTCTTATACTGAGTACCAGAGCACAATGTATGGTTTGCATTAATGGCAGGATTTTCAGCAGCATAGGAAAATATTTCCAAGCCTCCAATTATTTGATTTACTGTTACCCTTGCTTCTTATATGGTTTCAGTGTCACATAAGAGGAACCTTTTTCTGTTTGTTCACCCTTTCAGGAAGAAATTGGTTGTTCATGGTTTTTCTTAACCTTGCTCTGAGATATGTTTACTTATTTTTGATGCATTAATGTCTTTGGTCACACCTTAAGAAAAGCTTTACAAGGACCAAGACAGTTTGGTTTTGGAGTTTCATACTTTCTTTTGAAGCATGTGGCCATTTCTGGACACTCAGTACACAATGGTGGTCTGCATCAAGGGATCTGAGTTCTTATGTGCTTTTGCTCATCTACTGTAGAGGCAGATTTCTGCTCCAAATTATGTGTTCATTTAATAGAGTTCTTTGAGCTTGTACCTGCAAATGGGCTATATGAAGAAACAAGTTATTAGACAAAAGGCAAGATGGTATAATGGAGAAGAGGCAGTTCTCTAGTTCAGCTAAGCTAAGAGAGGTTATAACTACTGGTGAGAAACTAATGTAAAAAAAAAAAGAGAAGCAAGCATCAGAAAAGACATGGCTGAATCTAGAAGTAAAAAACAGCTTTTCTCCTCTTAGCAGTGACCATTGCACTTATCCTGAACAATATCAGCATTGTTTGGAAACAAAACCCAGGCTACAGACAACAAATTCAGAGATTACTGGTTTTATAGTGAAAGGTAGGAAAATAAAAACTCTGGGCTCTTCACATGCAAAACAATTTTCTTATACTTCTGGCTGGATTAATTCATAAACAAATTGTGAGAATGTGTACTAGTTAATTCTACTGTAATAAATATAACACATCAGAACATGTAAGCTTATCCTAAACCTTGCAGGGAGACAGGTAGATGCTGATTGTTGCTTCACCACTTCTGAGTTTGTCAGCAGAGGTGTGGACTACCGCTTCATGTGTGGAGGACACTAACACTCATTACATGGCCTTCTTCTACACTCCACTTCAGGAAGGCACTTCACAAAATGTTCAGCTTTAACTGGGTGCTTTTGTTGTACTCATTTAAGCACTGATAGACTTTCAGAACTACAAATGCATCCCTAAAACAAGGTCTGGGAAAACGTAAGTCCTGCCTTGGAGCAGAAATGCCAGGCTGAGCAGAGCAGGTCAAAATTGTCATCATTTGCTACCTGGAAAAAAATTAAAAAGAAAAGGGGTATCATTTTCCCCACTATTATTTAACTTAGTTACCTCTCTCAGTGGGAAAAGGTGAAATAGGTTTTAGGCCATTGTGATAAACTTAGGAGACCTAAGCTCAAATACTTGCTTTGGTGTATCTTCAGGTTATCGTCTGTCTTTCTTCCAGAGAGTGATGGAATTTGCTTACACATTTACTGTCTTGCCTTTTTACAGACAAGAATTTTTGTGTCTGGGTTGGAAGAGGGAGTTATTGTTGGTTCTGGTCGGTAGTGTCTCCATCTACATAGAGAACTTTATTGGATTTTTCTCTTTGTGTGCCTTTCTTTCTTTCTTTCTTTCTTTCTTTCTTTCTTTCTTTCTTTCTTTCTTTCTTTTCTTTCTTTTCTTTCTTTTCTTTCTTTTCTTTCTTTTCTTTCTTTTCTTTCTTTTCTTTCTTTTCTTTCTTTCTTTAATTTTTAAGTATTTTCAACATATTTCCTTGTTATCAATGCAGTGTGACTTTGCAAAATAAAACCAAAATGAAACCAAACCCCAAAGAGTCCCAAACACCCAAACCCAACAAAAACCAGTAGTCCAGAACATGTTACTAAAGAAAACAACTGTTCAATGCACATAAGTGTATGGAAAGTCTCTTCTTGAAGTCACGTGGGACTGGTCATTGGATCATTTGTGCATTAAAACAGAAGAAAAGGGAAAAGGATAATGATAACAAGCATTTTTATCACAGGTAGTTAATGTATACTGCCCAATGAAACTTTCTGTTTGTCAATGAAAATACCCATGTTAGAAGAAAAGGAAAAGGAAACCCAAGAAATGGTATGGCAGATTCCCACACTTGATTCTCATTCAGCACCTCAGAAGAAGATAGACCTCTGCCAGCATGCCCAGGGAAAACTTATTTCCAACTCCAGATGAGTTATTTCTTACCCAAATCTGCACTTTGTCTTTCTTGCTTGCTCCTTGGCATGCTTTGCTTTTGCTTTCTCCGTGAACAACTGCCTATCAAACCAGTATCACACACAAGTTAGCTGTTTCCATCAAAGTAAAACAGAAGCAAGGGAACTTCCCTTCATAGGAAAGAGCTTTTTAAAGAAAGGCCTGTCCTGCTGGCATAAATCAACAAAAAGCAAGCGTATTCATTTAGCTATCCAAAAAGTCCTAATATGTCATCATGTCATGTACAGCATTCGGTTGCTTTATTAGTGTTATCCTTTTCTCTTTTTAGAAAGCAGTTCATTTCAGTGAGCTTGTGAAGTACAATATACTGTATTAGAGGTTTCATTATTCACAGGGATGAATAGAAAAAAGAAAGATCTTTCCACACATGATTAATACCTCAGCTGAATACCACGTGCTGGATGTAGGCCATCCATCAGCAATTTAACATCTGTAATCTGGCCATGGTGAGTCACTGTTAACATCATGAACAAATCATGGATGCTCTGTGGTCTTAACATGGTTTATGGGCCTTGTATGAATTGAATGTGTGTTCAGCCTGGGGATGAAATCTGGATGGTCTAAATTAGAGGCAAAGGAAGTTATGAAAAGCAGCCTTGCCATTTAATTATTTATTAAGTAGATATATCTGAGTACTGTTTGTGAAAGTCTGGCTTTTGGCCTTTTCCTAACAGGGAAAGGTTAGGGGATGGGAACCAGTGGGATTTAACAGAAAATCGGCAATATAGAAGAATAAAACAAAGGGAGATGATAAAATCCAATACACAGGCACGTACTTTAACCTGTAAAGGCATACACAGTGTTTGATGATAAGTCTGGTTTTGTTTAGTCCTACCTAGTGCTGTGAGCTGCTGTGCATCCCACCAGGATAGTGGGCAGTGTGTGGGCTTTCCCCCCACTGGTATCTCCGTCCCTGAGAATAGGTGACCTTTTTACACTGTGCTTGCTCAGTGCTGTGGTTCTTCTACTTTTAACTTGAATGGGGACTTAAGTGACCTAGAGTCAGAAGATGTGGCCTGCAGAATAACCTGACTATACTCATCTCCTGCATAAGCTGATGCTCATCTCTAGCTGCACTTGTTAATTTGTCAGCAGGGAAACTGCTCCCCTATCTAGACAAATTTCTCTGTGCCATGATCCCTTCATTCTGGGCATGATGACAGCAAGTGGCATGTCTCTGTGCTCAGCCTTGCTTGCTTCCCCAGCCCCAGACATCCACAGAGATGCCCATGTTGGCAGTCTACTGGCTTGTGGCTCTGGGGACCCTTGGGACAACATACTCTGGGAAAGCCCAGTATCACCCCTGGGGTCCTCTTGTTTTCCTGGGTGTGACAGAATTTATTGACCATCAAGGAACATTACAGAGTTCAGCTATTCATTCAGGCATTTTCTGAAGAGGAAGGTGAATTGGACTGGGAGAGTCTTTTTCTTTCTTTGGTGGCTTGGGGAGTGTTACTGTGGCTGCTGTCAGCTTCGATATATTATGTAATACATAAAGATACTCATTGTTCCTGCAACTTGATTGCATGATAGCTGCTTTGGCAGTGCAAATAAATAAATAAACTGGGACATGCCTGGTGCTGTCTGGGGCTGTGGGGCTGTATAATTCACAATTTCCAGTCTTCTCCATTCATGAAGAATAAATCTGACCCAGTCCAGACTCCTGCTATAGTTTTGTCTCTGTCTTCACAGAAAAGCAGAGCAATAGTTCCTTCAGGGTAAACCAGTCAGGATCACTTTCTAAAAGTGTTGTTGAATGGCAGGTTCTTGAGGGGAACATGAATAACTTTTGTAAATTGCCTTCAAAAGCAGCACAGGATCTTTCAGTCAGTTTTAAAAGAACTGTTTACTGTTGCATATGGCAGTCATTATTTGGAATAATAAACCCACTGAGAATCTGAACATACATGGGCCAACAGATGGGTCATCGTGCTTAGCAATTTAAGCAAGTAATTTGCTTCAATCACTAGGACACAGCACATGAAAATTACTAATTCCCTTCTGAGACACATACAACAAAGTGCCACAGGTTTCTGAATCTTGTGGCCTTTATGGAAATGTACACCTTCTCTTTGTGATTTGGGACCACTTTTGCTAGCCTGCAGCGATTTGTTTTATATTTCTTACTAATTTCCTCCCCCTACCCCCGTATTTTCTGATTTGAATCAAGAGAAGATAAGAAGTGGACAACTATAGAGTTATGTTGCAATGCAAGGTAATCTGTATTTGGGAACTGCTATATGAAAGCTGAGCACTATGCAACAAAACCAGAGAAGCACTTCTGCTATTTTTAGTATGCATCCCATCTTCCTCTGAAATGATTAGAGCTTTATCAGCCAGGAACACTATGCAAATATATATTTTAATTATCTTTGGTAGCAACAGAAGAGAATTTGTTACCTTACTTGCAGTTTGCCAACTGGATTAGCTACTGAGGTCTCCTGTTTCTCCCCTTTGAAAGCAGACTTTCAGCTCCCAAAGCCTCTGAAGTCACAATTGAGAATTTAAAGTTTGCCGTCATCCCTCAGTGGATGAGGCAGTGCAGACAGCACAAGGACCTTGGTACCATTGCACAAATGTGTTTCTGCTCTGAATTAGGGCTATCATTATCATGGTGTCTTCAAGTCCAAGGAGTGTTCCAGAGTGTCTGCTGTGACTGACAGGAGGGTGCAGCTCATCTTACCAGTAAGGATGGCTTGTGTAGTATTTGCTGACCAGTCTGATATGAAAATTTGCTGTGAGTTACCTTAGAGCTCTAGTTGTGCAGTGCAGCATCACCATTAGAGAACCAGGAAATACATCAAGCTGTGGTCCATCCAGGTGGCACAGCCCTGTTTCAGTGGCCAAGGTTTGCTGGCAAGCATGAATTCTGCAAAAGAAAAAGAGCTTCTTTGGGCAGAAACTGCCTTTGCAAAAAAACCCAGCCCACTCTGAAGGGCTTCATGATGTTACTATAGGATCATAAACCATGTCACCCAAGGCTCTGTCCAACCTGGCCTTGAACACTGCCAGGGATGGAGCGTTCGCAACATCCTTGGGCAATCTGCGTCTGTGTCTCACCACCCTCACAGTAAAGAACTTATTCCTTATATCCAACCTAAACTTCCCCTGTTTAAGTTTTAACCTGTTACCCCTTGCCCTTTCACTACAGTCCCTAACGAAGAGTTCCTCTCCAGCACCCTATAGGCCCCCTTCAGATACTGGAAGGCTGCCATGAGGTCTCCACGCAGCCTTCTCTTCTCCAGGCTGAACAGCCCCAACTTTCTCAGCCTGTCTTCATACAGGAGGTGCTCCAGTCCCCTGATCAACCTCCTGGCCCTTCTCTGGACTTGTTCCAACAGTTCCATGCCATTCTTATGATGTTGAGGACACCACAACTGTACACAGCGCTCCCAGTGAGGTCTCAAAAAACATGCCTGATGATACGTGGCTGTGAAACAGTGCAACTGGAATGGGTTGTGAAATGATGCAAGTGGTTTTGGCACCAGGTGCCAATGCTGCCGCATGCCAGTCCCACAAAAACTTCCCACAGGTCTCTTCAGTGTATGCGTGTCTGCGCACCCAGAGGAGCTCTCTGGCAGCAACAACGTGGTTACACTCATCTAAGTCACATTCAGCCCAGTGACCGATCGGGTAAGAAAACTTAATCTGTTCTTGAAGAGCCTGGTGGGCTGCAGTGAGCATGGTGGGTCCTTGTGCAGGGCTGGAGCTGCTGTACCTCTCTTTGTGAGCCCTCTCTAGCCTGTGGCAAATACGGTCAGATACATTTATCTAAACTGGAGTTCATTTAAATCTCCTCTCAACCAACAAGGAGCTCATTAAACCTTTGTAACTCGATAGCAGGGTTTTGTAAATAGCATGCTTACCTAAACCTCTCTGCATTATGATCAGTGCTGTCATATGAAATTTAGCTGCTGATATTTCATTTTTAGCCATAAACA
The DNA here is from genome assembly GCF_034315485.1 of Pezoporus occidentalis. NCBI lineage: Eukaryota > Metazoa > Chordata > Aves > Psittaciformes > Psittacidae > Pezoporus > Pezoporus occidentalis. The sequence continues at coordinate 1,117,037 of NW_026914319.1, read as the reverse complement.
TTTAATAATATCTAATATGAATTTCAAAGTTGCAATATTTACTTATTAGCCAATGCCCTGTGAGAGTAGAAATAAAACTTGTCACCAGTACATTGTCCTAGGGATTAAAAAATTTGAGGGAGTTGTGAAGAGAAATCCTTTCCTCTGTTGAGAAGTCTGTGGCTTGTATAGAGAAAAGCTCATGGAGCACTGAATGTCTTTATGAAGCAGTAAATGCCCCCCAAAAATGGAAAGGGAGAGAAATTTGACTGATTAGAAAAACAGAATAACAATGCATGTCCCAGTGCATACTTGTCTTAATGACTGCTTCTTGTCAGAATAACAAATTGCTGCTAAGCTTTAAAAAAAAATATTTTACTTTGACATTTCCAAAATGATTTTTTTAAATGTATGATTTCACAATAATTGTTTCATTGAGAAACAATTGAGCAGAAAAGCTTGGAGACAGGCTTTTTTTTTGGCCCAAACTAGGATAAATTTGTTTTTCTTTCTCCAAGAATGACAAAACATGACTGGTCTTGTATCTGGAACCTATTCTCTCTGAAATTCTTCTGCTTTTTTTCCTCTCTCAGCCGAGTCCCCATGGCACACCTGAGCCTTTCACCAGGCTCCTGACCTCTGTTCTTCGCACTGTGCCCTCAGCCTGACTGTATTCCTTGAGCACATATCGCCAGGCAGAGTGAGAAGTGGGGACCAACAGTAGCCTGTGTGACCTGACTCAGCCCCTTCAAAACCAGCATGGAAATTCCTGTTGGGAACCAGCTGGTTTTGCATGTGTTAGTGGTTTAGCCCTACTTTCTCTTTTATCTCTATTATTTCAGCAATGCCGCTGTGGTTTCTAAACTCTTTGGTTACAGCACACACTGCATTGCCCTCCCTGCCCATTGCCTTCAGAGCCTAACGCCTTCAGTCTGTTCAGAGAGGAAAGTCTTAATGAATTTAGAAAAGAAAAAGTTCCAGGTGTTTTTAGCAAACTATCAAAATTCACTGGCTTTTCTTTTTGTAAGAAAGTTTTCGCAACCTGATAAAAGCCTATTTGCGTAGCAAACAGATCATATGTCAGCTAGAGGTGTGAAACCTTAATAGAAAAGAGCCACATGCCAGCTCGGGAGAGAAAAACCCAACAGTCTCCAAGTGTCACCATGTGCTTTCTAATTCTCTCTCAAAACAAATCAGTCTCTAAGAAGAAATTTAAAAAATGGTGTTAAAAAAAGATATGGGCAAAACACAATTCCAAAGTAATATCAACATATTGACATGAGGTTTAGATACCTTTCTTTTTTAGTTTACACAGAAAAATAGGCAATTCATAAACTACAGAGTTTTTCAAACTTACACTGAATGAGTCTTTACAGGCAGTGGGTGCACTGGGCTTCATTCACTGAAGTGGTGAGCATGAATCCCATTAGGGGACAAAAACTCATAGTTATGGTAGTACATTTCCTGCATCTTGTGTTGAAAGGCTGGTGAAATGACTCAGCAAAGAATCCTTTGTGTGAACATCTTGTTTCATGTCATGGCAGACAGATAGCATTTCATAGGAATGATGCCTGATACAGGACGTTTCATCAGCAAAGCTCAGAGTGCTCTATTGAGAAGATACGAGATACCTTGTTTTCCGGGTCTGAAAATACGCAGCAGCTTCTTAGAGCAGAGCTGCAATGGACTGGAATGTCCTTAAGGTACAAGCCTTTATTCTAGCTACCTTCCACTACCAAAAGGAAATATAGGTGCTGGAGAGGTGTGTCGAGACACAGCTATACGCAGTAGGGAAATCTGTCACCTTTGTCTGACACATTTTGATTTGTTTCCTGACCACAGATTTTTATTTCATTTCTTTCTCTCCCCTCCAACTCTTCCCCAGTTGCAAGCTTTATGCTGCCCCAGACAACAACTGTTTCTGTGCTCTTGCAGGGGTGTCTCTCCATGCTGTGCCAGCTGCTGTGGGTTGGAAGTGTAGCGTGCTCTTGGAAAGCTGAAGGCCAGATGACATTGCTTTCAAAATTGCTATTATTACAAATGCTGCCTGCCTGGTGGGCTTCCTTCTGTCTTTGCACAGTCTGCAAGGCAAGATGCTGGTAGTTTTGCACAGTGTGGGCATGGTATAATGCTATATACAGCCCCTCTATGCAAGGATGACTGATAGGTATTAAGGGGATAATGGATAGACCCACTTGCAGACCTCACATGCTGATTTGATGGCTGGTCTCCTGCTAATAGCAAGGCTCTTTGTCAAGGGTCAAATTCCTTGGTACATATTGTTGTGCCATATTACAGAGATTAAAGTCACCTGCTGTATTTGAAGCTCTAACTGACCTATGTGTGATGATGATCCCTCACAAAAGGGCTGATAGTCCATGATCACTTTTTGCTGAATTAAATATTGGTTTTGGTACAGTTTTTCATAGTAATTTTAAGCCATAGGTTTACCTTTCAGAAGCTTGCTTTTTATGTCTTTTTAGTTCTATATTTCAATATATTTTTGGCATGATTGCAAGTTCTGTTCTTTCATGATGGTGACAACTGCTATGTGTGCTGCCTTGCTCACGTCTCTCTTCCTGTCTGCTTAGGCATATAGCAAAGTACGCTGCAGGTGTAGAGCCAGGAGGGATTTTTACTTTCTCCCCTCCTGTCAAGGTCTCAAGGTCTGTCTGTCCCCCTTGTGCACTTCCATCAGGGCAGGGCAGTAAAGGGGAAAATATATAGGATCAGTGAACTCCAGAAGAGAGGCATTATCAGAGGAATTCATCCACATCAGCAATGAATGAGGCTGCAGCTCTTGAGCACCTGCAGCCTCCCCTCCATGCAAGCTTCCCCACAAGCTTCAGAGATGACAAGTTATGTGTACAACAGACAAAAAACTCTCCTGGGTCTAAAATGAGGCTTATGAGGAGCAGACAGTGTGCACAATCTGGAGATGACAAAGAACTGAGAATTGGGTGAGACAGAATATTTGAAGTAGAAAAGCATAAGTAAATCAAGAAGAGTTAAACAGAGTGCACATTGGTCTGCATGAGCTGTGGCAAAAAGCACAAGGAAAAGCATGGGGGAAGATGACATCATTTTGCAATAGGTTGTAAGGAGCATACATATGAAACTAAGTGACTGCAGGGTTACTGCCTTGAATACAGTATCATAACAGAAAATGAGTGGACCATCGAGTGCAAATAAAAGGTCTTGTTTAGTTGGACCTGGACACTGAAACGTGATCTGTCTTGGTGCTAGGAAGAGTAATATAATCATTACTTTGGCAGTGAAGTGAACAGAAAGTAGAATATAGGACTGAGAGCAGTCACCTTTCTGTGTGGAGTAGCAATATCCCAGCTGAATATATTGAGATGACACAAACAGGAAGAAAAAACCCTACAATATCTTTAATTATAGCAACATAAATTGCATCTATCAGTGGGGTAAACACATATCCAGGTTTTGGCCTCAGCAAAAATGCTCAGCTGCCTGGAAGGGCATAGACCACATTCTCTGAGGAAAAGGTGAAGCCTGTCTTTTAAAGGTGATAGAAACTCAGAAAAAAAGAGCTGGAAGACGACAGACTTTCCATACCTCAAGTCTGAAGACAAGTTTCTTTTGCACTACGGAAGAGGTGCAAAGAGGCTTTTGATCTCACAGCCATAAGCAAAATAGCCCCAGACCCTGGTTAAGGTACAAAAGGACCCATTCCTTTACTTAAGTGTAAGCCCAATGGAAGAAATTCAATGTGTAGAAGGATCATGTTCCACTGCTTCTGAGTAGATGATTATTGAAACCAAATATTTTTTTACTTGTAATGTAGCAGCAGGGTTCTGGCACTCTCCTTAGGAGAAACACAGAACATGTTTGTTCAGACTTAAAATATGCAAAAGGAACTATTTCCCCTGCTTACTGGTTGGTTTGTGCTTGGCACCTGTGGCAGCTCACTGCAAAATACAACAGATTTGTGATGGTCTAGAGGTTACTAGACTCTTTGCTTTTGAGAGAAAAACATGATCAGAGGCTCCTAGCAACTCTGGACTGAGCAACTTCTGCTAGAGGGAAGTTAAATACACCACCAGCACACCATGGAAAAAGCACGTGTGAGAGAGCAGGTAACAAGACTCAATGTTCTGAGAGATCACAGTACGGCTATGACCATCACAAAGACAGCTTATGAATAAGCAAAAAAGTGTTTCAGAGATTATGAATCATGCAGAGAAATGCAGGTCTTAATTAACTACCCAAAGGAACAATCCAGTATTGTAAGGGCAGGGGGGTATTGGAAAAATTGCAATAGCCCTGGCAGTAATGAAGGAGTGACAGAGACTCTAGCCCTGAAGCATTCTGATAAGCACAAAATTAAAGTGTCCCAATCCACTTCCACATCAAGGGCACAACAAATATAGGTGGTCCTCTGGAGACTAAAACCAGTCCTGTGCTGCCACAGGGAAAATCCACCTGGCCACATGGCAGCACAGAAGCTAACTGAGCATCACTAATCACAGCTGATACTGCACACTTAGGACCCAACTCTGCCTTCATTTTCTATTGAGTCTAGCATGTACTAACGTGAGTAGCCCTGCTGACTGAAAATCTTACCAATGTATATGAATACCTGAAGGCAAGGTATAAAGAAGACAGAGGTGAAAAGAAGACAGAGGTGAAACTATTAAGGGGTGTGAGCTTTCAAACTGTGTTATCATGATGATTCACAGTCAGGTATGCTCGTTGAGAGGACTGGTTTTTGAGGGCTTGTTCTTCTGTCAGTTTACTACCTCCCACAGGAGACTACGAGCTCTGTTCTGCTTTGTTTTTGTGGGTCCTTTCTGGATGTGCTCACTTGCCTTCCAGCAAGTGCTGCCCTGTGACAGGCCCATTATGTCCTAATTGATGGTCTCCAGCAGCAGAGGATCTTAGACCAATCTGAAATATTGTGAATATAGCTGAAAAAAAATATCAAGACTTAGCAGCACTTCCTGTTGCTGGTTTATCTAAGATAAATGGAGCATCTCTTAGGAAAACACAGCAAAACATGCTGAAGACTGGAGAGAATCATTCTTTGACCTATCTGCAAAATGAAGTTGATGAAAGAGGCTTTTACTCTTCATACAGTAACTGCATGCAGATAATTGAGTCTGCTATTCATACACAAGAGGCAAGGGACAGCCTGGGTATAAACACACACTGCTGTTTTTGCAAGCTCCTACAAGAAAAAGGCTTATTAAGAAGGCTTAGAGAGTTACTTCATGTGGCTACAAGCATCAGGTGTACCTCAGGTTGGGGAGAAGACAACACCACAGGGAAACACTAGGAAATAATGCAGAGATAAGACCTGATATGGAAAGCTGGGCTGAAAGAGCAGGCAATACAGAGCTGATTGATGTAGGATCAGAAAATGGTTCTCCAAAGCTGGATCTTCTAGCTACCTTCTGACTCAATATGAACATGTTTTTTTTTCCTTACCTTTCGCTGATGGATATCACATAAGTGGCTGGTTTTTACATTAACTTTTGGCCAAGAACCGTGGCATGTCTTTGTGCAGCTATTCTTTCTGGAAGTTCTCCCATTCCATTCATTTGACTGAAGCAGATACATGTTTAAGCTCTGGGACATAATTTTCAAGATGATGATACTTCTTTTTCTTGTCATAGAATGTCCCAGGGCTGACACAGGCATTTCTTTTAGGATACCTGATACATCCCTGTTTTTAATTTCAGTTATCAAACATTAGCTTTCAGTATTTATTCAAGACATAGCTCTACAAAGCAGAGTGGTGTCCTGTGGCTAGCAGGAACAAACAGACCAGTGAAGTGAGAAATAACTGTGATAAACACAATGGAAAGAAGAAAAGAAAGGATGCTGGACTGTAAAAAACAGTAAAACTGTTTATATACTCAGGGTGACCATTAGCAACATTTGCTTAAAGTTTCACGACAAACTCATTCATAATGCAAAGTTTCTGGCAAAAATTCTTTACTCTGAGGAATATGAAAAGTCACTTTTCAGCTAGAAGCTGCTATATAAGCCAACAGACATAAGTCCTTTCATGGGTTTTTAAAACTAATCTTTCAATTGACAATTTTGTGAATCTGGAAATGCCATTTCCAAATATCTTGATGTTTTCTTCTGCAGTAGAACAGCAAAAAGGCAGATTCTATGGTTTAACATTGGAGAACCTGAGGCATTTCACAAGAAGACCAGCTTCACATTTTTTCCAATAACCAAAGCAGATGGCATAGATTATTGTACACAATAAACCCTGCATATGGGTGTACCAGAGCTGGACACAAATTAACTTTCTTTCCTTAAAAGGAATCTGCAATTTTAACTTAATGATGGGAAGGAATCTTGTATTTTTTCTGACTCTAACCCTAACCCTAACTCTAGGTACTTGGTTTCTTGTTGTGCAATTCTAGTGGACTGAAACTTTTTGATATAAATAATTTTCAATATTACAGATATTAATAATACTTCTTTTCAACATGGTTACAAATGATTCTGCCAGGATTATATAACAGATTTATTCCTAGAGAATTTGGCGCTTTTTTATGAAATCCAGGTAGATTCAGAATGTTTTTTTTAAGGTATAATAAGATATACATAAGATATACATAAGATATATATAAACCTCATGCTCACAGGCCCTTGTACTCATGGGGGACTTCAACCACCCTGACATCTGTTGGAAGGATGGTACACCCCAGCACAAGCAATCCAGGAGGTTCCTCGATTGTGTGGAAGACAACTTCCTTCTGCAAGTAATAGAGGAGCCGACAAGGAGAGGTGCCATGCTCGACCTCGTGCTCACCAACAGGGAAGGGCTGGTTGGAAATGTGACGTTCCAGGGCAGCCTTGGATGCAGGTATCATGAGATGCTCAAATTTGAGATCCTCAGGACAGTGAGAAGAGCGTGCAGCAAGCTCACTGCCCTGGACTTCAAGAGAGCAGAGTCTGGCCTCTTCAGGAACCTGCTTAGTAAGGTTCCATGGGATATAGCCCTAGAGAGCAGGGGGGCCCAAGACTCTTGGTTGATATTCAAGGATCACCGGCTACAAGCTCAGGAGTGTTGCATCCCAACTAGAAGGAAGTGCAGCAGGAGGGCCAGGAAACCTCCTTGGATGGATAAGGAGCTGCTGAGGAAACTTTGAAGGAAAAAAGAGGCTTATAAAAGGTGGAAGCAAGGACAGATGGCCTGGGAAGAATACAGGGTTGTTGTCTGGGAAGCTAGGGACCAGGTTAGGAAAGCTAAGGCCCAGTTAGAATTTAACTTGGCTAGGGGTATTAAGGATAACAGGAAGGGATTCTTCAGGTACACTGCAAATGTACAGACTAGGGACAATGTAGGCCCCCTCAGGAAGCTCTCAGGAGAACTGGCTACCCTGGATTTGGAGAAGGCTGAGGTTCTGAATGATTTCTTTGTCTCGGTCTTCACTGGCAAAGGCTCTGACCGCATCACCCAAGTCTTGGAAGGTAGATGTAGGGACTGTGAGAATGAAGACCTTGGGCCCACTGTAGGAGAGAAACTGGTTCGAGACCATCTTAAAAACCTGAACGTGCACAAGTCCATGGGACCTGATGAAATCCATCCACGAGTCCTGAAGGAGATGGTGAATGAAGTTGCTAAGCCATTGGACATCCTATTTGAAAAATCATGGCAGTCAGGTGAAGTTCCTGACAACTGGGAAAAGGGAAATATAACCCCCATTTTCAAGAAGGGGAAAATGGATGACCCGGGGAATTACAGACCAGTCAGTCTCACCTCTGTGCCTGGCAAAATCTTGGAGCAGATTCTCCTGGAAGGCATGCTAAGGCGCATGAAAATCAACGAGGTGCTTGGTGACAGCCAGCATGGCTTCACTAAGGGGAAATCCTGCCTGACCAGTTTGGTGGCCTTCTATGATGGGGCTACAGAACTGATGGACAGGGGCAGAGCCATTGACATCATCTACCTGGACTTGTGCAAAGCATTCGACACTGTCCCACACAACATCCTTGTCTCTAAATTGGAGAGACATCAATTTGATGGATGGACCACTCAGTGGATAAAGAACTGGCTGGATGGCCGCACACAAAGAGTTGTGGTCAATGGCTCAATGTCTGGCTGGAGACCAGTAACAAGTGGTGTCCCTCAGGGGTCGGTGTTGGGACCGGTCTTGTTCAACATCTTTGTCAGTACATGGACAGTGGGATTGAGTGCGCCCTCAGCAAGTTTGCCGATGACACCAAGCTGTGTGGTTCGGTTGGTACCCTGGAGGGAAGGAATGCCATCCAGAGGGACCTTGACATGCTTGTGAGGTGGGTTGATGCCGACTTTGTGAAGTTTAACCATGCCAAGTGCAAGGTCCTACAGCTGGGTCGGAGCAATCCCAAGCACAGCTACAGGTTGGGCAGAGAAGAGATTCAGAGCAGCCCTGCGGAGAAGGACTTGGGGGTGTTGGTGGATGAGAAAATGAACATGAGCCGGCTTCAGTGTGCGCTTGCAGCCCAGAAAGCCAACCGTATTCTGGGCTGCATCAAAAGGAGCGTGACCAGCAGGTCGAAGGAGGTGATCCTGCCCCTCTACTCTGCACTTGTGAGACCTCACCTGGAGTATTGTGTGCAGTTCTGGTGTCCTCAACATAAAAAGGACATGGAACTGTTGGAACAAGTCCAGAGAAGGGCCACGAGGATGATCAGGGGACTGGAGCACCTCCTGCATGAAGACAGGCTGAGAAAGTTGGAGCTGTTCATCCTGGAGAAGAGAAGGCTGCGTGGAGCCCTCAAAGCAGCCTTGCAGTATCTGAAGGGGGCCTATAGGGATGCTGGGGAGGGACTCTTCATTAGGGACTGTAGTGACAGGACAAGGGGTAACGGGTTAAAACTTAAACAGGGGAAGTTTAGGTTAGATATAAAGAAGAAGTTCTTTCCTGTGAGGGTGTGAGACACAGTAACAGATTGCCCAAGGATGTTGTGAATGCTCCATCCCTGGCAGTGTTCAAGGCCAGGCTGGACAGAGCCTTGGGTGACATGATTTAGTTAAGGTGTCCCTGCCCATGGCAAGGGGGTTGGAACTAGATGATCTTGAGGTCCTTTCCAACCCTAATTATTATATGATTCTATGATTCTTAGATATACATAAGATATATTTATATTTCTAAGAGGCTAATTCAAAGTATGATCCTCCACAGTGGTGAAGAAGCCAGTGGTGCGCAAGTTTAAGGACAAACGTATTTATGATTAGCAAATCTCTCCCTGTCTTCCCTTATTATGGTAGTTTAGCAGGCAATAACCAGGATGTTCTAGTTTTTATTTCCAAGGTCTTAGACAATTGCTTTCTTCCTTTGCTCTCTGTAAGAATCTTTGAATAAGCCTCAGACACTTATTTTTCCATAGATGTAAAATAATATAGCAGTTACAAAGCTATAAGTCATTCTTAAAGACATTCTTGCAGTTCTGCAGGATCTTCTATTTTTACTCAGGATTGTTTTTAGAAGCTGACAGAAATTACTCAATATTGGTTTAGGCTATTTTGTCAAACTATTTTCCACAACATCCTCTTGAGCACTTGAAGTGTTCCCTCTACACCTACTTCTAGAGCAGTGGTGGACTATGACCCCCTTAGGCAGTAATGAGGTGTGACTGGATTGCTATTTCCTGTTCTAGACATTTCTAAATGAAGATTCAGCAACTGATTGAATCAAATACAATATATAGAAGGGCTACCATTTATTTTCAGCTTTTAACCAAGGGTTACTTGTTTTGGTATTTCTAAATATAAGATTTCTATTGGAATTTTTAATTGCCCCTTTGTGAAAGATATAAAGATTTCTCATGGATATGTACTGAAACCTTAAGCAGAATTTGTTCTGATTGCATTTATATTCTTTTGGCATTTGTTTTCTACAAAACACATTTTACTCCCAGCATAACTAATGGCAAGTGAATTAAGTTCACATGCTCAACCATTTGCATCGGAAGTGATGGATTTTATAGGGGACGAGACATCTATAGATCAGGTTTCCTCAAGCCATTTAACAGGGCCCAGGCACAGGGGCAATTAAATAAAACATATACAGATCTGACGACATTCTTCTTAGCTAGGAACCAGACACACAAGTGATTATGCCATACCAGTCACAAAGGTGCTGACAAAAATTGCAATCAATAATGCAATAATGTATCAAGCACATTTTATATGAGATCAGACACTGTTTATTAACAAGCATAGGAGTAGCAGGGTCATGCACAGTAAGAGAAGGAATACATTTATACTCTGTTCCCAGCTAATAAATTTTATAGTGGCTTTAATATTTTTAGGTATGTTGTTGAAGGGAAGTGTTATGAGACCCCAAAAGAAAGATTTAAAATGCTCTAAAATGCTATAATCCTGTTTATTGGAACTCTGGTTTAGTGGGTGGCTTTCTCTGAAAAGGCTCGCAATTACCCTTCCTTGCAATGCGAACTGAACTCATCTATCTGATCAGGGAAAAAAAGTGTTAAGTTAGGACTAGGAATGATTAATCAATACAGCTCACACTCAGAAATCGTTTAGCAAAATATTTCTCTGTCACAAACTGTACTTGAACTGAAGATGAAAAATCAAGCTAACGCTATTAGCTGTGATGTTGAATTAAAAACCTGAGAAGCCTTAACTTCATTGGAGGCATTATTCATTTCCAGGCAACACTGCTTACCCAGCTTCAGGAACTGGCTGGAATTCCTGTGAAGTGGGGATGTGGTGCTCCAGGGACCAGCTCCCCAGTCCCTGCCCAACATCAGGACACTGCTTAGCAGTATCTGCTCCAGCATCACTGCAGCCACCAAGGAAGCATGGTTAGTTGGTCCAGATTCCCATCCCTTCAGGGTTTTGCCTGGTTTCAGTGGGCAGCCAGATGTTTCCAGACTGACCATCCACGTGCACATGAATTGCTCCTTCCCCTTGCCCTGGATGAAAGCACCCTTGGGACTTGTCCAGGTTAGAAAATATCTTTGGATCAAGACTTACCTGGCAAATATTAAGAGTTGCACATTGTGATTATTTCATCTCTCTGTTTATTAAAAGGGTCTGATGACATTAAAATTTACACGTACATATTTTCTTTTGGGATTATCTTTATCTGCATCTTAACGCCAAGCATATTGCTGTTTTACTGTATTGCTACCTTTGTTACAGGTACTTGTCTGGTCCTTCCACTTCCTATTCATTGTTTACCCTGCTTTCTGGTTCAAAGAATTTAAATTATGTATGGATTTCAATTTAAGTTCAAAATGAAATTCTAAAGTTCTTTTGTTGATCTTTGTTTTCTGTAAAACTATTTTTGAAGAAACTCTAAATTTGAGTCCTTTTAAATTGTCCTTTGCATGCCAGCTGGTAAAAGTGCATCTTTTGAGTTAAGCAAATAATTATTGTTTTTGGGGGGTTGGTTGGGCCCAGCTATATGTTTGATTCTTAAACATATTGTGCTTCTTGTTTTCCTGAGAATGACTGGACCTACCGATCCACTGCCTTTATTTTGAAATGAATCCCATGCATTCCTCAGGCTTTGGAAATACTGAAGCCTGGGCTGCAGAGCCAGGGAACTTTCATATTCAACAATTTGTTCGTGGAGCTGATGGGCCACAAAAGCCCTCTTCTGAGATCTGTGTCACTGGGAGATTGACTAGCTGTCATCCAAGTAGGAGTGCCATGATGTTCAAAAATGTGACATCTTTGTATGGATATGAAGTAATACCTTTTTATTTGTTCTTACCTTTTTTGTAAGTTCTGGTCTGACCAGCATGTCCATGTGATCAGAGACACATAAGTAAATAGTTCAGAAAGCTACTCCTGCTCTTTCTGCTTTTGTAGCATTTCAAATATAAAACGTACGTATGCACATCTGTATGTTGCATGTGTACATACTATGTCATCATGTCAGCATGTGTTATGTACCATAGCTATCCTGCAAGAATATTAAAGTTGCAAATTCAATCACTCTAAAGTTGGGAAGCGCCTGAAAAAAGTGCACTTTGCTAATGGCTTTCACAGGTACTTGCTGACAGCAGAGGAATGCAGAGGCGGAGGACTCCTGCCATCCAGTTCAGCTCCAGCGGGAGCTGGCCCCATCCACCTCCCGATCCGATGCACTGGCTCTCCTCTCTGGGTCTCTCTGACCTGCTACTCCCTGCTTAATTCATCTCTTCTGGTCCCTTGCTCCCTGCTTTTGAGGTTTCCGTGCCCAGCTCAGTGTCTGCCGTGGCCCTGGCTCCCCCTCTGCTAGCCCCTGCACTTAATGAGACCAGCCCACCTCTGATCACCCTTCCCAGCTGGCTCTGGAGGGGGCACCCCAGGAAATAGAAAGATGCAGCAGGCATAGCAAGGACATACTCCTTTTGTAGTTTTTGCCAGTGATCGCCAGCTCTCTCCCAAGCAGATGTGATTGGCAATGATTTAAAGTCTCACAATGTACCAAATTTGCAGAAATTTTCCAGGACCATTCAGAAAGCACATCCTCAGGGGGAGGACAGACCTGACATGCTTAAGCCTCCCACTCCAAAGTTAGGTGGACAATAGCTTCTTAATGGAAAGGATTTTTGGAGGTTTTTAATGCTCTGGTACAAGCTTTTTTTTTAAATGGATGTGTTTGCAAGGTGGCTAAAGTGTTGTGGATAAAACTTATGCATAAACAATCTGAATGCCAACCTAGCAGAGAGAATTTCAGTTTAACTGATTATAGTTTATTAAGGATTTAAGCCATTGAAAATGGGACCTTACAGGAGGAATCAGTAGATGCCCTCAATAATAGGCTTTACAGATACCAATAGATAGCAAACCAGAATGTTCCATCTTGCAAAATTCTTCAGTGTTTTATGTCCTGGGTTCAGCAGTAGCAGTCATTTTTCTCCTTCTTAGTAGCTGGTGCATTGCTGTGGTTTTGACTTTTATGTGGGAACAACGCTGATAACACACCAATGTTTTTAGTTCTTGCTAAGTAATGTTTACTCTTATCAAGGACTTTATGTGCCCTCAGTTGGGTGAACACCACTGATACTCAATTACAAACAGAAATGCCTTAGAATTAAAAATTGTCCAATATGCTGTACATTCTTCTTGCATGAATACTTGCAATCAAATTCATGCTAGATACAGATTCAGGCTTTGAGTAACAAAAAAAAACCCCTAACCTTGAACCTGGATGAGAGTTGGGAGTAAAACTTTTTCAGGGTCTTGGAGCTAAAATGAACCATCAGAAGGCAACACTAAACAGCAGCCTAGCAAAGAATGTATCATCCATATATTAAGACACCCAGCTACAGAGAAAAGGCTGTTTCACTGGTAACAAAAAGGACAAAAATATGTTAATGCTGTATTGATATGAAGAGACTAAGCATAGTATGCATAGATTATGATCTGCTGTTTTATACTTATTGATCTCTAGCTGTCTCAAGCCAAATATTTGTGATGTTTCCATTCATGACAGCATGGAGTCTCATTCCAGCATGAGCTTTGGTAGCAGTATTTTTCTAAGCTTCGTTTGGTCAGGTGTATGAGTAGATTATCCTGTGAATTTGCCAAGACTGATGGCGGCAACATTTCATGTGCTTTCTGTGACAGAGCCAATATCATGGGCAGGCAGCAGAAATAAACCAGTTTTCACATCCTACTAGTCATGCATTAAAAAGTTTGGTTCATCAGCCTGCACATAGTTCACTCATATCTTACTGTTCATTGACTCTGACAGCTCGTGTATTTACTAGGTGGGTCACAGTGCTGCAGTTCCCATGGCTTTCAGGCAGTGGAGCTATGCGGGTTTTATTTAGCTTCAAAAGTTATTACTTGCCAAATTCAGACTGGCCTCTTTTTGCCCTCTGTGCGAGGAAAATACTGTGAGTTTTTATCTCTTTCTGTGGGCACCCCTCAGCCTCTGAGCACACATCTTGTCTCAGCAGATGCTACTCTATAACTGCATCTCAAGAGATGGGGTTGGTGGAAACTTAGGGTGCAGGTAACTGACTCTAGTTCAGCCAGTGGATGATGGGAGCAGAGGGGCTGCAGTGGAGCAGTGTGAAGTTCAGCTTTCCAATAATGTCAGGGAAGAAGTTGCTTCTCAATTTGTTCCCCTGTGATTTAGTGGCATATACCGTGCCAGCTAAATCACCAAAAGCACAGCAACAGTTTTCTACTTCTTGGCAAACCCATAAATTTTACTATGTGGCCTCAATCCTTTTCCTGTTTCCTGAAATAAATAATCTGGCTGTGAAGGCAAAGCAAAGTCCAGTCTGGAGGCTGTGCTAGGATAGAAACTGATGAGGCTCTCAGTCTCTCAGATGCTCTCACTCCCTCTACCCTGTTGAAAAGTATGGGCAAGTTTTGTCTTGGCAGGTTTTCTGATGCTGGAGTTTCCATCCCCACATACCCATTATGTTCCCTGGTGAGCAAAGGGGATAGTGCATTTTACTGCCTCTGGGGAAATCTAGTACATGATGTTGGAGGACAAAGCCTCTCACAAGGCCCACTGAGAAGAGTTTGGGCAGACTTGGTTTCCTGAGGTCCAAGCTCTTGGATTTCCTCTGTCCTGAACTGGCAGTGAAGACAGTGATAGAGAGAGCTAAGACACACATAGAGAAGAGGAGGTACCAATCCTTGTCAGTACTCTAGGATGTTTACTTAGGGGTATTTGTAAAGTATTGTGTTTTTTGTTTGCAGTGGATAAAAAACAGTGCATCCAACCAGCTCCTTGGGTGGTCAGTACTGTACAAAGACCAAGGAAGCATTTGTCTGCTCCCCAAAATACTCACAACTGCAGAGATAGACTGTCCTCTCATTATGCATCCAAAGCAAGTTGAAGAGAAGCTGAAATGGAAGCTGGAAAAACAGCAGAGTACTGATTAGGCAGCTGAAAGAAGTAACTTTCACATTCATCCTTGCTTTGGCTGAACTTGGCTGCTGGCAAAATAACTGTTTCAGACACTATACATTGAAGCAAGAGGAGATGAAGAAAGCATTTAAGGAGGCCAGGTGAAGTTTATCCTCCTCACTTTTGATACCAAATACTTCAGCATCTCACAGTCAAGCGCACAGAACAAAAGTGAAAGTATTGCAGTCAAGAGTCTTTTAGCAAGCAGAGTTTGACCTGCATCCAGTTTATCATCTTCCCTTGAATTTATTAGCAGGGTGTTACGGTATAGGAAACATGAGCAAGGCCATTGATAATCTCCAGTCCTAGAACAAAATGTGTGCTGGTCAGTCAATGATCCCTGCCAACCATCCACAAGCAGTGTTGCTGGCTGGTGTTTTTGCTTTCTTTTCATTGCTATGGCCACAGCTTCACATTTATTGGCATAACTTTCATGCCATTGAAAGAGACTCTTTCATGTAATATCCTATTCCTGGACTGAACTAACTACTGATGAATTTGAATGACTGCAATTATTTTCACCTCAGCTTGTGCTATTAAGTTTAGCAATAATTAACATCTCGGTTCCTTAGGTTTCCTCCAGTTGCCTGCTATTAAATTAACCAGTCTCCCATGTGGAACAGTGCGTCGTAACCTGTGCAGTGGCCATTTACTCCTGTGCTAGGACACTGCAGAAGCTCTTCCTTTATAGTGACAAAGCAGCTGCTGGTGAGATGGTAATATCAAGTGCTGGGTGGTGACACAAATATGCCAGTAAGCACTTCTTTTCCTGTTTTATTAACATTTGTTAGCAGTATTTAACCTGTAAATCAAAGAGCTCTGTGGTAAGCAAGCTTCTTGAAGATAGCAGACACCTTTCCACAGTAGGTTTTTGCACACTAAATTGCAGCCCTGAAGAGGTATTTGATGCAGGCTGCAAATCCTGGCCTGCAAAGTGTGCCCCAAAGGTGGATCTGCAGTGAAGGAGAGGAGGGGCCTCTCAGGATTCTTAATATAAGCTTTCCTCCTAGCTACCTACTGGGAATCCCCTCCACTTCTTTTTTGGGGGACATAATCTGTAAACAAATTAGGTAAAATCTGGCTTCCCATTCCATATGCAAAACGCTCCTAAGTTTTTGTTGATGTTTTCCTTCAAACAACCAAGAAGCTATAATTGCAAATGACCTATCTGCTAATAAGCTCTTCTGACTGCAAGAATGAGTTGGAATAAAGGAAAAATAACCCAACCACCCTTTCCAAACATTTGTAAAACTTTTGTTTTAATGGATTTTGCATACAACTGTAGTGGTTAGTGGTAGATGAAAAAGAAACAATTCCGCTAAGGAAATTTAGGAAATACCTTTACTATGCCTCTATGAGGAAAGTGTCAAAGATGCCTTGGCAAGGTCTTTCTTTCTGATCTCTTTATCTCTTTTCTATTTTTTATTTATTTAATTTTTATATTCTTTTCAGCTTTACAACAGAACAGGACTTATGATTTGGAGAAATGATCCTTTTTTACAGCCACTCTGACTCTTCCCAAAGCAGCATTGGATGTCTCAAAAAAACAGTGATCTTTAGGACAGCCATCCTGTCTGGAAGGGAAACCTCCTGCTTTAAAAATGCTAAAGTTGATGCTACCTAATGGATTTGCTTCTTAATGAGAGGACTCATTTGAACAAAATTTTGTATTTCTTGATTTGTCTTAAAAACACAAGCTTCATTCTGGTGTCTTGTTACACTCCCTGTCAAACTGAAATTAATGTTCTTTCTGCTGAAGCCTAACTTTTCCTGAAATTCTCAATCCTGTAATGAATCTGTCCTATGAAAAGAGACAGAAACCCTCTTGTCAGCTTTAAGACAAGGCAGATGGGACTTCTTACAACAAAGCAAAGGAGAACCTACTCAACGACATGTGCTCATTGAATCTGACATCTCCAGGTTTGCAGAGTCTGGTTGCTGGGGGAAGAATTTTCTCTGTGGTGGCTCCAAACTTTTTGAATTGATTCCCTGCAAAACATGAGAAAGCACAAACTTGGCCACATTTAGGAAGGGTTGTTGCAAAACTCTTTAGTGCATTAACCTTAACTTCAGGACATTTATGATAACAAGTTTGGATTGTCAGATCCCACAAGAGGAATTACTACTATGATCAATATTCTAGCAGGCATTCAGTGTCCTATTAGAATGCAGAATGACGTATTTTGATCACTAAAAAATAGTTTTTTCATTTCAATGTTTGAGCCATTTAAACAATGTCTCTATAAACAGAGATCTATCTATCCAGCAAAGATCATCAGACAGGGCTCTATGAACACTCAAATATTTCAGTTTGGGGCAAGAAAATTTAACAACAATAAAATCTAAAATGGTTTTCCTTGTCTTTTTCCTTAAGGAATTCTGTAATAGCTTTTCCTTCCTGACTGGAAGTCAAATGTTTGAGGATTAAAAGGAAAGGTAACAATTGGTCTTTGCTGAGGACAAAAAGCAGGAGAGCAGTCCTTGCTTTTTTCTTTTTGCGAGGTAAATGTCAGTTTAGAAGGAGCATATATAAAAACATCTCTTGGTTGCAATATAGACTTAAGAAAGGTTTAAAAGGCTACTTAAAACAATTATTTAAGACTAAGACTTACACTCTCCATCAAATGCTTGTTGAGATCCCAAGTTACATGGGGGTACTTCATGTCTTGATCTAAGAATAGGTGCTGACAGCTCCTTGCACTGTCCTTCAGTCACCGCAGTGTCATTTCTATGTAGACACAACAGCACTTGCGGCATGTATAAGGTGCCTTGGGCTGAAAGGTGCTGTAGTTTTATGCCCTAAAGTACAGTGAAACAACCCAGAGTGGGAACAGCTGTGCTCTCAGGGTAGCCCTGAAGGAACCATGTCAGCTTTTTAACAATTAGTAACAGTGGGCTCAACTGAGATGGCACTTTCGTAACTGTTGCTAGTGAAAAGGCATTTCATTCACATTTTACACAGAGCCCCAGAATATTAAGTCCTGGAGTTTGACTGAGGCATTCTTCTCTTACTGGTATGTTTTGCTCTGGAAGGCAGTGCTGCCAGAGTGCACACAATTTGCTGGCTATGGTTTATATTCACACAATTCCTGCTTCACCAAGCATCAAAATCATTGAGTGTGTGAGGCCACTTGAATTAGTTTTTAGCTTCCTAATAGCTCTCTTAATCAAAACTTAGAAAAAAGCCATACAATCATGAAAAGCATTTTTGGTTCCAAGGATGGGTTAGGCTAGTAGCACACTGAATATTAATTCCTGATCCTGATCCAAGATGCCAAAATTAACTCTGACATATTAAGACATACTGAGAATGTATTTCTACACTGGAATGCATAGGAGCTATAGATGCTTCACAGTGTCACAGGATTTCACTTGAAATTATATTACAAAAAGCAGAAGGGAAAAGTGAGTCTTTTTCACAGCTACAGCTGCTGTAATCAGGGAAGATGGCAAGAGCTGGAAGTAGAGAGAAAAAGACTGCTGAAAGACCAGGTGTTAAAGCTCCTTTTAAGTTCATGCCATAATAGTTTCTGCCAAGACTCTCCTGGAAAACAGCAAAAACTCACTATGGTGATCCCAAATAAGGTCACAACTAGTCTTTTAAAATGTTCATATAATGGAATGTCCAAGACTTATGAGAGGGTGATTTTCCAAAGGTTTAACAGATTTCATGATTTCATGGCATTTTGCATTGCAGCTACTACCAATTATGAAGAGAAAACAGAAAAAAGGTGAGATGAAAATTAGAATTACAGTGTCTGAAAACTGCTAAAATGAACAAGGAAATAAATAGATAGTCAGTGCTAAGCATATATGCCAAATGTTGTACTCGAATATTACATGGCATTGAAGAGTTGGAATCTAAAATTTCATCTGCCTGGAGGGTTAAACTTCTGTAACTCATCATTGGCAACACCCAGTGAGACAAATAACGTGAATATCACCCCAGCATCAGTGATAGATTCATTATTTCATTCCTCAGGCTGCGTGTTTGACCATGTTTGGCTGAATACCTCAACACTTGAGATCACATCCTTCCCATTTTAAGATCCTTTTTTCCCAGCAGAGAAAGCATTAAGACTTGAGCACTGGGATAAAAGATGAAAACTTTTGGCTACACATAGCTGAGAAGAGCCTAGCTGCCTGGCTGTGAGTGGAAATGTGGAAGACAAGGTACCCATTGACGTTACACTTCTCCTGGGATCCTCACCGGGGCCGTTTGGGGCAGTGCCCTACAGTACAGCACCACCCGCTTCCCTTGCCTGGGCTGTGCCGCTTCCTCTGTCTGATTTCCCTGCACAGAAAAGTAAAAGGTCTTTTTAGCTATTTTTCTATAAATGGCAGCTGAAGACTTATTTGGTTATTTTTTTTTTAGCAGTACACGTTTCCAGTTATGCACAGTGTGCTGAAGCCTTGCAGACACTGTGAGTAGGGGTTTTGTTGGTTTGTTATCCCACTCTTATTTTCTGTTGGTATGTATCAATGCAAAAGTACCCTTTCACTGATTTTTTTCCCATCTTTATGTGTATCAAAATCAAATGCTCTCAGTGTAAAATTGCCCTTTGGACACAAAAAGCAGAATTCATGCTGGTTTTGGTGGAGGGAGTTCCAGTGACTTCAATGGCCCTATGTGTGCATGGGGGGTTCACAAAATTAAGCCGGCCCATTAACATAAGAAGCAATGTACTTTTTATTTCTACAGAGCTGGTTTTCACCCAGATGTTCTTTGGAGTAGTCCATGTATTTGCTTATAGTCTAGATGTATCTGACCATGTTGCTGTTGTTTCACTGTGTGAGCCACAGTGTTTGCTTCCCTTCTTTTTATTTCTTTACTGTACAGGAATGTGAAGAGAGCAATTGCTTTTAAAATTGTTAACTACTTCATTGATGGAGGTCATAAAAATTTGTTTGATAAGTGATAGCTTTTATATACAGCAATGTGTAATTTACATTTATTGTATATATTACTAACCTATTCAGTACAGAGGTATATAGAAAGACAGATAGTAGTATATCAGACTAAATCCCACAGCATTCCACCAAGCAATACTGCCACCCTTTCAGATGAATGGAAATGTTATCAGTGTAAAACAATTACATTAATCCTGTATATTTTACCTGCTCCTTTCAAAAATTAAGCAGAAATGGAAGTGTGAGGTTAAATTGCTCTGAAGCTTCAGGTGACTTTGGATTCAAAGTTGAAAACTAATTTGAACTTTGCAATTGCCCTTGCCTTAACAACTAGTCAAAAGGAAATGCCAGATACATTTCCACCTCTCCCCCCATACACATACAAAACATGCATTGTACACCTCAGTACCAGACAAGCAACTTACAAACATTTTTTTGATTGTTTATGTGAAGAAAGCTTGTCCAATATGTTTTTTTTCCTTTTTGCACTTTGCTTTTGGAAGTCCATAGTGTTTACATTGTCATCCCGAGCATGATATTCCAGAAGAATGATATCATTATTTATAGTTTGCCCTCAGAAATCTGTTTAATATAATTGTGACTTTTTTTGGTTTAAAGTAAACATTAGCATGTGATGAAAGCTCAGTCCTTTACCTCCTCCCTTGGTAGCTGTTTGTTAAGGTCTGCTATGGAGCAGCAGTCAAATTAAGAAAGTGGTGTTATTTCAACAAAGCCAGAGACCTTCTTTTGCTTGTAAATATTAGTACATCCTGCAAGCACTGGAGAGTGCTGCCAGCCATCCTGTCACTTAAACAGAGTCAAGACTGATGGAGGCCAAGTTTCTGTCAAGATCTGAAACTCAATGCATTAGCTCAGGGGCTCAGTGTAGACATGCATACATTTTTATTTTCACATCTACTCTTTTTATGTCAACAGACTTTATAGGTGCTGGTTTCTGTCACACTCCAAAATAATTAACCCTGAAAGAAACATTTTATTTAATGTTTTAAGAAGTCAGGATTTGGTAACAAGGTAAAAAAAGCCAGATCATGAGCTGACATCATGTAAAACAGCCAAGTGGCAGGACATTTAATAGATGGGTGGCCCAGAAAACCACAGAAAATGTATGTGCGTAACACCTAAATTAGGGCTATCAAGAAGATTCAGATGTGTTCCAGACACACTCTCCCTTCAGACAAAACAGGTAGGATGAAATCATGAAAAAATATGGAGCAACAATAAGCAAGTAGTGATTTACAAGTGAGTTACTGGGTATATACACGGAGCTGTTGTTAATGTAAGTGATGGTTCATAAATATGCTACCAAGAATTGGTGCATTTAATTAACTTTCTGTGATCAAAGTAAGCATGTTTCTTCTGTTGGAAATAGCAAGAAAAAGATTGTATAACATAAATAAAGGCTAATTCCTTGTTCTTAGGACTCCACAGGTTTCAGGTACGTTCAGCTCTCACAATACTTTATGTTCTCATATTCTGCTCTCCTCTCAGTCCTCACTATCCCCCTAACTTTTCTTCTTCCTTTGCTCTTGAATTTGTACCTTGCACCACATCAGAGACTTCTTTCTCCCCATCTACTGAACATTTCATTTCTTCTCTTTGAACTCTGACCCTGAGGCTTTTCTTGTTGATTGCTTCCTTTGCCTTATTCATTGGGAGATTCTTTTACTTTTTATGGACAAAAAAACATTCTAACATTCTTTCAGGAATAACCCACAAAAATTGGTGGTATATGGGCTTGCAATCAGTGTAAGTCCACAGTCTTGATGTTTACTCTACATTTTGAAAACTGTGAAAAGAAAGGGCCTGGATTAACTTAGAATTTTAATTTCCACCAAAATTATTTTTAAGCCCAGAAAAAAACCCAACACTTCATGTTTTTTTATAGAATATATAGATCCTCACAAGAAGTTTGTGATAAAAAAAACACCCATATCTGAACACACAGCAAACCCCCACCCCAGAAGACAGTAGGTTGAATACCTGGCCTGTCTTGAATATCAGCCTTCATTGAGTGGAGAGAGAGAACATCACTCTAATGCAAAATGATGGCATGTTTAGAAACAAACATTTCTAAATGTTTAATTTCACCAGTTTTAGACCTACTGCTGAAGTTCTGAAGTTTGAATCAAAGCACTCCTGTTAATCTAGTGATATATCCAGTAAAGGCCCAGTGTCTCCAAACTATCAGGAAAGCTTGCCCTTATTTTTGTATGTTTAACGTAATATGTAGAAGTCATCTCTGTGGGAAATATATTTGGCAAATTTGGAGAAAAAACTCGGGATTTGGGAAGTGCTTTTTGGTATCTCGGGCCCAGTCCTTTCAAAGATATATGAAGAGGGCTTCTGCTCATGGGATTGGGAGTGACTCATGAAAGTCAGAGAGACCAGTCACACATTAAAGCAGAGCATGTGCAGAAGTGTTTGCAAGAACAAGGGTTGACAGCAAAGTCTAATAAAAAAAAATGCTTTCCCATCTATTATAGATTTCTCCTAGGAACTGTGACTCACAGCTATCCTTTTTAAATTGCATAATTAACAGTGTGCTTCTAATTACCAGCTAATCAAATCAAGCCTTACTGCATGTAAACAGGACTCTGGGACTTTTAATAAGGTCTTCAATGTATGATTGCTCTTAGAATAGCAATTAGTCTGTTTTCTGTTCCCAGTGATAGGAGTTACAGTAGTATGGAATGAAACCGTTTGCATACCCACCAATTCATAAATGAAATGCAGTTACTGGGAGGTGACCTTTGATGAGGTAAGGGGGAAGGACTTGGAGGCCTCCACTGAATAGGAGGGTTTGCTTTTACTTTCATGTCATTCTTTGACTTGCTTTTTTAATTGCAAACCCAGCTGTGGTACCTTCCGCTTTTCTAAAGTTAAAGGAAGTGTTTGCTGCATTGGTGTTATCAATGAGGCAAGAAACCATGCCAGTGCCATTCACTGAGTGGCTAGAATATATGTCAAAAGTTACACACACACACACACACACACACACACACACACCCACACCCGCCCCAATGCTGAGGTTTTTCCTAGCACAAAGAAACTGTAATCTGGTAATATAACTATCATGGGATAGACTTTGAATATTTTCCTCTTTTCCTCATGTTTTCTGTGACAGTCAAATTTCTTTATATCTGCAAGGAAAAACCATGTTTTATATTCCTGTCGTGTGTAGCTGATCTCTTCTGATTGTGAAAAAAAATGAACAAGGCTTTCTTTAGCAAATCACTCTTTCATAAACCCCTCCGATCAACACTCCCTCCTCTTTCCTTCTTTGGAAACAAAATCAGCCACCACTAACCTACCATGTATTCTCCATTTCACAAATGTTTCCTTGTTTTTTTTTTTCTTCTTGTCTTCCTATGACAAATATTCCACAGTAGGCAGATTCCTGACCTGCAATACAGAATGTTGCTAAAACAAACATTGCTGTCAGATGCCCACATCAAATCCAATAAGCCATATCCAGCTTCATGTTGACAGTTGCATTTTTTTCCTAATGCATATTTTAGCCTTGCTTGGCCATCAACCATATGGCAGGTTTGTCCTGTGTGTAAGTTTATTATTAACAGCTTGCAGCTGGAGATACAATAACTACATGTAACTGTGACATTGCACTAATTGACCAAGACATCTCCAAAACAAGATGCAGAAAGTGGCCATAGTGAACAGCTTCAGATTAATGTTTGGGGAGCATTAAGGCAAGCAAACACCAAAGTCATGCCCGAAGTATTTTAGAAACTGAAAGTGTTCTATGTGGGCCTTCAGTAAAAGGAATTAATTTTAAACAGACTTTTGACTGGAAAAAGACATTATTTAAGCCAATGTTAAGCCTGCACACCAGAAGCCCAGACAATTAAATCACCAAATCTGCTGGGTGCCTTCAGTCCATAGTTTCCCTTCTAATCCTGCTGTCATAGCAGAGGATGACTGAGGTTTAAGAACAGCATGTGTAACATTAATCCATCACTTTGCATTAAAGTCAGAGTGCTAGATTTTTGAGGGGAGGGATCAAAACCAACTGTATTAGGGATTAGGTAGAAGTTAGTTGGCTACTGTTCAGGGGTAACTAGTAAATAAGCTGCAGAATGTGAATTGCTTGCCTTGTATGTGTCACCTGGTAAATTTATTCCCCAGATATTTTTGCTCAGCCTTTTAAATGATCTTGAACTGAATGGAACAAACCAAGTGAATTCAGTGGTTTAGGGTTGTGTCTGTAAGCTGAAGCTGTCAAACTTAAAAAGGTGCTGTCAAGTGTAGAGCACTTGTCAAATGACCTGCAGACTCCAAGGTTTGAAAGAGAACACTCTCCAAACTCCTAATTTAATGAAGAGGTTAGGTAAAGCTTATGCAGGAATGAAAAGTGTGTGTGAGGAAGAAAATATGATGACTCCATGCAAAGTATCAGATAACTAGCACCGGGCTTGGGCCAGAGCCAAAATCAAAAGTGCTTTGTTGGCATGTCAAGACTGCAAAGCATATTTTGCAGATTCTGTGTCAGTTGAGCAGATTGGATAAAGCATGAGCAAAACAGTCCCTGGTGCTCTCTTGG
This sequence comes from Pezoporus occidentalis, assembly GCF_034315485.1. Classification (NCBI taxonomy): domain Eukaryota; kingdom Metazoa; phylum Chordata; class Aves; order Psittaciformes; family Psittacidae; genus Pezoporus; species Pezoporus occidentalis. Next base: position 1,092,701 of record NW_026914319.1, on the reverse strand, counting down.
TTTAACGCTTGGAGCGAGGTGATCTCTAATCACAGCATGGTGAGTCTTTCGTGAAGAACATTTTATCTGCTATATTTAGGTCTTGCTTCACAAATACTGACAAAACAGACTTAGTTTGCACTTGGTGCTTCACTCTTTGCAGGTCTTTGTCAAACGCATTATATGAGCAGGGCTTATGGTTTGTGCCCAAACTGTCATCCCTGTGTATAGTCATCTGGGTATTTCCATTTACAGTAGAATAGGTCCATTTCAATTGCATGGCATCTATTCCCTTTCCTAGTTGGATGATATAATTCTTGTAAACAGCTGGAGGGCCAGACTGATGTCATGGGCTATAGTTCTCCTTTAGATACAGAAGAACCTGGAGAACTTTGGTATGTTCTTAATCTTTCCCGGATTGAAATTTTGATAAGGGAAATCTCAGTTTGGAATGATGGGTCATCACTGAACTTAACAGAGGTACAGCCTAAGAAGGCCATCATTTGGATGAAATTTCCAATGCACTTATGATTTTTTCAAAAAATACTCCTAAAGCTTGTCTGTACAAACTTCCTTATAAAGGAAGCTGAAGTACGGGCATAGCCTGATTGCACACTGGATGCTATAGATGTTACAGTATTAGAAGAACAGTTATATCAGAAAATTAGAATAATATAAAAGGTGTTATAATATTAGAAGAAGCCATACTGGCCATTCTTATTTATTTATAATATCACTATTTCTCCCTAACAGAAAGTTAGGAAAAGCCAACGATCCAATGTACTCTAAGAGCTGTGGATCCTTGTTGGTTCTGGTCTGTGGGTGCTTTGCATCCTCAGGTGCTCCCCTGGGGTCTCATGCACATCTATGTATGCATGAGTACACATCCAAGTGCACTGGTAGACATCTGAGACTTTGTATGGAGATATTTTTATTAACATCTTTGCACACAATTTTTATCCCTTATAAACTTTCTCTAGGTCTTCACAAGTTCAGATGCTGAAAAAGCTTTCTTTAATTTAAAACCAGAGAAAATATTTGACAAAGGCACATTGATCTCTAATGCATATGATACCAACCAACAGCCTTGGTAAAGAACCAGGCAAGGAAAGCTCTAATGTATTTTTCTCCAAGGGAGGAATAAAGGACAATAGCATGCTTTTAAAAGCAGTTATGATTTTCTTTTATTTCACTATTTTCACATTGGAAAGGCATATTACTCAAGTTGTGTCACCACCTACTAAAATCCATGATTGAACTCGGATTTTCTGGTGGAAGATTTGCAGTGCAAAACTCCATGAAAGCTGAGATTTTGCAGTGCAAAACTTCATGAAACTTGAGATTTTGCAGGGCAAAAGTTTAAATCCACCACTGTACTTGCAGGAGGCTCTGAAATACACACATGTAACACTGAAGCTTGTCCTTACTCTATCACTATTTATGAGATGAAGTTGCTTCAGCTGAAAGATTGTTGGAGTCTGGAGGGCTATGTAAGAACTGTACTGCAAGTATGCATTACTAAGAAATGTCACAGTGCAGGAATATTTCGGCAAAGAAGCATCATCAGCATAAACAGATGTGTAAAAATACAAGATGTGCTGTTTATAAAGAAAATAGACAATGGAGGCAAGAGAGAAAGGAAGAACCCCAATGCACTATTGGTTCTCATCAATGAGTGAGACATTAATACTCTTCAAGAGCAGGTGTATTTACAGATACATAAAGATTAAATGTCTGTATGCATTTTCCTGCATCTAACAGTCAGTATCAACGGCAGCTAAACATCTAGTCAGGGATGCTTCTGAGAGGGAACAAAACAAGGAATAAGGAGTTTGAACCACAGCTAATTGCTGGAAAGTAATCCTAGGAAAGTCTGCATAGTCTGTCAATGGTATCCCTAGCTGAGGGGTTTAAATTCCTAGCCCACCTCTCTGCTCTCTGAACACCCTGTGCTTCAGTCAGCTGAAAAACAGAGATGTGTGTTATGGAAGGACACTATTGCATCTGGATAGATGGAGTCCTCATTACTGCAGATGGGCAGAAATGTAGAAGTGGACCTTGCTTTCATGGTGCTATTTAATACAGCCCATAATGGGTATCTGGGTACCATGAGGAGAGCAGGGACTCTCTCCCAGGTCCAGGATCAGACTCCAGCACCCACTAGAATATTTCGGCCTTTCTAGCTGACTTTGACTGATCCTACTAATCCTCTGGGTGAGTTATGTGGTTTAACGGGGAATATTATGTGATTTAAGGAGGAATATGGAACATTGTAGTCTTCTGTTGTGCTGTTCCATAAAGCACAAAAGCTCTAAGGCCAGTCACAAGTCAGCGATCTGCAGGATGACCCGCTCCCAAGACATTCATTCCCAACATCTGAGACATTAACTTCCCCAAGAGAGACAGACAGGTAAAAGAGAGCTTCTACCATCACCTTCCAGTGACACTTCTCCATCACAACCCCTGGCATGGATAGGGAGCTAGTAGATGAGACCCAATCCACGAATTACTTGCAGAAGCCCCAGGCTGAGCTCTACCTCCTTGCTCACAGCTTCAGGGTCTTGTCCAGCTGGGTACCCTGCATGTGAATAACAGAGAACAAAGGTGTGGATGCATACAAAGTCCTGTCTAATTATGGTGAAGGGAAGACCATGCTAATAATTTTTGTAAACCCTGGTGCTTTAGAGATTTTGGTGGGAATTTCGTGTGTGTCACCTTTTGCAAGTGTTGGCCCTAAGGTAGTAGATGTGTGAGCATACATGGGCCGGCAGCTCCCCCTATAAAATTACCCTCTATCAGGAAATTATCTAGTGACATACTTTCCAGCAGGTTCAGCAGGAGCTCACGTTCAGTTCAGTCTATCTGGTTTGCAGCTGCTTTGGCTTCTATTTGATAAGTAGCCATCCAAGTGTCAGGTTTTTGGAGGGATGGAGTGGAATGACTGTCATCCACAGATGTTTTCTAAGAAAGTTGTTCACTCACTGTTAGTACACTTAGTGCCCCTGCTGCCTGCAGTTGTATACACCAGTGGAGATATTTACCAAACTACTTTTAAAATAAAAGTACGATTCTTAACTTTTGTCCCTGAAATAATAAGGGATAGGGTTACCGAGACCAAAGAGCATAGCTGAAGAGATGATGCTGTGGGAGAATTTTCTCATGTGATCAGAGACATACCCCAAGATTTCTGCAAATCTTTGGATTTACTCACACCTAACTCTTGCAGAATGATGATGGACATCTGCATCCTGAAGGTGTTATATAGCTGCTAAGGAAGACACATAGCTTGGCCACAGGCACCTGCTGCATGGTGCCCCAGCTTCAGCCATGCCCGCTGACTGTCTTTGATGCCTTAGTAACCTCACTGCCAAAGCATGACCAGACAGACATATGTATTTTTTACGATAACTGTTATTTTACCTTTATTAGTCCTTCCTATTGGTACTCCTTTCATGCTGGTTCCTTTTCCCTCTTGATATGAAAGAATAGAATGTTCACCTAAAAGCCTTCTTTCTTTCTGTTTCAGGATAATAAGAAATGATTTATCATGCTGATCATCTCCAGAAGACCTCTGACAAAAACACGCTTACATGTCTGTAGCTGCCAGTGTCAATAGTGTATTTGTCACAGATCCACTTTGAAAGCCTTTGGCAGGATCCAGATGTTCTAGGAAAAACATAATTCCTGCAAAGTATCTGTGGTCTTGAGAGCAGAGTTTGATAGGAAAACAAGGTAGTAAAATGTCATAACACAGCTCCCAGGATTTCTTTTGTCTTTCCTGCACTTTGTGTCAGGCTCGTGAAGAAGTACAGTGCAAGATGACACTCTAAACAAGCCATGTTCCTAGGACACATTCCACATTTTCCTCCATTTCTCACTTTTCCTGGAGCACTGCCTGTGGTGACTGCAGTTGCTACAGTCAGGCTTTTGTCAGCATCACTGCAGTAGCATCTGCTACATCTTAAACTCCTGTTGCATCTGTAAAGCTGTGAAATGGGCACTTAGGAGACTGTATTGACACAGAAACTGCTTTCTATCCCTTTACTTGATACATTTTCTGTAAGAATGGAATTATTTAATATGAGTGAATACAATAACGGGTTACACAGATACCTCTCAACCTTCAGGTTATAGCCAACAAATCCGAATACAATTACCTCTTGTGAAAGTTACCCCTGTTTCTTTCCACTAAAATCAGCTTTTGCTTTGGCCTTTAAACACCAGAGCTTAATTTTAGGGCTTTAGGAAATCGTGCATAAACAGTCTGGCATGATGCTGTGTAAGAAGAGAGGACTTCTCTGGTTCACTGCAAAAATCACAGATAACAATCAGAGTCCCTGTCACTAGCATATTAGGACTGTGTGAAAGATACGCAGACATACAAAATCAACATCTGCACTCCCATTTACACATCTCTACACATACATGCAGCAGGTAGACAATGAACGGTTTAATCCTGCCTAGGTGAGCAATTCATATATGGCTACATTGGAAATACCATTCAAGGTGTGGGACTGGTGCCAGGAGTTATGTATAAGTGCTTTCAAGCCCTTCACAGAGCAGAAAATAGTAACCAAAATAACCTACACTCATTACAGAGAAGGGGCCGTGAGGCAGTGTCCCGTCTGCTTGTGGTTAAACCTGCCACTGCTGTTATTACTACTATTATTTTTCAGAAAGGCTAAGCATGACTAAAACCTGACTGTCACAAAGTCAAGATGCATAAGGGGCAACTATGCAATGATCCTTTCAGCCAGAAAAAACAAGTAAACCACCTCCAAGTATTTTGGAGGCTTGAGTTTTTTTGGTTTTTCTTGTGAGTGAAATTCTTGAAGCAAAGGAAATACCCTTCTAATTATCTGATTTACCTTGGGGCATTTGACTTTCCAGTATGTGATGGGGTCACAGGTTTTTCCTAAAAGAAATAAAATAGAAAAACAAAATTGAAGAGTTGAGGGAAAAATGACTTTGTGTACAGTCCATTAATTTCTATGGGCTCTGAGCACACACCCCTTCCCCTTACACAAACAGAAGAACTTTTATGCCATATCAGAGAGGACAAGCCTAGAACTTACAACAACAGTGACTCTTTCAACCTCTTGTGTGACTTAATGTAAAATTGCCTCTTAAAACAAATACGCTTCCCCCCTCCTTTTCCTTCTCAGGAGTTGAACCATTCTGCCCCTTTTGCATTTCATCACTGTGCTATTATACATCCCACCTCCCACCAGCAACGCCAGTCCCTCCATGCAAGTGACTAATGAAAATCCCAGACTTCTTCCTTAGTGGTTATCAGATTCATATTTCTTCAGGTTAGACTATTATTCTAAACTTAAAATTCAGCGTCAAGCTTTGCTTCTGGGTTTTTTTGCTGGCAGTTTTATAGCTTGACCAAACTTCATGTTGCATAGTGTTTTGGTTGGCTGCCATATTTATCCTGGCTGTTAATCAGGATTTTTGCTGTTTTGGAGTAGGGGCAAGGTGGAAGGAGTGGTTATGGTTTCTCTCTGTTAACAGAAGTGCCCATGCTTACTGTCAGGAGCAAGTGTCTGTACTTTGTAACTACAAATTCCTTAATGACATGTTACATTTCAAAGCCAAGTTGGTCTTGGGGAGAAACCTAAACTGATAAACAAGAACAGCCACCCCCCACCCAGACCTTTAGCCTCCCACGAGCTCTTTTTAATGATGCTATTATTTGTTCTCAAATGATGATTTTCTCTGCTTTTAATAATAATAATGCATAAAAAATATTTTCATTTATTTTCTGTATATGTGGCTTTGCTGGATGAATTTCTTAGTAGTTGTATACTGGAGCAATTCCATGTGTAATTTTATTAGTCAATGAAGAAAGCAACAGCATTAATTTGAAAAGAAGCCCTCCTACTGAACATAAGTACGTGTTTTTGAGGGGAATGGGGAAAGCCTTTCCTAAATTTCCTATTCTGCAGTAGCCTGCTTTCCTGTGACTTCCGTGAAGGAGCACTGCACACCTTTTCTTCACCAGGTATTAACTGAATCAAGATATATTTGATTAATCATAGCCCCTTTTTCTTCTGACTGGCTCCATCCTATGTTTCCCAGACGTTTCTTCCACAGCTTCTGCAGTTTCTCAGTGTGGGTCTCTGCACTTCCTCTGTGCCAGGGACTGGCAGTGCCAGGGGGAAAGGCAGAGCCAGAAAGGCCAGACACATAGCTGCCTGTCCTCTAGGTGCATCTTTGGTGCACACCCTGGTGCAGAGACCTGGATGCATTGGCAGGCAGGGTGCACTGGAGAATGTTGTGTCCCTCACTGCCCTTTCACAGCACTTCTGCCATGGATCTCCCACGGTGCTCGTTCAGGGCTTCTAGCAGTGCAGCAGCTGGGGGCTTTGCCATGCTAAGGATAAAGAGCTGGGAGGAGGCAGGGAAGCAGCGGAGCCAAGATGGAGGTCCTAAGGTGGGACAGCCAGGCTGAGCCATCAGGAGAGATGTGGAAGAACCATTTCTATTCCTGACAATTGAATGTCCCCTTCTCCTGTGGCCCTGGCAGTAACCACTTGGCCACTGTTCCCAGTCCTTCTCTGCTCTTCCAGCATTGCCAAATCATGTGGGGAAACCAAGACCATTTTATTGGGTATATCCTGTTCCGGCTGTACCTACAGACAGTCCTGGCCTCTGCCAGGATTCTGCATGATTTAGAGCATGTAGATGCTTCACTTCACTTGCAAGGTTTTTATTCTGGAGGATCCTCCTAAGTCTTTACCATGCCAGATCCAAAGGTAGATTGGATGCCATCTCAATCCAGTTTTGAATTACATCTTGAGGTGTAACAAGTCAGAGAAGAGTAACAAGCCGGCACCAACCAGCTGCACAGCCAAGGTCCCAGGACTGCAGGGGAAGGGATGGTGCTGGCCCCCAGCGTCCCATGTGGCTGGCTACAGTCTTTGCAGTGCTCCCAAGTCAGTGGGATCTCTCTGCTCATCCTGAGCCATGTCTCTCTCTGCAGCTGGGAGGAAGAGGTGAGTGGTGGCGTGGGGCAGTGGAGGGGAAGAGGGCTTGTGGAGGAGGTGCTCCAGGGCAGCCCATGTGGTTCAGCAGGACCAGTATTTCACTTCTGCCCTCATTTTTGGTTTTCCTTTGTGTCAGATGGTGAAACACAGACTCCTGCCTGGCCTGCTCATTTGTAAGAGCCCCATAACTGGCATACACCATGCTTTCCTCCTCCCCAGGCTACAGTCTTGCAATGTCCCTTTTTACAGATTTAGTGCCTGTGAATCAGCCCTAAGCCTGACCCGAGCTGGCCACCCACTCTGAAGGTGTTTATATTTTTAACCCCAGGCATCTTAGTAATAGCTCCCTAGCAGGCTATGGCTTGCTTCAGGAGGGCTGCTCTTCATGAAGGATTGAGCAAATGACTGACCACCAGTTCAGTGATGTCTGTCTTCATTCCAGTGACTTAATCACAAGTGGCTGAGCTTCCATCTGTTCAAGCTAGATAATGGCAGAAGCAAGAGACATAAACTCCATTCCCCCTCCTTCTTCCCAGAATTATTCCTGTAAGTGACTCAATGTTTTAGGAAAGGAAACATTTCTCTTTAACAGCAGTAATTTTTTGTTTAATGTGAATTAATGAAAAAACTAGGAAGACACACTAATGTCTTTTTCATTTGTATTATCTGAAGCAATTACTGAGGCAATAAAATATCAACTAAAGGAGAAAAAGAAATGTTTGATTTCATAGTCAAGTGCAGAGACATATCTGTAATAAAACCTGTGAAACATTTGTTTTATCATACTGAAAATAGTATTGTCTGGACAGCTTGCAAGTTCCAGGGCTTCATCCCTTCACTACAACAAATGACCCTGGAATTTAGTAGTGTATTCCAAGGGATATTTTTCATTTGTGTTTGCTTGGCTATGGTAGAATTAAAAATCTCATTTAGTCACTGCTATTGAAGTCAATTGTTATATTAGGCATCAGCTTCCCAGTATGGAAGTAGTTTCTCTTTACTGGCATTTAGAAAAGGGCAGACATCCAACAATGCAACGTTATCCTTCTGAAATCATCCTGCTAACTTTATAGGGAATTTTGTCTTTGATTCTCCAGGACTCAATAGGGTCTTTCACTCAGGAGATCCAAGGTCTAAACTGAGATCAGACAGGAAGATAAGGAGCCAAACCTTGTCATCTTCTACCGCGCAAATTCCATGTAACTCCAAGCAGAATTACCAGGCTGCTGATAACATTCACATTCTGAATCCTAATAATACCCTGACTCTCTACTTTATTGTAATTATTCTTGATTCCTTAAATGTAAAATCCCTTTTCCAAATGTTCACTTAAGTGGCTACTATTAAGTCTTTATCAGTTCTGAGCATTTCAGCCTCTTGTAGGCAGAATTTTCTCAATCTGACAGAATAAGAAATGCATTTACATGGCCTTAGCTCTTAAATTGTCCCTTTCAATTAATGCCCCATCATGGAGCAATCTGGAAACCATTACTCAGTAACTCTTCATTATAATTGCTTGCAGCTGAATATCCAGGCCTTGGTAATATAAGAATAAAAGAAAACTCAGTTAGTAACAAGTGCAATTGATTCCATTCAGAATTCCCCTGGTGCTTTGCCATGTTTGGCCTGCATGAGAGGAAACAAGAGGATTTTTTTCCCTTTTCTTTTCTTTCTTTTTTTTTTTTTTTTTTTGGCCTTTCAGGGCCAGGAAATGAATTGGCAGACATAAGATGGTCTGTGTGCTGCTTGCCTTCATTTTTCAGCTGGTCCTTGTTAAAAATGAGACGGTGGGGCTCCTACTTCTTTTTTTAAGTAGAGGGCTTTTCTAGTAACAGATAAAACTACAATACCTCAATTTGCTGCATACTAACAGCAACCAGGAATGGTCACCTCCTGTGTTTTTCATAATCAGACCTGAAACTTTCTTCAGTTAATACTAGGATTCCTTGGTAGAAGATTATTCTCCTCCTTGATCCCAAATTTATGACTACTCAAGCAACTCTGAAAGTCAGTCTTTTCTGTCTTCCTCTCCCCCAACCATCTGATAACACCTAAACACGAACACGAGGGTCAGCTGGGCCTAAATATATACCTGCCTTGTCCGCCTCATGGAGGTGAGTCCAAGAGCCATAAATGTGAATGAAGTGATAGAAACTTCACACGACCTAGCATTAGCTTTGGAAGAATTCAAGTGGTTCCCTTCAGATCACATCCTGGCTTTCAGAGATGTGGTACTGACATTTTACCATGTGCCTGCTCCCAGGGTGGGTTGTTTCCCGTCAGCTTATCAGAGTGTGCCTGGGCTCCTGTGAGAATTCAGGCCCCGCACTTCCTCAGCCCCATGGTTACTCCAGAGATACAAAATCTTAGCAGCCACAGCAAATGCCAGATACTTGTTAAAACGGGGTAGCTTTCTAAAGACGTAAAACAGAAGATTAGAAACCATTTCTGAGCCTCCAGGCCATAGTGTGGGGGTTTAATAGCTATTCAACATGGTACAGGATAAAGCTCAGCTCTGGCGCTTCGCTTTTGTTTGCAGGTAATGTTTCAGGTCCAGTCAGGACTAGATGTTTCCATCAGCCCCTCCACAAAGCTGTTTAACCCACAGAGCCAGTAGTGTCCAGCAACAATGATGATGGTTGGTAGAAGATCCCATCTACTGCTCCGGGCAGAAAAGGATTCCCAGCATCCAGAGCACCTCATCCCCATGTCTGCACTTTGGTGTTGGGAGCTACTGCTTCCACGATCGTCTCACACTGCTGTGATACAAATAACATGTACAGTTAATAAGGTGTTGGGCTGTTTCTGGTGTACTCAGGAGGTCTGGATTTCCCAAATGTACCCCTTGAAGGTGGCTCCCAACAAGTGATGGTGACATGCCTGGTGAAGATGCTGCATGTGCACACTGGCCATCCAGGCTGGTGAGTGATGTGCAGCAACACAGCAATATTTTCACTCCAGCACAGGGAAAGGCTGACAGTGCTGCACGTCAAGACCTGATACTATGGTACCACCCAGCAGCAAACAGTGTGAACAGATGGCTGTCACCCTTGCACTGGCAGCTGCCAGAACCGCTTGGGAGATGGAGGCAGCATCAACAGTAAAGGCGGCCAAATGATCTCCATCTGACTCCTCAAGTAGCCACAGAAGAGATGTATGTAGCTAAAAATTCTCAATTCTGGTAAAGCAGATGGAAAATAGAATTTTTGCACTTTTTAATTCAAAAGAATTCTAAATAATAATTCAAACTTTTCTTCTTTAAAGTGCTTGTGGAAAACCAAAGGGATGTGTTTGTTTTTTTTCCCACAGCAGGGAAACTGTCATTCTGGAAAGCTGTTTTTGCTAGGAAGTTGGCAAAATTTCTTTGTAAAATATAGATTTTCTTTCTTTGTTTTTTTTTTTTTTTTCTCCCTTGCTTTAAATAGATGCATGGAAATGAATGATTTTCCTTGAAAGGTAAAAGTATTATTTTTTCCCTTACAGACTTCACTGTGGCTGTAGGCCTGACTGCAGCTCAGTATTATGATTTCACATGGGTTTTCTGGATGCTTCTTCAGAAGCGTTGACAGTTAGATAGATGGGCTAATTTGGGAATAGACTTCCCTGGAAATCCTCTGGATTCTGTGAGGTCCAAAGCTCTCCTCAGAAGCTTCCCATGTACACGGGAGGTTCTAAACCTACTTACTCCTTACAGCTATACTGCACTTCTCAGGACTTCATCATGTAGGTCTGTACATACCCCATGGAAAAAAAGCCCTGATACCTGTAGGAGGTCCAACACCATGGCACTACATAGAATATACTCCATTTTGTGCTCCCTATCATTCCATTTTGGTGGTATGCCTGTGGTTAATGTCTCACTGTACATTCAAGGCTCATTGTGACAATATGTGAGGAAGTCAAAGGTGGAAAGAAAGTCACTCTTTCCATTTTTAAGAGAAGGCTGTAAGGTTAACACTCTGATGTGTAAGAGTTAGGGGGTAACTTCACACAGAGGAATCAAGCTCTTCCTGAAAGGAGTTTTTCAAGCAAAAGGTTCTGACGCCTAAGGACACACAAACATCAGAGGCAGTAGGTGAGTCTGATACAGATTACTTGGTCATATGCACAAGCTCAAAAACTTCTCATTTCCTTTGTGAATTTCACCAGGAAACTAAGAACTATACATCTAAGCAGTGTTTGTAGGACTGGTTTGTAATGAAGTGTAAATCAAACCCATGTCACCCTTTGTGCTATAAAAGCTGTAGCCTGATAATTTTTGTATCCATAAAAGCTGTACAAGATAAGATTGCTCTAGAAATAGTGTCTATAAACAAAAACAATGTTAGGGTTAACCATAAACATCAAATCACTCCCAAGACATTACTGACTGCAATTTTTGGTGGTTTCATACATCATCTTGAGCCATGCTGGAATAAAATGTTCTCCCTCAGAGCCAGTTTATTATCTGCTCCAGGTGTAGGTTGCACAGGGCTGCCCTTCATGTACTTGCTTCTTTACACCAAACCTGAATCCTGTAATCACATTGCTACTGGGGATGAATAGCGTATTGTCTAACACTACCATCAGTTCTTCAAAACAGAATAGTTAAAATTTGGGAAAGGAAAATGTCTTGTTTGAAATTTGGGGAAGGAATCAAATCCTTGTTTGAAAATGTTCTTGTTTTTTTTTGTTTGTTTGTTGTTTGGTTTTGATGTTTTTTAATTATTATGTCATTAACAGCTCCTTTCCAATGAGGTTGAAAAAAAAAAGTTTTTAGAGTCCTTCCTTTCCCAATTTTATTGTTACCCCCACCGCCCCCCGAATATAAAGTTCCAGCTCATCTGTTTGTTGGGCAAACTATCCAAAAGCTCAGATTTGCTACTCTGAAACAACCCAACGCACATCCTTTGATACTGCAAAACTCTACAACATGCCTTGGAGAAATCAGAACCCTTATGTATGTACATAAATGTCCATACAACGATTTCTTACATCAAAACCAATAAAAATGTCTTTCCTCTTGTTTTGTTTTTTTTTTTTGCTGCTCTATTGATCTTGGTCAGAAGTAGGCGGCGCAGGAATATCCCTTATTAGACTGGCCCATTGGTTTTGATCATGTCCTCTCCCAGTGACAAGCCCTAGCCTCAGTAATGATGCCATGGAAGAGCTCCATTAACTCAGGTCATTGAGGCTTGAACTTTTCAACGACGTCTTGTCCCACTCCTGTCTTGCTGCACTATCTGTGAGGGTTTGGACACTGCTAGTTTATTACACAAGGATGATAAATGGTTTGGTTTGAAGTTTGCTTGGAAAGCAAAGTACAGGCCTGGAGCAGAAGTTCAGATGAATCTTGTCTTTCCACTCCCTCCATCTGTCCTCAGCTACAGGGACTTAGGGTGTAAGAGGCCATGGCTCAAAACCTTCCTCTTGTATCTGTATATATTATCCTGAAGACCAATACAGTTTTTATAGATGTGATTAAGAAATGCTATAGCTCAGCATTTAATCTTCTTTCCTATGTCCTGAATAGGCAGATGTGGGCCTGAACAGTACATTCCTGTACTGTTTGTGAGAGCCTTCTCCACAGTTATATGCATAGTTGTTGCATGTAAATGGACTACCTCCCATTTTCTGCCCAATTCTGCAAATGTCACTGAAATACCTTTGTGAAGGTAGCTCCTCCTTCCCACATTCTCTTTGCTTTTACTACAAAAAGCCTGAAAAAAAATTTCTTTGCTGCAAAACATTTTTAATTAGATGAGGAAGGAAATATTTTCCATTATAGGTCTAAAATAAACTAATTTGCTCTTTCCAGTTCAGCCACCAAATTAAAAACAATTGATGATTTGCACAGCTCTTGTGAAAACCATCGTCTCTGCAGCAGCTCATGACAATTTCCATGACAATACTGTACATTAATATGCTTTATGGGTACAGCCTCACACTGCAATGTAGGACACTTTTACAATGATCCCTGACTACATCACATGCGGCTGTAGCAAACAATGAATCTAATGCTGCACTTGTAAAAGATTTATGATTCAGAGAGCAGAAGATAAATGATTCCAGTCCCTGGACGCTTTAAGAGCAAGTTCCTTTAGCTCATATGGTTAAAATTGATCTTTCCATTGTCTCTTGAATGGAATGACCAAAACTAATGATGTTAAGTAATCAATATGAAAAGCCGTGCATAAAGAATTAAACCAAGAAATAATGGATTGCTGTGTCAAAGGGCCTCCAGACAGTAAGAAATCGGTGCTGACTGGACATGTCAAAGACACGTCCAGACCTTCGGGTATTTCACTTCAGCCTGTACCCATACCTAGAACAAAGGATCCCCTTTTCATTCAGAAACAAAAACATGAAGGAGACAAGCCAAAAATAATACTGCATTGTCAGATACCTGGCCTCCTTATAACCTGCAGCTTTAGAGAGTTATCAGTACTCAGGTAACCTGCATAGGAGCAGAGGAAGGACTTGAAGGCCAAGGAAGGGAATAGAAAGGGAGCTAGAAAAAAAATCCTCTGTATATTATCTGCAGTCCTAGGCAATATACAGTGCCTCAACCTCTCAATTTCTTCATTTGCTTTGTAGAGTCCCTTTGGAATACATATGTGAAAATGGAGTACTAAAACTCTAAGTACTAAGATCCATGGAATATGGTTTCCAGTGGCTCTGTAGTTTGTTTGGAGTTTTTGCTGTCTAACAACCTATGAGGCTTTTCTATAGTTATAGCTGGGGAATTCATGGTAATATTCTCCTTGTGGATTAGCTAACGTCTAGTACCTATGAGTTTGTGTGGTTGAGCTCACTGGCAGCCTTTCTGCCAGCATGGGAACCGCTGGGATCTGTCTCCTTTACATGGCTGACTAATGAACTTTGCAGTATTTTGCATCTTTGAGACCCTTAGGGCTCTGTCGTATTTAGTTAAAATCAGTTGCTAAATTCATGAAGGAAAGAGAGAGAAGGTACTGACACATGGATGCTCTGGTATTGTGCACCAGTGCACAGATCTCATTTTCTTAGGAAATCAGAGGACAGTTGCTAAGTTTCAGTCCCTTCTTTGGGGGTTTAAAAATAGCTGTAGTGATGTTCCTTGGACAAGTCTCGAAAAGCTTGTTGGCTGGAACCTGCCTCATGCAGTGGATGAGTGTTAACCTGCAGGTGTTAACCTGCTCAATAGCCACAGCAGGCGGTGGAAGAGCTCATGGACAGCCAGCATCATTTCTGTCTCTTCTCCTTCCCATCTAAAATGACAGCCAGCATAGAGAAACTGCTCACTCCTGCTCTGAAATATGCAGAAACATTATACTGTTCTGCACACGCCAGTTGCTGCTACATACTCTTGCTGTTTACTCTCCTGCATTTTTTCACACATCATGCTACTTTCAGAACTTCCATTTGTTTCTTGCATATTTTCTCTTCTTTGTATTTTTTTACAGCCCTTTCCACACTTCTGAAATGGAGATTGTCTGTTGCATTTGTTCAGAGTCATCTAATGAGGCTCGATCTTGAAGCAGAGAGGGATTGAAGTTACTGAGTGATTCCCCACTTCCTAATCTGTCTGGCTGGAGAGAGAAAGATGGGAAAAAAGAGGGAAAGGTGAGATATAGAATCATTTTTTAAAATTTTCCTTTGCTCCTTTGAGTATTAGAGTGTAGAAAAAGGTTTCATTTCCACTTGAATCTTCCAGGCAGGATTTCTACTGATATCTCCCATGAGTCCCATCAGTTCCTAACATCCAGATTTAGCAGGTATGAGCAGAGGCTTGAAGATGAGTTGGCACAGTCTTTTTTCCACCAGCAGGAGTATGCATTTCTGTGGATGACAATGTGAGACCATCCCTGCTAAAGAATATACAATTCTTTTCCTGAACTGTTATACTGAGGAGATGTGCCTAGCCCCTGGGGTCTGAGTATCTATGTGACACTGGAAAGCCAAAGACTTGCAACCTGGGAGAGTTCAGCTTTGCTTCCAGATTGTGAATTCCCAGAACAGGAATTCCTCAAGGCTGTTCTAGAAGATGCAGTAACTAACTTTTAAGGGGTTTCAGCTCTGAAGAACTTCACCTAGGGATCCTGGCAATGGCAAGCTCACTTCATGACCACTACTTATTTTAGTCATTGACATGCAGCTAACCTCCAGACATATTTTAATAACTTGGAGGCAGAGAGAAAACACGTTGCAGCAGATGCACTTACATGAAGACTAGCTTGCTCCTTGGATGAGCACGTGCATTATAAAGGAGCCTGTCTGTAGGGTTTGGTGGCCCCAGACTATGTCAACAGCTGGTGGGGATCAAAAGGGGGACCTTCAGGTCCCTCCTTTTCTGTGTCATCCACAGCACATCTTTTTTTTCCTGTGGATGACTGAGGGATGCCCACTAATGCCGGAGGAGAATAGTTCCATCCCAGCGGTGGGATGCAGGAAAGCAAGAGAAATGCCTCTGAGGTCTCAGCACAAAGTAAAGGCTGAAAAAGAATGTACTGTAGCCTTTTAGCCTGGGCTGTGCTGGTCCCTCTGAGGTCCTGGGTGTTGCAAGTCTTTTCTGGTCTGCAAGTCATGGCACTGTACTCCTGGTCCCCCAAATCCACACCTCACCCATTCACAAGGAAGGACTTAAATTCTTTATCTTCTACCTCAATGTTCTTTTCTTCCCTCCCTCAATATAATATCCCATTATATTGATTTTAGCCCCAGTCTTGCTCCATTTAACAGTGTTAGAGGTTCAAACCTTAAATATTTATTCACTTAATGTAGCCAAATGCAGCCAATAACAATTAGAAGCCTGACCTCTAACACCCCGCCGAAGCAACTGGCCAAAGTTAGAGGCTCATCATCACATGAGAAATCTGAGGTAATTAGACCCCCTTCAGCCTCTCCTTCCCCCCCCCCCCCGTAAAATAATACTGTGTCACTAAATTAGACCTCATTACCTATTGAGTCACTCGATCCAGACCTCCCTTACATAGTAATGAGTACTGATTTATTGTGATCATTATTTGGGCATTACAGGTCACTAAATAACATGCTCTGCCCACACATGTCTTCTGAGCTAATAAATATCCTTATAGGAAATATTTTTGAGCGAACTAGCCTCAGGTTGGTTCAGTAACTTAAGTCACATTAATTTTCTTAATGCATGTAGTGCTTTGATAGGAAAGCCGCAGGGATGGAGGCAGAAAAGGAGGCACAGAAAAATCCCCAAACACAGCTTTTCTCAGCCTGGGGTTCCTGAATGGAAACTGGAGAAGTGGTGCAGAGAGAGGTCGGTGGGGAAGATCAGAAATAACCTTAGAAAGTGTGTATTTAAAATCAACCAACCTCCCTAGGGCTTGACACAAACCTCAGTGAAGTAATGGAAAGATTCCCATTGAGCTTAATGGACTTTGAACCACACCCAGGTGTGCTTGCAAGTATAATCAAGTATATATCATTTTTGCATACGCGTACACTACTAAATATTTAGTGAAAACCCCAGAGCAAATTAAAATAATTAAAAAATTTGCTCCAGGCTCCATGTGAGATTGGAGTTTCTGGAATTTTACACCATCTTTCTTACTAGTATAGCCATTGTACAAAACTGCGGAAGACTCAAATGTAGCAGAGCAGAAATACTGTTTGTTATATTTATTTAGGTAAAATCTTCAAAGGACCCATCAATTTCAGCTAAAAGGTGAACAAAGCAAGCCCATGGGTTCCTCTGAAATATGTGGGTATATTTCCAAAAGAGACAATGTGAGATTAAAAAAGGAGGAAAAAGAAAAAAAAAAAAGATTTATGATTCAAGAAAGATAAAGAAGAAAGGGATTAAAACCCCACTCTGCAGAGCCATCACACAAAATGTTTTATTGGCTTACTTCTAGCAAATCCTGTAATATATTTTCATTATTTATAGAAATAATTCTGGATTAGTTTGCCATAAAAAATTGGGCTGGACTGTTTTAAAAATTACAGAAATTAGATGAAATCAGGCTCTTTGAATTATCCATGAGCATTGGGTTAATACAATCAATACTTCAGCCATTACAGGTTGACGTTACATCTCGAGACAATTTTCAAACTTAATAAGATTAGAAATAATAAACTGGTATTATTTCTTTGTGAATTGGGGCCTCTGACCTAGTAATTTAATGGCTTCATTATTACAGCCGTGGAATGTAGAAAGACCCAGCACACTCCCTATTATCACAACTGTGCTTTGTCCAAATTATGTTACTTTAAAAAAAGCAAAATAAAAACTTAGCACACAATTTCAAAGGGAAGTTGTGGCCATTTTTCACTAGACATGGTGTGATACACCAGATCATGTTTGTGATTTTATTTTCAGTCCATTGCACTGCAATAGTATAGTGCGTATGCTTTCACATTTAATAAAGAATGAAGAAAAGCTTCCTTTACATATTTTTGGAATGACAATATTGGCAAAGCTTTCAGTGCTTTGTGCTCCTGCTGTTTTATGGTGGCTGCTACTCAGGCATGTTTACTTTGCAATGGGAAGGAAAAATAGTTTCTTGGTCATAGAAACAGGGGTCCAAGTCTGGCTTTACCACAGACATCTTCACCATAGCAGTTGAATGTAAACCCAGTGGAGGTCAGGACACCCTGGTCTTCTGGTGCCAGGATGCCTGGGATTTCACTTTCCCACTTCTGATCTAGAGAATGGGAACTTGGTACAGAATTTCCTTTCTTCTGCAATGTGAATGACTGTTTTGTCTACTCATGTATCATGTCCAGAACAGAGATTCCATTTGCCACATGCAGCTCTGAGCACCAGAGACTACTGATGCCAGCTAATGCCTTGCCGGAATGCAAATAAGACCTGCTGCAACCCTTATGTGGTTAGGCATGATACTTCCACTGCAAAGCTTAGGTGAAAGTGTTGATAACTCAGCATAGGAAACATGTAGAACACCCTTGGATATGATGTTGTGCACAAGGGAAATGCTGCCCCAGAGGGCACAAAAGCCTCAAAAAATAACCCAGGCCAGGGGCTGGGGCACTCACAGTAGGTAAAGCTGTTTTCCAGGATGCAGGATATACAACAGGGTACAGCTCTTCTTCAGGAGCAACACTCAGATGTTTAAATCCTTCTCTCTCCTTCCTTTTTCTCTTCCTTGTGCAAGATACACTTCAATCCTACCTGCTAGAAAATAGTCCCGCTTTAGAGTACATCTGCAATGTAGAGATTAAGGCAAACAACATTTATTTTGTTCCTTATCTTCTCTCCACACCATTTCTAACTCACAGCATTTTAGAAAAATAGAAGAGCTTATTCAGAAGAATGCCAATTCAGTTATCTCTACCTGTAAGAGATCCCAGTGTGGTCATTTCCAAGTCTCTGGACTAAGCTCATTCACATACACACATCTGTTACAGCAAATGCTTTCTGTAAGCTTTAAAGGAAACATAACCCAGGATGATAAAACATCAAGGAAAACAGGAGACTCAGCCAATCACCCCTCTGAACTTGTGCTTGAGAGATGTCTGCTGTTAGTTGCAGTTGCATTTCTGTGGCTCGGCATTCATCTTTAGCCGGCAGGTTTGCAAGATCAAGGGAGTGTGAACTAGAATGTGCTCAACAGTGTTCTTTTATCATTGGTTAAGATTGAGAAAGACATCTCTGAACTCCTGTTTGGAAGTGAATGGAAAGAGAGTTATGGCAAAGTTAGATGTGTTTCAGAACTAAAGCCATGTTTTTTAATATTGTGTTCTGTAATAATCTAATTTGGCTTAATTTTAAACCTAGTCACAGACTGGCACACGTATAAAAATGAATCCATCATGCTCCCAAGCCACTGCATTACCCTAATTCCAGAACTGGGAACATGAATTATTGTGGGGTTTGCCTAAGAACCCCAGATACTGCAGCTACCGGGGGAGCAGAGGAATGCAGCATTCCTGCATCTTGGCAGGGAGAGCTGATGCACATGATTCCCATTTCATCTGCTGGGCAATTTCTGTGCCATCCCAAGCCAGCTGGTCTTTGATGTCTTTCACTAATGAAAGGTAGCATGGGTCAGGAGAGGGCAGTGGTCTCAGATACGCAATGAGAAGCTCCTAATTGGCAGTGGTTTTGCTCAACTGCATAATCACTTGATTAGGTTTTTTCTTTTCTTTTAACAGAGTAAAAAGTATTTCACTGTTTCAGTAAAAGAGCACATTGATGGTGAAAACACTTTTTTAAGTAGCCAGAAAATCATAAGATATATGTTTGTATAAATACATTTATATATATAGAAAAAATATTTGCTTTCAGCATGGAATTAACCCCAAGATAGGAGGCATTTATACAACCTGTGGTACCACTGTTAGCTTTGTGGAAACACTACTTCTGTCTCCCACAAATGTGTTGGTATTTTTTATGACACAGTATATATCCAGTTGCCCTGCGTGCATAACCTGTGCCCTTTCAGAAACATGGTACTGGAATAAAAAGCCACAGAGGCTGCAAGCTCAAAGCAGTGACGGGATGTTTTGCCTGCGATGCATGCTTTAGGCAGCGTATACAATGTCCCCTCCTCAAGCAACTGCGACCAGTCTCTGGTTAATGTCTCTGAAACAGCCTGTTAAGACTGTTACTACAAATTAGAGTCTGGATCATTCTAAAACGAAAATAGACTTCTTTCATCTTCCAGATGGCTGTCTGATTGGGAACTGGGCAGGATCACATTTCAGGTTGTGACTTAATGATTCGGGACAATATTTATGGTTATTACCTGACAGAGGGCAGTGAGGAAAATTAAAGCACAGACCCATGCTTCATTTATGACAAAAAACAAATTCATGACAGTTTTGTATATTAGAGGTGGCATCTTTTGCTCGGGGCAAAGTCCGAGCATAGCTCCACATCTGAGCCAGACCTGCCGGGGACTGCTGCGAGAGCCCGGCCAGGCTGGCTTCGCCATCCCCCCTTTGATATATGTGCTGTCGTCAGGAACAATCTGGTGCTTCCCTTGGAGGAGGTCTTAGGCAGGCAAGATACAAATATGAGTGAGAGCTTTCAGAGGGGAAAAATAACATAATTATACAGTGTATTTGTTTGATGGCTGCAGTTGTCTGAAATATTGTTCTTTGGGGCATGTTTTTGATGTAATTATTGCCACGGGATAATCCCTTCTGGAGAAAACATGGAGTAATTATGCATACCAGTTGTAGATATGATTCTGCATGTGATTTTACCCACAAACGATGCTCCTTGTGATACCAGCCGATGGGGGTGCAGAGTGTTTTGAAGCAGTGGGCGATGGTGTTCGGCTAAATCAAATTGAAGCCACAGCTCTGCTGGCTCTTTCCTGAAGGAAAGAAATTTATTAGTGTTCATCTCCTGGTTAATCCTTTGCTTTGCATATGGAACAGACTGGCGCTTTTTTTTATTGTCAGCTGCTAAAAAAATAAATAGCCCTTATGAAATTGACTGCAACCCACAGCTTTGGGCTTCCTGTAAATCCACTTCGGACTGCAGGATTTCTTAATAAAACAAGCAATCCTGAGAGATGAGAGATAGCTGTTAAAAAAGAAATTGGGGAGATGGCTGCCCTTCCCATTGCTTGAGCTTATTTTATCCCTAAGCTAAAATAAGCTCTTTGAATTTGCAGATAGTGATACAAAGAATATTGTTTCAGTTAAGAGTATCTTATTTTAGGGAGGAATATTCTGTCCACATCTGTTAAATGTTACTGGAAATCAATCAGAATATTTATTATTTAAAAAGCATTTTTTTCCCAGAGAAGGGGTGCTTCTCAGTTATTCTTTGAGCTGAACAATTCTTCTCCTCCTTTTGTCCCTTTTTGCTGTGCACTTGCCCTGACAAACACCACATCCAGCAGCACCCATCTGCACCACATCACCCCAGAAAGAGCCCCCGTCTGCCTCCTTCCGCAGCCCGACTCTGATCCTTCATGTGGCAGTGCATTAGCAGACCACCAGGCAAATCTACTCACTGATGTTTGCCACTAGCTAGTTTGATTTATGCTGGGATTTGCAGAGCTGCCTCAGGGAGAGAAAACCATGGGGTGTAAGGTATTCAAATCCCCTTGTGTAGCACAGAAATATTAGTCACAACCTTCAGCAGAAAAGGCCAAATTATGAATGTGCAATACAGCCAGGTGCTTGGTTTGTTGTTGCATTTTGGAGGGAGACAGTTATGTAATGAAGTTTTGGTTTTATTCTTTAGTAGATTGAGATGCATCTTAATTATGTTAAAACTAAAAGTCTGAGCACTGAGACAACCAGGAAAATCTGTTTCCCTCTGAGTCTTCAATTATACCTGTAGTCATGAGGCACATTTGGTTCCCAGCTTTTACCTGTATTTCAGCTGGATGAGTCTTACCATGAGGGCCTGGATGAGGATCTGAGTGAGGTCCTTGCCAAAGCCGCCAACCTCAGCCCAAATATGCAAGACCCCCCTAAAAACCCTGTGCTGGGTCCCTCTGGGATGTGAACCTCCCATAGAGGCAGGTTGTCTGCTGACTTTGCAAGGGGGGGTGATTTCCCTCACCCCTTCACACCTCTTCTTTGCTCTTGGTGCCCCTCTAACCACTGCATGGTTGCCCCTTTCGCACCCAGACTGCATCCCTGGCTCTGTGAAGGGCCAGGCTCACCTCAGCACAGCATCTCCAGCAGTGGCTGCCTTACCGTGCAATCTATTTCACATCCAGCATCTAACAACAGCCAGGTGCTTTAAACACTTTCTTAATTATGTAGTGGTGAGCACCACACTAAAAATGGGGCTGTGGTATACAATTAAAGGAAAAATGTATAAACTATCTGATGTTGTCAGTATCTGTAGCTCAGTGTGAAATTACACCAGGAACAGGAGACTGTTGTCTGACAAATCCATTTTCTTGTCATTTTTACGGCTCTGTTAGATAATAAAATCAAGAGAAAGATGACTAGAATAACAATAGTATCTCTTCCTGGGTGAAAAGACGGGGGGAGGAGGAGGAATGCAGAGATGGATATATGAAATCTCTTGTCTAAGTAAACAATCTACATACATTTGCATTTGCATGTAATAATCGACGTAAAATGTTGCTTCATTAACATTAGGAGCTAGAGATATATGTTACTCTCCCACTCTTGACTTAGCTGCCTCTTCTAAGATAAAGACTGGTGGCTCTTAAACTCATCAAGCAGCCTTAATTCTCCTCATTTGACTGTATTATTTCAAATGCCCAAAGATTTACTTAGGATCTTCTGACATTAATGAGAGTGAGCATACAGACCCAGAGGAGAATAAGCTCAAATTAGGTTTAATTGGAATAAATAAGGGATCAGTCACCATATGATAAGACCAAACCCAGAATATTTAAAACAACTTTTGGGGAAACATCTATGGATAATACTCTGCCCAGTGCTGCTACGGTATGAAGCTTACCCAGTCTTACACCCTTCATTCATAAGCCACGCTGTGTGAGCAGGTTGGCTTTTGCATTCCTCTGCCATGGGGGAGGAGCCCAAAGACTCTGACTAGACGTGGATTTCATCTCTGTCTCTCACAGAGAGATGGAGATCTGTCGGTTTTGGGGGTAATTAAGATCTTCAGATTTGCCCCCAGCTTCCAACACAGCTGGTTCTCAGGAGGTTGACACGATGCCACCGCCCTTTATGCCTAGCACTATATTAGCATAGCTGCTAATAAGCTACAAAGCTACCAAAAAAAAACCCCAAACCCCAAGCATTCTTAACATAAAGATTTCCCTAGGTAGATTTCCCTGTTAAAATACACTGCTAAAGCGGGCATTTCATTCATCTCTGTGAAAAAAAAAACAAAACACAACAAACCAAACAACCTACAAATAGACAAATATCCCAACATCACCTTCTGCTTTCTTTCAAAATATGTAGCTCTTACAAACGAGTGGTGTAGCCAGTCCAGGAAATTCTGCTGCTCTTCCCACAAGGCTTTTTGTATTGCAAAGCCGCCTGCTCTGATGCTCTTACGAGCTGGATATTCTGTGGTGTTTCGAAACAGCTTTTTTTCTTTTCTTAATTAAAGAAAAATAAGAGAAATTACTTGAATGCAGGGTTCGAAGCAGCTCTGCAGCTTTGGAGAATGAGGTGTCTGCAGGAGTCAATCAGGGCAGAAAACTTTCACAGAAAAACTCAATGCCTTTCAGATTTTCAAACAAAAATAAGCCAATGGCAAAAGCATAGCAGCTGCGAGCACACGAAGGGAATTAGTTATAGCAGACTTGTAATTAAGCATTGGAAACTGATCAAAAACATTATCCTGTTAGTTTATACCAAGGCTTCTATCTACTATAAAATCAATTACACAAAAAATAAACTACACACGCTCTGAAGTTTTCTCATATGAACGTGTCCTATCCAGTCTTTGGACTGGAAAGTTTGTTTGTTTTCTCAATACAATATGCGAAGCACAGAGCAGGGAAAAACTGAGATGAAAAGGGAAACAGAAAAATTGGGAGAGAAGGCTGGCAGAATAATTGACTCTATTAGAACCACACTTTCCTAAAAACCCAATATTTGTGCAATGAGATAAGGGACCAGGGTTGTCTTTTGGTGCATGTATTTTTCCATTTTCCTTTGCTGAGTCTGTTGAGTAAACAGAACAAATTGCCATTAAATGATAGAAATCATTTAACAATAATAAAGCAAAAGAATGCAAGAAAAATCTAGAAATTTGAAGTAAATGTATACACAGGAAAGGTTGGGCAAAGGTTTGTCTTTTGCAAATCACATGTTATTCCCATTAACTGTAACATGAGATGGCTGGCTGAATAAAATAGGGACTATGTGAGCTGGGATCGTCTTAGAAGATTTGGGCCTGGTTTAGCACATGTTTTATGCCAACAGAGCTGTTTCAGTTAAGAAAACAAAAATAAACCCTGGCAGGTTGCAGACACCAATCCTTTTCTGGCATGAGCAATGTTCCCCCCCTTCCCACCCTGCTCCCATCGCCCCTCTCCCAGGCATCCCTGCTTGGGCTGGGTCAGCAGGGCAGCTAATGCTGCTGCTGTGCAAGTCTTTGCTAGACCTGACTTTATTGAGGGGATGCTAAGGAGAGCTGTGAGGATTTACATGATCAAAAAGGCTGTATTTTGTAGAAGGGAAGAAAGTAGCGTATTTCAAGTAGGTCAGCAAAAGAGGTCTTTTTTTGGCATAAGGTGATCTGCACCAAAGGTTTGGCTGGTAAAAAATGTGTCTGAATGTGAGATAAGTATTTGGAAGCCCCTGAAAATCCCATCTCTGATATGTGATGTTTCCAAAGCCCTCGGTGAAGGTTGTCTAACCAAACTGCACGTCAGGCTTAGCAGCCTAGTTCCCTATTCCCTTCCATGGCTGCTGGAAGAGACTGCTGTGACCCATAGCACTGGATCCACAGCACTGGTGATGTGATCCCCCTCAATCCATCTAAACCTGTGCCTCCAAAGGTGAACTGGCATGGTGATATAGAAGCAGTCACAGCCACGAGGCCTTCACGGATCATGATTAGACGTAAGTGCACTAAGCCTTTACTCTGGTGCCAAGTGCCCTGAGCAATGGTATTGCAAACTGCCAATTCCATCTGAAGTCAGCACCTCCAAAATTTGGGCTGTAATTTAAGGCCCTCAGCATGAATATAAAACCCTAACATCAGGCTCTTCACTTTAAAACTGTTGGCATGAGATCCTGAGACAAAAAGCAGAGCAGAAGCAAAGAGTATTACTGCTGTTACTGTGCCATGTGCACCAGCAAAATATATCAATATGTGAATACACAGAAACAAGAGGAGGGAGACAGAGATGATGTGCTTTTAATATATCCGAAGCACCAGAAAATCATTCATGAGCAGGAACAAGACAGAGTTCATGAAAAGGTAAAACCCAGAATAAATTATGAACCTCATTCCATAAGAGGTATATATTAAATACCATATGTAGGTATAGGGTTGGGTTTTTTTTTCCTTTTTTCTTTCTCTTTTTTTTTCTCTTCCCCCCCCCCAAATCATTTAGCTAGTGGTAGATATCTCTTTCTTCTAGGTTATACTCTTTCCTGTCATATTTATTGTGGGGAAAGACATCTGCCTTGAAAATCATAAAGTATTTTTTTTTAAATAAGTATTTAACAGACTGAATGGGCCTCCATTCAGTGCAGGAGTAACTTGAGTGAAGCCAATGCAGTTATACCACCAAACAACTAGTCTCACTATTGTATTGTACCTAGCCATTATTATACCACATAGGCAAACACATGTGCATTCATTATGTGTACACTGGAAGTCCACTAACCCAAACACTTGGGTTTGTATCACCATTTGGGTAAGCAAAAATGTTGTTATTACAGTGTGGCAGTTAGAGTATGTGCATATTCTACTTTTTTCATGCAAATCAATAGTTGGTGCAGAAGTCAGAACAACAGAAGTTTGCATTTTTGAAGTTATGTGTATTAAATAGAGTGTTGTGTAGGCAATGATAGGAGCAAGAAGCAACGGTAGGACTGCTCAGGTGATGGACTTAATGGGAGAGAAAGATGGGAGCAGAAAAATGAAAGGTGCTTAAATTTAATGAAAACACTGGGAAAAGAAGTAATAATTTTGCCTTTTTTCATGAAACCTCTAACCTCTCAAAATCAAGGGCCGTTTGTAATGTGAAGGAAAAATATGTAGGACCTTTGCTACTGAAGCTGACCAGTGTTCCAGCTGTCTTTTCCACAGCTCTTCTACACTCCTTGATAATCATATACAAATATCAGAAAAGCCTTGGACTGCACCAAGCAGCATCTGGGCTCAGTGGTGTTTAGCCTTGTGTTTTCTCATACCACTTCTGCAGTGGATCTGCGCTGGGTCTTCCCCATGGACTGCTACCCTGGACACATCCTTCCAAAGGCTGATAGCAAAGCTCAGGAAATATCCCAGGAGTGATGTGTCGCTGACAACTTCACCTAGTTGCAGGCATGTTTTATACAAGCCAAATTTTTCTGGTGCACTTCTTCCAACCTTGCTCTGTGCAATATCAGAGAAGTCATGAAAGGTCAGGCAAATGTTCCCAAATCACGTGAAAGAGGAATTATAGTGAGCCAGATGGAAGAAGAGTTGCTCTGATTTATTATGGACTGTTGGGCAGATAAGAGTGTGGAAGAGATAAGGCAGGGGAGATCTCTTAACCCCTCATCTGCCTTTTGGCACCAAGCATATTTCAAGGTAGATAGGTGGCCTCTAAAAAGTTAAGTTTTTGTCAACAGCTGCCACATCCTACACAATCTTTCTACATGCCTCTGTGCTCTCTTCATCTGGGAATAGGAAACAACTGCTGCTTCGGGGAGGTAAATGGTGGTGTTAAACACTAGGAGATCATTCCATAGAGCAAGATCCAGTCAAGAATTTGCCCCTTAATAATAGCGTTTGCTATACAAATTTCCAGGTAAGCAGGAAAGCTCTCTTGGTGTGGGCAAATGTGAATATGGGCTTTTGTGTATGAGGATACCTTGCAGCTCTAAGCATTTGGAAAGCATATCTAGTAATTTATTTTCTGTGTTTATAAACACACATCTGTTATTTGAGTTTCCACTTTGGGGTGAATTTATGATGATGGCCCATCTGCAGGAGCTCTGAGGCTTTTTTCTTTTTTTGTGGAGGTATTGCCTTTAAGGTTTTAAGAAGTCGCTGGTGATTGCAACATAAATATTAACCAGGTTGAATGTGCCAGAGGCATCACACAGCATGCAGTGATGTGACTTGCAGAATTTTGCTGTCTGATAAAGCTTATGGAAAATTCCCTCAATAGATTTATTTATGGCAACAGATTAAACCAGACTCCAAGCAGACTGTGCTCTGTAGGTTCAAGAAAGAATTTCTAATTTATTAGAGATTTCTTTGCTTTTTGCTATCACATTTCAGTCACATTTTCACTCTTGATGAGCAATTGGTTCCCTCCTTGGGGAGCATGGAGAGGTAGTTCCTGCCTGAAAATTCTTGGAAGGACAGATAAATCACTTGAGTTTAAGCTTTTCAAAGGAACCTTCCTGTAAACACTTCAGGCACAACACACACCTTTTAAATTTTTTCCCACCCTGTTTCTCTGCTGTTGGAAATGCGGATTTTTTTTTCCAGTTTCTTCCAATTTTTTTGTGTCTCATGTTTGTCATGGGCATAAAAGCCCTCTGCTTCCCTCTCAGTCCCATCACTGTCAGCACAGAGATGGGACCAGGCTTTTGGGGACCTGCAGATGTGATGGGGAAAGCCAGCAGCAGACCTCCTCGCAGTGATGCCTACTTGCATTCCTTCTGTTGGCCAGAGCAAAGTCAATGCAGTGTTTCGTTGGGAGCCAGCTTTGGAGAAAGGCACAAGCAAAGTGTGAAAGATTCACTGCCAACAAGCAAGAAGGTCAACATATTATTTTATTTTTCTTTTTTCATTCTTTTCTTTTCCCTAATTCATCTTTGTGAGTTTAAAGAATTTCTTTGCAAAGGCAGAATGTGCTGAAATACAACTGCAAGGAGCCCCTCTGAGAAGAGATATCGGTCTTATATCGAGCTGCCAGTTGAGATTATCTGGAGTGGACGTCCTGAGAGACTAGCAGGAATTCTTTTCCACCAAAGACTGATGGAGGCTTCCCATTCAAATGTTTTAAAAGCTGTAGAGAATTAAAAATAGAAGTCCTGTTTAAGGGGGAGAGACTCCTTTGGGGGGTACTTTGTTTGCTTTGGTTTATATCTCCCTGGGTTGGAATGCAGTAAAAAACTGAAAAAATTAGAGTCTTGCAAAGAAATGTAACCTCATACAAAACTGAAGGGCAAGGAGCTCAGTTTGCATTCTGGTTTTATAATCAGTTCTGTTTATAGTAGGAAAGAAATATCCCCTTCTTGAATTCAATGTATGCAGCTTTTCTTAGCTGTTCCCTCTTTAGGTAAACATTATAGCAACTATGTCTTCAAGAATTTATTATTAAGAGAGCAACTAATGGTAAATGCAGGTGCATACTGCGGGCATGGCGGTGTGATATATGCCAAGACATATAAGAGAGTGGCAGTTTCCTCATGGAGTTTTTTCCTAATAGAATATATTCAAGCAAGCGAAGCCATGCAGAAATTGCACTCAATGAAGGGGAGAAACACGGGGGGTGGCTTGAAATCCTGAGCCGTCTCATTGCATTCATCTATTTTGACACCTCTGTGTGGCCTCTGGAGATACTGTATATTTCCTTGGAAGAGAGATTACATGGAAGTAGGGCTTTTAATTACACTGGACTGAAATATCTTTCATATTTATTTTCTGCCTATGTTGCCTGTAATTCTTCAAGACCACAGTCTGCTGCTATCAGACAGTAAGCTAGAGACTTCTAAATACCTACCCTTAGCTCTGACATATACGTCCCATTTTTAAGACACTACTCCTAATATTTTTTTTAAATTGGGAAAGAATAGGGATCTGCTTGATCTTTCTTTCCCTTCTAGGTTTAATTATTTTATGCCATGAGCATTTTTAGAAGCAAGGTAGGTATTTTCTGCGCATCTGTGGATTGATCTTCCAATCTCCAGGGGCAAATTTTGCTACCATGAAGATGAAATTTGTAGCTGTACCTCTTCCATACTGCAACCCAGTGAACAGAGGTGCAGGTAGGCATAGGTGAGGCAAAAATTGCATCTGCATTTGAGACTCATTTTTACAAACATCAGCTTTAGTGTGAACTTATTTTTGTTCTGTATATTTTATAAAATAAAAGTAGTCTAATATCATTCCCTTGAGATTATTTTCAGGTGTAGGCTGATGCTCCCAGATGTGGTCTCCTTCAGCAAGGCAGTGACACAAAGCTGTTGGTGTGCTTCTTCAGCTGTTGTAAGTGGTTTTGCCTAAGGACCCCTCCTTGCGCAATCTCCAGCTTGCTTCTGGCACACGGTGCCATGGCAAGGAGAGCTGTTCTCTTGTGAGGGCACACAGGCATCTGGGAAAGGGGGATGAAGGGGACAGATCAGAAGTTGAGACTGTGGTATCCACTATTTTTGGTTGTGATGGGTAGTGCTTTCCTTGGTTTCTCTAAACAAGAGGTCCAAGCAGGCTCACATGTGTGCACTGTGGAGCTTTTCAGGCATGCTCTGGGTAGATTGAGGTAGAACCCAAG
Source organism: Pezoporus occidentalis (assembly GCF_034315485.1). Taxonomy (NCBI): domain Eukaryota; kingdom Metazoa; phylum Chordata; class Aves; order Psittaciformes; family Psittacidae; genus Pezoporus; species Pezoporus occidentalis. The sequence goes on along the minus strand of NW_026914319.1, from coordinate 1,063,684 downwards.
GGTACAAGGTGCAGAGCAGTGGCACTGGCATTTACAGGCACTGGCATTTACAGAAAAGCCACGGGGACCTTCTTGACTACATGAAATATGAAGGACATCTGAGATCACTAACCCATCATCCATGATCCCTGGCTTTCACATTCTGAATCTCCAACATACAGATGGTTCTTACAAGTCATTAAACAGAGTTAAAAAGGGAGATGTGATTAGTAGTGCACTGTTTAATGTATGCAGGCAACCCATTTCAGGTCTAACAGTAAAGAATGGCTCTAGCCACAGACACCCATGACAATGGCAAATTGCTCACACCTGCTTATTGTGTGTGTAAGCCTCTGAAGACGCAGCGTGCTATATAATTGCTAGGCATCATCACAATTAATAATCTCCTGCATGGAAAGTGAAACATGTAAATATATTGGTTGCAACTGAATATTATCTCCTGATGCAGACATACTTCACCTCTCTTTGCTTGTTTTCCCAGCAAAGAAATGTGCATGATACTGCCACCTCCTTTTCCTCAGCTGGTATACGAGGAGCCTGAATCTTTGTTTTTGTGCTCTCATGATGCTCCCTACTTCTTTGGTGTCACTTTGGCCTAGATTCTGTCCTGTGTCAACTCACACATCCAACCTAGCTGAGTTTGTGAGGAGTGGGAATTCTTTTTAGCTTGTTTCTTCTTTTCTGAATGTTCAAGAGAAAGTATCACTTCCTCTAGATCTGGACTCAAATTTTCACTTTGTCTTTTTTATATTCAGATGGCTTTTTTTTTTTTTTTTTTGCACAGTCTAAACAAGATTCTCCTTAACATCACAGAATCACAGAATAGTTAGGATTGGAAAGGACCTTAAGATCATCTAGCTCCAACCCCCCTGCCATGGGCAAAAAGTTAGAGGATCAAGGCTATAGCACAGGTCCCATCTTGTGCAGGGAAAACAGGAGTTTCCTCTAAAGTGCAATGTATTTTTCTTTTTGTTTTTAAGCTTTAAAAAGTAGTCTAGGCTATGCAGAGGTGTGAGGATTCTGCTTTACAAAATCAGACCTGTCTTTTACTACTTTAGATGTATGTGGCCATTTCTGCAGATCAGTTGTGTTGGAACAAGAAGAGTTCCCTTGGAATCTTTAGCCAGGTATAGCTAGGTATATGGCTACCTGTGCATTGCTAGGTGTATGGTTACACAAAGGAAAAGCAATGAAGGATTAGACTTACCGACCCACCTTTATGGTTGATCAGAGTTTTTACATCAATTTAATCAGGTCAGTCAAAGAAATTTTCCCCCTCAGATGACATTTGCAGTGTTTTCAGGAAGGAGCAGCCATATCACCCATGGAACAGAATTACTTTGGCTACACTGAAACATTTACAGAAGCAGTATTTTTGTGAATGATCTCAACTATACTGTATATACTCAACTATAGCTTCAAATCCTGTTGAACAATACCTGGCTGACTGGTTAGTGTGACCAATGGTTTACCATTTTATTGTCAGTTTGGGATTTTCCTGCTTTTATACCATGCTTTTCCTCCCGCCACCATACCCCATTGTGATCCATGTCCTGACCCTAGTGTATGCTGCTCGCCAGGGTCCAGATGAGGGGTGGAAATGACCACTGCAGACAGACGAAAGGAAACATAATTGTAGGTTATTATTTTATCAGTTGTGCTTACAAGGCAGTATCAGCAACCCTGGTTTACACTGTAAAAGCTTTGCCAGCAAAAGCAGCAGAGCACCCCTGTGGAGATACAGCTTATACTGGCAAAAGGAGTTTTTCTGCTTGCATATTTAGACCACCTCTTGGGATGACTTAATTTACACTGGCAAAAAGCAGCCTTTCACTGGTTTCATTGTTTACCACATTTGTTTGGTGGGGTTTTTTCCCTCATTTTTCCAGCATAGCTAATTCAGCTAGGGGTAAAGAGTTTTCCTCTTGTATCTGCACAGTCAAAAGGTTTCTTTATAGGCCTGACCTTACTAATTAGGACTTGTGTTTCTGGGATGTGAGGGAAGATGGACAATGTATTCTCAGATTTCCTACAGGGTCTTCAGCATGCACGAAGCCAGATCCTGTCTGTATTACTTCAGGATTCCCCAATGCTGATCAAATGTCTTCAGACAAAACATACATTTTCATTCTTCAGAGCTACTTTTTATTGTTGGTTCCCAAAATGCAGGACTAGAAGTGTAAGGCAGGAGACTTACAGACAGAGATGCTACCTGCAGTCATCTGCAGGAGCACAAGGAGGAGGTTGTGATGAGGCTTGAACCCCACTGAAACAAAAGCTTTTTTATTTCAATGTGCTTCAGCAAAGACCTTTGCTGCTTGAAAGCGAAAAGGTCCACACCACTTCAGCTCTGTCCTGCTGTGCTTATTCTTCAGGGGCTTCACAGGGTGAGAGATGCTGTATAACTCTGCTACATTTTATTATTGCTGCCCTTATTCTGTAGAGGTCAGTGAAACACAGGCAGATGATGGGGAAGACTTCTGCTGATCAGAATAACCTTGGGATGTGACTCTTCACACTGCTCTGCTACCTGGTGTATAAGTGTCTCTTACAGAGGTAGTAATAAGCTGCTGGAAAACATAAACCTTTTTAACATAGGAAGCCTATGCCATTATTGATGGATGAAAACAGAACAATGCAGGAATTTTAAAACTCTCTGCAGTACCATGTATACTGTTTTGCTTATTGAATTCCTCTGTAATTCCTGTCCCTGTGTTTCCTATCCTCCTGTCATTCGGCCTGACCTGTGAGGGTATAGAAACCTGCCCTTGTTTTCAACTGGAAGAGCAGAAATAGCAAAGAACAGGAGCAGGAACAGACTAGTTCATAAAACAAGAGAACATCTCCACAGATGAAGCTAAGTATGTTATTGAGATAATTAGCAGCTTCATCATATTCCTGAAGAGCACATACATATATATACATATACACACATAAAGGAATTCTAGACATCCTATTTTCTGTCAGCAGTACTTATTCCTACCTTCCACACAGATATGTGTGTTAACACCTGTGCTGTGTGTGATCACAGCAAACTGGTATCTAAAGCACGGTTGTGTATTTTCAGCTCAAGTCATATGGGAATATGTAAAGTGTCCCAAACCCAACTGGTACTGCACTCACTAAGGCTATCACGAAGTTGATGATGTCTCTTGAAATTGTTTTTCCACATTTTCTGACTCTTGGTGAGGAGATATGTTAAAGCCCAGAGGAAATGAAGGCCAGTGCACTGCAGAGTTTAGTGCATCCTTGCAGATATGATGGGCTTAGCAGTGCTCTCTGACGCTGAAAACTGGGATGAAAAGTGGATATCTTTTGCCTTCAAAAAAAGTGATTGCATTTTAGGTGCCTTTCTGGAATGGTCCCAGACCAGTGCCCAGGAATTGTGTATGAAAGTAGTATTTGGGTGGGGATTGCATTAGCAATTTAATGATACAGGCAGTGGTGTTTCATGTAGACCACTGTCAACCAGGCATTGCCTGCAAGTCCTCAGTGGGTTTAGGTGTCCTGAGGGACCAGAGCTATCCCCACCTCTCTGAAGTGGGTGTTATGGTGAGAACAACAGCCTATCTGTCCTTGAAAAGTCCTCTTCTGCCTGCCCATCTGATGAGCAGCATCGGAGATAGCCTGGCTTACTCAGGAATAAGAAACATCACACAGACAAATACAAGGACTGTGTGTGCAGTGAAAGGTTTTCTGAAATCCTGCATTTTTTCTGGTGTTCTTTGTGCCCAGGGGACACTTGGGAAGTTGTGAGAAGTGAGTCAGGCAATCCTGGCTGAGGAATTTTTCAAGGAAAGAGAAGCATAGCAGAGCTGCATTGAGATTGTCAGCTCCAGTTTCTCAACCCCAGATACTTTCTGTGGCACCTAAGGTGAGATCCCTGGCCAGACCTGCCAGAGAGAAAAAATCCAGAGAGAGAAGGAGCTGCATCTGAGGCAGTGATTGCAGGCAGTTTGAATGCAGCCAGCATCATCCAAGTCCTGCTTGTTTTTCAGAGATTTGGACCCCACTCTTAGATGAAAAGATATATGTGGTGGTGGTGGTAGCATGAAATGATGCAACTTTGTTAGCAAGGCAGAAGTTAGCTGAGGTTAAAACTCGTAAGAGCAAAAAAGAACAGTCATAGAGTATGTATAAGAAGCATACATACAAGATAGCAAACACTAAGGTGGCAAAGACATGGACTTGGTGTTGAGTGGATTTTTTACTTTGTAAGAGAGGTGCTAAAAATCAGGTGAATAAACAGTTCCCATCCAATTATTAGGGCTTACAGATTTTGAGGTTTTCTAATGAAAGAGCCATAGCTCCATTCTGCGTTTCGTGTCATACAGAATGGCAAAGGGCAAATTTGCTTCAAAGAGGCAATATTCAATGTTTACAGCACAAAATAGTATTTCACTCTAAACATGTCAGCACAGATGGATCTGTGGTGGCAGTTTTCCAAACAAAGCAGTTACAGAATCTAGCTCAGTTAAATCATATTTGTGTATGTTGTATTGTATATTTGTATATGTGTATATATACTTACGCATATGTACATACACACATGCATGCACACACATTCATATAAATGTATAAATAAAGAAATACAGATAAATGTGATACTCCTTCTCTTGCCCACCCATATACAAGAAGTGCAGGGGATGAATTGTGTTTGGGGAGGAAGGGTCACACCCTGGCTGGATCATGGAATTGCCACCATTTGCTTCTTCCAATAGCTTCATCCCATTGCAGGACAGCAAGACAGACTCCTTTGTTCAAAACCTACACAAAGAGACTTTCTGTATGGTCCTGTTGATGAAATTGGGTTACACTCAACCTGCTTCTTCATGTTTCTCTTCACTTGTTTGTCTCATGTTTAAATTTCACACAGTGAATTTGTCAAATCTGGGCCCCTAAGCTAATTCATCCTGAAGCAATCAGAACATTTGGACCCCATGTAAATACTTGTCTATAACAATCAATACGAAACATTATTAATGAGGGAGCCTAATGTGGTAAACTCTAGCTTGCTCCCTTCTTGTTTACCTATTGGAGCAAGCTCCTTCTTGTTTAAGCAATATTTGGTATTATTTTGAATTAATTGTTTTTTGGTTTCTTTGGAATATTTTTAGTATAGCATGGCTCCGTGAGTTCAAGGATGAAGGCTGGTGCAGGATGCAATGTGGGTCTTTTGGGAGGTGTCCTGGAAAGAAAGCAGGCAGTCAAGGGGGGGATTTTGGGGCATCCACCCAGATTAGAGCAGAGTCAGTCTTCAGGGAGCCACAGTAACTCAGAGATTCACTAAGGCAGCATGATGGAGGGAATTTATGCACCAAAGTCATGTGGTACCTAGGTCTGGGAAAAGCTATGCAATGCCTTTTTCCCAGGTCTTGCCTAAAAGCACATCTAGTGGTGCTGAGGACGTGCTCAATGGTGTGATAAAATGATACCATAGAGGAAGACAAGAGCCAAAGAGACAGCTGAGCTGGACAGATTGGGTCATGGCTTCTAACTCTGCTTTTGCCTTAATTCTACCCATATAAGACTACTAGTGTCCAAGGCACATTACACCTCTGGGCACCATTTTCCTAACTTGAAGATATAAGATGATATTTACCTGCTTTAGTATCTACTCCAGAAAGAAAGGCTATTCCTGGATCTTTGTCCTAAGCAGTATAAAACTGAAGTGCCACAGTCTTTCCAGCCCAAGGTTAGCTGCCAGAATAAGCTCCTGGAAAGAATTCTGATTAAAGCTGTCATCTCCAGCCATATTCTAAATTACCCATTTGTATGTGGCAGGAGGAAGTGCTTTCACAAGTGTCTGCTGTGTGTTTCTTAGGAAGGCATCAGCAAAGTCTGGTAACTATCTACTTTAATGTAATTTTGATGTAACTATCTACTGTAATGAAAATCCCTAAAATAATATCATGATAATAGCTCAAAACAGTTAAACACTATTGTAAGCTGTAGGATTTAGAACTATTACTGCAATATCATTTTTTAAAGATATTATGTCTCCTCTGTGGGATTTTCAGGTTCATATTAAGCTTATAACATATATTAGCCATGACTACTTCATTACACCCATTTATCGAATGACCTCAGACACACCAGCTGCCAGCTCCACCTTTGCTCAGCTCGGAACAATAGGTTGTGTGTTATTTAAGAGAGTGAGAGATTTCTGGAAAACGATGCTGCACCTCACAGCAATATTTAAGGCACATACCTTCGCAGGAGGCATGGATGTGTTTCCCAGCTGTTTTCCTCCTTTCAGAATTCCTCCATCCTGAAAAAGATTTAAAGCCCAGCAGATTCGCCCTGCCTAAAGCAGGGAGGGAAGGAGGGAGTGAAGCAGTGTATGGAGATACCATCGCGATGGAATCGGAAAACCCATCTGCACAACAAACTCTGCTCTTTCCTGGACTGAAAACTAAGGAAAACATTTTGCAAAGAGTACAGGCATTCGGCTTTGTGGCCACTTCACCTCTGCAGGTTTTTGGGACATGTTTCAGTTTTCATGAAATGTTATATCAGCCTCATGGTTGACTCTGTCATCACGTCTTCCACATACTGACAAAAGTGTTTTCCCTTGTGAAGAAGTTGGGTGATGTGATTTCTCAAATAGTTTTGATTAAGGGATGGATAAGATTCCCATTACAGTTGTTATGAACATGGGAAAAGTGAAGTATGTGAATGACAGGGACAGTCTTCTTTTGGCCAACTTTGTTTTGATTAAATAAAAAAAAAGCTATTTTAATTGAAAAAAAATCTGGTTGACAGAAGTCTGTGAGAGATCTTCTCTGCAGGAGTTCTGTGTAGAGAAACACAGTAGGAAAAAGATGTGGGCAGAGCATTCTGCAGTGATTGATCTGTGGAACATGGCTGCAAGAGACCTAAAGAGCACCCAGTCCAGACCTTTAGAAGCTGTCAGGAAGCTACACAAGTGTTTGGGTGGCCCAGAAAGGCAAAATACAACCTCAGAACTTGGATTCTCCAGTAGGCATCACTGCCTATAGCATATGCTATAAGGACACTTCTTTTCACCTACCATATGGATAGATGAGTTACTCAGCTTTGGGTTTACACTGTTTTCCCCATGGAGCTAATGAGACAATACTCTCTTACCACTGGGAATATCCATGAAAATATGTTTCAATTTGTGTAATGGTCCATCTGCCAGTAAAAGTAACACTATAAAAACACAGGGGTCAGGGGCAGATCTATTATAGAAGGACAGCATATGGCAACACAACCATTAGATGAGCATCTCATACTCTTGAGAATGCTTTAAGACTGACAAGGGGTTAAGGCAAATGTTGGTTCATTGCTAAATTCAAGACTCAAAATGAAAGAATGCAAATGCCTTGTATGAGCGCTTTTTAAAATAACACTTCTAGACAGCCGTAGGGATGCTATGCAAGAGAGACTGAAAAGTTTTGAATAATGCATGCAAGATAATTTCCAAAATCACCCTTTAACTAGTACCACATTCTTTTCACTGTCTCCATATTCATGATTCACCGTTTGCTAATCCTGATGCATAAGGAATGAAGATAGCCCCTGTGGATAAGACCTAATGGACACCATCCTGGAATAATATACAGAACTCAACATCCAGACATGTGTCTTCAATTTAAAATAATTCAGCAATCATGTTCAACCAGAACCTGATTACACAAAATGGGACTTTTTAACTCCCAGACTTGGATCAAATTTTAAGGCCAGCAGAGAGAAAAAAAAAAAAGTGCTATGTTTATACATTCCAGATACTGTGGTTGAGTTATCTGCACACAAATTTAACTGTTTCTTTGAGCCTCTTATCAGCTCATCTGCAACTATTTTAAATGCTTTTGCTTTACCTGCCCTTTGTAGTTCCTCAGTGAGTTTTCCAGCATTCCAGAATTGTGATGAATGGATTTCCTGGATCTGGAACGTAATTAAAAATGAAGCTGAGTGACCATGCTCCATTACAGTAAATTGTAGCTTTTTCTTTTTTTAGACAGCAACTGCTACATTTTTGTTCTTTTCTTCTTCTGTCTGTAAAGGCTGAAGAGACAAAGGACCCTGACTCAAAACCAATAATAGCAACCTTCAGCAAATTGCCAGTGTTTCCCTTTGCAAAAGCAGTGGCTTCACATTTTCCTATGGTTCCATACTTTCTGTGTCACCCACCCTTCATCCTAGTACACAGGAGGCTATTAATGTCTTCACCTGGTTCATACAGAAAAGGAAGGAAGCTCTGATCCTTTAGGTTTTCTGGCCCTGAGGTGGCCTTGAAGAAGGTCACAGGCTAGCAGACTTTTCTGTGAACAGAAATAAGCTGGTTGGATACCTGTGAGATTTATTTGTTACTGCTATAAGCCAGCTTTACTGCAGGAGAGAATCATGCTCTGGTGTAGTGTTTATAAAGGGAAAGCCTCTAAAATCACCAAAGGATGCCATAAAGGTCCCTGCAGCTCTGGTCTCTTATGACTGAAGCTGAAATGGGTAAAACAAGACAGGGATGCAGAGGTCCCAGACTTGCCTCTTTCCCCCTTTTTCGCACAGTTTGATTAAAGCTGAGTGAATCTTTCTTCCACTCTCTCATGATAAAACCTAGAATAAACACCTGGATTGAGATTCACTGTTGTGACCCATTTTTCACTAACAGCAGACCTGTTTTAGTCAAAGACTTCTCTATCATAGTTTTAAAAATGAGTGAGATGGGATACAGGAAAGTGTTGTGAACACTGCCCTTGCAAAAAGCATTCCCTTTTGCAGGTTTTGTCATTCCTTTGTGTTCAGGTGTGGGTACTAAGCAATGGCTACTACTAAAGAGTAATGTATACAGAGGCTCCTCTTCCCCAGCCCCTCCTGCAAGTGTGCCTTTGCAGCCCTATCTGCTCCAACTTGTGAGTTCTTATAACTACCCTCCATGAGGCATTCAGCTTTCATGCACAAAGAGCTACATGTCTGGTGCTGGCAGGACTACTGAAAAGCTTGAAAATTCTCATGCAATTTAGAAAATAAGTAAGAAGGCAAGTTAAATATTTTAATTCATTTTTTATGCATGCAATCTTAAAGCCAGTTTCATGATATCTGAAGACATAAGTCACAGAGGTTGAAAGCCAGAGGTTACTAACACCACTTTTGTTCTTTATTTTGGAATCTTTCACTTAAGACATTTCTTGGGAAAGTACTTGCACTGTGTGTGGAAAAACATCGTTAACAGCATGAGAGGTGCCTTTTGCTCTGTCCCCAAGTGCTCTGCAACATGGTGATCCCAAGTTGAGAGCAGGAAAGCCTAATCAGTAATCCGTTGGCATCTGAATTGTTTGATCTTAGAGCTGCGTGGGAAAATATTCTCTCCAGTCCTTGTGAAAATATTCACAGGGATTTTGACATTTTTCCCTGCCCTTCCTAAATCAGAACCAAAAGTCAAAACCAGAAAAGAAATTCTGCAACACAATTAGATAGAAAATATACTTCTTTGATTAGGGTAGGTTTGCAAGCAACCCATGTTTGGTTGCTTGCAAATAATTCCAATGTTAATTTTTTTAAGGTAAGCATTTTTTTAATAACATGTATTTTCCAAACAAGAAATACTCTCTTGAAAAAGAAAATGAATTTATTTTTCAGAAATCACAGGAATGAGATCCTCTGACCATTTCAAAACATTTTCTTTTCCTTTCCCTTTCCCAAAACACACTTTTCAACTTGGAGACCAATCCAAATGGAAAATTGTTCCGGGTTTAACAGAGATGTGTTTTTATCATATCAAAAAAAAACCCAGTGGGGCTGAAGCCAGTGATGGCATGGTCTGCTTTCATGGGATTTTGTATAAAACCCTTTCTAAAATGGGCTATGCTTCCAGTCCCATCTGCCCCACTGACACACACAGCCCTGAGGATGTGACTTGCTTGCTAAATGCCAGGTACGTGGCCTGGTGATGATGCTGTCCCACATCTTCTCCACACACTGTAATTCTATCCTGAGAGGATTTGTTCCTTCTGCACGAGCTGAAGCCAGGGAGTATATATTTTAACACAAGAGTAAAGATATTAGGAACGACATCTTTCTTACTTTCTTTGTCTTGTCCCTCTCCCAAGGAAAAGACCCTGGCCAGAGTAACCATCTCGCTTATTTCACAGATGTATGTAAAAAGATGAAAAAGCACCCCATATTCTTTACCCTCTTCTTCATTCCAGCCACCAAATCCTGACCCAGCCAGCCCTGCTTTTGCATGAGTTCACAGAAACAGATGATATAAACATTTCTGATGCTAACCTCCAATCTGAGTGCTTCTCTCTCAAGCCAACTTCAACTTAGCGCTTCATCACAAAAGCACAGGCCAGCACTCAGCAATGAATGTCACCATGGACTTTTGGGGCTGGATAGGAGCCTAATGGGTACATAGCAGTGAGATCATGAGCTAGGGAGGGTGTTGTTTTGACAGTTGAAAATCTCTGGCAAATACGTCCCATTGAGAGAACAGATTACTTGCTTCTAGGAATATATACACACCACCAAACCACCTGCAAAGGCACAGGTAGTGTTGTTAGTTATTTCCAGGGAACAGGAATTGTGTGCAGTGAGTGTTGCCAGAAGATTAGTACCAGAACAGAGTGTCACAGATGCCATATGTTGTTTGGGCAGGAACCATTAAAAATTCCAGCTATTCTTATTTTTTTGCAAATTACTTCTTTAGGTTGCTAGGTGTTGCTTGCTTCTATACTACTTTATGGACACCATGACTCTTCTGGGCTAGATCACTGAAGTCAGTTGTCTCATTTTATTACAGCTAAAAAGTGATGGTGATGATGATGATGACACTAACCTCTCCTGTAGGGCACACTGCCATTTATTGAGGATGTACTTCTGCGTCCACCTGCGAATCAATCTCCAGCCCTTGCACTGATGCTCTTAAAGGCCTTGTACACATCTAACAGTGACATGAATTGCTTTGGGATTTGGGGCTAAAGACTCTTGTTGCTATTTGAGCACTTTGGTTTGGAGGAGATGCTTATGCCTCAGATGTCATCATAATGCCCCTTTCTAGGTTGGTCCTGAGATGGGGCATGTTTTTAAAGTCCTTCTGAGTGGTGAGCTGCTCTCACTGTGAAGAAGAAGATGATTTCCCATTGCACTGGCTGTATTTGTTATGCATGATTATTGCTTTGCCCTTCCATGCATCTCTCCATGGGGACAGGGTGCTCTGAAAGAAAGCTAGTTCTGAAGCAGCTGCTTAGAAAAGCACTAGGTCACTTAAATAGTAACATTGCTGTAGCAGTATGGAAGACTCCTGCAGGCATTATGCAAAGACAGAATAAAGGCCCTCATGGAGTAATCATCCTCTTAAATGAAGTTGCATTGAGAAGAGAAAAGAAACTGTGGCTAGAATTGAACATTACTCCATAGCAACAAATAGGATCCACCAGTCCCACTGCCTTGTTTCATCTTGAACGGGACTGAAATTGTTGCTATTAGTGTTTATTGTTAACTTACTACTAATAATCAGGCCATTTAATAGTGCAGTTCTGAGAAGAGATCCAGTTATTGGCCAGGCTGTTGCAGCGATAGGGGCTGTATAAACACCAGACAAAATGATGGTCTCTGACTTTAAGAGCTTACAGCACTGGCACCAGTATATTCATCTATGCCAAGGTCTATTTACAACCTCAGAAAATCAATGCACATGGACTTTCCAGGATCTAGGAAGGTGTCTCATCATCCCCTCTGCCTCCTTTTCCCTCTGGCACTGCTGTGCTTTCCGTGCCCACTTCACAAGACTGCTGCTATAGTTCAATCACGCAGGTGGGCTGCACAGTTGCTTCATCCTTTCAGGTGAAGATTTGAAGCAGTGGCTGGAAAGTACCAGAAAAAAAAGGGTCTTTCTTAGGTCCCATGTTTCTCAGGAGAATTTAATTAGATTTTTTTCCTCCTGTGTGATGGTTACCGGCTTTATCTGATTGTTCCCATCTGCTGGCCATTCCTCAAAATTCAACATAGTGATTTCACTCCTCTGCAGTCTGCACAATCAGAGTGACTGTGGGGGGCCTGGCACAAAGCTCTGTGCTAGAGGGGATGGAGTCAATGGGCTTTGTGTTCGTGTTGATGTTGTTTGGCGTTCATGAGAGCTTGTCTGGGAAAGATGGGGTGTGCCAAAGGCAAGCCAGCCCCATCCCTCTGTGGGAATGGTACTCTTTTCTCTTGTTGCACTGAACATCAGAGGACCTTAGTGGCGGCAGCACTCTGGATGCTTGTTTGACTTGGGCATGTAGGGCTTGATGCAAGTACTCCTCCACTCCTGTGAGAGCTGATATATCCCAGTAGAAAGAAGAAAATCATGTAAACTGGAAACGTCTTGTTCAGCAGCAGCCTTTGGCCAAAAAGCAGCCAAACACAGTACATAGAAAACTGACTTTTTGAGACTCCACCATGTCTCTTCGCTTGCAAAAGGTTTGTTCCCTTTTGTAAGATACCGCTCTTTCCAGACCTAACATCTCCCCTCTGGTGGCAGCTGATGTGTCTCCAAGTATCTAAACCCACATACTTGTCTAAATAGAAATGCCAAGTTACCCTTAATTCTCCTTTCATACAGCCTGCATGGCATTCATATTCTCTGTTAAAAACCCTAAGCAAGCTCAAGAAAGGCCACCAAGGAATAACAGCTCCTGAAGAGAACCCCACTTGCATATGTAAGGGCTCATCAAGGAAGAGAATCTGTTTGATGGAGTTTTTAAAGCCCTCTTACCACCATGAAACAGCAATGTAAGGACATTAAGAATAGATTAATTAAAAAGCAATGTTTCTTCGATATCAGAGTGAAGAAATGCTCATAGGAAAAATCAGACCATGTTAAAAACCTGACAAACTTTCAAGCATCTTATGTCCCCCCATCAGTCCTGGCAAATAAGGAACAGTTAAAAAAAGGTTTGAAGGGCAGAGAATCCTGGCAGATCAACATCCAGGTTTGAACCAGCCCATGTTAAGCAGGATAGTGAAGAAGCTAATGAAAAACAGCCTTTTGCATCCCCAGGTTTTCTGCTGATATCCTTTATCCTCCTCAGCTGTGTTTCAAGCCAGGGTCTGATGCTAAAAACAGGACGTTGTTTTCTTGTTTCTACACAAGTGGAGTACAATTGTACTTATGCTCCTGGTTGTCTCTGACCTACCTGGTTCTTAGGCACTGTCTTCCCTTTAGCAACATACAAAAATAAACATATTTCACATCTTCCCTTTCTTAAGGGAAGTCAGAGGTCTGTATGATCAAACACTCCTTCCCCTTCAAAGTTCTCGCTGGGCTGCTGTCTCCTCTCTCAGCATCTAGAGGATACCCCATCTGGCTGATTCTTGCTTACCGTGGGCCATGCAGCAGTTGGAAACATCACTTTTTCCCAGCTCCTGGCTGGGGGAAATCATAGCTGTAGCAAAAGCCACAGCTGAAAAACAGGATCCAGGTGAGGATACCTGACAGAAAGATGTTCACAGCAAGGTACTCTATTCTCAAAGGCTGTTGTCCCCATGCTCTAAATGTCTCTGTGCTTTTTCCTCATGACTGGACACAAGAAACCAAAAGGGCTCTGGATTCTTGTTTTTACTGCATGACAAACCTAAAAAACAAACAAAATCTCTGGGCAAATGTTAAAGTCAAGGATTTTCTTGTCTACTGCGTATAAAGGCAATATTTCTGTACATGTAAATTACAGAACAATCTTTTGCAAGAGTGAACATCTGACCTACAGAAAAGGAAGAGACCTCCTGTCTTGAGAGAACCTCCTGCTAGGCAGTGTTTGAGGGCCAGTTAATGACACTTTCAACATACACCTGGAGAAGGCCTGAGCAGGGAATGTCTAGCTGAGGGATAGTCTGAAATAGGTTTCAATGGATCCCACCCCAGAGGGGTCTAGGTGGGATGGCTAAAAGGGAGGCATAGCTTCTTATAGGATGCATGACAGTGAAAATTCCTGGGAAGTAAAGCTATTTAGTGTACGGAGGTGCGTCCTGGGGACACAAGAGATGAGATATGGGTCAGAATATGAGACACAGGGTGCCATGGAAGCTGCAGCTCTGAGGAAGTTAGGGGAGGTCACAGGGGTGGGTTGCTGCTGCTGCCAGGGCAGAGCGATGAGCTTTCTAGTATTTGTGGAGGGAGAAGGAAGTGCATTTCAGCGTCAGGAAGAATCCTTGGCAAGTCATCCCTGTTCCTCTGAAACAACATTTTCTTCATAACATCTGAGACAGCAAATATTTTATGAAGAGTTAAGGTCACCTCTGAAGTTTTGACCTCATTCCCTTTGAAATTAGTTAAGATTAAGCGATTTGGATGAACCTAGCAGATGGTGCGTCTCCACCCCCTCAGCCTCGCAGACAAGGAACATGCTGTACTGGAAGTGAGGCAGGAGCCACAGTCCTTCACTGTTTGTGACTCTTCGTACAGAGACAAATGCAACAGCCTCAAGCCTTCTTCATGTAGAGGTAGACATGAGCCTTTTTGGACACCCACTGCAGTGGAATGAGCCCTGATCTTGGAATCCTTATGCTTGATATTTTTGTCCAGTGATTTTTGGTTTAAAATGTAATCAAGTGAGGGGCTGAAAGTTTTAACTGGGTGCTGAACTGGAAATTGCAATTCTTTGACTCTCCTATTTAAAAGTGGTACAGTTTTGTACTCTTCTTCCTTGGGCCAGATACAAAGCATCTTGAAGTCCAGGAACTCTTTCCAGTGACTGGTGCAACTTTTGGGTCAAGAATGTGCTTGTCACCTGAGTTAAGGTTTCTTTCTGGGGATAGCACAGTTCAGTAACCTAACTTGCCAGGGAAAAAAAGCTCCTTTTGTCAATGCAATCTTCAATCTACACAGTTAAGATAACTCTTAATGTTTTAACTGATTAATATGAACAGAAGGGTATGTCTCTAATGGGCTGATAAGACATACTTGCCTCTAATCTGACTGCGCATGCAGTTATTACAGCATACAAAATAAAGCACAAAAAAAGCATAAAAGAAGTGGTCTAGTTGGAAATCATCTCTACAATGCCACAACACCAGATTTTCCAGCTATCATACTATAGGTTCCATTTATTAACTTCTTGCTTGTCACATCTTGGTGTACATAGTTGTATCAACCTTTCTCAGTGTACAAGAACTTTACACAGAAATCCTCATAAAAAAGAAAAATAAAAAAAAAAAAAGGAGAGAACTGCTTAGATACTCAGATCTGGCAAAAGTTTCACATTACAGAAGTGATATTGATCGAAAAAAAATGTTATTATCCAAGTAGTTTCCAATTGTTCCTGGAACTATTATAGCATAAAGACCATTCCCAGTTTCTTAGAGAAGGAAACTCATTAGGCTTGCAAGAATTAGCTGAAACTGAAATTCTCTGACATCTTCATGAAGAAGAAGAGGTCTGTTTCATTGCAAACAATTGAGATTTTAAGAGATTATGTCAGGTTGTAAATGCCTGCAGAGTTGAGAAAATGGCTTTTCTGGTAATAATGTATTTCTAATTTTCACACAATAAGCCCCAAGAAATGATAACTAGAATGACATTATAATAATGGGGAAGGCTCTGCTACAACATTAGTACAGAGCCTGAAGTTGTCAGAGAAATTACTTTGTCAGGAATTTGCATGCAAAGAGCTGGAGCAATAAGAAAGTGATGTAAGAACTGTTGGGTGTGGTACTCCCCTGCTGGGTGTCAGGAATTGTCCATATTCCTTCTTTCACAGGGGCAGAAGGACACCTGGCAGGAGATTTTCTTGTGAAGGCTCCTCTGGAGGTGCCTGCAGCAGTTGTAAAACATCTGTGGCCACACACACACTGGCACCACAGCCAAAAGTGAATCTGGAAGTGTCAGTGCTAACCATGAAGACTTTCAGCCCCTGGAGATCCAAAACATCCTTAGCCAAAAATGAAACACAAGGTGTGAGAACAACTGGGACCAACCACAAGAAGAAATGGTATAACTTGAGGCAAGATGTGATGGTTTTATTCATCTCTGATGTCAAGAGGCAAATCACTGATGTCGTAATTCACCATAAAGAGCACTGCCCTACTCAGGGTGAATTTTCTGATTTTTGGCTGTCATGTGTGCTACACCCCAGGGGTCAATCAGCAGGCAGAAACTGCTAGGCAACCACAGCTGGTCCTTAGCATACAATCGACTGATAGGAGCTGCTAGACAGTATCCATATGGTGTCTGAATGAGACATCCCTCCATCTGCACTGAAGGAAAGATTGCTTCTGAAGAACCTCCCAGGACCATGCAGTGGAACTTAAACCTTAAGTAACTCAATGCCATGATTATTTTTCTTACTTCTGTTCAGTCTCCAACATTTTATTACTCATGACACAACATTTATGACCCCTCTGAAATCGCAATTAAGAATTGTAATAAGAAATGACTATGTGCTAGCGCTGGCAATTTGTCTTTCCTTGTAAAAGTAGCCATATTTCAATGACCTGAACAACAAGTATATGTAACACGGTCTATTTCTAAGTGAAGTCAAACACAAATCCAAATGCAGGCCAGTGCTGCCATCAGGTTACAGTGATTCTCTCAGCTTTAAAGAGGGTCTGGAAGGAGGAGCTTACCACTTACTGGTTCTGTGCTATCCTTGGGGGCATGATATATGGCTAAGCATCATGTTATGATATAACAACACAAATATAATTTAATATCTTGGGTGTCAAATGGCTAAGATTTATGGTCAAGGAGGCTAAACGTTCAGAAAGGATTGCTCTAGAGATGCAGTCCTATTGGATTAAGAGAGAAAAAATGGCTAACGCAACATTTTAGACAACATATCCCTGTGGGGCTGGAGGCTTTGGATCACTTTTTGCACTATATTAATATTTCCTTGTTGCATTTCCAGAAGCTGTTTTTCTAATTATAGTTTTGTGGGCTCACTCCATGCAAATTAAAAGCACATTACTATTTTGTAACTGAGTGTATGTATTGTGTGCTGCTGTTCAAACAAGACGCTGTGGAGCGGGCCAGATGCATCTCCTTTCATCTTAGAGTCACTGCAAATGTTTGTATGAGCAGCTTGCAGGGTCTCTGACTTACAAGAAGATCCAATCTATGAGGAGTGTGCAGATGCTTTTTATTTTCCAGGGTAAAAAAGAAAAAAAGTAAGCTTGCTAAAGCCTTTCCAAATCAGTGAACTGGAGGTGGGGTGGAGCTGAATGAGGATTTGTGAGGCACCAGCAAACACACTGGAGAATTGCATGTCGTGAGTCTCATCAAGGACAAGGACTCTCCCAGCTGTGCAGTTGGAGTAGCCCAAACCTTTGAAAACAGTCCTTCTCATACAGAAGAGACTCTTCATGTCCTTTCATGGTGTCCACAGTGACAGGTCACCTCATGTGGTGGCTGTCCTGGTTCCTTGCCTTCCTGTGGAATGGCCAGCACTTGGTCTCTTGTCCCAACAGGCAACAGCTCTCTAGCTCTGCTGTGGCTGCATATGTTTCTCTGACCAAGTCTTGAGACAGAGCATGCAGCTCTGCTGAGAGATACATTAACAGCACCCAAACCATTTAAAAATGGGAAAAAAAACCCCTTGGCTGCTGAGAAAATGGGAAATGAACTCTGTCACCACCACAACAGCCTCTTACCTTGTGCTATGGTGCTGTTTGCAGCAGGACTCCCTGCCTTGCTGGCAGACCCTACGGAATATACTTTTCTCATGCATTCATCCAGCTTTATACTCTAAACCCAATCTGTTTTTCCAAGGCTGGGGGAGGATTGTTCCCTGAAGGAGCATGCCCTGTGCTGCTGGTGCTGCACACACACATGGCAGACAAAATACTTGAGCAATGTGAGACATCTGCAGAAGTGTGGGCTGTTTCTGCTACAGTGGGCTGGGAAAGGGCTTTTCTGCCTTCAGCCACATGGGCAAGAGCCCCTTACAGTGTGTGTGTCTCAGTATTAAGGAGGCGAGGACTGCACCCAGTGTTGTTCCCTATTACCCTATGGCTGTGTCTTCTGCTCAACCTGCCCCAGTAGAGTCACTCACACATCTGTAGGGTAAGGTCATCTGCAATAATGCTAATGGGACCAACCACTTGTGAAATCATGGCGATGCCATTGTGTACATGACATCCCATGTGCCATGTGGTTGAGATTTGGGTCAATACTTTTCTTGCCAGGTAAACTTGGGGTTGGTTTTAGTTTTCCTGCATGATTTTTTCCTGTGGTTTAGAGGCCAAGTCCTGTCCACAAATCTCTTTGAGGTGAAATAAATGCCACTGTTTTCAACTGTATTTCTGGCAAGAGGCAGACTCCCATGTTGTTTGAAGAAGGCCCTAAGGGGGCCTATTAAAAGCCACAGCTTCTTGGGGATTTCTCCTCTTGCATTTCTCCTTTTCCTTATCTACCTTGTTTCAGTGGCCGAAGTTCAATTTCCAGGCCAGCCATGGGCTGCCTTCATGATCCTGGTCAATCTCTCACCATCCTCTGTTTCCCTCTCAGCAGAAGGGAGATATCACTTCCCCATGGGAGGTTTAGGAAGACAAATGCCATTGATGAATGCCTCAGGGACATGAAGCAGGAAGAAACCATGAAACACTCAATCATGTCCTATTGTCTCATCTCCATCTTCCTCCTCTCTTGACACGGTACTTCCTCCTCCTGCTCATCAGTGAGTCCTGAGCCCCAAGGATCATTGTCTTGAACTTTCTCATCTTCTCTACCTCTTGCTTTCCCCTGAGCTTGAGAGGCTCCCCGCCAGATCTATAGCTTTGTCTGCAGGTAAGGGAGGCAATAATTCACCTACCCTCCTTCAAAAAGCATTTTGAGACCCTTGTTTAATCAACAGTACCTCAAAAGGTTGATGGATTTGGGGGGCAAAGGGGGAAAGGGGAAGGTAAGGTGTATGATGTATTTATTAATTACAGCCCAAGCAAGAAGCTTTCTGGTGCAGAGGGGAACCAAATGGAGTTTCCTTCCCATGCTGATGTAATTATTATATTTATATTTGCAAAAATAATATGAGGTTTGGAGCACAAATTGGCCTGAGGCTTGAGCCAGGCTTAAGTTTGGGGTTTTTTTCAGCCTAACTCCTAATCAGTTTCTCTGTACTTCAGTGGTCCCTTCTTGCCTGTGCTGATTTACTGGTCAACTGTACTACTGGTGCTGTAATACATGTATAATAGGGGTTGTCATTGCTTGTCAGCAATTGCTTCCTAGCATCACTTAGGCTACAGATAATACCAGCTTTTTTAAGCAGATGCTTTACCTGAATGCAATTAATGAAAAGGTTGGACTGGAGTCAGGGCTTCATGAATTCCTTGCAGCACTGGTCTGGAGTCAGGATTTGCCTGGTCAGTGGATGGAATAGTCACCAGAATAGGCCATGCCTGTTGTCCCTGCCCAGGAGCAATATGGCAGTCCAGACATCCCTTAAGGAGATGGTCCTTCTCTTGCAAAAATGTGCCAGGATTCCCTCATCCCAGCCTGGCAGTCCCTGCGTTAAAGGAACTGAGCTGTTGGCTTACGGATGTTGCAGTGCTCAGTGGGGCAGCTGGAAACTGACCGTGGATGGGTGCACAGGTAGTGATGGGAACAATAACCTCCCCCCCAGCACCGCCTGCACCCTGTGACTCCAGATGCGCTGCAGCCAGGCCGTGTCTTTCACAGCCGTCATGATGATTCGCACGCAGATTTCCAAGAGAACAAAGGAAAACGCAGACAAACCCACAAACCCGCGGAGAATCGAACAAAATCCCTTCCAACGCAAGAAACCCTCCCAGTCCTCAAAGCCCATCAGTTTTGTTACGGGTTTGCACCGGTAAGGCCGGTTCCTCAAACGCAGGAGGATGCTCCGCTGCGCCCCCCCGCGCCAGCCCTGGCCGCGCCGTGCCGTGCCGCGCCGCGCTGTACAGCCAGCGGGCCGCCACCAGGGGGCGGTGGACAGGCCGGCAGCCGCAGGGCTCCAGTCTGCCGCCAGGTGGCAGCGCGGGGCCGCCGCCGCGCTGGGCCGCGGGGCTCTTCCGCCTCCGTCCGCTGCCCGTTGGAGCTGCCGGCGCTGGGCTGAGCCCTCCGGTACACCCACCTGCACCGAGGGGATTTGTTCCCTCTTCCCCTTCGCAAAGCGCGGCTGCGAGCCACGGCGAGATTTGTTATTATTGACTGGCTTAATTTTCATAGCGTTCGTGGGTCTGGGTTTCTGAAAGAGGCTTCAGTGAGACTGATTCGAATTTGAGCTGAAAAGTGCTGTCGTTCTGACTGAGGTCCATGGATTTGTACGGCAGGAATTAAACAGGATTATCTTCACTTTAATTATGGGAGGGAGGGTAGTAAATAGGCATGCAAACGGGAGAAAAATCACTGTAGCTATAGCTAGAACAGCCTTAATAGATCAGGGATGTGGCCCGGACATCAGGACATATGCTGTGTGGGTAACCCCTGTGCAGAGCTGGAGGAAGAAGCATGTTTGGGGATCCACGGGCCAGACTGACAGGCATGGGGGCTCTGGCCTCAGTGCTAGCAGACTTCCTGCTGGAGAGTGTCTGTCTTGTGCAAAGGGCAAAGGATCTGGTCTTCTGACCAGTGAAGATGCTGCGTTTCCAGATTAAGAAATGTTTCAGAAACATGGAAACGA
This sequence comes from Pezoporus occidentalis, assembly GCF_034315485.1. Classification (NCBI taxonomy): domain Eukaryota; kingdom Metazoa; phylum Chordata; class Aves; order Psittaciformes; family Psittacidae; genus Pezoporus; species Pezoporus occidentalis. Next base: position 1,043,111 of record NW_026914319.1, on the reverse strand, counting down.
GAAGTGCAAACATATAGCACCAAATATTCTGCAAAGAGAGATTAAAAGCTATAAGCAAAAGGCAAGGCCAAGAAGTCAGTGAGATTCAGTTGCTAGAAGCAAACCTTTGGTGAGGAAGCACTGCGACCCCAGGCAGAGTAGCTGGAGAGGTCCTGCCTTCACCTGAAGGCAGGATAGCTGACGGAACAGGAATGTGCAGGGCCAGAACTCTGCCTTGCAACTTTGACATCAGAAAGGCCCTGTTTAGAGACATCATTGCTTAGGGGACCTGTCTTTCTAAATGGCATTTCTATAGTAAAGATACCTGATCTTTGGAAATGATTTCCTACAGTGAGAAGGCAGCTGATCTACCCAAGGAAAGGAGCAAAACCTCAGTGAGAGATGTGCTGAGGTACCCTCCCTGGCAGGCAGACATGAGAGCTACATTCAGGGAACAAGGGAGACACAGCCTAGGGTCTGGGGAGTGAAACCAGCCATCAGTTCGCCGTTTGGACACCAGGTGGATGTACAGCCTCACCACAGCAGGATGGAGACAGCTGGCCTGGGCTACAGTCAGTGTGAGCCGGGAGAGGCAGGACCATTTTCTACCCCAGGGCAGCTCTTCTTTCAGGAAATTAAAACTCAGCGACTCAGGCAGCAACGAGACAGACAGACATTCACTGCAGGGGAGGAACAGTGCAGAGCACTGTCATCTTCATGGGACCGCAGACAAGGGAGTGGGCTGCTCACCATCCAGAACCCATGGGCTCAGAGGCCACTCGGGTGCCAGCTGGATTGGGATCAGCTGCGATGTTATACCAGCACCTCCAGTGAGCTGGAACTGGTCCAGCTCTGGAGGGGAAGAGTTATTACATCCTTCAACTCATATAGGGTGTTTAAAGAGTACTGTTGTGGGAAGTGAGATGCTGGATGTGCTCACCCTAATGCACTGAGCACAGCACTGAAATAAACCCCCTGCCCAGTCCTGTCTGGTCACAGGAGTCCAGCTAAGTGTGCTGGACCTGTGTCAGGTAGTGGGTGCAAGCAGAACCCTAATAGGTCCAGCATTAGCTGTCTTTCATGGATGAAAATCTTGTCAGCAGAGAAAGGGAAACCTGAGCAAGAGACAAACCGGGCTTGCATTACAAGTTGTGACAGCTGCTCAAGAGTATAAGACTGGCCACAGGCTGCATGCAGCAGAGGAGACTGAGGCCAGCTCATCTGGGCATCTGGCAATCTCTGTTGAGCTCCATTCTCCTTCTGAGACACACTCAGGCTCGTTCAGGAAATGCCTCCATCGGTGGAAATGTCCAGATGCTGTTCACATGCAGCAAAGTACTGCAAAGCCAGAAGGCAGCTGCCACATGGTAGGGTTAGTTAGAGGCCCCAGGTTGGCATCTGAAAGCACAAAGATTGTTTAAGCCAGGCACGTACCATAACCCACTGCAATTCTGTGGAGTAAGATTAGGTAAAGGATGATACTGGGAAGGGAAATCTATCAGCATCACTGTTTTGAAGCCAACAGACTGTAGCATTTGGAAGTAGAGATGATGTGAATACAGAAAGGGGAAAATATCTGGGCTGAGAATGACCCATTCCCTGTGCTTGTTTGATGGGAACATGTTTTGCCAGTTTCCTTTTGGCTGTTAGTGAAATGTGCCTTCTGACAACAAGCAGTGTGGTGAGTAAGCCATTGTGTACTGCACTTGATATTAGACTGGAGTGAGAGAAGATGACATTGCCCGTTGTCTCTACTGAGGCTTCACAAATCTTTTACACAATAAAAGACACAATCTATCAACCTGCCTAAAAGCCCTTCTCAAAGGTGGTGGTAGTCAGTCAAGTCAGGAATCATACATAACTGGGGGCAATGAAACACTTAGTACTTACGGGCTGGGACAGTCATCAGCTGCAAATGCAGCAGGAGATGAGCCAGTCCTATCTGAAGAGAACACAAAATGAGGGTTTTTTTAAGAAAGTGCTAAGCAATGTCAGAGCTGCTGTCATGGGAAGGATCATCTCATTGAACTGCACATCCAGACGCTGTGCTCCCATTTTAGTCACTGAAGGTGTACCCAGTATTGACAATGAGCTGTAGGTCATTGTTCGTGCTATTTTGAAGCACTTCTGAACAAGCTCGATGTGTTCTAAATTTATTTCTTTCCATTGGCTGTGCAAGGGACAGGTAAGTTCATCTGTGTACACCTGCACTGCAGTTGTCTAAATGTCAGAGGGAAGGGTCTTCTCCCATGTGGTGTATCCACACTTCGCGCATGGAGAAAAGATAGACAGACAAAAAGACGATCCAGCAGCATGGCATGACAGCCCAAAGAAAGGCAGAGCTGGGACAGTGCAGTGTGTTCTCAGTGAACAGAAGTGCACAAAAGAAGCTGCTTGACTGCATTGTGAGGTATGAACCTGATCCTGAATAATCACCATGCTATTAGTCATACTGTTTACTCCATTTCCAAGGAAGAATGATGCTGTTTGATGGACAGTCAGGCAAGGACTGAGAATAAGACATTGCAAGGTGCCTCTTGCAAGCCCGTGGCTTTCATGACTCTGTACTCAGACAGTAAATCACAGAATTCCTCAGCAGAGCTCAAAACTGGTTCATCTTTGAATGGGAATTTGAGCACAGAGTACCTGCAAAGCAATGGGAAGCTGGGAGTCAGAAGAGGCAAGACATTGTTAGTCAGTGCAAAAGAAGTGGGAAGCTTTGTCTAACAGTGTGGGAACACTGCAGTGCAGCCCACAGACATCAGATAGCAACTGAGCACCAAGATCTATGGGTCTGAGAACCTCAGATATTTCCCTGAAGAGCAAGTCCATGTGCTCCACCTGAATAATGCCATGCAGTGCACTAAAACACTTAGGACATGGGCAAGATCCAACTATCAAGCAAGGACCCAAAACAATGTCCACAGCCTATCCTGCAATGTTATTACTTGTGTTCCAGTCTTAGAGTAATGGTGAAAGGCAAACCAAGAAAGCAGTAAATAGTGGGACTAGATGGCCAGTGTAACTTGGGTTTATGGGCAAAATCTATCATGAGGAGTAATGAGTACAGCCATTTACTACTGTCTGTTGAGGCTTAGAAAAGTGACATATAGCAAGGGTCAACAGGACACTGCTCAGCAGCCCACCAATCTGCAGCAGAGGCATATTGTTACAGCCTTGAGCTACAAGTTAAGGCAATAGCAGCTAATGTTTGAAGTGCCAGTTTGAACCTCTATGTGTTAGCCAACAAGCAAGGACCATGTCCACCTTCTCTGGGACAGCTGAGGTTCCTGGCCAAAGCACAGAGGATTAGGCTGTGCTGCCAAAAAGGATTTACGCTCATGCAAACACAGTGTAGCTCTATACATCCCTTCTCTGTTACACATTTATATGGCTTGGCTGAAACACAAGAGTTTCTTCTATAAAGACGGGGGGGTTTTGTCAGAATTCACAAACTTAGTTGAAAAATGCTGGAAGTGCTGCTGAGGTTTGGGTGTCTCCATGTCTTGTTGACGGCAGTCACATGTCAGTGCCAGTTCAAAAGACAGCCAAGTCCAGTGAAAGATTCACACCTATGGAAAACAAGAAGCCTTTCTTCTTTTCTATCCATTTCTAGCTGCCTGTTCTCCTACACTGGCCATTCCATTACACCCCTCTGTCATGCAGGTTTTGGTCCGATGAGCATCAGCACTAGCACATGGCAAGTGATGGGATTACATGGCCAAGAACCATGCCATCATGGTTCCAGTGAGGAAGAAGAGTGCAATTTTCTTTTGGCCAAAGTGAGTTATGTCAGTTCACAGCATCTGCTGAAGCCATACGTACCCCTAATGCAGACTGTCTGGCCAAAGCCTGAAGTAGCACAGCATAGAAATCTAAGCGCAGAAATCATCCTTCATCCCTTCAAAGCTTCTGTGCTTTAAGTTCAGCATGTACTCTACTGTGTTGGATAAAGAATTAAATTAGCAAAGCATGGTGTTTGGATCACTAGTCTCAGTAGCAGCAGAAGGTTCTGTGCTGCAAGGGATCATTCAGCTCTATTCTTCTGAGATGTTCCCACTTCAGCTTTCAGTGTGTAAAGTCCTTTTGTAGAGAGGTCCTTCTGTGGCTGTGAGATATATTGTGGTCTGCAAAGAGCTGTGGTTCCTTTCAAGACACAGTAAGACAATCTGTTAATTCCTTTAATTGCATCAGTGTGCAGCTACACACATAGACCCACTCTAGTTTAAGGCTTGCCAATACTAGTGTGGGATTTGCAGCCCCCAGCCCTTTATGAAGGTCTTCTGGAGGTTGTGAAACGTTAAGCATTCTCAGCAGTTCTGGAGAAAAATGGCATTTTATGGGATTACCAAAACCAGGTGTTCTTCGCTGCAAAATGCCTGTCCCTTTTCTTTGCTGCAGATTGATTTGTACACAAGGGAAGCAGCAAGACTGTCCCACATCACAGTTTCTGAGACGAGCACTCCTAAGATAAAAATCAGCAGTGCTGATGTGCACAGTGCTAACTTTAGTCTAGGAAGTCTGTTGGACTAAGTGATGGAAGCAGACAAAGAGCTCCTTAGAAATGCTGTGGGTGACAATTGTCTGTGGTGGGTGCATTCATCCCAGTGTAGTACTGTATGTGGGAAGCAAGTGCTGGCTAACAATGCCACAGCTGCTTTCCCAACCCACATGCTGGTCATGTGTGGGTCCTCTTCAGCACAATAAGGAAGAGAGCTGCAGCATCAGTTGTCTTTCACTCCATTGAAAATGGCTACAAAGCAATAAAGCCTGGCTGAGTGAGAAGCAGTGAGAGGGTGGTAAGAGGCGCAACTGTTTAAAGCAACTGGTTGGGCAGAGGAAGGGTATTTGCAGGTTGTTCTCTGTTTGAAAGGGTAACACTAAAAGTGTAACACAAAACTGTGTATGTGCAGTGCTTGTTGAGAGTGAGTGACTGAGAGGTTTATTTAATGCATGATTCAGTGGTTATGCTATTATTACCATCTTTCTTTTTACTTCTTGTCCTTTGCACTTTTACATATGCATTTTATTAAACTTCCAGGAATTATTTGTGCAATTTCTGTTGGAGGGATTCTTGAAAGCTTCCTACACAAGTGATCAAATACCAGGGAATTCAGCCTTCTGCTCCTGCTTAAGCTGATTACGACAGAGGGATTTGTATCTTTACACATGACACAAAAAGCAGCATTTGATCCTACATAAACATGCACACAAACATATACACGCCCATATGTACACAGACCTGGTTTGTGCAGCTACATGTGAGAACTCACTAAATGGAGCAGAAAGTTACTTTCTTCTGTGCTTGGCAATGATACCATATGTTTAGGTATATTTAGCTATAAATTATTGTTCTAAATAGTGCCAACTTGCAATGTAAATAGTGTATTAATAATGAAAAAAGAAGCAGTATCATGGAAACAGCATATGGTCACATCCACACTTTGTTGTCTCTGATCTGCAGTACTGGGTCTAAGACTGCAGGCCCTTCTCGTAGAAGATTCACGTACGGGATGTATTTTGTGCACATTCTGCTGTAATCTGAGGCTCACAGTTTAGGGATGATTTGATGAGTTTATTGGCTCCGATCACATGCACAATGGTGCTGCCAAACAAAGAGGCTCTCTTACAAATTTTCTTCATGGTTATTTTCCCTCCTTCCATACTGTGAGCTCTAAAAATAAGAATAAATGGACTTCCCAGTTTCCAAAGTCAAAGATAGTGTGAATTGATATTGCCCACCGAAATGCAGTGAGGCTAAATCAATAACATCTGCAATAAGGCATAATGAAGACAAAATTATATCTCAGCTTTCCCAAACAGCTGCGAATCTATTTTTAATGATCCTCATTTTTGGCAGTCAGCTAAACAACTTTTAAAATGTCCCCGAAAATGGATTGTTAAGTAGATCAGCAATGCAGAACACTGAAACACCATTAATTGCATCTTCTTCTGTGTGGTCTGTAGTACTTGGCACAAAAACACCCTCACTGTATTGCTAGACTTGAAAACATATGTGGCACCCTAGGGTAGTTAGAAAAAAAGAAGTTACTTTAAATAGGTGACTTAAAGAATAATGCTGTGTGAGTGCTACCACTGATTTTTTTTAGGTAGGGTTTTTAGGGAAACTCTGTTTTCACAGGCCTGCCCTGTCATTCAGTGATACTGCTCTGTATGATGACAGCTTTGTACACAGATAAACAAGCTCCTGGGCTTGGCCTCTCAGGCTCTCAGCATAGCTTTTCAGTCTGAAAGAATCAGCTTTCTCCTAACACTGATGGAGTTCATCACAGTGAGATACAACATGGCATTTTAAACTTCAGGGTGATGTGTATTTTTGTTAAAACGTAGAGTATACAGTGACAGCGGAGGTGGTGAAAGAGTGGTGGGCTGAGAGGTGTATTTGATTATTCTTTGTACTAAGTCACATAGATCATGCTCATCTGGGGGGAGCAATGTTTCCTGGCAAAGGCAGAAAACAGAGGAAAAGGACTTGCCATGGGATCTGCTCGTGGTGATGCTATGCAGTGTGAATCAATGAGGTTACTATGGGGCTGTAATTATTAATCATCTTGCATGGTGATTTGAACAACGCTGACCTTCCAGTTTGCTGAGCTTTGCCCTTCCTGATACCTAGCAATCAAATCAAGTTCATGTGTAGTGGTTCTGTCTGGAACAAAATTAATCAATATCACTGTTCATACCTCATCCTGTTGCTCCACAAGCTGCATGCTTCTTCCCTAATGAGCATACAGTCCAGATATACGTCTCCCAAGAAACTGGAAGCCTTCAGGTGACTTCTCAGGGAAAATGTGGTTTCTTCAGTGTGGGAAAGGCTGGTGGTGAAGGCTGACATGACACTGCACTCATGTCAGCAGGGCTGGTATGATGGAGCATACTCATTTCAAAACAAGCACATAAATGTTGACCAGAACTGTTCAGCAGAGCCTCACTTGTCTGCATCTGCTGGTGATCTGGTTCTCTGTTTTAAAATATTTGGTAAACATTCAGACACTGGAATTAGACACCCAACCTCAAGCTTCTTTCACATACATTTGGGAGCTGTCCGTGTGGCATCTGTATTTACCCTTCCTCTGTGATCAGTTGACCCAATATCTCTCAAGGAATTTAGCACATCCCTTGGACTGTTGTGCTATTAAGCACTTTTGTGTTGATGTCAGCTCCACATTTAGTTGGCTATAGTGGGCTTCTGGTCTTCTTATTTTCCTTGAATGAATGGTGTTTGGCTTCAAATTATTAAAGTCAAAAAACCTGGTCAGCATGCCATCTACTTGTACTTGCAGTGTGCTGCCTTTTCACCAGAATGAGTCTGATCCTGATTTTCATCAGTTTCGTATTCCTGCTTCACACCAGTGTCATTCTGCTCACATTTTGAGAAGTGCATTTTGTGGTGCAGGGAGTGCTCCTGGAATGGCTCCTCAGTGGAAAAATCCTGTATGTTTGTCTTCCATGTTTATCTTAAAAATCACAGCAGAATAAAAATACTCTTTGCATGGTGGGAGAGAACATTAACCTCTGCAGCCTGTTACTCTGAATCCTTGATGTCTTTGACTTGTCTATCTCTAGATATCTAAGAGCTCTATTTGTATATTTGGAAAGCAGTTGCTATGGTCTAAGTTGATTAAGCAGTTTAAGGAGAGACCACACAGTGCTGTTATGTGGATTTTACTTTTGCTTATGTAAAATACAAGTTTTCCACTCTTTGTCTAATCAAAAATAGCATAAACATATATAGCTGTTGTTTCTGAATGGCAAAACACCATAGCTTTTCATCATCACAGATGACATATTTTGAATAGGCATTTAACAACTGATCTGGTTACCCAGCAATTGAGCCCCTCTGCCTGTCCTCAGACATTCCTTTGGGACAGCAAAATGGGATTATTTGTTTGTTCTGTGGAGTACACAAATGCTCTTCCATGGCCTCCTGCTCACCCGACCCATCCCCATATCAGTCTGAATCCCAGTTTGTTTCTACGTTTTATTTTTCTATTTAATAGTAGCAGGTTCCTCTGCAAACCTTTCACTGTGTCTTTCCATTTCACAATAAGCAAACATGATGCTGCCATTTGTGATAACATCAGTCTTTTTGCAGGAATTTAAAAACATGCCCTGAAATTCCTCCACAAACATGCAACCATCTAACTGGAAGGACAGCATGTTATGTATCAGGAGAATGATAACTGCAGTATTTGGCAGGAGAGGAAAACAAAACTATTTAAAGACATTTGGGCTGCATATATGATCTCTCACAGAGGAGCATTACAAGGTATAGTCCATGAATCAGAGGAGTATCCCATCGGCACTGGGGAATTTTAATGAACAAAATGAAATTCTCATCATGTCCAAACCAGAAATTAACATGCATCACCTTTTACTTCCCATGGCTCTTACTGCCAGCTTCAGCTATTTTGAAGTATTTGGAGCCAAAGCAGGAGCAAATCTCTCGAGGGAAGAAAGCTATTAACATCGCCAATAGTTCACAACGCAGCTTTGCTTCCTGAAAGGCACAGACACGGCAGGAGGTGCTTCATGCAGCTACATGATGGCTGAACAACTTTGAAATAATGGCCCCTGGGGCCCTGAGCCTACAAACCATTTCTCATGTGACCAAGAGACCCTTGGGTTGTGTCAGAACTCCTTGTGAGAGGCAGAGCTCTGGGAGCTGTCTTCCTCTCCAGCACTGAGATCCACTGGGGTCGGTAGTAAGCCTCAGCCACCCCACCAGAATTCAGACCAGGCATTTTACGAGATGGGCTATGTAGTCCAAATGACTTTTTACTCATGGCTAGGCCTGAATTCATGTTATCTGCCAAAGAAATGTGGTCCTTCCTTTGTTATTTTTTGACAAGATGGTCTCCAAAAGACTCTGCCCTGCTGCACCCGTGTTCAGTGTGGCTGAAGAGACATGGGTTTTAGAGAAATGCAAGGTCACACAATGATAGATAAAAGGTGAATAAACCAGAAGATCTTTCATTTAGTCCTTGTTCCAAAATTTCCTACCAACCTTAGGAAGAAATGTGAGGTGATACAGGGGAACATCAGTCCCAGTATAGTGAACTATGTAGTATCAGAATTTGCTATTCAGAATCTGAGACTGGCAAACTGTCTCCAGTAATGCATATGTTCTGGCTTGACACACCAGAACGGTTGATTCCCGTAGTGCAGATAGTTATAAAAGGCACAATTTATGGGTGTACTGTATTTGTATGTTATCTGCTCTGAATTTTCTCCCAGACAAGCCGTTGTAAGCAAAACATGTAGATATCCCATTTGTCAGGTCAAAATTAACAATAATGTACTGCTGGTTCCAAGTGGGTAAATAAAGAGGAGCCTGGGGTATGACATGGCCATTGCACACATAAATTGATGTAGTTCACAAAACTATAGTAGGTAGTTCACAAAAAGTGTCTGAATACGTTTTGGTGTAAGAATGTATATGGAATTGTAGGATCAGAATGGTTTGTGTGGAAAATTGCTTCCTTTGTGTACTTCTATGTCATACCCTTGTGTGGAGAAGTCTCAAAACAATTGACTTAAAATGCTCTCATCTCACAAATTACTTTTCCTCTCCCTTTTTTTTTTTTTTTTTAATAAAAGGTCAATTTTAAATTCAGGATTTATTTTAGCTTTAAAGTAAACTCAGACCACACCTGCTCTTCAGTCCAGCTTCCAAATTTTGGTTATTCCATATAATTATATCCTTCAATTTTTAGATATTTCCTTTTTCTGCATGAGAGACCCACATAATCAGTAAGGGAAACTAACAGAATAGATGGGCAAGAGAAAATGATTAGAGGCAAAGTGGTGTCAAGTTAACATATGGTGCAAGCAAAATAACAGAAACCCATTGTTCAGCTGTAGTAGGAGTATCAGTGTTTGTGGTAGGCTACAAATTTCCACTCTGTTTAGGAAAAATGTGATTTTTAAGTGTAAATGTTGCTTTTCATTTAGTGTACTCAAAATTTGCCTTACAGGACCATAAGCCAACCTTTGATTTAACTGTGTTTACCTATAATCCTAATGAAAAAATCAGGTACTTGCGTTTTACTTTGATTGCAGAGCCTGTGTTAGCAAACAAGACATTTTTGTCCTTTTACAGCAGTTTAATTTAGGACAACCACTGAGATTTTATGTCAAAATAACATGCTAGTAACGTGTCATCAAAACACCTGGTTGGCTGGAACTGCCATGTAATCAAAGACTCCATGATTTAAAACTAAATTAAAATAAAATAATTGCTGCTTAATACGGCCAAGAGGAAGGTTAAATGTGATCTACCTAAAAGCTTGTGTGTTGTTAAATAAGAATAATAATTAAAAAATAGTCCAGGATATCTGTGTTCCTTCATGTTTCTACTGGTAACCCTGTGGTTAAGTCGAGTAATGATTGATTTTGAGAGAATTATAGCTATTATAAACTGTAATCAGCAGAGGATGAGAATAATTACGCAGAGAAAGGGGGAAAATGCTGAAACATGGCTGAGCAATATTCTGATTGATGGCAAAGTCATTTCCTGGCTGTTAATGACTGATTTTTCAACAGTCAGCATAAGCACTAACCCTGTGGGGAAAGAAGGAAAAGGAATGGTTATGTTAGACAGAAAACTACTGTCCTCGACTTATCATTTTCATTAGGAATGGGTGAACAGGCTCAGAAAAAAACCTGCCAATCAGTGTTCGGCACCATCTCTGTCTGACAAGACTCCAGCTTGGGACGAGCATATTTGGAAGGGCTGTGAGTTTTACTTTTGGTTTGCCCTGCAAGCGCCTAGTGAGCCTTCATCTCCTTCGAGCTCCTGCATCACCAAACCCCACCAAAGCACCCTGGGGAGGGCTTTTGTAATATTACAGAGCATGAGCAAAGCAGAGCGGCACATAAGACAGACCCCTTGCCTCTGTGAGACATTCAGATGGTCTATCCGATCCGGAAAGTTTTCTGTTAATGGAAGCTCAGTTGATCCATCAGTTGTCTTTAGCATGTTGGTATTCTCAGATGAAGCAAGTACGAGTGTCTCCAGCTTCGGGCTGGTCAGATGCTACCGCTTGTGTCCTGTCTGCAAGTTTCCGTCCTTGATAGCTAACATCTGCTTCCCTCCCGTCCTCAGACCTCTCTTGCTTTCCTCTCAGGAGAAAGGCATGTCCCCTCTAGAAAGGCTAATTACCTGCCCCTCGCCACATTTCCGCGTGCGTGCACATGTGCTGGTGATATGCACACAGGCCACAGCCAGCGAGCACTGTGGGGGGTGGGATGCTGAGCAAAAAGCAATCGCTCTGATCTTACATGAGTCTCTGAAGGAATGTCTGATGGGGATGCATGTGTGCTCTCAAGTCCTAAAATAATTCTGATTTCCATTTTATGCTACATGAGGTCATGGAGTGGACAAGCCTACAGAACAGTGGGCTCTGGTTGACAGCCGCGTGGCCTCTAAACTGTGAGACTTCCAAAAAAGAGACTCATTTATCTTATCAGCCATAACCATAAAATAGGGTAAGGGATGGAAATAGAACCTATAAAACTGAGGGAAGCAAGACAGCTGCCATCCAGGAAGGGACAAATATTGCTCTGTGGGGTCCTGCTGACTTTGAAGCAACTTGTGGATTGTTTACTGCTGGCTCCACAAAGTGTCTCTTGTCATGGGAACTGTCCCATCAGGTTTCAGTGTCCAGAGAAGCTCCAGAAACATGCTTTCTCATATCCCCCCTTTCTCTCTCAGTGCAAGGATGTTGTAGGTACTGGATTTTGAGAGCTGGCTATATACTAAAGTGCGCTGCTTGCCTGCAAACCTGTGCCAAATACTTGTATAGTCAATATTCCATCTGCCCAAGAAATTATGCCTGTATAACGCTCAGCATTTTCTGGCAGATTTTGCAGTGCCATGGAAAAATTTGGGCGGTGGATTTTCAGTTAATTACAAAAATCCAAATTGTCCAGAGTTTATAGTCCTGATTTAAACTACATAATACCAGCTTGATACAAGTGCTGTCTCACTGATTTTAGTGGAGTTATACCCATCAGTGAAAACAGATGGAGTAAAGAATGCAGTTAGCAGCTGTATCTCCTGCCAGCAGCAGGTCAAATGCATCTCAGCAGCCAAAAGTACTAGAAAAGAAAGGAGATCAGCAGAATAAACGTTAGAAACATAAAGTGTCTGTAATTCAGATTTGATAGCATTGGGATTCTTTGTTGGGGACAGTAAAAGAGACAAATAAACAGACAGAGGGATAAAGATGAACTACTTACAAGCAGTGTATACAGTGGAGTAATAAATACTTCTACTGACTCACTCAGAGACTAAAGAGATTGCTGCTTTCCTTTAACTCCTCAGACAGTGCCTCTGAAATGTCCATTCTGACACAGGACCCTACAGAGCATTGTCCAAAGCTGGGACAGAAGATGCTGCTTTCCTCCAAGACAATTTACTAACAACTTAAATCTCTGTTTAACAAACTCTCCTCTTCGGAGGTGCTGGCATACATTTGGATGAATAAGGTGGGATGCAGAATTCTTTTCCTCCTGTTGTGCTCATTTTGTGGATATGATCTCAGGGTAAAATACTGCAGTGTGTGGGTCACAGACAGCTTATTGAACCCTGTGCTTTCAGTAACTCTGTTTCAGTAAGCAAGAGGGAGCATGCTGGCTAGGATTGGTGTGCAGCAGTTTGCCTCCTGGGTATATACTGGTACAGACATTTTCTTTCCTAGTGTGAAGTACATTTGCAGCAAGTGTTGCCTTTTTACTTTGAGGAAATCACGCTAACTGGAAGCATATGGATGGTCCAATTGGTTTCAGTTACTGTGTTTAGGAATGAGCATGCACTTAAATATCTTTCTGAACCTGAAGAGTCAGCAGGTGTGAGAGGTGCCAGGCTGAGCCTGCTGTAGATTGCAGTTTTCTGGTCACAGGGAAGGCTCAGCAACAAGAGTGCCCATTTCCCATGTTATCCCTGGTGGCTGCAGCATGGATGGAGCTGGGTTCACCTGGACTCTCTTCTTGTCCCCTTACTCCATGTGACCCGATCACAGCCATTTCTTGTCTGCATTTCTATGTCACACCTGTGGAATGAGTATGCTGATGTAGTCTGTGCCTCATGCACCTGGGTACCTGCAATTAGAGTGAGATGTCTAAAATTGGTGTGCTTTTCTGCCCTTCCTTTCATGAGCAGCAATGCCTCTCAAGCTATCCTCCTTGTGCCTTGCTGGGCCATGAGGACCTTGTCCCACCACTATGTTCCTGCTTACACCTCTGGTGTTAGCACAGTGTGCACTGAGGAGCAGAGACACAGCTGAAGAGGTACAGGGAGGGTAGAGTGGGAAGAGGAATGAAGTTTCAGTGGCATCACAAAGAGGGACACTGCAGTAAACCTGCTGCCTTTTAGTGAAGGTCTTGAGACAGCTGATAACTACCATGACAGATGCTGTCAGGCAGTGAATTCCAGCAGGTCCTCTGCCTCCTGCCTCAGCAGGAATCTTCTTGTCATAATCCATTCCCTGGATTTGGCCTGGATTAACCACCTTCCCCAAGTCACATCCCTTATCTCATTTCCAGGGGATAGCCAGCAAGACATCTCCCTTTCTCCTCCAGGCAAGTCCTCAAGAGTCCGTGAATTAGCAGATGGGCTTCTTGAGACTGAACAGGTCTCACTGGATCTGGGAACATGGTTAGTTCTGTCCACTCGGAAAGTCATATGCCTAATCAGACATCTAACCAAGGGCATGGGAACTTAATCTCAGACCTCTTCTTTCACCCTTCCTGCTTTGAAAACAGTGGCTTCATGTTGGGAAAGTTTTAGGTAAACTTTGGGTGGAAGATGTTTTGCAAACCAGCCACATGAGCTGGTTTTAGCCAAAGGTGCCTCTAGAAGCCAGGGAGTAGCTGATGCTGCCAACAAAGCTGCCAGGTATTGCCAGGTACCATGATATTTGTTATCTGGCCACTGGTTGATTGAAAACTGGATCAAGATCCATGCATGAAAGACATTTCTCTTTCCTGAGAAAGGGCAGCTCAGTCCTTGTATATCAAGTACAAGAGCAGCAAGCTTGCTGGGTTTTGTTTTCCTTTTTCCTCCCTTTTGAAAGGAAATTGTGAGTCATGGTTCCAACAGTCTGAAACGTAACAAGGCCAGATCAACAAGCAGGCTAACAGAAGGCCCTGCAGAGCAGAGTGGACCAACAGCCAAATGCCCTTGCTTGAGCAAATACAGCTAGTGAAACTCTGTCGTCCGACCTCTTTGGATGCTAAATGTGTTCACTGAGTAAATGAGGCAGCTGGGTTGTACCTTTTCAGGAGATGGTGCAGGAAAAGGATTCCTGCAGTAGGTGAAAGGCAGAGAAGCTATCATGGGTGAACGTACTGCGACTCTGCACTGAAGGCCAGCTTGCTGGAGATGTAACTTCACCCCATGCATTCCATGCTGCTCGGATGTTCCTCAGCTTGACCTGCTCTTCTCATGCTCTCTGAGCAAGTTTCTTGCCAAGGTTTTCTTGAGAGCACTCTCAGACAACAAACAGCAGTTTTTTGTCTTACACAGGGGCTTTTTCATCCCTAAAAAGCCTCTATATCACGAGTGCAGCTTCCCACTGGCACCGCACTTCAAGAACATACGTGGAAAAATGAAGTCAGGAGATAAGACACAGTGCAGTGTAACGAGGGCACCAGCATGGAGATATTTTTGCATTTTTTCAAAGTGCCAAATAAATTCTGTCCCATAAAAGTGACAAGAAACCAATTTAAAGGGAAGAGAAGAAAGTTCCAGCGTATCACTGCTGTATACATTCTGAGAACTACCATAAAAATAAGCAGCTCCCCCAAAGCTTATATCCTTTTGGCAGCAGAAAGCTTAGTAACTAGTCTACAGCGCAAGTCTGGAAGAGAGCTTTCCCATCTTTTGATTAGAGATAGGTCCTATGCAGCAGACAGTGTACTGATGCCAGCTACAGGACCAGTGGAATCATGAGCACCCATCCCATCCCATCCCATCCCATCCCATCCCATCCCATCCTTCTGCTGTACTGGAAATTTGCGTTATCATCTGTCACACTGATTTTAGCCTTGTTTTCTCATGATCTTGGAATGTCTCATTAGCGGCAGTGCAGCTTTTTCTGATTGACCACAAGAAATGTGTACAAGCTCAGCAGCAGTTTGTGAGTCCAAAGGGTGAGCACTCTGCTCAAAGGGTTCCACTTCACCTATTAGCCTACATAGCCCAACAATCATAGAAGGTTTTAAAAATACTATACAGAAAAGAAACCTGGTTCTGCTGTATTAAGGTCTATGGAGAATTTGCTTTTGCTCAGATCCTTGAGTTACAGAGAAGGGAAGTCAGAGTGCCATGTTTGCAGTTTTCATTTTGAACGGCCAATGGGAGGGTTGTTACAAAAATATTTCTTACAGGTATGTTTACACAATGAAAGCATCTAATATGGCCAAAAGAAGCAGGGAAACCATTCCTTTGTACAGCTTTGCCCTTTCTTTTTTGTGTTGAAGTGACAAAACACATAATAAGTTACATCTGACTTGGTGAAATTTTACATGTACGAGAGTTGGCTGGGAAATGCACTTTATCTGAACTTTGTGGCCAATGGCCAAGTTAAATAAACCCAATTAATATTAATTTCCCTTACCCCTTCCATCCCTTCCCTGGTAAATAGAACCACCTCTGGGATTTCTAATGGTAAGTTACCCTTGCAGCGTCTGGTTTAACTTGGCTACTATATCAACAAGATGTTTTTACACTTTGAGTCTTTTTTCTCATTCTTTGTAAGCTTATAAAACTTCAGAACATTCACTACATCCCTGTAACTTTTATTTCATCAAAGTATTTTGGTCTTTTTTAGTTCATGCTTAGGCATAAAAGCAGTATAATCTGGCTTGTAGGATATGACTTAAATTATAAATATTTGTTATGTTTAAGATCCTTGCGGTAGTGTGTGACTTGAATGGATATGAAGGTATTTAGCAAATAAATCTATGTTCCAAAGTAGAAAGAGCAATTTATTATCCATACAACACAAAAAATTAAGCCATGCTGCAGCCACATCTCAGCATTAATTCTGGTACCTTCTAAGAGTATTCTTACCAAAAGAATTCTAACTTTATGGGTTTTTTTAATGAAAGAATGTTTTCTGGAATGGGTGCTATGGATATGGGTTGAAGTTTGTATTGATTATATTCTGTGTGAGGTTCGTTGCAAAATAGTTTAGCAGTCACAGATGTGAACTCTCTGCACTATTCCCCCTGTTTTTCTCATAGAAATGTTGTTCCCTGAGACTTAAGACTCTCTTTTGTCTCTATGCACTGAGAAGAAGACCTGGTTTGTCTGATTTAGCCTTAGCAAATGTGCCTTTAGGATGGAGTTAGCATTTTAGTCCCTTCAGGTCTGGCTGTGGTTTGGAGCCATGGGGCTTCCAGTGCCTATGACATTCACCTCTGGGGCCACTTTGCCAAGGCAAATCACGTTGTTACCATAGCTGGAAACTGGGAGTAACATGTAAAAAACCATTCCTGATGTTAAAGCAATATGTTTACAAAACATTCTCAGAGTTAATGAAAAGAAAGGAAGATGGAGGGACAAGGCTCACAGAGAGGGAAGAGAGGAGAAGCTTGTTCAGAAACCTCTCATCCTTGTTGGTTCATGAGACCTGTGGAACTGAGACATACAGATGTGCCATGACCAGCATGTGCCAGTACTTAGTGATGTGCTCTGAGTAAGCTCAGTTCCCATCAGAACACAGAAATGATTGTAGGGGCATAGGAGTGTCTGGTCTGTTTGGTGGTCTTCCTCTGAGCATGGCCAAGAGCAATGTGTGAGAACAGGGCAGGCAAACCATGGTCCTCTGGAGAGCACTGTCCAGCACCCCACAGTCTGTACAGACTGCTGGCTATAGGCAAGATGAAGCTTTTGGTTTTCCTGTGACTGTTTCTTCTAGACTGTTAGTCCATGAAATGGCATGTACGAGACTGGGGGTCTGATCAGAGTTGTCTTCTCAAGGGGAGACACTGGTGACTTTGTTCAGCCTTGCTGTTAAGTGGTTGAAATAACAAGCCCAGCTAAGCCACAAACTCACTTCACATGCCAGAGCCCTGTGGTAAAACGTCTGCAGAGCTTTAAAAATGCAACACAGAAAATGGGAAGCTTCTGCCATGTACAGAGCACTCCCTCAAGCCATTGACTGTTTTGGATCAAGTTGGAGATACATTTCATGCGTAAAAAGGAGAACTACATTGCTGTAGAGGATGACTGCATTCCACTGAGGAAATTTATACTTTACCTAACAGCTGTGACATGAAATCCTTTTGCAAACCACCCTGTCAAAACACCGAAGGGCTTTTTTTGCAGAAGGACAGAGCATCTGCAGAAACTGTCAAGAACTGGTGTGCCTTTGCCTCAAGTCAAAAAGTACTGTATCGACTCTCACTGGGATTAGGACAGACTTTTGCTTGGAACAGGAAAATTGCTTGTGAATGAAAAGTGCTCTTCAGAAGTGGCTCTTTGTTAATGATATTATTATTTTATTTTAATATAACTAGGGTTATGTTCTTAAATCATAATTTTCATCATTATACTTACCTTAAGTCAGCATTGCATCATAGTAATAAAGTAAAAGAGTTGTGCATTTCACCTGCCACAGATAGTGCCTTCTGTTTGTACTTGGCACTTGGAACAGAAATTGTCCTTGAGGTGCCTCAGAAATGTACTGTCTTGATCATAACAATTACCTGATCCTGAAAAGCCATCTGGTTAAAATCAGGTTTAATGTGCTTTATGTACCTTCTTTAAAATATATTCCCCCTCCCCCTGAAAAATTAGAACAACTGACATGTTTAAGTGTTTCTCTAGTCATGCAATTTAACATACTGTTTTTTAATAGCTGCACTGGGCAAACAATTCAAGTTGAGTCTGTGGTGACCATTTTCATGCAGTGTTGGGATGCTGGCTAATGAATCTCTGTTCCAAGGACCTTGGGAAGCAGGGAAGAGCTCACCAGAAGGGCCCAGAGGATGCACTGCTAGGTGTGTTTTAATGCCTTGAAAGAGGCCAGCATAGCAGAATGCTGTGCAAAAGCTGACCTTCCTGTCTTGAACAGTAAGTATACCACAGGTGATAAAAGAAAAAGCCCTCTGTGTTCCCTCTCCCTCTCTAGTAATGTAATAATGCTGTAAGGAACATCGCCTAGCCTTCTGTTTAATTTCAGTCACTCACATATTTTTTACCCATGACATCATCCAAAAGTGATTAGAAAAATAGTAACTGGGATGTGAACTCAAACAGAAGCTTATGGACCTTTCACTGTGTCATAAAGAACAAGAAATGAGGTGACTTATGTTATCTTTCAGCAGGTCTCCCAGTGAGTATTTGTGTTCCATTCTGCACTCTGGCTAGTCATTTCTCAAGCCACTCCACAGCAGATTAAGCAGAGACTACAGCTGGAATGCGAGATCTAGTCTGTTTGGGGAGGCGAGTAAAAGGGTGATGTGGCATCCCTGTGTGTTCTTTCTCCAGTTTTGCCCAAAGACATGGTAAATGCTCCATCCCTGGCGGTGTTCAAGGCCAGGTTGGACAGTCTTTGGTGACATGATTTAGTGTGTGGTGTCCCTGCCCATGGCAGAGAGGTTGGAACTAGATGATCTTGAGGTCTTTCCCAACCCTAACTATTCTGTGATTCTACGTTTGAGGGACGAGACCAGTGAGGTGCCATAGCAGCCCAAACAAGCACAGATCAATGATGAGTTGATCTGCAATGAAAACAGCTTTGGTGCAACTCCTCCATTATCTCCCCTTTCAAAAAATATGCCTGTTCGTATAGTTCCAAACTAAGAGAAAAGAAAACAAAAAAAGCAACAAACAAAAAACCCCAGCATTTTAATTTTCCCAGAGGGAAAAGATTAGTTAAAAATCAGAATACTCACACTTTTGCGCTGTGATAACATCTGTACTTCCCACAATGGGTTTGGAGATCAGCTTTCTGAGTATGGCACTGTCAGCAGAGGATGATGCCAGCCACTGTGAGAAATGCCTGATCAGGTTTGTTTCTAGCGTAACTCACTGTCTTGCAGATATGTTTAATTTCTGTTTTAGCAGAGTCTGTCTTTTAGCAGAAATACAGAGATTTGTACATTTCTCCTTCACAGAAGTTATAACACTTCTGGACCTTACAGATGGGAGTTACAAATACCTCCATCGAAGCCTCACTCACGGCAAAGCTCAGTGTCATCTGGCAGCAGAAGACATAAATCACTACAGAGAAGGGCAGGCTAATGCTTCTAAGCCAGGTAGGGCTTGTATCTGCTTCCCAAATAGCTTACCCTAACAGTTCTTTTTATTGAGATTGATTCCCCATATTTTGCTAGTTTGGGGATATAGTCCATTTATATTTATCTTGTACTGTACAGCTAATAATTGACATTGTTACTGTAGTTATTTTATGAGCCAATTTCTTAGTACCCAAGGGTGCTTTTGTTACTTCCCATTTGGCCTTTCCTTTAGAGTGCAGAAAGCATACAGGGTGTGGAGGAAGAAGTGTTGTACACACTTTGTAAAGAAATTAATTGGCTTACACTCTTGTGTTTTCTGTTACTCTAGTTCTGGCTAGAAAGCTGTCTATGCAAGTCTGAGGCTAACCTGAAGGCAGCTCTAATTTAATTTCATGCTCTCCATATCCACTGTATGAAACAGAGAATAGCTAAATGCCCTGTACCACTGATACTTGGTGATAGGGACCTTGCACAGAGGATTATGAGTAGGCAAGGTTGGTCATTGCACCCACTCTCATCCTTCTAAGGAAAACTCTCATGCTGCAAATTATTTCCCTGAGAAAAATTCCTCTTGGTAGAGTGAAGTTAATCTGGCAGTGCAGTATTAGGTGAGGAAGGATTATGTGATACTCTATTTCTTACTCTTTGCATTCAATTTAACATCACTTAATGCCCATAAAACATGATATTCATAATTTTGGGCTAATAATAAGCTATCAATCAGAGAACTTAATGGCTTTTCTGTGAGGCTGAGTCTTGCATAGGTACATATGAGCATTTGTACCTTCAACTTGTAATGGAAGATGACTTACAGAAAGAAATTTTCATATAGAAAATGAGGAATCATCACTGACAGTGAGGCAAAATGACATAAAAGTGGTCTCTCATTTCAGTCTGTGGGCTGATGGCTTCCGTACTGCTAGGACTACTCTGAAGTTATTTTAAAACACATGATCCAGTGAAAACTGACACATACCTTCATTATTGCCAATTAGTGCAGGATAGTGTGAAAGATGAACCAATTTCCTGGGCCTGCAGGCTTTTCCAGCGAGTGAATTGATGGTGCCAGTCAGCAGAGACTCCAGATTTCAGGGCCAGGAGGGGCCACTAGATCACTGACTCTGACTTCTTGAATAACACAGGCCATAACTTTTACTCTATTACTTGTATCTTCATAATATCTCCCTTCTCACAGATGGATGATTAGGCAAGTAGATGGAAAAACAAAGGGAAAAAGATCTGTCTTCAAAGATATGGAACAGCTATAGTCTTATATATCTTGAGACAGGAGCACACTGGCATTTACTGATGTCCTTGTATCAGCCTCAAAGCCCAGTGGAGCAGCACATGTGCTAAGTCTATCTAGGTCTCTTTAATTCTCAAACAGACACTGTTAGTCTGGGATGAAAATAGCCTGTCTGGAGGTTACTGAAACCCTGTCAATGCGTAAGTGTCAATATGGCTGTCAGTGTCGGCATTTTGAAGGCAGCATCGCCTAGCCTAGGAACAGGTTCTCTCTGTAGACCATGATAATTTAGGGGACTTGTATATGTATCATGAATGGATTCTTACTGCTATTTATGCCAAACAGTTTAATTTCTTGAGAATAATATTTGTATGGTACCTTGTATTTTGTGGTGTTTAAGACAAACAGCAATTGTCACAGATGTTACATTCGTAGGACCATGTTTCAGTCTCTTGAATAGTCGTCTGAGGGGAAACACTGTAAACCAGAGTGTGCTCAAGAATGGAGCTGCAAAACCAACCTTCAGCTATTGAGAACATGTTGGGCTGTTGGTGGCTGATCTAAACTCTTCCACAATTTAGACAAAAAATTAGACAGCCGAGGGGTGAGCCTCATAGTTCTCTAGGGACACTTTGAGCCTATGTGGACCAAATTGGAGCTGGTGGATTTGTGGATCCAGCCTGATGTCCAGTAGATGAGTTTGATCAGACTGGAGATATTCTGTTTCATCTCCTGATGGATCTCCATCCTCTGCTACTCTTTCCAGAAAATGATTTGATGAGATTTCATCTGGAATCACTCAGCCCTCAGATAAAGTCACAAAATCCAGCTAACTTCCTTTTAAAGCAATTTGTTTCCCTTCTACATTTGTATTTATCAGTTTATATATTTCCTCCAACTAATTTATCTAAGACAAGAACCTAAAACCAGCTTTAATGAGAGCTACAAGGCACTTCTTGAAGTGCCAAAAATAAGTATTTTCCTTCAGGTGTAATTTGGGTGCAGGGAGAACACTTTTTTTTCTTAATGTGATTTTAAATTACCAAATTTCTTCACTGGTTTTAAATTACTGTGCAATAAACAGTACATAACCTCTGTTCTTGTCTATTCTTATTATCATCTGGATCCTCAATCTTTTTTTCAGAAGTATCAGTAAGAAGAAAGAAATGTTTTAGAGTATCTGAGTATCCTCAGATGGGAGATGCCCATCTTTCAGTGGGTTGATAACAGACAACTTTTCTCACCTGTAGTTTAGGCACAGGCTATAAATCCAAAGTGATATAATGCATACTTCCCAGGGGAATTACACTCTTTCCATTTGTATCTTGCAATAAAATCACTAAGCTTTTCCCTGTGAGCTTTGCTGTGCCTGGGCAACCACTCCACCACCATGTGACAGCTAGATGACAAGAGAAGGATGTTGTCAACTCAGATAATTTGCTGAAGCACAGGTGCCCAGGGCCATTCAAAATGCCCTGCAGAAAATGGGATGTTTGCACAGGGCTGCCTGATACAGCACAGAACCTCTGGGAGACTGTGATCTTCTTGAGAATAGGTTGGATACCCTGGGATGTCTCAAACAAAGTAAGTTGCCAGTATTTAGGTAACAAGCTGAACTTCATGTAAAACCTAAAGCTGTTCTCTTCCCTTTTCTAGATGCTCGGACACAGTCCCATGAGCTTGGAGAGTGTCTTGAAAATGAAGAAGAGCATCACAGCTGAGTTCATCAGCTCTGCCTAGTGATGGCATTTTTAACATCTGGACCTGTAACTGCAAGTGACTAGTGACAAGGAGACAACAGCTAAGCATAATATCAACATTTGGTTAACTGTGTTTGCAAAAGCAACCAACCCCCTTCACCCCTTGCCCTCACTGCTGGAGCAGGAACTCCCCAGTGGCTGCAGCATCCTGCATGGAGGGGGAAAATCACCTCACCACGGGGAAGCAAGGCATCAGCCTTCCCACCCCCTGAGATCCCTGAGGGCAACCTGGGGGCAGGCACGGCCTCTTGGGCTCCCACTGCTCGTATGGTTGCTGCGGCTCTCCCCCAGCATCTCACCAGAAGCAGCGGGTGCAGACGTGGCTTGGAAAGTGCCGAGGTCTGCAAATTCCTCCCTCCTGCCCTGACATTCCCTGTTCGTGTTTTCACTGACCGGTGCTGATGGTCACAAAATATCTGTGCTGGTTTTGCGCAGAGGATTTTCTCCTCAGCTCTGTTGGTGTAACTGTGTGTGGGAAATGTGATGCTTGGATGGGGCAACCCATGTGATACTGTCCCAAAGCCACTAAGCTGGGACTGCCCCAGCACCATGTCATTCCAGTAGGCAAAGTCACTATCAATCAGGGCCACGTACTCAAAAATCGTATGTCCAGTTCTGCACTGAGAGGGGTATTTGGCAGATAAGAATCTGCTTTCTGTCCAAATATAAAAATTTGTATTTGTGCTATACAATGCATGTGTATGGAAATGCACAGTCTGGTATGTGTGTACAGAAAACCTTTTTTTTTGTGAAATGTCCTCACAGGAGTATAAGAAAGCACTTGTCCTGTGCTGGGGAATGTCATGGCCTATCCGTGACCATGGCAAGAGCAGCCATCTCAAAAGATGTTGATGCAGGATGCTGTTGAATTCTCAGTCTGCTAGAGGTCTCACCTGCAAACCCCAGTGCCCAAAGAGGCATTCCTGCCTTGGCATCAACTGATCAGACAGGAGAGGATGTGGCCATTCTAAGGAGGAAGCTGTGCAGCTGTTTAACTGCTACGTGCAATGGTGGAACACACTGGCTTGAGCTCTTTACCCTGCCTTTCTCCAGGATAGACCACACTTTGGGGTGTGCATACAAGTGCACACTCGCTGGGTAATGTTAGGGGATACTGAAGGTAAGATCAACTAACACAGAATAGGAATAATAGGAAAGTATTAAAACTTACTATTATTGTCCTTGACTTTCTTTAGTTTAAGTTTACACTTTCAGTGTGACCGTTCCAGTCAGCCAAACCGCTGTGGTAATTGCTATATTGAAAAACATTTGGGTTTGATGTAATGTTGTGATTTTGGCTTTAATGCGTAGTCTTGGCTTATCTACTTGTCTGAAGTCTTGTGAATCTCTATAGCAGATTGATACCTCTTCAAAGCCATCTGGAAGAAGATCTACCCACTCTTTTTTTCCCCTGCTCTTTTAATTGGAAATGCTGACTGGCCCTGTGTATCAGAGCAGTACAAAGGCTGAGAAAACAGAGAGGTCTTACACTAAAGCATTCGAAAGGGCAGCAGGAGACGTCATCCATTTTGTGTATGGATATGTTTAGATAGATGTGGTAAGCCATGAGAAGTGGATGTCTTGACAGGTTACTTTTCAAAGACTGCTGATTTGCAGTGACCTCTGACTGCTCTCAAAGCAGCTGAATTCTGCAGACTCTGGTAATCTGAGATAGGAACTGTTTTGAAGTCGGCTGGGTGTAAAGAGTCTGTTGCTGCCCTGGGTGAGTCAATATCACAAGGAAAAGTAAAGCAGGGGGGAAAAAAGGGTTCTATAGCTGGCAACTCCCTTGTCTGATTTTGCATGGGACAACTTGCTCCGTTTGCAGGGCAGCACCTGGGTGATCCACACACTTATATACTCACATATTGTCAGTTTCCCCAAGACAGCTATTGCCTCTGGGATGTGTGTAAAAACTCCCTGCTTCCTTCTGCATGATGCTTCCCTGTTCTGTGGGAGCCTCGTATAAATGTATTTTAAATGCACAGCATGTCATATACCATGCTGTAGTCATGGTTCTATATAATGTAGACTGTGTAAGGAGAGGTAGAAACACCACCATCCTTTCCTCTCAGACTATCATCTTATTGATTAAAGTAATCAAGTTAGCATAATCCTTTCCAACCTGTACTTGTGAGTCAGAAGGTGAGTACCTTTCTGTCAGATATGTGGAGGCTCTTGTAAACCTGAAAGTTCTCTTGGTTTTGTTTGGGTTTGTTTTCAGTGTTAATATATGGTTTAACAGAATATATTCCTTCTTCTAATAAAGTTTGCCTCAGTTCTGGCCTACCATGTATTTTTTATTCTGGGCCCACACTGCTGAATGATGCTGAGGACACTTGGAAAGGAGCTGCTCCTACCTCTCTAACCAGTCTCCTCAGTGTCCATCATAGTTCACCCTCCAGCACAGACAGGGAGTGTGCACACAAGTCTCTGTCTGTCTTTGGATGCATACTTGCAGAATCCTAGTTGCCCTCTCCCCCTTGCCATACACATACAATTTTAAGGAATCCTAAACATCTACTTCCAGGTGTTCACATGGAGATTACATACAAACCCCTTGCAATTAATATATTTGTATTTCTTTAAAACCACCACAAATTTTCATTTATCTATGCTTGCAGCAGGCATGGAACTAGGTACGTGGGACTATACCACTGGCTGGCTGTCCTGTGATCCAAGGGGAAAGCAAAGGAGGGGCAGTATGACATGGCCTGTGGAGCAGAGCCACCAAAGATGTGGCAGATTAAGGAAAGCCCACAGATACCTTCAATCCCAGCCAAGTGGCACAAATGCAAGACTCCTTCCTATTCCTTGCATATTCCCAGCATGGCTGCACACAAGTAAAAAACATCCAGGGAGAGCTTTTAAACTCATGACAGAGGTTTTCAGGCAGAGCTTACTTTACAGCAATGAGCTGAATGATGGCACTTGTGGCAAAGTGAAGGATGAGCCGTTAAGGAGAAGGTGATATCAAGTCTCCCCATATGTAGGTGCTGAGTAGGAAGCCTATGCCAACTGCAGAGCGTAGGGAGGCAGCCGTGGAGCGACAGGGCACCAGGGTGAGTGGCAGACGTTCAGCTTCCTGGCCATCGGCCCACCAAGCGGCTGGTGTGGGCTCGGCACAGATGGGATGTGGCTGCCAAACTGAGTGAGCGTGCTCCACACACATGCCGAGAGAGATCTTTTTCAAGGGCTTGACAAATTGGGCAGATTTGGGCAGGCTTTGAGAAAACGTCTGTCTGTGAGATGGGGCCCGTCTCAGCCATGTGGTCCATATGGTCCAGAAAGTCATCCTGTCAGTCCTGGGATGAAGGTTGGGCTTGATGATCTTAAAGGTGTTTTCCAACCTAACTGATTGTTTCTATAGGTGAAAGTTATATTTTCAATTAGCCTCTCTTTTGTGTAGGCATCTGGACCATTTACATGAAATTTCCAGAAAAAAAAAACACTTTGAGATACCAATCCAGAGCACACAATTTCAGCAGAACCAAACTGATTTGATTTAGTTCAAAGCTCCACACTTTAAGAAGTTAAAGTAGCAAAGTATCAGGCTAATTTTCTAATGGCATTCCTAACTCATCTGCTTTAATAAAAGCCTCACATATTTCAAAGCTCGAAGCATATTGTTCCTAGAGCTGCTAAAGTAATTCTTTATTCTGATTTTGGGTGATTCTGATTTTGAATAACTAACGAGAGGGGGAATCATTGTGGTTTCCAATAGTGTATGATCAAGCTTTACTTGAGCACTTATTTTGCCTTTTGTGAGCATGGCTGATCTTCTTCTCCATAATAAAAATTATTTGTTGGCTATAATGTCATATTCAACAACCCTGTCACAGAACTCAATCAAATGGACTCAGGATATCTACAAGCAATTACTGTCAACATGTCCTACTTTTACTCTTAATTATCATGCTCTTGGAAGTATGTGACTCTTTGAGGATAGCAGATTTCATTATGGAAAAAACGAATGCACACACACACAAACACACCAATTTTTAAACCTTATTTTTAGCCCCCAGAAAAACCCAGAAATGGTGAACATCCTCTTAAGCCCCAGAAACCAGAAGACAAATTAAAGAAATGAAGACTTGTGTACGTTCTTTTAATCCAGTTTTATGATTTTTAAAGCCATCTCATAAGTTTGGTGGTCTTAATGCTGCTTTCTGCTTGATTTGTATTGGCACTACCACTATATATTAATTTACACTGTATGTTAATTTCATGTTAATAGCTTCACAGAAATATGCCTAAGTACCTAAAACACCAAGCAGCATTAATGATTATTAACAAAACATCATAAACAGGTCTTAGATGATTAAAGGCCCCCCTTGCATCCCCCTTAGGAATATGTTATCTTTGCGATTGCCACTGGTGTCTGGCTCAAGTAAACCATCCCCCCAGTACTTTTTGTTCCGATGCAGATCCCAAACTGGTGTAATTCAGTACAGTCACATTAATTTTGCCAGCTATTCTGAGCTGTGATTCTGGCTCATGCATTCCATATTTTTAAATTCAAATAGGTATTTTCTACTGCCATAATCTAAGTCATTCATAGCCATGTTTCAACAATACTTTGAGGTTGACTTAAGACAATTGAATTGAATGTAAAATCCTGGTAAAGCTTATTATTACTGTATCCCCCTCTTGTTAGTATAGAAATTATATCAGTATTAGGGTGTAAAAGCAAAGATATTTTTAGGAAAAAAATAAACCCAACAAAACTACACTGGAAGTTTTATTTGGCTTAAATATGTTCACAACTAATTTAGAGGGAAATATGTGGTTTTTTGCACCCTAAATACAGATCAGATTTTAGTATTTCCTATGTTTATTGGAACTTAGTTCAAAGATTTCAGTGGATTTACAGCTGAGTTGCCAAAGTCTTTTATATATATACATACATAAATGTACAGGCTATATCCAAGGGGTGGGGGGAAGCTTTATTCAGAATAAAGGTTACTTTCATACTGGTTTTGACACTAAAATTTAATTTTACAACTGTTAAAAACTGAAGTAAATTAATTACTGACCTTCAAAGGGTGATTTCTTTAAGCATATGGGGATCATCTACATTTTGAAAGCAGCTGTTTTTATGACCTGAAGAGTATACATGAAACACTGCGATTTAGGCTGCTTTCTGTAGACAAAAAGAAAAAAAAAACGTGTCTTTATGGCTTTTAAATACTTCCTTTTTTTTCTTGCAGTGATTTATCATATTATAAAAGTATCATCAACACATAATCCTTATATTCTCCAGTGTATAACAAACATATATGTTTGTTATTATGGACTGAAAGAACATGTACCTTCACAACCATGATACTCCACAGAATGAAACATATGGGGATACGCAGATCTTGTTAATTTGTTCTCAAAAGGATACAGATAAAAGCAGATGCTAAGAGGCAATAAATTATACTTTTTTGTACATTTTCTTCAGTTGATTTTTTTTTTAACCCTCCTGGTTGACACAGAATTTCCTTTGCAGCATTATTTATTGCCAGTGATGTTGCTAGGCTGCCTGGGAGGGCAAAATGGAAAACTTTGTGAAGTATACTTGGAGAGTGCTCTTTTAAACCAGATGATTTGTGAGCAAGAGCTGGGAGTATATTTTAGGTATGTTAGCTGTCTTGTTGTGGGCTTTTATACAGCGAATGAAAGACTCTGGAAAATGTTGCTTATATAGGGAATGTTTACCAAGAGGTATTTGACTTTCTCAGTAGTATGTAGGCTATAATCTTCTTGGCATAAAGTAAGATCTTTTCTTTCTCCGCTTGAAGGCTCTATAAATGTTGGAGAGTTACATTTTGGAAAATGATTCTTAATTTGGTGTTTCCTTTTCTAGAAGCTTAGTTGTTAGAGAACACCAACACAACTCTTCAGAAAACTTGATTTTTACTATGTATATTAAGCCACACACCAAAATGTTAGAGGGATCAGAAACCATTAGTCACTTCTGAAAACTGTAGAGCTGAATGAATGGCCTGGTACATCCTTTAGTGAAAGGTTTTAATGGTAAATTTGTCTAACCTAGGTCTGATATAAACCCACAACTGCCAAAGATGCTCAGAGCCTCTAAAAGCAAATGGTTATATTGTGCGCACACCTACACATGAACTGTGCACGGCACGTGGGAAATGGCTCATGTTGGTTCAGTAACTGCGCTCTGCAGCTTTCTCCCAGAGATTTGTCTACAACACTGGAGTGAGTGCTTCAGAATCAGATCTGTCAGGGAAAGATACAAAGCAGCATTATCACCTGCTGAAGATTTGCTGCAAAACCTGCTGTTCCCTTCATATTCTTCTGCACATCCGTATGTGGTGCTCCCTGCTGAGGTGTCCTCATGGGATCCATCGCAACAAGCTTGGAACTGTGGAACACCATCAGTCACATACGTGGAAGTGCTTTTGGCTCTCACTTGCTTGGCTAACTCAACACCCTGCATATTTTGGGGTTGAATTTTTATTGTATTTTCCTGTTGTCTTGGAGATTTGTCATAAGTGCTGCTTTAACACTGTGGTAGTGAGTGAATGGGGTTTGGTTTGGGGTATTTGGCCAGGTTGGATGGAGTCTTGGGTGACATGGTTTAGTGCGAGGTGTCCCTGCCCACTGCAGGGGGGTTGGAACTAGATGATCTTAAGGTCCTTTCCAACCCTAACTATCCTGTGATTCTATGAATCTATGTTTTTTTTTAGCTTTACAAGCATCATTCTTTTCTAAAAAAAGTTTCCATTCAAATACACATGATCAGGCATCCATCCACCTACGTGCACACACGTTCCTGCCAGACTGAAATTTTTAATGTAAAGTGATCAATTGCATTTGCGTACCTGCAGCCAGCAAGTATCTAATGGAAACTGGCAAAATATTCGTTATGCACTAGTGGCCACAGTCATGAGATCAAATATGCCCCAGCAAATCTGAATGAAAGTGCTGTATGCATATGTTTGGATGTGAAGGACTGGCAAAAGCAAGCAAATGGGAAGTGCATCTGTGGGTCTGAGAGCAAAACCCAGACCTGGCCTTTCCTGAGAGGGAAAGGTCCTGACTTTGTCACAGATGTATGCCTTATGAATCAATCCATTTAAAGTAGTGCTGGTTTTAAAACAGAGCAATTTGCTAGACTTAACTAAAGCTTAAAATTTTACATTGTGGAAGGATCATTTTGTGTTGCTCCGAAATCTGCACACTTCTCATGGGCAAATCCCCTTTTTCAGTGGTAGGAACTGACAAGTTGGTGTACAGCTATTTCTGACAGAAACTGAGGGATACCTCAGCTCATGCTACAGCGAAAGGTGGATAGATGTAGTTGTAGGGTATATGCACACAGAAAAATGCCCCAGAGCCTAGCCCTGCTCAGGGTGGTGACAGGTTTGGTACTGATCTCAGTATCAGATGTTTGAGCTGTCAGAGCAGTCCCCTGGTTTGGCCAGCAGCCAGGACACAGACCTGAATGTGTTCGAAAATACAACCAGTGCAGTTTAATGCAGCATGTTCATGTTATTATTATGGGTGAGAAAGCACTGGGGAGCCTTTACACTTGACTAGGGAGAGGGAACATTTTTATCTATTTGAGCGCTATTTTCAAAGTTGTACATGAAAAAAAAACACACCTGCAGTTAAATACAACAAAACCAATATAACATCCAATTTGGGTGTTCAGATGAATGTGTTGAGTGACTGGTGGGTATGTAAAATGTTGCAAGGTCATTTGATGATGTGAAAATTACAGGAAACCTCTATAGATAACCTAGTCCAAGCTGCTGCTCAAAGCATCCAAATAAACTGAATATCAATATAAACCTGAAAGGTCAACCAGAAATACTGACAAGATGGAAAATCTATCTGTGGTTCTAAACTCACAGCGGACGTTCTGGGAGATGATGACAGCAGAGGGGGTCCTACCAATGCAATCTGCAAGGCAGAGCCAGGGAGCAAACCAGGACAGGACAGGGATGGCTTAGTCTTAGTGAGTTGCTTTGAGTGACTTTATTTTTGGTGGAAAAGGAAAGCCACTTCCAAAGGGCAAGTATCTTATGTCAAAAATTGGCACCTATGAGTGATGAGCCAAACTGATGCCTGGGGTTGCTTCTCTGCCACTGTGGTAGGCTATTTAAATGACTATTTCAGAGGTGATACCAGAAATTCAGGGCATGAGTTCTGACCTTCTTTGTTCAAAGAAACTTTGAAGAAATGTGTGCTTTTCTCAGTGCTGCCGTGGATGGAGGATGAGATAGTGAACTTTGAAGCAATTCTCCCAGAAATGTGCAAAGCTGCAAAAATCCAGAATCTATTTGGGAATCCTCAGCCATCAATAACATAGGCTATAGTGAAGTAACAGCAGGACGTTTTACTTTTAAATGCTTCTCATAAAAATGAGGGGAGCAGATTGTTTATATTAACCTTTCTGGGAAATGCAATCAAATTGTCCTTGAAAAATGGTAAAGAAGAAAAACATAAGCATGACTTTCAATAGCCCTTAACAATCTGTGAACCGGCCCATTGCTAACTGTCACACACAATGTACATTTTGTTTAGTGATTTCTGTTACACTGCCACTCTCTATGAAAACGTTTAAAAGAATAATTCAAGCTGCATGATCCCAGGTGCATAAACATGTGCTCCTCAAGCCAGCAAAGAAACTGCCGAGCTTAGCAGGATCATCAGACCCACGGGTCAATTCAGGGACTAAGAAAATCATTTCCTATTTCCCTTTATGGATTTGGAGCACGCTGGGATCAGCCAGTCTAGAAAAATAGAAAGAAGCTGTGTCTTCTGCAGCAAAAACAGAACTGGGAAATGAAAGATGCCTCCAGCCCTGGACAGTTCTGTCAAAGCAGGATGGGGAAATGTATGGTCCCTGCTGGCCAAGGCTCCCGGCAGCCTTTCCTACCGCACTACCTACTCTGCAGAGCCATGCCCTGCCTTGCTGAGAGCAGCAGGAGGGGGAGCCTGGCCCCACTCCTGGCAGAGGTTGTTAATACCTCACACCAAGCAAAGCTAGAAAGCTCCCTCGGCTGAAGTCCCCACGCCCTTGGCTTCCCACTCAGCATTTTTGTCTGGCTCTTGAATAGCTCCTCAGAGGCTTTCAAAGGCACCTTTCCACTGACTAAGCAAATAGGCTTAAGTGGGACTTCAAGCCTCAGAGTATGGCTTTGTGCCTTCATGGGAACATGTGGTTTTCCATAGACTGGAGCCCCTTTGCTGTGCTTTGCCTTCCCTGGTGTGAGAAGTTAGTGACTGAACAGGTCCCAGTTCACCATTCTTGACACCATTCAGGTGAGATTATGGACCAGTTTACAGCACTTAAAATAGGTTAAGATTTGCCATGCCACGTGATGTACGATCCCTCAAATTCCTGATTGATGCCTCTTTCTTCTTCTCTTTTGTTCACATAGAAGCTTCTTGCGCCTAGTCCTGCCTGGCTGAAACACAGCACGTACTTGGAGTGCTCCCCTGGCATAGGGGTGGAAGTGCATCAGTCTCATAGTCTACAACTTTAGCTTGGACAGTCTCCAGCTGGTGACAATACCTTGACGAAGCCCATGGGATAGGTGGGATCACTCTGGGTAGCTGTGTCCTTTTTTCCTGAACGAGGAAGCTTACACAAGTCTGTGGTACTTTGTTTGGGTTTGCCTATCTGTTTTACTCGCAGCACAAGGGTAGCAGTTTGTCTGCTCTTGCTGTTCTCTGGATTATGAAAGATAGGAAGAGACGATGAAGAAAGAAACATGGTGTCACTGGCCTGCTTCATGATAAGGAAAATGGAATAACTGTAAGTGCGTGTGATTTTAAAAATGCTAGTAACAATCAGCTCCTTTTTGTTTGTCTGCAATGGGTAATCTCCAGGTAGTCAGGATGTATGATCCACCGGCAAAGGTTCAGCTTGTTGAAACACTTTCTACACAAGGAGATAGATGGGGAGCATGGATGCTACTCAGAACTTCTGCCTCAGAATCAGATTTTGTGCTAACAGGAATCAAGGCCCTCAACAAGCCATCGTGTTTCTCCTCTGAATCTCTTTGTCTTCTGTTTCCAGCTATGGTTTCCCATTACACTTTCTTTCCCTATATCAAAAGGCTTTCTCTTTTGGTACCAGGTGTTTACTCCCTAATGGAGATAATCAAACCACCTCTCAGTCTTGTTTTGGAGACACACCACAGACTAAACTCCTCAGGCCTTTCACTGAAGTGTTGGTCTCCATACTTTGTGCTAGCTCTTTTAGGCTATTTCTTGTTAATGTTCCAGTCTTCCAGCACCCTTTCTCTAAATACAGCTCTCAAGAATTTTTTAGGGGACTGAAGTTCAGTATCTACCTCTTGTTCCTGGCTTAAATTCTGTTCCTGTCTACCACAGCATCACAGGGGAAGCAAACACCGCTCTGTGAATGACAGTTCTATTTTTCTGCTTGTCCCTCTTTCTTCCCTGTCAATCTCTAGCATTTCACCTTCTATTATTTGGGAGAGGAAGTTACCTTGGTGGTGCTGGTGGGCTTACCTGAGGATTCTTATTTCAGTATTTGAGAAGCTTTGTTTATGGTGTTAGGCTCAGTGAGAAGCGGTGGGCAGAACATGGGACACATAGACAAGTAGATAAATGCAGCCTACGTACAAGGAACTCACCAAACTGGAAATGTTATAACACTCAGAGCTGTATTTCATGGCAGAAAGATTTATTTGTTTGCCAGTTGACCAACGTCTCAGTTTTTTCAGTTTTAATTAATGAGTAGGCGAAATCCAAAGAGAGTTAATTTCTTCTGCAAGTATTCTCTTTACTTGTACATCACATTTCCCTTTGCAAAACTCCTAAAGACATAATTTTCCAAGTGTTTCTTTTCTTCTCTTTCATATATTTTATTTAAACATCAATGAAATTACACTACTGGTGATCTGACTGGTTTATGTTGTGACAAAACCTGATAGGATCCCACAAAGGTGATCCTCTTTTTTGTTGTTGTTTTTTTTTTCCCCAAAACATAGTTTGTTCTGAGTTTCAGAAGAAGAAGGACAGATTGGATCTGGGCTCTACTTGCTCCAAGGAAGAAGCTTTGGATTTTCATCCACATCCTTTATAAGAAAAGAAAGGAAAGAAAAAGAAGCCATCTTTGAGAATTAATACCTGCCTGACTGACATTGATTGGGTTCAGTGTTCACAGTCTCCTTCCAGCTCTGGGGTGGACCACAAATGCTGAAGCAGCCAAAGAATCAGCAAAATTTTTTCTTAAAAGCAAAGAAAACACAGATGCTTGAGCGTGGAGAAAACCATTCAATTTATCTTAGAAATAAAGAGCTTTGTGACCCGAAGGATGTTTGAGGATTTGTTTTAAATCCTTAGCAACTTGTTCTGCATGATTTAGCAGCAATGGAAGCTCTGTTTTGTTGCACACCCTATTACACCTATCCAAAGTGACCCTAACACTGCTAATATACTTCAATGATTATATCCTTCAAAGAGTTTTACCCCTATTGATTACCAGTGAATTGCAGACTGTTGCCCTGAGCCCTGGAAGCCCTTGTACACCCATCACACATAGCAGTCACCTGCTCTGCGATGCTTTCTGTGTGTGTGATTGAAATAACAAGTGGTGGGAGGTGCATCAGGGTAATATGAACACAGTCTCCACAGGATTAGCAACAATATTCTTGACTTCCACAGTTAGTCCTCTACAATTTACAGTGATTTTGATTCATCTCCTACTGGTATGCTCACTTTGGGGTTTCTGGTTACTTTTTCAGGGCAAAAAATTCTGCAGAAAAGAAGCATTAAGTTTTTCACTCGATCATTTAGGTCACAAAATGGAGCTGAGAGAGAAAAATCAGTAGCTTTCAAATGCTATTACCTTGCTAATGATAGCTCTTATTGCATGACAGTTCTCAAACTGATAAGACATTCCGAACATCCACAGAAAAGGCAAAGAGGTTTTTTAGTGCCCTGGCTCTGTCTCTGCAGCTTGCACATGTTTTCAAACATAATTTCATGCCTGCTTTCTGACAGCTCATTAAACAAAGGCCTCTTGGTACATAGAGTGCCCATCTTCCTGCTGAGATTGTAACATATTTATGGTGTTTGCAGATTGCTGGCTGCTTGCTCTTCTACTTCACAGTGTCCTGCCTGCCAAATGCTTATCAGTCTAGCGAAGGTGACAGTTTTCCCCATTTGTGTAGGTAGCAATGGTCTTGTGTTTGACCCTCGGAGGCAAGAAGCAATATGATTAGAAGGAGCTGCTGCAAGCAATAGATAAAAGCAATCACACAGGGAGAGACAGTGAGGAAGAGCTCAAGGGAGGAGGCTGATGTTGTGAAAGCTGATAGCTTGCATTCAGGGAAAGTGCTGGCAGTTAGTTAGCTAGACAGCTGGTAACATCCAGACCTTGTGGGATTTCAGCTTCAGACAAAGCAAACAAGGATTCAGGAGTGTTGAGAAGCTATCTGGAGCAGTGTACAAGGGCAATCAGAGCTACTCACTTCTAATTATCTGCCTCTTCCCTGCCATTAAACTATCATTATTATACATTCAAACCAATAAAGTTTAGTGAATTTAGCGCCTTCTATTTTCTTTAAAAGCTGGTGCCAAAACCCTGCTTTCCTTCCTAACAGAACAGATGAAGACATCTTTAAGCCAGCCGCTACCATTCATCCATCTGTCCTTGGAGGGCGGCAGGGGACTCGGAGCAGGTTTCTGCCTGTACTGCCACCGGCAGCTGAAGTATCTGTTCCACTTCACCGAAGTAACAAAAGGGCTAATTGGTTTTTGCTTTTAAAAGAACTTTATTTTCTTTTTTTTAACTTCTTGTCAAGCCTATCGCTTAGTCAGTATTAAAAGAAAATGCAGCGGCAGCTCTGTTCAGCTGCCAAAGACTAATCAACACAAAGGAGCTTTCGAGTAGCTGTCAGACAGGATTATGATATTGATCCTAACTATGTGCGTGTTCCAGGAAAAGGAGCATCTCTTTAACTAAAAGTCAGAGGGTGACAGGTAATGAAAGACAAATATTTTACAGCTCGAAGGATGGTACTGTCCTCACATTAGGAGAGCTGCCTAATTACAGCTGAAAGAAGAAGCTGCACCTGTGCATGTTTGCTGCCGTCTCACCTTGTACTCTGAGCTTCTCATCTCTTACAAATAAGCAGGTACAGAGCGAGTCCCAGCATGAATGTAAGGGTTCAAGAAACATCCATACCATGAGAGAGCAATGTTTGTGATTTAATACGCAGCTCTCCCCTCTTTGAGACAGCGGTGAATCAAGAATTTTAGGACTTTGCCAGGGAGAGTGGCTTTGGGATCAGACACAAACTCAAGGCTCTGTGTGTTTCTGGTCATTAGTGACAGTATGACATTATTTATTACATCAGTGAAGTCGAATCCTGGGTCTGGCTCCCAAATGATGAGACAGGTAACAGATTGGGTTTGAATAAAGGTAAGATGAGATGGGCTGGGATTTGTCTGACTAAATGCATCCTATGGCAGACATCAAAAGCAGGACAGAGGAATCATAGCGTATGTTTCTAAATCTTGTTCCGTTTCTCTCCAAATCTAAAGGTAGATAAGATGAAGGTTATCCACAAGGTCTCCAAATTCAGTATTCCAAAATAAGAATCCAGTTCGAGGGAAGAACCTTTCAGTTTCTGAGGGGATGGAGGCCAAAGTGGAGTCTACACATATACTAGGAAACTCCCAGAGAATCAAATTCTGTGTTTGCTTATTTATCTGTTAACCATCACAGCTGGAAGAGAGTAATACCAGTCCTTTAAAAATAGGTGTACATGGTGGACACAACATGGGTTTTGACAGTTAAATCTGAAATGAGCTAATATGGATTTAGACTGCTTTTAACTTCAGTTTCAATTGTCTGGGACTTTCTTTCATGCAGTATAACTGGCATTTTATGTACAGTCTAAAGAGCCCATGAAGGCATCTCTCTGTACTACTACCATAGCTGCCGTGAGTGAGTGCAGTCCTCTGAATATCCCTCAGAAACCCCAATCCTCTCTCCTTCCTACCCAGCTGCATAGCCCATCTGCTCAGGCTCCAACTCCAGTCACAGTTTTACCTAGATATTACTATGTGAGTGATCAGATGCACTAATAACAAATAAATTATGCCCTGAGTTACAACCTCCCCCCTCAAGCCATGGTATAACTCAGGTCAGAATCTGTATTCAATCTTTTAATCTTGGGGTTTCCAGGTACTTTGTTTGGTCTCATGAGTACCCAGGAAAGTCACTTAGCCTCTTTGTGACTCATGTTCCCCATCTCTGGTGAAGCAATTAGTTTCCACCTACTATGCAAGAGATGGGAAGGATTTGTTGCTCAAGTATAATAAAAGGAGCCAGAAAGAATGTCCTGAAGAAGCATGGTGATATCAATACTGTGCAATGCTGTGCAAAAATCTATGAAATGTTTTGCCTCACAAGGCACGTTAAACTTATACACTTGTTATTTAAGTATTTAAGACACTCTATCCTACAGAATTTTCTTCACCTAAAGACTAGGGCATAGCACAAAAATATGTGGTTTTTTTTAGCAGGACCAAGTAGGGAGGCTATATTTTAAATAACTGGGCATGGATCCTTCCTAGGCACTGCTAGTTGTTGCAGAACTGTTGGTAAAGAAAATCTGTTCTTTTAGTGTATATTTTTCCCTGTGTAATGAGCTACCACATCAGTCAGTTTTGTTCTTTGTAATACATCAAAGCAATGGGAGTGCATTAAGAACCAAATGAGGGTCTTGGCCTCCCATCTTAGTTTTATCTCCCCCAATAATAATGAAGCTGGGTAACTTCCTAGAAAATAACAAATTGATATAAACAACACTGGTTTGCCAGCTACTGTCATTGCTGATGGATAGTACTACAGCCTGAATGGGTTGTCCACATAGCTATTTGTCAGCACTGTCTGTGAGGAGCTCTGTGATAACACACTGTGCTAAATTCACTCTCCTGTCTGCAAAGGAATAAAAAATGGCTCATTTGAGTCAATAGATGTCACACAGAGTAAACAACAACAAAACCAGGATGCAGTTATATTGCAACCTCGCCAAAAAGATATCTGTACTGCTGAATGGGTTGCTCCCAATTTAGATGCCTGGGAATCTGGGTATATGCTAGTAAGGTTAGTTCACTGTTGGTTTGTTGTCTTCCTGTCAGAGGAGTTAAATATATTTACTGCTTGCATGCACACACAGAAAAAGTGCTTTTGCATTAATCACCCACATTTCTAATATTGCTTCCAAATACCATTGCAAAATTGACAGTGATCTCCTAGGAATCTTATTTATAGCGAAGTGTAAGTCTGTTGAGGTGCAGACTTTTCTCAAAAAGTAGAGTGTAGAAATATGCTTAATTTCTGTGGTTCAGAGCTCTTAAATGAAGCGTAACTGATCAAAACGGACCCTGTGCAACACCAGAGCTAGGCAAACAAAGCAGAAGCTCTGCTTATAAGTAGCTGGGTGCTCCTCACACCACATCCCTTGGCATACCTCGGTCTGCCTTTCAAAATATCCCTTTATGCTATAAACTATGTGCATTGAAACACTAAATTATATAATGTTGGATGTAGGACGGGAGCAGTCATCATGCACCATTGGTACTGCAGACCAGTAATAATGCATTTCCAGTTGTCAGCCTCTTGAAGCACAATGACATGTCGCTAATAACAAACAAGGCAACCCCAGCAGCTACAGGGTTGACACCAGTTCTGTCTTCCCTCACTCTTTCCTCTCAGTGAGATGGTGAGTCTCTCTTCAGAAAAACAGGGAGTAGCTGTTTCTGCTGCTGGTGAAACATCAGGCTCTCTTAGGAATACTTACAGGGTAACACTTCCTCACCAATACACTGGCATTGCAGAAACCTCAGTTTGGAGAGAAAAGTCAAGAGGGATGTTTTGTGCATTTTCAGGAAGGAAAGGGGGGTTTGCTTCTTTTTCAGGATGGTTCATCGCATGAGATTCATAAAGTAGGATAAAGAATTCTTCTTCACACACCTAATTATGGCATAATGTGTCCAAAAACTTTCAGGATGCTGTTTCTGATATTCAAAGCCCAGTTTTCAGTGCTAGTATCATAGTATCTCCTTTTCCCTGATGAGTCAATACACCATATATATATATATTCTGAGGATGATGAAGGGAAAGAGATTATTTAGGAGCTCCACTATGTATATCTAGTGGCCTAAGACTGCTATAGCTTTCACCCAGGCTATGTGAGTGAGCACTGTCATAGCTTACTGAGCCCACCTATTGCCGCAGCTGCCCAGAAAAACAAGTGACTCACAACAAAGTACAGAGAAGAGGGTGATCTGCTCAGGTTTGAGATAGTATCTTAATTGTCTTCATCACTATTTCTACCTAGAGCTTCAAATGTGGCCGACATTATGTCCTCAGGCAGTTATCATGTTGATTTTAATGAAGAATAAATGATCCATACTTTTGTTTTACAGAGGCTGGAATAACAGTAAATTGCTGCTTTGATAAGAAATTGCTCAACACTACCTGGATAGTGTATTTACTCCCAGAATTAGTCTAATTCAGTTGCTGAGTACAAGGCACATTGCATATGGTTCATAGAGCCCAAAAAGGCTGTCACACTGTGTATCACGCTATCTTAATTGAGGGAGTTGAAGTGAAAGGCTGAAACTTGATCAGCTGTTGGATTAGGAGACTATGTGAGGAGAAACAAAGAAATGACCCAGAGTAAAACGGATACCTCAGTACTAGAAAGGTTATAGCTTGACCACACACATTCTTTAATAATGTATTTCCAACATAAACAGAGCCACAGGCACTTGGCATAGAAGACAGCTTCTCTTTTTTGCAGGTCATCAATATGCCATGTTTACATTGTCGGGTTGGTCTCAACAGTGTTAAATTATAGATTAGACTCAGTGCAAGTAGAGATGTAAACACTGATCTGTATACTATAGCAGCCAGAACATGGGCTAA
The DNA here is from genome assembly GCF_034315485.1 of Pezoporus occidentalis. Classification (NCBI taxonomy): domain Eukaryota; kingdom Metazoa; phylum Chordata; class Aves; order Psittaciformes; family Psittacidae; genus Pezoporus; species Pezoporus occidentalis. Next base: position 1,003,909 of record NW_026914319.1, on the reverse strand, counting down.
GCAATTCGTCCCTTTCAGGTAAAGATTTTAATAGGAAGCTTGGGAAAAGCTGGACTCTGAAAAAGTTTCAGAAAGTGTTTAAAGGTGTTTTTGTTCTTGATGGAACATCACTTGGGAACAATTTCAGCTAAGCACCATTTCGTAAGGATGTCCTTGGACTAGCTTGAATTCAGCATAGAGTAAAATTACATCTGTCTCTTAAGGACAATCATCTGTGGCATACAATATTGACACATTAAAATGCCAGTGACAGTGGTGGTGACAGGGGTAGGTTATTCAAGCTTTTTAGATTAACAAATGATGACAGTCTTCAAAATACCCAGCTGGAAAACAAAGCAATTGCTTTGGGAATGCAAAGAAGCACAGGCACCAAAAACATCTGGAGCAAACACAAATATTTTCTATTTGTACTGTGACCTGTAGATGACAGCAGAAATCCCTTGGCCTCCCTCTCCAGCAAGCTGATTGAAAATGTAATAAAAATATTTCTTGAACTCTTACTGTGATGTTGAGATTTTGTGGATACTTTAAAAAATAAAATAATAAAAAGGTTTATAGACTTATAATAATATTATAACATCAATTTTTTATTGTTAAACATTGCTAGGTGCCCACTTGCCACCTACCAACAGAGCTGGTGTGAAACAGCAGTGCGCAGCAGTGTGGTGAATGCTGCATAGCTGACCTTCTGCCACCCCCTCTTTTTGCTGAGCTGACCCTGTGACACACCAAGAAAAAGAATTTGAGCAGCTCTGCTTAGCCAGGCTGTTCCCTTTCTGTAACTTGGAAGGGAGTGGGCTCGAGGGCAGGTTTAGTGTGCTGGAATGGTCACGCAGCCTGCACAAGTGGTCACTTGTAAAGTGCCATTTCCCTTGACATGAGCATGATATGGATGCTGAAAAGAAATGTGTCTTCAAGGCATCCCAGCTTGAACGAACATGCTGAGCCTGTTAAGGAAGCAACCTGAAATGGTCCTCAGAGGCCTCCATTCCTTTTTCATAAGGAGAGTTGAGTTTGTGTAACCCGCTCATCTCTGCTTCTCCAGCTCCTCGACAAAATAATTTTGTTTTACTTATTTCATATGAGGGCAAGAGCTGTCTCATACTTGCTGGTACCAAAGCTGTTAACTCTGTTATCCTAGGGTAGAGGCAAATAAATGTGAACAATGTCTTACATAGGCATCAGGCTTCCTTCAGTTGTTAATGTTAATGTAATGTTAAGCATTTCTGGACATAGAGCCATCAGTGTTTGAAGGGCAAAGATAGATTTTCTTTTTAAGACTGTGTCTCTACTTACTTTTACCTGGCATCTGCCAAAATGGAAGAGCAAATCCTAAGCTAACGAGCTCTCTTAGGAGAACTTCTCTTTGGCAAAAGAAAAGAATATTTGGGAAGGAAGGGCAGTTGTGACAATGTTTGAAGTTCATTGTTCCTGTATTCAAGAAAGAGCACTGCTGTGATTATGTCTGAACTCTAGGATCAAAATGAGAAACAAACTTTCACCCAGTATTTCTAGACTAGACTGGACTATTTCATATGGAAGGGACCTACAGCAATCATGTAGTTCAACTGCCTGACCAATTCAGGGATCACCAAGTTAAAGTATGTCATTAAGGGCATTGTCCAAATGCCTCTTGAACACTGACAGGATTGGGGCATCGACCACCTCTCCAGTGTTTTACTACCCTCTTGGTAAAGAAATGCTTCCTGCTGTCTACTCTAAACCTGCCCAGGCACAGCTGTGAACCATTGCCACGTGTCCCATCAATGGATCCCAGCGAGAAGAAATCAGCACCTCCCTCTCCATTTCCCCTCCTGGGGAAGAGCTGTAGAGAGCAATGAGGTCAGCCCTCAGCCTCCTCCTCTCCCAACTAGACAAACGCAGTGTCCTCAGCCGCCCCTCACAGGACATGCCTTCCAGCCCTGTCACCAGCTTTGTTGCCCTCCTGGATGCATTCAAGGACCTTCACGTTCTTCTGAAATTGTGGGGCCCAGAACTGCACCCAGAGCTCAAGGCGAGGCTGCTCCAATGCTGAACGTAGTGGGATAATCACCTCTTTTGCCGATGTGCTGTCATAAAACCTCAGCTTAACCTGGATACATGGGCCTGCAGCAGGGACACTAGAAAACATAGAGCCTGTAGGTTCAAATTCAGACTAAAAGCTGGAAAAATCTAGTCCAAGCCAAAAGATATCTCCTGTGGAGATTTTCTGGGGACAGTGCTGTATGGCAGCAGGATGCTGAAATGACTATTGATTGTTAATACTTATTTGCATCCTAATAGGACAGAAGCTCCAGTCAGGATTGGGCTCCAGTCTGTTATTTGATAGACACACATATAGTCCTAATGCCAAGCTGATTACAGATATTTTATGGGATTTTTTAATTCATTTGTGTGTTTTGTATCATGCCAACCAAATCAAAAGAGGCATAGATGATACAGGAGAGGAGTAGTGCACGTCTGACCAGTACCTTGAATTCCTGGGGTTTTCTTAACTTGTTTTACCTGGTGAATCACAAAATATAAAGTCTTTGAAAGAACTTTTCTGAAATTCTGTTTTGGGGAATTTGTGGATCTATATAAAATTTTAGCTTGTTCTATACATTTTCCTAAGATTCCTTTTTTTTCCAATTAAACCAATGATATTGCATTTCTAATCTGTTTTATGATACTTGAGACACAGCCTCTCTTCCTCCCTTACCCCCATCCAAAACAAATGAACTAGCCAGTGAGAATTTAAATAAAGAAACAAAGCCTGCCATACTTCCTGTGATCACTATCAGTTGTCTGACAGGGGTTTGCATCAGTTGTGTTTGCTTTTCTTTCACTTTACCCACGACTGATACTAAAGCTAATTGGAAGGGTTTCTGGTACGTACAGGATCCTAGGAACATAGAGGCTGGAATATGAGTTTATGGCCACGTTTTTGTGCAAAAGTTAGCAATCAAGGCAATTGTGGTCATCCTGCCTGTAAAGACAAAGCTCAAAGCTGAACCCATTTTCCCCAGTGATGGTCTTTGCCTGGGAAGCCAGTTTATCCACTTGTGGCTGGAGCAAGTGTAATTGCCAGCCCACAGGAAGTGTGGATAATCAGCGATTTTGGGCCCCAAGCTGAGTTTGCATGCCAAGCTAACATACTGGTACAAATAGAACCTTTGGTCTCAGGTCAGTAGCTATTTCACTCTGAGTTGCTCAAATGGCTGCAATGATACTGATTTCCAGGGAATTGTATCTGCTTAGGCCTTGTGAAAATCTGATTTAAATAATCCAAATAACTTTTCAGTGATTCATTTTCAAGCATGAGATTTTGCCACCCGCACACATGAACAAGCAGACTTCTGGGCACACAAAACTGTATATGCTTGAGGGAAGCTGGCCTGCAATCCCCATGGAAATTGGGCTCACAGTAATGAGGTGGGTGAGATCTCCCAGCTACTCAAATTGCTATTGATCCAGCTGGGAATCTGATCAAATGTATTTGTCTTTATTACTGACATAGTGAGTAGGCTGGATGAGGAGCTTATTTCATTTGCTGCTAGTCACACTGGGGCAAATCTTAGAGTCCCTGAAATGCAAGTGAATTATACTTGTTCAAAGCCTGTGGCCTTTTGAAGTTTAGCCTACTGACCAATTTGTTGTAATGCTTTGCAAAAGAGTCTAAATTAATGTCCATTGAATATAGGAATTACTTCTTGCCCCCAGATCAGTAAGTACTAGTATGCTACAGTGTACAGCAGCAAAATTTCTTGCCCTGTGGTGAGCAGCATTCAACTTCTCCCATGCAAAATAATCAACACCAATACAATAACAGATAAATCCCGTGTCATTATTCCCTAAACATAACAGCACAGACACCACAGTGAGATTAGAGTTAGGAACCAAACTACAGCTGTAAGAATTCTGGAGAAATCTGATGAAGGAAACATTCCTACTCACAAAAATAGAAACTTCCAAGCTTAGGAGCTTGGCAAGACCTTACTAAAAACCAATAGGCAGCAGTGACTGGAACCTAGAGGTCAGAGCCCCTTCCATTAGCATTATTCAGTGGGATCCATGAAATGAGATGGTAGCATACGGCCAGTTTCCCAGAGGTCAATAGCAGTCACTGTGTTGAAGCTGTATCAAGAGAGGATGGACAAATAAAATCTCCTTTTCACTATGCAGGCAGGTTACTGGCAGAATTTACACAAACACTGGTGTAGACAGGCATCTAATTTCCCTGGAAGTGGGTATTATTTGAACTCAGTAAGAATCAGGCACCCATCCTGACCTGGATATTTGGTAAAATCCCACAAAGTGCACATGGGCCTTGGTGACTGTGTTAGATCAGTGGAGACTGATGCATCTTCAAGAAGCTCAGCCTTGGAAACTTTTCAGCAGCTGGGCTGTTCAGTAATGACCACTGCAGATAGTACAACTGCCTGCTGTTTGCCTCATCTGGTAGCCTTTGCAAGCAGGGTCTTGACTTTCAGCCTTATGCAGTGACTTTCCCTTTATTGCACCCCTTGTACCTGCTTCCAGGTAAGCCCATATTGTCCAAGCAGTTCTTTACCTTCAGTTTCTTGTTTTCCCGGTTCCTGCCAATGGCTGTGATGAAGAGTAAGCCTCAATATGGTTTTGCTTAGATCTGCCTAAGTTTCCCCTTCTTTGTAGGTCTAATTTCCAGAGGCTTCCCAAGGAGCCCATTAGCCCTGTTCCCTTTGCAGCTGGAGAGGTTGCAGTACACCCTCCCACCCAGCTGAGCTAGCTGCTCTCCAAATCACTCCTGCCACTAACTCAAGAGACCAGAGTGTCTCCATCTCCTTTAACTACATATTAGTTATAGCCTCCACTGTAGAAATACAATGAATTTAGCATGAAATGACAAAACAGAGTTGTTTATCACTCTATAAACCCTGGAGGGCCAAATGGTTTTGACACTCAGGCAGTGGAGCGATTACAAATTGAGCCTTTGGGCTGCAGCAGTCCCAGGGCTGCTGCTCTCTCTCAGCAATACATCCTCTGCTGGCTCTTTGCTTGCCAGCTCATTGCAAGGCTCTTTCTACTGTCCATTTTAGTGTAGTATGTGGGTTTCGGCTTTGTGCCTCGCCTCTCCCCTGTTTCCCTCCATAAACTCTGGAAACAAGAGAAAACAGCATCAGGCAATCGTACATCCGGCTGTCAGAACCCAGAGCAGCACACCATGAGATGGTCATGGAGAGGGGTCTTGGGCATGCTGATTTCTAAAACGAGATTTAGCACTTGTAATCCCAATTTCTTTTTGTTAACATGACCTTTGTTTGTAAATCCAGCCCAGAAAGCTCTTATTCCTTCTGTGAAGTGGAGCTATGGGTGTCCTCCAAATCCTTAGTCACTGAGTAAGATTTGGCCTTAATGATTATTATGGCCAAAATGGGCTAATTCTGTTCTTGAATTATAATATGCATAACAAATAATTTGGCTGCAAATACATCTCTTTTTTTTCTGAGTACAAAACCAGTGTCTTTAATTTGCACCAAATCATGTTTCATATCAAAGCAAAGAAGCTGAATACCTGTTTTTTATCATGAAAAGGGGAGGAAAAGCTTTCTTATAAAGTCATTAAACTTGGGAAAGTGTTCCTTTAGCAAATCTCCTTGTTCCTTCAGTTGTATTTCCTGTCACACTTATGCAATTTGTTTATGCATTTGGGGCTCCTGTTAAGAAAATGGCAAGTGGGTTAATGGAGAGTTCTCAAATGCTTCTTTTGTGTGGCTGTGGTTCCCCTGGGATTGATTTAATTGTTCCTACAACTAAAGCGGTACCGTCTTAAGGTTCTCTAGCTCAGATAAACATCTTTAATCACTTTCATGTTGAAATAAAAGGAGCTTGGGAATGTGAAACTTTAGTACACTTTGGTTCCTGAAAAGAGAACTTAGGGACACATTGCAGATACATATATAAATCATCTTGCTAACATTAGAGGAAGGGTTTCCTATCAGGCTTTCAGGATGCTTTAATGTAAGTTTAGCTCCTATTATTGCAGCTAAAACATTTTGCACATGTGAGCTGCTCCTTGGATGCTGGGAATGCAGCTGTACAACTTCAGCTTCACCCTGAAGCTGAAACTGGTCATTATAGAACGTGTTGTTGCGTATCGGTCTGACAAATTCTGAAGTTTAACTTAACTGGAGACTTGCCAAGCAGTAGACTCAAGCCAGGGTCTGTTCTCCTCTCCATGAGCAGATGGGAATCCCACCAACATGAATGGAGAAAATAATAAATACCCTAGCAAACTCATAAAGAGGTAGATTGGTATTAGGCTTAATTATCCATGTTTATGCCAAAGAATGCCTATGCCAGCAGGTGCTCCTGGTGATAAGGTACCTGGAATGAACGATCACAGAAAGCAGAAAGGTATATTTTTTAATTATTTTTTATTTTTAATGATAAGCATTTGATCTGCCACTGGAGCTAATTATTAGACATGGCAAAAGAGAGACGTACTGCTGCTCCACGCCTCATTTCTCCTACTTGCACATGAATGATGCTATTAATACTAGAAACCAGCATCCTAGTTTGCCTTTGGGCTCTGCAGCACAGCTGAAAAGAAGCACTACTGTGTGTACCTGCCTTCCCCACACGTGAGCAGTGCCCGCAGCAGCATGGCAGCTTTTCTTGCTCAGAGAGAAAGGGAAACTTACTCAAAACACTTCTCTGTGTAGCTTTGTGTAATAAGCAATAAAAGAACATGTTTAATTGTGGATCTTTGCAGGGGAAGAAAATATGAGTTCTGCAATACTGTGTCGAGGACCCCTGACAGCGTGTTAGCATTTCCAATCTATGCTGGAGATGGAGAGTGGGATCTTGATCATAGAATCATAGAATGAATCATAGTTTGGTTAGGGTTGGAAAGGACCTTAAGATCATCTAGTTTCAATCCCCTGCCATGGGCAGGGACACCTCACACTAGACCATGTCACCCAAGGCTACATCCAACCTGGCCTTGAACAATGCCAGGGATGGAGCATTCACTTCTTTGGGCAACCCATTCCAGTGCCTCAACACCCTCATAGTGAGGAACTTTTCCCTTATATCTAACCTGAACTTCCCCTGTTTTAAACCCATTGCCCCTTGTCCTATCACTACAGTCCCTGATGAAAAGTCCCTCTTCTGATCCTTTGCTGTTCATTATCCTGATGCAAGTTTACTGACTTCAGTAAAGAATATGGTGAAAATATCTTTTCTCCCATTAAATGAAGCCAAATTGCAACTCTTCAGCATAAGAGTAGTGTAGCATGGGTAGAATCAGGTCCAATCCCCTTTTCCTTCAGCACTTCATAATTTTCTTTGAGTTGAAGAGCAACATTAATCCGTTTTAGATGTTACTGTCATCCTGCAATAAAATAGGGCTGGTTTATTTCGACATACTGTAAAGAGAACTCATGGCCCTTCGGCCCTTCTCACACCTTCAGAAGATTTTGTGTTTTTGGTGTATCTGATTATCACTGCACATTCAGCATTCTCAGGAATTTTACTGCTCCTTTTCATTATTTTTACTACATTCCATATGTAATGAACACCAAGACAGAACCTAGCAGCAAGTAAAAAGTCTGTTGAAGTTCACATTCAAGAAGTTCTTTTTTCACCACTTCTACAGTCTTATTTTGTTGTTGTTTAATACCGGCTGTATTTTCAATCCACAAAAAAGAAATGTTATAAGAAGCTTATCATGCAGCCCATAACAACTTCCTACCTCAAACTCATTTTCTTGTTTCCCTTTCCTTGGGAATTTCTGTTGAAATCATTTTACTGATTGAATCCTGCTTGCTTCAGGACACAAGGGGGAGTGCTACCCAGACGGGAAAGAAAGCAGTGTTGTCTGCAGCGTGACAAAGAAATTAGTCACATAGGTATCATTTTCTTGTTTCCTTTCATGGCCTTTAATCCTCTATTTACATGGAGTATATCCATCATGCACACCCCAATATTTTCTGCAGGCTAAGACATTGGGGCATTATAGCAGACCACAATAAATCAGCTCTCTGGTGTGTCCTCTTGCCTAGTAGATATTTTGAGTCCAAACCAGAAACCTGTCCTCCTGGCTACTCTAATGAGTATAGCTATTTTTCCTGCTCCCGCTAAATTACTTAAAAGTTTAGTTTAATATATATTTCTTATTACAGTCAGCTGATAATACTACTGATCCTTCTGTTTTAGTGGGCAATATTCCAGGTCTCTCACTGAGATAAACTGCCCAGTCTTCAACCTCATAGTTTATCCACTTCAGAACCAGATTATTGTCTCGTAAAACTGTTGAGAAGGTGCAGTTAATACTTGCTATTATTTTAGAGGCCAGAACCATAATCTCCATCATAAGGATTTAAGTCCTTTTTACATGCTTAAAGTTTTCAAACTACAGGTCATATCTTGCCATTGATTTTTACGCAAAACTTCCGGATTTTTTTGCAGTAATTGGGTTTTTTCCTCTTGTGATTTCACACCACAGGATCGGAATGCAATCACATTCCTAATACAAATTTATGAACTTTGTAACAGCGAATTGGTGCTATAAAACAAAATCATTTTCAGTCTAAAGGGCATATGTGTGTATATTTGACAGACCTGTGCATCATTTTGTGGGCAACCATTTTTTTTAATATCAGCCAGTGAAACAAAGTTATATGTGAGTGATGTTGCTATTATTGAACTGATGGTAAGCCCAAGCTCTGCGCTGTTCCCTCCCTGAAATCATTTGATACAACAGTGGCATTCCTGTTCAAACACTACAAATCAAAAGACACAGACTGAACTTCAAAGGGAAATTGAAATGTCCACATGAAAGGCGAGATGAAAGTCCAGATGGAAAGACAAGTGTGCCTTGCTTTGGCTCATCAGATAACTTGGGAACCAGGTGCATGGTTGAATCCTGTCATCAAAATAAAATCTTCATTCTTTTTTGTGGGGTGAGAGTCTGAGGACATGCAGATTTGCCACCCCCATCTATTAAAGGTATCCTTTATTACAGTGCTCAAAACAAACAAAAGTTCATGAGAACTAAATCTCTTTTTTTCCCTTTCATACCAATTACAGTCAGACTTTTATGTTTGTTTCCTGTTTCTCTTCAAGTAAGCAAAAATAAAGCAGACTTGTGGAATGACAGATAATTAAACCTGTAAAGAAGAAAGAGAATGGAAGATTAACCATACGTTTGAAAGTCTGCTACAACTTTGACTGCTTCCTCAGGAACAAGCTTTGGGAATGCCTGATTTGGAGGATCTGGTAAAGCATCACCACAGAAAAGAGGTTTGGGATTTTGTAGAAAGTAAAAAATAATAATAATAATAATTTAAAAAAATCAACAGAATTACTGATAAGGAAAAAAAAATATAGCTGCAAAGTTGTGTTCTTAACACCAAAATGTTGCATTCTTAGAAAATTACTTTTGAAAGAAAAAGTACTTTGCCACACATCTTTTGAGATCCTGCTGGAAATGCTGTTTACTTTAGCTACAATGACTATATGTCACCCTCACTTGTGTGAGGAAGGGGACCAAAGTTCCTGTCAGCCAAAAGAAAGAGGTAAAGCAGTCACTAAAGATATTCTGTTTTCTCTTAACAGTTTTAAAACCAAATCTTGACAAAGTCCCACTAGCAATAGGCACACCCAAGCACTGGAGTCTGCTTGAGCAGGGTTTAACCCCTCCAGACTTTGCCTTCTGAACACTGGGTATGCTCAAGAAGCTGGATGGCTCTGCTGATAGTTGTTCTAGAAGAGTTGGTCATTCCAGAGGAAATTAATTCCTTGTAGTTTGCATAGGTGTCTTAGGACAGGATAATCATCTTGGGGAGATACTTAGCTCCACCACTGACTGTAAAACGAGCTGTCTGGTTTAGACGAGACACAAGTTAGAAGCTATTTTAAAAACTAATTCAAGTAAGAGGAATTCCATGCCAGTTCTGTGATCAATACCTCTTCTTCTCCCAAAATTACATCTAAAATAGAAGTATCCCATGCAAGAGGAAGACTTACTGACTTGAGAGGTTTTTATAAATTCCAAAACCGTCAGTGTTTACAGCAAGAAACTCAGTCTGTCTCTCAGAGTGATTTCTCCTGTGGTAATACTGTTTTCCTTAGTGCAGGTTATTGATAAAAGAGCTAGTCTTCCTTTTTTCTAGTGTTATTTGGTGGTCAGCAATAGATTGCAATTTATACTTCATCTCTCATTTTGTGTTTCAAGTCACTGATCTATAGACATTGACGATCCTTTGCTGCTGAGTTGTCAGTGATTCAGAACCTGTAACATCACTTTTCACAACCTGACTCTTCCTAAATGGATTGAAACCAATGGTTTTAACATGCCAATCAAGTCAAATGTCCCCCTAGTTTCATTAAAGCCATCTTGAAGTTGAATATATGCCCATAAAAGCTCATTTCCAGTTCCTTCTGTTACTGCCTAGACCCCTGGCATTAGTGTACAAGCAATTAAAGAATCTATTCTCTTAATATCCCTGGGTGTCTTGATTAATTTTGTTCTTGACATATTCATTTTTTGTTCTAAGTGAATGTTCATTTTTCCCCTTTTTTTGTTCTCCCCTTTTTGTTCTTAATTAAGTACCATCCTGTCCAGGTTAAGCAGACTGCACCTGGGGAAGATTGCTCCTGCTGCTGTTGCAGTGGAAGCCATCCAAGTTATACTGGTCTCTTCCTACAGACGTGGGGCCCCAAACCAAGCACTCCTCCTCTGTGCCCTCCATGTATGCAGTGGCTCACTTTAGGATCTTTAACTGTTGACTTGTTTTGCTCGAAGAGTACAAAGGATCTCCAATAAAATATGCTGGGCATTTGTCTCCAGAGGACTGTTCCAGTCATTCCCATCCAACAGATTGAAGGTGGAAATTCAGAGCTAATTTCAAGAAAGTTGGTGTTGCTTTTCAGTGTGAAACACTGGGTTAGTCTATTCCACCCTCTCACAGCTCACCATGCACCTGGAGTAGACTGATTTCAACTGTGCTTTCTATAGCTACCAGCTGGTGAGCTGGCCCTTTCCCTTTGCTTCTACTTTAGTTTAGAGAGGTGCAGATCGAGAATCCTTCAGCTGAAATCTATTGCAATTACTCAAGTGCGTAAGTGGTGTTAGGAATATCTTAGCCTTTGCTCCCCAAAATAATTTTGCCTCATTTTGTTCCTGCAGGACAGTCAGTTCATATTGCTTCTCCTGAGTCCACAAACAAGTTTATCACAGCAGAAGGGCATGCTGTGACTCCAGTGCAAGCTGCCTGGGCTCCTCATGTAGCAACAGACTTCTCCAGAGCAGAGGGGATTAGGCCAGATTTTAGCCACATACACTGCAAAGCAGGTTCAGGACTTCTCAGCCATGCCAAGCCTGAACACGGGCCACATCCACCAAAGGAGAAGGAAGGGGAAAAGTACAAGCATACCTGGGCTGAGCGCCCAGCGCGACCCATGGGGGCTGTCTTCCTGCTGCCTCTGCTGCCTCCAGCTGGGATGGGAGGTGTGGGGACATCACTAGGGTGCCAGGAGGTGCTTGCTCCCCCTCTTCACGCCTCCACACTGCTTTCTCTTGCATCCCAAGTGGTCTCTTGGCGGTGGTGGCAGTGACAGCAGAGCTGCCAGCCAGGCTCTCCAGCTCTCTGGCAGAGGAGAAGGAGGCAGCAGGAGGTGGGCTCATTTCCTCCCACAGCTGAGCAACTGCTTACTCTGGCTCTGCTTAGACCTGGCCTTAGTCTTACAACTGTAAATACAGTTTTCTAAGGAGTGTTGGCCAAAGCTTCTTCCTTCTAAAACCCCTCTTAATGCCATGTGGTTATTTCACAGGTCATGCATCACTCTGCGGTCCTTTTGGTGCACACAAGCTGGGGTTCAATTTTTAAGAGAGCCTTCCTCAGAATAAATAAACATCAAGGACCCTGTCTCAGGACCCTGCACAGCAGTCTTGGAGACTGGATTTGTGCTTCTGGTCCCAAGCAGTCACTTAAGGAAATGGGTTTAATGGAGAGATGTTTATGAGAAGGGAAGAAAAGGGAGGGGACAATAACACCTGTTTGAGATGCCTGGACACACCAGGGCCAGTGGCCCTTGGAAAACCTTAGCCAGGGCAAGGCTTCCCTGCCTCTGGGAGGCTCGCGGAGGAAACTGTATGCCAAACTTCCTTCCCCATACACCTTCCACAGTGCTTGCTGCCACAGAGGATTCCCACCAGTGGGAGTGATGCATTGTGCTGCAGAAGAGGCTGTCTGGCTTCTGGGATTATCCAAAACTGAGTCAGGCATTGTTCTGCTGCTGGGAAGGGAGGACCCAACCTCTGTTTCTGCTAAACACGCTCGCTGCCCATTATTAATGGTGTTTTTCCCTCTCAGTGAGCTTGCTGATTGCTCCTCTCCCAGCTCTGCCTGCTGCAAGTCATTCCCTCTTGCTGCATTTGTCATTAAGCTCTCCCACTAGCCATGGCCCCACAGAGTGCTGTAGCTAACCATGTTTGCTGGTGGTTTATCAGGCAATTTATTGGTTACTGAAAACCTTAGCCTCTGCTTTTGCTTTTGTCTTTTAAGTTTTCCAGCAAGCCCTGAAGCATTTCAGTAGCTTTAGAAAATGTGGCGACGTTCTGAATCCAAAATGGAGCCTTTCCCTGTCTCGAAGAAGAGAAAGCAAATCCTACCCTTCTGAGGTTCCTCTTTGCCTAGCATTTCTTCCCCTGATGCTGCTGGCTTTGGGTCCTTCACACTAGGGCAACACTAAGCCAAAATGTACTGAGCTGGATTGTTTGGGAGAAACTGCATCTTCAGCTGATGCAGGCTGGCAAGGCTCTAGCTGTCTCAGCTGAGGATTTGTCCCAGTGAACATCTTGAAGATAAAAAATATAGTCAATTAAATGGATGGGAGGTCATCAGCATGATGATATCTTAGCACGCAATTGGAGTGATGAACAGTTTGCTGCTTGAAAGACATTCATTAGAGAGCTGGGTCTCCTAAAAACCTAGAATGAAATGAAAATCACAAGGTCAAAAAAGAAAATACTATGTCATTCCTCCATAATCAGAAAGGATATTTATAAATAAGAATATTCTCTTAATCGTGGTTCCAGCTGATGCAAAAAGAAGAGTAACGTGATAGGAAATTAATGCTGGAAAAATCATTAACTCCAAGAATACATAAATGTAAAAATAAATTTCAGGCTGCTGTCATTTGAATTTCATTGTATTTCAGGCATGGATAAATGAGATCAGCTCCCTAAGCTCTGATTCTGGTTTCTTGGTCTCAGACAATCTCCATTACAAATAATTCCCTGCATTTTAGACTTCTGAACTATTTCTTTTAAAAATGGGAGAGAATGGATAGCTCAGGTGATGAAGTGATACTGCATTTTTCATCTATATAGGAAAATACAACAGTGGTAACAAGACTAAGGCTTTAATACATACATTATTATTCTATTCTTTTTACTAAAGAAAACTTGAGGGTCCATTTCAGCCTTTAGGTAGATAAAAATTCAAAGTGCCTGTTTCAACCCTATCCAGCAGTCATGGTCTTGAACTTTATTTGGGATGGCTTGGTTTTGATCAAAGATGGGAGTGAATTTGGAATCAGAAAAGACAGAAACCTCCCCTTCCTTTGAGTCCCTTGATGATGCTAGTGCTATAGGATCACAACAGAAAAAAAGGCATTCCCTGCTGAAAAACACTAGATTTTTAGCACTAAATGCATTTTTTTACCTTGTTCCCTATATTCTCAAGTATAGGACAGCTGAGACTACATTACACTTGGGTTTTAAGGTTAGAGGAAACAATCTAAATCGAATACGAGTTTTCCAAACCTGTAGGCTAAGAGGAGGGTAGTGCAGTAGTAGGGGACTTGCATTGTTAGAGCTGAAAAAGCATGGCAATGAGGAGAACATGGGCAGATAGGGGCTGGAGGGGCAAAGCTCTGCTATCTGCATGGGTTTCTCTGCTGTCTAAAGGAGACCTTGCGTTCTGCCCTGTTGTATTACACATGCACATGCACATATACATAAGAAAATTAATCGCACATAAGTAGATTGATTCATGTATCACATCCAGAGGGGTAGGAAGGAAGCTGAGGAAAGTTTTGTGTATATGAATGTCCATATTCTGCTTCTGTGCAGCTACCAGCTGCAAGTTGATGATCTCTGTTAGTTTTTTAACTGACTGCTAAACACCCTCCAAGATTTCCCCTCAGAACTTTTGAGACAGAATTTCTAGAGAGGTTTTTCTGTTTGGAAAGCCTTAATGTTCCTTTTTGACTGGTAAGAGGCAGAGTAAATGAAAGAACTCAAAACGCTTGCTCCTGAAGTGATCCATTTAGTTCAATTCCCATCCCCCTCCGTCCCTTTATGAATTGTTTAGAAAGGCATCTTTCAGCTGCTGCAGATGTGCTGCTCTGTCAATTATCAGGCTTAAATGGTAGGGTTTACGCATTTTTGTCTCCAGCAAATTCTGCTATAAACTTCTTTACCTCTTCCTTAATGGCTTCCTAATGTATCTTAGTGAAAGATGGATATCCCATACTCTCTTTTAAATACCTCATTCTTTAGATATTTTATCTTGACAGTTCTGCCTTCCACAGCTGGCAATCTCCCAAACACAGAAGCACATTTTTGTCTCTTGTAGGCCTACCGTGACTAAATGTTATCATGGTAATTTTATACTTGAGGTTATCATTGTGCGACACGGCAACTGCTACTTGTCAGCTTCTTCCATAGAGCACAGGGGCAGCGGTAGAATGGAGAGATTTATAATTTATAATGCTGTAGCACAGAAGCCAAGAGCCCTAAACTCAGTATCAAATTATCACACATTAAAAAGCTCACCTCTGGTTGGCTTACCAATACGGAGCAACAGCTGTCCTGTGCCAAGGCAGATGTTCCAGATGGAACTGTGAAAGAGCATGCTGCATTGGAGGCCCTTCAGTGATTGCAGGGATGCTAGTAACCTGAACATTTATCTGCTTCCTGAGAGAAACTAGTTGTCATTCCTGACTCATGCAAAGTAGCAATTAAAGAAACGCTTCAACAAAGATACACACCAGGGTTAACATCCGTAGGAGTAATGCATATTCCGGCTTATTCCATGTAGAATCATAGAATGGTTTGGGTTGGAAGGGATCTTAAAGATCATTCAGTTCCAACCCCCGTGCCATGAACCTTCCACTAGACCATGTAGCTGAAATTGCTTTAATTTTGCAAAAATTAGGAGAGTGGGAAGAAAATCTGCTCTGAGTTCCAGTGACTGGAATCACATACAGAGCAAATTCTGCACATGACTTTTACAAATGTATACCTAAAGAAATGCATGCCTGCATGCACTATGCTGTGCCAGTCTTATCCCCAGTGTAACCTTACTGCTGACATGCTAAGCCTGAACATTTTACCTCAGGATTCATTAGATATTTGAAGAACAGCTTGTTTTTTTTGAGATGTTACTTAGGTGTTTTTTTCATTTTCAAAATGATCATGATAAAATCAATACCTTTTTTAGTATTTCGAGGATGATATATGGTACTTGCTGAAGCTTGGACTTTGCCATTTCTCCCTCACAGCAGTGTCTCCCATGTAGCACTTGGGAGCATGTTAGCTCCCAAGTAGACTAAACAGAAAAGCAAAAGGTGTTTATTAGCAGTGTTATAAATGCACACTGCAAAAGCCTATACTGGATGAAAAATAGAATAAAAAAACAAACCTGTGCAGCCTCAAAGATGTAATTCAGACCCATAATGGGTCTGCTGGCCCTTAATAAAAAGTATGAGCCTATAAGGGCGAGCACACTGAGATCAGTGCTGCTCAGGGAGATGTGCTTCAGCTCTGAAAAGCTGACAGTTCAGAAAAACTTCATTTTTCCTCATCAATGCCAAGTTTTAAAGTTCTCAATTTTGGCTTTCATCAAGAAATCAAATTATCACCTTTTTTTTTTTTTTTTAAGGGCCAGCAATTCTGAAAAAAATGTACTGTGCTCTAGTGGACAAAATACTAGAAATCTCTCAAGTTTATCTTTCCCTGATGAGGCTATTGAGAGAAGGGGCAATGGCAACTTGCATTTATATGCATATACTGGTAGCCTATACTATAATAGTATGTTCGTAATAAAATGGACTCTCAGTAAGAATCCTCATCCCATGGCCACACTGTCCATCAAAGGTGACCACTTTAATACGTATAGACTAGCTGGATACATCAGCAGATATAATTCAAATCACACATACCATGCCTGCTGACAATTTGATATAAGCTTAAGGCTTATCTTCACCCCAATAGAACATACAGTCCCCAAAAGACATAGAGTCTCATCACCAGAAAAAGGTAAAACCTACCTTCTGTGTATTTGTGTATATGTGAGCAAAAAAGCTATTTTCCCCCTGAAGGAATGGGAAATAACCCACCAAGCTAAAGGAAATAAGAAATGCATTTTTGAACCTATGCTGTGTTACCTGTAGCTGGAATTTTCATCAAACCTATTTAGTTATATAATCCCAAATCCCAAGCTTTAAGCACCCAAGGCACGTGTGTTTTAGGCATTATTTAAGAGCAGCCATTCTGCAGACTTCAAATCAGGTACAAGGATGACAGCAAAACTATCCCTGCTTTTGCGATAGTCATCATTTCCTCTGAAGAGCATGGCTGCAAGCGACAGAGCCCAGTTTCACATGCCCTTGTGCTGGGTGTACCATTAAGGGCTGGGCTGCAGACCCCAGTTCCTATGGCAGAGCACTGGGAAAGCACGCCAAGCAGTTTGGTTTAAAAAAGGAGGATAACAGGCTGCTTGCAGAGAAACACTTCCCCCACCTTGCCAGAAAAAGAAATTCAGCAGCCTGGGGATGGGGAACAGACCAATTGCCAGAAATTAGGCTGCCAACTCACTTCCCCATGTTCTTTCTCATTATTGCTCAAATAACCATTTGTACTCACACCAGATGCTTGTTAATCAAGGCCAATTAGTCTATTTTGCTCAGAAAATTTCCAACCGGCAAGACAAATAGTTCAAATTGCACAGAGGTCAACCAAAGCAGGAGCACCGGTGACAGTTTCATGTGTGTTTAGCCAAATAGAAAGCAGACGTGGCAAGGGCATGCGTATACAGTTCCCACGTGTATTGCGCTGTATCTTTACATCAGGGTAAGGAGTTCTACTTCCTCTGGTCAGGCAGGGAGTTCAGACAGCAATTTGGCCTCTTCAGGTGTTTGTCTGCATGTTGATTTAGACTAACATCCTATGTTGATTTCCTAATCTAAGTTGCCCAAAATGTCAATATAAATAAGGCTTCAAGGTAATAATATTAAACAAGATCTTCAGGTGTACTTCCTCAGTTGGGTGCACTAAGAACCAGGGCAGCCCAGCCACTGGAGCCAGCTGTTCATCCGCATCTTGCCTGGGGATTTCTCTCTTCCCTCTTTGCAATCCTATGGCAACCATCCAACAACCTGACAGCTTTAAAGCTTCTCCTGCATATGTCAAAGCAGGTTGAGAAGCCAGCAGGCTTGCTGTACATCTCAGGTTTTCTAAAATTTGTTTTTTAAGTGACATATGGTAACAGAAAGTAATGTGATCAGGCAATATCATTTTGCAGATCCATCATGGCAAGAGGGGGCAAGAAAACACAACAAGAACCCCCAACATCTGACAGCAGGCAAAGCTGCTTTGGGTTGTGCAAAGATCTGAACTGTGTCCCCAAAGTTCCTATTTCCTAAATAATCTCTCTGCAGAGATGAGTATGAGAAAATGAAGGCCAGAGATTTACTGCAGAGTTTATTTCCTACCTGTTACAAGTCTGTGGTACTGAAAAGTTTGTGGTGGGCGACATTCTCAAACACAAACATGAAACACATCATTATTCCTGGTTTTATTTGAAATTGCCAGTAATAAGAGTAATTTTCTCAGAATTTGTGAGTTTCAGTTTCATACACTCACAATATATTCATGCTTGAAAATTACTTTTGGCTGATAAAAGGATGTTAATACCTTATTTTATCACACTGTGCATTTTCTATTACATTAAATCAATAGAGCCATACATGACAATCTCAGTTAATACCAATATAACTCACAAGTACTTAGTCATTTCTTTTGGTTGAAGGAAGCTCGTTAACGCACTTCTGTTTTGGCCTAAGGCCCCCTCCCACACTTTGAGATTGAGTTTATGTCTGTATACTCTCTTACCCTTACTTTCAGTACAACAAAAGAATTCTTTCCTAAGCAGACCAGGACCACCCAAACTAATTTCATTCAAGAAACATCAGTGGCCTCTCAAGATAAAAGGTCAGCATGTTAATTCACCCCAGCCCAGATCCCAAATCTTTCCCCTTCTAGAAATGAAAGGCATTTTTAAGACCTCCTGTGCATGAAGTTGTTTGCATTTTTGTCCAGTGGGATTGTTTGGACAAGGTTGTCAGAGGCTTTCTGAGCACGAGGACCACAGAACAAAGATGTGTTGCCCTGCTGCTCGCTGAGGCTGCCAGGGTTTTGCTCCTGCTTCAGCGCACAGGCAGGCACTGTTGTGTGAGGCAGGGTGCTCCCATGAATGCACAGGTACCCGCATGGCTTGTCATCCCCACGTGGCTCTGACACCCCTGCCACAAGGGAAGCTCCCAATGGCATGGGAAGCATTGAGAGATGCCCTAGTAGACATTGCAGGGGAACACTGCCAGGGATGCCAGCTGGTTGAAGAGCAACTTTGACGGGCTCTGGTACAGAGAGGAGGGGGCTGTGGATTTCATGGTGCCATCCCCATTCTGTCCTCATTAGGGTGCTCCAGGGAAGTGGCCCCATGTGAGAGGTGCTGGCAATGCTGCAGGGCATAGGCTGGGAACAAATCACCTCGCCTCCTTCCTGACCCTGTGCCACCCAAACCCTGGGCCAAGAGATGGCAGTGGCAAAGTTGAGAAGATGGAGAGGAATGGAAATGTGCTGCATCTATAACACTGATTTATCTTTTGTTCAGGGAAAAGGAGTGAATATTCAAAAGTAGCTGGTAAAGGTGATGGCCCCACCACACATGCACATACACAATCATTTGCACAAGCTAGTATTTATGAATGGACTCTCCCCAGGAACCTGGTGGTGAAGCGGCTGGTATCTCATTATGGATGTAAACTGAAGACTTTGCGGATTAGTTCCTGGAATGTATCTTGTAAAGCATAGATATTTATGGATAGAACAAGTCTGTTATAGATAAAAGTAGAGTCCATATGTTGCAAGAAGTAAATAATCTTTTCCAAAATGCAACAATATATATTGATGTAAAACATGAACAGTTGAGCACTCATTGAAGATGACTTTTAGAAGATTTATCTTAAGCTGCTTTTCTGAGTGCCATAGCATTAAATCTTAAATCACTACGTGCATTGCAGCATTCTTGAGTTTTTACACTTTTTCTTTTCTTTTTTTTTGAGATTCCAGCTGTGCAAACCACTTATATGTAATCAAGAATTTATCATCATATGTGTCGCAGAAACTGGGCTAAGAAATACAAATGAATGTTTCAACATTGCAAGAAATGTGTCCTGTTGAACTTTTTGCTGAATTCCCTACTTACAGGATAGATGTAATTTTGGACCCCAGTCTTTAAAAAGGTGATAGCTTAAATTTTTTTTTAGAATTAGAAAGTTCATAAATATAGCACATACAAAATACGCACTAGTTTCCAAATCCATACCAAGACCCATATGACTGAAAACATCTACTGTATAATTTCCTAGATATTTCATTTTTGAACAGCAGTTTGATTACTTTTCCATGAAACAAATTTAAAGTTTATTCACAGAAGTAGGAATTAATGTAATCTCAGTGAGAGAGAGGGAGAGAGAAGTGAATTACATCCAAACTCCCTTAAAGGTTGAAAGACTGTAATTTAATCTTGTAATCTGATAAACCAAGACAAATGAGGCAATTGGCAAGCAGGTATTTTAATCACAATACCTTTAGAAACCCACACAAATAACAAACACATGCCAGATCTGAAAGACACATTCATTTCAAAGTGCTGATTTAAGAAAATCTGGCCAGTATGTGACCGATTGAATTACCTCCATATTTCTGTGCCTCATGTATGTAGTATTTTCAATTTCAGATCAAGAAGGTTGCCTTTAAAAATGGCAAAGGCAATATCCTAGCATAGTCACAACAGAAAGACAGTCTCTATTACATGCCAGAGTCATTAACCTAATAATTTTTTCATGGCTGTAAGTTAACCCCTGCAAGCTTTTGCTTTCAGCAGCAGCTGCATATTAAATCCTTCCTTGAATTTGACTAACCCTTTGAACAGTTTCATCCCGTAACAGGCAAGTTTCTACATCTAGTTTGTAGTCAACATTTTATGGAACAGTTCCTATTGTTATGAAAATGTTTCTCTGCCTTTTTGTTAGTGCTTTTCTTTCTAAACCCGGCTGTTGCTGTCTTTGCATTTTTCTGTTCAAAGGTCAGGTCAAAGGTACTGAATGGTTGACCATGGCTATGTGAAGTGTAAGTGAACCCAAGAATAGCCTTTCTGATTGATCATCTATTTAAACAGTGAGAGTGTTATGCCTTTGGATTAAAATGTAACCCAGGGCACTGGAAAACTGGAGCTACTGGCTGTTCGTGAAATATGCATAGAGAACTTTCTATTGCTTGCAGTGTTTGATGTGGATCTGAAATTCCATGTGAGCCTTCCAGGTCTTCTTCCCATAACCTCTGCAAATGTCTTTCCCTTTGCTTCACATGTCATTATAAAACAATGTCTTCTATACAGTGCATCGGCAAAAGTTACTGTATCTGCACAAAGAACAAGTTAAATGTGAAACACTTTTCAACACCACTTCCTAATATAAGGCAATTAAGAGTAAAACGCTGGCAACCTCGAGTCTTTCTCTTAACCAGGGCCTTATTGAAAAGGTTGGCTTGAATAGGTTTTAAGAGCTTATGACATTTTTGTAGGCATGGCATAATCTTCTTTTTAGAAACTTGTCCTTGTCAAAAATGAATCTGTTCCACACTTTATGCATGTGACAGCAGCTGCTCTTAATTTTTGCTCTTGAGATTTAGTGTAGTACATTGCAGCAAATGTACAACAAAGAAAAAATCTGATATAATCTCAGAACATCAAGCAGAATAAAGATCACTGCTAATGCTCACTCCCACCTTCTGCTGTATCATTACTTCTGCAGTTAAGTAGTTATAAAATAACATCCATGACACCAGTACCTGTGCTTGTGCATTACAATATCACTTAATGAGACCTACTTTGATGTAGCAACTGCTGTTTTGAACAGTTTCTTTTACTTCTGAAGACAGAATGAAGTCATTATGAGCAGGGAGAGCATCATTTTCAGATTATTAATTTCAAAAGCTAAGAAAGTCTCCAGCCAATTCCAAGCAGCTGGATCTGGGACTCGGTGAGCTAGCAGGGCATTTCTCACAGACTCTCTGCTGACATTACATCGTAACAGCCAAGATGACAACCTTTACTCTACAAGTCATCTACTGAATATTAAAACAAAATGGGATGGATCCTGGGAGAGAAAAAGGGCCCCTGTGTCTGCTGTTGAAGTCAAACTGTGAAAAAATATTGAGTCTTTAATACTTTCATCTTGTTTTACTAGATTCCAGTTTTACTAGCTTGGAGCTTCCAGGTTGTGGCTTGACAATTGCAGTTGCTGAGAGTGCTGTTATGCCACAGTAGGTGTTCAGGACAGGAGGTCTCCATACCCTGTCAGAAATTATTCTGGTGACCCTGTCCAGTGCATTGCAAAGTCCTTACAAGAATGCAAAAGGCATGACACCTTCTGGTTTAGTGATATTTCGCATTGTTGCTTCCCAACAAACAGGAGTCTTATACAAGGCAAAGCATCAGAGGGCTGGGTTGCATATGCTTGAGAACAGTGAGAGCATCTCTGAATGATAACTAACATTATTTAATTGCAAGGGCTTTATAGCTCAGACGAGTCCCCTATGTAAGCAGGTCACAACCTTACCTTGGAGTATGCACGAGTTACGACTTGCTTCCTATCAGCTCTTGGCATCAGCTTCTACCAGCCAATTACTCATTTTCCAAACAAGCTCTTCCATCATAAAAGCATGTGCTGTCCATTGGTCCATGTGACAATTAGGAACTAGGAGGGCCTCAGTGACCCACAGGTCCGTGACTGAGCTCTTGGTGCTTTTATGACATTAAAAAAAACCAAACCTTTCACTTTGAAATGTCTTTGGATTAAGAACTAGTT
Organism: Pezoporus occidentalis; assembly: GCF_034315485.1. Taxonomy (NCBI): domain Eukaryota; kingdom Metazoa; phylum Chordata; class Aves; order Psittaciformes; family Psittacidae; genus Pezoporus; species Pezoporus occidentalis. The sequence continues at coordinate 981,724 of NW_026914319.1, read as the reverse complement.
GTGAATTTGGCGTTCATTAATTTTAGATCTGAACAGGATCACTATGACCTTTGATTTTATCTTTGTTGTTGCAGCTGGGGGCAAAGTAGCAATGTAGTTTTTTCTTAGGAGACCATAATCTCAGCAAGAAAAGGACATTGCCAGCTGCACTCTGTTTCTGCCTAGCAATCTGAGATGGAAAAAGCCTGTGAGTGTAAGTGGTACAGCCCGTAAGTCGTACAGTAAATAGAGCATATTGTGCAATACAATTACTTATCTGACATTCTTCTGGACAAAACGTCCTGAATGGCTTAATGTTTTTAGTGCATATGAAAGAAGGGCAAAGAAAAGCCTCCTCAGTTTCCTCAAGGCAGACTGACTCCTAGTATTAGCGCCTCATTTGCCCTGGCTAAAGATAAATTAGCCCATTACACTACACCTCCTCTGCCCTCTGGCAATGGATTAAGTAACTTCAGTCAGGGTATGCCACAAGTTATTTTTGTGTGCTTTTACACCACAACTCAAACAACGTTCTTCTTATGCAGGCTCCGTATGCGTGTATGTATTTATTAGGGTAGGTCACGGCCCCATTATGCTAGATGATATACGTGTACATCATTAGAGACAACCCCAACTGAGACTGCACTGCGGCCTTACCTGCACCAAGTGGAACAGTTCAGGCTGCCCAATGTGTTCCCCAGATGTGCTCCCCAGGACCAGACGCTGCAGAAAAGTCCCATTCAGCCGCCTGGGCTGTGCAGCCCACAAGGGGACTAATGGCATAGTTTCAGTTAAGCATGTGCTTAAATGCTTTCCTGGGCAAGGGCCAGAACGATCTGTGTCCTGCCGGTTTCAACCCACACGGCTCCAAAGACATTTGCAAGGGTTCCGTAGAGGTAAATCAAACCCCTAGACTTGAATACAAAGTGAGCTCCATTTTCCTCACACCGCCCAGATGAATCCCATGGAAGAAACAGAAGCCTATGGGATTTTCCACTGACGGCGTTTTGCCTAGCTCAGGCCTTCTGCGACTGTCAGAGCTGTGGTTAAAGCTGGAACCCCAAAACTTTGGCAGGCTGTCATTCTCTCAGAATGTGCAGTTTCATCAGATACAAAATGTTTTACAAAACTGGTCTTGCTCGGCCAAACTAAGGTTTTGGAAAAAAACAGGAAATGTTTTTTCACTACGTTTTCAGTATTTTAAATTAGGTTTTTTGATGTCTCAATTAAAAATTTTTTTTTTTTAAAAACCATGAGTTTTAAGTTATAAATATCACTATTTAAAGTCAGAATGCCCATTCCATGATAAGTATGTCCCCTTTTGGGTAAGAAGGGAATCTCTTTCAACATGAAAGGTACAGTCATCCACTTTACCTATGGAAATTCGGACAGAGTCTCATTTATGTATAATGCAAATATTCCATTACTTATAATCAGAAAGCATATGAGCACCTGAGAGAATGCATTCCCTGAGGCAGCTGACTTACTCAGGGGCTAGGGTTCCATCTCACATCCATCTGGAGAACTCCTTCAGGCTCTCAGAAACCCCGGGAACCCTGATAGTTCTAGCACAAGCCAAGGATTTAACAACATCCAGATACTCAGCTGCAGAGCTGAACCAGCATCCCAGGTGTTTCTAAAAGGAGAATGAACGCCCGGAGGACTCCCATCCCAGACTGAAGGAAGCTGCAGAGCACAGAAACTCTGCAGTTTACTGACCAGAGTCAGCTTAAAAAGTAACACTACCTGAAGGGGATGGGAAGATTCATTGTCTCATCAGCTATGCCAATGAGCTGGTGGGAAACCAGACGAGAAGAGCCCATAGTGGAGGTCTTCTCCCAGTGACACAAACCTTCACCTGCTTCACAAAACTGTCATCCGGTGCTAACTACATCTCAAGAGAAGGAGAAAAAAAGAGAAATTGAGAATATTAATCTACCCGAAAACATTGTTTTGTTTTGTTTTTCTCTTATATAAAAGACAAATCATACATTTGGGGATGGAGGAACTGCAATTTGAGCAGAAGATAAAGGTCTCAAAATCCTTTGCCAAATGGAACTGCTGCTGTGAACACAGCTTTAATCACAGTAGGACAATGTTCTTCTCTATTGTACCTTAGTGGGAGATCTGTTGGCTCAAACAAAATAGATTCTCCTCAAAGAATGAAATGAGTTGACAATGTTGATATTGTCTTTGAATGACTTCCAAAAGAAAATCAGGAAATGCATACCAAACTTGATTTGAAATGTACTTGTTGTACTGATGGGGGGGGGGGGTGGGGGGTGGAATCAGATGAAATATCCTGATTATACAATTCATGAACATAGAGTGAAGTGAGAAACAGGAAATACATGAAAATATCCCTATTCATAGGTTTATATGGTCTTTTCAATTTTCATCAAGCATAGAAGACAATGAATAGCAGAGGATTTGAAGTTTGCAGAGATATTTCTGCAAATCTAGAAGCAGTGAAATGTTATAAAAGCACAGTTTAATAGAGGAAGAATTGCTTTTCCTTTTCAAATTGGTGTGTATAATTGTTTTGCAGTATTCTAACCATCTTTCCATGATTATCCTTATTTTTAACTATCATTTTGTTGTCAGACATTTGATTCTTTTCTCACTATTGAAAACTTTTCACACTATTACCTTTATTCTTATCCTGTTATATCTGATTTTTTTTTAAACAGGGATCTTTCAAGGTGAGTGTTGCTGCACAGTTTGGTTTTTCAAAACCTAGCTAGATCCAGGCACTGATCTAATGGTTCAATAGTGGCTTCTGTTGACTTTTTATTGCCCTCAAGGGAAAAAGAAATTCTGCCCTTGGGAACATAAGGGCAGTCCATCAGAGCTGTGATCTCAAACTTTATTCAGAAAGTTTTGAAACAAAAACACACTTTGTGAAATACATCTATAAAAGTGTTAAGTTTTTTTCTTTGTCTACTACATTTTATTGGACCCAAGGAATTCCTTGTTAAAAAAAGAATTTATGACTGTCACTTTATCATTATATTGTATTTTTCCCATTATTTTGATCAATTATATCACCACCTTACAGAAAGGCACAGCCCATTTTCAAATATGAGGCTTTGTTTCTCTTAACAGCTCAGGTGTAAGAATAGACAGGGGAAAGGGATGTTTCCCTTAACAGCTCAGGGCTATACAAATAATAAGGACCATGATAATGATGAGGCAAACTGAATACAACAGGTCTCCTGAATGGAACCCCCTGGCAATACAAATAGAAGTGCAAAAGGTTGTTTTTTAATTAGCAGAAGGGCACAAAATATTGAGTAATTTCACTGCCAAACTGCAATAGGAAATTGCTGTCTTCTGAGTACTACTCCATATTCCCTTGAGATCAGACCAAGCGGCTGTCTGACTAGGGCCTTGCATTGTCCCAGGTTTCATAAGTGGGATCAGAGCAAGCCTGAGTGACTTTAAGGGATGCCCCTGTCCATGTGTGCCCACCAGTGTGCCATGGCTGTCCAGGCAGAGTGGAGGCAGGGCTGCAGTGGGATGCAGTGCTCTCAGCTGGACCAACAGGCAGTCATGTTTGATGCTAAATCCCAAGAGCTCTTAGTGAAACCTGCCTCCAAGGTGTGTTTCCCTAAACAGTGGACATGCTGAGCCCCTTCTCCTGATGCAAGGGCATGCCCCACCTCCATGCTCTCTGAGCCACTATGTGCTTCCTCCTGTGCACCTTTGAGTCCAAGCCATGAGAAGAAGAAGGATATCATACAAGTCCTAGGTGTGAGCTGTTTACAATACAGAAGGTACAAGAAATGCATTTAGTCCTGTAACAGGAGGACTTGGCACAGGAGTGCTGGGCAAAAGAACCTTTTATATATAGGCAGATGACCACATAAATATGTCTCCCTTTCATTTTCTGTTGGTTTCCTCTATATCTGTAAAGCACCTCATTTTGGAACACTCCTGTGTAAATAGTTACTGCACAAGCAATCCTGAAACCTGACGGTTATGCTGGAAATCTGGGCATTCTCAGAGGTAGGGGAGTCACAAGATTTGGGATGGGTGTTTTGTACATGGATCTTCACAAAGCAAATTTTTCTGTGCTTTATGCTCTGAGGGATATGGTGACAAAGATATTTTGCTGTAGTTGCAAACATCCCCATCTGAGGTTTGCTTCAGATTAAAAGTGACAGTCACTCGATCCAGCTCTTAAAAGGCACCTAGGTAGTTAAGCTGAAAAGTCAAATGTATCCTAGTATGATGGTCACCTCATCACTCCAGTGTGACCCATTTGATCACATACATGTTGACGTACCAGTAAAAAGAAAAATATCAAGATCGTAAACAAAACATCATTATTACTTTATGAATTTTTATTTTCTATGGTTACTTACAAGCCAAATAAAACAGCACTCCAAGGGATTTATATTCAAAAAAGAACACTTCGGTAGTCAAAATATCAGCCTGAGATAGTATGTGGAGGAACAACTAAATCTGCTTCTCCAATCTAAAACAGGATCACCAAGGTGCCTATGTCCACACCTGTTAGTCTGAGGAATATGGAGAGCATAGGCTGAGTGAGGTGAGCAGATCTCAAGATCTTGCATGCTGAAAACAGGCACGTTGAAGTCCATCCACTGCTGTGTTCCCCTCCTTGCCCCTATGCCCTTTCAACATTTACTCCTGATGGAGACGAGATGAGTCAGACACAGCTACTAACTAAAACAGGAGTAATGCAGTGCTCAACCTTATTCTATATTGATCTTCTTGCCTATTAGTAGCATTGGCAATATTTCTGCTGCCAGGATGGATTTTTTTTTGTTATCTCTGTCCTGTTCTCTCACTATATATTCCTTTGTGTTCTCTGCTGTGGTGCCTGATTGGATTAGTCCTAGTAAAGTTAATTGATCAAGGCCTGTTGGAGTCCCAAGCTTCTAATACCTCTCCTAAAGAAGCCCATAAACAGGCTATGCTGGATTCACATAACTCTGAACACACAAGAGGACCTATAGCAGAAAAATAATGACCTAAAATCCAAGCTCCTGCCTTTCTCTGGAATTTAGATATGCATTTGCTGATTTTGAATACTACTTGGATCAGTAACGAGAGGAAAACTTCCCAGAGTCTCATCAGGAAGGTTCAGGGTTAAAAGCTGCAGCAAACAGAAATTGCACCAATTATTTCCATCTGAGATTCCTGTGTAAGAGAAAAGGCTGGTAGGCAAATTGGGATTGGTGTATTTGGACGATGAAGAAGGCATCGGTTCCCAGGAGCTGGTAATTAGCCTAGTATCACTGTTTGGACTCGTGGTTAAGCCGAGTCTGCCAGAAAAAGGGGAAGACAGATTGAGCAAATTATTTATCCTGAAAGCCATCTCAGAAACCTTGGGGAATGTTTTTCTGACCTTTGTAGCAATGTTATAGTGCTCTTGGGGGATTACAGACTGGTCGAGTAAGTTGCTCACACGTTCACTGAGAGCATTAGGCTGTTTTGTCTGAAAGACCTTCTAGGGAGGGAAAATTACTTGTCAAAGAATTAGCAGAGATGGTGGGCCTGATTTCAGCTGTTAGACTATGCCACAGGGAAAATGGTTTCTGGTTGCTGATGATATGCTATGCCTGAAGGGTGTCCCTGTGTGCCTGCAATACAACCTCTCCCCTGGCAGCTATTCACTGATGCCTGGGGATGCCTTTTCCAGCCCTCACAGCCTCATTTGACCCCGCAGCTTTCTTCAGCAGCAGATGAAAAAATGAAGAAGAAACTTTGTGGCACCTACTCAGTTACTCTTCCAGAGAGATGCTTTTTTCATGCTGCCCTTAGGAAAGCCTCATTCCCCCACAGGGTGTGTCAAGGGCTTCCTTCACTCAATTTGGGTGTCTTAGGCTCTTCAAGACTATCGTGAAGAAGCAGAAATGAGCTCACTGAAGGGCTTGCTGTGAGGTGGCAGAGCATATCCCTGCCATGCAGGGTAATATAGGAAGGACCACAGGTGGCAGGTACTAATAGGGTCACCATTTCTGTCACTAGAACTTTCCCTGTTTCAGCTGGCACAGATTAAGCAGTTAGTGAGCAGCAATGAGCTTCAAAAATAGAGCTTCCACCCCCAGGAAGTGTCCTACAATGGTGATTGCAAGTCGCAGCAATTCTCAGATGTAAGCCTGTATTCTCTCTATAACAAGACTGAAAATACTGTGGCCCAAACATTCATATGTGCTTAACTTTAAATATAGCTATCTCAGTCATCTTCTCAGAGTGACTTATCCACCACATCCCTTGGAAATCCCACACTGACATAAGCATCTCATAAGCACACCTGTAGCTCACTAAATGTCTGCCTGGTGCAGAAACATTTTGGAGACAGGCCCAAAGCTGCTGCCATCACTATTCAGAGCAAATTAGTGAAGCTGATGTGTTGTTTTGGAATCATCCTGGCTGACGTCAGAAAACAGGATAAAGTTCTAAACACAGAACTAAAATCAGTGTTGCCACAAAGGCTGTCTGGTCACATCAGAGGAACAAATGGAAGTTATTGCAACTATCCTCTGCCAATTTATGTCTATCCAGGGCGATATTTGCCATCTCATGGCAGGAAGATACTGAACTGCTCCTCAGCCACATAAAACAGTTTCCTTATCTGTGAAAGGCAGGTGCGAGGACAGTAAAATGTTTCATGCATTTTAGTGCAGCATTAATGAGATGCAGTGGTAGAGTCAGGCACACTGAAGTAAATGGCATGAGGTGTCCAGTCCCATTACTTTTGTACCCACTGACTTGTCAGAAAAGACTATTCCTAGGAGCTGCTTCGTCTTTTAATGTTTTCCTCCCTTCTCCCCATTATTGTAAACTAAAATAAAAAGATTTAGTATATATTTTTGTGTCCTATTTTGCAAAATTCTGTGCTGTGGCAAGGTGGAATACCTGAATTTTACAGCAGCTCTGTTAGTTTTGTGAATTGCTTCTGCAAGTCTCAGAGCTGCTTCCAAAAAGGAGAAGCACAGAATAAGAAAAGAACAAAAAAGAAAAGAATGGATCTCTAGAGGTGAGGTGGAACTGAGCACAGAAATAGCGATACTTTCATGTCAGACACAGATTCACAACTCTGGGGCTCAAGTTGTACATCATGTCACTTCCCAGAACAGTAAGGAGTTGTTTAATAAACTGACATATTGGTATGTAGCCTGAAAGAAAAGGAAATCATAGAGGAATTGTTGCAGTTTCTGAGAATGAGAGAGTCTTCACATACACATACATGTTACAGGCTTGCATAGGCCCACTGAAATCAAATACTTGTATGTTTGAAGTTACTAACAATGCTTTCCTGCCTTAGTGGATCAAGGCCAGCAAGCTCCACACCACCCAGAACAATCTTGAAGCAGTTTCTTCCTCTCATTTGGCTCTCTTGGTATGAGAAAAAGCTTTCATAGGTTGTCATCTCTGCTTAGCAGAGGCTCTTTTCATGGATAATATGATGTTAAAGGAGAGATGAGTTGTCCTAGGAATACCTCAGTGCATTAAATCTAATATGATGAAAGGAGACAGCCCTAATCTGAAGAGAAACACAGCCACCTCCACCCAGACTCTAGTGGCAGAAGAACATAGTGCATATCTATTAAGGCACTTTAGGCAGTGAGTCATTTCTGGCAGAGAAATAACTTTATTATTCTTGATCTGCAAGAACAAGAGGCCTTCCAGGTCCACAAAAAAGAAACCAGACCAGCATCACTTCAGTTTGTAGACAAGGCAAATGGGTAAATAGATTTAGGTGAGAGACTTAGTCTTCAATACTGCATAGAAGAAAAGGGTTCCCATACTTACCCAAACCTGCTTAATTAGATCATAGCATCATTTATGATTAATTATTTCCAGGCCATAGGAAAGATGGAGAAAAATTATTCCAGTAACATTGGAAAGAATTTTGAAGGAATACAATTGAAAAGGGACTCTAACCCATCCCAAGGCTGTCATCCCATTGCTGCCTATGTTTGCTTTCCACTACACCATTAGCTGGATGGCAAAATACAGCATGAAATCTGCCATGGGAGTAGAGTCACTGCACGCAGGTCTAAGTGAGTTACTTGCTCTGCCTCCCTGCCTCCCTACTGCCTGTCATAGATGGATTTCCACAGTAACACAGGTGTAGCTGCATCACCTGCCTCTTTGCCTGATGCTGTCACCAGAAATGGCATCACAACCATGGTATAAAAGGTAACGATTCTGTTCTCACATCTGAAAGGGCTTTTCATGTTAACACATCAGAGCCTTGCTCCCTTTGGGATTGTACTCTCAAGGAGTATCCTCTCTCTGTCTGGTTTAAAGCAGGAGGTTTCTGAAGCTTTGAAGGAGCAATCGCTGGGACAGCCTGGCTTTGGTGCAACAGTAACTCTCTATTCCAGCTCCCCAAACCACCACTTTTGAAGCGGTCCCTTTGATTTCACCTGATGTATTAATTCTGTAGCACATAAAATACGTGTTTTTCTGATTACTGTACGCAGAAACTTATTAATAACTGGACCAGACCCACTCACTGAGGTTGTCCTGCCACCAGATTCACCTTCAGTGAAGTTGCTCTCAATTTTAATTGCTTCAACTGAATGGGACAAGAAAAGGGGTAGTGATGGTTTTGCTTTGTGCTTGACTGTTCACTGAAAAAAAAAGAGGGAAATCACACTACCCAGCTTGGCTTTTCTCATGCTGTTTGTGTCTTTAGTGTCTATGTGTAATATATATATGTGAGTTTGCTACTTCTCAAGGAGTCGGAACTGTGCCAGATGTGTGGCAGAGCAAAAAGCAAAAGAACTCTACCCAGAAGAGCACATAATTTTATGGTGGCATTATAAACTTTTCACTACTTCTCCTACCTCCCCAGCTACAAAGTTCCTTTCCTGAACCTCAGCCCATAGAAAAGCTGAGGTACGTAGTTAAGGAGTCAGATGCAAAAAAAAACCCAAGTCAAATGGAAATCCAGTGTCTCAGCTGTGGATGTTTATAACAACAGAAGAAAATCTTCCTCAGCCAGCAAAATTTACATTTTGTTCAGCTTCACTGCTTTCTTTGCATATGAGTGCCCTGAATGAATTCACAGGTTTGAAAAAGAGGCTGAAAAAGTCACTGGTTGGATGGACTTACCTCCAGAGACAGCTAAACAAAGGATTCAGGCAACCAAACCAGGTTTTGTCTTTCTGCCCTCTGATGGCTTTGGCCTGATGTGCTTAGAGGGTGATAGTCTTAAATCAGGGAGATGAGAAAGAGAGGAAGCAAGCCATTCAAAAGCATCCAGGAGACACAGCAGCCTGCTCTGGTACAGTGCAGCTAGCCATTGCCTCAGAACTGTCACTGAGCCTCTGCTGGACTGTCGTGTCTGTGTTAATCACATACTCCTGGTATAGAAATAAAGTGGGGCAAGCGTATTCCAAGCATATTAATGATTATATCTTTATTCATCAAATTTCCCTGTTTTTTTTTTAATATATTGTCGTGGTTTAAACCCAGTCAGGTAATTCGTTCGCTCACTTCCCCCCCTTTCTTGCCCTCCCCCTGCTCTCGGAGGGACGGAGAGGCGAATCGAAAAGAATGCAACTCCCACGGGTTGTAAGTTTAGTATCACAAATCACTACTGCTACCACCAGTGATAATAATGATAAAGGAAATAACAAGGGAAGAGAATACATCATCTCACCACCAGCCGACCGGCCCCCCCCAGCCCGACCAAGCTCTGACCGATATTCCAAGCATATTAATGATTATATCTTTATTCATCAAATTTCCCTGTTTTTTTTTTTAATATATTCAGCCTGATTCTGCTGTCCCTTCCACCTGCTTGAAACACAAGTAGCAGAAGTTTCAAAGCCTGGTGCCTGTAAGGTGGGAACTGAACCTGTGTTCCCCCAGGATAAAATCCCAATTCCACTCATGCCAAGACTTTGTGAGGCAGAATTTACCAATTTAAACCCCATTTCTTTCACTGACATAAAACCTGACTTACACAAGATGTTGTTCATAAGAAGAGGTTTAGCAAGATGAAAGAGGAAAGGAAGGAGGAAGGAGTTTAGTTAAGAGGTTTACTTTAGCTTCTTATTGGAAAATAAAAGTAGAATTCCCACTGAAACTAGCAATGATTTATTTATTGGAAAAAAAAGGCAATTAAACTTTATAGTCACTAGTACTCTGTAAAAAAAAAAACCAAAACCCATAATAAAACCAACAGATATATTAAATAATACGTTTACACTAATGGCAAACAATGTTACCATCTGCCTGCCAATCAAAGTGCATGCTAAAATTCTTCACTGAACTGGAACTGCAGAAACAAAAAGGGATACAGGAGCATTATGGCAGCCTGGGTTATAAATTACAGGCAGTAGGTATATTGCTATGAAAGTTATATCATTCCTTACAATGAATTCAACCTCTTGACCCATCCCTTTTCTTCAAAATTTCATCTCTTTATATGGCCACTTCTTGGACAGCCAGGCCAGAATTCAGGTGCCTGAAGATCTGCAGCATGTTTAAAAAGATGAGAAACGACAAATACTTTGACAAATTATCTCTCAAGCCTGGCCATTTCTGTAGTACTTCATGCATTCTGATCAGACCTCCCAGCTTTAATGAGTTTGCCCTTGGTGGAGGCTGTGAGAGCAATATTAGTGCGTTTGCAAGAGGGTGAAATCCAGTGATGGCTGTTGCAGAGGGCAGTGCCAAAACCTGGCCAGCTTCTAGCCTGAGCTGGAGAACCAGGGAAGGAGAACCAGCTCTAGGGAGGACTGGTAAGATTGAGATAAACCAGATCTTTCCATGTCTGAAAATATTTTTCCTGGTTCCTGAACAAAACAGAAACATTTGTGTGCAAATGAAATTCTGTGCAGAGTGGAGGTCTGATAAAATGTTACTTTGGGTCAATCAAAACTTTCTGCCATTGTGAAATCAAAGCATTTTGGTCCAAGCTTGTCCTTTGAAAACTTCTTGGTGTTTTCTTGTGTGAAAATAATAACAATGAATTGCATGTGGGAAAAAAAAATCATTTCCAAATGAACACTGAAAAGATTCCATTCCAGAAATGTTCACATAGGCCACTTCAACCTTAGGGGAATGCTTTGTTCTAGGACAAGAAGTTCTGGAAACAGAATCCTGCCAGAACTGACAATTTTTTTCAAAACACTGAGTGTTTTGAAATGGCACTTTTCTCTTAGAGGAAACTTTGGTTACAAAACAAATAGTTTGGGCGTACTTTGCGGAGCTGAACCATCATGGTCTGAACCTGAGTGTCAGGAGATAACCATCAGGCAGCTTTAGCTCCTGCTAAGGTGACACTGAGTGAGGATCCTGGTCCTTGCTGTTAGTCAAACAGCATTTACTGTCGATCCTGGTAACCTCATGTGTGATCAATACTACAGATGCACCTTGGTGGATATAGTTCAGGCTCAAGCCTGTATCATTTTAAACTTGTAGGCATCCTGACAGTTGGGTACAACACCATGACGTGGATTTATTGTAACTGGCTGCTTTCAGGAGCAGAGAAGCAGATCTCTGTTTCACAGGAGGCAGCTTACTTTCCTCGTATGGACCATGCTGAAGGCCTAACTCTGCCTATGCAGAGGTCTGAAAAAGAAGGGGTGTTTCCCTGTGCCTCCCTACATCGATATTTATTCATTTTCCATTTACTGGCCAGAGCTGTCTAGGGGAAAGTGGGAAAGCATTATCGGCAGCAGTGCGACCCACGGATAGACCACCAGATTAAGATAAATTTCCTAATTTAAGAATTATTTTGATGGGGTGGGAAAGGGCAGATCAGTTTTGTCACCTCTGCCAACAGCCCCCGGCATGCACGACTGCTCTCATTGTGGAGGAGAGCCGTGCCTATCAGCACGGACATTAACTCTCAGCCATTACTGCAGGCAGAGCAGCTGCAGGAGCTTAGCGACCCCCCCCCCTACGCTTACACTGCCGGGCTATTTTAATTGCAACCCATAGCTTAAAGTCTTCATTAAGTTCTCTCCGAGCCCTGCCTCCTCCTCTGTAAGATCAGCCGCTTGTCGCCCTGACTGGCGGAGCAGCGAGGAACATCTGCAGTTCAAAAGTGATGCATATGCAACAGCGGGCTCAGGATTAAAGGTCAACAGACTCCTCCGACACCCAGGACCGTCCCTCCCTTGCAGGGTGTCTGGTGTCTTTTGTTGGAAACTCTATACTTCCTGCCAGGCTTTTTGCCCACTCGCTCAGCCCAACTGCCGCAAGGCTGGCGCGGCACCTTAGCAAGCTGCCCGGGGCTGCCCTCGCACAGTGGCTGCCGCAGGCGAATGGTAGGGTCCTTCCCTCCGCTTCTTGTCGCAAAGCCCATAGAGAGGATGACTGCAACAGCTGCAGTGCTGGCTTGCTCTTGACAAATGGTCCTGTCACTCTTCTTATTGATTAGCAATGTTATGACATTTCCCTTCAAAAACACAGATGTGGCATGGGCAGCGACAGGAGCACCGCTCTGGGAGGAACATAATGTTTGCTGTTGTTCCCATTCTCCTCTCTGCATCTGTTCATATCCTTGGCGATGGTTTCATGCACTGACTCTTTTATCAAGAAGCAGTGGGAGCAGGTGAAACCTTTGCCTGGGTTAAAGGCAAATACGTCTTGTTCCATCAGGGGACTGAGCGGGCAGATGACAAGCCTGGTTTTCCCCCACCTTGTACCAGTGTGCTTGGAGATAGCTGGGGACTCAGTCAAGCCAGTTTTTGCAAGGGAAAGTGAAAGTGTGGTGGATCCATATGTGATTTCAGACTCCTTTTGTGAGGTCCTTGGGCCAATTTTCTGTCTCGAGAAGTATTAGTAAAACTTCATAATCATACCTATGAAGTTTTGGTGGTATATTTGCATCCAGCAGGTCATCCCAGAAGCACTGAGTCCTTGCAGAACACTGCTTCACCTCCACACACAGCACCTTGCCCAATCAATCTTGTGTAGGTACACAGCTCTGCACAGAGACATATCCAAGCCCATGATCTGGATCAGGGGAGGTTTTCTCATGCCTTTGTCAACTGTGTGCAAAACCTGGAAGCATTTCAGTATGCCTCTCAAAAGCCAAGCTAGAGCCTGTCTTGGGAAGTTGTCCAGGTGAATGGGTTTTACAGCCCTTCAGGGAAGCCATTCTTTCATCCCCTGGAGCCCCCAAAGGGGATGTTTGCACATCAGCAGAGCCATTCTCATGCAGGTGAGCCCTAACTGCAATCCACCTCCATGGAAACCTTTCCTCCTGCAATAGAGAATGGTGATCTAGTATTGCCATGTTGCAGAGGCTTGGAAGGGGTGGCTAAGGAGGGAGGACACCAGGACCCATCTTTGGCATGAGGATAAAAGCTTCTGAGAGGGATGGTCTGAGATCAGCCTTTCTACATATGGTTAAACTGCGTTTCTGGCCAAAGCCTGCACCAGAGAGCTGTGGGTATCAGCATTTATCTCTGCTCTATGCTCAGATTTTCAGTGTAAAGGCAAGTCCTGTCCATGTGCTCTGACCGCATTGGAGAGAAATCCCAGCTGATACAGTGAGAAGCAACATTTTCCTCAGTTAGGGCATAGAAGCTGACCTTCTTTTATCAAATATTCATAGGCCAAAACACAAGTTTTGGAGGTTCTCTGTATTTTAAAATGACTTAAAGCCTTTCTTAATAGTTTGAAACATTTAATTCAGCTTTCAGTAAATCCTTTGTGTGCTTCACAGATTAGAGGAAGAGTGCTTACCTTCCAGTCCTAAAGGCTGTTCCTTAGACGCTGAATTGCAGAACCACACACGATCTGCATTAAAAGCCTTGGAAATTCATGATAAGCTGACCCCATACACAGCAGTTAACGAGCTTGTTGTTCCATTTAAGGAATCTCTGTATCTTTTGAGTCAGAAAAAGCAAAGTGTGTCCAATATAATTTCTTTCCTTGACTAAAGTCTCTTACAGTGCTAATACATCTAAAATGGACTGATCCACAAGCTTGATTTACATGAACTTGAAGCAAAACACATTAGCATGATTGTGTAGGCATTACTGTACAGAGCATGCTGGTAATGAGAAGCATATTTGTGAATGTCTCTTGTACAGCTTTCTGCACATTTTGCAGCCAAAAAAAGAGATACAGTCTAGAGGGAAAAACAGAAAAATACAACAAAAACAAGATTTTGACCCCCAGGCAACATGATGTAGATTAATATGAGTTAAATGGTATGTGACCAATTTGTAAGGCATTTGGTTTGTATCTTGAGAAATTGAAGACGAGATCATTTTTCCTTGCAATCACAGTAAGCCTTAGGCTACAAGCTCTTGTAGTCTCTACAATTGCCACAGGCCTCCTCTTTAATATACTAGTGTATCCTAGAATATTTCTTACAACTTTCATAGTCCAACGATGTGATAAATTTGCTTGCATGATACTCCTGCTGCCTTTCCTTGGGAAAAGCCTCCATTAGTTGTAATGTGTGTTTATAGCTTCTGTGAGTTTCATTAATTTCTTTGTAATATTTTGCCCAGAGCTGTTCATTTATGCAAGAGTTGCAGTAATCTACATCCTATACAGTATGCAGGGATTATACAATAAGAAAAGCATTTTTCTGCCACAGGTTCATCACTGTTTCTGAAGAAGATTGTTCCAGGCTGGTAAAAGGCCAGTAAATTGTGGTTTCAGAGTCAACCCACCTCTTTTGTTTATATAAGAAATTTTTGTTTATTTAACAACAGCAACAAAAATGTCAAAATGATTTGGTTCTAAGTGTTTTATTGAGGTTTAGAGGTGAAAACTTTCAAGTATTTTACCAAACAGGTTGTAAGACAGCATTCTCAGTGGAGCAGCTGGTCCAGAGACAGACTAATTGAGGTCACAAGGAACTCAGTAGAAGGCTTCAAATACACCTGAGGAGCTCCATACTCATGAAGCAACCTCTTCCTCTAAAATTCGTCTCCCTTATCACATCACATCGCATCACATCACATCACACCACCTTCCTATGTGAGCAAACAGCCAGAAGACATCTCAAATGTCTCAAGTTCAGTTTAAGTTTCTACCCCACTCTTTGCAGCTATAATTCAGGAAATGAGTTGCCTTTGCTTTTCAAATGACCTAAAGAAAGTGCTCCAAAGGCAGCAAGTAGAATATGCCCTTCAGGTTTCCATGCTTAAGAAAAGAAATCTATGATCTGTTTGGCAGTCTTCCACTTGGGTGTGTGGGCAATATCATTCAGGAATATGTGGTAGATATAAAGACAAGATGTTCTGTAATTGTTAAGCTCATTTGCCTGAGTAGTGGACAAGGAGGGTCAAATAGAGGTTGCTTTTCACTTATTTATTTATCTCTTTATTTATGTAAGAATTAAGATACAAGGACTGAAAGATGGGCAATCAGGCAATCATGGGCTCAAGTGCAGATGTATGGGTCAAAGCTCACCCAGGACCTCTTTGCGCCTCCAGATGCCAACATCCTTGCCACTGACAGAGGCAGGTATGCAGTTCTGCAACTGTTAGAGCAGAGAAGCAGCACCCATGAACAGCTCCTCCTGCCCACCAGAGAGCAATAACAGTGCTTGAGAAATTTTGTCTCATTACTGGCTCCGGGTCCTGGCTGGTTGCTGTGTCCTTTGCAGAGTTTTGCATCACAAAATACACAAACCTATCCTTGGCTTTGCAGGCAGCAGAGGGGCATATTTCCTATGACACTTTGAGCAGTGCTTGTTGAAGAGAGAGATGTGGGATTGTGCTCTCAGTTAATGACACCTTGTTAAATGCTGGCTGCGCCATGGGAAAGGAGGGCTGAGCATTTTGACTCTTCACTGCTGTTGCCACCTTCTCTACTGTGCTAATGGTTATGGTGTGCTAGCCCTCACAAGCATGCCAAGCCAGGATTAGACTCCCTCTTCCTTCAGTGGCATTATAGATGGTTTGGAGAAGAGAGGGAAGGCAGATTTGCAATAGATACCCATCCACAAAGAAAACAGGGGAAATGAGTCTTCATCCTTTTCAACATCTTCTATTTTTCAGTGAGAATATTACGGGTTTAAATGGGGCTTCTAGAAAATGGGCATCCACGTAGAATCACAGATATGTTTGGGGTGAAAGGGGCTGCTAAACGTCACCTAGTCCAACCTCCTATTCAAAGCAGAGCCAGCTTGACTGTTCAGGTGGGTTTCAAATACTTGTCAAGCGGAAGAACCAGGATTTAAACAGACATTATTTTGTTTACCTTGAGCATCTCAAACTCCAGATATGACACTCAAGAAGGTACATGTGGTAACACAAGCTGCTTTTCAAACCACTTCATTTGTATTCGGTTTTCCTGAAAGCACCCCTGTTGGAGGAGTGTACGTACACTGAATTCACGGGGTCACAGCCCTTCATGTCAAGGTTGAATCTGTCCTTTCCCATCCAACATAGCCATTTAACCCTGTATTTTCAAGACTTACTGTCCTTTTTCCCCCACCTCGTTACAGGACATAGCCTCCAGTTCATCTGGCCTGCACCCTTTGGCCTTGGGAGGATGGCAGGCTGCTCATTGAGGGCATTGGTTAGGCAGGAATTTTCTTTTCCCTCCTGCTCTCCACCATGGGATAATTACAAAACTGATGGGCTATCTCTCCTCTAAGCCCAGCAACAAAGCCTCGCAGCTTGTAAGAATAATTCAGACACAATTAGCCTTGGTGTGAAGCCAGGGCCTCCCACGGATGCGTCTGCTTGGTCCAGTGCAGAAGCTACAATCTCTTTAATGATGGGAGGTTCAACTAAATTAAAGTTGACCCTCAGGCTTCTGGCAGCTAAATTCCAGCTGTAACCTTCCCTCTCACCCTTTCCTCTGGAAAAAACCTTACCAATAACAAAATGCAAGTGAGAGGGGGAGGAAACCTCTCTGTTGTTAACCTTTACAGGACAGTGGATGTATCCAAATCAGACAAAAAACATGATGTCTCCCGCTGAAGTGCCATAAATAGTGCTATCTCCCAGTGTGATCTTTGAGAGAATCTGGTTTGGGGAAAGAACAGAAGAGTCCTAAAAAGAGTGCGTGAAAAATGATGAAAGTTGCTTTGAAGTGAGTCCGAGAGCTGCAGTGCTTTCAGCAGCTTCCCCCTGGAAGCCCTTGAAATTCTATCTGCAATAAAAGGTACCAAAAGAAAACAGCTGGCAGGAGCTGTTAAAGTGGAAACAATATGCAGTTCAGAAGAGATAAACAGGATGGGCACATAGTAGAATGAGAAAGAAGGTATGGATCTGTTACCTGATAAGAGCAGCACTTCTGTCCTGAGCTGAGACTGCTCAGCCAGGGAGATATCGCTGGCTTCAGGAAAGTGGCCTGGGAGGAAACAGGTTTAGCCCTTGATTTACACGGGCACATGCATTTTGCTTTGCACTGGAGGACAAGGGCAATCGGATCTGGTCCCCTGATTCTTTTCTGAATAGGTCTTGGCTTGCATAAAACAGGTTAAGGTGTCATGCTGAATGACACTGCCAAAGCAGAAGCCAGTCTTCTGTACTGATAATTCTCTAGTACCCAAGACAATGGCAGCTGGAATGGGAGCTGCTTTGCAGTTTTGGGACACTGAGGCACTCTTGCTAGCTGGGCAGTAACCCTGCTGCCAGCTGCAGAGATGGATCCACTCCTTGTGCAACTCTGAAGCAATGCCACAGCTGTGGCCAAACCTAAAGCCTGCAGCCAAATATAAAGCTGGCTTTTGCCCTCACTGATACTACAATCTTTAAAGAGAGGAACTGGTGAAGGACTAACAGTTGGGTTGGAACAGGATCTGTCAGTTTATGCAATGCAAAGTAAAGTATTGCTAACGGAGAGTGCATAGACCTTTACCTGTTTTAATTTAGAGAAATCATAGACCTTTCTGTGGTCCCCAAGATCTTTACTGAAGGGACTGAGAGCAGAATATGGCCATGGGATGATGGTGAGGAATCCACATGCAACCACATCTGTGAAAAAATCTCCCATGCTCTGATCTGCTATTGACTCTGCCCCTGTCACTACTGACAGAAAGTCTGCTTAGAGACCTCTGCTCACTGGGAACGAATATTAATCAAAACTTTTGTCCCGTCTCTACAGATGCACTTCAGATCAAAAGCATTTCTAGGGGAAAACAATAATTCAGAGATGTGGTGGGAGTGGAGCAGAATGGAGCTGAGTCATTCTTTCCATATGCTTTCATTTCTGTTTTGCACAACTCTCATTCTGCAGCTCCGATGTAATTATTTGTGTAACCATTAGATTGCCCCAGTGTTAGGTTCAGAAGCAAAACGGCAACCCACACAGCTCCACTGATTTTCCAGGCTTGTGTAATTTCAAGGAATATTAAAATACAGAGAACTGGCCTCCAGTCAATTTTAGAAAAGGTGTGAAAATGTTCATATCAAATCATTGTGCAGATGACCCAAGACGTTGTACAAATAACATGTGACATGGTGTACTTAGAGTTTTGGTGAGATGTCAGCTTGGGCAGGGTCATGCTGAAGAGAAGAAAGAATAGCCAGGATTTATGTTTTCTAGATATATGTTAGATCTCCTTCATGTGGCAAGGGTCTGACACCTTGCGGAACTCTAAAGGATAACCCATAAACAGGGAGAGGATTGCATCTGTGATAGTAGGTATCATTTTACATTGTGGGCAATTCCTCTGTCTTCAGAAAGGTCCCAGTTACTCAAAATGCTTTGGGGGCTTAAATACTACTGAAGACGTGGGTCTAAAATGCTTATTCAGAAAAGGAGTCAGGCAGTCACATAGTTCCAGCAGCTCCAAGTACTTTGATATATCTGAGTCTGCAAAACTCCTTCCCACTTGCACCAGTTTTATCCTGATTTACAACTGATTTAGCTCCCCATAGAATCAGTGAGCATCCCTCTACTTTCTGTAATAGGTGCTTGACTGGGTGTTAGGGAAGAAAAGTTCAGTCTGGCTAATCCATATGCACAGATACTGTTGAACTTGCTTATTAGGAAAAGAGCTTGGGATGGATGAAAATGAAGTGCTAAACACATCCAGAAGTCAGGAGACTGAAGATGCCACCAGCAATGGAAAGATGATTCCAATCCATAGGAGTAACAGATTGTATGATATTCAACTACATTTTGTCTTACAGGTAAATCCTCTGGAAGTTAATAAAATCTTCAATCTCTTTTAAAGGCTTTTGAGCAACTGAATGAAATTTAATTGTCACTTACAATCTGACCATGAAGTGCTAGATCCAGAAAACTTACAGAGAGACTCTTTCATATTACATTCTGTAGCTTTTATAAGCAGAAGATTTCATTAAAGCATTGAGATTCATTCTTTATAAATTCTTCACAAGTCTTTCACTGAACAATTAGCAATAATATATTTTTACCTGAATGCATCCAGCTAGCAATTGATCTGTACACTGAAAAAAAGGATGTTTCTCTTGTGAGAAATTCTCTGTGAATTTATAGTTCAGATAGAATCAAGAAAAGCGAACGATATTGCAGTACAGTGAACACCATTCGCCATCCTCTCCTCCAGGTCAGTGCAAGATCTGTTTTATACAGGAAGTGGTCTTCACTGCCACAAGACCAGTGTCTTGTGTCATTGAGATCTGGTTGTACATTGGATTTTCCAGCCTTCTTATATACAGAATCAATAACACATGTGAGGAACTGAATGGTTAGTTTCCATGTATGATTTTTTTTTTTTTTTAATGTTTGCCGTTTGTCTACCCTGATTTTTGACTTACCAAATATTGTTATGTTGGCCAGTTTTAAACTTGAGCCTGTGAGGACTTCTTTGGCACTCTGCAGAAATAAAATAAGGGAGAGATTCCTGTGCTCAGCAAATTCTCTGTATCTTTTGAGATGAAACCTAATTTTCAATCTTCCTGACATTTTATTCCAGACTCAGACCCAGTAACCCATTGAAGCCACTGTTACTGAAAACCACAGAAACCCTGTAACACTGTTTAGAGTTAGCCACATCCTGTTCACCCAGTGACAGCTCTTTGTTTTCCACCATCCATCACCAGGAAGGTTACCCCCAGCATCCAAGGACTGGAGCAACCAGATCCCCACCGCCTCACCAGAGCTCAGTCCTGAAGCAGCTGCCTGCATCACTGGCAACCACCTTCCAGGAGCACTGGCCCTCGAGATGCTGCAAAATGAGGGCCTCAGGCAAAAGATAGCAGGATGGGTCTTGTCTGAATTGGACATGATGCCATTGCAGCCAAAAAGCTATGGGAGAGCAAAAGGGGAGACCAAGGACTTGTAATCTCGTTATATCCCCATCCTCATTTTCCTCCCCCTGATCAAATTTAATTTGATAAAGTAATGAGGGCAATAACTGCCAAAGCTCAGGCCACCCAGGGAATAGCTGAGCACATGCAAAATGATGGATTCAGAGCAGCACATAACATTTCTTAACACAACATGTTTCCCTTTAAATCATCATTTGAGTCTTAACTCCTGGAGCAACCTCAATATACACTGCTTGTCTCCTCAGAAGTGCCCTCTGACAGGGAACAGGCTCTGTGTGCAATGCCTTTGTCTAATTGCGTTTTGGCAGAGCACAGTGAGGAAAAAAAAAAAGAGAATATGAACCAGTTAATTCCATGGTCAAAGCCTGCCTATGTCTGAAAAGTGGAGGAAGGTCAAATCCTTCTCGCTTTGCTGAACTGTCCTGTGTAGGATGTGAAACACTGCTGTCCTGGTGACTCCAGGTGAGCATTAAGGGCAGCTTTCAGTCAGCTGCTCACATTTGTGCGCGTTCACTGGTAATGGTTAATGTGACTATAATTACCGCATGGATATACTTGGTTGGCTTTCCCACACAAGCTATTTGTTGGTAGATGTAAACTGGGGAGAGGCAGGAAAGTATTACAGGACACAGGTACTTTTTGCTGACAAGTTAGAAGTATTTCTTACAACCTGAAGCTTTGCATGAAAGTATTTAAAATATTTTCAACTCAAGATGACAAACACATTAAACATCACCATGCAGAATATCCCACTTTACATCTCATGACACGAGCCTGTGTTTGTGTGTCTTACCTCTCAATTACACAATCAGCTTTTGCTTTTCTGTATGTCTTACATTGTAAAACATGCCCTACCTTCTACAAGAGGCTAAGACAGCTGGGAAAGGTGGCTGCCCCTCTGAGCTGTGCTCCAGGAGGGGATTTAAGGAAAGGCACAGTCTCTTTTAGGAGGCTGTTGATGCTGCTGCTGCTCAAGGGAGGCAAATTAAGATTTCGGGAGATGAAAATCCTCCTTGCTCAGGCAAAGTGCCTGGGCTCTGTACTAGAACAAAAACTGTGTCCTAAGACAGGGTCTTGCAGTGACTACTGTTTAAAATACATGCTTGATATTGCAGAAAAATAGGGGATGATGATAATTTCTCCAGAGATGATAAAAAATAACCTTTTCTTTGTCTCTCATTAACAAGGACATGCAGGCAGATGAGCCTGAACCCTGGCTTCAAGAAGCATCTACCTGTCCTTTTTAAATTGGTGGGACTACTCTTGAAAACAAAACAAAACAAAACAAAACAAAAAAGGTAGAACATAAGCCAGCTTTATTTTTCACAATTTCCTATATTCTGGCTGTGCTAAATCAGGGTCAGCAAATGACAGTCACACCAGGAGTATCCTCACAAGGATGAAGGTGTGGGAAGGCATCCAGGATAGTGTTAATGGGACTCTGAGTCTTGCAGCAGCTCTCTGCTCTGTGGCAGTCTCAAAATTCACTGTAGAGGAGGAAGGGGGAGTGTGGTCCGGAGGGGGAAAGATGGATTACCTTGTAGCTGACCTGTTCTTTGTTCATCTCTGTGGCACCACATCCTTTGCCACACAAGTCATAAAATTTCCTACCAGTAGCTATTTTGACAGCGACATAATAAACTCAGAAGGGAATGAAGAAACACATCCAGAAGTGTCAAAATAATGTAGCCTACTCTGTTTGTACTAATGTTATAATATAGTAAATTATCAGTCGTTGTATACCAACACAAAAGTAAAACTCATCTTTTAAAATTTATTTCAGAGGTTCAAACATATTTTTGCTTTTGCAAAGTAACATCACATACCTTGATAAAGAGTCCTTTTTGTTAACCTAAGAAGGAATGATTACCTCGGAAATGAGCGTGATTGCTATGAAAACCTCTGGCAAGAACACAAACAAGAAAAATATAGTCTAGTATCAAAGTGGCCCGGAAAGACATGACTCAGATCATGGGTTTAATTTATTTTGGACAATTTCTCATCTGGTAGCATTTTTCCATACTATTTTAATGGCTCTGGTACTCTTACTGCATTCTAAAATTAACCTTCACCTTACATGCACTAAGGAAATCTCATAACTACATCCGTATGCAACATTGCATAGGATTGCCAGTTGCTGGTACTATGGTATTAATTTTAAATATATTTCAATTTTCTTTGAAAAGCAGCATAATGTAAACTGAAATTATATCAAATGCAATAATAATAAATATAAAAAAATCTGTATGTCTAAATGTAGTAGTCAGAAGCTCCCCTGCTACTGGTGTGCAGTTGTGTCAGACAATTTAGGAGCGCACTCTGTGCAGCAAAAGGCTATGAGCTGCTAGACCTGACACTGGTATGAACTAGGAGGGGCAGCTGGAACTAGATGGTCCTTTCCAACCTAAACCGTTCTATGATTCTATTATTTGAGGTGCCACAGAATGATGTGACCAAACCACATTGTCAAGTGCTGGAGGGGCAGCAGATAAAACATAGGACTGAGAAGTCCCCCAGTAGATAATCTGCCCACTAATGATGCTGTCTCTGTATTTTGTGCAATCCTTGTACAGCAACAAAATAAACCCAGCAAGAGTAGGGAGGGTTTGAACCTAGGCACTGACAAAGTCAGCCTGGTGCAGTTCCATGTGAGAGACCCATTTTGCCTCTCTCTAAAGGGAGGTGGGGCCAAGCCTTGCTGGAGCAGGGAGTCACAGTGAGTATTTGCTCCTGCTCTAGTGAGCACCAGGTACATCTGGCCCACAAAGCAGCACCCAAGAAAATGGACCTACTGCAACATAGCAATAGCAGGGCAGAGTGCCTGTTGTGCTGAGCACAAGATCACAGACCTGGTTTATCCTGGCCCTCAGTGACAGCAAAGTATTTACCAATGGACCATGATGCCTTTGAAATGAAGGGCTTTTCTGGGCTGAGGGTACCGGGGGTAGCTCAGGAACTCAAGCAGAGAGGAGTTGCAGAGCCTGGCTATGATGATATTTGAAGTGGAAAGAAAACAGCCTGATGGCTTTGGCTGCTTCTTCAGGCTGTGGAAAAATATAGTGTAGAAATCAGTATGGAGAAGCCACTTAAAGGGATGGCATTTTTACAGTTAATATGCAATTTATCCCCTATGTTCCCAGATGCCTACTAGAAGACGATGGTGGCTTGTTTGGGGTTTTTTGCTGCTTGCTTTGTGCCTTTTTTTTTTTAATTGGTACTAATGTCTGTTCATTTTTATACACTTGGCAGGGAGCCTGAGGGGCAGGTAGATGGCTTTCAGATCATCTGTCCTATAAAGTCACTAGAAATTACCTGGTCCTCCTTTGCCCAATTATTTGATTCTCCAAATGTTGATAGTAGAGGAAGACATGAAATTGGCTCCAGGGCAGGCTTAACCTTTTCAAGAGCTCCATAATAGATTTTTCAAGCCAATTCCCTAAGTTTTATTAAGAGAAATGTACAGCAGTTCGGGTTTGCCTATATGGCCACTCATCTTTGACTGCTCGGTGGTGGTTTCGAAGCGGACTGCCAATTAGTGCTAATTGCACAGGGGTTTGTGTGCATGTACGTGTGCGTGTAACATAGACCTGTGTCTCCTCCTCAGGCCATCAGTCATGTCACACATGCCACAGGCCCATCCAACAGCTGTGAGGTGACCTGGAGATGAAAAGCTCACATCCCATATCCAATCCCCAGAGCCAGCTGGGTCCGTCCCCTAAATGACTATATGAATCCTAATAACAGCTAAGGGCATTGTCAACAGGTACCCCAGGCTTTCCTGCTGCCCCCAGGGAGCTGCCATGGTGGTGTGATATCTCAGCTGGTCTTATGGAAATCCCCATGATACTGTGTTTGCCCCCACCACAGAGGGTGTGCCTCTTGGGTCAGGGGTGGGTGGATGGATGGCTCCTCACCCTCTGCTCCTAATGAGCATGACAGGTCACTGAGGAAGGGAAAATGGCCCCATTTTCCCAGCCACTCCAGCAAAGTTGTACCATCCCCAGTGAGCGGATGGTGTGGCCCTGGCTGGCGGGACAGCAGGGTTTTTTGGCTCTTGGCACACCAGGAATGGGAGAGCTGTATGCTCCCAGGTGCTTGCCCACTTGCACCCAGCTCCCCACCACTCAGTCCTAATAAAAGTCAGTTTTGCTCTTCTGTTTGCTTTGCAAGTGCTTAGAGTACAGCACTTAGTAAGAAGCCTGCACCCAGCTAAGTAGGACATTTGGACCATGTGAAAAGCCTTCCTCGACCCATGTTGTCTTAAGGTTTTAATCTCTTTTTGGTTCACTGGGAATGTCTGCAGTTAACTTGCCATGGTGGGAGCACAGCCTGTAATTCACTGTGGTGTGTGTGCTGCACGTTTACAAGCTGACACTGGTAGCTGGGCCTTTTAAGACTAAAACTGAGGAAATGCACAGTGAGAGCAGCCAACTCAACACTTGCAAATTGTTGTTTCCTAGAATCACAGTAAGAAATAAGATTATCATGAGGAAAGATTTTCTTTCAAAACCATCCAGATAGGGTTCATTTTAAAGCACAGTTCAATATCTGCTTTCATGGATCTTAGCATTTCTATATAAAAAAAATTATTAAAAAAAAATATAGAATCCTCTTTGCACCAAAACCATTAAAAACTGCTGCTGGGGAAAGTTCTGATACAGTATCAATGTTGTCATTATGGCATGTATAATAAATTGCTTACCACTGTATACTGCATATAGTTCATTAAAGAGTTGCAGGTAAGAAGAGGTAAACAGTATTTTTTCTGGAAGGGAGAGATCACATCCACCGAGGAGTTAAAACTTTCGCCTGGGAAAGACCTGCAGAAAATTGTGCGCCCTGATTTACACTCGTTAGTCAGGAAAGACGAGATCTGGGATGTGGTGGCAGAGGCATTTTGGGACTTTCTATGCTGTTGCTGACTCTTTGCAGCAGAGCTTGAGAAGCGAAACTTGCGCAGCCCTGTGCTGTCACCGGTAATGAAGTAGCTCCACCATCTGGGGCTTTTTAGAATTGCGTTTCTTCCTCCGTAACCCCAGACTCTATGCATGGGTTTGGTTTTGTTGTGCCTTGTTTAATTGGTAAGACCGCATATTCGAAATAAAAGTCATTATAAGATAGAGCTGTAAATGCGGATGGCAACATCCAGCTGGTCCTTGTGGTCTATCCAGCAAGAACTTCTGTCTCTGAACTAAGAGGAATCTTTGTTTTACAAGCTTCCCATTGCGTTGTGTTACAGCTACTAAAGTCTTTAGCAGTCACTGCCCCAAGAGATAACAGTAGAGTGGAAGAAAGGATGTATCCTAAAAATATTTTTCTGACACACATCGTATTTATTTAATTCCATTAATTTATTTAATTCCATTAAGGCCAAGTGGAGTTATTCCTGAAATGCAAGGGTATGAAAAAAGGCAGATGCAGAGCAGAAAATGAAAGGCTTTCATGAAAGAATGAATAAGGCCAGTGCCTTTATAGCTATAATTTGGTTTTATTGTTAAGAGCCTTGTCCTAAGCTCCTTGCACTCTGTTTTCAAGTAAAAATCCAGTATGTAAGCATGAATTTCAAACAGTAAGAAATTCAACCCAGCCAAAATCAGCCTGGCAGCAGAAGAGTATAATCAAACCCAGACCTTGCCCACAGTGTGGCTCTTCTCAGTTGCTCCCACAATAGTGTTGTTGGATCTCATATTATGCCCCCAAAGTCTTTATTATTTTGTGTTCTTCCATACTTCCCCACACCCATTAGCTCTGGACTGGTTGGTATGAATTAACTGTGAGTCCACACATATGCAATTTAAGGTGGGGAGTGAGCAAGTGGCTGCATGGTCCTGAGTTACGGGATGGGCTTAAACCACGACAGACAGGTGGGCAAACTGAGTGAAGGTACGAACTTTTCAGAGCTATCTTGGAGCTCCAAGGGCTCAAGGGCTCCTATCCTGCTGGCACTGCTGTCCCCAGGGCTCTCTGACAGTGCTACCCTGCCTAAGGCTATGACTGAGAACCAAGCACCGAGCAGGTCCAAGTGGCGATGGCATCCCCTCTGCCACCCCCCTGCAGTCCTGCTATCAGCCCTTGCACAGCTTAGGACTAAGTGGCTTATTTCAGTCCCACCTGCCTTTTCTGTCAACATGGGCACCCCTTTACATGGGACTCATATACAACAGGTCTCAACAGCCACTGACCCCAGAGGATGTGTATGAGCAGCCTCAGACCTCTGAAGCTATGCAGAGAGAGAGGGAGAGGGATGGTGGTGCCCTGGATAGACTAAAGATATCTTTTTCCCAGCAGTTCTAGTTTTAAGTCCCACTGCACACAGAAAATGTTTATTCCTCTATCGCATGTGGCTAAAAAAGAGCATACCTAGTGTACAGAGAACTGGCATTTGGTTTTCCTGTTTGTGACCTTACCTGCAGCAGCTAAAATCCCACATAGAGATCAAATCTATTTTGTAAGTGTTTTACTGGGCGTAGCGGAAAATTTGGCATCAGAGCAAAGAGATGAAAGAAGGCAAAAGTCATTGCTGACATCATGACACAAACAAAATAGACACACTCACTCCCTTTCAGAAAGGAGATAAAGAAGCATATGGGCACTCACAGTTCTGATGTTTTGTTATTTCTGTTCCTCCCCCAGCCTTACTTCCATCCTCCCTAGAAACCTCTGCTTTCTTTTCTAACTGCTGTCTTCTTGGCACTCCTCAGGATGAGAAGAAAGCAATCCCAACAGCAAAAAGAATAATGTCCTCATTTACAGAAGCTGTACGAAATCCAACAATATTCTTAACAATATCAACAAGGCAACAAGGTCACGTTAGAGTTTTGAGAAACTGCAGACCTGTGTTTGCTGGTGAGGCAATAGGGTTTACACTGCTGACCATGAACGGTTGTCCCATTTCCTCCAGTCACACAAACAGTCAGAGTCCATGACCTCAGTGTTGCTGCAAAAATCATCGCACTGCTTTAACTGGTGGACCAGTAAGTTTATATCCTGAAATCAATGAAACTTAAGTAAATGAGAGAAAGAATGGGTCCACCAGCAGACACTCTTGGATAGCAATGCCCTAGTACTTCACCTGGTTTTTGCTGGAGGAGGGCAGACCCCTGCTTTCATTCAATAGCTGTGCTTGCTTCACCAAGGCAGCACTTTTTCTTGGCAAAACAGAAACCTGGAGTGCAAGAAGCACTTCCTGCCCGTACCAGTGTATACTTTCATAAGCAATTGTTCTAGTCACTAGTTTTCTCAGACTGGTCCCTATTGCTGGGTTATACTAAGTCAGCATCCAGCCCAGGACCCTGTCCCAAAGAGCAGGCTCACAGAGCCCAAGTCCCAGAGCAGCGGTGAGCAAACCAAGCCAACCCTCCCTGTGTCCTGGCTATCAGTCAGCAGGGCAGTTGGGACTTACCCAACCAGAAACTGCACCTACACCACCTGTGTTTAAAAGCCACCATCAGATCTATTCTTCAGATTCTATTGAGTTTTGTTTTGAACCTGTCTAATCAGCCCATAGTTAAGAGTTTCATGGTTTAACTATTCATTGTGTGAAGAAAAGTGGTTACTTTATTTTGTTTCAATTTCCTGCCTCTCAATCCATCAAAGATTTAAAAAGAGGACAGAAAACAAAAGAGATCTTAACCCTCTTGTGAAGCCAAGTTGAAGAAAAGGAAGGTGTTTGATTTGAGATGAGATCAGGCTTCCAGAAGGGCTTTTTAAACCTTCCTAATTTCATTTATTTAAGCTCAGTGAAATAAGCTATGAAAAAACACATAAAAAGTCTCAGATTTTAAAGAACCAAAATTACCAGAAGCTTCTGATAGTATAAAATTCCTCTATTATATATTTGGCAGCGAAGTGGCTGCATAGACAGATGACTTGCCATTAGAGCCCATATAAGTAACCGCTAGGGAAAGCACCTGCTGCAATACAGAAGATGTCGTTAGAAATGCAAAGGTCTGATTGAAAAGCAATTTGTATTCCAAGCAAATGCATAATAAGAGAAGACATACTACCCAGCATAGAGCTTCCTGCAGAGGAAAGTGACAGACAGTAGAAAGTAGTTAATCCTCTGGAAATAATTAAACAAGATTAAGGGAAAAATATATTTGAAAATATACAGTGCTTAGGCAAAACACACCTGATTCAGCTTACTGAAAAGGGAGTTTTGTCCTCTTGGTCACAGAGTCTTGCAATCTAGAGAAATTCTTTAAATTAAGAAATAGATACCGAGTCTAATTCAGTAATGAGATAATGCTATTTCAGTGGCTGTACTTGCCTATTGTTAGAGTAAAATGAATATGTACAAGGAAATTCTGGTTTTGTTTCAGAATAAATGACATTATTGCCTTCCTGTCCTGTTTCTGAGAGCGATGGGAACACAGAGAACAAAGGTTCTTGCATTCACTTTTAATACTGGTAAAACAAATGAAGCTGAAGTCAGCCTGTGTTTTCTGCCCTATTTCTTTGCACTGATTGGGTCTTGCTCCAGTGGATGTTAACAGAAAAAGTCCCATTAAAGCTGGCAGGAGACTGAGTCAGACCCTGGAGTTAAACACAGAAGTGGGATGGTGATGAAGAAAATAAATAAGATTGGCTGGTTTGTGCTGTTCAACCCACAGGCAACACAGGGCAGAACCTAAGCTGGAAAACGACAGAGCAGAAAGTCTTACGAACGTTAACAAATTGAGCATTTTCTCTCTCCTGGTATGAGAGAAAGAACTGACAGCTGTGTTTAGGAATAAGTCTTAGGAAAACTGAGCAACTGAACTGATCCTGGTAAGACTATGGGACTTTTCTGCAAGAGTATTGATTGCCAATGTCTTTCCTTGTCCACTGTCCTGTGATGTCCACTAACCTGTGGTGAAACCATGTTGAAATGTTAGGGGCAGTGTGAGAGAGGCAGGAGCAGACAGGAAGAAGGAAATACAGACTGTCAGTGAACTCTGCACTGCACCTATCATCTAAGGCTTGAAGAGATCTGCAGGCTAAGCAAGGAAACTGACAAGTTCCACATACAAGTATATTCAGTCTCCTGTCCTCACAAATTTGCCTTTCACTTCTTAGTCTGTGAGTATTCATGTAATTCAGAAGTGTAGTCTCATGGCCAGTGTTCTATTTACCCTTGCTGACACTGAGTCCCTGAAGGGTGAAACCACATAGCCTGTTGGAGTAAAGCTCTGGCAAGACTACAGGAGCTGACAAGGGCGCATGTGATGTCCCCTTTGGCCTTGGGATGTTCATCAGCTGGACTGTACCTTATGAAAGTATGTTGGCATTGGTATTTCTTCCTTAGGAGCTGGAAAGTTACATACAGAGCCAGGTCTGGGTGCTGGCTGAGAGCAGCAGAACGAAAGGATTTCTCTCATGCACAGCAGCCCAGCATGTTGGTTTACGCTCAGTGAAATCCCTCCTGCTTGTCTGCAGTGGGGCTGTTGTTAATGCTGGGTTTTATCTTTCTAAGGTGTGATGCACAGCTCATTACAGTAATTTCAGTGGTCACAGGTGAGGTGCTGAGTATCTGCTCAGAACTGAGTTACTGAATAGGTGACATGGGGCTTTACCTCTGAGTGCTTTTGCAAGCAGAAGCAAGAAAAATGCTTCCAAAACGAAAATGACAAGAATCTGACTGCGATCTGCAAGTCAGATAGGAACACAAAGAGCATTTCATCTCCTTTGTGATTAAGAGTGAGCTTGACACATGGAAAACAACCAGACCACACAGACAAAGGAACACTGGAAATAATAACCTTTAAAGAAGCACATCTGAAAAAAATAACTCTTCCAATGTTTAAATTTGCCTAGCAAGTATAGATGCCAAATGCATTTCAGGAATAGCTTGGCAATGACTGAGTACAACATTTAATTAAGTGATTATATAATCAACCCTCTGTTTTATGAAGCAATAATTCAATTCCCAAGTGAGTAAGCTATGAGGCTGAAGGCTGTGCAGTTTATCACAACGAAGGAATCTGATTACTGCTGAGGAAAACATAAGGACAACAATGTCATTGTTAAAATGCTAGTTTAATTAATATAAAATTAATAAGTCCTTTTTTTGGTTCATAGCAATGCGTGCCCTGCCTGAAAGATGGTGCTTCCTCCATTTTCCATGTGGAAGTGGTGGTTATTTATGGCCACACAGAATGTGCGGGAAGTTAATGATGTCACACAGTCAATTTATTGGGTATAAAATTATAAGAGTCATTTTATCAGGGAATGATATAGTTCTTTTCCTGGAGCATAGGTAGACAAGAGACCCCAGTTATGCTGTAAAAGAGAGATCAGACAAGGTAACTTCATTGCTGGAAAGCTTTGCACTGGATTATTAGTAATAATTCCACTAAATCAGAGGTTCTAGCCCCACTGTGCTGAGGTTTCACATATACACAATATGTGATCAGGGAGATTTGATCAGCAGTTGGTGAAAATACATATGGTATCAACAACATACACAAAGTTGTACCAACAGCATACATGAAATCGTACCAGCCACAAGACTTGCTCAGAGAAAAATATAATATCTTCTGCAAATAGGGTATTACAAAGAGATACAGAATGGATTGCATTGATTTATAAGTGTTTGGGGTTTGTTTAGGTTATTTTATTACATATTTCAGCAAATCTGTGTAGGAATACGCATAGAGGGCTTTCTTGAAAGAGATTCAGAGAAACGGATCTTGTGGATGCAAGAGCAATTTACTATTTGAGCATCAGAACCACAGGGAGAAAGGAGAAAAAAGCAAAAGGAGCATGAATTTGGGAAAACAATTGGACATAGGGACAGGACAAGGAAAAATAAGAAAAGAGATGCAGTGATCAGTGTGATTAATATGTGCAGAGTGTGGTCTTCAGTGCTGAAGTGAATAATGACTTCAGGAGGGTATGAAACCTCCTGTCGCTGCTGCTATTGCATTTGCAGAGGGTCAGGGAACCCATGTGCAGACTCGGCATTTCTGAGAGGCACCTGAGATGATGTCCCACCTGCTTTGAGAGATCTGGATAAGAAGAAAGAAAACTAAAATCCCAAAGAGTCTGAGCATTGAATTTAGCCTTTTGCAGTGAATTCTACTTTTACTGTGGCACTAGGATATTAGGGGCTGTATTATGTGCTGGGTTCCCAGGATGGGCAATTCAGTGCACTGCATGCCATATAATCATTGATTTGGTGCCTTGAAACAGAGCTTATAGGGAAAGCTGCTGGGGGAAATAGCGCTAATATAGGCTGAGACTGGTTACTAAAATGAGGAGGAAAACTATTAGGTTGTAATCATTTTATAGGAAAGTGTTCTTAAGTGAGGGAGAATGGAGTTTATGTTCCATGTAGAGGAATCCCCACAGAACAGTTTCTGCTTATTAGTACTAAATTAGCCACAGCAAATGAGTGCCACTATTGTCAGTGACCTGGCATTTTATAAGCACACTGGGGCTCAGTTTTAAACTATTTTACACACATAAAGAATGTGAGATGGAAGATAAAAACAAGGAAATCCACCCAGCAGTCACAGCTTCAAAGACTGCTGTAGGAGTGTTCTCAAGGGTGCATATATAAGTACAATGAAATTTGCTTTGCTTCTGGAGTTTGACCACTTGGCACTGAAATATGAGGCTTGTATAGAGCAATGATAGCCCTTAACAGGGAAATTGTTGGGGGTATGCACAAGTTGCAAAAAGATGAGGAATTTAAACCTTTTGAAAGAGAGGAGTCAGTGAAGGCATTTAAAAGTGGGAAAGTAATAACACCAATTGATGTGGAGGAATGACCTGGTAAATGGGACAGGTCCTTTGCGTCACCGCACAGCCCAGGATTTTTCTGTGCCGTGTCCCAGAGACTTCCTGTGCAGAGCTTCTCTCTGCCCTGCATGCTGGGGCTACAGGACAAGCCCACCGGCCACTCAGCTGGACCTTCCTTTACAGCAGGGACAACACAACTCCCATTACTCCAGATTTTGAAATCATG
Organism: Pezoporus occidentalis; assembly: GCF_034315485.1. Classification (NCBI taxonomy): domain Eukaryota; kingdom Metazoa; phylum Chordata; class Aves; order Psittaciformes; family Psittacidae; genus Pezoporus; species Pezoporus occidentalis. The sequence continues at coordinate 949,612 of NW_026914319.1, read as the reverse complement.
CCACAAGAGAATAGCCATCCTGCAAGCTGTGGGCTGTGACAGGGACTCTACCAGCTTCTCTTATGCAAGTGCAGCAGGCGTGGTGATCCTAAAGCCCTCGGCCAAAACAGCCCATCTGATCTTCTTCCTCCATGTCTATCTGTTGTGTAATGTCTATGTACTCATCCTCATGGACAGCATGTTTTTTTCACCAGGTGAAGAACAGCTGCCATATCACAACCTAGATGAAAAGAGGGTAATTTATTTTATACAGGATGTGTTGCAGTGTTCTCTGGTGAGGTTTTCTGGGGTGAGTCAATAATCACAGCACAATCTCCTTCATCTAAGGCCCAATGCCAGTGTTGATTAAACTCTGTGTTCAGTGAATCTAGACTTGAAGTTTTGATATCCGTGGGATTTCAGATGTCAAATGGGCAATCAGATAGCCAAAGCAGAATTGGTAAGAGGCCACAGGCAACACAGGACAGATTCTGATGCCAGTTTCCAAGTGCTGACAAATATTAACCTACCAAGACAAATATTAACCTACCATCCAGACTATCAATCAACAAGCAAAGCTGTTGATACACCAGTGCCAGATACCAAAGAGCATCAGATACTTTTATGTTCTTCTTTCAATTTATTACACTTCAGCACTTTCCTTCTTAAAAGTTTTACAAGAGCTCTGAATTCTTAACTCAGATTTTAAAATGCACTGAGCTTCCAGATACGATGTCTAACAATGTTAACGACGGCTGGTTTCAGAACTCCCAGTAGAATTTGTATGCAATTAATGTTCTCCTCTTCTGAACAGAAACCTAGAGGTTTGCAAAACACACCATATGTTTGTCAGTTTGCCAATGAATCAAGATGTTTTTTGCAGCCTTCTGAGTTTCAATAATTAATGGTAATGTCTAAAACCTAAATCACAGTTCAGGGGCTCAGAACAGAGCTTTTGCCATGTCCAGGGTTGTTCAGCATCATCAGAGCGAGACATTTCAGGTGAGAAATTAAACATTTGTACTAACTCCCATTTTTCCCTTACCTGGCTGATCTCCCACCCCATCACCGTTGCTCCTTTTAAAATATCTGACTGGATTCCTGCAAAAGGCTTACTTATTATGCAGAGTAATGTTATTACCAGCAGGCTTTAGTCTCAAACACCTGAATGTTCAGTACTCCAGTGTAATCTGCTTAGGTTGACTTGCTGTTAGTGACTGAATGATGTCTAACAGTTCACAGGTCTGAAAATCTACTTTATTCTCATCAAGTGACTTATTATTCACTTTAGCAGACTATTAGCAACCAATTAACGCAAGAAAATTAAACAAACAGAATAAATTGGGTCTTAAAATTGTGTTCACATGCAGAAGGGCTAATTTTTATAAGCCATATTTTATCAATGATTATTTTAAAATGTGACTGCTTGAAAGGCTGGTCCAGAAGAGATTTCATGTTAATACCTCATATACTTATTTCTTTCACCCTTGGGTAATTCTTCTGAGACCTCTTCTGCTTCCACACTTGTGCACAAGCATCCCTGCCTTAGCTGTGACTTTATGAGTAGGTTTCCTTTCTTTGAGGTGATGATTTTGCTTTTTGCTAGGCTACTAGAAGTCTTTTCCTTTTTATTCCCCTGTGATTTGACCTATTCCAAGTCTTCTTCCCCAGTCAGATCTAAATTGGCAGTTCAAGATGGCTGATAAAGAAGCAGGAAATTCCTTAAGTGTCTATACTATGCTGGACTGCTTTTCCCCTTTTTCCCCTCCAGAGCAGAAGTATTGCAGGAAGTGTTCTAATGATAATGTCAGTTGCACTTCTGTTTCAGAATTATAAACACCACTTGAAATGGATTATTCTTTAGTTTGACTAGTATCATGAGAACATGCACTTTAGGACTTGCTAGTTTTAATAATACTTTCCAACACAGCACATCCACAAAACATGGAGTACATTAGAAACGTTCAGAATAACTCCTTCAACCAATTGCTCCTGCCTGACAGAGGTGTGGGATGTACCAGCACCATTTGGGTCACTATCAACCTTTCCATTTCTGGGGTTAGAACACCCTTAACAGCATCCAGTGTAGACTGGAACTGCCAGAAGATTTTCTGGAGATGGGTCAGGAGTTCAAACCCTATCATGAGAACTGCAGCACAACACCAAGTGATCACAGGCATTTCATTATGCAGCCTCTTTCCCTTTAAAGATGACTGTCAGCAGCAGCAATAAAAGTTTCTGGTTTAAGCCATCTCTGAATATCTCTGGGTTTCCTATTAAATGATGGTTTGCTTGCAGTGCGTTCTTTACTAAATTGATGTGGCAGCACTAATGGAGTGCCTAGCAAGAAAAAAAAGTGTTAATGCTAAGTATGACTTGCACCAATATGGTCTATTTCAGTTTGAAGCTGGCTGCAGAAATCTCAGCGCAGATAACATCTCAGTCCTATTGAGCTTAATGCGAAACTATATTATTAAGATACAAACTTGGCAGCAGCAAACACAAAGGTTTTCTTTAAAGATTCACTATCTGTTTTTTGTAAAAGCTATGTCCAGTCCACCTCCATGTGGTCATTTTAAGCCAATTTTAATCAAAAAAAGTTCTGTTTTTCTTTTTGACAATCCAGTTCTCAGCTCCATGAAAATAGTCACGAAAAAAATCTCCCTTCACTTGAGACAAAGATGGATTTGGAAAATAAACCCCACTAATGACTCCAGAATTTAAACGGTTTTGCCATTCAAAATAAAAAATAAAAAAACAGAAAGAAAGAAAAAGGAACATTTGAGCAACATCCCTGCCCAGTAACCAAATTACTTTAGCTGGAAATCCTACTGCAAGAAATACTTTAGCTGGAAATCCTAGCGCAGTGACTCCTGGGTGCTGCAGGATAAGTATCCGATAACCCCACGCTCCCACTTCCCATTAGAAAGTGCTCAGCTTCTTGCCCCATTTCTACCTGAAAGATTGCTTTCCCAGCCTTCTGCAGTGCAGTGGGTCCTCCAAACAGGAGACCTGGCTGTCCACCGGACTCTCAGGCTGGCCAGGATGGCAGGTCCTTAGGGAAGGGCAGGGACATCAAGAACCAGCACTAAAAACCCACAGGCTGGACAGAAAAATTCTGACAAAAGCAATTTTCCATTGAAAATTGCCTGTTCAGGAAAAGGGATGGTGATTTTCACTCACCTTGCAGGAGTTCCAGCAGAGCACCGTCTGCTTTCCTACCCACAAACCCTCTCCCTTCCTCTCTCTGCTAAACTTAGCAATCATCAAAATCCTGGGGGCTGAAAAAGCTTCAGATTTCCCAGGCGGGTACCAAAAGCTCAAAAGCACTTGTGGCTACAGATCATCGACTAGGGCTCGTAGGGCTGCTACAGTCCACGAGCAGAACTGGGTCCCACAGTAGGAAACAGGGGAAGGGGTGCCTCCTGGATATCAAAGAATGAGCTCCCCCACTGATGTTTCCTTCTGAAAGCCTTGAAGTGAGACATTTTTGATAGTTTTATAATTGTTTCCTTTAAGAAAATCCCTGCTGAAGGGAGTTTTCTAAGTTGTTTGAGGTTTTTGGGGGGTCTGAATTTCCCAGAGAAGGGGCAGTTTAGCTTTAGTCTGGATTCAAACAGGAAAATATTTTTCAAAGTTGTTTTTTTACTTTTATTTTAAATGAAGTCAAAGTTCATAATGTCAACTGCTAGAATGACTCTTTTTTAATCAATGCGGGAAATTTCCATGGGGGCAGAGAGAGAACAAATACAGAACAAGAAGAAAAGAAGTCAGAGAATTTCTCCTGTATGGAGAAATCCTCTGTTACTGTGCAGCTGTCATCAGGACTTTTAGGTCATCCTTTTCTCATCTCCTATGCATGAGAACGACCTATTGTATAAGGGGGTAAGAAGACAACTACACCGTCATGTTTGCCTGCCACAACGACACCTCAAGGCCCTGGGTAGCCACAACCATAAACCTGCTTTAAACTTATACTTAAGTCTGACCTAGGCTTTTAGCTAGTCAGAAAAGAAGTGAAAAGAAGTAAAAATAAGTGAGAAACGTTGGAAGCAAACTGCAGAAATAGCCTGAACATAATTTGTTTTGCCACCCTTAACATAAAGCAGGGCATGGGTTGGCTGGTCCACAGGATGCATCCATCCCACATACTCCGAATTCTCCAAACAAACCCCCATCAAAATATTTCCTCTATGTGCCTGTTGGTGTTTGCGAGTTGTCAGGGCTCCCAGATTCAGTAGTACATCTTAGCAATTCAAACAGAAAACAGTGCACTCTTGAGGGGGAACTGGGAGAATTAAGTGTGCAACCCTTACTGACTCCCGCTGCCTGATGAAGGCACAAAAATGGGCAAAGGCAGGCAGATATGTCACACTGGGAGAGAGAAAACTTGTTCTCTGCAGCTGAAAGGGTCAAAGAAATGCTGTCACCCTGCCAAATGCTCTTACACATGCAAAGTCCAAGAGCGTGTTTAGCAACGACACACACAGGACTGGACCAAGAGATGGGGAAGTAACTCCGCTCCTGGTGCAGTACAAGCAGGTCATGGTGTCGTTGTTGTGTGCTGCTGCCAACGGTCAGCAAAATGGCCATGCCACTGAGGAGGCCCCCAGGTGAGGGGAGACCAAGTGCCCCAGGGAAGGCAATGAAGGAATCTGCCAACGATTCCTCCATGGGACCAGCATGATGATGCTGGGGCAGTGGAAACAGCAGGCAAGGAGGAGGAGGAGGGCCTCCAGAGCACCCTCCAACCGATGACTGCTGCCATAGCAACAGCAGCTATGTGGGAGAGGAGGAGAGAGGCACCAGCTGTGGCTGCAGGATTGTGTTTACCCCTTATTTTCAGCAGAACTGCTCAAACACAGTACAGTGTTTCTGGGTTTGAAGGACGAAAGGGCAGATGTCCCTCTGTCAGTGGTGCTGGCTGGGCAGCTCTGCCCATGGGCTGCAGGTGCCAGTAATACTGCTCCAAGCAGAGGAAGCTCCCAGCTTTCACTGATCCCTGAGCTCCCTCACACTATTTTCACTTATTTAACACAGTTGCTCCTAGCTTTCTGTAGATGTGAGATAAAAACAATTGCCAGAGTGCCCCCATGACTGTAATTTGCAGACTATGAGCATGGCTGTACCAGTACAGACTCACATAGCTTTGTACCAGATTTAATTCCTCGTAACCAAGCCATTTTGCCCTGGAGTGTCTTGGATCAAACTTGGTCCCTGGCATGATACCTCTGATCCTAGCCATGATCACCAAGAGTTTAGTGTGCAAGTATAAGCCAGGCAGGATCCATTGTCAAAGGCACCTGCAGAAGGCGAGTTATCCACAGATAAGGAGATGACATGTTCTGGAAATGCAGGCCCTTAGCACTGATAGGATAAATTGCCCTCTGAGGGCAACAGAGAGCCACTACTCAGCCAAATTAAAGTGCAATATTCAAAGCCTAATGTCTGATGAAGTGACTCTCATCTGCAGAGTAATGTTGCCTACAGACCTACAGAGTCTCATTCATCTCACACAATTTACTTTCATTTCTTGCTCCCTGCAGCTGAGTCAATGGCTCACATTTTCAGAGCTGCAGTGCAGCCTCCCTCTTCTCCGCTTGGCGACCCCACGTCAGGCACAGCTAAAGATGATCCTGCCTCCTTGTTGCAAGATGCCAGCTTCAAAATATGATGTGTTTTTCCCAGACAGAAATTATCTGAGTAATGTGATTAGCAATCGTACCTATAGGGCACATTCTGTACTCCAGTTACTGTGTGATTGCCCAGAGAGTCCAGAGAAACTCAAATAACCCATTTCAGTACATTTACCAATTATCGTGCAAGGATGGGTAAGAAACAATTTGCTGTTTAAAATCAGCAAATGAAATCAAGACAACTTTCAGCTTTATGAGTTTCATTTGATTTTCTTGTACTCCAGATGAACCCCCACCCCCAAACCAGGAGTCACAAGTGATTAATATACATATATTCCACTGAAAGCCACCAAGGGCACTAAATTAAATCTGCGGTGCTCTCTCTCACTCACCCCTACACACAAATGGTCTGGAAGCCTGTGCAAGGCTTCCTATTGGATTGAGATTGCCAGCCAGCCTGAAAGCTATTAGTACTGGTTAGAGAGTCGCAGAATGATTTAGCAGAATTTGAAATGATTGCTGCAGCAGCGTGTTCCATGCTGGAGCCTGGATGCTGCTCTTGGAAAAAGCTCATGATTTTAAAGTTATTTGACAGATCTATTGGTGTTTTGGATTTTTAAGGATCCAGACTCATGCACAATCACACTATCTTTTCATGATTTACCATCAAACTTCCTGTTTTAAAGACTAATCATGTGTAATGCAAGTGTTTGTTTCAACCCTTCCTGTTGGCGATCCATGCCAGCAGTTGCTGTGCAAATGGATGTTTTCAGAAGGGTCAAAGGTCTACTAACATATCAAAGGGCAATTCCTGTAACAAGTGATGGTTATATACCATGTATATTGCACTGACTTGCTGCCTGTGTCTACCAAAAGTGCATTCTTCTAGAAGTCGATCACGCTGAGACAGAGAAACCCTGAAATCCCCCAGGCCCTTCAGCACTGCCTGTTCTGATATGTAAGAGGAAAGCATCCAGCAGCACACATACATATACTCTTCTGTTCACACAGATGGTTTTTAAAGAATATTTCTTATCAGACCACTGTAAAAATGAAATCCTCTTAGCAGAAAAACTGGAATCACATTTGGAACTTGAACCGTGAAATTCCTATTTGTACCAGTGCAAAGCAGTGTAAGGATCTTGGGGTTACAGGGTGAGAAAAGGGACATATGGACATCCTTCAGAAGTCTGTGCAGAATAAAAGCCATCTTGCAGTTTGCAGTCCAAAATGGCAGACTGAACTAAAGGCTATGAAAGAGTATGATTTTGCCCAATCCTACCAGCCTTGGTCATCATCTTGACAAGGACTTTACCCAATCAGGCCACTGAGGTTAGGAAGAAACCTTTTTTCTTTTGAATTGTGACAGACCTGTCTGGATGGGGAGAGCTCTCTTATTTTCCTGCAGCATACAATCCAACATGAATGGCACCCTCCAGTGGGATTCTGCCTCTGCAGCTTGCGCTAGCCATTGTGCTGCTACAGGTTTTTCACTTCCTATGATTCAGTTTGGACAATTTTGAATCTGGGAATATACAGCAACTGAAAAATCTCAGAGTCGCATGGAAGACTTACGTTTTGCCTGCAGGAATCCAGGCAGAGGTGAAAGAAAGCTTGTATACTATAGAAAAACATTTTTTTCCCCTACTAATTTGCCTTTGTGAGAAGATTTATATAGAGTGCTTACCTATTTAGCTTGGCATTTCCTTGCTGGTTTTAGGTCTAAATAAATGACCAGGATTTGAAACCATAATCTCTATTGATCAAGTACTGCAATTGCTCAGTCATAGAGAAAGGGTAATGCTGATTCCTCAGACTCAATAAGCCTGAGGCACTTTGTAAGGGCAGTGGCTTTCTTGAGTGTCCCTCCATCTCAATTCTGCCAGACAGTAAGATCTTATATCACAAAACACAAGCCTTTGTAATGAATAGAGAGGTTATTACTCAGACAGGAATGGGTATTTTTCAGCTGTCTAGGCTAGTTATTCCATGCAACATTTGGTTTTGTACCATCCTATTTCCTATCAGAACATGCCACTGTCCAATGGTGAGGTCCACTTCATGGTTGTCTGCTGACCTTCCTGGTGCCAGCCCATCTTTCAGACTGCCTTCAACTCATCCCTCTTGTTTTGATACCCGCCCTGCCTCGTTTCCCCCCTTTGCGTGTGACCCACACCAGCAATGATCAAAGACTGACGGATGTTGTAGGTTTGTTGTGGGAGGAATAAGAGAACTGTTTTTTCAAGCCTGTTGGGTTTTTTGTTTGTTGGGTTTTTTTCCCCTATCTTTATATGTTGCCCCTTGAACCTGGATTTGCGGATAGTTTCTTTTCATCATGAAAAACAAGGTGAGCTAGTTGTCAAAATAAATGAGCTGGGAGAGCATTTTCCTTGCAAAGCCTGACCTTAGAGTGATGCTATGAGGTGTCACAACATCATTGTGAAGTTCTTGGTAAATAAAAAAAGCTATACAAAAGACATTATGAGCTGGAGCCTTCAACCACTGCAGTCAAGTGAAAGACTTCCAAGGGCTTTGGACCAGACACTTAAAAACCATTAAGCATGGGAATACATAATTCCCCAATAAATCCTAATCTCTGAGAGGCAGTTTCTTTGTGGGAGGGCGAAGCTGGAGAGTGCTATGGTGAGGAGTGATGCTGCCTAAAGCTTCCTTGTCTGGTAGTGTTGCCTTTCACAGAGAGCAGGATTGCACCAGAGCTTCACCTTTTCAGCTCACCCACTGAGTGCAACTAGTCTCCTTCTCAGCATCCTCACTGTCCTTTGTAAAGACCAGGGAAGTCCATCACATCCTAAAATCAAAGCACCTGATCTTACTTTAAAAGTACCTAAAGCTCCAACACCCCATCACTTATCAGAGTCACTCAAATTCAATCAGTTCTCCTGCGTGTTTTTCTTTTCCTGTTTTGGCTTAAAGTCTGGCTTGGGGCTGAATCTCAGTATTGCTGCCCTGAGCAAGGGCAGATGGAGCTGCAGGAGCCAGAGGTAAGGTGCAGGCTTCCCTGGGGCTGCACACCCGCAGATGCGTGGTAAGCAATGGGAGAGCTGCCCCAGGGCTTTTCCCAGTTCAAACTGTGTCTCAGGGCTGGCTTTGGCTTGGCTCCAACTTCACGTTTTCTGGCTTGGCCAAGTCATTTCTTCTCCTTGTTTTCTCTCCTCCTTTTCTTGATACCGTGCCACAAGGGTTTTTGTCTCGGGGCCAAAGACAACTACACAGACTCTTCTGATCCCATGACGGGGAATGTAATAGACATCCCAGGGATCTGTCTGACATTAGTCTGAAGACTTCCTTGCTAAAGCACACAAATACGGTTTTGAAGGAGCTGATGTGAATAGGACTCCACATTTTTTAATTTCAGGCAAGTGAGAGTTTTGTTTCATATTCCTGTGACTGTAGATATGTGCCAGCTCTAGGTGGGCCTGACCTAGCAGACAGAAAGGAGGAAAAAGCCCACCAAAGAGATTTTCAAGATGTGAGGATCAAATCTCCATAAATAAATTCACTAGCAGTTAGAAACAGGACATAATCAAGATTACAGCGTCTTAAAGGAGAGAACATATTCTCTGTGTGTCTTTGCTATGGCCTTCAAATGGGCCTCTGTATTTAGCACTTTTCGGATTAGCTTTCTGCAAATTTGAGTGGAAACAGCAAATCCCAGGTCCAAGGTCCAGCAGGCAGATGGGTGGATGAAGAAACATGAAGGCAGTTCCATAACACAGAACACTTGGAAAACAAAACAAAAAACACAAAACCCAAGTTGCCAGTATAAAACACCTCCAAGCTCAAATGAAGTACTGATTTTGTAATCAGTTCTAGAGAGGCCAATTTCTTCCTCTCGGTATAACTGCATACATATATATACACCTATATATACACACATGTGTATATGCCAGACTATAAAAAGCTGTAGGGAAGTGCTGACTGTGTTTCAACTGGTGTAGGTTTGTGCATCCTTTAACTGGAGATTGGATTCTGCTTCTGCTGAGAAAATCAGATCAATCTGTGAAAATGTAGGTACCATTTTACTGTGTCTTTGCTACCCTCCCCTTCTCTTCCCCCAGCTTTTATTGCTGAGCACAACATCATACAGTGTGGATATCTATTGAGTCAGTTGTGGTCAGCACCCCCAGCCTATACTGTGGTGGGGTGAGGAGCAGAAAATGCCTTGCTGCTGTGTAAACGCTGCTCAGCAATAGCTAAATCATCTCTGTATTGCCAACACTTTTTTCATCACAAATCCAAATCATATCATACAAGCTGTTGTGAGGAAAATTAATTGTATCCCATCCAAGCCCAGCACACCATGGTTCCTCAGCTAATAGAGTTTATTTGCTTGGGTTGGTTTTTTTTTTGAGGGCTGTGTATAATTGTTTTTTTAAGGTTGTTTTTTTTCCTCCAGCCATACATTCATTTATTTTTTTATGTAACTTTCCCCCTTGATCCTCATATTTCTGTAGTAACACAAATTTGAGATGTTACAGCACTGTCAGGAGCAAAGTTGCGTGAGGAAAAATTAAACAGGAGGATTTTACCTATTCACTGCTCTTGAAAGTTTAAGTCAACCACTGAAACTTGTATCGTCCATCACTGACTATTATCATCAGCTTTCACCTCCAGTTTGTTAGCACTGCATGCAACTCTTTGTCTTGCTGGTTCCACTGTTTGGACAGACACAGCCAGACACCAGACAGCTGTAGTGCAAGCATGTAAGGTAGGAGGGAGGAAAGGATCAACCACAAAAGCCTTACACCCCTGGCAATAATTTGATGCCGCTCCTGAATCTCAGGGGGAAGCACAGTCCCTGCTTCATTGCCCACCAAGAGAGCAAGGTGAAGTCAGGCACCAACACTGTAGCTGTCTGGGGCTAGGAGAGACAAGTCCCACACTTTTTCTACAGAGGCAGATGTGGAAAGGAGCAATTATCTATTCACCACCTTCCACTTCCCCTCTGGGCCATGTGTCACCCATCAGAGCTGATAGGAAACCCTGAGAGGATGGAGAGGGTTTCAGACTATCATCCAATTCACTGTTCATTCATTTCAGCAGCAGCTTGTGACTCTTACAAAGCAAACACTTTTTATGGATCCTCAGGAAAAGTTTCAACAGGTATAAAATCCATGAACTAATCAACCTGTCAAAACTCTTCTTTTTCAGACCCTGGTCTCTTCCCTCAGAAGTCGCCTTCTGAAAATCTCTTTCTTACTCTGCACAGCCTACTGCAACTGTGAAGTTTATTTCTCTATTTTTACCAGAGCAGTATCAACTACAAGAGTTTTATCTATCAGATCATTTTTCATGGGCAATGTAGTAGAGCTGTCAACAGGAACAGAGGTGTGGGAGGGTTGAAGAAAAGGCCAGGCACCCAGTGCAAGAAATATTTAAGTCCTTTCCCATGAGTAAAGCCTGAAATCTCCTTGAAGCTTCACAGGCAGTGCTGTTCACAAGAAACTATGTGCATATTGAGCAGAGCAAAAGGCTTCAGAAGGCTGGTTGAAGAATCATACAGCCACAGTAACTGCTGACTGCTTTTGTCTTATGCACACACACAAAGTGGGGCTGGGAAGAATATCTGAAAAACTGCTGCTGCCAGTTTCATTTACTAAAATACATTTCCCTTGGGTTTAAAGAAAAGAGAAAACAAAAAAGAACAGAAATGTCATTTGCTGACATTGTCATTCCCTGCTGCCCAGTAAATAAACATAACAACTACTTGTCACTATGGAAACTTCTTCCACGGTCCAAATTATGTAAAGGAGAGGTACTGGAGAAACTCAGAAGTCTGAGGAAATGAGCAAGTATCTAATCTAGAATTTCACGCTGTGTCTCTCCTGCAAGCATTCACACTTCTTCTAAGGTTTTTTCCTCTCTAAGGTACAAGCACACTTATTCTAGAAAGGGCAGAACATTTATCTTAAAGCTTAAACATTTGCTTAACATGCTGTGTCCGCTGTGCCTAGTGCTTTCTCCCTCTTCCCTGCCAGGGAGGCATTTGTAAATAACTGCCTTATTTGTACATCTAAAAGGCATTTGTCCCTCTAGGGAGACTGCATTTGTTCTCATTTTGTGTATCAAAGTTAGAAAGACATTGCCACAAGCAATATAAACAATGTATTGGTTTACATCAATAAAGCTAAAGCTCTTCCTCTGCCCACACTGTGTAGGAACTCACCTAGAGATGTGACAAAAGTGTCCCCTCCTTTCCGGGGGACTGTGCTGCCACTGACAAGGGTCTGCCCACCCTGCTTCCTCAGGGACAAATGCACTCTGAGGTGGCACCATGCTGGCACCCAGATCCTCACAGTGAAGTGCCCTTCATTTACGCAATATATAAGTCATTCTTGTTTCTAGGTCTCTAAAGAGCTACAGACTTGGGAAGATGTATCCATGTTGATTTTCTGATTTAATAAAATCTCAGCTCTCGCAGCTTTTTACACACTTGCACAGGAATACAGCTGAGCAGCACACCACCTCAGATCCAAATTTGGGATTTTCTGTTCAATTAATTGGTTTATTTTGCTGAGAACCATTTCTCCTCAGTGGAGCACCTCCTGGTTTTCACCAGTGCCACAAAGGGGAGAACTGATTACTGAGGAAGTTCTTCTTTCTAGTTTTGATTTTTTGATTTCTCTTCAGCTAAAGAAATGTCATTAACACTGCAAAGTGCCAGTGAATATGGAGCTTGTCTCATTTCCACACCTGTTTCCTGAGCAGCATGGGAGCAATATCTGCTTTCTTTTGTTTTTTGTTTTTTGGGTTTTTTTTTTTAGCAGTTTATCACTTCTTGGGACTGTGAAAACCCCTCTTAAACCTGAAACACACACACAGAGGTTTTCCTTCATCATCTTCTCACAGACTCCCAGTGTCAGTCCCTCACACTCAGGGATCACCTCCCTGCCTGAGATATAGCCCAAGATGTGTTCCTGCACACAAGCCAGACCAAAGCAGGTACAGGTTTCTGGAGGAGTTAGTATGTGGAGTTTGGGTTCACACTCAGCTTTAGTATTTCTTTGGGTTTGTTAAGATTCCTTCTTGCCCTCTCATCTCCATGACATCATACACACTCCACTAATGCATCTCATTGTCTTCTTTCCACAAATGGGTATCTCTCATGCTGTTCTTCCTCTCTTACTTTAGTAGTGTAATTTCTTTTTCTCATCCCAAGTGACTTTTGCCTTCTCACCTACCTTCTTCATAGACCTGAGACTCTGCTCATATCAATGTACAACTGTGTAACTGTCCATCATCTTTAGTTAAGTAGTCTTGATTCATTGTGAGAAAATCATTTGTCTACACTGATCTCTCCAGTACCAAGCTTCACATATTGCTTTGCTTCTCATGCCCATTGACATAACTATAGCACATGCCCTAGTAGTAACTTTCCAACTACAGTTACTTCCTTCCCCAAGTACCAAGGGTGGATAAAAGTTCCTCTTCAGATACATTTTTTAACATGTATTTCCCTATGTTTTTCTTTTATTCAAGAAAAATTGCATAAATACAAATAAATAATGAGACCCCAGGGAACTGGCAATGGAAAAATAGACACAAAGATGCCTAAGGTGGTATATTTTTGCATTGTCTTTCACGTTAGGAAAAAAACCCCAAACTTTTGATCTTTAAAAAAGGTTGCAAATAAAAAAATGGCCATTTTTCCCCATCTAATTTCTTGCTGATCTGTGCAGACCTGGAAAATCAGAGGCAATACTGGTCAGATGTAGTTATGTTGGCTGAACTTTGGCAAAAAGCTGGTGCAGCTTTTGCTTTCACAGTACTCCATTTTCCAAAGTACTTTTGGATCCTCACATTCAGGAACATTAAAATTCATTGATTTTAACTATGTTTTTTATTAAAAAAGGAAAAATGGCACAATTTTTTAGCCTGCGATTAGGAAGCAGTCGTTTATTTATAGACCCATTTGTTGCCTAAAAGCATTTCTTTTACATAATTGCTTCCTCAGAGTGTTTGCTTATGTCGATCAGAAAGCGGTTTTTGGAAGATTAGGTCATTTGTACTTGTGCAAATCTGAGCAATAATTCACATAAAGCAAGGTCAGTTTAAATGAATACTATATCTAGCACAGGGGTAAACCTATTAAATTAAAATCACAACATATGACTATGCTGATCATGTACTTACAGTGGAAAACGTCAAATGAAGATACTTTCTATTTACTAATTCATGTCAATGCCACAAAGATGAGATGAAATTCTCTTTAAAGTTGAAAGGTGGTTAGTGCATGTCAGCAGGTCAAATAGGAACTCTTTTCCAGTTGGCAGTAAGATAATGCTACTTCCATCAGTCATTGTAAATAGCTAATAGTTGAATGTTTTAAAAAAACAAAAGTAAAACCAAGAACCCAAGAGTGCTAAACAACTCAGCCAGCCAACCGAAAGAGCTGGCTTGATCTTACCATTACATTTTAAGAATACAAAACAGAGTAATTAAATTCATAGTATCTACCATCTGGTTTTTGAAACAATGTGGTAATTCTGTCCATAATATTGGCGTTTTAATCATTCATGGACAAAAGCATAATTTCAGATGCATACCTCAGGCCTGCAAACTTCACACAGGTGCTTAAATTCACGTGTGAGAGTAGTTACACTGAATGCAGAGCTGCAGACTTCTTCTGCCTTTGGTGATCAAACTGTTCTTCTATTTCTAATAGTCAGAACCTGTTGATAATCATTACACACAGGATGCGTAATTTTCAAGTTGTTTGCAAAATGTTTGTGTTAATATTTAATACCTAAATTGCACAGTACTGTCTTTGTTTTTCCCATGCATGACTGAAATGGGTCAATTCAACGGAATTTTATCCATCCTCAGTGTTTCAGGAAAATACAGAAGTATATGTTTCAGCTAAAGAATGTACACAAAGGCTTCGCTGAATGAAGCCCCAGTGGTTAATAGAGGAGAGCTTCACAATGGCCATGATGATTCTATGATATTTTATGTATGCATTTATGTGTACACAGAAATACATATTCATGTAGGAAAAGCTAGCCAGTGCACAGACATATGGCCCCTGTCCATACCACAGCCACAGGACATGAAATTCCTGTTCTGATAAGAACCATGCTGTCTAAAAATTGAGTTCACGCAGTTTTGATCCTCTTTCCCACAATCTCAGTTTTGTTCTGCAAGCTGGCCTTAAGCCAAAGCCCCCTGTCCAGCGCCCTGCTGCCTGATGAGCCCACTCATGAACTATTCAACCACCCTGGCACAGCACAACCTCACCCATTCTCATGGTTTGCAGACATAACCGTCCTAATTCATCATGTATGTCATTTGCTCTGTGATGCTGTCATTGTTTTTTTACACAAACAGTCCCTCTTAACCTCCTGAGATATGACAGTTACTATTTTGCCCTAATAAAACCACACATTACTCAGGAGATGGCAGCAGTCCCAATGCCAAGAGATATTTCATCCACAGAGGGTCTGTGTGCTTTTCCTATACTTGGTTCATCAAGAAGGGATAAGTCATAATTTGTAAACAAAATTGAGTTTAAATAATTTTTTGTGATGCTTTCTGCTTCAAGTATCCCCTAAAATGTATCACTTAAAGTTAGCATTAAGAGGAAATGCTATTAAGAGGGCACAAGGTAAACTCATTTAGTTGCTCAAATTGTGTAACGCAATGAATGAATATGGTAATGTATCTTCAGAGACCACAAGTAGATAATAGAGGTGAGCAGAGGTTTTCCAGCTTGGCTTCAGAAAGGCAAAAGTAATTTATCATTCTGTTGCGGTTTTGGAGGGAAGCATTTCTCATTTCTTCTGACTCTACCTCTGAAATTCTCTTAGTTTCCTTTTTTAAACCATCCAGTTTTTAAGGTTTTGCTTTCTTTTTATTTCAGACAGAGCTCCTATTGAATTCAGGCACACATAGCTTCCCCTGGAGAGGCAGCAAGCACCAGGCACTTTGAGCTTCAGCCTTGTGCTTACAGGCTTTAAGGGGCTGCAGCAACCTAGGGGTTGCCTCTCTTGGGTATCCAGCCCTCTTCTCCAGCTAGCGTAAGCAGCGTTTGGAAAGAATAAAATCATACTTTTCTCCTTTTTGCTTCTGTTGTCAGGGTCAGGGTGAGACTCCAACTATGATTGGTGGTCTATGAATAACCTCACTCCCTTTCTTTATGGCCACACAAATACACATTACGTCTTTACTACTTACATGCATTGTCTGATATGAGCCTATTTTTAATTAATAGAAAACAAAGCCCTTTTGACCTTATCCACAGGAAATATTGCCTTATTGATGCTAGCCATAAATTAAGCTAATACATCCTGAGTGTCCAACATATTTCTCTCAGGTAACACTCACTCAAATATTAAACAGGGAGAGAAAATAAGGGAAATCCTATTACTAAACCACTGGCCTCAAGACAGACTCTGTAATTGCTAAAAGGCATATCAGAGAGAGAGATTTTATCGTGCCATAACGGTTGCAGAAAGTATCTGATACGATCGAAACAGAGGGCAATTTTAGCAATGCAAAATCTAGTTGCCCAAATGGGGATGTCATCTGATGCTATAGTGAGGCAAACATCTTCAAAGGAATTCAGTGGAGAAGAGCAACCTTTACAGTGGAGAATAAAAGCTGCTGTACAAATATATACTAATTAACCTTACTAGTTTGTCTGTATAATTAGTTAGTCTCTTTGTTTTGCTTTTGTTTTTTTTAACTTCAAGCAGGGCACAGCAGTAGCAATACAAAACATTTTACTTTGCCTTATATATGCTCAATGCTGGCAAACAGTAGATATCTCCTCACAAATGAGCTGTCACAAATTACTCCTTGTTTGGTGGTGACATCTTTGGTCTACATGGTAGCTACAGGAAGCCTAATCAATTATGCTTCTAAAATGAAATAAAAGCTCTGTGGTGCTGGGGCATAGCTCATAAAATTAATTACAAGCAAGTTTAGGTATTGAAGTACCAGTTTATGGAGGGACACATAACTTTTCATGAGACTTTGACAGGATATTACTCACAAAGATTATGAAAACACAAAAATCATTTGCAACTAGGTATTCAGACAGTGGCTTGCCTCTCACAGCTGTACATCCCAGCCATCACCCAGGGTCTGCCCCTTTCCTTTGTCAAGTGCAGACAAAGATACCAAATGATACCTCAGTATCATCACCCATACAGAGAGCACAGAGCAGTCTCCCTTAGCTGACAGCATCAGCTCAGGCAATGTCTTGACTCTCTGCCTCTTCCTCCTACAATTCTATGTTATTTCCTGCAAATTATGGCAATGGGGGGAAAAAAGAACTAATTTTTTAAATTTTTTTATAACACTGGGCAACCGTGGCAATGAGAAAAATGGGAATCTTTTTACTGGCTGCATTGAGGACAAAGCTGCAGCGTGAGTCATGGGATCCCAGGGAATCCAACTAGGAGTGAAACTTCACAACTGCTCCAGCCTCAGGTCACATCCAAGGTTGTGGATGTGGATGCCCAAGATAATGAAAATAGGATTACTCAGTCATTGGTGTTTGCTTAACTGTGGAGCATAAAAATATAGAAGGTGAATTGTGACAGATGGCAGATCTTTGGGGGAAACAAGTAATTTTAATGGTAGAAGCAAACAAAGCAAATTATGGCATGGATTAATGTGGAGCCTTTCATGCAAAGATTGAAAACATGTTGCTAGTCAGCCCACCAAATGGGAGAAAAGGTAGGTAAATGCCAGTATAATCATTACACTGCTGCCTAAACTGAGGCACCAAAAGGACAGGCACCTTGTCGGTATTACTGCAGCCTGAGGCAATAACGCAGGAATGCCATGGCCAGCAGTGGATGTGAGCCATTGGCTTTCATTGCCTTGCTGAGTCACCTCCTGTTCTGGCTGAAGCTGTTTAATGAATTGCCTTTATGAAGCTTCAAGACACTGAGACCCATGTAGAACGTCAAATGATGAATAGCCTGCCTCAAAGATGCCATTCATAATCAAATTTTAAATGTAATTCAGCTGAATGGAGTCATTGCTCTTCTGTGTACCATTTACAAGGCCAGATGCTGATCTCTGTGAGCAGGGATGCTGCCTTCACCTGAAAGACAAGCTGTGAGCTATCCTGCACCAGAGCTGGAGAGTGAGCTGCACAAAAGCACGCGGATTAACACATCATAGAAGGGGATACGAGAGCAATGAGACATGTGAAACCAGGGTGTACATAGGTGTGTGCATGTCTGTATATAAGCATCTTAACTTTTGAATGCATTGGCCAGTTTCAAGCAGGCAAGATCCACAGGCAGCAGTCTGGGAGATAGTGCGGTTTTCCAAGTACTGAGTATAGGGAAAACAGGTTGCTGAGCAGGCAAGAGGGGGACCCTATCCATGACCCATTAGGGGAAAAAAATAAACGATGAGCCAAGGCCATCGGCCAGAAAAGCTGAAAGTAAAATTTTACAGCAACTTAAACCAAATAATTCAATTTCCAAGCACAAAGCACAAGTATGTTCTTTAAATTATCATTACAGGGTTCCTTGTTACTTAGACTGGGCAACAGATTTTAATTTAAATGGAGGTCTCCTCAGAAGTGCAAAGGGGCCTTTGGGGAGGTGCAGGGGAGGAAAACTGTAATTTTTCAGGCTCCAAGTGTTCTTTTGTGTTTTATAAACAGCTGAGTGACAGCCCAGTGATTAATAAGTTACATAAATAATTATAAGCGACATGTAGCTGAATCTAGTCCACATTCCAGACATGGTACATTAAATAAAGAGAATTCTGCTCTTCCCCGCAGAAGAAAATTTATCTGGCAACAGCAGATAAATCAGAAATAATACTGTTAAAGCACATCCAGCTCTTTGGAGAGACAGCTCATCAAAACCAGAAATTTCTACTGAACCTACTTTCTCAAGTGAATTGTTTCATTTACTTCAGTCCTACCTTGTACTTATTCAGTATAAAAAATTACTTTCTTCAGTTATTCATCCTCTCTGGTTGAGCTTATTATTTACCCAGGAGTGTCCTTGTGAAGAGTTTTGTGCCAGTACAGCCTCAGGCATAGGAAGGTAAATGTTAGTTTGCATTACTGACCCTGGAGTTTACTAGTAGGCTTATCAGATGTGTTTAATTGGTCATGCTTTACAGCACCATCAAGAAATTCAAGCTAAATTGATCCCTCTCCCTTGCATTAGGCACTGAAAGAGGCAAAATTAAAGACAGTGCCTGCTTATGTTTTCTGTTCTAAACACACATTTATAGTACACAGGAATCGAGCAGTATCTCTTTTAAGTTGCTCTTAAGGCTTTTAGAGAACTTTTCTGTCTCTTCCACATCAAAATGTATGAGGATGTAATAGAAAAAAGTTCTCTGGCCCAGCACAGTACCATGAGGTGAGGAAAAAGCCCTGTTTGAAACCCAGATGTGCCCCAAGGTCTTCTTATTTTGTGGAAGGCAAGGATGTGACCTCCAGGTAGAGAGTTGTGTGATGGGAGTGATCCTCGTATTCAGAAAACATTGAGAAGTATTTTGAAATGTGTCTAAGATGATTGAGAAGCACTAGTTAATGTTTAGCACCTCTTCTTTCCCCAGAATTCTTTTTGCATGTGTTATTCGGGTATATATATGTGACTGTGATCCTCTGGCATACCTTGTGTTCCTATGGGTGCTTCATGCCTTCCTTGCTTTTACAGGGAAAGGGGGTCACACAAGGAGCTACTTTGGTGTGAATTAATTTATGTCAGTTTTATATTATAACACTGAATGCTTTTCTATATTTTGGAGTTCTAATGAGCTTGTGGAAATAATAAAGAAGAAGAATTCTGGTAACAAACCCTGTTCTTTTTGTGAATTTCAATAAAACCCCGATTATCTGCTATATCATCTTAGCAGATAGTAGCCACATTTCCAAGAAATGTGATTACTTCAGTAATGAAAGTGTGTTTTTAACGACTTAGATTGTGAAATGAGGCATCATTTCCTAGATTCATAGATTTTAGGGCCAGAAGGGACCTAAATGATTGTCTACTCCCTGTTCTCCTGTAAAAATGCCACGAACTTTCTCACTGCTGTTCCTGAAGCAAATGCATTGCTTCTAGTGAAGCTAAGCACAGATTTCTCCAAAATGGATTTAGGCATAGTTAATTTTGTTTAGTGACAGCACTTAAACTTGCTATGTTTATATTAAATTGCATCTTCATTCCTTTTCTTGCACTTGGGATAATTCACCATTTTAAAGGCAGCTGGTTGACAGCAACAGGAACACTAACATTTGACTCCCAGAATCATACATAGATACACATAGACACTTATTTAAACTAAATTTAAGCAGAGTATCCCTATAACAGGAGTACTGCACTGCTATTTTCCAGTTACCACTCTTGGCAGGAACAGCTCTGATGCTTGTGGCATCACTAGCAGGGGAAGCCATCAGCTTTTTGATGGGCCATGCATCCCTTCAAAGTGGGTTGCAGCTGGGATTTGCCCATCAGCCTTCCTGAGGATCAGAACACATATTCAGGGTCTCTTTGTTTATTGAGGGTTTCTCAAGTAGGAAAGCTTTGGTGTAAAAGCTTCTGCCTGGGACCTGAAGATGCAGAGAACTGCCAGCACATCTTAACCACGTCTTGCCTCCTCCCTCTCCAAGGTACAAGGGTGAACACTTATTCAGCCTTTGCTTTCCAGGCTGTGGCCATGGGCAGGGAAAACATGGTAGCACCTGTGAGATCTTTTGTATGAATTTTGTCTTCCTGGCTCTCTTTCTAACTAACCTTGATCTCTTTTTTGACCCCTCAGTGTACATAAAGGCCTTCTGGTGGAAATGCCACCTTTAATCTGCTCTTTTTACTTCTGCAGTACACACTAGTGACCCCTATTTTATCTTGCAAACTTTGCCATGACACAACATCAGCTTAATTCTCTCATTTAGGTCCTAGCCAAGCAAAACTCACCTTGTTTTCATCTCTTGTTGTAACTCATCCAAAGCTCTTCTAAGAACTTCCAAGATTTATTCTGTCATTTTAATCTGTTCTGGGAAAATAAATTATCCAAACAGATGCACACTTTATTTTTAGTTTCTGATTTGCAAACTGCAGTAAAAGTGGAAAAAATGCAATCTTCAGTAATAACTGAAATTTTCAGGGAAATTCTGATCCATCTTAGTGACTGTATGAGAAATGCAATCAAACAAGGCAAGAGCTCAAAATATACTGGGAAGATATGGGTGAGAAGGGAACATTTGCTTTTTTATTATGGCACAGAACTGATGTGCAAAATAAACCTTTTTCTTCTAAGGCTTCATGTTCATTGCAGAAATACAATCTTCCAGCAGCTGATGGAGATGCCATATAACCACATCAAGTGTCCTCTGACTCCTTATGTGCTGGTTTTGTGGCTGATTGAAAAATGAACCCATGGATGAATTTCAAATGTTTCTTTTTGTCTTACTGTACTGCACATCATAATACTGTGCTATTAAAAGTAGCTTTCAAGAGAAAAGCTCAAAAGACAGCACGCTGCAGATCATGTGCAAGTTGTTATAACCCAGTTAGTTGCATATTGCAGTTCTTAAAGGTTCTTAACTTTAGAGACAATGAATGGATCTTATAAAACTGAACACCATCGAAATAACTCATCCATCAGTAATGAAAAAAAGAGAATGATATAATTTCTATTTGTCAGGGTATAATGATGTCACCACTCATTTATCCTCTGCACTTAAAGGTTGAAGCTGTTCAACAAATCTCTCCTGAGCCACATACATCTGTTGCTTTAATGGTGGCTATAGCAAAGCTTTCTGATTAGTTCACACATCATTCATCAGTTAGAACAGAAGGTAGAAGTTATTTTTCCCTACCCACAGTGCTTCATTAAAAAAATAACCTTTAATGAAATAAACGACAGCAGAATCAAGAGATAAATAAGATGAGACACGGTGCCTTAGGAAGTCGCTCTTTGAATAACTCTTTCACTCTTCCCAACTCTTTCTAGAGCAGAGAGAAAAAAGGAGGTATGGGCAGAGGGGGGCTTAACATCTGGCACAAACACAGGCTTTTCTGTGGCTCAGCACTGTGGCTGTTAGTACAACCAGATACATATGCTACGTTGCAAGCCACTTACAAAAGAATTTACAAAGCAGAGTAATTCCAATTAACCAATTCCAACAAATTCCAACCAGGAAGCTGAGCAATTTGTTCAGATTTTCATATGAATCTTTAGCTGAACAATTTTGGTTTTATATACTGTATATGCTGAGAGAGCAGCACCAACCAAAGAGACCCACTGTGCCTCTGCTGCCCACCCCGCAATGCAAATGGCATTCAGCCTTATCTCCATGCCCTATAACACTGCAGGTAGGGAAGGCTTTCCTTGAGGACAGGTGACTGTGACTGCCTTCAGGGGAGGATGAGACCTGATTCCAGATTCCCCATTTTCTATGAGTGTCCTAACCACTAAGCTATCGGGTAGTCAGCATGAATCTAGCCCAAGGCTTTCTCTTACAAGGGACACAAAACTAGTAACTTCTTTTTTGTTTGGTTTTCTGTTTGCACCTCAAGTTGGACTTTTTGTGTATAATGAATCCATTTTATTAGGGCAGAGGTTGAAGGAGGATATTTGTTTTGCCATTTAAAGTAATAATAATAACTACTGATTCAATCCAAATTGAATTCTTTTTCTTCATTTGGTTTGTCCAGCAAAGCAAAACATTAACTTGAGCAAATACCTCAAGTCAGGTATTCATTTGGGAAGCAGTTGCTGCAATTACAAAGGTAGCTGCCCTACCTATTGTATCAAATAGGGTCAGTAGCTTCAGGCACAGTCAGACTGAGGTGATGAAAATAGATGTATTTTCATTTACCTGGAAATGGACCTGGAGCGGCTGCAGGGCCAGTTACAACACTCCAAGGACAGTAATGCACTGCAGTGGGATGGGAAGGTGGGCAGCCCCAGCTGTCCCTCACGTGGATCCCCGACAGCACCCTGAGCTCTTTGCTTTGCTCCCACTGTAGCTTCCAATGTACTGCAGTGGGCACTGCTGGGAGCCTTGTGCACTGATGGCACACAATGCAATCCCATACATGTCCCAGGTTTTGGTCTCAGCTAGACCAGCTTTGCAGAGCCCTGTTCCCATCATCTTAGTGACTTCTCACAGCTGTCCAGACTGCCGGTCAAAGAATGTTTTTTCTTCTCACAGTGCCACCAGTAGCATCAGTACAAATCCTGAACTCAATTTGTTTCCCACTAGAACTTCATCAGTAGTAATTATTTCAGCAGAGAGGAGAAAAATCAGACTGGATACTGACCCCACCATCTATTCAGTGGAAAAGATACAGCATTGTGCTCTAAGCTGCTGACTGCCAGGGCACAATCAGCCCAGAAGCAACCTCGTTTTCAGCAGCAGCAGTCAACAGCTTTGGTATATGGCACTCATCTGCAGCCAGAAAACACTTCCAGGATTTTGCCAACATCCCTGTGACTGTCAACCCTATTATAGCCCCTGCACTGGCTTTGCAGAGCTACAGCAGGCTGTGTGAAGTACACAAAATCTGTGCAAGCTGCGGACGGATGTTCCATTGTTTCATTACTCTGATGCTGGTGTGAACTGATGGGAAATCAGAGCTAGAGGCAGGACCTCTATTATTGACTTTGATGCAGAAGGCAGCAGTCTTGCTTTTCAGTTTCCAAACTGAATCTGCTAGGAGAAACAGTCAGCAGAATCGAACCAGCAGAGAAGCTGGCTATATATTTTGTTTATAGTCTCACTTAGAAAGCACAGTTTATGATCCGAGTAGCAGTAAGGCTGACTGTACAGTTGTCAGCATTCAAAACACTGTTGCTAACTCAGTCCAGGTTCAGTTTTGCCACTCTTAGGAGACGTATCCAGGGAAACCCTTGGTACAGGCTGCCATAGATTCTCCCTGTGTGATCTCACTGGTGAGGTAGGGTTGGGGTGGAGCAGGAGACGAGGTGATCCCATTCACTCCACTTCTCAGGCTGTCACACAGGAAAAGTGTCTCTCCCTGCAGAAGGAGCACAACTGGATCCCCACGTGTACTCTGATGGGCTGCAGTAGAGTGGGACTGAGAGGATGTCTCTGGCACCATTTCCTGCATGAGCAAATAAAGGACAGACAGAGATGTACCCTCACAGTTTGAGCAGAGATGAGCAAAGCCATTACCTAGCCACCTCCCTGAGATCTGTGGTTTCAAGCAGTTGTCAATGTCAGCCTGTGATTGAGGAGGTTTGATGAGTCAAGATGTTATAAACCTTCATCTCCATTTCCTCTGGAGAAAAAAATTTCTCAAGCACATTCATGGCCACAGGAGATGGCCACAACCACTTCTCTCTCCTGAAACATGCAATGAAGTAAAGCTTGCTCGGAATCATCTCACACTTCCTGGCTTTATGAAATGCATTAATTAATCCCACATTAGCATGGGGATGGATTTCCTCCCATTGTGTATCTTCTTCCAGCCATTATTTCTATTCTTTTTAAAGTTACTTAGAAAAAGCACTGTTTCCTATTAATCAGCATTATGCCCATGGGTTATGTATGTAGAGTAGACTGCACACAAATATGATATTCTAACACTGATTGCTCTTGGTTTGCTCCCATTTGTTACCTATTGATTTTCAGGGCTTTGGTATATATGACCATGCATGCAGTTAGTAAACCCCCTGTGTCACAGTGAAATGGCACAGGTTAAACAGTGCAGTGTATTTGTGCCTGGATGTGTGTATGTGCAATCTGTGAATTTCAAGAGCTATAAGCACAAGCTCGCCTGTACAAGATAGGTTTGAAGAGCTGACATTAAAGGTAATATGAAAGTTCAGAGGTGCAAAATAATTTAAATGCACAGAAGAGGTAGCAATAACGTTTCTAAACCCAGGCAGTGAATTATGTATATAAGAAACATTAAAAATGCAAAGCTGACTCTATTTGCATTTGGAATGCCCCCTAGCTGTTACCAAAGAGGAGGAAATTGCTTTATGCTGGATTCAAGGACATACTACTTAGTGCTGTATTTAAGTCAAGGAGGAATATCACTCATTTTTATTCTACCACTTTACTTGGTCTTATGTAATCTGTCTGATAGCGGAGTCAGTTGTCTTACTGTATTTTCTATCACAGAGAGAGAATATATAATTCAATCATTAAACCTTTATTTTCAACCGGTTCAGAGATCCCTCGGAACCATATTCGTGCATGTAAATCATGGGCTGTCATCAGCCCAAGAGGATGGAAATATCAGTATCGGGCTGTCCTTTCCCAAATCACTTTTGAGTAATCACGGGACAAAATTAAACTTATTCACCATTTGGGGAATACGTAGATGATGTGAAACAGTTGAATGACACATGGTTTATTTGCAGGGAGTGGGGGTAAGGTATCACTTCAGGGCAACCAGGATCTAAAACAGGAGGTCTGGTTCATCTAAATGAATTTAAACCCTGCCTGGGAGGAAATTTGTGAGTGAAAATTGCCTTTCTTGGCCCTCACTCCAACAGTAGTGACTGTGAGCTGGACGTCAGCAAGTGGCATGAATAAGTGTGTGAGCAAATGACTCCATCTAAGTAAGGATTTAGGCTTGGACGTGATACTGAGAAAAACGTCTCGTATCCTGCTATCAGGATATTTTAGCTCACAGCATCTGTAGGTTGTCAAAACTGACCTCACCTGATGTCAGGAGAGTCATCTCGGGTGTAATTCTGGAGTTCTCATAGGATCAACTGTTTTTCTGAAAAGACCAGTTACCTCCTCATCTTTTCCCTCTCTCCCAAAGAACAACAACTATTGCATGGGTTTGGTCAATTTTAAACAGAAGGACAAAAGATGGTAGAAGAATTACAGCTAAAGCCAGGAAGAAAAACACTGGAGATTAAATTCAGATATGGGAGTAAGAAACTTCCATTAAAAGAGACATTGATGTGAGTCAGTGTATCTCGCTTAAGGGGCAAAGCAAAGCTGGAAAAGTGAACATCTCCTTAATGAATATCAGAAACATGGGGGCAAGAGACAGACAAATCAGAGGTCATGTGTTGTATCACCCGTGCCAAAAAGAAGCAAGAAAATAAATGAGACTTGCAAGAATAGACTAAAGCCATTAGAACAGGGACGGCTGGAAAGGGAGGGCTGCGCACAGGGATAGAAACTAGCAGTGTGTCTGCAGAAAGCAATGAATACTGGATTCACCAGCCTGGTAATTTCTGTAACAGAGGACTTCTGGAGAAATGGCCTTTGTATGTGTTAGGGGTGAAAGAGTGCCGGATTACACTGTGCGGGGCAGTGTGGAATAACAGGGACAACTGCTCCAGAGAAGTGGTGTTACAGGATGGAGGTCTGAAGCCTGCTCTCTGAGGGGGATCAAGAAGTATCCATGGAGAAGCCCAGAGGAAGAATACTGTTAATGCTTCAGCCTGACATATTTTGTTTAATATTAAAGGCCAAACTTATGCTGACTGTTAAATCGATATCAAATCAAGACTGGAATGTTTTATGATCATGGACAGTGAACTCCCTACTGCTGGAGTCATAAATGATGTCACTTTTCAGCAGTCCTGGGGCTGCCAATATTCAGGCCAGAAATGCCCATTTTAATTAAAAACTTTAATCTTAAACACAAAGCGTCACTTGCTGACAGTGAGAAGTACTCCTTTGTGTTCCTCTTGTGCTTTCGAGGCTCTGTGTGGAGCACGAGACAGTCTATGTCCTGCTCAGCACCATCCCATCCCTGTGGCAAGGCCCTGACTGAAGACAAACCTACTGTCAGAACAAGCTTGATGTAAGAGCTGAGGAGAGCACAGGTCTTGAGATGTGAAGGATGGCATTTGGGTGTGAAGGAATGCCACATACTTGTGTACAGCACACCCCCAAAATACCCTGTGCACTTCAAGCACAGCTTAACTGGGATCGGGAAGTCCACTCCTTTATGTTCCTCCCCAGTACCAAGGAGCACGGTAGCATGTGCTTTAAATCAGTAGTGCTTAGTCTGACTTTGCTATTATTTTTGCTTGGCATGGGCTGGACCCAGAATCCTCTAAAGACAGGTGTATTCTGCATCTGAGTCTTTGAATCAGCCCCCAGAGGATGAATTTTATCAAGGATTTCATAGCCTAGAATGATTGAAATCAACAGAGACCTTTGCCACTTTATTTATGTTGCCCCACTTGGTGAATACATGCCAGTGACTGGGAAGGCTGCACTACAAGGTCATTTTTTATACCTTTTAAAGTGAAGCATTATTTAGGCACATGTCAAAGCTTTCACAGGTCTTAAGGATTAAACATGAGCCACAGGTGTGGCTCATCTCAGGGATGAAAAGGTTTGTTGGCACTGGGGGGGGTTTGAAGTAATGTCTCCCATAAATCCGAAGACTGACTGGAGGCTTGTGAACAGGAATGTCAGGAACTGACTCCCTCTTGCTGTACTCCAAATCTGTGCTGTGGATCCACAAAGACATAGCAACATCAGGATCTCATCACCATAAAGTCCATTCCCAGGTCAGGATTCCCTGCACAGCCTGCGACAGATGGCCGACCACAGCCGAAATCAACTCATCCTGTTCAGTAAACCTTTTCCAGCAGTAACAATCACAAGCCCTCTTCTGCTAGATCAGTCACCTTAGAGAAACAGCAAACTTGGAGGAGATTTCATCAGACAGAAACAATGTCAAGTCAGAAACTTTGCATTACTCTGGTCTAGTAAGCCATTCAAAGTAGCTGAGTAGGGTTATTTTGCTGTTGTGAAACACATCTGCGTTCATCCACCAAAGTAGTGTGAGTAAGGGGGATTTGCTTAGTTTTTTGCCTTCTTCAAACAGACAGAAAATATCCCCTCTGCAAAATTAATGCCTGCTTGTAAGTTCTAAGGCTAGCTGTATCCTTTGCTTTTAAATTTGCCCCAGATCTGTCAAAATTGCTTTCACAAGTGCAGGCTGACATAATGATAATAAAAAAAAAAGACAGTTTCTAATTGGAGTGGGACATACGTTACAGTCGTGTCATTTTACAAGGGGAAAGTGATGTTTTCTAGTTCATATGTTATGATAATTCCCCTTGAGAAATGTTTCTCCTAGATGAGAACTTTGCCTATATGGTGTAGATCATCTTGCAGTAAAGAGATAGAAATATGATGGGAGTTTCCACAACAAGATTTTGTGGAAGAGCTCATAGGTTAACATATTACACATGCTCCATGGAGGGCATTCAACATCTACAGCAAAACATTCCTGGTGTATAATTAACATCTCATTTTACCTCTGCTTTTCAGTTCAGAAAACTGATAAAATATGTTTAGCCAGAAAATAATTTTTGCACATCTCACAAGTAAGGAGTGGAGTTTATTCAGAAATTTAATAAAAAAATAAATCTACCTTTTACTTCTAAGAGCTATTTTTTTTTCCTATGAGCAGGCATCTCTTCCACCTTTGCCCAAAATGATTTGTGCTAGATACCCTTTGACTAAGAACACCGAACAAAATAAGCTGACAATCCAATGCAGTGTGATCCTCCTTATCAATAATATAAGAATATTACTTATAATTACTTTATTTGAAAATGGCAATAACATCCTATTAACCTGGAAATTAACTTTGGACAACTGTTCCTATGAGATAATATATGGAATCTATTTCATTGAAATCTCTGTCTTTATGTGAATAGCTTTTAGCTAATTTTGTTGGCTGCAAATGGGTCCCCCTTATTTCATTTAAATGGAGACAGAATTAAAAGGAATGGGAAGCTTCACCATGAGATCCAGGTCTTTGTCTTTTGTCTGTATGAAAAATCCTTTTCCTCACAGTGTAAAGACTACTCTGTTAAATTATGATGTAGCTTTTACCTAACAAAGTTTTCTGCCTTTCCAGCATTAGCTGCCCTGGTTATGCCAGGAGCCAAGGGCCATGAATGACAGGCAATACCTTCACTGATTTGACCTGGCACTTGCAGATCTGTGCTGTTTTCCAGGTATTTGAATACATTCAATAGCAGCAGCCACAGTGCATGCATTGATCCAGCACTAGCAATGCTGCCAATGTAATCCTGACCTGGTGCTCACTGCACCCTGACTTTTGTGGAGGGTTGGAAGCTGCTCCTTGATGTGAAATACAGCACAAAAACCTCAGTGTTCCTTCTACTTGCAGGGTCCCCCAGCTCTGAATTCCTTTTCTTTCCCCTGATTTCCATTTAGCCAGGCTTTTCTCATTCCCAGTGTCAGGTCAGCTTTGACAATTCACAAGTCATCATATTTATCCTCCAGGGTCTCTCCTATAGCTGCCTATAGGTGGTCTAAACAGGTCATGGAGGACATACTGCCTCATGGTGAACACAGTGAGCACAAGGAAGGCAGTGTGACTACAGCCTTCCCTGCTCTCCTGCTCTCCACATGAGACTGATAATCCCCTTGACTATTACACCATCTAACACTCCAGTGAAGGAAATAATGTTCTATGATCTCCATTCAACAAAATTCTTAAATACCTGCTTAAGATGTATGCCTTGCTGCCTCTGGAGTCAAAAAGATTAGTCATTTACTTGCAGTTAAAACACATGCATGAGTATTTAATATGTTTTAATGGTTCTATATATTCATTTGTCTGTTAAATGGCTGCAGCCCTGGACGTCCCCACTGAAAACAGGATGAAACTCATACATCAGATGCCTTCAGTCCACCAGACTGTTCATAGCTGGGGGAGGGAGAGGAGGGAGGAGGTGTGCTAGTAGTGAGTAAGCAGAGATTTTGTATCATGCAACAATAGGTAGCTATATTTTTTTGTACATTGATATGAAGTACTCATATTGTTATTTCTCTGAAAGAATGATTTGAGGAACTATTATGAAAGGGAAAGCACAGCTGTACTTTAAATGCTGTTTCACTGCTCTCTCCATGCTCCATGTGGTGCAGCAGACCACAGATATGGTTGTGCCAACTCACACAAATTGATAACCTTCAAGATAGACTTTCACCATGTATTTTAATTTTCAGCTTCTGGATCTTCTATATTCTTTAATCTATTAAACAATTTTCATAATATCACCTCTTTAAAATACTGATTTTATTCTGAGCTTTACCAAGTGAACAATAGTCTGGCTATCACTGACCTAAATGAATCCTATTTTAGGTAAATGGTCTTTGTCTATTATTATAGTTCATACTTAATTGCTGAACAGAACAGCAACCAACACACTTGCTTCTATTGGAATAATTCCATTCAGTAGCAGCTTCAAGAGTTATAATTCTTTAGGTTACACCAAGTAGAACACAACATTATTTCACAGCAAGTTGGTCATTTCAATCAATGTACCTGTTAAAACAACCTAACAACCTGCTATATGGTGCAAGAGGCAGCTTCTACAGTGCAGGCACTCAGGGTGGCTGTAGACCTGACTGAACCAACCACTTCAGGTGATTTGATAACTGCTTTGCATTATTAAAGCAGCATGGATAGCTAGAGCATACCAACCAGTGAGGCCCAAAGTAGTCTACCATAAAGTGCCATATGGTTATTTACAAATGTGAATGCAACTTCTATTGAGATTTTAAGCAATTATCTGTTAATGGGACACCATAGAAAGAGCTGTACAGAGTGTTAGTCTTTATTTTAGAAGCAAAGTAGAAAACTCTATCCTTGAATAAGACTGCAATAGATTCTGGTTTCATTGCATTGCTAATGTCCCTTAAATCTGAGCAGTAAGGACCTTCTTAGCAAAGAAGAGATTCACAGTCCGTGCCACTGGACTTTGGTTCTGGTCAAAATATAAACAAATGAACTCACTAGCTGAGACAATGATTTGGGCACCATGTACCCTAAAGTTCCATTCAGAGGATGTCTTGAAGCACATGTACTCATTTAAGAGCTGCAAAATGCTCTACTTACATTAGCTTCAGTGGATTTCTTTGCATACTTTAAGTTACAAGTATGCTGTAGTACTTTATTTTAGCTGAAGGCTATATGTGATGGGAACATCCTATTCATTCTTTGTTGCCATAATTAAACAACCATCACATAAAACCTCTGCCCCCAAAGAGTGAGCTTCAAAACAACAACTTTGTGCTGTCTGATTCTATTTCCAGATACCTGTTTGCACAGCCAGACAAGCCTTCATTATTTATTTTATCCATTGTCTAATAATATTTTAATATTTACAGTCTCTGAAGTGAAGGCTTTCCACACTGGGGCTCTGTCACTGCTCATCCATGGCTGAATTGTCGTTGAATAAAAGGCAGTGGTCTCATCAGCTTCCCTTAAAGAAGGACTGGGACCCCAAGTCAGTCACTGTGTATGAAATATACATCTCCTTAGTTTTCCCCTTGCCCTCTCAGTCCCCCAGTGTGAAATGAAGAAAAGTATTTCCTCATATTTCTCATGTCTGAATGTTATATCACTTAAGCCTGCGTAATAACGTTCTGGAAATGGCTGGTTAACAACTGCCACAGCACAAGCAAGTAGCTTTGATCAATCTTAAATCCTCATCCCTTGACACTTTAATCAAAATAATTTAAAATTCTATTAAGCACAATATGCGGAGCATTAACACTCTGAACCAGTGAGCAGTTAGAGCGGGAACGCTGAGTGATACATCTGAATAACAGCCTTGTTAGAAAGGCTATCATCTTTTGCTCCTTGCTGAATCATCAGCGATGATAGTGGCAATATCACTCTTTCATTGCTAATGTATGGCTCAAAGGATCTGACAAGGAGCTAAATTTCTGATTACCTGGGATAAGCTGCTTTACTGAAGTAAGTAAAATCTTCTGTCCTTTAAGACTGAATTGGGTTCTGGAGCTGCCCATCACCCAGGAGCAGGGGTAGTAACAGGCCAGCCAACATTATTCCTGCTGTGCAATTCTCCAGCCTCCCCAGTCTTGCTGCTACCAACTCATTTCATTCAGATCTGCTGCTCTGTCTTGAGGTTTCTTCTGTTCCTTACTGTTGTGGTTTTTTTTTCTCCATTGTTTTTCTAAACACCAGAATCCAGCATCCCAAAGGACAGAACCAAAAGGCTCATCCACCAGTCACTGGGCAACTGCCATCTCCCAGCACAGTTACCATTTAAGAATTGAAAACACTTAAATGCCTTTCAAAGCTTTGTACTGACTAAATGTTCCAATACTGACTCAGATTTTTTAGAGGATGGGGGGTTTTGTTTCTGCTGGCAATGCAGATGTCCATCTGGAGAATGACAAAGGAGAGTAAATGTTTTGGGTTGATCTTGGCTGTGCCTTTGTGGCCAAGCCCATCATGAGAAGTGCACACAGAAATCACAGATACCCTCACAAGCCCCCTTCCTTTGGACTAGAGCTCTGGTTTTATTTGCGCAATGCCTTAGGCATGCAGATCTGAGGTAAAGCCCGTATCTCAGGAAATATGTGCATACAAAACCTCATTTTTGTTTCCTTGTTTAAAATAGAATGGGGTAGGTTTAGGTGATGTCTCCAGGCCCTTTCAACCTTATCTTCTATAATTCTATGAAACTAAAAAAAAAGTGACACCTACTCAAAAACACAGACATGTTTTTCCTACGACATTATAAATGGGCCAATACTTACACATAGATTGAATCATGAATGGTAATAGAGAGGAATTTCATAAGAAATGAAAGAAAAAGGGAAATTACAATAATTAACTAGTCGTGACAGAAACTGGAGGAATTCCTGGATGCTGTTTGTGTAATGCAAAGAATCCTTTGAAGCAGCAGAACACATTTTCCAAGTCACACTTGGGAAATGTACTTATTACAGTCCTGTGTATATAAAAAAAATTAAAAAAAACAAAATAAGGTTAAGAATAGCTTTGAAAACTCAAAAAACTCACAGGAAAAGGCAAATTAGCTGCTAAACTATCTCAACTATTACATTGCATCTTAGCCACTGGAGTATACAAACAACAATCTCCCTTGAACTGTTTGCAAAGAGCTAGATCAGTGATTGTGATTATTAAATTCAAACCCGTGAACACAGGGAGCTTTTTAGTACAGCAAGTGAAATCATTACTAATTCCCCACTGCCAGAACACATACCTCAGTGTGTGTGTGAGCACAGCCTCTCACGTAGTTTTTTCTTTCACAGTAAGATCTGGTAAAAAGCTGCTTCACTAGGTTTTAAAGCCCACTGGAGGTGCTGTACATTAACTGAGAAGACTGATCAACCCATACAGTATTAAAAAGACATTTGTAGACTCATTTAATCAATAATGTACAGTATTAGTGTGCAATTTAGATCGAGAGAAGACAGCTGTAAGACTATGATGCGTCAGCTAATGAAAATCAGAGTGTGATTCACTTAAGTAGAGAGGCCAAGAGGCAGCTCCTAAGCTGTGGTGGGAATAGGGATGGTAGCGTGCACTCCTGAGCCTCTGAGGCCATACCCCAGAGGAGGATTTCTCCCACAGCAAAGGTCTGAGTGAGCTGTCTCTCATGCAACATCCTTTCCATGCGTATAAGCAGGAAATTTTCTGAGCCACAAAGGCACCAGGTTTCTAAAAGAGTCAGACAAGATGATAAAATTTGACCTTGAAATGTTTCAGAAGTTGACAGCCACCTGGGATATGTCGACATACACAAGCCTGATTTGAAATCCTGTTTGATTTCAAGACTCAAGAAAGAAGGATTTCTTTGTGAAAAGGAGCAAGAAGAGGAAATTCTGCACTGTTCACATGAATTACTCTAAAGCTATATAGCAAACCCATATGATAGCTTTCAGTGCCATTCTACAGAAATGGTTATTCAGTCCTAAGCACTGTCTTTTTCTTAGAGATTTGGACCTTTCTTAATGCTAGAAAACTCACAGTTCCCTTCAGGTGTGAAGTCCACCTTGCAATGGGCCTAGCTGGCCTTGTGCTTCCATTCCTTAATCACTTTTGTGCACTGAGCAAGCTGCCATGCAGGACTGGGAAAGTGTAGAGAAGCAGTGGTTACCTGGGTCACTATCCTTAATGCACTGTGCCTTGGGGTTAAAACCTGCTTTGAGTTGCCCAGGAGTTTCAGACAGGACTGGGACCAGCAAAAGAAGCAGGATTAGATACTTAAAGCTGGCTCTTCTTCCCATCCTCTTTCCATCTACCTCTTTACACCCCAAATATAAACCTCTCAGGTTGTTTAGAACCTATTCACAAGTTTATATAGATTTTCACAGACGTTCTCTACCCAAGTGCTTGTTTCATTTATGAGGCAGATACGTTTCAATGTGCAGAACATGCCAGGCTCTTGGCAGTGACAGTCACTTCATGGATGCACCATCTGCTGCTCTCCGGTGTGACTGGTTACCTACTTTTCATGGCACATTTCTTTTTGCTGGCTGAATGACTCCCAAATCCATGAGGTGCTCTTTGAGAAAGCTGTGTAGAATCTCCTGATGTCAATACTTATGCAAACACATATTTCCATTAGAATAGCCTTGTTCATCTTCATGTTCTCCTATGGAAGTGTGATACTTCTTCTGTCTGCAGTTTTTGCTAGCAGAAGTCTGCTCCTTCCATTTGTAGGGAGGCACAGATAGAAGACTATTTTCTACCACAAGTGCTGAAGAAAGTAGCTGTGATTACAAGATATGAACTGACAGAGAAGGGAGCTTGGAAAAAAGGGAAGACTTTCTGTATTTCCTTAATCTTCTGCATAAATCACCACGTGTCTCTCTGTTGTGCCAAACATCACAACTACCTTAAAGGGAGGGAACAGGGAGGGCAGGTAGACAATGATTTTTCCTGCACGAGAAAGCAGGCATTTGGACTGCTATTAATAGAAGTTCAAAATAATTTGGGGGAAAAAAATCACAATCATAAAATTTCAAGTTTTCTGACATGTTCTGTAATCACTAATTCTTGGTAATGTTCACTGTCTTACTTTACATAAAATCACTGCTGATACAAGTTTAGTTTTATGTAATACCCCATATGGTGGATTCATAAAAACCTTCTACAGGGAATACCATCATAAACTACTATTTTCTGCTATAAAAAATAATCATTAAAGTCCAGACATGCACAAACAAGGTAATCTGCCATAAATTCTGAAATGGTAAAAACACTACAAATGTAAATGTATTCAACTCCCATTGCAATGCATGTAATTTCCATAGCTTTAATAGAAATCCTGCAGTTGCAGTGGTTTGGCGATGGGTTATAAATATAGTAGGAATGAGTCAGCATGCAAATCCCTTCTGTGGAAAACAACTTGGGAGATTTTATAGCCCAAAGCTGTTTATTATTTTGTAAGAACAGTAATGCAAGTTCATGTTCAAAACCTGCTGAGAGAAGAATTTGCAAAACATCCTATTACGGAACAGGCAGGAAAAAAGCTAAGACCTATGTAATAGGACTGCGCTAGAACATTTTCACATCCCCATTTAGCTGATTTTTTCTTTTTCCTCATGTACTTATTAGGCTCCTTGTGAGATTATCACTATGTTATCACTATTATCACACTGATAAAATGAGAGCACAGCTAAGGTTTGGGATTTCATTTCTCAGTTAATGCAACAGCCCTTAAAACTGCAGACACATGGAACAAAAAAGAGGTTTCTGGAAGCTTGCTTTAAATAAAGGAATTGCAATTAATTTTTAAAGATTTGGGTTGGTTTTTGTTTGAGGGTTTTAAAAAAGAAAATATTTTTCTGTTGCTGTGATTAATAATCAGGAGAGAATGTATTTCTGATGCTTCCAGCCCCCTTTATACCCAGCTGACTCAAGCATTTCTGTTTTACATAACAGACTGTAATGAACAAATTCTATAAACATGATCTAATGATGTTGCTTAGGTATACTAGCAAGTGCAGAAAGCTATTTACTTTCAAGGCTGTCTCCATTATGCATTTCACACAGCAGAGAAACACTTTTGATGCCAATGAATAAATAACGAGGCAGGTTCTTCAACTGGACTAGGGCAGAAGGAAATTTCCCAGCCCTCAGTGCCCTGTGCCAAGCAAAGAACTTCTCTGGTGTGGTCCTATACAGTCCAATGCTGGCCCAAGGCCATATGGACACCAGCTACGCTAGCACTAACAGAGCCGGATGCATAGGGCTGCAATGGTTACACCACTCAAAAGCACAGAAATCTGAGCTACTTGGGGCTTTCAGACCTCTCACAAATCTAGGCAGAGCATATGTGTGCACTAACTTTCGTGGATTAGATAGAGCTGTCAGTGTAGCTATAAGGATTACTTTTTTTTTTACCAGGACCATAAAGTTGCTACTGGAAGTGAAAGAGTTTTACCTGTTTACCTGGAGACTGGGAGAACAAAAATAACAATTAGGTCCACATTTATTCATTCATTTATTTATTTTAACATTTCAACTATATTTTGATAGGAAAATGCAAACAAAGTGTATAGATTACAAGGTCAGTTTGCATGGAATGTTGTAGGGTTGTTGTTTTTCAAAGCAACAGAAAATATGATTTTTTGGATCAGTTTGAATCAGTGGGGGCTCATCTGGTTGCTGCAATGCTTGGTCAGAGTTGTCACTCGGGTCTTTCATGTTCCTGCTTCTCTCTGTAGGATGGAAACCTTTGCTAAATTATCCTTCCTGTGCAACCTCCCCATCTACTGATTGGCATCAGGTGAGTCAGATACCCTCAATATACAATGACAGGTATGGCCTCACCTGGAGAAATTCACACTGCAACCCAAATGAAATGCTAAATAAGATTTGCAAGATGCCTTTCAAATGGAGCCAGAAGGAAAAAAATCTGATTAAATTTGATTTAAAGAAAAATCAAAATGTTTGGACTCAAAATGCTCATGTTTTGTTTTCATCAAATACAGTCTAATTTTGACATTTTAGGGCTATTTTGAACATTTTCTTATTTTGAATTCTTAGACTGTCTTGGGAGAAATAGTAGATTTTTTTTGCAAACTGGCTGCGTAATGAAACATCTAAAATACAATTATTCACTTAGTCAAAATGAAGAATATAACTTAGGTCAGCTAGATAGTGAGGAGATATAGAATAATAGAATCACAGAATAGTTAGGATTGGAAAAGACCTTAAGATCATCAAGTTCCAACCCCTGATGTGAAATAAATAATATATATAAATTATCTATATAATAATATCGATAAAAAATGTTTATTTAGATAAAGACAACTGATTTGCAACCCACATATGCAGCAGTCATAGTTATAAAAAGCCAGTTAAGCCCAAATATATAAAATACATGTAAAAAGCCTAAGTTATAAACTTAGCCAGCACCGGAAAACAGTCGTTCCTATGGTATATCTAATTTCCACATTACTCAGAAAAATTATTTTTTTTACTTAAGAACCAGTACAAAATTACTTTTTAAGAACTTTCAGTTCTGATTTTGTTACTGTCTCAGAAGTCTCATGACCATATATCAAATCTAAATAATAATGTTTGAGACTAAAATCAACAAAGGCCACATCTGTAAAATGTATCCAAAGTGAAAGGGGCAGGAAGCCTCCATTTTCTATAAGCAGCTAACCCTGTCTAAATAACCATTATCATTACTGTAATTTCCTTCTCCAGTTTAAAAGAAAGGCATCTTTCCATATGCAGGACAGAGGAAGTAGGAATTTTTCTATTAATAAGAATAACAGGTCTTGGACTATTCCAGTCAAAAGCTGATCCCACATTTAATTATATTATTAGTTTCCTAAAGAACATACTTTCCCAGCAGGAGACAGAATTGCATGAAACTCTATTTTCCCTTGTGGCAGCATGAACGCTGACTAACCCCATTGCTACTAACAGGACAGAGACAGTGCAAGAGCAGAAATCTACATTAAGAGCTGAAAGTCACTAAAATCATTGCCACTCAGTTTCCCACTTCAGCTCCCAAATTCAATAAAATTTTGCCCAAACTTAGATCCATTTTGCACTTCTGCACTTGGCTTATCACAGCCCTGCTGTAAATAAGCACACAAAATCCCTGTTCTAGGGTAATAAAGGACATGAGGACACAAAAAGCTGCAGGTTGAAACAGCTCACAGGTGACATTCTCCTTCAGTTCCCTATTTTCTTCCAGATAGCTGAACCCACAAGAGCTATATGTAACAAACCTCTCTTAGGTCTTTAATTTCTGAACAAAGTCAGTGCATGCTGGTGCTGACATCCAAAACTGCACCTTCCTGAGCAAGTTTTGAGCTAATAGCCACCAACACCAAAACAAGATGAATAGAATAGCAGAACTTCAGTTGTCCTCATCAGATATAAAGCCACATAAAATCCCATATATTTCTAGAGCTTTCTGAGGGTGAAGTAGTCTGCCTGTCTAAAACATTTTAAAAATATAAGGCCTGTAGCCAAATCTTCCACTGCATGAAGCTCTGTCTTAGAGCACATCAGGAGACAGCAAGGCACCTTTGAGCCAGTTTCGACCTTCTTTCCCTATGGTGTCCAAAACTGGTCTGTATTACTCTTGGTTCCTCACAGGACTGCCAGCCTGGTGGAGCACCAGGAGATGTGCCATGCGCTAGCACTGCCTCTACCCTTGACAGCCACACTTCTTGTGCACCTCTTGTAAGCACTGCCCTCCCTCCCTGCAGGAAAGCAGGAGGCAGAGAGCAGAGAAGTGCCACTGCTGCCCTTCTGCCACCTCAACGTCGTCCTGAACCAGGGCCCAGGATACGAGCTCTTCTTGAAAAGTGTAGCACAGGGTGTGCATTTGCAGGAAGACCCACAAAGGTACCTCAGTTACTGACACACTCAACAGACCAGTGCCTAAAAGCTACGCCTACACGTGATGAAGCAAGATGCCCAAGGACATTTCTCTTGCATAGGTGTAGATAAGGTCACCCAGAGGTTCCCTGCAGATGTGGGTGTCCTGGGTTCAGCAGTAGCAGTCATGTTTCTCCTTCTTGGTAGCTGGTGCAGTGCAGTGTTTTGACTTTCAGCTCGGGAACAGAGCTGATAGCGATGTTTTGGTTTGGCCAAGGACTTTGTGAGGCTCATGCTCTGCCAGGGAGGAGGGGAAGCCAGGAGGAAGCAGAGACAGGACACCTGACCCAAACTGACCAAAGAGGTATTCCATACCACAGCACGTCATGCCCAGGATGTAACTGGGAGTGAGCCGGAAGGGTTGGGAGACTGCGGGGTTGGAGGAGGTATCGGTCAGAGCTTGGTCAGGCTTGGGGGGCAAGTTATCAGTCAGCTGGTGCTGAGGTGTTGTATTCTCTTCCCTTGTTATTTCCTTTATCATTATTATCATTGGTGGTAGCAGTAGTGATCTGTGTTATACCTTAGTTACTAAACTGTTCTTATCTCAACCCGTAGGAGTTGCATTCTTTTCGATTCTCCTCTCCGTCCCTCCGGGAGTAGGGGGAGGGAAAGAAGGGGGGGGTGAGTGAACGAGTTGCCTGACTGGGTTTAAACCACTACAGTGGGAATGGCAAGACATACTCAGAAAGGTCTTTGGGGATTCTCCTTTTAGGGTCTGTTATTAGCCCTGCTACCTGTTAATTCCACACCTTTCCAGTGCAAGAGACTTCAGCAGAAAGCAGGCATAGACATGAATCTGTCCCTTACAAATATAATCTCAGTTCTCTGAGCTGGGCTCCATGAGCCATGATACTGTGGCTTAGCAAATCAGCATCTGAAATTGGCAGGTTTCCACCACCAGCTCACATGTGTGTGAGTGTTTTTTCAGGCTTGTGCAACAGAAGTTGTGATTTCTCATTTCTTTCCTCTTCCACTGGATCATAATTTAAGATCCATCATTCAAGACTGCCTGATCTTGATCCACGTCCATATATCACAGAGAACATTAAAACCTGACCTTTATACGCAGGATAATAAATACCTATGAGTCACTTACAAGGTAGTAACTCACTCTCACAGTTCAGCAGAGAGTAAAGGCTGAACCTCAACATGAAAACCTTCAGTTGCTGCCAAATATGAGGGGGCTTATAATAATACTTTTACATTGGTAAGCCAATAAAGAAGGCTAAATGTATTTCAGAAGTGTGATGATACATTAGCAAACAGAAATGGAGCTGAGCAGTTGCCAAAAAAATGGAAAATCCAGGATGCTGCAATCTCCACCTGCATAATTCAAGGAATTACTGTATTTGTCCTAGAAGCCAGCTGGGTCGGTCTCACTTCAACACAACAGGCAGTGTGTCAGCCAACACAGTCATCTGCCAGCTTCTTCACTTTTACCATCTGATACAGCAGCTGATGCACTGACATTGTTACTGTGAAATGGGGAGTGGGTTTGCAGGGCTTCTTGCTTCTCAAGATCTGCTTTTTGACACTGGAGTCACACCGGTGGGCAGTGTGAGGATGGCTTTTCTGTGGGGATGGCTGATGCATGGCTGGTAAGCAGCCAGAGGGAGTCGCAGGCAGTTTCAGCATCTGCAGCTGTAGCCCTCAGACCAAAAGGAAAGATGAGCCTTGAGGTATTTTTAGGCTTCCATCATGAAGCACTGTCTGTGTGGGAGGGCACAGGCATAACCTTTAGAACACAGCACAAGAAGAAATATTATCATGATTTAAAGGGTTGACATCCGATGGCCAGGTCTCTTGAAACTCTCTTCCACCTCGATAGCTATAGTTAATATTTATACAGAGAGCTCTTGAATCAAAGAAGAGGAGGGGAAAAAGAAGCCTTGATGATGTAATTTCAGCAGCCAAGAACACCCAATACAATATTTTGTGCATTCATCAGCACACAATTTTAATGTGACATTAACATTCTTCCCTTTGCACATTAAAAGGGACCAAGAAGCAAGAGGGCACGGACAATGCCTCTTTGCTCTCCAATGCATTTCCCCACCTTGGAAGCAAGGCAGTGGCAACAATGGGTACATGTCTTTTGTGCCACCTGAGCCACCATTTTTCTATCTTGTTCTTGTTCATGCCATGCAAATATGAGCTGAGATCACCATACTTTTGGCAGGAAAGTGGCAGAGGGGGAGTTACTGCTGCTCGCCTAGCAGTGAATTACAGCCTTTTGGCTCATAATTTATACTATCCTGAGAGGAGACTCAAGGAAAATTAATTTACATAGCCTAGAGAAAAGAGTGCTAAGGAGCCCCTGTCACAGGGGGCTCACTGGTGTAAATCTTACATACCATGACCAAAATCAGAGGCATTATGAAAGGTTTATAAAGTAAAAGTGGACTTTGGTTCACAGTCCCTAAATACTAACAGCAAAGCACTTGGAAGGACAGGAAATCTTAATTTCTGGTATGGGGACAAGGAAAAGGAATAGCACAAAGCGAACAGAAGAACCCTGAAGTGAGAAAAAGGGAAACATGTTCAACGAGAAGCGTCAATGAGATATTGGAATGACCTGCTGAGGGGGGACACAAAACCACGTCTGGTTTGTTCCTTTCATTACTGGCCAGGGAACCTAGGAAATACTCAGAGAATTCAGCGTTGACTAAGCCACATGAGGCAGGCCACAACGCCAGTCTTCCCCCTTGACTCACAGCAGAGCTCCTTTTGCCTGCCCATAAGGGCACTTGAGGTCCTTGCTCATAGATGCCACCTGGTTGCTAAGCCGCAGGCAGCAGCGAGCAGGAACAGCATGCTGGCTCCTCTGGGCTATGGTGCTCCTCTCAGGACAGGGACCACAGGAGAGATTCTGCCTCCTCTCAGATTGTTAATCTGCACTGCCTTTGTGCAGAAAAAGATAGGCAGAATCTTTCCACAAAGAGCAATTTTTTCACCCCAACAGTTTCTTTTCCAGCAGCAAGGTACAAAATGCACCTTTTCTTCCTGGAGCCTTGAGCTGATTATTTCCTTCTGTGAGTGCCTTGCCTTCATTCTGTCAACAGTCAGGTGGCCTAAGCAGGCATCGTTTTGAAAAGACAGCCCCTGGCATTAAGAGGTAGAGACATTAATGGAGAATTTTGCTTCATTAAGTAGCCCATAAAATTAGGAATCATTGAACACCAGGGGTAAGAGACCACAATTAGTCAACATTATAAATGCCTGGTTTCACAAAGGAACATATAAAGGTTTTAATATAGCTCTACCTGCTGATCTGCTGGATGTGAACTACTCTCACTTGAGCAGGATCTTCATTCACTACACCACAGTAGCAAACCTCTTTGAATTAGAAAGGGCTTATTATGCATCTCAGTGATAGCACTGAGCATATTTACTGAACTGTAATGTGAGAAAGCCTTGGCAGGGCTGCTTTTGGACTCTACCAAGCTGGTGCCTCTCACGATACAGAAACTTTTACAGGAAGATGTCCTTGTAATCTCCTGCCTTAGGAAATTCTGTAAAATCCAAAAATGAATGCAGTGCAATTTGTTTCCCTGAGACTGAAAATATAAACACTGTGAAACAGAACCAAACAATGAATAAGACTATAATGTACATGTTTTTCAGTCTCCAAAAGTCAGCTTTTTCAGTGGTCCAGAGAGTGCTGTGCTTGATGCTTTCAGCAACGCCGGGAGAGTGACAAATATTTAATTAGGAATAATCACCTTTTCTTTTTTTTCCTTTTTGGTATCACAGAACTTATAATGACTTTGCTTTACTCGAGTAATTTCACCCAAAAAATATCTAGTCTGTCCTGCTGGAACAGATGTCTATGCACACAGTTCCATCCAATGCAACATAATGTAGCTTTTTTGAAACTAGTGCAATATCTATTTTCCTTTAATGGCACATGCTCAGTACTTAAACAAACCTCAAAAATCATTAGCATTCATAATTCATTCTCTATTCATTCAAACTCTGTAGTAGCCTTGCTGGGCTACCCACTCTTTTTGTAAGATGGGCTGCTCTATCTGCTAGCACCCCTGCCTTCTTTTAAGCATCTAATGCAAAATAATAATGATCTTACAAACACAAACAACATATACAGCATCAGAGAAATAGTTATAAAGCAGTAAAGAGAAAATGCAGACATTCCTTTTCTAAGCATGTTAGCCCTTTCCTATTCTTCTCTTCGTTCTGTAAATTAACATTTTTTGCAGATAAAAAAGACAAATTCATAAATTACTGCATTTGGCAGTGGAATGTAGCAATGGTGGCAAGGCACAGCTGGAGAGCTTGAAATGTGGCAGCTTTCTTCAAGGCCATCATTTTCCTGCTCCTTTGGGAATCGCTGCTAAATGTGGCTACTGCTAATGTAATGAATATGAATCCATGTAAATCTCAGATGTGGAGCTGGGAGCTGTCCCCTCACAGGCAAAAAGGGAAATTTATTATTTTCCTATGCAGATTTTGTGAGCGTGCATGTGTATATAGCTGTGACCTTCCTTCCGCAGCTCACCTGCTCTTAAATACCCAGGTACTGCCGAACTTCCCATTTTTCATTCTGCGGCAAACCACCAACATGCACTCCCTCCCTTTTGAAGATGCCTGGCAGAATAATACACCACCTGTTCAGCCCCCATTTCTACCCCCCTCCTTACTAATTAAGCTCTGAAACTGTTTCCAAACAAAATTGGATTTCTTTTCTTCTGCTCCCCCAGCCTTCATCCCCTGACTGCACCTCCGTAAACATTTTTGATTGGCCATGAAAGGCACAGAAACAGCCACAAATAAGAGGACCTGTCACTTCAGCCAAAGTCATTAGTGCTGCATGGAGAAAGCTGGCTGGGCTCATACTGAGTGACTGCGTGACATGCCCAGGGATGGAGAGCAACAGAGAGGGTTCCTAACCTGTATCCAGAGGGGTCTCAGAAAGGATGGGGTGGATAGGAAAGAGCTGCTTGACTTCCCTGCCCTGCAAAGGCTACAGGTTGACTGACTCATCAGAAAAGCAGGACATCTGAGTAGCTAACAGACATTTTCCATAGAGGAGGGGGCTGTGTGAGGTATGTGTGTTCTGAGTTTGTTTCCACCACAGAACAGGCAGTTGGAATTTTAATCCATGTAGCTTTTGCCTCCGTGCTCATACAGTGCCTCACACAATGGGTCTTTGTCTGTTGGCACAGTACTACTGCAGTACATACCATAAATAATAATTGAAATAACAGTTATAAAGCTAAGATTTTTTTTTAATGGTCTCTAGAGCTGGAAGTTGTTTCTGGGCAATTGGCATTTTTGAAAATCAGGTCACCTGGTTAGGTTCCTAAATTCTGAATGCAGAGTCTTATTTTACCATTCATTTTCT
Organism: Pezoporus occidentalis; assembly: GCF_034315485.1. Taxonomy (NCBI): domain Eukaryota; kingdom Metazoa; phylum Chordata; class Aves; order Psittaciformes; family Psittacidae; genus Pezoporus; species Pezoporus occidentalis. The sequence goes on along the minus strand of NW_026914319.1, from coordinate 905,993 downwards.
TTAAAGTAAGCCTCCAACTTGGCTCATGTAGACAAATATGACGTGAGGGAAAGCAGTGGAAACACTTGTCAAAATAAACCAAGAATAATCATTGGATTCCATTCACAAGTTTTTGGAGAGAAAATATCAGGCCAGCCACCAAATAAGAACAGTTTCAGCCAAGATCTACAAGTAGAGGGACATTGTTCTGCTTGACAGTTCTTCACCAAAGTGATTAACAAGCCTGACTGATGACCCTTTGGGCTCAGATGCACAGTTAGGGTATTGCACATCAGCTGAGCTATCAGCACACTTCCTATGTGCGTGGCCTTGCAAATATAAAATTATGTGACTTGGCTTCACCCCCTTCACTGGGACTAATCAAAGTCATGTTGTCTTATATTTGCTGTCACTAAAACCATTCATGTGGCTACCACAGGCTCAGTTGTGGCCCTGCAAACAATACTGGAAACTAATTCAAGCAACAGCCTGAGTGCTGTTTGGATTCATATAACCAAAAGCAGAGTTCCTCCTAAAATGGTCTGGGTGCCATCCACCTTCTAAAGTGCAAGTCTTAAAGTCAGAGGAATTGCACCTGAGAAGTGCAAATCTTTCTCTCCTGATTATGAAGGGAGCCAAGTTAATCACCTCACGTAACTAGACTGGAAGCAAATAGTGCTAGCTGGTGCAAGTCCCATCCCATTTACTTGAGCTCTCCGAGAACCGCTTTATCCTCTAACTTGAAAGTTCCAGTTTGGAGTCCTATATCCCAGTTCATATGCAACAGCAGAGCCACATATAAAAAAGTGTCCATTGGTTCAGTCCAGGAAGAAAGTGCTTACTGGGTTCAAACTACTCCAGGGAACCCCACCTCTCTTTTCTTTTCTGGACTAGGGCAGAATTGAACTAGTGACCAAAGGAGAGGCCATGCAAAGGTAGTCAACTACAATAATCTCCTCTAATACATTTCACAAGAAATTTTATTAGTTTAGCTAGTATCCTGCTCTGCTGCACTTCCAAGCACACTAATTCATGGTTCTGCCACATCTTGATTCAGAAGCCAATGTGATCAACTTCAGCTAATTACACATCCAACTTGTGAGTTTCTAAAGGGGTTGCACAGAGCTCATGTTACCATGTATAGCTGGACCATTGATGGGAAGCAGGGTTTTGGCAAGAATATTCTGTGTGTGAAAAAGTATGATGATAATTTCACAGCAGAATTTGGTTTTAGTGTTTGTGGATGTCAGGGTTTAAACCAAGCCGGTACCTCAGAACCATGCAGCCACTCACTCGCTCTCCCCCCTTCCTCCCCCTGCTCCCAGAGGGATGGGAAGGAGAATCTAAAGAATGTAACTCCCACAGGCTGAGATAAGAACAGCCCAGTAACCAAGGTATAGCATAAATGACTGCTGCTACCACCAGTAATAATAATGATAAGGGAAATAACAAGGGAAGAGAACACAACCGCTTGCCACCGCCTGACCGATACCCAGCCCAACTGAGCAGTGGTCTAGCCCTTCCGGGTAACTGCCCCCAGTTTATATACTGGGCATGATGTGCTGTGGTATGGAATACCTCTTTGGTCAGTTTGGGTCAGGTGTCCTGTCTCTGCTTCCTCACGGCTTCCTCTGCTCCCTGGCAGAGCATGAGACTCACAAAGTCCTTGGTCGGAGTAAACGTTACTGAGCAGCAACTAAAAACATCAGTGTTATCAGTGTTGTTCCCAGGCTGGAAGTCAAGACCACAGCACTGCACCAGCTACCAAGAAGGAGAAAAATGACTGCTACTGCTGAACCAAGGACAGTGGACCTACTTCTGCTTCTGCTGAAATTAATAGTGAAATTGCCACTGCCTTCAGCAGAAAAACAACCAAGGTCTTTATTCCACAGAAACTCTAGCAGTAAAATACAAGAAATTCATTTTAGTTATTATATTTTGGAAGGCTGACAACAGCTGCATGAAGAACTGAACCTGCATCTCCCAGGGAGACACATAACACTTAAATCACTAAGCCATTCCCTTTGATGTCCATGTTGTATTATAAAATTAATCTTTTGTAGCAATTAATTAGAGTAGTTATGAGGAAAGTCATGCAGTCTGAGGCTCACATTTATTGCTCAGTGTGGCCTTGTTTGTTTAGTCAGATTCCCTTAAGCCATTAATAGAGCTGTATGTTAATTTCCTTAATGCTTCTGATCAGCATGTTCTGAGTTACAACTCCACTAGGGCTTCATAGATTATCCCAATACATAGTACAAGTAAACAAGAGATACTACTTCCCTCTGCATGTCAGTCTCCCTGGATACCCTAATGAGATTACATCTACACCAGTCAAAATTGTTAGAGATAAGCAAATGAAACTCCTTGAGCTGTGACTGACTTTTCTGGAACATTCAGCCCTGAAGAGTTTAAAAATAAAAAGTTGCCTGGGTTTCTTGCTGAAACTGTGAATAAGTAAAGAAAGCGAATACATTCTTTAGCCAGATTTCTTTTCTCCAAAGGTATTTCTCAGGAAATGCTTGAAAAGCTCAGTAAAGCACAGTCCCAATTTTCTTGAAAGGAAGTGAGCTAAGAGTAAATCTTGAAAATGACAGACCTAAAAACTGAAATGGAATTTATTCAAATGTCTTTCATGTCTAATGCATAAAGCCTGGTTGCTCTATCAAAGTTGCTTTGAATCAACCCTAGGTGCTTAAGCATGTGAAAAACCCTAAGCTCATGTAGGAAATTTTGAGCTTATGTATGTAACTTAACAACCGGTCCAAATCTCTCACTGGTCTCACATTCCAGTAGTGATATGGAAACAACCAGGCACTTGTCTCAGGATGCCAGAGAATGATAACTACATTTGTTATGCTTGCCTAAAGGAGTCAGATAATGGAAAAATGAAACATTACTGTGCTAAAAATAAAAAGTACTGCACCCCTCAAAAACAACCGAACAAAAAACAATCCCCAGACCAAAATGAGTGGCAGTCACTACACAGTGTCTGCTTAATGCACTTGACTATGTATGTTTTCTTCTTCAGATTCTACAGCAGCTACTCACAGATGCAGAACTGGAGGAATGATCTTCAAGTCCTTCATTTCTGCAACTCAGACTGGTAAAAATGGCAGCCTGAGACTGTTTCAAAAAGCCAGGAAGCCCTTGGAACAACATGTAAATGGGAGTTTGAAGGCTGCAAATCTCACATACAGAGAGATCAAGATTTCTCAGGAGGCAGGAGCTCACGGTGTGGACAATGGGCGAGACCAGGGCAGGCCAAGCCCTCCAAGCTGCATCAGGCACAGCACTATGGTCCCCAGCATGGGATAACTGACTTTCTCACAAAGCGTTTAGCCACTGGATCTATGCGTCTCTCCCCATCTCCTCAAAACCGGCAAGTCACCCCCCCAGTTGAATAATCTGAATGTCCATTGACATCTCTGTCACGGTTTATACCTGTGCAGCTCAGCATTACTTCTGAGAAGAGGTTTGGTCCTTAAATATCTCTTCTTTGTTGTGCAGAGTACTAGCTCTTTAAACAGTCTTTTGTCTTGGTGCTGATTAGCAAAAGAAATCATAAGTCAGTGTCTCCTTCTATACGCTGACTTCTTTATTATTTACTATGGGCGGGGAAAGGGGTGTTTGTCTTGAAAATGGCCTCTTTTAATTTTTCTTTCTCTTTTTTGAACTCCCCCCCCCCCAAACCTGAGCTTCCTGTTTAGGGTCAAACTGGTTAAACCTTATACTCTATAGGTATGTATGTCATGTATATCCACTGTAGTTCAAAGCCACTGTCTTTCCACCAACTCTTTGGAAGAGGCTGCACTAAAGAAAAGCTGTGGGATGCAGAACCTACTATTGAGTAGTTCATTAAACTCTTGAGATCTTTGCTCTACAGATGAACCTAGAGGAAAAAGATGAGACGCGTATCCTGAGAGAAATGGATATGTGCATGTCAGTGGTGTATCAGTTTCTAATCAATATTAAACCTCTAAATGCCAAGATCAATAACAGCTTCAGGGTTATAACTGTCACATAGTTTCTCAAACATATGGGTCAGTAATGATTTTCGCTTTGTGTTCTTTATGTTTAGCGGATGAGGAATCTCTACTTTCATCTTTAATATTTTCAATATTGAAATTCATATATACTCTAATGATCAGATGTCAGGGCCATGAGTAAGATCACCCTTTAGCTTAACAGACAATAAACACACCACAAAGATCCTACACTCTTTCCAAAACATAGTTCTGCAACGATGAGTTGATGTGGAGTCAGGGACTCTTTTCAGTAATGGAATAGGTCAATAGGTTTTGGTTTGGGAAACTGTCTGCCAGCAACCAAAGCCATACTGCAATGGCTCAGCATGATCCTTAAATGGGAAGAGTTGTTCTGTATCATTTTGTCTCCTGCACCTTAAAGAATAGCTGGAAAATTGTCACTGCCTACAGATCCTCAGCAATATGACAGCTCCGAGAGCACCTGACTGAACCAACCACTTAAGAATTCTTTTCACCTATGATTTTTCATCAGGAGATATTGATTCCCATCATTTCACAGACAAGTGAAACAATTGCATTTCTGGTGAAGCTTTGTTGTAGTTGCAAAGATATAGAAATGGGCAGGGTCTAAACAAAAGCATTTGAACTCTCTTTGAGTTCAAATATGAAGTTTGACTGGATAATGGTAATTGTTGGACTGTCTTAGAGAAAAAATAAGTAGTTCCATTAGAAAGGGAATGGGTTACAAAGCCTCAAGTTTTTCAGCTGTAGAAACTTGGACTATTCACCCAGGAAACTGGAAGTACTATATGGGTTTTGCTCATTAGATGTAATATTCCTTGAAGTCTAGGTATGGGAACGTGGAGATGCAGTGCACCCTCATGGAGAAGTGACAAGCGTTTCTGTAGTGCCCCCAAAGCAGAAAATGAAATGAATGTTATGTATTTCTTCCCTGTCTCTGCTCTCATTCTGATAATAGTGTGGCTGTGAGGGCTCTGTTTTGTCACTGTGTACAATCTACATACACAGCTTGAGAAAAAGCCCCACACAGTAAGATCCCTGCCAAATTATTACCCTCAGTGCCAACTGCTACACAGTGGAGAAGATAAGACTTCCTTTATTCTGCCATGTCCTACCATGAAGGCATGGCCCAGCCTTTGTTTTAATTAATCACACTCAAATTTGGATTTAAAAATGAGCAATTTTTAAAATGGAATAATACTTTAATATAACTGATGTATGCATGGTAGAAGCAAAGATAATTGCTTCTATTAATTGTTTCAATTAATAAATATATTACAGGAAAATGGACATGATCACCCCCAGAAGTGGGCAGATCTACAAAAATGAACAGCTCTACTTTTAATGAAATCCTTCTTTATCTTTCCCTTATATGTGAGGTTTTGTGAAAACTAAAGCTCCCAGGAATGTCTGTAGGCGACTGGTTTTGCTCAGTTTAAAAAGTGCTTCTCTTTGTTGGCATTCAATGGTTTTACAAGAGAAAATAATGAAAACAAGTAAAACCTGTAACCATCCCCAGAGGGACAGAAGTCAAACAACAGAAAGCTGATGTCTTTGAGCTAACTGAGCCACAATAGACAGGTCTTAACGCAGTAAGACATTCCAGAGACTGCATTAGGGACTGTCAAACCTGCCTCACTAACACTAGTTAAGTAAGAGACAGGGGGATCTTACTGTTTGGATCAAAGCTTTTCTTGTCCGGATGAAAGATCACATCAGCTTTGAAAGAAAGTTCCAGATGTCTATGGGAAAAATAAATAAATAAAAATTTCCTCTTCCATTCAGCTTGTTTTCCAGCAAATTTTGAATTACTTTGTCAAGAAAACAAAATAATATCCCAGCCGGAGAATGTGCCAGATGTTTCATTTAAAAACAACGTGAAGTCAGGAAGGTGGTAGCCAACTTAGAGGGACTGTTTGATCCTTTCCCAAGATTCCATTATTTCTGAGCAAGAGCGATATTAAATCATTCACTCTAATCAGTTCTCCATTTAAGAACAAGCAATCTTTATAAAAACGCGTCTAACTGTGGTCTCCTTCATACAGGGATGTCATGGCATCAGCATGTAGTGGGTGATATAGCAAACCAGATCTAGGAATAGTGACCTTACTATGCTGCAGCTCACTAAAAAGGCTGCAGGGGTTATCAACAAAATGACTTAATAGTGTTCCATAAAAAGTTATGTGAATAGTAAATTCAAATACATTTGGTGCCTTAGTGGATCAGAAAAACTTACCGGAAAACAGTCTCTGACACCATGTTCATTGGCTCATCCATTTTAGAGAGCATATAGATGAGCTGATTGCTTTAGACATTAATACACGCAAGTGCTTCGTTGCTAGCAAGGAGCAGATATATTAGGGAACATGAAAGAAAAGCAGTCAAACATAGACTTGGTTTGGCAATAGAAAACGCACACTTAGTGTCAGTGAGCATTTTGCCAGGGTAAGGCTGACTCATCCTCTGTTTACTTATCATAATTCCTCGCATATGCTTGTGTTGTGAGTGAGAACACAGCCGAAGACGTGAGCTTCTTTGTTAAACAAGTGGATCAACAGTCTCAAGTTATTTTAGCATTTGTTGGGAAGGATTTTACAGGCCCTTAAAAATGCAAGATGCCAAGAATAAATTGTTAGAGCAAAAAAAAGTGTATCAAAGCCTAGGCTTTGAAATATGAAGGTTTGCAGCTTAGGAAAAACACCCAATAGCTGTAGTCTGCTAGTTCAAGAATGAACTCTTCTGTACTGTACCAACTACATTACATTCAGAAAGTTTTGCCTCTGACTGCTATGACAGTGGCATTATTTAGACTCCCTGTGGAAACGTATTTCCCACAAAGATGAGTTTATACCAAAGGCAAAGAACAAAGTAGCCCAAGTTTTGATGAAGTATGGATTAAATCTGAGGTGTTTTCCTCAGCTTCTTCTCTCTGAGATGAACGGGAGGACTATGTTCCCTCTTAGATTAAGAATTCACCTGTGTGCAGTGATCTTGCTTAGACACAGATCGGTATGCCAGAGGCACATGCTGAAAAGTGTGCCATGGAAAGCACACAATGTCTCAAAATACGAGACCTAAATTTATGGTTCCTTTGAGCTGTGTGAGCATTAAATATTTGGATGAGAAATGTGCAGTACAAAATCCTGATTTTCACATTATTTTGAAAAGAAACGAGCTTTCGGGTACTGTGAACACTTGTTTATACAGCCTTACTGCTGCTCATTTTTGCTCTGATTTAAAATTGCAGAAGCAGAAGTAAAAATATTCCACCCTTTTAAATACCAATAAAATGTGCGAATTATCTTCTAAATAAAAAAAAGTCCATAAAATAACAGACTTGGAAATTTTCACATAAATATTCTGCTGTAAACAAACCAGTTGACTGAGCAAAATAAATTCATAAATTTAGGGGAGAACAACAGCAGAAAACAATGAGCTTTCATTCCCTTTGGAAACCAAAGTGGATAAATAGGTTTAGTCATTTCTTTCCCAAGAGAGGCTCAAAGCGTGCATTTTTTTCAATGTAAAGTGCAAGGAATTGCATTGCGTTTTGAATTCCATCTTAAAACTAATTAAAGGTTTGATTGTGCCACTTTCTCTGTGTTGGAATGCACTTCAATATCTACTCAGCTTAAGGCATGTGCTGAAGGAGAACTACTCAAGCACTTAACATCATTAACTGTGATTTTATGTGCTTTGCTGGACCTGGGCCAAAATGTATAGAGCATATTACTCATCTTGCAAGTGAATGACAAAAATTAATGTCATCGAGGCAATTAATGAAATGGATTTACTCCAGATCTAGGTTGCTGTATCTCAGAGCAGCCTCCTTTTCATTTAATTGAAATGTTCAGGTTAAATCAGATGCACAGAGTTATATGGAAGACGTCAGATTTTGTTTAGAAAGACACAAAAATAGCATCATTAAAATGTATTTCGAGGCCAGGTTAACTAATGGGGATATTTAAAATCTGTTTAATATTCTTTCCTGTCCATGCTGTATTTTTGTTTGTTACTATATTTTAGGTTAATGTCACTTGCAATAATTAGTTGCTTAGTATTTTGATTGCAAGCAGCCAGCTAAAAGACCAAGTGACAATCCTGATCCCCGTTTACCAGTAAGGCTTCCCGCCTCACAGGTTTCTGAAGCAGGTGCCTAAAAAGCTCTCTTAAATAAATATCTCATGCCCCCATGTGGTTAAATTGAGAGATTGCAGAGTAAATCCTGTGGAGTTGCTTTTCTGTTTCTTTCTATTTGCGTACAGCACTGTGTGCCCAAAGAAATAATGATAACCAAATTGCATAACAGCCTAATTTAGATATTTTATCAATAATGAAATTATACATATAAGTAAAATCTAGAAAATGCTGAGTTGTTTTAGGCATTACCATGGCCTAACCTAGGATAGAGTGCACAAAATCTGACAAAAACTGCTTCACATTAAACTGCAGTATATACTGCATTGCCCAGTGCTTAGGAGGGAACTAGCTAAAACCTGCTCATTAATGTCTATGCATCTTGGCGTTTTAGGTATAGTTTAATTGAAAATACACCCCGAAGATAGAAATTTATATAAATCAGTAGATCTAGTGTCAAAGAGGGGATGTGTGGGTTTTTCTCCTGTACAAATGTCCTATCTTAGGAGCTTTGACAAAGCGGATATCATGATAGATTTTTGTAGTATATTTCTTCCCATCCCAGGCTAAAGAATAAGAAGAATGATTATCAGCATCACATCCAACATCTGGCTCTTTACAACAAAAAGAAACAGAAGGCAAAGTTTTGGCTCCTCTTGGCCACAGATATACTTTTTGACCTGTAGTAAAATCCCTGAAACTTGTACTGAAGGATATTAGTAGAGACACTGAGTTTTTCTAAATGCCAAGGTCAGTTACTTCCATCAAAATCAAAAGCTTTAGGGCATCCCCTACCTCTCTATGTTTTTAACTCTCCTAAGCAGCTCCACAGCACTGCTGCCAAGTTTGTGATGCCTCTGCTCTCAGTGCTCGGGGTACAATGGGTAGATTGTCCAGCTGAGCTGACTGTTAGACACTTATATTTATTTATTTGCACTAAGTAATTGGCAGTTACTTGTTGAGCAGAATATGGCTGTGATGCTACAGCAGGCTAGCACATGACACTTAAATTAGCTACCTACTGTGCTCATCCCCTTTTGCTGTGATTGCCTCCCTGCCATACTCACAACTAATCAAATTAAGGGTTACGTCCATCTGTTCTGAACCAAAATCCATGGCACAGCGTTAGGGTGGGATTAAGCCCAAGACCTGCCTCCTGCTCTGGCCTGGCATCTGCCTGTGATGTATCACGCTGACCTCCCCTCAGCCTTCTATTACAGTGACATCCTGTGCAAGAAGCTGGTGAGGTTAACTTTAATTGAGAAATTAATATACAGCAGGGGGGAAAGAAAGAGAAAAGAAAATATGTGAAAGTGGGAGTCATACAGCTGTTTGTCATATAGAGATGTGAAATTGGTAGTCATTATGCCCTCCTGCATCTGGACAAATAGTTTCTAAATTAAACAGTCTTTAAAGAGACAAAGACAGGCAAAACCAGAGCTTCCTCCTTTTGCCCCCAGCTTCTGGCAGCCTGCTCCTAAAGAATGATTGTAATTCTACAAAAACAAATGCAAGAGTATAGGGAACTACATGATAGAACTAGGTGACTGTTATCAGTATCTCCAGTGATGTACTGTTGTAAATAGAGAAATAAACAGCTCACTACTGTAAAAAAATTACAGGGCTCTAAATCCACCAGGGGATTGTGGTGATATCATAAACTATAAGAGCAAAAGCTCAAGTGGCCTTACGCAGTCACCACAATCCAGCAGAGGAATTATAGCCCTATAACTCAAGATTTACTTAGTTCTTACACTTTACAGAGCACAGAACTGAGCTTTGGATCAGTGCCCTGCACAGACTGTCCAGGTTTGATCTTCTCCCCCTGCTCTTTGTCTCTTACTCTCTTCCTTCACAGGCACCGTACACGGCTCTCATCGTTCCTAGCACTTGCCTTACAACAGCCACCGAAGCTCCTTTGCTACAGGACTGATTTTGTCTCTAATAAATGCGTGCAAGGTTCAGGGAACTGAGCAGCAAATAAACTGACTTGGCATCTGAGAAGGATTTTGGGGGACACTGTCTTACAAAACCTCCCTCCAGTACATGCTTATCTGATGCCCAAACCAATATGTCAAGAATTACAAAATGACTTTTCGAGGCCATTGGCAGCCCATCCCAGAAATGCTGGGCACTACAGGTGACTCTTAGCAGTAAATGTTCTTTATTCATGAACTAAGGGCATACTGTGAAACAGTTGTGAAACGTTCTCTTTCAAAACAAAGTGAGGTTGCACACAGCTGTTTCAGTATATATGGGTCCCAAACCAGCACAGCAATTAAACCTGAGTAATCCTGTCTTTTCTTCTAGATCATTTCAGCTGAATATGGTGTGTCCCATCCTGTATTCAGATGTTAGATTTGTTCTTTCAGGGCTTTGTTTTTTAAAGTAATTTCTTCGTATCATCCTTTCCCCATTCAGCTGTCCTGAGATACCAAAGAGGAGCTGCAGAACAGCTAGTGTTGGGTTCCAGTACTCACTTGCACCTTGCCATTCCCAGTCTTCCCATTAGAAATTTTCTGATTCCACAGTCACACCATAGGGATCAGATCTTCACAAGAATTTGCCCTCTGTATTTCGGATGAACAGGGATGCACAAACAATTAAAAAACCAAAAGGGATGGAAAGTAGTTCACCAGACCATAAAACCTCAGTGATAAAGCAGCCAAGCTGTCCAGCCAGTCCAGCATGCTATCTCAAACAGTATCCAGTACCACATTTCAAAGAAAGTTGCACAAAATATGCAATCATTGGACAACTGTCTGCATTGTTAACCTCGCCTATTTGCAGTCAAGTTGGTACCTCTCTTCCCAAGCCCTGCTTTACCTCGCTGAGAAGCCCTTGACTGTCTCTCTCTCTAGAAGGCGGCCCCGGCAGGAGGCTCACTCAGTGTCTTCTCGGCTCCTCATTTCTTCCCCAGGTGAGATAACAGCAGTCTGTCAAGCCCTTTTCTGGCTCCAGCTGATTTGGTCAACAGCAATGGGAGCTGGCAGGAGCTGGTGAGGAGCAGCAGGCTGCTTCTTGGTGACCTGGTTTGTCAGAGATGAGCACAGCCCTGACCCTGATGCAGGGAGATGCATGTCTGACATGAGGCAGAAGTCTACCCCACCTCTCCCCATGCTCATGGTGGTGAGACGGACACCTTCCATGAGGTAGGATTGTGAATTATTATTTCTATGCAAGCATCAAAAATGACTCTCAGCCACGGACCATGGCCCCATGGTGGTGGCTGTGCTTCTCCACATTCCCTTCACAATGTAAAGACATGTTACAGGCCCTGTGGGTAGGATTCAGCTCAAGGTTAAGTAATGGCACCATCAGCTCCTTCACCACCAGATGCAAAGTTTAGTACTTCCCAGTGCAATACTAATTCCCATTCCAGGATACTGTCTAAAGTCACTGTTGTAAAACAGCAAGGATGAAAAGAACAGATTTTTCTCTCCCCTTTTCCCTTTAAAAAGCTACACTGGGGGAGGGGGGTGTAGAAGGAAAGGGGGGGGAGGGAACAAAAAAATGAAAATCAACTCAAAAACTGGAGAGAATCTTTGTTTCAAATAAGCTGGACCCGCTTCTCTAGTTTTGTCAGTAAAATGCTTGCAGCCCCTTTCTCCCTCCAAGAAACATAGGTGTTTCCCTTTCATTTTTTTCCTCTCCTAAATTGTTTACATTTTTTCCTAAAGCGAGTTTCAGACCCTGCAGCCCACAACTCAGCTAATGAATAGTGCAATCTTCGTGCTCCTCTGTTTATGTACAGTGCATAGGGGAACTATTAAATGAGCACAATATTTCTAGGGAAAAAATCATTCCACAAAAGCTGAGAGCAAGGAATGAAGGTGTCTGTATCTACAACTAACACAGGTTCCAAACTGAAAAAGGGAAGGGGGAACATGGAATAATGAAATCTATTAAGAATCCCTTGGTTAATAGTTAACTTGAATAAAAGCTGCTAATGATATTTTAAAGTCCTGAAGGAGTTTTTCAAGACATAATTTAATGTTGTATTTTTTTCCTCATGCACTTTCCATTGCTGCCTGTGGACCCTAGATTTAATCAGATTTCCCATTCTTCTAAGACTTTATGAAGTCCTTCTTGATTTGCAGCCAACCAAAGCACTTTCAATAATGTATGGTAAAAGGGTTTAATTTTTAATATACAAGAATGGGCTAGAGCTGCTACACACTGTAGTAGATTGGTAAGTACAGTATTACACTCTGCAGAGTAGTTAGTAAAAAAGAAGAATGCATTTATATCCCAAATGTTATTGAAAACATGTTTATTTTATTACTAACAAATGTATAATTGAAGAACCTGTCTAATCCAGAATTACTGTTCACACCTTCTTTACCAAGATAAAGTCATTTTCAGCTTGTTACCATAATAACTCAAGCCTCCTATGGTTTTCCGTCTCTCATGCTGCTCTGCTGCTCCAAAAGCTCAAGGAAAAAATAGAGAACCTATTAAAATGTGAAGTTACACATTCATATTCTGGATTCAGCTAAGCAAGGGGGAAAATATCTTCTAACACCGGAGACCAATTCATAGGGGTTAACCTTAAAATAAGATTATTTGTACCTTGATATTTGCATGCATTTGTCCTTTGTTTAATACTACCCAGGAAACAAGAATGCTCAGAGCTACATATAGATGAAAACCCAGGTTAAAAGTGAAGGTCTGACACTGCAAATCAGAGAGGGCTGTTTCATAAAAGTTGCTTTCCTTTACCAAGCTATAGTACACAAAGAAAGGGGCTTTCATAGTAAATTCTCCTATTCTTCAAAATCCCCAAAGATGAACTAATGCTTCCTTAATATATTAATAAGATAGAAATTATCACTGTGCCATAGTAACTGTGCAGATGCTGAGGCTTTATACCTGTGGTAATTCATCTGAGTCATTCCTGATTTATTATTGGTTTCTTAATGAAATGAGGCAAATCTGTTTCTCTATGCATAAGTGTGTGCCTGTCAGTCACCCTCGATAACTTTCAAGTCTAGAAGCCAAATTCAGTTGAATTTGGCAGGGAGAAGTCTTGCTGAAATTCCACTTCATGATACCACGCATGGCAAGAGAGGATAGACACGCTGCTCATGCAGGGATCCTACAGTAAGGTTAATCCTTACTGGACCTCAGAGAATATACGTTATTGTTTACTCTTCAATCTCAAAGTCATGGGAAACCAAGCTTCACTGGCTTCCCTGATCACTGAAATATTTACTGTCAGTATGAGAGGGACACCAGGCCTACATTAGAATACAGTGTCAGGGTAGTGAGTGCACTGGAAGTATGACCATCTGCTTAGAGTCATAGATATTTCAGGCAAATACACCTTGGCTTGTGCACCAGGACTAAGCACAACACAGAAAAGCCAGCACAACCCACTGCATCCCATAGGAATGCCTGGAAAATGAACAGAATTGCTTGCCAGTGAAAAAAAAGTATATTTTTAAATCTTCTTACTTCAAAATGAGCCATAGAATAGGTCACATGAAATATAATGGCAAAATTAATATATTATGAATGATTTATCATTATGGAAATATGCAGATGCTTATTGGTGACAAGAGTCATATAACATACAATTTTCACACAATAGGTTGTTAATAATGGATAAGGATTTATCAGTATATCCTTTTTTAAAGAAAGTGCAATATTAAAACTTGCTCTTTCACTGGAATCAAATAACTTACTGTACATTGAGTTGCTTGTGAAATTGAGCTACTCTTGCCATTACTACTAATTACATTTTAATGTTGAATTTCTACAGGAAATGTACATCAAATCACTGCAGGAACTCATCACAGATCAGATCCGCCTTACTGTTACACCACTAAGCCAAAATCAATGCTTTTTCCTGTGCCTACTTACACTACATTAAGAGAAAAAAAGAAGGAAGCACTACCTTGTCCTAGTCTGTAGCATGTTCCTGGTAGGAAAACTCTTAAAACTGGTCCTGCCTGTGAGGCTTGTTTCACATGCACATGGGAGGATTTGCTCCTATTTAACTAGGAAATTTTCAGAACAGAAGCTCAGTTATGGCCAAGTCCTACGGATAGCTGGGCTGATGAGTGATGTAAGATAATGAGACAAAACAAGCGTGGGACAAGAGGCTAGGAACTCGCCATGTGTTTTCAGCAATACTCAGAGCCTGCTCCCCATCTTATGCCTTAGTCAGACCCTTTGAGATCAAACTGGAGCAACTCAAGAATAGTCAGCCCTCTTCCCAACACTGTTTGTTGTTACCAGCAGAGGTGTCTTCCCTCCACAAATAAGCAATCTTAATAGATCATGCCTCAGTTTGAAGCTAGCAGAGCCAGTTTATTCTCTGCTGAAGATGGTCTAAACATAGCAGAACTCGCAGTCACATTGATGTGTGCTCACATTATCCATTCTGGTACTTGAGTGAGAGGTTCCGACAAGTCCTTCCTCAAGAAAGATAAAGAACAATCGTCGTAACTGCTTGAAATTTCCAAAGAGTTCCTGCTGTAAGCCTTCAAAGGCAAATTAATCCATAAGAAAGGTACAGGGACGTACAGCTCTCTCTCTGCCTGGCATGCAAAACACCTGAAAACTTCACTTTGTGTTGATTAGGAAATCAACACACATACAAGGCAAACTGAATGTCAAGAAGGCCTGATGTTTAGACAACAGCAATACATTTTCCTATCCTGTCTAGGGAAAACAGAAGTTGTATTTGTGCCAAACAATGCAGGAGAGTTTTTGGAGCTTGCCAATTCCATTTAATTTAGAAAGCAAATATCTTCACACAGTTAATTGAAAGACCATTGATCAAGAAAGGTTCATAAACCAGCAGCTAGGTAAAAGGAAAGCCCAATGGTAAATGACCACATGGTAGATAGATGTTAGCGCATGAATTGCATTCATTATTGTCTTTATTGTTGCCATAAAGAAAAGGAATTTGGAAAATCCATCTGTTCCCACAGATGGAAGCCCCCTGACATGAGGCTCCAGAGAGTCAGGAACCTGTATTCAGTCCTCAGTGAAAAGAGACAATTGCTGTCCCTGACCTACCAGAGCACTAAGAGGACACGAGCTCCTTTTAGAGGTCTTCTCCATTGACAGCCTCCTTTTATTCCCACTGTTTTCCAAAGAATTTGACCCAGATTTGCAAATACAAAAATTTTGGCACCCCAAAAACTCCATTTCCCTGCCAAGAATATTTATTCTTTTTGAAGAAAAAAGAGAAGTCACTTACTCTGAGAGGAAGCTACCAAGGCGCTCTGAGGACTGATGATGCTTCCTTACTTCCTACATACATTTATGTATGTACATACAACCACTCTTCAGGAATCATTACTGGTCCAGTATCTTTCCCCTCCTCATCTACAATATCCTACTCTAAACATGTAGAACAGTCTCAGGGAATGCAAAGGTTAAGCACTGTCCCTTGAGACTATACAGAACAGTGTTTTTTCTCATCATATGTCACTTTTCCAAGCAGTTTTCTGAAGGAAGCACCAGAACTTTGAATCCAGCCTTTGCTGCTGTTAGCCGGGGCCAGAAGGATTACATACAGCTAAGAAACAAAGAGGAAATTAATGTAATTAGTGTGTACAACAAGGGAAAACAGCATATAAAAGGCAGTGACTGATTAGAAGGCATTCTTTCCTCATAGGGGCTCCTAATTAGTTTACTAATACCATTCTTATCTATTTTAACAATTTAATGGTCTCTTGTCACATCAGAAATGAGCAGAACCTGTCACACCCTCTCCACCTGGGGAAGTTCACCTGAGAGGAAACTGTTTCCTTTTCACTTCCAGCTGTCAATGAGATTTCCATCTTCCCTGGGAAGGGGGCTGCTTCCCCACATGCTCTGTGCCAGGCAGGTTCACCTCAATAGCAAGCTCTCCCCACATAACTCTGCTTCCAGATGCTACCTCTACATCTGGCTCCCAGATCACCACTTTCATCTGGCTGACACCTTAGTCTAAGCCCCACCAGAGGATAGACTAGCATGGCAAACCAATCCTTTGGTGTCCAAAAGTATAGTGGTCCTAATCTCAGGGATAGGATTACTCCTGATCCCTGGATTGCTCAAGCAGTAATGACCTTAAGATGACAGAGGGTAGATTTAGATTAGGTATTAGGAAGAAGTTCTTTACTGTGAGGGTGGCACAGGGTGCCCAGAGAAGCTGTGGATGCCCCACACTTGTCAGTATTCAAGGCCACATTGGATGGGGCTTTGAGCAACCTGGTCTAGTGGAAGGCATCCCTGCCCATGTCAGGGGCATTGGAACTGGATGATCTCGAGGTTCTTTCCAACCCAAACCATTCTACAATTCTATTATTCTATGGCCCAAGCTTAAACAGGAACTTGCTGCTCCTCCCCCTATTGGATAAGAATTAAAGTGTGGGAGAGGGAAAGAAGAAGTTGTTATTTCTCCTAGGGAGATCATTAATTGAAATTTATTTTTCTCATTTTTCACTTTAAGTGGATCTAGTAAGCAATGTGGGTGACACGTTTAGTGTTTCCCGCTATTTTAGTCAAGTTAAAGCAATAGTCATGTCAGAGCAGTTTCCAACACACCTGTGGTTCTCACAAGCCCGAAAGGAGGTACGAGTATCTTGTTAGATCTAATACAATGCCACTTAATGCCTGCAGGATCTCAGAGAATCTAAGGCAGAAATTAATCCATGCATGGCACACAGCTTTAAACCCATAAAACCTGGCAACTTGATTCTAAAATCAGGTTACTTCCAAATCCTTCAGCTTCACAGTGCAGTAAACCCAGTAACATACTGTCAACAGATAAAAAGTCAATACTATCCATACTGCCTACAACATAAAACGTTCTCTTGGGACAACTTTGCCCATTTTACGATGAGCAATCAGATTTTTTTCCTTGTGCAGCTGATTTTAAGTAGTACCATATGAGATGAAGGCAATCATTTCAAGAATTTAAGAATAACAAATGGGAGAACATCACAATATGCCTTTTGTATGGCACCCTGGCTCACCAGCCTATCTAGCAACCAATTCAATGTGCACTTTAAGGGCATATTTAGTGTGCAGCCTGAATCCCCTTTGGGGACAGAACACACATGGGCAGTCCAGTGCTTTCATAGCATGCAGCAAAGGGGCAGGTGCCTTTTTAAAACCTGCTATTGGAAATTTGGCCCTAAGAACATAGAGGTAACGCAACTTTGAAATTTCTGGAAACTTAACTGATGGGCAGGGTTCTAAAAGCATTTTCCTAATTCAGCCTGAATGCAAATTAACATGTTCAATTTAGCGCAAAGACACGATGTAGATCAATAAATGTCATTGGTGCATAACATCTCTTATGACCTGACCAACAACTTCAGTAGATACCACTTGATTTCAATAGGCCAAATGTCCCTAGTTATACATAAAAAACAAGCCTTATATGATCACTTAAAGAGAGCAATGCATATATGAAGAAAGCTTCCTTTCACAGTCCTTCTGAGGACACTGATACAAAAGAAAGAAGGTGTTTTCTTCTGGTGTTGATGGAACATTGTGGCTGTTGTAAGTCCCTATGTTATGGCTCTCAAGTTTAGTTAATTAAGACATATTTCACCAGAGGAAACTATTTGTAAAGACAGTGTGTCCCTAACAAGAATCTATGCTGCTTAAGAGGGCTCACAAAACAAATTCCCAACATTCTTCAAATAAATTCAAATTACTTCTCTAATTAAGAATTGCAGCTTTTGAGAGTGATGTCATAGGAACAAAATCTTTTTGTTTTCTGATCATATAAAATGATGGCAGTTTTCTTTTCTGTACAGATTCTGAGCTCCTTAAGTAAGTGTAATTTGAGAGAAATGAAATTCATTCCAATTAAGTTTGTTCTGTTTGCTTTAGCTATAGTGGTCTTTCAGACATCGAATACTATGTGCCTAGATGAGCTGATGAAGTCCAGTCTGCAGAGCACAGAAGATGATGCTGATAAGTATTACAAGGTAGGAGCTGTATTGCTATAAATTATTTGGGAGAACTGTGGGTCAGACCTTGAGCACTTTGAAATCTTTGGCAAAGGCTCTCCTAACCCCACTGCACAGTACTCAGCATTGCAGAACTAGCAGTATGGAAAAAGCTTGTTGGAAGAATTTTCAGGAAATACATTTGCTTGAACACATACACTGTGCAAATCAATTCGTGTTTCAATTTTCTTGTAATACAGCCTTGCAATTACATTGAGACTTACTCTGAAATGTTTCTTGCTTACATAGTGGGGCCTCACTTAAAATTCCTGTCAGGCATTTTATGCAAGGAATATAACAGATATATTATTAATCCAAAATTAATAAAGGCATGCTTGTGATACTCAAAGAATAATGATAAACAGGGAACATCTTAAATTTAATACAATTAATGGTTTTAAAATTCTACTCTGGAAATTGACTATAAAAACATCTTTGCGGGGCTGCACATTTATTATATCTCAATAGATGCCAAATTAAATTTGTGCAGTTCATCTGTATTATTTTTCTTGTCTACCCTACAAATACTCTCTGGGAAATGAGAGCCAACCTCTCTTTCTGACTCATCATCATTGGTGTACTAAAGATCCTTCAAACCAAAATGCAACTTTAATTATTTTAGTGAACTGCTGTGGTTTTCAGCTCACTGTCTTTTATATACTTCAGAAGGGGTGTGCAGGTGCAATCAGAGGGATAGTTTATTTAATGTTTTAATCATGGAATATGAACTAGAATGGTTCATTCCCCTTCTCTCTGAGTAGCTGGAAAAGTTCCCAGGAAGTCACCAAACAGGGACAAGGAACTGAAATGAAGATTAGTAACATTTGTGTCTTTAACTGAAATTGAAAAACATATTTTTACCTATTTGCTGTTAAGGCTTGGAAATCTATCATTGCCATAAAAATAAGTGACTTTAATATGCCCAGGGAAAGAACACTGCTGTAAGGTCATGTTGATATAGCTAGTTTTCAGGCAGCAGCTGCCCTTTGCATCATAAGACCAGAAATACACCAGGCTCAGTTCTTCATCGTATGCCAGCATAGACACAGAATGTAGATTTTGTGCTGGCTGCACAAAAATTAGGAGCCCAGGAGCTCCTAATGCATCTTGTGTCCTAGTGGAGGACCAAAGCAACTTAAAGCTGAGGACAATCTCTACACTGCAAGGCCAGAACAGGCATCATATCAACTTGACTGAAACACTTGCCATTCACTTCCCTGGCTGTTAGCCCAGGAGGATATTGGGCCAAAAGCATCCATCAAGTGCTTAGGAAGAAATGAGCTATACCTTCAGGTAGCTTGACCCATCCTTCTGTTCATCCAGACTAGATGAGTAAGAGGCTGGGTCTGTGTCAAGTTACCAAACATAGCCAGCATCTTCCCCTGCAGACAACTTCAGTTGGTGATACTAGAAAATGTGGACCTGACAGTGCCTCCTGTCTACACTTAACTGATGGCACAGGTACCAACAACGATGCCCAGAAATATTTCCAACTGACACCATTTGAACAGTTCTAGATACTGATATGGAAATGCTCTCTTGAGTCAGTGTACTGAAAAGGTAAGCAGGACAATGTCTGCATATGAAATAATCCACATTACAATGGAGTTTAGCAAATAACATCTAAAAAGCATTAGACACCCAAAAGAGGGTGTTACCCATGAGCTTTCTAGGAAGATATGAAAATGAATACTTTGTGTGATTGGTAGCTGGAGTAATGCCCCATAAAATGATAGTATCCTTTATTGAATTCTTTTTCTTTAGATTAAAGATGTCTTGGAAGAAAAGGAGAGGAGTCTCAATTTTGAAGAAATGAAAGACTGGGGATCGAAAAATATCCTTAAAATGAACCCTTCTACCATAAACAAGATGCCAAATTCAGCTGCTAATTTACCTCTTAGGTTTGGAAGAGGTTATCCAGAAGAAAGAAGCATTAAACCAATTGCTAATTTGCCTCTGAGATTTGGCAGAGCTTTTGGAGATAACATACCTAGGCATGCTCCAGAAGTATCACACAGGCCTGGGAGGTCTCCACTTGTTAAAAGTTCCAGTCAGTCACTTCTAAATTTTCCACAGAGATTTGGGAAGTCACTGTCTGTCAATCTGCCTCAAGAAGTTCAGGAATCTGAACCAGGTAATACTATACAAGTGTTCAAGCCATATATTAAAATGCATATTAAATCATAGGTTAGGGATGATCAAATACAACCAGATTTCCTCAAGGGATATTCCCTAAGCATTTTGATGAGTCCAGTTTGCAGTTCATCAAATCAAAAAGCCTCATCACAAGTACTAGTAGAGAGTCTCTTTATGAAATCTTTTCTAATGAGAAGATGCCAAATATCCAAAGCTGCAAATGTTCGTATGACAAGATTAGGTTTGAAAACACTTTTTTAGATCAGTTTTCACTTTGAAAAGTTTAAAGCTTTGGTGAAAAAGGTTCAGGATTATTAAAATATCTCATTTCAGCACTATAAAGTGACCAAATAAAATTACTCTCCTATTTTCTAAATTTATGCAAATTAGAGTTAAAAAAAAAAAAAAAGACAAAATTCCAAGCTGAATTGCAGCATCTTGAAAATGATGGCAGTTCTCATGCAAACCTTCTGTTTTTTTTCCTTCAGACTCCCTTACTGAGGCAAGGTTTGAGATTTTGATTCTTCCAAATTAAGATGAAAAATTTGTTTTGACATCTCAGAAATTTTTTTAGGATAGGAAAAACTATTTCTTGCCTGTTACTGGGAACAATTTAAAGCAGCTCCTCAATATCAGTCCTTCGTATCATATCTGCTGCTTTATCCAAACTCTCCATTTGCCTTGTAACTGAGTTTCAGCTGGCTCCCCCGTTGTGTATCTGCTGCATGCATGAGGTAGAAATTCAGGCCAGGAAAGGTAACTGATATATTCAAAGCCAAGGTTCTTTCTTGTTTAATCTGATTCCTGTAATTTCTTTCTCACCATCTCACCTGATTGTAACAGATTTTGTTTTATTTGTCTGATATTTTTAGGGATATGAGTTCTAACAGTTACGGTAATACTGGAATGAAATAATGAAGACAGAATCTGAAAGACTCTGAAAATCTGCAATGTGTTTTCAAAACTAAAGGTCATGGAAAGGAAACCTAAAAGAACTGTAATGCAAACCTGACTTCATGTTATGAATAATTCTGTACAAACCCTTGATGTATAAGGCAATGACAATTGTAGTGACTGTTGTAGCAGTTTACTTCAGTGGCAGTGTAGTATAAATTCTGTTTACTTCTGTGCAACTTCTGTCCTGTTGGTTGTAAAACCTGATTTCAGAACAACGGCTGTATAACTGAAAGCATTTCAACCAAAATTAAAAGAAGCATAGTATGAATAAAGCAGCATGGCACAAATAAAATGAAGTCTACAATACTAATAACAAACAGGAGCAGGATCAAAACCACTGGTACTCTTTGTGTCATATGCAGCTAAAGAAAAACAAAATGTAGAGAGAGCACTTTTCCTGTTGTTTATGAGTCATGTTAGACATAAATCTGAAAGGTAACTTGTCAAGAATTTGTCACAAATAAAACCTACTATCTTGGACCCCACTGAGGAATAACATCTAACTAAAGTCACATGCGTTGTAATGTAATGATCTTGGGCTTTATATCTGAGATAATGCCCTCCCTAATGGTCTACAAGATCTGCCCTGTGGGTGTCCCACTTCCTCTGTTAATGTGAATGACACGTACACATGCAGAAGGGACTACTCCATTTAAGCCTGAACTTCTATTTCATACTTCCTATCAAAACCATTCTCTTCTAAATGAAATATCATGTGTTCAGGCTTCCTCCAAAACTGAGTTTTCAGTAAGCTTTGAAGAGAAGCTAAATTCGCACCTGTTACAGGGAAGCCAAATATAGTAGACTACAGGATCTCAGGGATTCTTTCTTCTGGTCTTCAGATGCTGCATTACTTTTACACCACGTCTGGCCAATGGTAGAAATAGGCATACCCCCCAAAACCAGACCACATGTACAAACGTGTATGTATGTACTTGACAGTCACACCTTGACAGTCACAACTGATTACCAACCAACAAGAGAGCAGCATCATTACAGTCTCCAATTATATACCAACAAGACTGACATAAACACACAAATGGGCTGATCCCTTTATCACCCATAGGTTAATAAAACTGAAAGTTGCTAGCAGATCTCTCACCCAAACAAGGCAAACAGGTCCCTCCAGTTGCTCTTCCATATCTGTTATCTCTTTAGCAGCTGGCTTTCAGACCCTTGTTCGCTCACTGTCCTGACCTATGGTCTCCCTGGTAGCTGGCTCCTACACCTCTCGTCCTGCTCACCACCTAGTCCAGCTTTAAATTCGTATTAGAATCACACACACAAATGGGTCCCTTCATCAGCAGCTGTTAGATATTCAGTCTGTTGAAGAGCTGATATCCACGCAATCCATCTCTCCAGTTGCTAGCCCTCAGGCTTGCAGGATTCTTCAACCCTTGGTCTCTATCTCGAGCTGCTGGCACTCAGACCACTCACTCTACTCACCAGCTAACCTGGCTTGAAATCAGCTAGCAGATCATGATACGTGTGCATGCAGAATAGTAACACATTCACACAGGAAAACATTCAATTCTCAAGTTTACCAAGAAGACAAGACATACTGTGATGATCAGGCACAGGGCATAGCCTGACAAAAAATGACAGCAGCTTGACTACATGCAGCTGACCTCTTTTATCCTCTCTCTTCCTCATTTTCCCATACTTGCTCCTCTCCCATGTATCTCGATCCCTGCATTTGACTGTTTTTGGCTCTCCCCTAAACATCCCAAAATAAATCCAGCACTTTCCCACATCTCTTGAAACATCCCATAATAAATTTTATGTGATTCTGCAAGGCCTCTCAGATATCCCATTGTAAGTTTGCTGTTTCCTATGAGATTCATGATAACCAGTTACAGAGCTCTGGCTGAACCTCCTCAAGGCATTGAGTGGTTCCTTAAAGATCCCATCAATCACTGATCTAAGACTTCTGCTCTTTGTTACTGTCTTCTTATCTCTTCTTCCTTGGGGTTTGGGTATCTGAGAGTTTAATTTATTGTTTCTTCTGTCTCGTCTTAGTCTTTTATGCTGAATAACTGGTAACCAGATATCTTTACATTCCACATATCTTTAGAAGAACATGGAAAAAATCCTAATCAAACTGATCACTTTTATCAGATAAATTCATACTTGGGACAGAGCCTAAGGTGCTGTTCTTCTACAAACTTAATGAGGCTACTTGAAACAACACTATTCAGCCTGTGGCTGGGGAATCGAATTCAACCCAAAGTAGTAAGAACACAGTCTTGAAAATATCTAGTCCCTCTACTCACTTAAACATGAAATATCAAAGAGATAGGGCCATCTAAACAGATCATAAACAATGAGATTGTACATTTTGAAAGGAAGAAAGAGTCCAAAACCAATCTTCGGGCTTCTCAGTCTCAGAAAACTACCTAACAAGTGCTGGTGAAAGACCAGGTTTGTAGCATTACTTGGGTACTGCAGCCAAGTCCATGCTGAAGGACACTGGTCAACAATTTGTGGAGGGGAAAGTTGAAGGCCCAGCCTATGAAGTAGAAATCTTGTCATTGCCTGCCACCAGAACAGGATGTCATTCTTTCTTTAGTCTTGAAAAATGGGGATCTTTTAGTGATTTACAGTCAAATGAACAGCAGAAGGAGGTGCCCTGAACTTTGTGTTGTTCTGGTTCTGCAAACCACACTGCACATCATGCAACCCAAGAGCAAACAAGATTTGTGAGAATCCCTGAGCAGCAATAGAAGCTGCTTTTGCAAGGAACGTATCACCTAGCAACAGGAAAAGGGTACACATCAATTGGCATTAATGATGGCTGCTATGGGAGGAAAGCAGAAGCCCAAACACTGGCCCAGCAGCAGGTAAAATTAGGTTGCCCTCTTATTGCACGCTCCACAGCACAGATACAGGAGATGGCTGTTGATTTATTTTCCCTCAGCAGAGGAAGAGCTAGGTGAAAAGTACATAAAGAAGGAATTATGCTATGCTCTGCAAAATTTCTGTTTGGCTTGAAAGTGTGTGAGCCAAGAAAACAATCACTGCATAGTGCAATGGGAGGAGAAGGGGCACGACAGGCAACATACACAGCTATAGCTGTTACTCACCAGATTATTTATTATCCATATACAGATACTATTCATGAATTGGGAAAAAGCAAGGAAAGAACTCACGTAAATCAAGTGACAGACTATCAAGGCTTACCAGCAGGAATTCTAGAAGGGCTCAGGAGCTCCCAGCCTTCCTTGTCATCCACATAATATTTATGTCTGGTATTAAAGCCTCCATGCAAAAACAACACCGGGCTTATTTTAGATTCTGACTTAAGCTTATAGAGAGGACACCGACAACCCACTGATTAATTTATAAGTCCGAGAGCTCATCATGCTGTTGACTTCAATACATCATTTGGACAGATTTAGTGGAATGTAAAAAGACACTGTTTTTTTACTCACAGAAGGAGCCAAAGACTTGGGCATCCGGCATTCAAAATCTCTCAGTCTTAGATTCACTTCAACTGCTTTTTTAACCACCTTTTGCATTTTCTGCAAAGGATGACAACTGGGCTAGCCTTGGGCATCACAGGCCACTAGAAACTTCCAAACCCTGAACAAGGCATTTGAAAAATTGCCCCCTCTTGAAGAGTACACATTATGAGGAATTGGAAATGTTTTCATTAGTGACACCCACTAAAATACATCTAGCACAAATGCATGGAAGCCCATAGATACCCAATTCACACTTGTGCTGCTCTTCTGATGACACAAGGTGTAGAAGGGCTTCAGCTAATGCCACTCAGATCTTTAGTAGCATAAAATATGGATGAGAAAAATCTGTGCTTTAACTCTTTCCATCTTCTGGAACTCACTGACCACTTAGCTCTTTCCCCCTGTTTTGTCATATTTGGTACACCTGTTCTGGTTTTGGAGTTTTTGCGCTGTATATCTTTATCTTGTTTCTGATGCTCATAACAATTGACTTTTACCTCACTTATCAATTACCATGTTCTTTGTCCTTAGTATGACATCCAGCTACTTTATCTCTTGCAATATATTGAAAACGATAGGCACAGGCTTCACCATGGGCTGCACCACAGGCTGCCGGGGAATGTCTGCTCCGGCACCCGAAGCATCTCTTGACCTCCTTCTTCAGTGACCTTGGCGTCTGCAAGGTTCTTTCTCTCATATATTTTGACTCCTCTCTCTGGCTGAAATTGCAGTTTTCTTTCCCTCCCAACCTTAACTATGTTATCCCAGAAGCACTAGCACTGTTGCTGATGGGCTCAGTCTTGGCCAGCAGTTGGGTCCACCTTGGAGCCAGCTGACATTGTCTCTATCAGATGTAAAGGAAGCTGCTAGCAGCTTCTCACAGAAACCACCTCTGTAGCCTCACTGTGACTAAAACCTTGCCATGCAAACCCAGTACAATGCTGAACAAAGGCAGTAAGGTCTGATGAGCCCATGTGCTGTTCATTCCCAGGAGGGATCAGCTGGGCCATTTAATGGGTTAGGGAATGAATTAGAACAGAGAGGAACTTTTTAAGATCAGATGCTTCTCTTAGATGCTCAATTCTGTGGGTACATAAAATACATCTTTATCTTGGGGTAATAAAAATCTTTAGAGTTAACTATACTATATGACCAATATGGAGAATTTTATTCCTAACACAGTAGAGACAAACTTCCTTTGAACCCTGCTATTGAAGAGACAGGCTTAAAGAAAAAATAGAACCGTATGTTGGATGCTGAGCCTGTCTTTAAGCGTGGTTACCTTTCTGACTAAGTACCTACTTGCCCTTAGAGATCATCATCAATTCTAAGAGCTGCAAGTTTGCCTCTCTCTCAAGAGGCATTTAAAATGAAATGATAGTGCCTAATTCATCAGCTGATTTCTTTTGGCAGCTATGAAAGAGAAGTTTCAAGTTTAATTTAAATACCGGTGAAGAAATTAAATATCAGTGAAGGTACACCAGTGTACCTATAGTGTAGTTATACTAGGATCACATATGGCTTATGGGATCTTGAAAAGAAGTGTGAATGCAGGGGATTCTCAATTGCTCTTGGAGTATCAGTCCTGTGTGGAAAGAGCAGGGGAGTCAAAAGTGGAGACCAGCTTCAGAAGCTACTTCCTGTGCCAGCTCAGCCACTGCCATACGCTTCCCAAAGTTCCATATTTCAAGACATTTCCTTAAAAATGTATTCTTGCAGACATTTATACTGCATATGAATTTATGAATCCCTGGGGTGGCCTGGAGGATTGCAGAGCCCACCCTCATCTCAAATGTGTAACTAGTGATAAACTCTTTCTGGTCTTACTTCCTTCCCTGCTAAGCGCAGATGGTGCACGGTTTGGCACTAGCACAACAGCAGCACAGGCTGTGCCTGTGCAGTGGGGATTTTCCTAGTTACCCAAGAAAGCACAGAGATGAGGAGATGGTATCTTGGGCTGACTGTGAAAGGGGCATGTAGGTGAAAGTTAACAGGTAATGTATAAAGTAATGGCTTTCTTTTTCCATTTATCAATGTATAATAGCAAAATATTCTCTTTTATTAGTACTACCTTGACTGTGAATAATCTATTCTTGGTTTGTATAATTGCTTTCTTAAATCATTATTGCATTATATGCTCTCACACGCCTGCTACAGAATCTCTTGTTCAGATCCTCACCAGCTAACAAGCACTAGAGACATCACTGTACATGCATGTGTTACCTATTCTGGCTCTGTGTACTTGTCAGAAAAATGTGATAAGCAGCAGTCTTAACTGAAATGATACAACCTTCTGTAAGCCTGTATTTGATAGCATTATTCATACAAGGGATAATTAAACTGTATACAACATAAACAGGCAGTGTG
This sequence comes from Pezoporus occidentalis, assembly GCF_034315485.1. NCBI lineage: Eukaryota > Metazoa > Chordata > Aves > Psittaciformes > Psittacidae > Pezoporus > Pezoporus occidentalis. Next base: position 878,978 of record NW_026914319.1, on the reverse strand, counting down.
GCCTGATCCTGACCTCAGACTGGGATAAATCTAAATTAATCAATATATTTACTGATTGATTGACATGACATGGAAAGTGAGTGCAATTTAACTTACAAGTAAACCAAAGAATCAGTGAAAGCATAAAGAAGCTGTCACGTGCAACTATGCAGCGTTTTTTATGTAAGCAGGCCAAAAGTGAGGCACAGACCAACGAACTAAAATTACCTTAGTTGACAGGAAAGAAATGGTTCTTACTTGATTCTTTGAACATGCAAGTCACATCTTCATATTCTGGGTTAGGACATAAAACTAAGGAAATTGTGTGCAGCTAATCTGACAATCCAAACAGCCAACTGCTGTACTCAAATGAAAGATGTACATAAAAGCACTGTATACAGAAAAACCTGTCCCGGAGATACACAATTTTATGTGTGTTCTCTAAAGCAAAAGCAAGACGTTTGCGGTTATCAAAACGCAATGTAGGTCTGAAATCCCCGCCGCTGCAGAACTGACCTGTGGCCACGAGAGGGCAGAAAGAACATTCCTTGTAAAGCTTGATTTTGAGGCGAACCGTGGACAGAACCTGGGCTGGGAACTGCCGTAAGAGGGTGCTGGAGGGCTGACGAACACGCGAACTACACGGTTAGCTTTACAAAAGCTACCTCTTGAAGTTTCGATGTTAACAAAGTCTGGTCACACTCAACTTTCCACCTCTAAATAACTATGCCTAGAACAAGTACAATTAAAAAAAGAAATCACAGTGGCGTTTGACATAAAGCCTCAGTAAAGCATTTCTTTGTATTAAGCTGTATACCAATGCTAACTTCTGCCTTTTAGCACTGGCTTAAGGGTTAGAATATGTATCATTTCTCACTTCAATAAGCAGCTTGCTTTGGCTCCATTTGGATCCAGCTGCATGTGCAGTTCTCACAGCATCATAGATATCAAAATCAGTGAGAATTCCGGAGAACGACATCTCAGTCCACTGAAACGCTCACATCCCTCTAGTTTCTCCGTCACAACTAGGGGGGAAACATGAATTAGATAAATTACTTTTCTCCCTATTTAGCTGAGCTGTTCTCACTTTATCTCAGCACACCACCACAAAGGTAACAGAAACACAGTTTTAATCAGTTAGAAATTTTCCCTTTCCACTGGTTATGTCACATTACACCACCTGAAGCATGTAATTTTTCAGTGTAGAGGAGGTACTGGTTTAGTAACTACCTCTGCAAATCGTCATCTTTTCTGCATTAGTCACTTGGAAGGTTAAAAGAGCTCTGTCCTGATGTAGCCTGGTAAGGGAGCTATATAGAGAGGTCTCAGGGACCTTAGTGCTCCCAATTAGCTGTTTCTCAAAGAAACTCACTAACCTGGAGATGCAGGTGGCAGAGATACACCCAGCTTAGGTACTGATAGATTTACATGTTGAATGACCTCTTCTGTGTGAAGATTTAGCAGGTAGAAGTAATGTCCTAATCCTTTTTCCTCCAGCTAAGCACACCCTCTATAGTGACAACTAAGGCAGGCTGAGGCAGGTCATTCCCATAGTATCTTAAAACCACAACTCTAAATCTTCCATATATTTTTTTGGAAGGAAATAACAGAGTTTTTCAACAGTTGAATAATAAATGAAAGAAGGAAAAGGCTCTGCTGAGCCTTTCCATACATCCAGCTCCAGATACCATGAAGCGCGAAAAGGAAATATAGAAAATACTTTTTTGTTTTTTTCAGAATGTATTAAACTTGTGAACTCTGGGAATTACTGGTACAGCTGTATCACTTGTACATGGCACCGACATTAAAGTGCAGTTCACTTTAATGTGACAGCCAACTCATCCATGTTAAAAACAAACCAGTGGTCCAAAATCATAATAAACCAATTACTGGCTCTACTGGATAATAGCAATACAACAGTGCATTTAATAGGTATTCAGAAAAGCTATTTATGTATTATCACTTGCCAAATGACTTACTTCCAGCTTTTTCACACTCCTTTTCCAAGAAAAGCAGGGCTTCCAGCTACTTTTGCCCTGGCTGGTGAAAGAAACACCAGAACAAAAACACTCTTCTCAAACACATCCATTTATTTTGATGCCAATTCAACTCAAACAAAAGCCACACTGAAAGGAAAGATCAGCAGAAGAAAGTAAACCAGACCAAAATCTATCACCATGCCTGTCAAACACAAGAAGGCAGAAACACCCAGCAAGTCAATTAACCGGAATCCAAACTCCACCAGTGGCCAGGTCCAACTGTCTTGAAGGGTGGTGTGAAAATCCCACACAAGAACTAAGCAAATAATATCGGTGTCTCCAAGAATGGGAATAAGAAGTGGCAGTTCAGGGAAGTCCTGCTGATGTGCTGCATGCCTTATTCGAAATGGTCTTGGCTCAGGTGGTTTGTCAAGAATTGAACTGACACCCACATGACTTTACTCAGTTCTTCCCAATTAAACTTTCTGTAATGAACTGGCTTTCGGTTTGGCTTGTGGCTCTATTGACCGCTTTGCTCAGGAGAGGTAAAACAGCACATCACCTACATGTCTCAGATCGCAGCTCCCAACTGCGCTCTAACATCCTCCCTCTCACGCACAAGGCAACCATCTGCTGCCATCACCAGCTGCCTCACCGTGTGTCACCTCAAATGATCCAAACACCCTCTCACTGTGATATCAAATACTACCAGAATACAGGCCAAAGCATACTCACAGTGCACTGCACTGAACAAGGACATAGGCTTAGTGCACAGTTCTGCCCTATTATTCTCAGACTAAAGCCAAAACATAGCACTGTAACAGTTTCTAGGAAGAAAATTAACAATCCTAGCTGAAACCAGGACACACAGTTTCCCATTAACCTTTTCTTCTGAAGACAGAGAGACAATAAAACTTGAGATAAGAGCAGCTACTCCCCAGATACTGTCTCCCGTTTTGGAATAATATCTCTTTGGGGCACAGTAAACACAATATTTGAAGGCTGTTACATTTAGAAATTAATTCTTACTTAGGTGTCATTCATCAGTACATGAATGTATCATCTTCATATACATACCTGCCTTCTCCCACTGGAAGCTCTTCCTCATCAAGAGGCTCATAGTGAGATAATTCATTCTTTTAGCCATGGATTTCTGAAAGCTCTGGGGATGAAATGTGAATTATCATGTTTCCTGCTTTGGAGAGACATCACCCTGGAAACCAGTGATTTCCTTTGTGGGTGATTTCTCCTGGATGAATAAGGACTTGGAACTTTGGTCCTGCCAGCACCTGGCTCAACCTGACTTCATCCTCTTTCTTCTACTGCTATCTTCCCCTACCTACTGTCAGCCCTCTAGCTGGAGTGGCCTCACTGCACTATAACCCCATTGGCTTCTTCTGCCAAGGAACTGAGCCAGTTTGCCAGGAGCAGCAATGGACAGACAGTGGATGTCCTTCTGCACGCATTGGACAGTGTCCAGAGAACATTGTTCATAGGGATGCCTTAACCCTTGTTCTGTATCCTACTGCTAAATACAGGTGTCAAGGGCTGGGAACTTGAGATTCCCAAGCCAGCCACCTGGAAATGCTGTGCTATTAACTGTTTCTGGAGATGAAGGCAGATTTTAGGATTTGTGTGGTGGCTTTGGACTAGTGTAGCTGCAGAGACATGGGATGTATGTGTTCAGAACCCTTTTGAGGAAGGGGTACGGACTACTACCTATCAGTGGAGCTGGTGTTGGTATGATGGGTATGACTGCAGATGGGTGTAAGTCTGTATATACATTGTGGATTTGGTGGTGTAGATCCCTGCCTCAGTGAGCAGCTACTGTGATTGAGCTGCAAAAAGCAGCTGTGAACTGTGTGGCACCTCCCTATATGTGCAACAGGCAGGGACAAAAAAAGCTACTAGTCATAGGTCCCAGCTGTAAGTCTGGCAGCCAAAAATACATTTATCAGAAAGCTGGATATATAGGAAATTCTGCTAGGGTCTGAATAGCATGGCCTCAGAACTGCATTACATTCCAAACCCACAGCAGTCCTGCTGGAATGGAAGTCTGGCTTCTGTTTCTTGCCCACTTCCAGATCATGAATCAACAACTCTTAACATTTGTGTCTTTGCAAGCCACTAGTACTTGAATCTGTCATCAGTAGAAGATTCCCACAGTGCTCATGTAGACACCATAGCAGACCACCCAACACTCTAGAACCAGAACTTGAAAATGATTCCATTCAAACTATTTGATATCCATTCCCTGTTACTAAAAGTATTTTCTAATGGTTAAGTTCTTCTGGCAAAACACAATTTTTTCTTTCTGTTTTAAGGAAAGAAAGTGCTTTCTGCTATGTGCAGTAGTCTGTCAGTTCCCTGGGAAATGCAGCTGAAAAAAAAGGACTGCTAAAATATGTTACCTATCTATATACGTATGTATATATATGCAGGTTTAGGGCTCAAAATCTCCTGAAATAGCACTCATAAAGAATAAAAGCATGTATATTTTATTTCTAATTTGGAATAAATGAGGACCTTTCGCAAACTTATCACCAACATTTATCATGTTATCCTTTGATAAACTCCTCTTTTGAACTTCTTTTCCTCGATTACAAGTTGGCCTAGAATGACTGCGATAAACTTTAAAATTAGAATTTAAAACTACAGGAAGATGCATTTTGCTTTCACAGTCCTCAGTGTGTATTCAGGAAGTTTCAGGAATCAATGCATTTTTACTGTACTTTACAGGCACAATTCTATTGTTAGCTAGGGGGCAGATATGGCAGAATTCCTGCAGTGGTTAAAGTTCTGGAAAGCTGAACCTCCCTGATGCTTAATACTCTTGGGGGTTTTTTTTAACCTAAATTTCTATATTTTTTTTTGCATACATATCAGTTTCCATCATTAGCCTCAAGTCCTCCAGTGTTCTTTCACCTGAGATTTTATGTTATTTGTTAGCAAAATCAAATCTTAGTTTCTGTCTTACTGACAGAATAAATCTACAGTTGTGGAAGTTAGAAATGGCAATAGTTTCTACTAAATAATTGACTACATTGACTATATTTCTGAGGTTCTTACCGACTGCTCATGATGCACTCTAAAACTTTGTTCACTCTAGCCCTTTTTGATATTCTCTGGGCAGAGACACTTTCATCTGTGTCCTTGAGATTTTCAGTATCACTGGATCAATATTAGCTATAAATGTTTCTTTAGGAGAAGGAGACTTGGAAGCATTTTAAGCTTAACAGAGTCTGTTTGGGCTGAATGGATGATCAGATCTTTGTGTGCAATGCTTCTCTTTCTGCCGAAGGTAAAGGACTGCAACTTAATAACCTAAGTCAACAGGAATGATTTATTAATGTTTTCAGAGTCAGCTTAATGAATACAACCACTACAGCCATGCAGGTGACTTGGCATCTGCCTGCCTACTTTCAAAAAGGGGAAATAAGGCTTTAGATAGAAGAAATGGATGACTGAGCTCCTTCAGAAACTTAAAAACAGAAAAGCTTTTCAGTAGTCTATAGCTCACCAGATTCATATTTGGTTCACTGTACAATGCAAACACATTGTACTGGCAAATAACTGATGGGTATCTCTTCCTAGTCGAGCTCAATGACGTACTTCTTGCAGGCAAGAAGTATTCCTTTAAACGTTCTGTGATTTTGGTGTCAATCTTCACAACACTAAATCAAAACTATGTAAGGCGAACACGCATCTAAACACATCAAACTGCTTGATCTCAAATGACACAGATGTGCGGAAATGTACTGACTGTCCTCAGCCACTAGCACATCCATGTGAAGTGCCTGACACAGCTTGCATTCAGTGTGAATTACAGCTACTAAACAGTAATGTTTCTCATGCCTCTCTAGAGATGGAGAGAGGAGCTTTTCAAAGGCACAAATAACAAATGCTGAAATCAGTGTGAATTAGATGCTAAAGCTTTCATCTGTGTCATTGCATATATTCACTGCCCATATGCCAGTATGAGTGCAGTACTGAAGGGCCAGTGCAGGTATCTACATGCTAGCAGCTGAGACTCAATTACACATGTGTATGTGCTGCACATTTCTATCACCTTTCTTCCTATCACTGATCAAAACATAATAGACTTGATTCAAGTTCATCAAACAATTGCCAGTCACCACTGTACTTCTCCTAGTGACAGTTCACCATAACAGAATGAATAATTCTCACCCAGAATAAGGCTCAGATAACTAAGCGCCAAGAAAACCCAACCAAGTTGTCATTGTTTAAAAGATATCAGGTAGCCATCACTGCTGCTTCCATTGAAAGACATTTTGGTTTGTGTTTATTTTTTCTTTCAGATATAGACTTCATGGAATCCCTTCACTTTTGCAAGCTTTCCTGGGGAGCAATTCAAAGGATAAGTCTCCACGGACGTTTGTTAAAGAACATGATAGCCTTGTGACAGTGATGTAGACCCTTGGCCAAGGTCTTCTCACAGTCAGAATGTTTAAGTGAAGTGTTTTTAACAAGAATAGCAACCGACAGCTAGCAGGTTAGCCCGAGATGTACAGACATCTGCGTTCCAAAAATGGGCAATTTAGGAATCTACTCTTTCCACAATTCCCAAAATGTTAATGGGGGGATATACTAGTATCCACAAATCTCTACACAGTATTTTGCTGAAACACTCTGCACTTTGCAGAGACACTGCTCCAAAAGATGTCAAATCTTCTGGATTTGATTAGTATTACTTAGTGAGCCATGCCACCCAATGCATCAAACACAAAAGCAGTGAAAAGTGCAAGCACAGTAGTCAAACTAGGCAAAGGCTGAGCATTTCCAGGTTAGTATGTTTTCGTTTTAATGCTGGAAGGAGAATTTGTGTCATGGCAATCTTACATATACATTGATCAACCCAGAACAGAATTCAGACCTCTAAAATCCCTGAATTTGGCTCTAAAGTGAGCGCTGCTGCACCATAGAAGCACCCTCCTGTGGCACTGTCATAGGGGAGTACCCCCAGCACCAGCTGTCCTGCCAGAAGGGTGCAGGGGACCTGACGTCTGGGATGGAAGTTAAGTGCTACCATGGTGTGATGGGGCAGAGAAGGAAGGAAGGGAACCTCAGTGACTTTAGTTTAACATGGACGTGCTCAGCACTTCTGAACACAGCCTTGCACAACAGCTGGAAGACTGATGCCTGCATTGCTCAACTGACAGCATTGTGGCACAGAAACACACATTATGCTAGACTGTGTTAATATGGGGAAGTTCTTGAAGAGGAAGGGAAGACAATAACCATTCTGAACTTGTGGTTATACCTGGAATATTATGAGCATATTCCTGTTGGATTGCTCTAAAACCCCAAGCTTTGGGAGCTCGCAAACCAGACATAAAAGTCAAAAAAAACCTTCTGATTCAGCATCATTTCTCTCCCATTCTTGCAACCAGCATCTTTTCTTCAGCCATGCAGTGAAGGCCACACATTTCTTTCAGTAACAGACACTTGATTACATGCTTTGGGCGAAGCTCAGCTTTAGCAAGGCCAGGTCAGACCAGGAAAATCCTACTGGTTATGGCTGATTTTTCCAACTGCATTTCCTTCATTTTGACACTCCCATTTGCTCTCTTCTGTTGTGTTGGTTTTGGGGTTGTGTTTTGTTTTTTTTACCTGATGTCCCATACTAACAACTGCTTTGTTTTTCCATTATTTAAACTCAAAGACATATTTGGTGCCATCTTCTCTTTAGACTGTGTTCAGTGAAAAGCACCATGCAGTTTGGCTGGATTTGGCATCAGAAAGAGATGAAAGTGATCCTTATAATGTAGGAATAATTCCTCACAGAGCCAAAAGTTGGAACATGCATCCATTCGAGGCATTCCCACAGCTCCTACTGAGTGTTACGTGTGCATGGGGTGGGGCTGTAAGGGTCAGGCTTTCACAGGGGGAAATGATCAGTGTTCTCAGGAGCTTTGGATTCAGGCATGGGTGTTCAGCACCTCTCAAGATCCAGTCCTGCACAACTTAGATTTTGAAACCCAGGACACACTTCCACACACCTATGAGTTTTGATATTAAGGGTATCTGAGAAATCAAGACAAAAACATATCAATTTATTTATAAGCAAATAGTGCATAAGCCTTATAAATTTACGCTTTCTTTTTGCACAGAGGCCTTCCCACTGAGCAATACTGTGATGTCACTCAGCAGAATAAAAGTGACGTGCGTATGAATGGTGAACTGTAAGTTTAAACTGTGCGTTAACCAGATTGTGAATTTAGTGCATATAACAGCAAACTGAACATTCATTCCACTCTGGTGATAGTACACACATGTGATATGAAGTGCAGACACCACATGAAATCTGAAGGGCCATGGTCTCCAAAACCAGATTAGTAACAAAGCAGAGCAAACACAGTTGTGAAGGAAATTCAGAGTATGGCATTGTGACCCTCCAGTTTAGTGTCTCTTCAGCAAGGGTCTCTGAGTTTGCTCTGCAGGTTGTCCATACTTATCAACTAGGAAATACTCAAAAATATTAGCCTTTCCACTAGTTAGAATTCAGATCAAACTGAAGCAACTGAAGTAACCACAACACCATGTGCATTTTAGACCATGTTTTCTGGTGTGTGTATATATACAGAGGGATGTATTTTCGGAGGAGGCTTGGCAAGTACTGTTTTCCTCACTGCTGCTGTTTTAAGAGATACCAGGTTGTGAATTTGGATGCTGCTGCAATTCTGCAATTCAACATTTTGCCACTTGATGGCACCAGCAAAATGCTTAAATTCGATGAAACTACCGCGATTTTAGATTGAGGTAATTTAACGTGTACGGGTAAATTCTTCAAAAGCAGGAAATGAACAAGTTATACCTCCCATATTAGCAGTAGAGCATATTAGAAACTCGAAAATAATTTTTCAACGAATTCTCAGTTATCTTTGAGATAACGGTGAGGCACATTGACTCCGCTGCTCTCCTTTCAGCCCTTCAGCATGAGAGGTACCTGTTCCCCAGTCTGTGTAAAAGCAGGCACTCTAGAAAAGCAGGAGAGCTAATGATAAACAGCCTGCAGAAGGTGCACAAGGAAACCTGCGACCCTGCTCTTTGTAATCCACTGTTTTTTGCAGGCTTCTCTCTCTATTACCTCATTAGAGCATGCAACACCAGCAGAAATGAGTTACCTATCAGCGTGTACAAGCCAAAACTCCTTTGTGCTAGGACAGCTGAGGCCTTTGACCTGCATCACACATTAGAAGCAGCACTAGAGGCACTGGCTGTGCTGCTTCTGCAGAATTTGATTACATGCTATAAGGAAGTAGCAAGTTTCCCTGCAAGTTTCTTCCTACAAGTTTCCTAAGCGCTAAGTGACAAGAACTGTCACACGCAGTTTTGTAACATAATGGAGCGCTTTTAAAGTTGTTTTAAAACCAACATCCATGCAAAGTGAGCACTCTCCTGTTGCACAGTCAAGCTGGGTGGTTCAGTTTTGTTACTGAGTTGATCCTCAAGAAAACTCCATTGACTGCAATGGAATGATGGAACAATTTGATCCACTGGGACTTGCTAGTGGAGTATTCTCTTATGTGACTTTTATATTAGCACCCCTGAAAGAGCAGAAATACGGGCAAATTGGAGAGTAAAATTAAAACTCTCTGTGCACGGCTAGAATGTTTTCAGTTGTTCCTAGGCTGGCCAACCTCAGATGCACCTTGGTTAAGGATGCTTTGGGACTCATTCATTTCTTAGCAAGAGCATTTCTTGTGCCAGTTGCTCACCAGAACAGATCATCCATGCACACAGGCCAAGGTAAAGATCACAGCACCTTTCTGGATATCTGCTTCCTTCTGAGGAAGCCAGCAGGGACTGCTGTGACTCTATGCCCGTTTGCTGCTAGCTATATAAGGAGGAGGGAACTTTTACACAGGAGTAGATCAAACTGTGTCCCTGAACACGCTGAAAAGTACATGATCTTGGACTCTGGTTGTTTGATCAACAGCGCACACATTATTTTGCACTCACAACTTAACTTAAAACATGTCACATACCTAAAAATATTTTATGGTCTACGCTTTGTCCTAGTTGGAGTGTTTTCCTTTTCTATAAGGTTGTATATTCTTGATCTTTGAAAGACTTTTAAATTTAAGGAAAGAATATACCCTTTAAATCAAAAAGTGAAACACACACATGCAAAAAACCACCCTTCTACGTTCATAGTTCAAGGACTTTCAGAGCAAATAGCATTCCTGCTGCCAGGGACTATTAAGTGGTGACAGCCACATGAAAACTTTCCTGAAAAATACCCTCCGAGTGGTGCTCTGCAGTCCTACCTGGGAGCTATTAACACTCAGTTTATTTACCTTACAGCCTGTGAGGGCTCCTTCCAGCCACTACTGTCTTTTGTGGGAAATTAATTACTAGGTATTTGCAATAACTCTGTACACTTTCATGGAACAACTATGCCTCTGCCTTAAGTAAGCACACTGTGTATCCTTGTGCAGTTTTGCACTAGAATGAATCACCGGGTTTGTGCAGATGTGCTTTTGTAAGTGCTTTAGCAGTGGGCCACATACATATGACCTCCCAGTCAAATGTACTGGAGGAAAGTAGTTGCCTCCTGTCTTCTAAAGGTGTAATGAGTCCTCAAACTCACATCAAATGACTGCAAAAATCATGAAAGGCCTTGAAAAACATCCTTCAGCCCTAGAACTCTAGTTATATACACACACTACACCAGACTAGAGCATTTGCAGCTATTCTTCCATGGACAAGTCACACCAATGAGGTTTTCCGTGAGTGTAATGACAGCACAGAATGAATGAAAACTGGCTTTTTTCCATGCGAGATTTAATCTGTTTTCACTGCTTATCATGTCACACAGCACTTACATTCCTCTGGCTGTCCTCCAGCTCCTCAACCTCTGGTGGTTCTCTGACCTACAGCTCCCTGACGAAGCAGGTTTTAAGGTTAAGCAAGGTAAGTGATTCCCTCCCTTCACAAAAAGGCTGCAGAGAAAGCCAATTTACACATGTGAAATGTTTTATTCTCCAGCCATAATTTCATTCCTGTTAAAATTTGCAAGACTGATACATCTTATCATCTTAATAATTTACAGAGTATGTGGGAAATTAATAGGAAAGAGCCACAGAAAAGTTCTCTGACCTGATCTAGAAAAGAAGATGAAGATCATGAGGCTCCCCACACTGCATCCATTTCAGGCCAACACCACACTTGAGAGAAGAAAAAGTTCAGAGGCTCTTACCATGTGTCAGAGAGAGGAAAAATAGTGGTAAGTGGGAGCCCCTCACGAAGGTCACAGAGTGTGTCTTTTATTACCATTACTGGGCAAGTGTGTCTCTGCACCTTGTGCTCCGCACTACAACCAGAGGGGAGATGCAGAACTACTGCAGGCAAAGCCAGTGTCTCCGTAGGGTACTCTCTCACATGAAACTGGTTTATATCTATTTTATCTAAAATAGGTTTTGAAGAGTGACCACAGAGCACTCCTGACTGAGGAAATGGGATGGTGTCCATCTGGACCACTCCCTGGATTTGTATGAAGATAAAACCCCTTTGAAAATGCAAAGCTTTGCTGGCTCTTACAACATGAGCTCACAAAGCTCCTGTAAATCATGGAAGAGTCATGAAAATGCATGTTCATCCTTACTTTATTGCTGCCTTAAATTTGGATATTATAATGAAAAGTGCTCTATAAAGGCACTTAAGTGTTTCTGCCATGCCAGAGCACAAAGCAGATGTGACTGTCCTTATTTATACCCATTTGTATCAGGAACATGTTCAATGAATGCAGTGAAGAATGTGTCAATTCACAGTGTAACACGGTGTGAACAGAAATGGAAACTGAAAATACTTACGTTTCTTTTCAATTCGCGTTGTGTTACTGTAGTAACTGTAATATTTGCATTGTAATTGTAATATTCTAACACAATGCGAATTGAAAAGAAACAGTACGATGTCTACAGCACCAGTAGACATACGGCACCAATTCTAACTGTAGAAATGGAAGAACAATTAGAAGTATCTCTGGAATAAACTTTTAAGGATTGCTGTTCTTTAAGTATGGCTCTGTCTGCAAAAGCTTTCCATTTTCAAGACAGATACAAAGCTTGAATCAGAAGTACCAGGTTGTTATAGATGTAACAATGTACAAATGGTTGTCGGAATCCAACACTTTGTTTAAGCCGTGCTATCTTTGTAGCATCACACATTAAAAGTAGATCTTTTGTTCAGCTCAGCTGAGGTGAGAGTTATGCTGGCAGGGTAATTTGTGAGATATCACACCTTATGTTGATTGCACTGAGTCCCATAGCATCACACCACAGATTTCACAATGAAATGCATGACTTCTGTACGTTGTATCAGCATGTATGAACAAAATTGATCTGGCACTTAAACTCTGAAGTTTATTTTCAAAACACCCACATCAGTATGGTAAGAAATAAGCAAGAGAGAAGACTTCCTCTTTGCAACTGTGCAACACCTACTTTTGTGGAAAATAATTCAGTGATGGAGTGGCCAAGCTGCGGCTCTTGAGTCACAGGTTACCTGGAAGAGAGCTTAGATGCAGCTCCTGTGCCACAGCTATGAATCATTAACCAGGCTACTGAGTAATCCCCAGATGTGGGAGCAGAACCCACAGGAACTCCTAAGGCTGAAATGATGGAGTCCCATGGGGCCTATTAATATCCCATATGGTTCTGTATTCAAACTGAGCAAGGGCAGGGGCCCTGAGAAGTTATCACCATCTCCTGCTTGGGAATGCATCTGGGACATCCCTCTCATCACTGAGAAACAGAAGATTTCTTTTTCTTTATCAATATGAAGATTTTGGTATATGGCTTGAAGAATCAAGAAACTTCATGTGATCACAGGACAAATAGAAAAGCCTACTCTCCTACCCATACATGGTGATGAACCTTTCAAGCAAGGTCTTGTAAGTAAGCCTTTCTCATGAAACACATGATTTGGAGCTCCAGGTGAACCACTGAGATTAGTGCAGTAATACTGTAGTTCAGGGTCTTCTTTTTTTGACTACGCCACAAAGAACCATTAAGCCAATTAATTATTGTTTTAATCTTAGATATTTTTCTGACTTGGCACAATTGCCAAGAGACTCTGAGCTAGACCCGGTGATGAAATTCTTGCCCTTTAAAGTTAGTGCTTTCATCTGATTGCCTCTCTTCGAATTTATTTGAAGCATAAAATAAGTCCCCGTGGCAAAATACAAATACTTTAGCGGCATGGCATGGATACGTATTTTCTCTGCAAGTATAAACAGGATTCTTTTTGTTTTGCATTACTGAAAAAAGGATATATTTTTACTAATAGCACATACCATTGTGCTATTAGTATAGAGCTTATTACACAAAAGTGAAAGAGGCTAGATTTTTTTTTTCCTTACTCCTTTTAAAAAGACATTCTGCACATCACTTGTTCCCAGTGTCTTTTCAGACTTTGGCACCTGGCAACACAAAACATTCCTGATGTAATGAATGGTATCAGTAAGAACACTGGCTGCGCTGCTTACATACTGATTTGTCCCTAACGTATACTGATTACACTGATTCAGATAAAATGTGGGAGGTACAAATGAACACAGGTCACTTTAGGTAATTTATTTATTATTATTCCTCCCTAATTCAGACTTCGTAAACCACCAGGCAGTTTAACTAAGGAAGTACATTTCACTTATATCTTACTGCCCCTTAACGAAATAAAAAGGCAAGTTGTTCTTACGGCATAATTGCACAGTGTAAGCTCCTTGGCAATAAGCAGCATCAATGCAACTAGGAAAAAATACCTCTCTCAAGAAGCACGTAATGATAGGTTTAGCAGGTTAGCAGTGCTTGCCTAGCACACCTGCTCTCCTAACAAATTCTGATCTTGCTGACTTGCCTATGGGCTAATTGGCTTTTCTTGGCTGTGCTGTTCATGGCCTCTTTACCTAACGGGAGTTAAAGTCCTTGGGAGCATCTACCAAGCACAGCTAACGGATCAAGAGCATGCATAAAGCAGATTTATGAGAGAGAAGCCTCTGAAAAGTCCAGTTTGGTAATCTTGTTATGCCATGATCCACAGCCTCAGGAATGCAATGTATTTGGCTCCTGTATAAGGTTGCGACTTTGTTTTATACAGCCCCTGGGGAAAGGTGTTTGTTTTCCGTAAGCTGCTGCATGCAGCTCTGGTAAAGCGTGGAAGAATCCAAACAGGGTGCTAAGCTTTCTTACTGGAGTAAACTGCTGCTTTCATTTTCTTCAGAAGATTTCAGGATTCCCTGATTTTAATAGGTTTTTTAATCATTCCATCACAAAAACCTGAAAGCTGAAAAGAACAGCTACAGGAACATGGGCACTCCATGAAATCCTGGTTCTCAGTACCACAAAAAATTCCCCATTTTAGCTTCATCCTCCTTCCTCCCTGGGAAAAAAAAAAAAAAATGTCTTCTTAGAGGCAAATTTTGATTTCACAAGCACAAACTCAGTTACTATTAATTGGATATGAATCAGAAGTCCATATTTTCCTTCCCTCAAGCCACACGGAAGTAAATGTGAATTGGTATGACTGATTCTGTACAAAAGCCGCAAAGGAATTATCATTGTGAATTCTCTGCAGCTAAGCAAGAGGATTAAAGAACTAAGATGTCACCTTTCTGATTCTCACATCTCTCCCAGTTCTTACAGTGTTATATTTAATGTTAAAATCTGAAATGCAAAATAAGGAAATTCTCTTTCTGTTCTTCTTCCTGACAACTAAAACCAACCCAGTTTCCTACTTCTCATCCCTATCAGACACACAGCTCTAGATACACCATATTCCCAAACTCCAGATCACCTGAGGATTGTGACACTGCGATCAATGCAAGCAGTCACCAGCTTTTGCATCCCAATATCCCTACCAAGGCCAGCGATGTGGTTGTTCTGAGGAAGACCAGAGGCAAGACAGCAGTCTTGTGTCTTACCATGTATTCTTGAAACCTAATCAGAAACACTACTGAACTCCTGGCTCTCCTCTACTGCAGTTTAACAGAGCCAAAATCTGAATGTAACAGTGGTCAAGCTATGCATTATGGCTTAAATTAGAGCTCTATGTGTTGACAGTTGCAGTATCCATGAGGATATCTTCAGCACTGAAAATGATGAATAAACCCAACTCATGCGACCACCTTGTAGCCTCAGAAGCCAACAGAGCTATTAACATTGCTGCTAATCCCCACAAAAGCAAGACGGATTATTTAGTGTATCTGATCTCTTCTGCCAGAGAAAATCATTCTCTGCAGTCCAAAACAGTGAAACAGAAAGGAAAAAATTGCATCAGCAGGATCAAACACGAGCAATTTTGGGGCCTAAGTCATGGCTGCTGTACCTGTGCTGAGGACAAGAGGTAGTCCTGAAATTGCAGCTGAATATTTTAATATACTTTATTATTACACACATGGTAGAACAAGGTCCAGGGAGAAAAAACAGCTCATCCCTTACGAAGACTGAGATGAAGCCCTAGACATTTGTTATTTACAGAACACCATGTAAGCCATCATGACACATTTGGGCTTAACCCCAGCAGCATTTTACCCTGAAAGTGTTTTACATAATATACTGGAGGAGAAGGGAATGAAATTTTTGTTCTTATTCTGCTTTTCCCTGGAGTCATTTTACTAGGTTGGGATTTTGACAGGTGCTTAATTTTGGAAGACTTCAAAGATCACCTGCATGAAGTGATGAGGAGTCCTTGGCAGCTGCTGACAACTCAGTGTTATGGGGAATTTACACAGGAGAAAGCCAGCAAGCACCTCTGTGTACCATAGCAGGGTTTGCCAGGAAAGGTTTGGCAATAACTGTGTGAAACAGAAAAAGCATACGCTGGCATGGATAAGAAGCTTTTCACCAGAGTAAAAGCTGATAGTATTAAGTAAGAGGCCAATTTGCATTCATTAGCTGCCATTCCTAGTCATCGGCACAGTGCTGTACAGTTATGTATGTAATCAGGTACACAAGCCATGTTTCATGGAGCATTTGTCCATTCAAACCTAAAATCTTTCCACAGAATTTGTCATGCTAGGAGTAGTCATTTTTTAGGCAATTTTCATTTATCATTGATTAGTTTAAGAAACACAAATCATGTGTTTTGCACAACAGGGGGATCTTCAGAGGCCAAGACCTATTTCCAGCAAAGCTTAGCAGGTTCAGAAGTGCTAGGCTGAGGCTGAAGTGCCACCACTGGCACTTAGAAAACACATCAACTTCATTTGCTGTTCCCTTCATACAGTCTGGCTTCTTCTGACACCAGGACACCCCAGCTTTCAGTGACCAAAGAGAAATCTCTGGTCAGGTACAGATAACCCACACCACACTCAGGTGACTTTTACCAGTGGGAGGTCGTATTTAAAAGCTTTGCAACTATTCTACATCTGAGCTTTACAAAACTCAAGTGTAGCTGTTATGTAGTTAATACTAACAGCACTATTGTGAAGTAAATAGGGAAACTGAGGCAGAAAGTCTGGGGAAAAAAAGCAGTGATAGACCCAGGGTCAAAAATTAAGCTCTTCCAAGTATGCAGTGCAGTTTCATTTTTCTAGTGCATCTAGTAGCACTCAGTTATTCCTCTGATGGTGACAATATGAGTTCAGAGCCAGCTTCACAGTTCATCAAGCTTTAGTGTTTGTTGTTGCTCTTTGTAAAAATCACACACAGAAAATACAAGAAGAAACTTCCCTGCCGGTATGTGAATCAATCCAGAGATCCTGGAATTGGCCATGGACAGATGGCCTTCTGCAGAGGCAGCTTTATCTGGTATAAGAGCCAGCCCAGAGCTGCTTGTCACCACCTCTCTGCCTGAGACAACTCACCTTGCAGATCTGGTGATGCAGATAAGTCCATTGGGTGCTTCTGAAAAGACATCTGGGTTAATTTATGCTGATTAAATGGATGATTTAATCTAACCCTGCCGATTTTGTGAAGATGAATTCTGCCTGCAGATCCATGAGGTCAGTGTCCCAAGGTAGAAGAGACATTAACAGCAGTGCACAGAAAGAACCTCTTCCATCAGCACAGACATCTTTTTAGTGAGCATACAACTACAGCTTAAAATGCAGATCCATCTGTCATGCTGATCAATGATGTCCCATTAGAGTATGTTAACTATTTCTCCATAGGTAATCCATGAATCCATAAGGTTGTCAGTACTTCCTCTGACTCTAAGAAGGCTGTGCACTGGCCAGGACACACATATTTACAATATATAGTTCATCTTGAAAAGAGCAAAATAGGGGTTTTTGTTTTTTTCAGGTTTCTTCTTAAACTTCTCTGGATATATTTTTACACAGAGAGCTACAATGAAAGACTACACGGAAGAACTGGATTTCAAGTTATTTAAATTGAATTCAGCTGAATTGTGTATCTGTTCAACCTTCCACCTCAGGAGTATACCTTACTGAAGACATTTTTCCACCACATTTTTACTTACATTAGCATTTACTAAACAGGTAATTGGGGAGGGGAGGGCAACATGACACGTTATTTCAGTCCTTTAAAATAGTCTTTTCCATCCAGCACACATATTTGGTTTATACTTTACCTATTTCTTCTTATCCTTCTGCTTCCTAGGTTCGCTGAAGGAAAAGGTCAAATACACCATCCAAATCCACCAAAGATAATGGCCCCCAACTCCACTTTTAGAGCCAGAACATAACCTCTCTCCAAGAACAATATGGTACAAAACACTGAAAGGGCTCTGGGGATCACAGCATACAGTCAGGACTTCACAGGTAAGCATTTTTTGTTATATTAATTTACTTGGAATGGCAATGCAAGACAACAAAGTGTTAGCCCCTAGATTTCTCAGTGAAATTCATTAAGGCCACAAGAATTGTAAATTATCTGAGATTTTTCAGGGGACTGTGCATTAATTTTTATTTCCCTAACCTATAAAAATGTGGGACAATAAAATATATCTCCATTAAGGAAGAGCTCCTATGAATCCCCTTATCCTAGATAACTATGACATGAAAGCTGTTGGCAAATTAACTGGAGAACTAGGTGAAGATGTGGAACTAGTAAGTGCTGCATTTACTAAGAACCTTGTGTTTCCACCACATGTAATGCTGGCAAGAGTATTATCAAATTCTTCTAGCAGAATTAAGCCTTCCCTTCGATAATACTCAAGCACAGGGCAAGGCTCACTCTTAAACAGAGGCACAAATTCAGTACACTAAATCAGTCCTGACAGATGGTTGACAGAACTTCTGCAATGAATTAATGACTTGTTCAGGGTTTGCCAGGGAGGAAGTTATTGTTATTAGCTGCTTATTTTTTATCTTATTTAAAGTTGCCACCAACATATGACAGCAATTCAAACAACCTTTTGCCTTGAGAAGTATGAGTAATAGCTTCCATAAAAGAAGTTGGCAGCTCTCATGTGAATGGTGCAGCACAGCAGAGACTGAAACATACTGGCTAGATGTTCAGCTGGTGTTGATCAGGACAACCCCACTGACCTCATCAATTGACTGTCTTTATTTCACATTGCGCATTTGATAGGTGGCCTATTACCATTGCAGACTATTGCCTTACCAGGTTAAGTCTGGCAGAGTGTCTATGATTCATCCTCCTCCATTTACATGATTTGCCTTTCTTCCTTAAGAGTCCATCAGTAACATTATCAGATTCTATTTTAATGCAAAGATTTACTATAAAGAATGTACAAATCTATACTGGAAAATTCCACATTTAATGTTTTCAACAATTTTTACATTCTGTGTGGCCTGTATAAAAATGAAAAGACACCATTTGTATTAAATGCTACTCATACAAATGAAGAATAACATGGTATATAAGCATAGCAAATCAAGTTGAGCTGCATTTTGCTAATGCAACATTACCTGTGCTGGCTTAAGCCATTCCGTGACACCTACACATTGTCATGCAGAGTACATGCACAGGTCTAATTGATTGTAACTGACCAAGCAATTCTGCGGGTAAACAGAAGGAATGGATTCCTGCTCTGCTGGCTTTACAGCACTTTCAGGTTCAAACTCCACAGACATATAATTAGCAAGGCAACTATGATAGATGCTGTCATTTTCTTAGTCCAAAAATGGCCCTGGATAGAAAGTCCCCAAATTGTCCTGGGTTTTTTTTTTTCTTCTATTGGAATAAAAAAAACCCACAGAAACAAACAAAACACCCAAACAAACAAAAAAACACCCAAAACAAGCAAACAAACAAAACCCAAGTGAGGACATCTCTTTTGAAATGGCATTTACAAGTTTCCGATAATTGAATCCCTGTATCTGAAAAGGAAAAGCTGTCTAGCTTTTTCTCCAGTGTGATGAAAAATGTTTCACTTTATGATGATGAACACTTGAATGCTATAAAGAACATTTTTAACAGCTTGTCCCTGGAAATGAAAATCCAAACCAGGAGTTTACATTAATTCAAAACTGAGCAGTTCTATTACCCTCTGGCTTCCAAAGTGAGATTGGCAGTGGCCTAATGTGACACGTGCTACTTTATCTGAACAATATTATCCCATTTAAAACATACATACCATAAATACCGAACACTTGGATTGTTCAGCACAGTAACTGCTGAAACCCATTATTTGGCTGTAGGACTCAAATGCACTTTTTGCTTGAACAGTTCCTGTGCAATGTGGTTTTAACTCTGCACCAGTATCTGAAGCCTCAACAGTACAAATGATTAATACAGGGTAACAGCATTCAAGCAGTGAATCAAACTGTGGTTGAGAAAGCTAAAAAGCCCCACATCAGTGAGCATCCTCAGTCTCACTCACAACAGTTCCTAAAAGAAGTTAAAAACACACTAATGCAAGTCACAGTTTATACAAACACACTGCTTATGAGACCACTGCTTATGAGACCACAAATGGGAAGACAGATGCTTATAGAAGAAAGGAAAAGAGAACATGAGATACTTAAATCCATTTAGATCTCATGAATTGGGGTGGAGCAGAATATTTTCTTTTCCAAAGCATAAAGACTGACTCTAAGCTCCCTATGTGCCAGGACAGTAATACATGCCTGGGCAGCTTCCCTTTACCTGGGAGACTCCTAACAGAGCTATTTCACTAGTTTCAGGCAACAGTCTTGCTAAAATAAGTTTTCCCTGCTAAAATAAAAGACTCACATGACGAGGTAAATCTTGTGACTTCCTCCATATAGAAAGAAATATTTCTGCCTAGTCTCCCACAGGTAGGACCCCTTGAAGGGTGCACTGTGTATTTACTTCAAGGTCAATGTCCCAGTGAGTCAATTCTGCAAGAACAGTGTTCAGATGCCTCTGTCTTCATTCAGGGTTTCTACTGTCATAGCCGGCTACTCAGGCACAATGCTGAGTAAAATAAAACCAGTGGCCAGCCTAGATCAGGAGTGTAAAGTGACAGAAAGCACAGACCAGAAATGGGATGTGAGCCCAGGGCAGGCCACTGTATCAGCATTACAGTCTGACTGGGAATAAACTTAGGCTGGGAATCATAAGATGATTTTTAATGGTCACAGCAGGGAGGTTGGGGAATAGCTCTTCTATAGATGAAGAATCAGGAAAAAGGCTGCTTCAGAATGCAGTTTATGAAAGGAGCTATAACACGGTTGCCAACAGCAGTGGGGGATCATAGTTACTGACCTGACAAGGCCCTTTGCAAGCCCTCACAAGCACCAAGCTTCCAGGTCAAAAGGATCCTCTACTACTCTGCAGGGAATCAAAGGCCAATATAGTCAGCACTACCATGTACACACAGGGACATAGCACATTCCCAAAGCTTTCACGCATTAAGGTTGACCGTGGCCTGTCCAAGCCTACATTCCTATGTCAAACCTATTGTAGCTTCTGTTTCAGACTCCTCTTTCTTTTTTTCCTCACCATCTAAGACAGGAATGTTTAAGAGAACTGTAAAGGCCATAGAGACTATTTAAACTACAATGAAGACTGGTAGAGAAAGAATGGGATTTAGCAATCCCTGCAGGGCTTTGAAGGAGCTTTAGAATGAATCAGGTAAACTGCAGAAAACATGTAATCTGTTATCAGGAGTTAGCCCTAGATGGCTGCAAGCAGTCAATACAGTAGCTAAGGATTAAGAGCAGGCATTAACTTGGTGGTTATAAAAAAAATGAAGAGCAAGAGATAGGGACAGAAGAGTGCTGCTGTGTTGTGCTTACTGAGCCATTTAGGATGCCCGAAAGTGTGAACAACAACCAACCAAACAGAAAAGTACCCAAATACAATATATTTAAACATCTTATATAATTTTTGTAAAGACTTTTGAAAATAAAACAGTAGCAAAGGAAGATTTAATGAAAAGGTATCTCACAGATTAGCAACTGGCTTTGCAAAAAGAATGCAAAGAATCAGTTTAAACTGCTATTTTCTATGTGCTGACAAATAAACATTGCAGCTACCCAGAATTCAGGAACATTGCTAATATTGGTTCAATGAATGTCTTAAGGACCTGCAGCCAAGCAGGGATTAGAGAAGCAGAAATAGCACATCGGCATTCATTGTGTTGGGGTTTTTAACTGCTTAATTAAACAGGGGATTATTCAGTTAACCCACAGAGGACCTGAAGAGGGAGCAAAATACCACTGTATTTTTCAATGAGAGTTTTTTCATTGCAGCCTCCTAAGCCATCCCATTAAGAGATCAGGCATATTCCTCTCTCCCTTCAAGCAAATCGCCAGAATAGAGGAGACTGCCAGGATCAGACACGGAATATACACCTTGAACAGAACCGTGCTTCCAGCTAGTCTTATCCACTGGACTTCCCTTTACAGAAAGAGATATGAGGAAAGAATCATGGCAGAAACACAAATTCCTGATTACTTTATTCATGTGTGAGATCCTCAGGAGGCCAGTCAGGACACAGTGCCCCAAAAGTGCACTAGTTTCTGTGCAAGTATTCAGAGTACAAAGGACACCGTTTGAATATATAAGGATATAAGGAAATAATGGGGTTCTAAAGAAAACGATGTGAAAGGAGTCAGAGAGCTTACTTTCCATAGAAAGTGGGAGGATACTCACTTTCTATCCCACCCTTAACACACCTCAGAAACAATCAGACTTTTGGTTCTTAAAACAGAGACAATTAATGAGTTTATCAGTACACAAAAAGAGTGCAGGAGACTATGTAAAGGATTTAGTACAAAAGTAACTAAGCAGAATAATAACAGATGAAATTTAAAAGTGAAGTATGAAAAAACATGTTTCAAAGACTGTTGAAGACAACTGAGCCACAAACGGGTTTTTAATTAGCTGTTACCTACTGGAGGAATGATTTCAAAGTAAGTGCAGACTCCTGCCTTTTGCTCTGCCTCTAGCACTATTTAGAAGAAACTGATGTTAAGCTGCAGAGAAGAAAGAATATTATGTTATTTCATAATCCCTGTGTATCTTGCATTTAGTTTTTGTTCACCACATTTCAGAGAGAAAAAAATATTAAAAATGGGGGGTTAGTTATGCCCAAGAAAGACTTGTGAAACATGAAATTAATTTTGGGGGAAAAACAAAACCCACAACTAAACCAAAACAAAACCCACCACACAAACAAACAAACACCACAAGCAAACAAACATAAAAAACAAACAACCCCAAAAACCTATAAGCTGTAATTTAGCAATGAGTACATTTACGGCAATAGAGTCTCATCAGTCATTTGTATCATGTATCTGTGAGCTCCTGAATGCAAAAACTTTGGGACATTTTGTTTGGTCAAACTGATCAGACAAAAGAAGAAATTTAGAAAGTATGCTTTAATTTACTTGTTTAGTTTTCTGCTTGGAATATGATGAAGGCAAAGATCTTAGTATTTTTATAAAAGACTTAGAGCACATCCTAGCAGCATAAGAAAAGCATCTGCAATGCTAGTAGTTTGGATTAAGTGTTCTCAGTGCTCTGAGACTTCATGCTTTAGGATAATAAGCTCATCCTTGGTAGTTTTTAGTGTCAGCAAAGCATCCAGCATTGATCATTGTCGCAAACAGTGCTAAACCCCTAATCTGCTCTTATATAACACCTGACACCTTCCTAAAGTCATATGTAAAAACAAGCAGACAGTGAAGCTGCGATGTTAAAGCCTGATTCTAAAACTACCAGCCCTGCAATTACAAAAGTCTTGAAAACTTGACACAACAGGCAGCAAAAATAGCATAAGATCTCCACAGGGAAGAATCCCACCTCTTCACTGCCAGAAACATCCCATGGGTGCTATCACTTGCAGCAGTGATTTCCTCTTAGTGAAGGCGACCTATGCATCTATGAATCATGTTCTTATGACTTAGTAAGGCTTCATATTCAACTGCTCCTCCTGCTGCTATGCACAGAACCCCCACAGCTCTGCAGAGAACTGGGTATATACTTAGAAGCATTAAGCCTGCCATAGCATACAAGTTTTAGATAGAAGAACAGAGCTAAATTTGCCAATATATGGCGTTATTTCTACTTACATTATAAACAGTTTCTACTTTGAAAATCCTCAGGTAAGCAAAGCTTTCATTTTTTAAGACTCTCATCTGAATAGCGAGGCAATGCAAATGTTCTTATTTCATGAAAGGTTCTCCAGTCTGGCCTACAGTTTAACTGTGGAGGCGTTAGTAGATTACATTAGATTAGCATACCATCACTACATAAGGAAGCCCAGCCATACAAATCTCTTTACAAAAGCAGTCTTAATTTGGAGCTTTTCTCAAGTCTAAGTTGATGCTTGGAGACTAATTTGACAATATCTTCATTAAAGTGGCTGCAGAAGTGCTTCTTCCTCTATGGCTTGGATTATTCAGAAACTAATGTCCCAACTGATCATGTAAGTGAGAAGACAGTATTCTTTCACTCCCACAGATACACACAGCAAAGGTATTATCACGGCAGGTAATTGTCATCCCCTCCAAACAGGATACAGCTGAAATTCTTCTGTTTGATTCATTAGAAAGAAAAAAATTTTTTTTTTTTTAATTTGAAAATGTGGTATCTTTGGGAATGGTTTTAAATTTAAAGAGGGAGATTTAGATATTAGGAAAAAATTCTTCCCTGTGAGGGTGCTGAGGCGCTGGCACAGGGTGCCCAGAGAAGCTGTGGCTGCCCCATCCCTGGCAGTGTTCAAGGCCAGGTTGGATGGGGCTTGGAGCAACCTGGTCTAGTGGTAGGTGTCCTTCCCCATGGCAGGCGGTTGGAACTGGATGAGCTTTAAGGTCCTTTCCAACCCAAACCATTCTGTGATTCTACGATTCCTTGCCTCCTAAAAACAGAAACTGAGGCCAGTAGAAAGTACTAGTCTTGCAGCATGTTTTTTGTCAGATGGAATCATACTCACAGACAATGCCGAAGGACATTTATTATACCTCCACTATGTTAAGCTTTCCAGTAAAAATAGCAAGAGACTAGATTTAGAGTTAAAAACATAATGGATTTAATAAACAGATACCCTTTAATTTGTTGTTCAAGTATTGAGCCCTTAAAGTTCTTTTCCAAAAGCAACAAAACTATGTTTTTAAGCTGAACTTCTGGCAAATTGCTAGGTCCCAAATCTTTCAAATGTGAATGTCCTTGTGAGTTAACTTGATTAACTTTGGCCTTGAGTCCAGAAATGGTCTTCTTTTAAATTACTATCTTGGATCACCTGTCTTTTTAGCCTACTTTCACTACAGGCACTGGCTTATAAGGATTCAGAATGAGTTTTCTGATAGTAAAATAGAAGTTGAGGCAGTCCTATCCTAGGACAACTCTTGACACTTGCAACTCCTTTTTTGCTATTCCACACTTCACTGCAAATTACCTGACATCATGCATTTATGTTTTGTACTCACTACTCCTCTAAACTCATTCAAAAAGATGCCCCTGTTGTGTTACTTGCCTCAAACCATGATCAAAGAAGTTGTTCCCCACACTTCTATCTTATAGTGAAGTCCAAGGCCTCATTGTACTCTTCTGTGAGTCTACAGGTAACTAGACATCTATCAGACTACAAGCAGCTTCTAGAACAAATGCTTCAGCAGGGTATTCCAGTGTCTCAACACAGAAAAGACAGGCACTGAGTCAATATGCTGAGCTGGAGGTCTGTGTCTAAGTTGACAAAGAGTGACTCTGAACCCTGGATCTTCTTGATCTATCCAGCTCCCCACTAGCCAGATGCTGGGAATGGCAGGGGCCTTTTCCTACACCAGTCTTGGAGACACCTCACCATAAAAATAGATCTACATACCTGTGTCATAAATCCACAGTGTCAAATAAAGGACAAAGTACTTTGCTATTTTTACACCTGGTAAATTCATTAGTAAATTTATCAGTAAGTCATGGCATTATAAAGGTTGTGTGACTGATTCAGCCATGAAGTATTCTGGCAATCTCCCAGCTGCTAGCTCTGGCTGGATTGGCTGGTGTCTCTCTGCCTGTGCTCCCTGTCAATTTTTTGGTGCTTACTGCGATGGTGAGCAGCATTGCCTCACCCTGGGCCTAACTGGAGCCTACAACAATGTCCTGGCCATGCAATTCTCAGCCTCTCCCCTCACCTGAAACCTCGTATAGTAGGATGTCTTGGTATTTTCCCCTAGTGTCAAGTAGTTGCAACCACAGCCCTACAAAACTCACTCTCCAAAACCACAGCTCTGCCTTCATCTGCTAAGATCAAATCCTTCAATGGACACTCTGCACTCTGGGGTGCAGAAAATACTTCTATATCCCATTCCCAAATATTTAATCTTTATAGCACACGCACGTGATGATGCCGCAGCAGTTCTTTTTAATTTGAGAATAGCTTTCATGTTTTCAATAACAACAAATATGCATTGAATGCAATCCACATATTAAAAAATTTAAGTCATGATGTTGTCAGAGACAACTGCACAAAGCATAAATATGGTGCCACAGGATATTACTACTAATAGAGCTTAAAATAAAACCAAAACTTCCTTGATGAAAGAGTTACAGAAAAGTAAATGCTGTGCATAAATTTAGCTTTGTCTTAAGAAGGAGCCTAATACGCAGTGGTCCTGCAGCACCTCAGAGACTCTGCCTTTCCAGCTGTTTCAAGCAGTAGCACATTTAACCTTTCTGTCTTAGACTGTATAAAACACAGCAAACAGAAGAGATTAGAGGCACACCATTCATCAGGCATTTTTATTCACTCTTCAGTTTATAATGTTTCCATCTTTGTTCCCATTTGGGTGAGCAGGCTCCTGTCTTCCATCCAAATGCCCTGTTAAAAGACATGAATAACATAAAGCCATCAGTACGTTTCAAACGACTAGACTTGCACTGTTACTGTGTTGAAAAGTAACCCTCGAAGCATACGTTTGCCACTACAGAGTATTTCCGAAGGGTGCTAGCATCAAGAACTTTTCAACACCAGCCTAGAATGACTCTTTCATGTTGATAAACCAAGCTTTGAAAAAACTATGGTGAAATACACCTTTCTCTCAAACAATTTCATAGGCAGAAAAAAAAAGAAGTGCGGGTCTTCTGGACAGCTTCAGTACAATTCAGAAACTACAATGGTGCAAATTAGTCAGTACTATCTTGAGATGAGGTAAGATTTATGACCCAGATCATAACTCAAGCTTTTTCTTAAAACCAGCTCACACCGCCGTGACTGCAGCACAAATCAGGGACTCATCAACACCAGCACAGTTAGCTGATAACTAGTAACGGCTCAAGCTTTGTCTTATTTCCCTACAGTAAGAGGATGAAAAGAGGCCAAGGTACTCAAGCACCTAATCCCTGATGATTTCGACACAAGAAATAGGTTGTGAGGTATTTGTCAAGGACCAAACAAGAAATTTACCATGTAACAGACAGGTGCTCCTGAGTGACAGTCTAGGTCTTTAACAAGGCCATCTTTCTTCTTGTATCTGCAGTGTACCTTTTAAAGAGAAGTTGCTGGCTCTTTTGCCATGTTTCCTTTCGTGTTAGATTTCGCACATTTGGTTTATTTTTCCTTCCTTCAGGACATGAAGCAAAAATAAATTACATAGCAGTAATTCTGATTGCAAAATAACTACTGTTCCAGCATGTAATGGTCTGAGGTAGTAAAAAGACAAAAGCATTTCAGGTGTAACCACAGTGAATAACTGAAGGACTAAAATATGACCCTTCTAGGCAAACCACACCAAATCTAATGAATGTTAATACATGTAGGAAAATCACAGAGCATTGAAAATGAGCCCTGGGTCATTTTAGTTTGTTCCAGCAATTCAAATCCACAAAGCCAGAAAAGCCCTGACTTTGAATTTAGCATTGCCTCTGGAAGTCACACAACACACTCTGTGCCGCAGGGGAAGTCATACAACACGTGCAGGATTCACACATATATACACTACAGATGTTTATATTTAGCAAAGAAAGGTAAAATTTCACTATTTGTCTGTCCTAACAACCACAGAATATTTCAAGAAGTCAAATACTGAGCGTCTTGAACTACACCCTCTTTCCTGCATGTCCTGGGTTCAGCAGTAGCAGTCATGTTTCTCCTCCTTGGTAGCTGGTGCAGTGCAGTGTTTTGACTTTCGGCCTGGGAACAGAGCTGATAACAAGGATGTTTTGGTTTGGCCAAGGACTTTGTGAGCCTCATGCTCTGCCAGGGAGGAGGGGAAGCCAGGAGGAAGCAGAGACAGGACACCTGACCCAAACTGACCAAAGAGGTATTCCATACCACAGCACGTCATGCCCAGGAGGTAACTGGGAGTTAGCAACGGCTGGGAGACTGCAGGGTTGGAGGAGGTATCGGTCAGAGCTTGGTCAGGCTGGGGGGGGCGAGTTATCGGTCGGCTGGTGGTGAGATGATGTATTCTCTTCCCTTGTTATTTCCTTTATCATTATTATCATTGGTGGTAGCAGTAGTGATTTGTGTTATACCTTAGTTACTAAACTGTTCTTATCTCAACCCGTGGGAGTTGCATTCTTTTCGATTCTCCTCTCCATCCCTCCGAGAGCAGGGGGAGGGCAAGAAAAGGGGGGAAGTGAGCGAACGAATTACCTGACTGGGTTTAAACCACGACACTGCACCTTCTACAGTTCTTAGCACTGTCTTGCTTCAGATTCACACTTAGTAAAGCCCAAACAGGCTAAAACAAGTAAGTCAAGTCCTCTCCACTTGAGATACTTCTTAGTGGTGAAAACACATCTTCTAAACTAGTTTATTTTTATATCAGGCAGAACCTCTGCTTCCACTAACAGTACAGTCTGCAAACCCACAAAAACATTTGTATCATTCACACCTCCATGGAAGGGTATTCCACCATGCCTGCTGGCGCTCACTCACACAGCAGACATCTGCATGGTCAGGCGTAAGGAAAAGCAGACAACAGTTTGTTTTACAGGCTGATTGTTAGTACACTGATCTTCAGTGCTGAAAGCCATTCCACTGTCTGGAATTCAGATGCAGTTTTCAACAACAGCTTCCTGGAGAAAAATTAATGTAACATAGCTACAGTGTCCTGGAGAAAAATTAATGTAACATAGCTACAGTGTCCCTCCACATGCATCAGAAAGGTTAACCATGAAGTTCAGCATGCAATGCTCAGTATGGAGCATATATACTTAGAAGGCAAAACCCAGCAGAAATCAAGAGAGCTACAGAAGCTTGAAGTCTGCCTTCTGTGAAGAAAGGGAAAACCTTTGAACGGATTCAGTGCCCATCAGTCCACAGTAAATGCTTAAAGAAGCTTAGGAATTTACACTGCTATAATTTCTTAAAGCAGCTTAAAAGGCACTTTCAGCTCCTTCCTCTTAAAGATAAGAGAGACCAGGGTCTTATCACAGGTCTTGGTATTAGTTACAAACATCTGACTCCTAGAATCATACAAGATATGGAAGCCTTCCTAATAAAATTACCGTCCTTACAATCATGGTAGAAAGTCTGAAAACATGAGTAAAGTGCACCATGAAGGCTCAAAACCAAACGGGGAATAAAAGAAACAGTGAATGCCTTTAGTTTTTAAACTGGTATTTGTTCATTCAACCTCGTGATTCCAGGAGTCTGAAATGATTTGAGATCTCAGCTGAGCAACAGCCGGAGCCATCAAGATGCCCACTTAAAGTGCTTCCATTGCGCACTCACTCACTCCCCATGAAGTACAGGAAGTTAGGTGTGTATCATAAGCAAATTAGTTTTATTGTGGTAAGTGTACTGTCACGAAGATTACAGTGATGTGAAAGTTGAGGAGCGGATCAGTATTTTATATACGCCTTGTGGTGAAATGTTTCACAAACGTGTGTATCATGGCCTGGACACCGTGAGCACTGGAAGAAACACAAAGTAAGAAGTGACAATTTAATGGACACCTTTATGAATTGCCTCTGATGAGGCTTCACCCTGTCCTCATTCCCCTTTCCTTCACGCGGGCACCTGAGGTGAGCGCTGCTCCACAGGCAGCCACAGGATGTCACGCAGACCCGCTCTAGCACAGCACGGGCGCACACAGGGAACTGAAGCATGTTAAGCGCCGGATTCTCGCAGCGTTACTGCCCGCAGCTGAGGCAAACAGCTCACTTCCCTTGCCCATCGGGTATGTGTCCCCACACGAAGCCCTGCTACCGGCGGGGCAGAGCTGCGCTCCGCACCCCCCAGGGCAACCACCGCGCTCCCCCCGCAGACTGCCACAACGCCTGTCGCCGCGGCCCAGCGGAACCGTTATGTGGGAGCGGGGCGGGAGGGCTGAGGGACGGGGTGGGCAGTGCTTTCGTCTTTCTTCGAGGCGCGGTTCCCGCCTGCGCGGGCCGAGGCGACGGAGCCTGGGGCCGCGGCCTAAGGAGGCGTCCGGGGCGCGGCGGAAGGTCACGGCGAGGCCCAGCGCCGCGCGGTGGGAGCCTGCGGCCGGGGAGCCGGAGGAGTGCGGAGGGAACTCGGCCCGCCCGGGCTCTGCCGGCCGGGGGTGGCGCGGCGCGGCCCACCCAGCGCGCCCTCGGGTGAGGCGGCAGCTGCCCCCCGGGTGCCGTGCCAGGGTCGCGTCGCTCGCCTGGAGGGTGCTCCGGGGCCGGGAGTTGACTTCCCGCCTCAAGGTCAGGCTCTGCGGGGTTGAGTCGGGCCGCGAGGTACGGGTGCCCTTGGGAGCTGTCGCCGCACCGCGTGCAGATAGCGGCGCTGGTGGCGAGTGCTCGGGGGCATGTGGGCCCGAGGCGGGGGGAGCCGGGCGGCTTTGTGCTTGCCCCCGGCCCCTTCCGACCAGGGGTGCCGGTGCGCTTTTTCAGCAGGAGAAAAGTGTAAACGGCCCTGACCCTTTATCCAGGGTTATTTATGATTGGGAAACTTCCCTGTTGTAGATACATAGGCTGCATGTGGAAGTCGTGTTTAACGTACACTTCAGCAATTATCTCCATGCTGTTTAAGTGCCGTGGGGCAGTTACCTGGGGGGGGAGCTTTTCCTGCTCTTAAAGCGTGTTTATCACCTTGGTGCTTTTTACATAGTCTAATGAATCAATTCTAATCTTCACACCCAGGAGTTAAAGCTTGTGGATAGAAAGTGTGCTGGCGAATTACTAGGCTGGTGCGCCATACATACCATTTTATAAACTATTAGGATGCTTTTAAAGTTCCTGTTCAATAGGTGACCTTGAAATTGCGACACTGACTTCCGTGTGTGTTCTTGGTCTAGTGTTGAAAATGGGAGATATTGAGAAGGGCAAGAAGATCTTTGTCCAGAAATGTTCCCAGTGCCATACAGTTGAAAAGGGAGGCAAGCATAAGACTGGACCCAACCTGAACGGCATATTTGGACGCAAGACTGGGCAAGCTGAGGGCTTCTCTTACACGGATGCTAACAAAAATAAAGGTAAACTTAGAGCTGCTCGTCTGAATCACTGGGGACAAAACCGTTCAGTTCTTGGGTGATACTTTCTGAAGCCTGACAAAAAGTGAAATAACATGGAGTACAAGAACATAAATGTTTGTTATTTTAAAGTCATTAACTATCTTTTTTTCTTCTCTCTAGGTATCACCTGGGGTGAGGATACTCTGATGGAGTATTTGGAAAATCCAAAGAAGTACATCCCAGGAACAAAGATGATTTTTGCTGGTATTAAGAAGAAGTCTGAGAGAGCAGACTTAATAGCATACCTCAAAAGTGCCACAAAGTAAAAGTTATCTGCTGCCTTATTTATTTCACAAGGGAGATGGTTATGGAAGTGTCTGTGATGAGTTTGGTTTTTAAACTTTCTATTTTTACATATACTGTGTC
The DNA here is from genome assembly GCF_034315485.1 of Pezoporus occidentalis. NCBI lineage: Eukaryota > Metazoa > Chordata > Aves > Psittaciformes > Psittacidae > Pezoporus > Pezoporus occidentalis. The sequence goes on along the minus strand of NW_026914319.1, from coordinate 847,871 downwards.
TAACCTTAAAATCTGTCTCGCCCATCAGATGACATTGCTCATGGTGGGTCACTGAAGTACACTCTTGTTTGGCAGCCATTAACTTAATGGAAACTATGTAATTGGGTTGATTTAAATGACAATGTTCAGTCATTCTTGATCATAGAATTAAAAAAAATATAAATAAACATTTCCTGCCTCTTCATTGTTTAAAAAAAGTATATAAATAATCAGATGAATAATTGTCAACAGCATAATAGCTTTGACAAGCCCAGCTACTTCAGGGTGTTTTTTGGCATTTTCCACCATACATCTTCTGTTACATTACTTTAAAGATTAAAAAAACCAAAACACCCAAACTGAACAGAGCAACAAAAACTTTTAAAAAACCCAAATAAACCACCCCAAGATAATATTTTTCTAAACTTAATCAGTGCTAAGTGTTGTGGTATATATTAATCTGTCTAAAGCTTGCACTAAGAATGCAATAACTACATCTGACTTAAGTACTATTTGTGAAATGGCAGTTGTGCCCAGCCCCTTTTCTTTTATCTAGGGGAAGCATGTTACCTAATTTATCCAGGCTGACAGCTGCATGCACCAGTAGAGTACATCTCCCCTTCAGAAACATCTGCAGTTTTGAAATGTGACTGAAGCCACTTTGTTCAGTAAATCTTCCAAAACAGCCATTCTTAGTGGAATGAGTAGAACAAGAAAGCATCCTTGGTGCTAAAGACCAAGCTGAGTGTAATTAAATCTTCTTAATCCAGCACAAGTGTTCACTTAAAATCCATTGTTACAGGCAATTTCAGATGAGGGGGTGCCAGAAAAATGTGCTGGTAGACTGAAGGGAAAGTCTTTCTCCATGCCTGGCTGTAGCCAATGTCATTACTTCTGAAGGTTCTGTTTTGCACAGTGTAAAGTGGTATTTTTAATGTTTTAACTGCATTTTTTTTCATACCAAGTGAATTGTTCAGATGAATGTATTTACTGTGTACCAACAGTAAGACATAACTCGGAGCAATCAGTACTGTAAAATTAAAAAAATAAAAGTTGTTTGCTGTATGTGTCTGAAATTCAGTGAAAAATGGGGAATGTAGACAGAAGTTTGGGCATCTAGCTTTCCATCACTAGGGAATAAGACAAGCAGAAGCTCACCATGAAGAGAAGTATGGAGTTGGTGTGAGAAGTACTTACACATGTGGCAAAGTTAGAAAGTATTTTTCACTAGAATGAGCAAAGCTGAGCTCTTTCACTGTTTTTCTCTTTAACAGCACTTTTGTTGTGTTTCCCTGAGTGTGACAGGCAGAAAACTCAAAAGTAGCGTGAAAGCTGTAGCAGTGCTGTATGATTGCCTGAGTCTGAGTCATAACAAGTTATAACGTTGTGCTTAATGGCTGAGGTGCAAAGGGCTGTTACACAGAATTAATGAGTGAAAAGAATTAAGGTTTCAGTGAACAATGAAACAAGTTTCAATGGTTGCTAACCCTGTGTGTTGTGATTTCCTGACTAAATACACAAGCAGAGTTTCTTGCAGCCTTAGTATTAACCAGCAGCTCTACTAAAGCTTGTTAAGAGATAAACTTCAAATTGTAGCAGTATACTACTGTTTCAGTTTCCAAAAGTGGCATAACACCTTTATGGCTCTGCAGAACTTATTTTTCACTGTGCCAAGTTCCTGGTGGAGCAGTTGTAGATAGAGAATGTAACCTTGCCTGGCTCTGCAGTCCTCTGAATGATTGGGGTGGATTGCATGGAGAGAGTTGTGACACTTTCTGCTCTGTCATCACCTTTATGAGATGAAAAAGGACTGTGTAATATCCAAGCTGCTCTTCTTACCTAGTTGAGCTGGAGAAGAAACAGGCTGTAGAGAAGAGGATTTTGCAGTAAGGTGGCATTTAATTTTGTACAGGCTACAATTTGCAAACAGGAAGTTATCCATCAGCAGAAAAACTTAGGAGAAAGCAGAGTGGCCCTTTGCCCAAAGTAAGCAGAGGACGCAGTTCAGCTTGGCTTCCTCTATCTACCTCAGAGACCTCAGTGCCAAGACTAGTGCAGCTGATACATACCACTGAAGATGGAGAAATCGGAACTTTTAAATTCTATCCTGGGGATGCATCTTTCTTTACATTTCAGGGAAGAAACTCTTCTGACCTTCAAAATTTCATCTTAACTACAATCACAGGCCTAGACAGCAACAGCTTAAAACATTTTTTGTAGTAGATGGCTAGCAGCCATTTACCACTGGACAAACACAACAGTATATTCTACTAGTGGGTCAGCAAAGTATATTGAAATGAAAGGTTAGATTATTGTTTAGATAACACAAGTGCCTGGGTGCGCCTTTTGGAAGGTGGGAGGGAGGTGTCCAGATTGGTTGTGGAATCAAGCTTTAGTTCTTTCTAGTTTTATAGAAGAAGAAGTGAAGGTGTGCTTTTGTTTTATGAAGAAGCCCTTTAGTGTTTTTCTTCCCGGTAGCAATACCAGTCTAGACTCTTGGCATTTCAGTAGTTCCAAATTAGGGAATCAGGATACCGTTGCCAAACATTGCACCATCCTGTAAAAAATGGTTCTTGGCTACTAGCTCACAGATCTGATGGAGCATGCCTTTAAAACTGATCTTGCAATATTTTCACATGTAGTTATGCAAATGCATAAATATGTCAATAACATAAAATCATTTAGGTTGGAAAAGACCTTTGAGGTCAAGTTAAACTGTTAACCAGCATTGCCAAGTGCACCACTAAACCGTGTCCTTATGCGCCACATCTGCATGTCTTAAATACCTCCAGTGATAGCAACCCCTCCACTTCCCTGAGCAGCTTGTTTTGATGCTTGACAACTCTCTCTGTGAAGAATTTTTCCCTAATACCCAGTCTAAACCTCCCCTGGTGCTGCTTGAGGCCATTACCTCTTGTCCTATCACTCCACCTAGCAGCTTTCCAGCCACTTCTCCCCAAGCCTGTAGGGGTTGGCGTGGCCCAAATGCAAGACCCAACACTTTGTCTTGTTTGCCCATCAGTGCAGCCTGTACAGATCCCTCTGCAAAGCCTCCCCTATCCTTCAGCTGATCAACACTCCCAGCCAACTCAGTGTCATTCACAAATTCACTGAGGGTGCACTCAATCCCGTCATCCAGATCATTGGTAAAGATAAAAAAGAGAACGGGCCCCAGTACTGAGCCATGGGGAGCACCACTTGTGACCAGCCACTAATGGGATTTAACTCCATTCACCAGCACTCTTTGGGTTCAGCCAGACAGACAGTTTTTTTACCCAGTGAAGCATATACCTGTCCAAGCCATGAACAACCAGTTTCTCCAGAACAGGAGAACACTGTGGGAAATGGTGTTAAAAGGCTTTACTAAGGTCTAGGCAGACAACATCCACAGCCTTTCCCTTGTCAACTAAGTGGGTCACCTTGTTACAGAAGGAGATCTGGTCAGTTGATAATGACTGGAAAAGTAAAATTCAAAAGTACAGTTTCACAGCATGACTTCTCAAAATCAAAATGAAATAGGCAGAGTGTTTTTAAAAGGATGGAAGTAATTGCATCCCATTGAAATTTAGTGATACAGAAGCTCTTTTTTTATTCAGAGTCTAATGATTCAAGTGTAATCATGCTACAAACAGTTTAATTTGGGAAAGTTCCACTTGTAGCCATCTGTGCAACTGTAGATAATCACTTCAGGTAAAGATGTGTGCATTTTAATAGATCTAATCTTGTTGGGATTATGTAATACTTTATTTTTTTATATAAATATATTATTAGTGATCCAAAACAGATGTGATACATTATGTTTCTCTTATGGAGGAGAACAGAAATTAAACAGCTGTAGTTAAATAGTTAAGAACCATTAGATACTCCAGTCTCTCTATATCAAAGGTCATTGAAGTGCACACATTTACCTCTGTAGTAAGCCTCATCTTTTGCCTCTATCCAAAACACATCCTAAAAACTCTTCCAGGGCCAACGCCAACAGAAGACTCTGTTACCATATATCAGATGAGTTGAATCATTTCAGTGATGTCCTGAAAACCTGGTTATTTGGGAGGTGAGCAGCCCAGAGCTAGCAGTAGCAATTGCTAACCCTGGCGAAGGATGTGAAGTCCTGTTCCTTTTCAGTGCTGCAATGGCTATCAGGTGGTTGTCACCATCTCTGTGTGATTCAATATTTGCATGTTTTTTCTGTGATCTTTCTTTCGTTATGAAATGCGGGAAATAGTGATGGACACCTTTTGAATAATTGGTTTCTGGTTACAAGTGTCACAGAAGGTGAGAGATGTGGATGACGTTTGCTTCTGTGACAAGGTACAGATCCACATCCTCAGATTTCCAGAAGGCTGCATTAACCACCAAACTGAATGTGTGTGCTGGAAAGAAGATTCTCTATACCTCTGTTGAAGCTGTCATTTTGCAAAAGGAGACCCAGAAGGAAAATGAGCAAAGGAGGAGCTAACTGTAGCATAGTGTTCAAAACATGTACCTTGGAGCAGGGGAGAAGGTGTATTCTTTCCAGGTTGTTTATGCATTTAATTTTAAACAGTCTTGGGTAAAAATAAACCTGGAAGTGGAGAAGTCATTACTCTGCTGGTTTTACATCTCATTAATGCTGTTCACTGCAGCTTGCTCAAGCAACGTGAGCCCTTGCCTTGTTCCTTTGAGAATAACCCACTCTCCAGATGCATTTTTCCCCTACCTCTCCACGTGTTAAAACCTATTTTTGTATGCAAGACTATGCTGTCCCTGTTTCATCACAGTGCCAGTCTCTTGGTCAGAAGCACTCAAAAGCTCTTGATGGAAACATAGAGTAGTGTTCTCATCCTTGCAATAATCTGCAGGAATTCACTGCTGACGTCCCCATTCAGTTGTGACTGAATGGTGGACAGAATTACGACTGATGACAATTTCTTTTTAAGAAGAAATGGTTCTTTAATCTATGTGATATTTCCTTTTATTGATTTCTTAAATCCTAATTTTTTAACACAGCTAACTAGAGCACATAGAGTTTTACACGGCTTTTACCTGCACTATGTCTCTGCTGGGTTTTTTACTGTGAGATGCAGCACAATGATGTGAGCATTCCCTGGTGTATGGCGCTTCCAGACAAGCAGGGAAAATGCACCACATACACTGAATTTTATAAATATCATTGGTGTCACTTACATGTCACTGGTAGCCTCAAGCATCAGGTGCTTTTACCCATGTTTCATTGCAGGAATGTGCCTACACTGACTGTAACCAGTCTTTCCCTGAAAGCTTTTCTCGCATTTCTGTTCCACTGCTGGAGAACAGGAATGGAAATCAGACTTCTGCATATCTCACCATGTTTTCTGTAAGACTCTATTTCCAATTATTCTTTAGTTTACCTGCTATTGCCATTAGATGTGGAGTTCTTCCAGTGCTGTTTTTAAAGAAAAGGTACCACATATTCAATTCCACAAATTTTAATTCTAATTTGCATGTACAAATTATCACTGGTTACCCATCTGGTCTTCCTCTTCTTCATATTACCTGTTACCATTACACTTTATACTTCTTTTGTATTGGCTGAACTGCAGGCAGCTTCTTGTACTTTACTATTCAAATGTACTTTTCAATTTACACATCTCTTAAGTGTGATAGTGGGCTGTTTTTTAAAGTTTCCAGATAGTGACTTTACTTGAAAATCCTTCTTTCATTGCCTTTCTCATGGTTAAAAATATTTATTTTAAATTCACTGGAAAGGACTTGGGTTTTAACTATCCCTCACACAATGACACTACATTTTTGTATATACCACTGCTCTGGACGCAGCTATTCTTACGTATTGAACAAGGATTGTGTCCTTCACTTGGATACCTGAGAAACAGTCTTCTTGAGAACCTCAGAAACATGATTCCAAAAAAGCAATCATGGTAAATGCTGAGAAACTTCTGCAACTGGCACTACTTGACCAGTCTATTGCTTACAGCAAATAAACAGGAGGGGGAGACAATGTACTAAAAAGCCGCAGAAGCAATAATGCGCTTGAAGGTAATCGGAACAAACCTCACGGTTTGAAAGATGAAGTTCATTTGTACAAAAAGCAGTTTTACTGCAAGTTCTCAGCCAAAAGCACCGGAGGTGATTAGTACAGCAGAATGCATTGTTATGTCTGCAATAAGTTTAGGGTCTTGTGAATTCTTAAGCTGATTCATGTTTCATATTTCATCAGGCTAGCTCAAGTTTGAAATAGCCTGTATTAAATTTCCACCTATTCAGATGGTAAAAGATTTAGCTAGAATGCAAAATGTTTCTTTCTGACTGCTCAAAGAATCCTAATCAAAAGTGGCAATCTCTAATGCATATTCTGGCTTTGTTCCTACTGTGGAGCTCACTTTGGTATTGGCACTTGAACTATTATGCTTGAAATGGATACATAGATTGTCATATAGTTTCTGCACTAGCAGTCAGATAGGATCACGAGGACCTTTGTTAGTAAAAATGAACTTTAAATCCTGTTAATACTGTTTTATGGATGGTGTTTGATTATAGACTCAAATTACTCTGAAAACCATGGTAAGTTTTGTAATACAGGTAAAACTAAATACTAGTATTGTTACTATTTAAGGTCCTAGGAAAACTCACATTTGTAATATTGAGTCAATATTATATTACAATGCAATACTGTAGCATGTTTTACTTAGCTGGGATATTTCTCAGGGGGTTATCAATGTCAGTTTAACTATCAGTATGCATTTTCTGGCACACGGTCAAACAGGAAGCCTTTGCAATTCTTCAAAAGACCATGTTGTCTTTCTTCCTACCAGTCCATGGTTGACGTGTATGTTGGAAGTCAAGCTTGGTTTTCAGTGCCCAACACTATCAGGAGCAGTGTGATCAGTCATTAAAAATTTAGCTCATATGCGTGTTTGCTGTCACTCTGAATTCTCAGAAAGATGACATCTCTCTCTGTACCAGCATGCAGTGACACATCAGAAATGTGCACAGAAAGAAGCAATCCAAAGGGAGAGCTTTGCAGTTGAAAGAGACTTCCACATCAAGAACATAGCCTTCTACAAACGAACAGGGTCACAGGATACAAGATGACACAGATGAAACAAAGACAGGGAAATAATATTGGAATAAAACAAGGTTAGTACAGGGTGAAATATTACATATTTCTCATTACATGTTCAGCAGTTACAAAGACTGTGCCTGTGCTTTAACCTACTGAGCCAGGTATTGCTGTATGACAGAAAAAGCAGTGGAAACTCAGAAGCAATAAAAAACAGACTTGGCTACTTTCAGCAAAAGGTCTGGCAGCTCTGTGTGAGTTCAGTGACTATCCCTTTGGTTGGATGCCTTTAATTTTGCTTCATCTCTGTGAAGTCATCGAATTGAAGCTACCTGGCTCCAGCAGTCTGTACTTCGATTCCACTGATTTGAGTGATATATATTCCACATTAGCAAATCAGCCAGCTGAGAAATGGTGTGATGTTTACTCAGTGCACGTATCAAATGATGTTTTGCAGGGCTGTAAGCTCTGATCCTTCTGTAACACTAGAGCATAATGTTCTCACTCACACAACATGCTTCAGTTACACTGCAGCTGATGGCATAGCTTTAAATTTTGCTCCAGCTTCAGATCTGAAAAGTACAGGTCAGTAATTTTCAGTAGCTATGATGGGCATAATGTAGATAAAAGCGCAACAAGAAGGGCTCTACACAGGAGAAAGTCGTCTTACAGTAGAGTCAGCATAAAAACCAGCCTTTTTTCCTTAGCCATGGTATATAAAAAGCATTGATGGAGAACATGACCTAAATTACATTTACATTGCAGATTTATTTTCTTCTAAGGATATTCGTTCTCTGAGCTGCTCTGTGCCAATCCAGAACTCAGTTGAAATTCAAGTCATCGAGAAAGTCATCAAGATAAAAAGACCAAAAGCCCAGTGAATCCACATCTATTATAGTGCCATCTGGCTCTTTAGCTGTCTGGCTTTTTAACACCAGTTTTCAGTTTCTAGATAGTGCAGTCGGATGCTCTGATTGATCAGGTTAGCCAGATTTATCTTTTTCTCTAATAAAATGGTTTCCAATGAATATTCTTAATTATTTCAAGATTTTAAGAAAACTATTCCTTTGATAAAGCAGTTGGTTTTATTTTTCTCACATCATTTGAATCAGCAGTCTGTATAGCACTGATGATCGCAGTTTGGGCAGGTGGGTTTTTCTGGGTTATTTGTTGGTTGGTCATTTGTTTGTTTTGCACGAACTAATAGGTTTTCATTTAGAAAGTCTCTGAATGGCCCAGCCAGTCCCTTCCTCATGGAAGAATATACTAGTATTATCACAAGGGCTATGCTTTTTTTCCTATTTCTCTGACTGCTTGAAGGTGACTCTGAGGGACTACAAATACTGGGTAATAATTGAGAATTTCTTATTACTTCATGTGCAGAAATTAATTTTACTGTTGCACATCATATGCTCACTTTCTCTTCATTTACGCACCTGAGGTAATCTGAGAGCTTGTAACTTCACTGAAAACAGTGGCAAATATCGAGTGTACGTTTTATGAGAGCACTCAACACCAGAGGTTTCAGAGCTAGTTTAACTTCCAGTAGCACAGGTGCATAAGTCTAAACAAAAGCTTTATACCAGCATGATGAGAATCTTTAACGTGGGAGTTTCATATTAGAACAAGAAAACATTAATGAAATTCTGCAATGTTTGATCCTCTGGTGGCCCATCCTGATTTCCTTTGCAGGCCTCAACTACATGTCTCCACAGAATCAAATACATGGCTACAGTGACGGCTAAAACATTCAGCTGGCAGATGCTTGTTTTAAGCTATTTTAAGGGAGCTCCTGCATGAACACAATAGCATCTTAATTTTTCTTTTATTTTTGTGTAACTGAAGCCCTTGTCTCTCTCACACACATGGAAGATGGAAGAGGAAAGAGAGGGGCTAATGAGCTGTGATTGCTTTATAGAGCTCTTTTCAATAGCTGTGGATGTACTCCATATAGGTGAGACTTTTTCCTTTTCCTGTGGCTTGTTCATGCCTATGGTTTATCCCCAGCCACAGAGGAGACCTTCTCCCTTATTGTGAAGCCACCTTTTAAAGGAAAGCCTGTTATTTTGTTGCCTAAGCCCATCTTTTCCAGTAAATGTCTATTTCAGCAGGAACCAGTCCGAGTCTGCACACTCTTGTGCCTGTCTCTGAAACTTGTTTCTTTGCAAGGACATGGAACTGTTGGAACAAGTCCACAAGGATGATCAGGGGCCTGGAGCACCTCCCATATGAAGACAGGCTGAGAAAGTTGGGGCTGTTCAGCCTGGAGAAGAGAAGGCTGCGTGGAGACCTCATAGCAGCCTTCCAGTAACTGAAGGGGGCCTATAGGGATGCTGGGGAAGGACTCTTCATTAGGGACTGTAGTGATAGGACAAGGGGTAACGGGTTAAAACTTAAACAGGGGAAGTTTAGATTGGATATAAGGAAGAAGTTCTTTACTGTGAGGGTGGTGAGGCACTGGAATAGGTTGCCCAGGGAAGCTGTGAATGCTCCATCCCTGGCAGTGTGCAACGCCAGGTTGGACAGAGCCTTGGGTGACATGGTTTAGTGTGAGGTGTCCCTGCCCATGGCAGGGGGTTGGAACTTGATGATCTTAAGGTTCTTTCCAACCCTAACTATTCTGTGATTCTACAAGCTTTAAGAAGTGCAGGGGTTTTATTTGATTAATAGAAGCAGAGTTTTCACTACTCTCAGGAGTGATATCCACTTACAATTGTAAAATTGAAACCTTTGAACTTTCTAACTGTGAGCGAACATCCATCTATTTAAAATCTGCAAGTAGGTGGAAATTTTCTGTCTTGCCAAGCTATTGCTACAGGCAATTTTGTAAGTACTGAATAGACTTTGGTTAGTTCAGAAATGCTAGGGTGTTTCTCTTGTGCTTTAATGGATATATAAGGCTGTGAACCTGCCAATGTCTAATCACAGAAAATGCAAGTGCCATTAAGTCCACCCAACATGTATAAAGCATGCCAGAGGTGTGAACTCAACTGTTTATTTCTTGTCAGTCTCAGGAAATCCAAGACCTAAGAAAAACTACAGGAGTCAAGTATAAATTAATGTGTGCATGTCACACATTCTGCCTGAAGTTTGGCTCCTACACTCAGGATTTACTCTCCATATTCACCTTGGGTTTAGTTCCCTGTCACCATGACCAAAATAAGAAACCTCTTCTGGCCACTGTATGGGCTGGGAAAGTTGAGTGTAGTCCACTGCAGTAAAGCATCTCAACAGGGGCTTGCAAGGCTAGTGTTTATATATATGTATCAGGCCTGAAGTTCTGGGGTTTTATTTGTCAGCTTTTGTTTTTCAGCTTTGTTGGCTTCTTTTTTATATGTCCCTTCCTGGATTATTTCTCTTTAGCTGCAAAAGTTGCCTTGGAAAAGCCCAGAGGCCAGTATTTGTATTCCTTGTTTGAATCCCATGCTAAGGAAGATATAGGAGAGGCAGCCCAGTGATTGAAAAGAAGCTAATATTTTGCTGCTGTTGAATCTCTTACAGCAAGAAAAGCTAATTTAATGACTGAAGCAACAAATTTGGTTAAAAAGACATACTATACCCGGAATCCCAGATTTATGTCCTAGAGGGATCAACTCTTCATCCTTCATTTATCCAGCATTAAATTGTCTATTTGGAAGGAACTTGTCTACAGTGAATGGATGATGAATCTTCCCACCTCCTCCCAGTTCCACCCCAGCTCCTTCTGGAAAAGTTGTAGTTTCCCTGTCTTCTCTGAACAGCCTTTTTTTGGTACTACTCTGCTGTTTGCTCCTTGATTGTAATCTCATATACATGTTCTATAGTCTCTTGCTTTACACTTTATGTACAGATAATGAGAGGTTAATAGTCTGTACCATATAAGTTACTACAATAACAATTACAGACTCTGTGCACTGAGTGTTTTGGTTTTTTGTTTGCTTGTTTGGTTTTAAAGTAATGGTTCCTAGCAGTTCAGAATTGATAAATAGGATATTGGATAAAGATATCTAGCCCAGGACAATGTTTTCAGCAGTCTGCTTTTGCAGCTTCTTTCCTCCTATTCGTGTGCATTTTCTTGATCTGTGTCTGCAGCTCAGGAGGAAAATAATCAGCTTTTGTGGGATTTAGACATTACAGTGCTTCTCTGTTTCTAAGCACTCAAGTAATAAAGGCATTGATAATCATTTCCAGAATACAGTATTACTATCTTTCCAAACTGTCATTTCTGTTGAGTTTAATGGCTATTCTGCAACCTAGAAGCAGCTATGAAAATCAAAAAGGATGGCACCACAACTACAGACTGAAATCCAGAAAGCTGTGGTTCTTGCTCCAAGAAAAATATTGAATGCATTAGCAGAACATGACTTCATTAACAGCATTAAAAGTTATCATTTACGGGAAGGCGAGCTCTACTTTGGCACGTATCAGGGAACAACAAAACTTTCTGAATATTTAAGCTAACTTGCACTGGCAGCTAGTTTAGGGCAGCAGGTCTAAAAGCATTTCAGATTACTGCTCCGTCCTTTAGAATAGTATGAAGAATTGTTATTGCACTTACTTTTTTCATTTTAAAAACCATTTTGCAGAATATTCATATATAATTAAAACCACAGGCATGTCCCACAGGCTCCTTATGTTGCTCAGTTTCTTTATAAAGAAGTCTTTTAGACTTTTTTCTACACAGTAGAAAAAGAAAGAGATTATAAATTTTGTTCCTTCATGGCTTTTATAATTTTGTTCAGGGTTGATTCAGTTTGGGGACTGGGGGGTTGAATTATTTCCTTCTGCTTCTCCTCCATCCTCACCTCTATACACAAAACCTTACATAATTCTCATCAGTCCTTTCTGCAGCCCTGGCTGGATTTGCTGATGATCTTCGATTCCCATCTAGCCAACAGTGAGCCTTCTCCTAAACTGCTGTCACTGCTACTGCCACACTGAGATTAGGCTTTTGTGACATTATCCGTTCTGGGTACAGCAGGACAGATCTCTTGGATTTCTGAGCCACTTGTCTGAATAAGACTATACCTCTCTGCAGCTTGAAGACTGCTGTTGCTTCCTCAGCCAGTAAAACAATATTGATATTTCTTAGCTGTTTTGACAATTATTTTGTTTTCTCTTCAGTCCCATGATTGTTGCATGAATAACTGCTGTAATTTTGATTTAGGTCATCATCATTCAGTGTTTCAGAAAATCAGGATCAATTTCAATTAGGCTTTTCCAATTATCTTTTACTTACCGTAAAAAAAAAAAATCAAAGTGAGTAAGAACACTACTGTGTCTCTGGGGATTTCTTGTTTACAGTTGTAAGGTTTAATTCTCTCCTGTTTTACAGTGATACAAACAAGGCATAAATGTAAGGCATAGTGTAAATTTAGACTGAAGTAAAAGCAGGGGGGAGAGAGGAAAGAATTTGGGCCTAAGATGAGCAAAACTGAGAGTATTTAGATGTGGGTAGAGTGCATGTTCTTTAAAGTAGAGGGGGCAAAGGCAGAAGGTCTAGAAATCTGAAGAACCAGGAATCTGAACTCAAATTCTGCAGAAAAGCATGAGAGGCAGGTGGTTTGATGTCCCTGTACAGTCTTGCCACAATTATGTTTTCAGGTATGACTCTTCAGACAGGAAAAGATACAGATAAGACACCTGGCAGACAGAAAGGGAACATAACCATGTAATACAAGCCTTCCCTTCACCTGCAAGGACTGGAAAAGGAAAGGAAAGGCAGACTGACTGTTCCCATGTCCTAACTGGTTCTGGGTTAGCTGCAGAGACTAAGCACATCTCACCAGAGCTAAGAGTACCCAGGACAGCATCTCAACAGCTGCAATGCCTGAGGTGCTGCAGGTCTACCAGGACCAGTCTTCCCTGTGCCCAGGCGTGGGAGCAGCTGGTGTAAAGCAGACTTCTCAGGCAGTTGGAGAAGTTGTGCAAGCCTCATTTGCTGTTTCCTCATCCTAACAGAGTCAATAGCTCTTCTTAATGGATCTGGGCACTGCTGCTGTCATACTAAAAGGGATGAAAAATTAAGTTTAAAGAAATTTGAGAAGACAGAAGGAAGTAAATAAAGTCAAGCTAAAATAAAGCCTACTCATTACAGTGAAAAGAGTGGGATCAAGAAATCGGCAAGTCCTTGAGGGATGGAAAAGTTCACTGCATCAGCTAACAGTGGGAACCAGAAATGCACAATGTTTGTGCTGCAAATATTCACTTGTTGCTCACATTTAACTTTTTACTAATGTTTTCAACAATAATGGCAATTAAACAACAACACATATATACACAAAAGCTTGTATTGTAGAAATGGTATTCCCCTCCTCAGTCACTACAGACCACCCTGTGGCACTAAAGAACTTCCTGTGCAATGAAAGGATCTGCTCCCTCTTGCCGCCTGCAGGCACTGGATGCATGTATCTGTCCTTGCTGCTAGTTACTGAACATGGGCTCTAGCATCCCTGAAGGAGCTGCAATGTCACCAAAACCAGCAAAGTTTCCTTGAGTCACTGAAAAATCAGCTACATCATTCACATTTGGTGAGGGTGTAGAGAGGAAAGAAAGTACAAATCATGGAGGTGGTTGGTGTGCTTCACGTCCAGCACAAGGATGGAGAAATGTGCAGGCACTGAAATAAAAGGATGAAAATTCAGTTGTGGAAAGGAGTAAGGCAAACATGGAAGGGGATGAGGGAAAGGTGAAGAGATTTCATGGGAGAAAGAAGGTCCCTAAGACTTCTTTTCATGAAGAGGATGAAAGGACTGGAGATAGTCAAGGGGAAGGAAAGCTGGTGAAGTGATCACATGGCAACTAGGGAGACAGACCTGATGATGCTTACTGGGGAGACAGCACTTAAGGGAGACAAAGTCATAAGGAAAACAGAAGGCTTTAGGAAGGAGCAAAGAAAATGCAATTTAAAAGGGCCAAAGAGTTTCCATGAAAAGTATGAAAAATTAAGAAGAATACAGAAAATTCAGCCAGACATAAAAGGATGATGCTGGAGGAACAGAAAGTAAGACTCAGAGCAGGACTAGGATGTTATTGGCTCTGTTTTATTGTTTAGCACTCTGCCCTGTGAGTGACTAATAGCTTGTTTCCCTTGCTAGATTCTGTTCCTTTGAATACAGCCTACACCAGGCTCTTTTTTCTTTTTCTTTATTTTTTCCATTCTGAAAAGCTGGCTGATCTTGCACTTCTACAGCTGAAAGTCCATAAAAATTCAAAAAAGTAATCTTACAGCAAAAAGCAATATTACAATAGCAAAGTGCTGTTCCTCCACAGGCAGCAGCTGCAGGAATGGGGTCTAATTTTCACTCTGATTAGCTCTTCAGCTGAGTATTTTCACATGCCTGTGGTCTCATTCTACGCAATAAACAAGAAATAACAACTGAAAACTATAGGGAAGCTTCATATTATTAATTATGTAGTTACTTCTTTAGTAATGAGAACATATATACCAGGAGGACGTACAATTATAGATTACTCAGTTTAAACCATGCTTACCAAAATGCCCAAGCAAATTATGCTCTCTTTCATATGGTTTTGAGCTTTGTATCTTATTTATCATAAAGAGATGAATCCTTTAATTTCTTTAATTTTTTCTCATGTAGAAGAAAGAGAACACTCATGATCCCATTTTCTTTGGAGGAATTTCAAAGCAAAGAGTATCTCTGGTAGCACTAAATAACTCATTGAGCTAAGCCTTATTTGAAAACTCATAAAATAAGAGCAATTCTTGGAAGCATCTTTCACTGCTAAAATGGGTAGTCCTATAGTGTCATCTTCTGATGAAAGTTGCTTTGGAAATATGGAGTGGGGAAGATCACTACCCAAGCTCTGTGCTTCAATATTATTGACCTATGGTTCAGTAATAACCAAAATGTTGCTTATACGTAAATATATAGAAAGTTTCTATCTTCTGATCGTAAATACATGTCCAGGAACATCTGAAGCACAGCTTTAGTTTTAACTGGAAATGAAGTTTTAAAGAAACTCTCATGCCTCACAGGACAGGCACATTACTGGGGTCTTGACGACAGTATTTTAATTTCTGATCAGCTTCCTCTATTTCTTGAATTTGTGCTTAGGAGAAGGCCTGCTTAAAAGGATGTTTCGGTAATCAAGTAAAAACTCCTTGAAGCAGCAACGCTTCCATACACCAAGTTGGCGGCAGAAATGGGAGCTCTAGTATTCTCTTTTGATCTGTGTTCACTATTGCTTTTCACTCTAAGGTTTAGGTATGCCTCTGCTGAACAATGCAGCATGATGTAAAGATTTCCAGACTAATTCTTATTGAGGTAGCATTGATATCAAAGAGGAAAGAGCTGCATTAGCAGACTGCTGCACAAGAGCCAAGTTCTCCTGCCGAGAAACTAGCTTGGATTCCTCTACTCATTTAGCACTAGGTCAGGTGGCACAGCCAGGTACCATGTTCTGGCATGGAGATGTGGCAGTGCTTCTGAGGGGAAGAGCACTGACCGCCTCCCCCAGGCAACTCACCAGGCAATCCAGCCTGTTAGAAATCCATGCACAGTGTCCTGCAGCCTTCCAAGGGACACAATTGGTCATAAATGACAAGTGAGGTCAAGAGACCTTCGCATCTTTGGCTCTCGACCAGACTCCTCTACAAGAGGAGAGGCAGGTGAGTAGCCATGGCTGACTAGGAACATTGATGTGGATATTGATTTGTTTCTTTCTCCAGCCTAAGCATAGCAGGATCCTGCCCCTCCTCTGGAAGGGAACTGGCTGGGCAGAGCCCAAAGCAGAGCAGCTTGTGTCAAGTGCCAGTGGAAATGCCTGGGGAGACTCTGCAGTCATTACAACCAATGCTTTGCCCAGCACCAGGAGCTGTGCTATCGATTTTGCCCCATTCTCTTGTCATCAAGACTCAGTTCTTCTATAAGCTACATTAGAAAAATGTCAGCAGAAGATCCACTGCACCTCCACATACTGTTCAGAAAGCCTGTGGGATTAGCTAGGCCTAATGCAATAGGATAGTATATAATCTTTTGCTTTGATTGCTGGAAATCTGTTTTTATGCCAGGCTCTGCCTGTCCTGAGAGAGAAAGAGTAGTGTGCCAAATTTCATACTGAGTGAGTGCAGTTCTTTGAATCAGCATTAATGCTTAGCTTATTAGAACTACAGGCAGATATGAGAAGGCTAAATGAGCAATACCGGGTATTTAACTATGTATGAGGTGCAATTCAAAAAGCACAAGGCCTGTGTGTTGGATGTATTGTCATTGGACTCGGTAATAAAGCTGTTTACTGGGGAACACTCATTTTCCTTCAGCCAAATGACAAGAAATCCTTTTTGGCATTGTATGATTGTGATGCGGCAAGTTTTGCAGTGCAGAAATAAACTTGACAATCTAATTTAACACTGAGCAATAGATTGCTGATCACAGACTGTAACATTTATCTTAAGGCAAATCACTTTACTCTGGACAGCAGCAATTCATGTTTAGGTGTAGAGGTATAATGGGTAGCTCACAAAAAGAGAATATCTTCATCCCTGTGTCTCATAAACTCATTTTCCAGAATGCACATAGCTCTGCTTAACCTTCACCCATGTCCTCTGCAGAACCCACTGCAAGTGTTCCAGATATCTGCTGTTGAAAGCATTATCAGAAATATAATGAGATGAAAATGGTTGTGATTTATTCTTGAAGGAAGCTGTTTGTTGCAAGATTCTGACCCAGATTCAGCCCTCCTTAGGGCAGTTTTTCACTGCACTCTGGGCAGAGTGCCCTTGAAAAGGGCAGAGCTGGTGGTGTGTTTGTGGACTACATGTCAACGTGTCTTAAGCAGCAAAAGTCAAACTGTTTGCTCTGTGATTTTTCTTTTTTTTTTTTTTTTTAGTACTAAAGTTAAAAAAAGGAAAGTATAAAGAATATGTTAGAGAATATACTGTCTAAAACCTGCACTGAGATCATGTTTGGTAAGCAGGGCATTAACAAGAAATTAAAGTGATTGTTGGAAAGAAATAACAGAGGAGATTAACCATTCCACCTATTACCCTTTGAGTTTGCACTTGGGTACTGATACTGAAAGTGTCAAGCTGGCACTCAGAGTCCAGCTTTACAAACATGACCCTACTTTTACCTTTTGCCGAAATGCTCTATAACATAACAGAGCTCTCATTTCCTTTTTTCCTGACAGATTGCCTTTTTCCATCCTAATTCTGCTAAGAGAAAGAAACATAGGAAACCTTCACTGGCTTTGGCTTGTATCTGAAACTTGCTGTTCTTCCTACAGCCTGTCCTTTCTGCATTCTCCTTCTTTACATCCCACTTTCATTTCCCTTCTTCACCCTTCTCCCTCTCCTTGAGCAGGTAAGACTGCCCATCTCTGTGACGCCTGGATTAGAAAGCTGTGCCTTAAAGAGGCTGAATGCTAATACCAGCTCACCAGATTTCACAGGCTGTGTATTTATACTAGCTGCAAGGGTGCAAGGAGTGCTGCAGCAGCACAGGCCTATTCTGTGTCCCTTGCATTTTTGCTCTGCTCTGTTCACTTTGTTTTGTCTTTCCAGAAACACAGCTAGTTTCTCAACAGCACCCCAGAGAAAGACCATGTTCTTCTTTTCTAGACTCTTTTCAGACATGCTTCAGCCGCTGCGATGATCAGAGAAGTCCATCAATAAAGATTCCTGTCTCACTGCTGCTAGACCAGACAAATTCATCTTGATACAGAAAAAATCAAGTTTGTTTTCTTTCCCTCTGTATGAATTACAGCCATATACACACAGGTAGTCTCCTACCTGTTGTTTCTCATTCCTCTGGGCCTGATTGTCACACCAGCAGTCTATAACATGATGTAAGGAAGTTTCCATTCCTGCACTGATTAGATTTGTTCAATGACATCCCCCATCATCAAAGAGAGCCAAGCTTGAGAGCATCCTCTACAAACTGCCATTTGTGGCTGATAAGCTGCACTCTGTGTTAGGAATGTCAGCAGACGTTGTATTCCCCTACGTGTAATGAACCCGTTCTTCAGTGTCTGCCCTGAATTGTCTCACTATCTGTCCCAGGACTGAACAGTGGTAGTTGGCCTCAGCACTCCACACTGTTTAACTATTTACTGTCATGCAGAGATTTGGTTGTGCTAGCCCTGATCATTTGCCTGGCCTGTCTCACCATCAAAATTAGACAATCACTTGACACCCAAGTATCTTTCACTCAGAAGCCATTACATAGGAATATAAGAGCACTGTTAAGACTCTTCAGCACGTATGTGTTAGAGGAGGCCTGCACAGCTGATCTGCAGAGCCTGGGGCCCAGTTCTTCAACATAAGCGAAGCTGTGGGGAAATGTCTGCCCACGCTTCAGCTCATACAGAAGTCAGAATGGAGAAAACATTTGTTGCAACTGATAGCAGGAGTAGGCAATCCCAAACTGCAGGTAAGCGCATGTTACAAGATTAAGTAAGCATGTCAAAATATTCAAAGCCTGATGCAACCCACATGGTTTCTATCAGTGTCAGTTTTGGCTTTCCTCATTAGAAAATAAATGGCTTTTTTATCTTCCTCCTGGAAGATTTTAAAACAAGAGTGAAGAAGGTGTGCAAGTGTCAGGAATAATCCCCATACTTTTCGTGCTGCCAGTGTCCTTAGGATCGACATTTTCCTCCTTTAATAATGTCAGTTTTAATTTGCTGACTGTTCTTAAGGAAGCTGCTATCCTGGAGCAGCTGCAGGGTCTGTGCAAAATTAACCTGAGCCATGTCCAAGCTCTAGCAGATGGGTGCTGTTCTGCACAAGCTGAGCATGCCGTGCTGACATCCCTCTTGAAGCCAAGTGCAGAAGGCTGGAAGGGGGCTATGCCATGAAGATCGGTATGTCCTGCCTTCCTCTGGGTTTATCTTCTTAGGCATTGCAGAGATGGATTTGCAGGGGGACATGAGGAGGATTGTAATTCTCCTTATCTGTAAGTACCAGAGCGTATTTTGTATGCTGAGATGGGGAAGTGATCGTGGCAAGCACTGCTTTCTCCCCCAAAACGCCATCATGACTGCTCCCCGCTTTCCGCAAACATGGTTTATCCTGGGAACAGGAACTTTTGTGTTGTTTCCAGGGCAGCTACCATGGGGCTTTTGCCTGGACATTTTTATCTCAGGGCAAGTCTTCTTAGTGATCTTGCTCTGGTTTTACCTGTTCTCTGAATGGTATTACGCAGTCTCCAGTGCTCCCAATTCAGTGCTTGGTGACAGTTTGCCCAAGACTCGTTACATCCTATCACTCCCAATGCTCTTATTTCAAATTAGGGATGTGTATCGGCAACATTATAGTAAACCTAAAAGAAGAATGAAGTCAGTTGGCATAACTTAAAAAGGGAGAAACCTTCATGTTGAAGATTTAATCCTACAAAATGCCTTTGAATCAATTCAGAGCACTCTTTCACCAAGGACTAAATCCCTAAGGATTAAGGACCACTTTAGTCCTATTAGGACCACTTTAATCCTAAATGAGGACACCCATTTGAGGCTTTAATGCATGTTGATTTCCCATGGTTAAATGAATTGGCTTAACTTACCAAGTGACCCCTTGCAGACAAACCCCAAGTCTCCTTGGGTTTGCACTTCTGCAGTGTCCTACAGCAAAGGACTGCCATGTCATGCCTGCTACCCCACCGTGTACCCAATCCTCTTTCCTTCTCTAAGTCACTGACTCATCCCTTTCATCAACTGACTCTCTTTGCAAAGTTTTGTACGCTGCAAGCTATATAAAGAAACAAATTGCATTCAACTGCATTAGCAAGCAGCCTGGAGGGGTATTTTTAATTTTATTTTTTCTCTGTACACTGCCAGAAACCAATTTTCCCAAATATTCAAACTTTCTGAAACACTTGACTCACATTCCTGAATTATTAGGGCTACTTCGTGGTTGTGTTTTACTCCTTCATTCACTGTGCTCTTTATTCAGAACTGATCATTTTTTTTCCCAAAATGATTTAGCTGATGCTACAATTAGCATGTTTCAGACAGAACTAGCAAGTCCATCTACTCATTCACTGTAATTAGAGAGAAATGTAACACATTTGAAAATAAATAGCCCCAGGCATGAGGTGGTTTTGTGGAACAATACAGACAAGTGGGTGGACAGGAACGTGGAAGTGAAGCCAGGATTCTGATGGTAAAAACTGGCTCATCTCCATCAGCCTGCTAGAGCTACAATAACTTGAACTCTTGCACTTGGCGATGAGCTATAAAACGATAAAAATACATAGTATAAGGAGAAATGTGCCCTTAATAAGCTGTTCTTTCAGTGGAGTTGTGCTGGCAGCAGCACAGCTTCAGAAACAAATGATCTAAACTTAGGTTTCTGTAGTTGCACTCTGGGCTGTAACTCACGTGGAGTTACAGCAGGGGAAGCGTGCAGAATGGGGGAGTGTCTCTGTGGTAGCTAGAGTGGCTGGAGATATACAGGAGGCAAATGAAGAGATTTCTCCATGTTGAAGTGATCTGAATGACCAGGAAATACAATGACTTCGACTGACTCTTGTATAAATTGTAATTTTATGCCATTGAGGAATGGAGAGGAATATTGTAAAGTTCCTAATTTTTCCCCTTCTTGTAGCATGGCTGCTTCCTTTCCTGGGTCTAATTCTGAAGTACCATTTTAAAAAATGCTGACATATCATCATAGAAATCAGGATACAGGTTCCAAATTCAAGGTGCTGGTGGAAGCTGTAATCTCATCCTGCCAGTCATCCCTAACTCTGTATCACAAGTCTCCTCCACCACAGCTTCTGTGTATAGTTTCTCACAGGCAGATTTCTGGTTGTGTAAATTGGCTGGGCTCCACTGGCATCTTCCAGGAGATCATAGGCAGTGCTCTGTAAAGAACAAGGCACCTCAAATCTGCTTCAGCCACTATTTTGCTAGAACTAAGAGGAGAAAATCAGATTGGTGTGTCCCAGCTTCCTGGTGCAGTATCTATGGACATATGTCTTGAAACAAGGCCTTATCTACTTCTTTGTTGCTGTTTCAGGAAGTCATGTCATTAAATCCAGTTATTCATATCAATCTTTACTTGAGAATTTTGTTCATCTTTTCTATTTTTCTGTAAGTCAAAATATTTTATGACAGCTTAGAAAGATCTCATCGTAACTGTGCTGTATTTATTAGTCAGAAGTCTGATAAGATGTGGCCTTTTCTCCTTATGACTCTCCAGTATGTTCTTCCACTCTCTTTTATTTGCTGCTTCTGGCTGACAGCAGCTCTTTATATGGCTTAATATAGCATGTAAATATCATGAATTTGCAAAATACAGAGCACCAAAAAAGATAATTACATTGGTACTGTCCTCCCTCATTTCTCAGGCTAATACAAAATGTCATATGCTTCTGTTATTGAATTGGAAACAAGTTGTTGCTTTTCTCTAGGTTATGGTAAAAGACTAAGAGTACTCCCACATGCTTACATGGGGAATATTATAAGCATGAATCATCTTTGTTGCATTTTCTTCCTCCCTGATGGTAGCAGTAGGGCTTGTGATCTCTCCCAGCAAGGTGGCTATGTATGCTGTTCCATTCCTTGGTGTATGTCTGATGGCTGGTATTGGGACCAGAACTTGGTTTTCACAGTTGTCAGCTGAGTTTCACACTTTTATTAGTCCTAACCAGAAATCAGCAGGACAAAAGGATTTGTACAGGTCTCTACTGAGCTGTTAGCATAACAGCTGTTGTTAGGAAAGTGTTGTGAAGCAAGACTCGTTTTTCATTTATTATTGAATGAAGTCTCTGGACAAGATTATTTTGTGCTGCTAACTCAGGTTCCCTACAATGAATGATTCAACAGTCAACTGCATTGCCACTGATCACGCACAGGCAGACCACAGGAATCCTGGAGAACCAGAACTTTCTGATAATTGTTAATGCAGATACAGTTGAGATGTCTGCAGCCTTTCAGATGACATCTGTAGCTCAGGGCAGGCTGGGTAGGGGAGAGTCAGAATTAAGTCTGAGAACTAGCACGGTGTCCCCCCTTCCTCTTATGTTAAGAGCTGCCTGGAACTGCCATCATCACTTATCTGCAGACAGAAGGGCATGAGTAATGCTTTGTATGTCACCCCACACCTCTCCTGCTGTGGAGTGGGGGAGCTGTTGCAGCAGAGCCACAACCCATCCTGGAATACAGGATGGCAGCAAGAATGCTGTCCCACTCATGTTTGGCATCTCAAACAAACCTCTTGGCATAAATGACACTGTCCTTGGCTAAGAAGAAATACAGAGCTGAACCTAAGGTTTTTCCCTAAATTTTTTGTGGTTCTTTTGTTATTTGGAGCGCCACACACCTCCAATCCTTAGCCAGGTTCTCACTTCTGTAGGTTCTCACTGTCCAGTATTATAAGGATGCTAAGTATGCACACTCTTCTTAGTGGGTTATTTTTCTTAGAGAGTGAAAGAAAGAACAGGTTTGCTTGTTTGTTTCAATCTCATGTTTTAAGTAAATAAAGTCTTTGTCAAAGAGTTTTGAATAGGTTGGCCAGTTTCAGCAAAAGGGATGGATGAGCAGAGATCTCCAAGGCATGAAGATCTGACAGGTGACTGGATGAGAGCAAGAAAGAGGGAGCAGCAGGGGGAACTCAGCTGAGACTTCTTTCTGACAGCAGCTGGTTAACCACTGACTGTGCCTGTAGGTCTTCATGCCATGTGCTCACTTTGTGCTCAGCAGAAAGCCTGGAGGCTGGAAACAGGGGACATAAGTAGATCTTTGGATGTTATATGAACAGACCAAGCGAGTCTAAGAGGAGCTTGAAGAGAGGAGGATTTAGGAAAGACAAAGAATGGGGGTATGGTGATGGCAGTGCTGCAAGAAACATAGGTGAGATTTGGATTACATATATGGATTAGAGCTCAGGACACAGAAAATATATTTGTAAGATGTCAAGCTTAATTTGCTTTACTGTTAATGGAATTAAGTTATTTCTCTCTTTGGCCCCAGTTGCCAGATCTTTGTTTTTGTACTTTCTGTCTCACTGGCCATAACTAGAGAGGCAGACACAAACTTCCACAGCAGCTTGAAATTTTAGCATGCCAAAAAATAGTGTTTCCTAGCCAGAAAACAGCTCCCTGATAACAGCAGTAAGCAGATGAAAGAGCTAAAGTGTGTGTGTGCTTCTGCCAGTAGCTGTTTTCTCTTTCAGTGCAGCTATCTGTACAAATCGGAGGCAGAAGTCACTACAGAGCCAGCTCATGTAAGTAGAGCTTACCCGAAGTGTAGAGTTTAGCACTTTCTCCTACTCTTGGCTTTCTAATGTGTTTAGTGTGGGTGTTCTGCAAACATGAATAGGCCTTATCAAGCTGTGACCTTGAAAGAGCAGTGTTATGCAAGAAACCAGATTCCTCTTGTACAGTGCCTGAGTAAAAGTCATTAGCAGTCCACCATAGTTATTTGCCACTTCCTCAGTAAATGGAGGTTTTATCACTTGGAGGCATGCCTAGTTCACAGTTGGTACCAACCAGAGACTAACTCTAGATCTGTTACCTCCTTCCAAGGATAGCATTTGCAATAGATCTGATCACTGTTCCCTTTGTCAAGGTAACTGTGTCACCTTTTGCAGTTCAGTGTTACATTCTTATATGACTTGAGCTTTACTGAAGTCCTAAGGCAAATGGCAACGACAATTATGTTTCTGTGAGCTTCCAAGAAAGTGGTGGGATATGACAAAGTGAAAAGTCTTGGGATAATTACCCCAGACTTCCAGTACTGATGTTACTCACTACGTATGTGATCTGACGTAAAGTATTGTGGAATTTTACAAGATCTGTGAAAGGAAGTGCAGTGCCTTCACAAAGAACAAAAAGCAGATGGAAAGCCTGGTTTCAGAGAACATCTCAAAAGCTTTGCATGATACTTGTTTCACCAAGCTGAAAGACGCTGCAAGAATATTCTTTGTAGACACGCAATCTGCAGTCTGCAAAATAATCCAAACCATAAAAAAAGTACAGGCTTACCCTGCAGAAAATAAGAAGACAATAATTTACTATTGTTCTAAACCAGGACTGTGAATATTTAGCAGTAAAAAGTGAAAAGGAATTAACCTGCCAATCTAGTGACACCCTCCATTTCCTTGCAAGAGTTATACCACAGCCAGAGTCCTTGCAATTTGGGTTGCTCCCCTCACCAGTAAGTTTCAGAAACTCTCTGAGAAGGTAATTGTTTCCAGCTTTTATGACTACATTGCTGGAATGTTGTCAGAACAAAATGCTTGACCTGAGCTGCCTCCAGGTATTGTACTGCCAAAGAAAGTGGGTCTTTATAAATGAGGAACTAGAGATCTCTGACTTTTCTCAGCTCTGCTTACAAGACTTTGTTGAAAACAGTGACAAAAAGCTATGTCCACATGGACAGCTTAACACATTTATGAAGCAAGTATCTGGCCATCAGAAGGAGTTGTCAAGAATTTATTGTGGAGACAGAGGAGAAAGAAGCAGATTGCTAACATGAGACTAGTGCTTATTATCCGGATGAGCTTAACACACAGTAAGATGTAAGATGTCATTGCAAATCTCCAGTGCTTCACTTCACACCATGAAAAGGACTTAGTCACTCAAAGGCATGCCCCTGTTAGAGGACAAGTTGCTTGAAAAATAACTATTACTACACACTTACCAATTTTATTGCATTGTAAATCGATTGTATTCCTGATAAGTTTTTTTTTAATTGCACACATTTTAACAGTTTGCAGTAAATATTGATGAGTCTCTATATTAGCTCTTTTTATTATACCTAGAAAAGGCCTTTCCTATTCACAAGTATTTAGAATATCAGCAGGTTTTTGAAACAGATCAGTGTTTACCTTTTATACTGCGTTACTCTCTTTCAGGTGCCTATTTCAAGGTTAAAAGCATCAGTGTTCCTCTCCCACTGAAATGTGTGCTTTGGAGTGCTTTTATATCAGCTGAGAAATCTTTGGAGGAAAACAGTAATTATATGACAATGTTCTTTTTAATCTTTTCTATCACAGCAGCAAAGAAATGTACAAAAATCACATGAGCCGACACCATCTCTAGCCCAGGAAATGCAGACTGCTTAAAAAAGGGCAGTGTCATGGGTGAGACAGAGTAAATGAGAACCCATGGTGAATATGGGAACTGAGGGTTACTTAACAACCAACAAGATTAGAACTTCTACCCTTCTTAATTATTTCACATACTCCTGCCACCACCCCAGTGTTACGTCCACTACGTCTCAACTTTCCTCCCCAGAGGGCACATCACTGTCCATCCAGGAAGGCCATCCCCTGGCATTCACCTGCATGCAGCCCTGTGGTCTCTAGGACCTTCTCCCACTTTCAGAACTGCTCCTCTAGCCAGGATCTTCACCTTCTTTTTTCCAAGTCACCTTCTTTTTACAGAGACCACTTACTTTCGGAAGCCTTTTGTTTTATCACCAGCTTTTCTTTCCAGAATTCTGGGGGCCCATTTTTCTCAGTCTGAACAGCCAGTGTGCAGAAGCACAATGCACATGACCAGCCTTGTAACTGGTGTTTCTTGTAGCAGGTTTCTGCTTCACAGTTCAGAAGTTCAGCTTCACACATTCACCCCCACGCACATACACACACCTATGTGTCCCCTGTTAGCTTTCACAATTTAAGCCATTTTTTCACCTAGGACAGCAGGACATTCCTTGCTCACCGCTTTAGCTGGGACGTGGATTAAAGGGCTTGGGGTGAATGCTAGAGGACAACTAGATACTAAAGGATGTCTGGCTGGAGAAACAGCGCTGGATCCTACCTGGGCTCTACTGGAAGAAAGAATCTAGCTGGGAATAACCTGGTCATTTCTATCTTCCCCAGCAGAGTCCCTGAAGGCCACGCTCAGGTTGCTGAGCCAGCTTTAGGAGCACAGTTCTGCAAAGTTGGTCGGAGGGATGTGTTAGAATAAGCTAGACAAGGCAACAACAAAGTTAATAAAACTTGTAAATCTTGCTATTGCACATGCAAAGAGATTTAATAGTAGGCAACTCTGCAGTACAAGGCTCTCCAAATTAGCATAATAAGCTCAACCCAGTGAGTTTAGAGCACATCCCAATGAGAACATGGGTATATTGCTTCCTAGATTCAATCTGGCTCTACTTGCAATGCTTCAACACAGCTTTTATTAGACTCTTTTGCCTTTTTCTTTTGTATTTCTAGGATCTGCTTTCCATTTATAGTTATTTCAGCTGGATCAGACAGCTAGGTTTTACTTCTTTTAAAAAATTATTTAAGTCTATTCATTCTGAAAAGAGGCCCCAGAGTGTTGGGCATTCACAACAGAAAACTATTTTTGGTCTGTTTTCTTAAGGAAACAATGCCTACTCAGCTAAGTTGTTTGTTCGCCCATCTATCAATTTACTTCTAATAACCATGAACCTGGGGGTTGATTTCAGGCAGATTTGGCAAATTTGCAAAGTTGCTGCAAATTATGTAAAAAAATCTATGGTTAGGTAGAAAAAGCCCATTATTTCCTTCATGATGCAGGAAAAGGAGGAATAATTCAGCCATTGTTCTTCTGGGTCAGAACAGGCAGGCTCATTAGTCTGCACTACTAATTGACCAGGGGCAGAACTCCAACTCAGCTACAGCACATCTGGCCTCTTCACTCTGGTAATTAGAGGACCTGCAGTGAGGTGAAACTATTGTAGAAGAGCTTAGGGACATGTAGGTAAACTGGAAAAGATGAGGGAGTTATTTAGTGGAGCTTTGTAGGAAACATACAGAAATAAATCTGTAAGAGATCAGACTGTAGTTCTGTTACTGTAAACAGGTAACTCCTCCTGTTTACTCTCTCCTCTTTCCCCCTGGAGTTTCTTACTCGGGGGGGGGGGTGGGGTGGGGGTGTCTGCCATTTATATTCAGAAATCTCACCTGAATGACTCACATCTTTTCAGCTGGCAGTTTGAAGATGTCACTGCCATTCAGCCTACATTTGCTGGATAAATGACAGCCACCTTTATGGGCACCTCCTCCCTGAGCTACTTTGAGAGCACAGAAGCCCAAGCAGCACACTCCATTTTTCTCTGCACACACTGTCTGTGTCCCTTTCCTTCCTTTTCTTCTTTTTGGGAGTGGATACTGAATATACACCTCACACTGACACTGGGGAACTTCTATGGTGAAAATTACGATTTGTGAAAGTGCCATCTGGTTACATCTGGATCATTTTCTTTTAAGTGTGAGATTTCATGAATCAAATGCATAAAGAGAAAGCATGCACTTGCTCAACAAGGTGCTTTTCAAATTCAAGTCACTCTCAAATACATACAGAAGTGACAGGAAGACCACCTGAGACCGTGCCGGGGGGGGGGGGGGGGGGGGGGGGGGAGGTAAAAATAGAGGAAAACTAGTAGAGAGAATGTTTGAGTCTGCACTTACGGTACATATGAATCTGGTGAAGGAATGAAAAAGAGGCAGACGAAATGAGCGAGTGGAAATGCAAAAACCTGCACAAGAAAGCCATGTGGGTTGTCTTCGAAAAAATACCTTTAAACTTCAAACCTTCCCTGTAGCAACCTTCTGTTAACTAACAAAGTTAAGACCAGAAGACCACTGCATGGTGTCCTACTATTTCATTTATCACCTTCTATTTTCTTCTTACACATGTTAATTCTTTACTCACTTTTTGACATCTGCTGAGCACTTGGCAGATGTCTTGGATGAGCTGTCAATGTGCACTTCCATCTTGAGCACCACAAACTGATTTGACAGCTACACTGGACAACTTACACAAAAACTGGTTACAAACAAGACTGAGGTCTATCTTCTCCATACCAAAATAAAACCCTGAAAACCACAGGTTCATTTGACACAAATATTCCAGTCAGCCTCAGAGGAAGGTTTTGCTTAGAAGAGAAGTAGAGGAAAACCCTCTAGCATTTACTGTTCCTGCTTCTTCAGTGAGTAAGCATGAAGCGGGAGCCCTGACCACCTGTCTGTAGAATTTTCTGGGATAGCTAAAATGAATCAAGGGTTTTTTTGACATACAACTAATTAAAAATACTAGATCAGGTAGAGGCATTAAAGCACTGCATCTTCCTGAGAATATCACTGCCAAAGTTAGGGATTCATTCTCTTTTGGTTTTTTTCTCTGACTAAATGAAACCACTCAACCCGCAACCTCTGGCACAGCTTGTGCTATGTTAGCTCTGGCATTCCCCCATGAGACATGCACTTCCCTCACAGGAAAGGAAGTGGAACTGGTTCTCCAGCATCTTTGCCAAGTGCTCCAGTTACTTCACTTCTATTAATCTGGCCCTCAAAAATTTATGGGTCTTTTCTTGCTGAAACTATTTGTCAAAGCCAGTTCATATTTGCAAACAGTCTCGAGATGACAGTAATCACACCAGCAGTTTTACTGGTCTTTTTTAATGGTCGTCTTGCCAGTTCACTTAGAGCTGCCCTTCAAGGTTACAGTTCATTCAGAGCCCACCTTACACAAGTGTGCCACAGCCCATGTTCTTTCCAACAAGACTTGGAACTTTTTCTGTTGGTATTTCATTTACAATTATGTTACTTCCAAATGTTTACAGTAGCTTTATTAGATCCATCTGGTATTCTTCAGAATCCTCCCAAACTGTGCCAAACCCAAATAACGTGTATCACAAGCAAATTTTACTACCAGACTGTTCATCCTCCCAGACTCTGAATAATATACAGAACACTGGCTCCAGCCAGGGTCCTCAGGGCATCCTGCTATTAACCTTTTTCCATTTTAAGAGGTAGTAATTTATTCTAGCTCTTCGCAGTGTCTCTCTTTCAGCTGGTTTTTAACTCACGACAGAGCTTTACCTTTCACCTCTGATTCTCAAGTTACTTTACAGCCTCTTTGGAAAAGACTTTATTGACAATGTTTCAAGGCTCTGAATTAATTGCATCCCTCATCCTTCATTAGCCACTATTTTAATACTGAAATAAATCTTAGAAAACACTTTTCCCACCATTAGCAAGTGACTTTATTTTCGCTTATTGAAGCCAGTGCAAGGGAAGCATATTGCTTGCTTCTCTCCCCCTACTGTTATGACTGTTTGCTTCCAGCCTGTAATAGTCCCACGTGGAGCAGCCTCAGAAATGCACCTTTAATTCTTTACCTCAAAACGGAGCTAAAACTTTATAACCTATGAATCCAAAATCAACATGAGTTTCACTTTAAAGAGTGAATACTATGTTTTCTCCCTGCAAAGTAAATGTTTGCCATAACACTTGCCTTAGCTCTTTGAAGTCGATAAAGAGCCTATTTAATTCCAAGTGTGTTTTTCATTTCGTGGGATGGGTTTTCCAGAATTCAGCTGCTTCTTATTTTACCTCTCACTTAGGCATTGTTGCATCACCTGCTCCCAGTTATGTAATGTGATTTAATTCCATCTTTTCAGAGACATCTCCAGGAGTTTTTTGCTTTTATTACTTCTAGAAGCCAAGATAAACCCCTGAATTCCCCACAGGTAGTAATTTCCTGCCATTCCATTACACTAACTAGTGTGTGATAATGAATGTACATAAACAGCTCCCTGTCTCTGCTAAATATTTTTCTTCTTAGGCTATGAATGGAGGACTTCCCCTTTTCCAAAGGCTTTAATATAGACTTGTTCACTCTTGGTTCCTACAAATGTGTACAGACCAATTACCTCAACATTTTTGCTCTAGTATTTGCTTAACTTTTCATCAGCTTCTGTTTTGGGGTGTGGGGGGGTTTATTGTTTGTTTTATTTATTCCTTTAAAAAAATAAGAACTTATTAAACTAAAAATCTTAACAGCCAGTAAATCCACATCTATTTGTATTCAAAAGGAGATTTTAAAAGTGGCTGGCTTTAAAACTCTATTGATATCCCTTTTCCACACCTCTTGTGAAGGCAGGAAAGTAGAAAGGCAGCTGCACAACTCTGTCATGGTTGAGGGCACTGTTAATTGAGTCTGTGCCAAGCGACTGTGGATTGAGGTGACCATGTTGAACTGGCTATACCTGGGCTGCAGGTGAGTAAACTTCCTTTCATGCCTTTTGCTAATGACCTCTCTGTGTTTGCCCAAGGCAGGCTGTGTGGGAGGTCTGCTTTTCCTCTATTTTACTTTGTCAGTCAGTTGTGTCAGACTGTGGCTCTAATGTCATAAATACTTTTGTTCCTCTTTTTCTGCAATCACCTTTGAGTTCAATGAAGACTTTCATTGCTTCATCATTGTAAAAATTTTCTTAACCACAGAGACTCATTCTTCAGCAGCAAACCCATTTTAAAACAGCACAGGTGAAAGGATGCATTGAGCAATAGACCGGCTATCCTGTTTTGCCTCAATTATCACAGGGCAGCAGTGGGGGAAGGTGGCTGTCCTTCTGACAGCTGCCAGGATGCTCATGGTTGTTTTGAGACCCAAGGGAAAAATCTCAGCCACTCAACATTTTGATCTAGTATGTAAGGCATCTGACCCAAAGCTTGTTGAAGGATGATTATTCCATTGATGTCAATACTGCTAGATCTTTCTTGTCTGATACAGCTGCCTGGAACTGTAGTGCAACTTTGAATAAAGGTGACTTGTTTTGTGTGGAGTCAGGGTTGTGATGTCTGAGAAGGCGTATTTTTCTGTCAAATAAGGTCTTCTGACAGGAAGTAAAGCCACATACTTCTGAAAACAGGAAGTAAGCTTTACTAGTATGCTTCTGAATTGCTTTAAAACTCAGGCCATGACATTGATGGATGCAGTACAGAAAGAGGAGAGACTTCTGCTATGCATCAGCAGAACTCAACCTACCTAGCTTAGCTCTTCCCCACTGGAACTTGGCAACCAGACTGAACAACAGTTTCCCTGTCAGAAATCTCTTGATGCAAAATGAACAGTTAATTCACAGCAACAGTCACGCTTTCTACTCTAAAGAAATTCTGACCTAAGTTCATATATCTAAGAGTTGTGGCTGTGGACAGGTCTGGGACGTTGACTTTTTACTGAAGTGCAGGTCCACGGGTGCAAAGTTTCAATAGGCACAAACTGGCTGTAACTATGCCTGATCTGACAACTGGGAGACTGTCTGATCACTGGAGCACGAAGGCTCTGGAACAGCTCTTTGGTTGGAGGCCAGATGCCTGACTTTAAAGTGAGTGCATAGATTGTTGATTCTGTGCTCTTTCATTCTAACGCTAGTTAGGAATTACTGCTAATAAATTTATTGTCTACAGCTGGACATGGACACGTTGTCAGGGTCATACTTGTTACTGCCATTATTGATGCTTGCTGAGTATCACATGCACCAAATGAAGCATTAGCAACTTAAAGAAGGTCACACAATGGAAAACTTTGCCCATGCTGGTAGAAAATGTACCTTGTAGGTACAATTTACAAGGTTTGAACAATATAATTTATTTTTACTTTGAACTGAAATGCAAAGGCATCTATCCCATGGCCTTTCAGAACATACCTTCCAGATATAAATTCACTGCCTTATCTTACCTTCACGGTCCTGAAAGAATGAAATAACTTGACATCAGCAGTTTTTGTGCGTTAATGTTTCCACATTTTTTCCTATTGTGTTTATTCAAAGGAAAATAATACCAAAGCTAGCCCTAATAAGAAAAATCTGGATCCTATTTTCACTGCAGAAAACATGGCAGTCTTCAAAGATTAAAGAATCTGCGTGCAGTTCCTCTGAGAAAATGGAGAGCAGGGACCTAACCTCTGGACCTGAAGCGCTCCACACTGTGTGTGATAGTTACGGAAAAAGAGTAACACAAGAGGTGTGCCTGGGCTTCACAGAGAGCCTCATGAAGTAAGCAGAAACTTTGGCTGGAATGGACAGTATATTAAGTCTTCCATCTGCAGCTGCTTAAGACTCTAGAAAGCCAAAATGCCCATGAGTGTGGAGTATCTTTGCTAATCCTTTATGGCTCACAGGTTTCTGTCTCTCCTGCTCCAGGGAAAACCCCTCTCTAGCAACCTGAATAACCAGGCTTGTTTCAGTACAGAAGGATAATCTGGCCCACAGTGCACTGAATTACACCGTTTCCTAATAGCTGTATTACTCTCTGCCAGCTGAACAGTGTCTGGATGCCAGATTCTGCAGAGATCTGTATCATATCTCTGTAAACACGCTTTCTGAATATGGCAAACTTCCATATATTCTGGTATTTTCTGCTTCAAGTAATACGGAAAAAAAAGAGACTATTTTTTTTCCATCTGACTGCATTTTAGATAAATACTAAAATCCCAGAATACTTGGAAGAATGAGTAATAGTCACCAATGAGGGGGAGGAGGACAACTGTTATAAAACAGCATCTGCCCTGTATGAAACCAGCTCAAGACTGACAAACCCAGAATCTGCAATTGGCAGTTTGTTTTGCTTTTCTTCAAGAAAAAATCTACTTTTAAAAATCAAAAAGTCTGAATAATTTTACCTTGAAAACCTTGGAGGTGCCTCTCCTTTCCAAGTCAGTATTAGTTACAACTTGAAGTGTGTCCTTGTCTGTGTGAAAGAAGAAGCTTAGTGATTCTTAACTACCTTTTTCTCTAGAAGTCTGCATGTTAGATTTGCTCATTCACCACAGGGTCACCACTTGACATTCACGAGTTGGCTCTCAAATACAGTAAGCCTGGGAGCTAGACCCAATACAACTGGGCCCTCCCAGTTTCCCTGGAGCTAAACAGAACAGACAAATGCAAGTCAAACCAACAGCAAAAAGCTACTTTTACTACCAGCAGTGAATATTACCATTTGAATTCAGCTATTTCTAAGTCCGTAGATCCTACTGTGGAGTTCACTGGTGCCTTCCAGGATGGATCAGCAGTGCCGTGGAAAGAGGCTGTAAAGCGATCGTGTGTCATGTTACCCAGCAGGTATACTCTATGGACAGTCATAGCAGCCACAGTAAATCTGTGCATCTTATTAATGCTTGCAGCCTGGTTCATCCTACTTCTGCTTTGTAAGGCTTGGGCAAGAGGAAACTTCTTTTGACTCTCTGGCACAGGGACTCTCTTGAAGAGCAATTTGGGTATGAGGAAAGGAATGTTTGCTTACTTTCTTTACTGTGGTTCACAGGGGTAATTCCTTGCTGAATACCAAACTGGTGGATATTCATTCACATTTTCACTAACTTCTGGCCACACATCTTTTTGCCAACACGGAAAGCATGCCCTCTCTACTATCATCTGAATAACTACAGCCAGTTAAGCAGTTTGTAAGGAGAAAAAGAGTAAAGGCTGCTGTGGAAGCAGATCTGTTTTACTCCACAGCTGTAGAGCTCTGATCACTGTACAAATGTATGACAGAATCAAAACTGCTCAAGTATTTCTAACAATGAATGAATTTCACGACATATGAGATGCTTTCACATATGAGACGGACTTTACTTCAGAAGTAAACACTTAACTCAGAGGTATTCAGAAGAGCTCCAAAGGGCATTTAACAGCTAATTCTAGCTGGGAAGCCAGAAAAGCCACGGAAGAAGACCCAGTGACTATGGCCATGTGAAGAGGGGACTGGGGAGATGAGGGAGATAGGCAAGCATTTAGAAATACCAGCAAGAAAGACACAGGAAATACAGTGCCAGCTTACATAATACCAGCCTGTAAATGCAACAGGACAACAGCAACATTTGCCAAAGCATTGTCAATGGTATAGAAGGCTTCTGAGCTGTGACTGAGAATGAAATAAAAGGTACTGGCATAAGGACAGAAATGACATGATGAGAAGGGCTGGTGGAAAGTAGAAAGCTACCAAGGACAGATTTATTTTGGTGCACAAGGAAAGATGTTGCTGAATTTCAGGACAGATAACTCCTGCCCGAGACTGAAGATGTATGTGCATAGTCATCTAAAGACCTAGATTAATCCAGTAACTTTGTAATGTATACAGTTCTCCTGCTGCTCATACCTTCTCAGCCACAAGGATACATTCCTCTGCTGTAAATGTAGAAGCTCTTCTCAAGTCTTATTTGTCTTAGTTGTTCAGCTCAAACCACAAGACATAACTTCTACTTCATAATGAGCTTTTCTTTGTCTAGTCCATATACATGGTATGGAAGCTTGTTCACTCACATGAGAACAAGATTACTTAAACATGAAACATCATTGCACGTCTTCAAGTTCAATAGAGATGCAGAAATTATTTTCACCTCATAATTAAAACAAAACCTGGAAATCAAAAGACAATCCCTTTCATTGCAGCACTGGAAACATTATTGTGAACTGCCTTTACAAAACCACAGTAAAGAGCAAGCTAAAAGGACACACATAATGGTAGAGTTTTCATTCAGACCATGTAATTTAAGTCTGAATTATATTAGATCAAAGGCAAACTGAATTAAAAAAATACCTGTTGGATTATGCAGAATGGAGTTCCTCTGCTTAATAGCTCTGGGAAGATTACAGTGTCATAAGGCTCTATCAATCAGAACAGAAAAAACAAAGAGCAAGGATAAATCGAAGGTTAAGTGCATGGTGCTGAGGAACACCCTAACCACCTTCCTTTTACTATTATAAACCGGATGGATTTGTGTTGATGGATCTATTAAGAAGGAAAACCAGCAATCTATATTCAGACAGAGGCTTTCTGCCTATACATTTCCTCTGATGTGTAGAACCATGTTATATTTTGGCATCTCAGTTAACAGACTGTCACTATTTCTGTCGATTTTCTAACAAAAAGAAAAGGGCTCAAAGGGCTGCTTATTAATTTATTTATAAACTTTTCTTTAGCCCAGGAAAAGACAGCACTCCAATATATTTTCATTGTTTCTGTTTAACAGAAGATCAGAACAAAAGAAAACAAAGCCCTAAATCCACAGAAAGGCAAACTCCTTCCTAATATAACTCCAGTGAAATAATTTCATGTAGCCCAGAGATGTGCTCAGTCTGTGTTTTTTGCTGTGATGAACACAGGAACAGCAAGTGTCCTAAATACTTCAGGAATCTCAAACAACGTAACACCTACACAGCAGGATTCAAGATGGAGATTATGGACTGAAGTGAATTTCATTTCTGCTTTGTTTCTTTTTTTGTTGCAGGGCCTGGAGACTGTATATCCTCACAGAACCACCCAGCTCCTTTCCAAATCAAGAGGTCATCTGAGCTGGGTTTCAGTGGGAGCTGGAACAGGCCATACATGCATAGGACACCTACTCTTACCTAACAGTGTGTTATTATATCATGCGATCCCTATAAACGTGTACCATCAACATATTCCAGTTGCCTACATACTCCTTTTTGCTACTGCAGGCTATTTGGTGCCTTTAGTTCAACAACCGCACTCTTTAAAAGGACAGTGTTAATTTTGTCCTAAAACTTCCATAAAACCTGAAACCTAAGGAATTGCTATAAGCTATTGTGATAAACACCCCGGGGCAATGCCTGAATTCCCATACAGCAGCAATCTGAAGCTACACTAAACAATATAATCAGAAGTAAAACTGCTTCTGTTAGCTTTCATTAACTTTGTTGTTTGATGCTGACCAAAACATCATTACTTGAGTTTTAATTGTGTCAACAGCACCTCCGTAAGTTGTCAGCAGGCTGTATGGCTACAGACAGCAGCAAAGGCAATAGAAGCCCTCTGCTGTAGTAGCACCTAGGCCAGCTCTGAAAGAGACATTCAGGGTGCTTGGGTCTCTTTTGTGTCTATGGTTTGGGAAACCTCTGCTTCACAGTGTTCTTAACAAACTTGATGTCTCTCATCCCCCTGTAAGATTTAATTTAAAATTGAATGTACAGCTTTACTCCTGGATTATGCTACCACAAGTTCTGATCCATTAATACCCTCCCTACCTTTGGGATGTCACTCCAGCTTGTTTTTCCTAGTGCTTCTGCTCTTTTCTAATGCAGTATGAATGGTATACATGCTGAAAAGGGTTTGTTTCCCATAATCATTCCATGTGAAAAAAGCACCAAGTTCTGAATGGAACTGAAAGGCTCAAATGGAATTGATCATTTCTAGGCACATGAGGCTGAGGAGAGAAAACAGGGTGGTTCTTCCCACCCCCATCCCTTTCTTCCAAGTATGGATTAAATCACACTTTGTAAATAAAACCTGTGCGAATTGTGTGCCAGGTCACATCCCGTCTACATCCTCACAAGCACGAACGATTCTGGAAAGATTTAGCACACACATTAAAGGGCTCGTGGAAACAGTCCAGAGCGCTTCTAACGGCTTGGATCCAATTAAGTCATTCAAGTCGTTTCTTTTTAAATAAGACTCGCAGGAACACGCTAATTTTAGGAAGCGAGGGGGCGGGAAGGGGTGTTCCTCTCCCACTGGGGAGCCCTTCCCGAGGGGGCGCGCAAAGCAGGGCAAGGAGAGCGCTCCCCGCCCGCCGATCCCCTCAGGCCGTTGCGGGTCCGCCGACTCCGCAACAAGCCCTCTCCGGCGGCGGCCGCTCGCACTTCGCCCCGACGGGGAGGGTAAACCGCTCCCTCGGGCAGGAGCGGCTGAGGGAGCCCCCGCTCCCGAGGCTCCCGCGGGGACAATACGGGAACAGCTCCGCACCTCGCCCCGCGCCGCGCCCCAGCCGCTCCAGGCCCCCTGCGAGCTCCGCCTCACCTCAGTGACCGCGCCCCACCTGCCAGCCAGGCGCTGCCCGTGACGTCATGGACACACCCCCTGCCCGGCGGGCGGGCGGGAATAACGCCTCCTTAGCATGCAGGGGGCGGGGGGAAAGGGTGAGCAGGCGCTTCCCATTGGCCTGCGCTGCTGCCAATCAAGCGCGGCGGTCCCGCCCCCAGCCCCGCTCGTGGACGTTCCCCAGAAGGCGAAGCAGAGAGCGGTGCTGCTTTGCGCGCCCCGGCCAGGGCCGGCGCAGGTGGAGCGGGCGGGCGGCTCTTTATGGTTGCAGTTGTCGCTGCCGTCAGACTCTTTCCTCCCGGCCGCAGGGCGCAGCTGCCCGGGGGCTATGGCGGAGGCGCCCGGCGGGCGGTAGATCGGCCGGTGAGGAGCTCAGGTGGGAAGCGGCGTGGCAGGGCGTATCCCCCGGGTGGGCTGGCGGCGGTTGTGCCTCCCCTCGCGGAGGTGCTAGTTCTGCACGGGAGTAAAGTGTCCTTTTACCTCACGGAAGGCACCGTTCTCGCTCGGTTCGCGCCGAGGGCGACTGCGGGCCGGGCCGTGGGCGGGCTGGCGGCGGTTGCCGTTGCAGCGCCTTACCCTCCCGCCTCCAGCAGAGCCCCTCCAGCGGCCGTCTGGAGTCCCTGCCGCCCGGTTACAGCCCCGCGCGGCTGTTCAGGAGCTGCCGCCAACTTAAACACCTTTTCCTGCTTCGGGAGGGTGCTGCTGAGGGCTGCGCGCTCTTTGTGTGACTCCCGCTGTGCGCCGTGTGGCACCGGGACGGAGCGGATTCCAGATTAGCTGTGGTACCCTTGGCACCAAGAAGTGGCTTTCCTGGAGGGAAGGGGCGAGGGCAGGGCTTCCCCCCTTTCTGTGTGTTCTGGGGAACGGAGCTGTCTGTAAGCGTAACTTGGGAAATGTTGGGCATGTTTGCAGAGCCGTCGCTCTCGTCTCAGTCTGTGGCTCTCTGTGTGCGTGCAAAGTAAAAACGCCACCGTTTTAGTTAGTTATTTGCTTTCCTTTCGCACATCTTTAAGAAAATAGGTTAATTAAGGCTAGCCGCTTCAGTTTCAAGGTTGATTTAGTTTTCATTTGAGGACAAATTAGGCATTACGAGCATTTAAATACTCCATTACTCGAGAGCTGCTTGGTGCGGTTCACTGGCACTTGCTGATTTATTTTTATGAGGGAGGTTATCTGGAATGGCTGGAGAAAAGGGCGTTTAACAAATTTACTTTGCCTTGTAAGGTGATTTGTGTGCCTTACGTTTTTGTCCTGCGCCTCTAATGCCAGTAGTAGTGTTTTTCCTTCTGCACTTTATTGAGAAGGGATACAGGGAGCACTTGATTGTTGCTTCATCTCTTGACTTTCATCGATTAATGGTAGAGTTCAGAATGTTTCACTCTAATTTCAGCAGTGCTTGTAAGTCTGGTTTCAGTATTCAAAGCAGGTATTTTCATGTACTTTTTCTGTAAAGCCATAGATAACAACAATTTTAATTTCTGTGAGCTTTGTTTTTTATTATTGAAAATGTAAAAGGAAAACAGATCTGAAATAATACTCCCTAGGGTGTAGTTCCAATAGATTAAGCTAAATATTTTCTACTTTGGCTCCTAGTCTATTTCCAAAGGAATAGCATTCACAGTTCATTATTCTGTTTTCTTTACCCTGATATCCCCCTTCCTACACACAGTCTTAGCCTGTTTGTTTCCTCTCTTAACCATTTTCTGTAATATCTAGGTTGTTTTGGGGATTGGAGATGCTCTCTGTGTATGAGTGTGCACTGAACAGTTGTGGTTAGACTGAAATTACTAGCATGTTCACTAAGGGCAGGAAGTGATGGTGAGACTCAGTTATTGCAACACTGCATGCGTGTCTTGCTCAGACACATTAACAAATGTCAGCATACTGTATTTTATACAAAACCTTATTTATTTTAGTAGCTGTGTGTATGCCATTGTAAAGAATATTGGATCTAGTTCAAGCCTCATCTGTTATAAACAGATGCATGTCACTCTTAACAGCCTTTCCTTCATTTGTTGCATTCTGAAGGTCTTGTTACATGCTGTGTAGAAGTAGAGTGAAATAGGCCATTACTCTGGCAGTCTTGGATCTTACGGTTTCTTGTTGAAAAATTGAGTTTTCAGTTGCTATAAACAGTGCTTTTAGCTACAAAATGAGGAAAGCCTTCCCATTGAAAGGAAACTCATATATGAATTGCTAATATGTTTTAGGCTTAAATCTTAGTTGCTGTAATGTGCCTTTTAAAAAGATGCAGTGATGAATGAGGCAGCAGAATATGTGACTGTGCAGACATGAGGTACTTTTACATGTGAGAAGCAGCATAGTATTTATATCAGCATATTTTGATCTTACTGAAGTCAGTCTCAATTGATTTCAGTTACGATTTGACTCACCAAAGGCTCAGAGTTTTGCTGGTAAAAGGCTGAGGGATAGACACTGTGGTACACCACTACTAAGGTAGCTGAAGAAACTTCTAGGAGAATCTAATTGCCTTTTCCTGTATCAAGTTTCAGATAATAGGTTGCAGATATTGTGAGTTCTGGCAAACAGCTCCCCAGACTGGGACTGATGTTTCTGTTACAAAATTTACCTGGCTCTGCTCTTTGAGATTTGCATGTCTGTCTTGTGCGTTTGTGGTTGTGTTCAAGCAGTATAATTTGGGTGACTAGTTTTGGTTTTGTGAAGCTGTCAGTTGTGGTACAAGTATGTAAATTCTTGAATATTATGCCTCAAAGCACATGTTACATTGCTCTAGTTTGTCGTTTATCCAAAGGACAAGGAGGTTTTGTGTATTTAACATTCTGTCCTGTTGTGGGTACTTGTCCTTATTCTGCTAATGTAAAACATATACCCTCAATGTTAATTACCTTAGAGCAAAGTTTGCTGCCTGCCTTCAAGGTCGAGTGATATGGGCGTTGATGCTAATGAAATGACAATCTAGGTAAAATTGGAAGCATAATAGCTAAGAAAAGCACAGCTGTGAGTCTGATCCTGAGAGGCAGGATATCCATAACTCCTCCTCCTTTCAATCTGTTCTAGCCTGTTGCTCATGCGAAGTTCTTGAAGCTGCTTGTGACTTTCATGTAGTGCATATGTTCAGAAATAGCAGATTCTATTATATATGAAGTTATGACATGAATTAGCACAGTGTTGCAGTAGTGGTTTTGGAGCTCTGTTGATATGAAACTTATGGCACATTGTTGCAAGTTGCTTGAAATAAAAATAAATTTGAGGACAGTCTCAGCAGAGGAGGAAAACACAAAACTTGCACAGATTCTTTATGATTTTCTGTATTCAGGTATCTCAACTGAGATAATTGTTAAATGATCAGAGTTGTTTTTTTTTTAAATATGGGTTCAATAGCAATTCTGGTACCTGCCTTGTTAGTAAAAGCAGCAAGTACTCTTACTGAGCACTAGCTGAGACAGAGAAATGTATTCGGCCAGTTCAGCCCAGTGCAGCTCAGCTTCTGCCTGCCTGGTGTGCCAGAGCAGCGCTGACTCAGTGCAAGCTCCTCAGGGTAGAAGTCACGTGTTGGTGTGTAGCGCTGAGCATGGAAGTGCTTAATCCTATTTCCGTGTCTGGGCACTCTGTGATGCTAACCACGAATGTAAAGACATAGAGTTGAGCCGCTTTTCATGTAGCAGGTGCTGAGCAATTTTTGCAATGCCTGTTTGCTGATGATTGACAGAATTTGGCTGAAGCTGTTCTAGATATGGCTCTTGAATCTTTTTCTGTGGGAAGTACTGATAAGCGTGACTTGACAGGAATCCCTGTTATGTGCAACAGGAGGAAGTTAAAAGGGTGAGAACTGACTTTCACTGAACTCTAAGCACTAAGCCGAAGCAGTACATTAAGAATTGCTATGAGTTTCTAGCTCGAGAGATCTCCAAACTTAGCAATTGTATATCTGGCTGTAAGACAGACTGAGATAAAGATAGAGGCTGCCTAATAGCATCTGGTAAGTCACAGAAGGAAGGCTGTAGTTATGATTCTTTATGCAGCTCTGTGCACTGGTTTTCAGTTTTTTTACAATTTAGACTGAACTTGAAAAATCCTTCCTTTGAACTCACTGAATAGCGTATTAGACAAGCTCTGTGTTCCTTGTCTGACCAAGAGGTGGGTATGTATCTGTGTTTCTAGATTTACCACTTTAAAGTCCAGTTGCTAAATTACAAGTATTTGAACTGAAGAGTCCCTCTTTAGTCTTTAAGTTGTGGGGTTTTGATGGCTGAATCCTGTTTAGGTTGGCAAACACAGCTGCCGCCATGCCAACACTTAATTATTTCTTTCTGGATGTTTTCTTTGACACTCATGTTAATATGGGTGTGCAAACACAACTCCCTTATTTTCTGCCTTCCAATGTAATGCGTAGATGTGGTATTAAGGAGTTTTTTTTTCTTGATTCGTCTTTCCATAATAGCAGCTTTTAAAGTGATGGCTTCAGATTCTGCCTGCATGTTGGCTGAGGTGAAACCTGAAAAATAATCACAGCAAAAGAAAAGGTACTATGTGGTGCTGCAGGTGTCATGCATTGCTTGTTCAAAGAACTCTATTCTTCGAACAGAGGTGGTAGCAATACAAAATAGTAAAGGTGAGAAACCAATCCTTGTTTGTACCAGTGTTGATAACTATTCCGTGTTTACTGAAATACCTGTTGGATTTCAGTAATGACTTTTTGTTGCCATTAGGAAAACCTGAAGCTTTCTGGCCATTTATTGTATCCTCTGATTAATGTTTCTAGGGTAGAAGTTTTAAATGTTTCCCTGGATGAATGTAGTTTATATATACTCTTTCCTCATCTTAATTTCTGCCAATTTTGTTATCAACACTTGTGATGATACTGCAAAAAGTCTATTGTCACAAGTGCCATCTCTTATCTGTTATGCCGATAAATTAGGTGACTTTTAGATCAGACTTAATGCCACTTTTTCTTGTGATTCTGGAGGCTTTTCCTATTCACAGTGTATGCATTGTTACTGTTCTGACTTCAGTCTGTTCCATTTTCATATAGCTGCTGGTGAAAATTAATGAAGCTCGGTTCCAATAAAGAAGGACTGTGTGGGTATACCCCATTTGCCTTACATGTTAACTTTGTTTCTTCCTGAAGTGTAGCTGAAACCACAGAAGAGACAATTTCTAAGCAGCTTGTCAATCACCAAGAGAACTGTGTGCGCAGGAGACTTTATGCTTCTCAGTGTACAAGCCTATCTATGTCATTGTTAATTCTGCTTGTTACAGAAAGTTAAGTCCTGCCCTTCAGGTTTTCATACGAGTGGAGTAGGATACAGATTTTGGGCACCACTTCCTTCCGTCTTGCCAACCACTTGCATTAAAAAGAGTCTCGTTCTCTTCAGAGATAATTGCTTTTCCAGGGTGGCTGGAAAAATAGCCTTGAAGAGGGATAGAGTTTATTTGTACTCTTAGTTCCCCAAGTGAAATGTCCAGTTCTTATTTTCACAGGACTTTTGCTGTTCTGTCCGCAGTGACAACACATAGCTTTGAAACCAGCCGTGGTAAGTTTCATTGTCAGAAGGGTTCTGCTGCTTCCTCAGGCTGCGAGGCACAATAGCAGCGTCTCCCCTGAACTTGATGCATTACACATCTTGCTCATGCTGGCACCTGGGACTATGCTGGCCGCAACTGTATTGCTAGAAAAGAAACTTATTTAATAGTCTTATAAAATACTGTATTCTGAAGGAGAGTGAATGGTTCTGTTGTTTCTCTATATCCCTTGCTTGTAACAAACACAAGTGCTGAGATTCCATAGACAAAGCTTTGACAGCGTAAACTGTGAATTTAAGTGCAACTTACAATGTAGGGGAGGAGGAGGGAAGAAGTTTCACCGTGAATGTGTTTCGGTCACTATTTTGTGTATCTTAAAAAGAAGCAGTGAGTGTCTGTTACTCTTCTGTAGTACTGCCTGAAAACTTTAAAATAGCAAAGTGTATCATCAGTAGCAACGGGGATCCTGAAGACCTGTTAGTG
Source organism: Pezoporus occidentalis (assembly GCF_034315485.1). Classification (NCBI taxonomy): domain Eukaryota; kingdom Metazoa; phylum Chordata; class Aves; order Psittaciformes; family Psittacidae; genus Pezoporus; species Pezoporus occidentalis. The sequence goes on along the minus strand of NW_026914319.1, from coordinate 805,380 downwards.
ATTGCATACGGGGGAGCTGATGAAGCTGGTTCTGAATGATATGGGCTACTGAGTCTTTGCTAGCTTGTTAAGATGACTGTGGTAGGAGTTTGTGGTGGCTTTTTCAGCTTCACTCCCTGTTACCTTGCTGCTTGCCAAAGGCAGGCAGCCTAGTACTTGCTGAGAGATCTTTCTACAGTCTGGTAACTGTGTGGGATTTCCCACCTGCAGTTGGATGTATCTGTGTCTGTGCAGCTCAGTGGCACATGACCTCTTAGTTCTTGGGAGCTATGCAGCCATTTAGATAGCAGATGTTCCAAGAACTTGCTAGTCCATATTTTTTTTTAGCAGTGATCTCACCACCTCAAAAGAAGTGGGCTGCCTAGCACACACTGACTATTTGGAGCTGGCATTATTGCTGAAAGATTACAAGTCTTTTGCTTTTTAAGTAAACAGTACTGGAATAAAAAAGCAAAAATAACAAGCAAAAGGTGTTACAAAGACTATGCCTGAAGACAAAAATTCTCCTTAATTTTTGGGGGTGGTTTTGCTAGTAAGAGTGGTTAATAAGCTCTGTCTTCTAGCCTGGTGCTGCTGTGTCTTGGAAACTTCTCAGAACTGCATCTTACTTGTCGTTATTGTTAATACGGTTAGTTAAATTGCTTAAAACGGCCATTTTTAGTTTCCTTTAAAGATAACATTCTGATAATGGTTTTGTCATTTGTTAAGATGTGTAACAGGGCAGTGCCAGAGGCAGTGGACCCTGAAACACAGGAGGTTCCCTCTGAACATAAGGAATTACTTTTCTCACTGTGAGCATGATTGAGCACTGGCACAGATTGCCTGGAGATCTTGTGGAAACTCTCTCCTTGGAGATATTCAGAAACTGTCTGGACATGGTCCTGGGCAGGTGTCCCTGCCTGAGCAGAGTGGATGGACCAGGTGACCTGCAGAGGTCCCTTCCAACTTCAGCCATTCTGTGATAATTCTGGTAATGTATTTTGAAGTTTAATGGAGTGCAGCTTTGCTCCTCAGACTCTGTTAGATCTATAAGTAATTTTGGAAAAGCCAGCCTGGTGTTTCTCTCCAGTCTTGTCTGGGTATTAACTGCATCAGTAAGCAGCCACCTTTCATACAACAGGGTGCATCATTGTTGGAATAGGCTTATTATGGAGGATTGGTTGTGTTTGACAGAATTTGACTTATAGACATAAAAGAGAACTAGAACTAATGGGGCTATCTAATTTGCCAATACTAAGGTCAGATAACAAGCAATTTGTATATGAAGAGGTATAATCTAGGCGAAATTGAGTCCTGTAATTGAACTACAGTAACAACCATGTTTAGGAAGAAGATTTGATATTTCTTGTTTGTTTTCTGATTAAGGCCAAACAATGGAAGGAAAAGAATGTTGGTCTACAGGACTTTGTCATGTTTTGGCAGGAAAGCTTTTTAAAAGCTGTTTTAAAAAGTGAATTCACTATGGTACCCTTACTAGAATCAATAAACATTATTTATTGAGTAAAATGATGGACAGCTAAGATGTGGTGTGGACTTTCATTTCATTTGCCTACCACTGTGGTATCTGTACCACTGCTAAGATGCGCTGAGACACACTGGGATTTAAATTCCTGACCTCAGTATGAGGGGTGGTTTTACTGTGTTATTATTAACCGTGCATTCAAAAAAACAGATCTGAAATGAAATGTAAACTTTGGATGTTGAGCAAAATATCGTGCCAGAGTGTTGTCTGACTGATTCATGTCTTCCTTAACTGAATGGTGCTGCTGTTTTTTTCAGTAAGTGACCTAGCTAGGAAGTACCAATTCAAAGCTTTACACTACTGCCACAGCTGTTGAAATCCAGGAAGCATCAAACCCATTCATTCTTTCCTGTTTAACAAAAAATAAAAGTTGTATCTCTGAGTTTGTTTGCAGATTTGTTACTGTCCTCCAAATCTACCTTTCTTATCTGTGAGGCATTGAAACCAGAAGGGCATTATAATGAACTTATAAACCTTATAGAACTAAGGCTCACTTACTAGATATCTCTCCGTGGTTAGAAAATGTCAAATTATAGGGAAGGGAGAACTTAACTTAGGTAGAGAATTGCTGTTGTGGATAAAGTTTTTGACTTTTACCTTGTGTCCGGTTTGTTTTGTTGAAGCAATCTTTTTAACATTCCTTTTCTTAGAGTAAGAATAAAAATGCACCACTGAAATCATGTTTCATTCAATATGGAATTTCATTTCAGGTTTAGAGATGTTAAAGCTTTCCACAGGATGGCTGAATCATAGGCTTATGTGCACACACATGCACATACACTTCGTTTCACAGCTTGTATTCCTATGTATAATACTATATTGTACTGTACTCTTTGAAGTTTGACAGGATCAACACTTCTACTTGAAAATCAATAGTAGAGCCGTTGCTGGGATGTTACTTTGGTAGATGAGGCTTACTGTTTATTTTCTTGTGGGGTTTTGTTTGTTTGCTTTTCAGAGAAAAAGGAGGAAAAAAAGTATTGTCAGACTTGCACAAAATGTCGTGTTTGATGAGGGTGGCTCGTTGCATTTATTTACTTTTTTTTTTCTTTTATTGTAGGAATAAAAAAGTACATAAGGTCAGTTTCTTCTGCCATGTTACATGCATACAAATGCTGGTGTACTGATGGTCCCTTACTGGTGACAATCTCACATTATAAAAGATCAAATTTCAAGTAATGGGGCATTATTGGGTATTTTAAAATGCATGCAAAGTTACTGTTTTCATCTACCAGACTTCAGTAATCTGCTTTTAGTCCTAATTGATTAGCTTGATAAAATGAGCACGGAAGGTGCAACTTCCTGTTTCTAGCTGTATTGTCAGCCATCTCTTTAAATAATTGGCTTCTTTAATTTCATAGTAATTCAGTGAAAGAACAGTGGCTGCATTTCAGTATCATGAAGTGACAGTGTTCTCACTTCAGGAAACATTTTTGGGGCTTGTGTATGGAGATGACTGCTTCCTACTGATGAGCCTTAGGAAACCGTGGTATCATAGAATCATAGAATAGTTAGGGTTAGAAAGGACCTTAAGATCATCTAGTTCCCCCCCCCCCCCCCGCGCCATGGGCAGGGACACCTCACACTGAACCATGCCACCCAAGGCTCTGTCCATCCTGGCCTTGAACACTGCCAAGGATGGAGCATTCACAACTTCCTTGGTCAACCCATTCCAGTGCCTCACCACCCTTACAGTAAAGAACTTCTTCCTTATATCCAATCTAAACTTCCCCTGTTTAAGTTTTAACCCATTACCCCTTGTCCTATCACTGCAGTCTCTAATGAAGAGTCCCTCTCCGGCATCCCTATAGGCCCCCTTCAGTTACTGGAAGGCTGCTATGAGGTCTTCACGCAGCCTTCTCTTCTCCAGGCTGAACAGCTCCAACTTTCTCAGCCTGTCTTCATATGGGAGGTGCTCCAGTCCCCTGGCCCTCCTCTGGACTTGTTCCAATGGTTCCATGTCCTTTTTATGTTGAGGACACCAGAACTGCACACAATACTCCAAGAGGGGTCTCACGAGAGCAGAGTAGAGGGGCAGGATCACCTCCTTTGACCTGCTGGTCACGCTCCTTTTGATGCAGCCCAGGATACGGTTGGCTTTCTGGGCTGTGAGCGCACACTGCCTGCCCATGTTCATTTTCTCATCAACCAACGCCCCCAAGTCCTTCTCCGCAGGGCTGCTCTGAATCTCTTCTCTGCCCAACCTGTAGCTGTGCCTGGGATTGCTCTGACCCAGGTGCAGGGCCTTGCACTTGTCATGGTTAAGCTTCATAAGGTTGGCATCAGCCCACCTCACAAGCATGTCTGGGTCCCTCTGGATGGCATTCATTCCCCCCCAGCATATCAACCGAACCACACAGCTTGGTGTCATCGGCAAACTTGCTGAGGGCGCACTCAATCCCACTGTCCATGTCACTGACAAAGATGTTGAACAAGACCGGTCCCACCACTGATCCCTGAGGGACACCACCCATTACTGGTCTCCAGCTGGACATTGAGCCATTGACCACAACTCTTTGTGTGCAGCCATCCATCCAGTTCTTTTACCCACCGAGTGGTCCATCCATCAAATTGATGTCTCTCCAATTTAGAGACAAGGATGTTGTGTGGGACAGTGTTGAATGCTTTACACAAGTCCAGGTAGATGACATCAACTGCTTTGCCCCTATCCATCAGTTCCATAGCTCCGTCACAGAAGGCCACCAAATTGGTCAGGCAGGATTTCCCCTTAGTGAAGCCATGCTGGCTGTCACCAAGCACCTCGTTGATTATCATGTGCCTTAGCATGTCTTCCAGGAGAACCTGCTCCAAGATTTTGCCAGGCACAGAGGTGAGACTGACTGGTCTGTAATTCCCCGGGTCATCCATTTTCCCCTTCTTGAAAATGGGGGTTATATTTCCCTTTTTCCAGTTGTCAGGAACTTCAGCTGACTGCCATGATTTTTCAAATATGATGGCCAGTGGCTTAGCAACTTCATTTGCCAGCTCCTTCAGGACCCGCGGATGGATTTCATCAGGTCCCATGGACTTGTGCATATTCAGGTTCTTAAGATGGTCTCAAACCAGTTCCTCTCCTACAGTGGGCCTAAGGTCTTCATTCTCACAGTCCCTACATCTACCTTCCAAGACTTGGGTGATGCGGTCAGAGCCTTTGCCAGTGAAGACGGAGGCAAAAAAGTCATTCAGAACCTCAGCCTTCTCCAAATCCTGTGTAGCCAGTTCTCCTGAGAGCTTCCTGAGGGGGCCGATGTTGTCCCTAGTCTGTCTTTTATTTGCAATGTAACTATAGAATCCCTTCCTGTTATCTTTCACATCCTTAGCCAAGTTTAATTCTAACTGGGCCTTGGCTTTCCTAACCTGGTCCCTAGCTTCCCGGACAACATCCCTGTATTCTTCCCAGGCCACCTGTCCTTCCTTCCACCTTCTATAAGCCTCTTTTTTCCTTCAAAGTTTCCTCAGGAGCTCCTTATCCATTCAAGGAGGTCTCCTGACCCTCCTGCTGCGCTTCCTTCTAGTTGGGATGCAACACTCCTGAGCTTGTGGCAGGTGATCCTCGAACATCAACCAAGAGTCTTGGCCCCCCCTGCTCTCTAGGGCTATATCCCATGGAACCTTACTAAGCAGGTTCCTGAAGAGCCCAAACTCTGCTCTCCTGAAGTCCGGGGCCATGAGCTTGCTGCACGCTCTTCTCACTGTCCTGAGGATCTCAAATTTGACCATCTCATGATTGCTGCATCCAAGGCTGCCCTGGACCATCACGTTTCCAACCAGCCCTTCCCTGTTGGTGAGCACGAGGTCAAGCATGGCACCTCTCCTTGTCGGCTCCTCTATTACTTGCAGAAGGAAGGTGTCTTCCACACAATCGAGGAACCTCCTGGATTGCTTGTGCTGGGGTGTACCATCCTTCCAACAGATATCAGGGTGGTTGAAGTCCCCCCTGAGGACAAGGGCCTGTGAGCATGAGGCTGTTCCTGTCTATAGAGCTCTTCATCCACAGAATCCTCTTGATCAGGCGGTCTGTAACAGATCCCCACAGTAATTTCTCCCATAGCTGTTCTCCCTTTAACCCTGACCCACAGACTCTCTGTTGAGTGCTCACCTGTCCCCAAACAGAGTTCTGTACTCTTCAGCCTATCCCTAACATAAAGTGCAACTCCCTCTCCCCGCCTGCCAGGCCTGTCATTTCTAAAAAGCCTGTAACCTGCCATTCCAACACTCCATCATGGGAGCCATCCCACCATGTTTCTGCAATGCCTGTTATATCATACCCCCGTAGACGTGCACACATCTCTAATTCCTCTTGTTTGTTCCCCATGCTATGGGCATTTGTGTAGAGGTATCTCAGCCGAGCTCTAAATGAAGGTGGCTCATTGGCTGGAGCGGCTGGAATATCTCTACATTGCTCCAAGCATTTATTATAGGTGCTGGCAACAGACTGGGTGTGTTGGGATAGAATGATGCCCCCCTCCCCTAACACATCTAGTTTGAAACTTTCTTGACCAGCCTGGCAAGCCTCCTACCAAAACCACTCTTTCCCTTCAGTGTCAGACCAGCTCCACCTCCTCTGACCATATTAGAGGTATGGCTCAGCATTTGATAACATCCGTGTTTTTCTTCCTATCTGTAGATGCCATTTCAGTCTTGATAATCCAGAGATAATGACAGTTCACATTGAACTAACAAATGTTCCTTGCCAGATGAGCTCGTATTATGTACATTAATGTGACTAGAATGATAGCATAAACACACCCTCTGTTTGGCGCAGGAGGAGAGTTGTTCTGGTTTGAGAGTTCTGATTTTCTCAAACTATGAAATAGCAGTTCAGTCTGCAGAGCCCTTCTGCAAAATGATCATCTTTGCTTGCTATGAAGTGAATCTTATGTTCTAATCTAAAAAAACAAAAGCTTGTCTCTTGACTATGAGAAAGGTGTAATGCTTTTCTTGCTATGGCCTGTCTCCCAGCACTCAAATCCTGCAGAACTTGAATTCTTGAGGGATTTTCATTCTTAATGTTATTGCTTAACAGTCTGCAAGTGCATTGCCACTTGATCAACCTTGCAGTGGGTTACTTAAAATCTGTAGCCTGTGCATCTGTTAGGCATTACTTCATCAATAAAACCATACCTTCTATATTAGCCCACCCTAATGCACCTACAGTTGAGAGGAAGGGTGGTATTTGGTAAGGAATGTAAGTATAGAGGGCGGTAGATCAGATTTTTTTTTTATCAGTGTACTTAACTTTAATTCTCGCTTCTTATTCTGGTTGACCAAACTGTTTCTTTTACTTTCTTGTGGGTTTTTGACCCTTGAAAATCATGGGGGGTGTTCTGAGCAAATACAAGCAAGTGACCTTAGGAAAGTGTTCAGCCCTGTTTGTGAACACCACTGGAGCATTTGCATGCAAGAATGTTTTGTGAAATGGAGGCGTGCAAGCAAAAATCACGCGGCATAGATTGGCTAGACTTTTGCTTGGATTGGGGTTGTTGAAGAAGGGAATTGAAGAAAACTGTTCTGATCTCCCTGATTCCTCCGGGCAGTGGCGGCTCTGAAACTCTCGTTTCTGTGTATCTGAGGCCCAGAACTCGGAAAACTGCAGTCATCATCTTTGGGAAGGCATGGACATGCAAAGTGTTAACATGAAGTCAAGAAGAAAACATCAACAAATTCCATTGTTGGAACTGATGTAGTAGAAGCTACTTATCTCTGGTAGCCTAAACTTAGATTCTGAAGAGTACAGCAGACTTGATCTGCCACTTTTTGAAATTAATATGCCTTCAAAAAACCCAACAAAGCATTATTCACAAAAGAAATGCATTCAAGTGAGTAAAGCTGAAATAATTTCTTCTTATGAATGGAAACTTTAGGGTATTAAAGCAGTGTCAGTTTGCAGCCCAGATTAAATCAGCAATAGTAACATTGGTAAGTGGTATGTAAAGGCTTCCTGCTGAAAGAGGCTGTACTGATACGTCACAGGACTGGAAGAGTTCCTAGATGCTTATGTTCAATAGTTGTTGCAGTCAGTACATTTGTATATCCCTATTTGTAAAGTGGCCAAGCATAAAATAGTCAGAGCTTTACCCCAAAGTGTCTCATTAACAAACTGTTTCAAAACTTCCCTGCTTTGACTAAAACTTTTATTCCAGGATTTTGGCTAAATGTATCCACGACTACTTTGTACACCTGTCTGAAACTATCTCAGTGTTTATAAGAGCATCTGCATTCCCTCTGAGTCTTTGTCAACTGGTTAACTTTTTGCTTTGTTCATGTGGGGAGACTCTTCCTTTCCCCCAGTCATTTTAGGAAACTTGCATTTAGACTTGAAGAGATGCAGAAAATCTTGTGATGGGGCTGACTGCATATGCTCATGGTATTCACTTCAGGACAGTATTCTGCTGTTAATCTTGCATGATCTTGCATTGATCTCAGGTGTATTTTGAGTGACATGTTTCGTTTCCTGATTAGTTTAAATGCTGGCAGGGCCATATGCAATGACTTTTTTAACGTTTCCCTATATGTCTTTGTAGGAGATGTCTTACTTTGTCAAGTGTAGGTTTTTTCTCTTTACAGTCTTTCGTCAAACTGGTGATGGAGCGAATGTGTAGTCAGTTCATATATGTTTGTACCTTTTCTTCCTCGGTTGTTCCAGATGTCAGAAAAATTTCTCCTTGTCTTACTCCTTGGGTCCTGACCTTGCCTTCAGGAGTGATGAACTGTGTTTCTTGGTACTGCTTCTGTTCATGTGGTTCCTCTCACCTGGTGTTCTAGTTGTTTGATGCATCAGGGGTGCCTCAGTATGGTTTGATACCTTCATTCCCTTGCTGCTAGTAGGACTATAAAATAAAACTAGCCCCAAGATAATTCCTGGCAACCTTTTCCCATGATCTGTGTCCAGCCTGATATTTTTTTATCGTTTTCTGTGGCCAGCTACTTAGTCACTTTGCAATTCTTCTACTAAATAAGATTATTGCCAGCTTTGTTATTTTTTTTTAATGCAGCTGTTTTTAGGTCCAGATGAGAGATCCAGAATTCTCTTGTCATTTGTAAAAAACTAATCTGTTACCATTGACTTTGGTATTTCCTTCTGACTCTTTCTCTGAAATCCTGCATGTTACTGATTGTAGTAGGGCTAATTACTTTTGGCTTTTCTCCCCTCACTTCCAACTCTAAAGGCAGGTATTATGTTTGCTCTCCTGTATCTCAGAATACGTCCTGCTCTCTTTCTGTCTGCTTTAGAAGTACAGATTATGGAGTTTAAATGTCTGTATTGCCTAGAGGTGAAGTAGGCACAGTAATACGAGAATTCATTAAAGCTATGTTTGCAACTAGGTGTATAATTTAATCTGCCTTTTCTTGCAGAAATCTATGGCAGTATTATCTGGTTTCCTCAACTCATGCTCAGGAAGCTGTTACTTTTGATTCCATGCAGGTTGTGTGAAGTTTCCAGGCCTGTTTCATAGTAGACATCCTGTCTTTGTTTCTTTACTAAGAAATTTTCACTGCCAGGTTACTTCTTCACTTAGTTTCAATGTGTTGTTGAGGAACTTTTTTTAAAGGTCTTTTAAATCAATTTTTGGAAAGTTTTAACTTTATTCTGTTCTTTAACATGCAAAGTGCCACTTCTTTAGTCAACTGCTTCCGTGCCTTTTTGGGAGCTGTGGAGAAGCTATTTATCTAGCTAATCCTGTTTCCTCTTGCAGGTTGTCTACCGCACTCTGGATCCCGTGAGGCATTTCCAGATTTGTTTCTGCACATTTAATGAAGCAGCAGCTCAGCATTTTCAGACAGTCTGAATTCCTCAGTCCACCTGACTACTTAAACTAGTTCCTTTTGCTTATTACTCGCTTGAGTCAGAGAAATTAATCTCCTGTAATGCACAACTCAGTGTGGTATTTTTCATTCTAATAAAATAAAATCCATACCAGCCCCAAAATTCCATGACTTCTTGGAATCTACTGCAGACTCTCAGCACTCTGAGCGCGGCTGATCTTTTTCTCAGGTGTTTTTTTTTTTGAACCCAGTTGGATTATGTTTGTTCTTCTGTAGCGGCATGTTTGGACTGTTTAAATCTATCACAGTTTTTAAGTGGTGTGGATACGTACTACCCCTACCTCTGCTGGCTTTTCTGAATAGCATGTACATTTCAGCATGTGTTTGGCAGTAAGACTCTGTTGCCCCTATGATATCTAGTGTTTTATTTAATTCAAGCCCATTAGTTTTGCGCGCTTTAAAAGAGGCTATACTATTTCAATGTTTTATCTGGCCATGCCTGTTTACCAGGCAGACTACATGTCTGCCTGACCCCTGCTCCCATCTGTGTTTGAACTTTCAGTCCTTTCTCAAATGATCAAAAGTAAGAGCCCTTCTTGGCCATATCACCATTTTCCTTTGCTAGTGCAGAGAGGGTAGATGTGGTGATGGTGTGGGTGCCCAACTACTCTCGCGTCTCGCTTTCATCTGCAGGTCCCTCCCTGTGTGTGTCACTCTGTCCTAAAGGTCTCTTGGATGAGAGTCCATCAGCAGGAGAGTCCTGCTCAGTGGTTCTGAGTTGTGTTTCACCTATCTTTCTCTCTCCTCTTTATTTTAATGCTTTTTTTATCAAATCCCTTGAGATACAGCTGTATCAATTGTTTGAAGCCCTGCCATGTAAATAATATCTAGATTCTGTCCCCCCCGCTTCTGTTCTTTGATTGTATCTTAAGTAATCTTGAACACCCAGAAAGAATATAGCTTCAGATCAGCAGGGAAATACATAAAGTGCAAGGAGGGAGGGGAAAGGTGACATGTATGAATCATTTGATCAAATTGCAAAGCATTCACTTAAATGACTTAATATGTTTTATAAACATAGAATCATAGAATAGTTAGGGTTGGAAAAGACCTTAAGATCATCTAGTTCCAACCCCCCTGCCATGGGCAGGGACACCTCACACTAAACCACATCACCCAAGGCCTCGTCCAACCTGATCTTGAACACTGCCAGGGGTGGAGCATTCACAACCCCCCTGGCAACCTATTCCAGTGCCTCACCACCCTAACAGGAAAGAATTTTCTCCTTACATCCAATCTAAACTTCCCGTGTTTAAGTTTGAACCCATTACCCCTTGTCCTATCACTACAGTCCCTAATGAAGAGTCCCTCCCCATCATCCCTATAGGCCCCCTTCAGATGCTGGAAGGCTGCTATGAGGTCTCCACACAGCCTTCTCTTCTCCAGGCTGAACAGCCCCAACTTTCTCAGCCTATCTTCATACGGGAGGTGCTCCATAAATCAAGCTAAGTGAATAGGTGTATTTCAGTGAAAATATTTATATATCTTCTTTTTTCCCCCATAAAGTCACAGATATAGTAGTAACTGTTAATAGGTTTTCAGCAGCTATTGCTACAGCCAAGGCAATTTTGTAGGTCCAGATGTAGGGAAAAGCATCTGGTAAATAGATTCTGGATTTGTAGGCATCATAACTGGCCATCTGTTTATTTGTTTTCTGCAGGAAAAATTTTCTGAGTAAACTTAGTGTGAATAGGTTGCAGCTTCTGCAGGATTGGATAAATTTGTTCTGGTGGATCCTGGAAGGATAGTGTATATATACTGATGGATCTTATTGTTTTACCATAGCTGCTTTTTAATTAAGGCTTCTGTGAAAGTATTGGGGATGTGTAGGCCTCAACTCTCCTGACCTGAGGCTGATGAAGCACTTTTTTTCTTTGTTGTGGGTTTTTGTGTATACACATGAGACTAAGACGAAAAGAAGGGATATACTTACATAGGTATTCAAATTTTGGAGATGAAAGTGAAACATCTCTGGTATTACTCGTGGCAAGAAAAAAAATTACCTTTTTCTGGTATTTTTTTCTGTCCTGCTAATCCTCAGATCCAGACTTAGTGGAGAGTTACGTGATGCTGCTTTAGCCTGTATACTTTCCCAGACTAATGCTGTGGTTGCTTTGGCTGATCTCCACTGTTCTTCTATCCTTCCACTTATGTGGGTTTTTCTACTAATTTCTCAAAAGCAGCATGTGGGGTGTCTCTACTTGCTGCACCTTACATGTGGGTTTTAAATGTGGGAAGAGGGTGAGAGGTAGTTTGGTGCTTGAGACCTGTGTGCCTTTACGTTGCTGCCACTGCCTGAGAGTGGGAACACCTCAGCCAGGAAGAGCCCCGTGGAGTTCTAGGTCACTCAGTCTGATTCATGACAGTTAACACAGCACTAAGAGTATATTTATCTGTTGTATATGCATGATGTTATATATATTGTTGTGGAGGGATTTTTTTAAGCACTCATCTGTGCTAAATAGGCGATTGTGATTGTCGGTCGTAAAAATGCCATCTGTAAGAGTGATGGGTCTAATATGCAAAGTGCCTCCAGTATTCATCCCTATTTTTGGTGCTATTTATCCACATTTTGGTTTGTCACCAAAAGGAAAAATCCTGATGGCAAAGAGTGTCGTGATTCTGTGCTTTATCAGGAGTGGGTAAATGAAGTCTGTGCCTGCACTGACAGCAGGAAGCCTTTCTGTTCTACAGCAGTTCAGTTAGGAGTAAGAGGAGCATGGGTGTTCCAATGTAGAGTAGGGTCACTTTTAAAATCTCTCTTAAGCAACAGATGGACATAGTTCTTTTAACCTGTTCTATTCAGCCTGGTCTGCACCTCAGAAATGGTAGGTCAGAGGACAGGAAAAGCTGTGGCATTTTACCTTTGGTCATGTTCAGTGTATTTGATATTTCCTGATACACCTCCAGCTGGTGTTCCTACAGTGCATGTTCAGCTTTAACACAGGCAATCCTGGAGTCTCAGCTGCCCTGTTTCCTGGCATTCAGCAATTCGTATGTTCTGATAAATAGTCTTTTCTATAAGCTGTGTTATTCTTTTCCTCACCAAGGACAAGGATGATAAAAGACCGTAACTCTAAAAAATGAAGAGTTCAGCTCAGTAAAGAGGATGGATGAAATCAGAGAGAAAATAGGTGGAGGGCACAAGCCAGGTGATGGTTTGGGGAAAGAAGGAAATTTGCAGATTGTAGAAAAATCATTCAGTTCTATAATGAGCTCCAAACCAAAGGTGAACAAACAGAAGTGCTAAATCCGTAGGACACATTTCTAGCTGTCAGGCAAATTTTTCTGCCTGGAACCCACAGCTCAGAGAGAGAAACTGAAGCCTGCTATGTAGAGCTCTTCCTTAAATTTTTTAAATCCTTCTTTGGTATAAGAAGGCAGAAGAGCAAACTTGTTTCACACCTTTATTGGGGTGCTGCGGGGTCTGCTGCCATAGCAGACTTTGGAACCCCTCATATGTTATGCCAAAACAGTAGCTGCAGGGGAAGGGTCAGGCTGTGTGTGTGTGTGTGTGTGTGTGTGTGTGTGCACAGGAGACTTGCTCTTTCCCTTCCTCCGCTGTGGTGTCTAGCAAAGCAGCAGGAGTGTGTGGGTACGAGGGCAGCTTGCTGGTAAAGGCAACATCTTGACTGGAAACATGGGATGAGCAAGATCTGTTAGTCTGCTAATAAAGCAACAAAATGGCTTAGTTTGAAAGGTGCAGGTGTGTGTGCTCCATCACCTGCTGTAATTAGAACCAGAGGGGTGGAACAGGAAAGCAATAGGTCTCTTGAAAGTAAGAGTTCTGAATGAGTGTTGGAGACTCTAACATAATCATCTTAATGATTTGCTTCCTGCTTCTCTGTGGTAATGTGCATGCGTGTTTTTTTCCAATGGGAAAGGTTTTTCCCTCCTGGAAAGACAGAAAAGCTGAGGGGGAGCTATTAAATTCTGGAAGCTATATTTAGCTCAGAGCAGTTAAAGCTAGCACTGTATAATAACACTTTTAACTAGCTTATCCATCATGCAAACTACAAGATTTTAATATTTGGTTTCAGTCAGACTCGGTATTACTGTTAGCCTTTGCCTCATTCATGGAACTCTAAATCTTAGAAGGCATGTCTGTTGCAGATTGTTTTGGATAAATCACTTGCTTTCTTACATTGTCTATCACTCTGTTCCTAGTTCCATTTTTTGTCTAAACCAGCATAATCCTGTGTTGCTTCTGAAAGGGGTAGTTCTGCTCTACCCTCCTGTCTGCAGTTGCCTCATATACTCTTTTCACCTCCTGCATGCTGGCAGCAGCTTCATGTGGTCAACTGGTTCAGCAAAACAGTGTGACTAAAAATCTGGCATTTTTCCTGGTTAGTTATTAACTGGATTAATTTCATACTTTCATGTGTGCTGTAGTCATGTTGCTACTTGTTTTAGTAGATGTTGCAGCAGAAATAAATGGCTAACTTTGAGAAGAGAGAGAATTGGCTGGTTCCTCCCCAGGAAACCTGCTTGTTGCAGATTTACACCAAATTACAGTATTGGCAGATCAGGTCGTTGTTAAGGTCCTGGTAGGCTCTTCCAGAAATGCTCAGAAATGTGTAGCTTCTTCGGAACTAATACAGTACAAAACAGCTTAATGGATGTGTTGTAGAGTTGTTAAAAGGTCAATGTTCATTCTTCTTTTTCCTTGGGTACCATATAATTAATTTTCTCTCTTCTGCATTAAAAGAGCATCCCCCTAATAAGATGCTCACATGAGCTGTAGTCACCCCCTGTGGGATATGTTTATTGTTCAATTTATCCTTCTATTCCAACATACCAGCCTATAGATTTTTTTCTAATGCTTGTATGTCTCTGCAAGTGTGGATTTATCTTTTGTGCCAGTGAAGTAAAAAAAATAGTTTTAAATCCATCAGCAGTGCAGTTAACCTGGTCCGAATTTCCCAGATGATTTTAGAAAGTATGCATGTGTATTGCAAAATACTAGGAAACAAAATGCCATATGGGTGCATCCCTGTGCTCACCAGACTAGGTCCCTGCAACCCAGTGATCTGGGGAGTAGTGGGGAACATGAAACCTCTTTTGGACCAGCAAGTTTCAGGGAAAATTTCTTTTTGGGAGGAGGAAGACTTCCTGTGTGTTCAAAAATGTGGGAAGATTGTGGAACAACAAAGGCATTAGTTGGCTTTATGGGGTGACTAAGTGGCTGATACAAGCCTCAGTTCCCTGATAGCTTTAGAAACACCAGTCAAAAATAAGGCCCCTGCATTTGGCTTGTCCTGGATGGCGTAGAGTTCATGGATTCTGCAGTTGTGAAGACATCGAACTCATATGCAGGGGGCTGCATAATTAAGTGGAAAATTCTAGTTATTGTTTTAGGTAACTCTTAGATTGATAAAGGCTTTAAGATTGAAATGGTAGAAGTGACAACTGCCCTTTCCTGTCCCTCAGCATGTGGAGTTGCTGCATAAGGTCTGACTTGGTGGGCTGTGTTGAAAAGCTCTATTATTTTCCTTGCTGTTTTGGGGGTTAGTGATTTACTTATTTTTAATATATTTATTTTAGAGGGGCTTTTTACAAGAACATGTAGTGATAGGACAACAGGAAATGGTTTTGAACTGAAAGAGGGTATCACAGTATCACACAGTATGCTGGAGATTGGAAGGGACCTCAAAAGATCATCTAGTCCAATCCCCCTGCCAGAGCAGGAACACCTAGATAATGTTACACAGGAATGTGTCCAGGCGGGCTTTGAATGTCTCCAGGGAAGGAGACTCCACAACCTCCCTGGGCAGCCTGTTCCAGTGTTCCGTCACCCTCACTGAGAAGAAGTTCCTTCTCAAGTTTAAGTGGAACCTCTTGTGTTCCAGTTTGTACCCATTACCCCTTGTCCTATCATTGTTTGCCACTGAGTAGAGCCTGGCTCCATCCTCGTGACACTCCCCCTTTATATATTTATAGACACTAATAAGGTCACCCCTCAGTCTCCTCTTCTCTAAACTATAAAGACCCAGCTCCCTCAGTCTTTCCTCATAAGGGAGATGCTCCACTCCCTTAATCATCTTGGTTGCCCTGCGCTGGACTCTCTCCAGCAGCTCCCTGTCCTTCTGAACTGAGGGGCCCAGAACTGGACACAATATTCCAGATGGGGTCTCACCAGGGCAGAGTAGAGGGGAAGGAGGACCTCTCTCGACCTACTAACCACCGCCCTTCTAATACATCCCAGGATGCCATTGGCCTTCTTAGCCACAAGGGCACAGTGTTGGCTCATGGTCATCCTGTCGTCCACTAGGACCCCCAGGTCCCTCTCCCCTACACTGCTCTCTAACAGGTCGTTCCCCAACCTATACTGGAACCTGGGGTTGTTCCTGCCCAGATGCAGGACTCTACACTTTCCCTTGTTATATTTCATCCCGTTATTCCCTGCCCAACTCTCCAGCCTGTCCAGGTCTCGCTGGATGGCAGCACAGCCTTCTGGCGTGTCAGCCACTCCTCCCAGCTTAGTGTCATCAGCAAACTTGCTGATAGTACACTCAGTTCCCTCATCTAAATCATTGATGAATATATTAAATAATACCGGTCCCAGTACTGACCCTTGAGGCACTCCACTAGTTACAGGCCTCCAACTAGACTCAGCCCCATAGACTACAACTCTCTGGCTTCTCTCCTTCAGCCAGTTCGCAGTCCACCTCACTACCTGGTCATCCAGTCCACACTTCCTCAATTTAGCCGTGAGGATGCTGTGGGAGACTGTGTCAAAGGCTTTGCTGAAGTCAAGGTAGACCACATCCACCGCTCTGCCATCATCCATCCACCGTGTTATTTCCTCATAAAAGGCTAAGAGATTGGTCAAACATGATTTCCCCCTGGTGAAGCCATGTTGACTGATGGCACCAAGGATAAGGTGTTCCATCACTTTCCCAGGGATGGAGGTGAGGCTGACCGGTCTATAGTTACCCGGGTCCTTTCTTGCCCTTTTTGAAGACTGGAGTGACATTTGCCTTCCTCCAGTCCTCAGGCACCTCTCCCGTTTCCCAGGACTTGGTAAAGATGATGGAGAGTGGTCTAGCAATGACTTCCGCCAGTTCCCTCAGCACCCGCGGGTGCATCCCATCTGGACCCATGGATTTATGGACGTCCAGATTGCTCAACTGATCTCTAACCCATTCCTCATCGACTAAGGCAAGTCGCTCCGTCGACCTGACTTCATCTAAGGTCTCAGGGGTATAGGGCTCTTCAGGACTGCCTGCAGCAGAGTAGACAGAGACAAAGAAGGCATTCAGTAACTCTGCCATCTCTGCATCTTCTGTCACCAGGGCACCCATCCCGTTCATCAGTGGGCCTACATTGCCTCTGGTGTTAGTTTTGTCTGCCATGTACTTGAAAAAGCTCTTTTTGCTGTCCTTGACCCTTCTTGCCAGGTTTAATTCTAAGGAAGCCTTAGTCCTCCTAGCTGCCTTCCTACATCCCCTAGCAGCAGCCTTATATTCCTCCCAAGTGGCCAGCCCCTCCTTCCATGACCTGTAAACTCTCCTCTTCCACTTGAGCATACCCAGCAATTCCCTATTTAGCCACACAGGTCTCTTGGCCCTCTTCCTTGACTTCCTACGTGTCGGGATGCTCCGATCTTGAGCACGGAAAAAGCAGTCCTTGAATGTCAACCAACTATCTTGGGCCCCTTTTCCTTCAAGCAGCCTTGCCCATGGGATTTCCCCTAGCAATTGCTTGAAAAGGCCAAAGTTTGCCCTGCTAAAGTCCAGGGTTGCAATTCTACTTGGTATTCTACTAGTCCTACCACACAAGATCCTGAACTTCACCATCTCGTGGTCGCTGCAACCAAGGCAGCCCTCAACCCTTACTGCTTCAACCAGACCCTCCTTGTTAGTGAGGATGAGATCCAGCAGCGCTCCTCTCCTGGTCGGCTCATCCACCATTTGCAGGAGGAAGTTATCATCCACACACTGGAGGAACCTCCTGGACTGCGGCTGGGTTGCCGAGTGGTCCTTCCAGCAAACATCAGGGAAGTTAAAATCCCCCACGACGACCACGGCCTGTGACTGTGAGGCCTCTCTTAGCTGCCTGTAGAAGGCCTCGTCAACTTCCTCACCCTGATCTGGTGGTCTGTAACAGACACCTACAACAGGGTAGATTAAGATTAGATGTCAGGAAGAAAACCCTCACTGTGAGGGTGGTGAGACACTGGAGCAAGTTGCCCAGAGAAGCTGCAGCTGCACCTGCACCATCCCTGCCAGCATTCAAGGCCAGGTTGGAAGGGGCTTGGAGCAACCCAGTCTAGTGGAAGGTGTCCCTGCCCATGGCAGAGGGTTGGAACTGAATGATCTTCAGGTCCTTTCCAGTGAAAATCATTCTGTGAATCTATGATTCTTATTTTCTTTTGTAACTTTTATTTTATTTTATGCCAGTGTATGTTTGAAGGTAGCACAGCACTGCTGATGGCCTCATGTGCCTAGTAAAGGAGAATATTAGGTTGTGGTTCTTTGTATCTGTCACTTTCCTTTGGGGTTTCTCTGGGGTCCCTGCTATTTCAGTGTGTTATGTAATATACTCCTGATAACAAACGTGATTGTCTATAATGTATATCAGATTTTTTTTTTTATATTACTCTTACATTGTTCATTCAAATAACACAAAGAATTAAAGGCACTGTTTTTCAGATGAAGGCTTATTGTGGGGTGATTTTGTTGCTTTAAACAGGAGAAGTTTTTTAGGATATGATTAGGTGGAAGTTTCAAATATAGAACAGCTTAATTTGTGAGTTACTGGGAAAAATGCCAGCCATAGATTTGGGAAAGTCTGAGTAATAAAATCATAAAGCTGGTTCACCACTCAAATATGTTATTATTTCAGCTGCGTCTGCCCACTGCATGCTCCTACAGGCTAAAAATGTCAATAGGTTCTTATTGGGTCTGTAATCTTAAAAGGCAGCGCAAACAAAAGAACGTTAGATTAATCTAAAATATCCAAGTTAAGACATCACAAGTTTTTTCTTATTCTGGTTTTAAAAACTTCCACCCTTTATTTTGGATTATTAAAAATACACAAGTTTATACATTAAAAACTAATCATGAAATTAAATCACAGAAGCTTGGACTCCAGACTAGCTGAGGGCAGTGGCATTTTGAGGAATGTAACAAAAAGAAGCAGCAAGGAATTGAGTGTAAACATGAAATTAGGAGTTATTAAATGTGGACAACTGATAAGAGAAGGCAGATCTTGCTCAAAGCTCAGTAAGGTGAAAACAGGGAAAATTACTTTTTTTCCTTTGAAAATATTCTAACACTTCAAAAAATACTAAACCGATGCAGTAATGTCAATAATTCAAGAAATGCAGAATAATTTAGTTCCATCACTGAAATGATGTGTGGTTTGTTGACAGCACATAGAAATAATAACTAAGAAAAAAGTTAAATTATAACAGTGAATACCAGTGTTCAATCTAGGACACAAATAGTTTGAGGAATTCAGTTTCTCATACTGATCTTGAAGAAAGATCACAAAAGTCTCAGAGCACAAGAGGAAGCTTATTGATGCGCTCTTTTTTTTTATAAATAGTGAATATGTGGTACTCAGATACTGGTGTGCCTGGTGTTGATTACAGACTTTTGGAAAGATTATCATCAAGCTGATTTGGGTATCTACTGACTCAGTAGCAAATGAAATAATTGAAGAACCATGAATGTAGAGGCTAAACTAATGAGCTCAAACTGAGCACATTAAACTTTGTCATGATTTATTTGGTAGCGTTCATATTGTGCAGAGAAGTCCTCCTGCAGGCTGCTAAAACTATAAACTTGGATAGACTTCAGAAAAGGTGCACTGGCCGTGCATGTCAGAACGGCATGTTGGTTTCTTCAAAGCAACAGTTGAATAGTGATATGAGTTTGTCAAAGAGTAGCACCTCTGGCGTCTCTTTCTGCGCAGCGTTCTTTTTTCTTTGTGCTGACAAGATGTTTGCATGGGTTCCCTGCACCCTCAGAGTTACACACTTGTGCAAAATTCTGGATCCTTGGGGCAAGAAAGATTTCTGTTAAAAATGCATTGCTCTGCTAGCGTGTTAGTAGACTAAGACTTAGTTGCTTACTTATATAGGAGAATGTTGCAAACCTGAACTTCTAGTATGGCTCTTTCAGGAGAGGAAGATACAGCTCTTGATGCTGTATTTTAGAGAATTAATTTTTTGGGGGCGGGGAGGAGGGAGGGTAGGGGGCACACAAAAAAAAGGTAATTTTTTTTTCCAGATATTCATATATTGTCCTCTTTATCTCCCTTGTGCTTCCCAGGTATGAAAGGACAATACAGCAGCAAGTTTTACTTCTTCTTTTGGTTTTCAGATCGAGCACAAGAGTCATGTGAGCTTTCCGCATCTTGCTTAATGGAATTGCTCAGAGTTTCATTGCTGTAAAAGAAGAGGAGATTTGAAATCTTCATAGTTGGCACTGAAAGACTACCAATTCACTGTAAGTCAGTCTTCCTTATATCACAGATGTAGTACCTTCCCTGTAGGAAAGTAGAAGTTAAATTGATGTGGAGCCTGTTTCAGCCTAGAGGAAACATAATGAAAGAAGCTGTGCAAGAAGCTTCCTGCTATGAAGAATCACTCCATTGATAGCGAATGGAAAGAGGGCTGTAGCTGGCATAGAGTCAACACTTCAGTACCCTTTTGGGATGATACATTGTGCCTAATTCTATATCTGGAAGAACTGAAGGATGTAGCAAGGAAATGGAAACCTGTGGCTGTGCTAATGTATTCTTCTGCTGAGATGAGGGTAATTGTTCCAAAATACCTCAGTGCTGTGCTACTTTTGAGGGAACTGTGGAAAAATAACATTTGTTAGGGTGTGCTGCTGTCTTTGGGTTCCATTTAATCCTAGGCCTTAGGGTTTCCACTGGTCACCTACCAGGTCAGGAGCAGACTCTCTCACCTGCTGTACCACCCTGGGTAGTGTCTCATCCTGAAATGCTCTCTATAGACTGCAGCCCAATATAGGACTTCAGCAAGGTTGAGATTGTTACCAGTGACATTGAAAAATGTTATGTTGCTGGTGGAGGCAGTTTTTAGCTGAGTGTTCACCAATTGTGAAGTTTGTCGTTAGGAAAAAATTCTGTCCCAAGTCGTGCTGCCAGTCATGGCACTTCTGGTGTTTTACCTTCTCTGATAGCATGCAAATGTACTCGTAGTGCATCCTGCATACTTAACAGTTTCTGGTTTTGGGGTAAGGATGTTGATAATACACTTGAGCTTCCTGGCAAGCTGCTTGTGCTGCATTTTAAAACTAGGTTGGTTTTTTTTTCAGTATGTTCTTGGTCTTTTTAACCTACAGGCATTAAATGAATACTGTAGGGCACATAGGACATATAGGATGTTGTAGGTCTTACATCCAACTCACTCATATACTTACTTGCAGTTGTGGAAGAAAGGCTGGATGTTCTGAACTGTGCAGTTCTTAAAGACTGTTAGTGTATATGAACTAATGTTTTGAAATTAAAAAGCTTATGTGGATCTCTTACCTGTACAGCAGAACTTAGCACTGCTGTCCTGCACTAATTTCCCATTATACTTATACCTGTGTTTGTGTAGGCTTTGTCACTGCTTTAAGGTGGGTGAATTTTTTTTTTTCTTTTTTTTTCCTAAATCTCTCACAGTTTCTATTGTGAGAACAGCAGCGCTCCCTAAGGAGTCCCTCTGGCCCAGTACTCTCTCTCCAGTGGCACCCCATGCAAGTCTGAAGGAGAGTATATGGGGAGCAGAGGTCTACTTCTGTCAGGGTCCAGAGGGTGCTCATAGGCCTCAGTGCCCGGGACCGGCCTCCCCTGGGACCTGCACTGCAGATAGCCCCTCAGACCTAGGTCACAGCTTGTCATGCAGAGCTATATGCATAACATATCAGAGCTCTTCTGTTCCATTCTCTTCTATTCCATCCAATTCCATCCCATTCCACCCCATCCCATCTTGTTCCATTCCATCCTATTCCATCTGATTCAATTCCATTTAGAAACAAATCAGACACATGTAAGGTTAGAGGGGAAAAGAGTATTTTATTTATTTATAATTTAGTTTAGCTTAGAATTTAGTTTAGCTTAGACTTTAGCATAGCTTAGACTTTAGGTTACCTTAGACTTTAGCATCGGTTAGACTTTATCTTAGCTTAAACTTTAGCTTACTTTAGACTTGTTTACATTACCTTACACCTTGCAGGGCTGATGCCCGGAGCATTAACCCGATGCAGACATGTAGCCAGCAGCAGCTGACCTTACACTTCAGTTTAGCTTAAAAGCCCTCCCTTGCAGCCCGAGAAAGGACACATTCACCTTAGCTTAGACTTGCGGTTTAGCCATGGTTTAGTTTACCTTACACAACCCAGCCAGAATGGGCTGAGACTTTTGATTAGGAGAAGCAGCAAGTCCTTTTGGTTCCACCCTGGGAGTGCAGAAGGCTTTTGCCCCCCGCATGCGGGGCGTGAAGGCCACCTGCGTGGAGCACGAGCAGCTGCCTTTGGGCTACAATAGCCCAAAGGAGCCCCATGAAGGGGCTGTGCACAGCTGTGGAGGAGGCAAAAAACCCTGGGGACACTTGCTAGTCCAGCCTGGGGACAAAAAAGCCTTCCCCCCCCCCAGCTGCAGGACACGAGGGGCCACCTTCGTGGTGCATGAGCACCAGGCGATAAGGCAGAGCACCAGGACCAGAGGAGCCCTGGCAAGTGGTCACGCTCAGTGCTCAGAGGAAGGCAAAAAACCCCCGGGGACCGGTGCCAATCTGCCCCGGGGGAAAATTCCTTCCTGACCCCAGTGCTGGCGATCGGCTACTCCCTGAGCACGTGAGCGAGACCTGCTCCCGGTCCCCGGGCTGGTTATGCCTCTGAGGGGACGAGGGGACGCTGGCGCTGCCTTTTCTGCCTGCCCCTGGCGCCACCGCAGGGGCTTCCAAGAGCAGCAAAGTGCCGCTGGCCTGATCTAGCCTGGGAGCAAGAACCCTTCCGGTGCCTGGCACCGGAGCTCCAAAGCACTGGGGGAGAGCGCTGCTCTTATAGTGCCCCGGAGCATTGTGATGCTGCGTTGCCGGGTGCTGGCACTATGACACGGGGGTAGACGGGGCCCCCCCCGCAGCCCTGCTCACCCCCCCCCCAGCCCTGCTGCTGCTGCCCCTTCTGCCAGCATGTCTTGGAGAAAGGCCTTCGGGCTGCTGGCCCTGAGGCAGTGCCTGTGCCCAGGAGGCCCAGGGGGATGGCTCTGCCCGTGGCGGCCACGCACCGGGCACCGCTGCGGGGCGTCCCTGTAAATGCATCTGTGTGTTCAGAACTTCAGGAACCTCTTCTGCGTTTGTTACACAGGGTACTTAGGTATTTGCTTGTGTTCAGTAACATTCATGTGTCCAGCTTGGGGGTTTACCTCTGGAATTACTACTAGAATGCAACACTTCACTGGCTGCTGCCTAATTCCATGTTCTCGAGAGCTCAATAAAGTGTTTGGATCCCAATGTGGTTTGAGCTGCGTGGACTGAGCAGCTTTTCCCTGCAGCGCTCAGGCTAAACAAGTCACTGACTCAGTACTGTAGGGCATTTAAGCATCACGTAAGGGCATTGTGTGGGGGGCAGAGATTGAGAGATTGGCAACAAATCCCCCCAGCACGTTTGTTCAGATCCTCGACACGCAGAATGAGCGCTGGTCTCTCTCCCATGGTCTCATTTCTTGAGTGGTCTGTCGGGGTGGGAAAAGGGAAAGTCACCGAGATTGTTACTGGAGATGCCGGTGCAGGCTGCAGAAGGCAGCCCCAGCTGCGTTCCTCTCTGAAATGAGGGCATTTGGTGTCTTTTTGAGCAAACTGTTCTTTTAGGCAGAACACCTTTGTTTTTCACATGCACTAGTAGAAAATGCTGCTGCCTCTGCCCAGTTCTGGTAGAAAGTGAGCGTAAGCACCTCTTGGAAACAGCAAGGAAAACACAATATACACAAACACTCCCTTCTCTAGCTCTAGCTCTAGCTCCAGCTATAGCTATAGCATCTCTGTCTCTACATCTCTACATCTATGTCTACATTTCTGTCTCTCTCTCCCTGTCTCCTGGGCTAGTGCAAATAACTCCTCACATCACAGCACTCCTGGTCAGTGCAATGGAGGGCGTGTGCTGAAGACACCGGTGTGAAACAGCAGAGCTGCAGCCCAGGCAGAGGGAGACGAGCTGGAGGGAACTGCAGCAGCGATGCTGTTGCAAAAGCTTTCCTAAGCGAAGGCAGGAAACAGGAGAAGCTGTGCAGGGAGAGCTTGATGCCGGGTTACACGGTGTCCTGAGCTGGCATCAAACGTGTGCTCCGGAAGGAAAGCACCAAGAAATAGTGACCTCCCTAGACGGGAGAAGAGCAGGGCCGTGGGGGAAAGGAGGCGATGGATTGAAATCTCTTCTCTGTGTTACAGCCACACATCACATGCTCGGTAAAGGGAAGCACTGACGAGTTTTGCTCTGACAGGCAAAGGACTGGTGTTCTTCTGCACAGGCTGGCACATCCATTCGTGGGCCCCAATGTCAGGCCTGTACCCGTGGTCCTTTACAGAAAAAATTCTCCAATCTAGTCTCACAAGTGTGTGTCTGTTAATGTCGATGGTAAGCAAATCCACTGAACACAGCACCCCAAATTACAGTGCAGTGCACCGTGGGTCCTGGCAGAATCATCAGTCCTCTCTTAGTTCATTGTAACATGCCCTTTAATGTGGAAGTGTAAAACTGACATGCAACTCAGTGTGATCACCAGGCACAGACAACGCGGGTTCACACAGGGAAAGTCCTGTTTAGCTAACTCGAGCTCCTTCTGTGATAAGGTCACCAGCCTAGTGAGTGAAGGGATGGTGGTGGATATAATTTTTCCAGGTTTCAGTGAGGCTTTTGCTGCTGTCCCTCACGGCACCCTGCTGGACACATTGTCCAGCTGTGAGATGAACAGATATAAGGTGCACTGAGTGAAGAACTGGCAGAATGGCAGGGCTCACAGGGTTGTAGCCAACGGGGCTACATCTGGCTGGCAACTGGTCACTGGTGGTGTTCCTCAGGGTTCAATACTAGTTCCAGTTCTGTTCAATGATCTGGATGCAGGAGTTGAATGCATCATTGGCAAGTTTGCTGCGAGGTGCTGTTGACTCTCTTGAGGGACAAGAAGTCTTGCAGAGGGATCTAGATAGACTGGAGCATTGGGCAATCACCAACGGCATGAAGCTGAACAAGAGCAGATGCTGAATCCTGCACCCGGGATGCAGGAGTGCCAGCCACAAGTGTAAACTGGCAGAGGGGTGGCTGGAGAACAGCCCTGCAGAAAGGGATCTGGAGGTGCTGGTTGGCAGCAGGCTCAGTGCGAGTCAGCAATGTGCCCTGGCAGCCAAGAGGGCAAAGGGCATCCTGGGGTGCATCGCACACAGCATGACCTGCCAGTCAGAAGAGGTGACTGTCCTGCTGTAATCAGTGCTGGTGCAGGCTCACCTTGAGCACTGGGTGCAGTTCTAGGGCCCACCATTTCAGAAGAACGTGAAGGTCCTTGAATGCATCCAGGAGGGCAACAAAGCTGGTGACAGGGCTGGAAGGCATGTCCTGTGAGGGGCGGCTGAGGACACTGCGTTTGTCTAGTTGGGAGAGAAGGAGGCTGAGGGCTGACCTCATTGCTCTCTACAGCTCTTCCCCAGGAGGGGAAATGGAGAGGGAGGTGCTGATTTCTTCTCGCTGGGATCCATTGATGGGACACGTGGCAATGGTTCACAGCTGTGCCTGGGCAGGTTTAGAGTAGACAGCAGGAAGCATTTCTTTGCCAAGAGGCTGGCCAAAAACTGGACCAGGCTTCCTAGAGAGGTGACCAGTGCCCTGTGCCCATCAGTGTTTCAGAGGCATTTGGACAACACCCTTAATAACATGCTTTAACTTTTGGCTAGCCCTGAAGTGGTTGAGCAGTTGCACTTGATGATCACCGTAGGTCTCTTCCAAGTTCCAGTCTTTTTCTCTCCACTTCCTTCTTTCCCAAACAGTACCTGCTTAGGAAATACCAGAGGACGTTTCTTCCCAGCCCTGCGCTAGTGGAAGGCATTGAACGGGCATCATGTCCCATCATAGGCATTGGCTTTGTCACTTTGTGGGAAGGAGGCCTGTGCCTTCTGATGGGGGTGAGAGATGTCGATTGTCTCTCGGCCATTTGAGCACCTGAAGACATTTGCAAAAAACCACGTGTGAACTGGTTTTTAAAACTCTTCTGTGCTCAAACAGTTCAACTGGATTTCCAGAGGGTAGCAAAAGACCACATCTCTGACCTCAGTGAGGCTCCAAGATCGACCTCGGCCTGAAGCAGGGTGCGCTCCTGAACTCCGTGGTTGCAAATCTTCTTTACGTGGGCAATAGCTACTCATTTCCTTGTGACTTCCCCCACTCCCAGCCCCACCCTTCCCCCAGATGCTGGGTTTTAAAAATGCCTGAGTTGTTTCTTTTGGAGAAACAGAACCAACCACAAGAGCCTGAGAACAGCAGCGCTCCCTAAGGAGTCCCTCTGGCCCAGTACTCTCTCTCCAGTGGCACCCCATGCAAGTCTGAAGGAGAGTATATGGGGAGCAGAGGTCTACTTCTGTCAGGGTCCAGAGGGTGCTCATAGGCCTCAGTGCCCGGGACCGGCCTCCCCTGGGACCTGCACTGCAGATAGCCCCTCAGACCTAGGTCACAGCTTGTCATGCAGAACTATATGCATAACATATCAGAGCTCTTCTGTTCCATTCTCTTCTATTCCATCCAATCCCATTGCAACCCATTCCACCCCACCACGTCCTATTCCATTCCAATCCATTCCGTCCCATGCCACTCTATTCCATTCCATTCCATTCCATTCCATTCCATTCCATTCCATTCCATTCCATTCCATTCCATTCCATTCTGAAACAGATCAGACACAAATAAAGTTACAGGTAGAAAGAATATTTTATTTATTTATAAATAAAGTTCTTTTATCTTAGTTTACATTTAGCTTAGCTTAGACTTTAGCTTAGCTTAGACTTGACTTTAGCTTAGAGTTTAGGTTACCTTGGAGTTTTTGTTACCTTAGACTTGAGGTTACCTTAGACTTGAGATTAAGTTAGAATTGAGGTTACCTTAGAGTTAAGCTTACTTTAGTCTTTAGCTTAGCTTAGACTTTAGCTTAGCTTAGAATTCAGTTTAGCTTAGAGTTAAGTTTACCTTACATGTTCAGCTTAGCTGAGACTTTAGCTTAGCTTAGCTTAGACTTTTGGTTACCTTGGTGGTTACCTTAGACTTTAGACTTGGTTACCTTGGACTTTTGGTTACCTTGGACTTTTGGTTAACTTGGAGTTTTGGTTACCTTGGACATTTGGTTACCTTAGACTTTTGGTTACCTCAGACTTTTGGTTACCTTAGACTTTTGTTTACCTTGGACTTTTGGTTACCTTGGACTTTTGGTTACCTTAGACCTTTGGTCACCTTAGAGTTTTGTTTTTTAATTACCTTAGACTTTAACCTTTTTTGCCTTAGACTTTTGCTTACCTTAGACTTTTGGTTAGCTTATACATTTGGTTAGCTTAGACATTTGGTTACCTTAGACTTTTGGTTACCTTGGAATTTTGTTTAAATTGGACTTTTGGTTACCTTAGGCTTGTGGTTACCTTAGACTTTTGTTTACGTTGGACTTTTGTTTACCTTAGACTTTTGCTTACCTTGGAGTTTTGGTTGCCTTGGACTTTTGGTTACCTTGGACTTTTGTTTACCTTGGAGTTTTGTTTACCTTAGACTCTTGGTTACCTTGGACTTTTGTTTACCTTGGAGTTATGATTATCTCAGACTTTCGGTTACCTTGGTCTTTGGTTTACCTTGGACTTTAGGTTACCTTAGATTTTTGGTTACCTTAGACTTTTGGTTACCTTGGACTTTTGGTTACATTGGACTTTTGATTACCTTGGACTTTTGGTTACCTTGGAGTTTTGAGGTTACCTTGGTCTTTTGGCTGCCTTAGACTTTTGGTTACCTTAGACTTTTGGTTACCTCAGACTTTTGGTTACCTTAGACTTTTGGTTACCTCAGACTTTTGGTTACCTTAGACTTTTGTTTACCTTGGACTTTTGGTTACCTTGGACTTTTGGTTACCTTAGTTTTGGTTACCTTGGACTTTTGGTTACCTTGAAGTTTTGGTTACCTTAGACTTTTGGTTACCTTGTACTTCTGGTTACCTTAGGCTTTAGTTTAGCTTAGACTTTAGCTTAGCTTAGACTTTAGCTTAGCTTAGACATGAGTTTAGCTTAGAGTTTAGGTTACCTTACACTTTAGACTTTTGGTTACCTTAGACTTTTGGTTACCTTAGACTTTTGGTTACCTTAGACTTTTGGTTACCATGGAATTTTGCTTTCCTTTGAGTTTTGGTTACTTTGGACTTTTGGTTACCTTAGGCTTGTGGTTACCTTAGACTTTTGGTTACCTTAGACTTTTGGTTACCTTGGAGTTTTGTTTACCTTGGACTTTTGGTTACCTTAGAATTTTGATTACCTTAGACATTTGGTTACCTTGGCCTTTTGCTTTCCTCGGAGTTTTGGTTACTTTGGAGTTTTGGTTACCTTAGACTTTTGTTTACCTTAGTTTACTTTTTTTGTTACCTTAGACTTTTGTTTGTTTACAAGTATTTTGGTTACCTTAGCCTTTAGCTTAGCTTAGACATTTGGATACCTTGGACTTTTGCTTTCCTTGGAGTTTTTTTTACCTTGGGCTCTTGGTTACTTTAGGCTTTTGTTTACCTTGGAGTTTTGGTTCCTTTGGAATTTCATTACCTTAGACGTTTGTATACCTTGGAGTTTTGGTTACATTGGACTTTTGGTTACCTTGGAGTTTTGGTTACCTTCGACTTCTGTGTCCCTTAGTCTTTTGGTTACCTTAGACTTTTGTTTACCTAAGTATTTTGGTTACCTTTAGTTTAGCTTAGACTTTAGCTTAGCTTAGACTTTAGCTTAGCTTAGACTTTAGCTTAGCTTTGACATAGTTTTAGCAGAGAGTTTAGCTTAGACTTTTGCTTAGCTTAGACTTTAGCTTAGCTTTGACATGAGTTTTGGTTACCTTAGAGAGTTACCTTAGACTTTTGGTTACCTTGGACTTTTGCTTTCCTTAGAGTTTTTTTTACTTTGGACTATTGGTTACCTTAGGCTTGTGGTTACTTTAGACTTTTGGTTACCTTGGAGTTTTGGTTACTTGGAATTTTGATTACCTTAGAATTTTGGTTACCTTAGACTCTTGGTTACCTTGGGCTTTTAGTTACCTTGGACTTTTGGTCGCTTTAGACTTTTGGTTACCTTAGAATTTTGGTTACCTTAGACTTTTGGTTACCTTGGACTTTTGGTTACCTTGGAGTTTTGGTTACTTTGGACTTTTGGTTTCTTCAGACTTTTGGTTACCTTGGACTTTTGGTTACCTTAGGCTTTTGGTTACCTCAGGCTTTTGGTTACCTCAGACTTTTGGTTACCTTAGCCTTTGGGTACCTTGGAATTTGGTTACCTTAGACTTTTGGTTACCTTAGACTTTCGGTTACCTTGGTCTTTTGGTTACCTTATAGTTTTGTTTACCTTGGACTTTTGGTTACCTTGGTCTTTTGGTTACCTTGAACTTTTGGTTACCTTGGACTTTTGGTTACCTTGGACTTTTGGTTACCTTAGACCTTTGGTCACCTTAGAGTTTTGTTTACCTTAGACTCTTGGTTACCTTGGACTTTTGGTTACCTTGGAGCTTTGGTTACCTTAGACTTGAGTTTACCTTAAACTTTTGGTTACCTTGGAATTTTGATTACCTTGTGCTTTTGGTTACCTTAGAGTTTTGGTTACCTTAGACTTTTGCTTTCCTTGGAGTTTTGGTTACTTTGGACTTTTGGTTACCTTAGGTTTGTGGTTACCTTAGACTTTTGTTTACCTTAGAGTTTTGGTTACCTTGGACTTTTGCTTTCCTTGGACTTTTGGTTACCTTGGACTTTTGTTTTCCTTGGAGTTTTGGTTACCTTGGGCTTTTGGTTACCTTGGGCTTTTGGATACCTAAATATTTTGGTTAGCGTAGCCTTTAGCTTAGCTTAGACTTTTGGTTACCTTAGACTTTCAGTTACCTTAGACTTTTGGTTAGCTTATACTTGGAGTTTTGGTTACCTTCGACTTCTGTGACCCTTAGACTTTTGGTTTGGTTACCTTAGACTTTTGGTTACCTCAGACTTTTAGTTACCTTAGACTTCTGTTTACCTTGGACTTTTGGTTACCTTGGACTTTTGGTAGACCTTTGGTTACCTTGGAGTTTTGGTTACCTTGGACTTTTGCTTTCCTTGGAGTTTTGCTTACTTTGGACTATTGGCTACCTTAGGCTTGTGGTTACTTTAGACTTTTGCTTTCTTTAGAATTTTGGTTACCTTGGACTTTTTCTTTCCTTGGACTTTTGGTTACCTTGGGCTTTTGATTACCTTAGGTTTCTGGTTACCTTAGTCTTTTGTTTACCTTGGAGTTTTGGTTCCTTTGGAATTTGGTTGCGTTATTCATTTGGTTACCTTAGACTTTCGTTTACCTTGGAGTTTTGGTTACCTTGGAGTTTTGGTTACCTTGGAGTTTTGGTTACCGTAGACTTCTGTTTACCTTAGTCTTTTGGTTACCTTAGACTTTTGTTTACCTAAGTATTTTGGTTACCTTACCCTTTAGCTGAGCTTAGACTTTTGGTTACCTTAGACTTTCAGTTAACTTAGACTTTTCGTTAGCTTATACTTTTGGTTAGCTTAGACATTTGGTTACCTTAGACATTTGGATACCTTGTAGTTCTTTTTACCTTGGACTTTTGGTTACCTTTGATTTTTGGTTACCTTAGACTTTTGGTTACCTTAGACTTTAGCTTACCTTTGATTTTAATTACCTTAGGCTTTAATTTAGCTTAGACTTCAGCTTAGCTGAGACTTTAGCTTAGTTTACACTTTTGGTTACCTTGGAATTTTGTTTAAATTGGACTTTTGTTTACTTTGGACTTTTGGTTACCTTAGGCTTTTGGTTACCTTAGACTTTTGATTACCTTGGACTTTTGGTTACCTTGGAGTTTTGGTTACCTTGGAATTTAGTTGCCTTAGACGTTTGGTTCCCTTAGACTTTTGACTACCTTGGACTTTTGGTTACCGTGGACTTTTGTTTACCTTGGAGTTTTGGTTACTTTGGACTTTTGGTTTCTTTAGACTTTTGGTTACCTTGGACTTTTGCTTTCCTTGGAGCTTTGCTTACTTTGGACTATTGGTTACCTTAGGCTTGTGGTTACTTTAGACTTTTGTTTACCTCAGAGTTTTAGTTACCTTGGACTTTTGGTTACCTTGGACTTTTGCTTTCCTTGAGTTTTGGTTACTTTGGAGTTTTGGTTACCTTCGGTTTGTGCTTACCTTAGACTTTTGTTTTCCTTGGAGTTTTCTTTACCTTGGACTTTTGGTTACCTTAGACTTTAGCTTGCCTTAGATTTTTGGTTCTGTTCGGCATTTGGTTACCTTAGACTTTTGGTTACCTTAGACTTTTGGTTACCTTAGAATTTTGGTTGCCTTAGTCTTTTGGTTACCTTGGAGTTTTGGTTACCTTAGACTTTTGGTTACCTTAGACTTTTGGTTACCTTGGACTTTTGGTTACCTTGGACTTTTGGTTACCTTGGACTTTTGGTTACCTTAGACTTTTGGTTACCGTGGACTTCTGGTTACCTTGGAGTTTTGGTTACTTTGGACTTTTGGTTTCTTCAGGCTTTTGGTTACCTTAGACTTTTGGTTACCTTGGTCTTTTGGTTACCTTATAGTTTGTTTACCTTGGACTTTTGGTTACCTTGGTCTTTTGGTTACCTTGGACTTTTGGTTACCTTAGGCTTTATTTTAGCTTAGACTTTATGTTAGCTTAGTCTTTAGCTTATCTTAGACTTTAGCTTAGCTTAGACTTTTGGTTACCTTAGACTTTTGTTTACCTTGGAATTTTGGTTACCTTGGACTTTTGTTTACCTTGGAGTTTTCTTTACCTTGGAGTTTTGGTTACCTTGGAATTTTGGTTACGTTGGAATTTTGGTTACCTTAGACTTTTGGTTACCTTGATATTTTGGTTACCTTTGAGTTTGGTTACTTTGGACTTTTGGTTACCTTAGACATTACCTTAGTTTAGACTTCAGTTTAGCAGAGAGTTTAGGTTATCTTACACATTTTGGTTACCTAGCCTTGAGACTTTAGCTTAGCTTAGACTTTTGGTTACGTTAGACTTTGGTTACCCTAGACTTTTGGTTACCTTGGAATTTTGATTAATTTGGACTTTTGACTACCTTGGTCTTTTAGTTACCTTTGGACTTTTGGTTACCTTAGACTTTTGCTTAGCTTGTTGTGGTTACTTAAGACTTTTCGTTACCTTAGAGTTTTGTTTACCTTGGACTTTTGGTTACCTTAGACTTTTGGTTACGTTAGACTTTTGCTTTCCTTGGACTCTTGCTTTCCTTGCACTTTTGGTTACCTTGGAGTTTTGGTTACCTTAGACTTCTGTTTACCTTAGTCTTTTTCGTTACCTTAGACTTTTGTTTACCTAAGTGTTTTGGTTACCTTAGCCTTTAGCTTAGCTTAGACATTTGATTACCTTGGACTTTTGTTTACCTTGGAGTTTTGGTTACCTTGGGTTTTGGTTACCTTGGGTTTTGGTTACCTTAGGCTTTTGTTTACCTTGGACTTTTGGTTCCTTTGGAATTTCGTTATCTTAGACTTTTGTATACCTTGGAGTTTTGGTTACATTGGACTTTTGGTTACCTTGGAGTTTTGGTTACCTTCGACTTCTGGTTCATTTAGAAATTTCATTACCTTGGAATTTTGTTTACCTTAGACTTTTGTTTACCTTGGTATTTTGGTTACCTTTAGTTTACCTTAGACTTTTGTTAGCTTAGACTTTTGCTTAGCTTTGACATTGAGTTTTGGTTACCTTTAGTTTAGCTTAGACTTTAGCTTAGCTTAGACTTTAGCTTAGCTTTGACATGAGTTTAGCAGAGAGTTTAGCTTAGACTTTAGCTTAGCTTAGACTTTAGCTTAGCTTTGACATGAGTTTAGCAGAGAGTTTAGGTTACCTTACACATTCAGCCTAGCTGAGACTATAGCTTAGCTTAAACTTTTGGTTACCTAAGAATTTTGGTTACCTTAGTCTTTTGGTTACCTTAGACATTTGGTTTCCTTGGACTTTTGCTTTCCTTGGAGTTTTGGTTACCTTGGCGTTTTGGTTCCCTTAGGTTTGTGGTTACCTTAGACTTTTGTTTTCCTTGGAGTTTTCTTTTCCTTGGACTTTTGGTTACCTTGGAGTTTTCGTTACCTTGGAATTTTGGTTACCTTAGGATTTTGGTTACCTTAGACATTTGGTTACCTTGGACTTTTGGTTACTTTGGACTTTAGGTTACCTTAGGCTTGTGTTTACCTTAGACTTTTGTTTACCTTGGAGTTTTGGTTACGTTGGACTTTAGGTTACCTTGGACTTCTGGATACCTTGTACTTCTGTTTGCCTTGGCCTTCTCGTTACCTTGGACTTTTGTTTACCTTAGACTTTTGATTAGGTTACACTTAGCTTATCATAGACTTTAGCTTATCATAGACTTGAGTTCAGCAGAGAGTTTAGCTTCCCTTGCGCATTCAGCTTAGCTGAGTCTTTTGGTTACCTTAGAATTTTGGTTGTCTTAGGGTTTTGTTTACTTTGGACTTTTGGTTACCTTGGGCTTTTGGTTACCTTGCCCTTTTGGTTTCCTTGGACTTCTGGTTACCTTTGAATTTTGGTTACCTTTGAATTTAGGTTACCTTAAAATTTTGGTCACCTTAGTCTTTTGGTTACATTGGCCTTTTGCTTTCCTTGGACTTTTGGTTACCTTGGACTTTTGGTTACCTTAGACTTTTGGTTACGTTAGATTTTGCTTTCCTTGGACTCTTGCTTTCCTTGCACTTTTGGTTACCTTGGAGTTTTGGTTACCTTAGACTTCTGTTTACCTTAGTCTTTTTCGTTACCTTAGACTTTTGTTTACCTAAGTGTTTTGGTTACCTTAGCCTTTAGCTTAGCTTAGACAGTTGATTACCTTGGACTTTTGCTTTCCTTGGAGTTTGATTACCTTGGAATTTTGGTTACCTTAGGCTTCTGGTTACCTTGGAGTTTTGGTTCCTTTGGAATTTTGATTACCTTGGAGTTTTGTTTACCTAAGTATTTTGGTTACCTTTAGTTTAGCTTAGACTTTAGCTTAGCTTAGACGTTAGCTTAGCTTAGACATGAATTTAGCAGAAAGTTTAGGTTACCTTACACATTCAGCCTAGCTGAGACTATAGCTTAGCTTAGACTTTTGGTTACAGAAGTCTAAGGTAACCAAAAGACTAAGGGAAACAGAAGTCGAAGGTAACCAAAACTCCAAGGTAACCAAAAGTCCAAAGTAACCAAAACTCCAAGGTATACAAAAGTCTAAGGTAACGAAATTCCAAAGGAACGAAAACTCCAAGGTAAACAAAAGCCTAAGGT
The DNA here is from genome assembly GCF_034315485.1 of Pezoporus occidentalis. Taxonomy (NCBI): domain Eukaryota; kingdom Metazoa; phylum Chordata; class Aves; order Psittaciformes; family Psittacidae; genus Pezoporus; species Pezoporus occidentalis. The sequence continues at coordinate 771,538 of NW_026914319.1, read as the reverse complement.
AACCAGAAGCCTAAGGTAACCAAAACCCAAGGTAACCAAACTCCACGGAAAGCAAAAGTCCAAGGTAACCAAATGTCTAAGGTAACCAAAACACTTAGGTAAACAAAAGTCTAAGGTAAAAAAAAGACTAGGGTAAACAGAAGTCTAAGGTAACCAAAACTCCAAGGTAACCAAAAGTGCAAGGAAAGCAAAAGTCCAAGGAAAGCAAAAGTCTAACGTAACCAAAAGTTACGTTAGCTTTGACATGAGTTTAGCAGAGAGATTAGGTTACCTTACAGATTCAGCCTAGCTGAGACTATAGCTTAGCTTAGACTTTTGGTTACCTTAGTCTTTTGGTTACCTTAGGCTTTTGGTTAACTTAGGCTTTAGTTTAGCTTAGAATTTAGTTTAGCTTAGAATTTAGTTTAGCTTAGACTTTAGCTTAGCTTAGACTTTAGGTTAGCTTAGACTTGAGCTTAGCTTAGACTTGAGTTTAGGTAAGAGTTTACATTACCTTACACTTTCAGCTTAGCTTAGACGAGAGTTTAGCATAGAGTTTAGCTTACCTTACACATTCAGCTTAGCTTAGACTTGAGTTTAGCATAGAGTTTAGCTTACCTTACACATTCACCTTAGCTTAGACTTGAGTTTAGCAGAGAGTTTAGTTTACCTTACACATTCAGCCTAGCTGAGACTTTTGATTATATTAGAGTTTTGGTTCCCTTAGACTTTTGGTTCCCTTGGACTTTTGGCTACAATAGCCCAAAGGAGCCCTATGAAGGGGCTGTGCACAGCTGTGGGGCAGGCAAAGAACCCTAGGGACACTTGCTAGTCCAGCCCTGGGGCAAAAATGCCTGCCCCCCCCCAAGCTGCAGGACACGAGGGGCCACCTTCGTGGTGCATGAGCACCAGGCGATAAGGCAGAGCACCGGGACGAGAGGAGCCCTGGCAAGTGGTCACGCTCAGTGCTCAGAGGAAGGCAAAAAACCCCCGGGGACCGGTGCCAATCTGCCCCGGGGGAAAATTCCTTCCTGACCCCAGTGCTGGCGATCGGCTACTCCCTGAGCACGTGAGCGAGACCTGCTCCCGGTCCCCGGGCTGGTTATGCCTCTGAGGGGACGAGGGGACGCTGGCGCTGCCTTTTCTGCCTGCCCCTGGCGCCACCGCAGGGGCTTCCAAGAGCAGCAAAGTGCCGCTGGCCTGATCTAGGCTGGGAGCAAGAACCCTTCCGGTGCCTGGCACCGGAGCTCCAAAGCACTGGGGGAGAGCGCTGCTCTTATAGTGCCCCGGAGCATTGTGATGCTGCGTTGCCGGGTGCTGGCACTATGACACGGGGGTAGACGGGGCCCCCCCCGCAGCCCTGCTCACCCCACCCCAGCCCTGCTGCTGCTGCCCCTTCTGCCAGCATGTCTTGGAGAAAGGCCTTCGGGCTGCTGGCCCTGAGGCAGTGCCTGTGCCCAGGAGGCCCAGGGGGATGGCTCTGCCCGTGGCGGCCACGCACCGGGCACCGCTGCGGGGCGTCCCTGTAAATGCATCTGTGTGTTCAGAACTTCATCTTCTGCGTTTGTTACACAGGGTACTTAGGTATTTGCTTGTGTTCAGTAACATTCATGTGTCCAGCTTGGGGGTTTACCTCTGGAATTACTACTAGAATGCAACACTTCACTGGCTGCTGCCTAATTCCATGTTCTCGATAGCTCAATAAAGTGTTTTGATCCCAATGTGGTTTGAGCTGCGTGGACTGAGCAGCTTTTCCCTGCAGCGCTCAGGCTAAACAAGTCACTCACTCAGTACTGTAGGACATTTAAGCATCACGTAAGGGCATTGTGTGGAGGGCAGAGATGTTCCTTCCGCACAGCACGTTTGTTCAGCCTTTGCTGCTGTGCTCTCCCATGGTCTCATTTCTTGAGTGGTCTGTCGGGGTGGGAAAAGGGAAAGTCACCGAGATTGTTACTGGAGATGCCGGTGCAGGCTGCAGAAGGCAGCCCCAGCTGCGTTCCTGTCTGAAATGAGGGCATTTGGTGTCTTTTTGAGCAAACTGTTCTTTTAGGCAGAACACCTTTGTTTTTCACATGCACTAGTAGAAAATGCTGCTGCCTCTGCCCAGTTCTGGTAGAAAGTGAGCGTAAGCACCTCTTGGAAACAGCAAGGAAAACACAATATACACAAACACTCCCTTCTCTAGCTCTAGCTCTAGCATCTCTGTCTCTACATCTGTATCGACATTTCTGTCTCTCTCTCTCCCTATCTCCTGGGCTAGTGCAAATAACTCCTCACATCACAGCACTCCTGGTCAGTGCAATGGAGGGCGTGTGCTGAAGACACCGGTGTGAAACACCAGAGCTGCAGCCCAGGCAGAGGGAGACGAGCTGGAGGGAACTGCAGCAGCGATGCTGTTGCAAAAGCTTTCCTAAGCGAAGGCAGGAAACAGGAGAAGCTGTGCAGGGAGAGCTTGATGCCGGGTTACACAGGTGTCCTGAGCTGGCACCAAACGTGTGCTCCGGAAGGAAAGCACCAAGAAATAGTGACCTCCCTAGACGGTGAGAAGAGCAGGGCCGTGGGGGAAAGGAGGCGATGGATTGAAATCTCTTCTCTGTGTTACAGCAACACATCACATGCTCGGTAAAGGGAAGCACTGACGAGTTTTGCTCTGACAGGCAAAGGACTGGTGTTCTTCTGCACAGGCTGGCACATAATAATATTTTGGTTTTCTTACTGAGGTTGTACTATCCTGTTGGTGTATGATCTTGTAATGCATTAATAATCTGTAACACCCTTTTCTTGAGATTTATTAAGTATCACATTAACAGATGGTATCATTTCACTGATACAGCTCTATGTCTTTGAAAAAAGGGAAAAAAAAAAGTACTTGGTGTTCAAATTGAATTCACCTTAAAGTGAATTCATTTTTACAAAGTTGAAAACTGAATCTATGGCTGTTACAGAAGCAGTTTTCATATGTTACTGAGTCCTTAGAGCAATTCTTGACCGCTCTCTAGAATGCAGGAAAATACAGTGAAGGAAGTTATCCTTATTCCTCAATCCTCCTAAATTTAATTTAAAAAACTCCATGGAATGCTTGTGTATTTCTGTGTTGGTATTTTCTCTCAGTTTTGCCAACCAGAAATTCCAAGCTTAATTCTTCAATGCAGGCATTTTTTTACACTGATTTTTGTTTTTTTTCTCACTTGGACCACTGACATAGTAAATCATGTGAAAGGTATTTAATTTTACTCTGTAAGCCGTGGTGGGGCGAGAGCAGTGAATATTGGCAGCTCGGTATTGTCTGATGGCCTTTAACTTCCTGTCTGATAGGAGAAACTCTTTTACAGAGCTAAATTCTGTGCTAAAATGCCATTCAGTACTTTCTTCAAAAGAAGAGGAGATCAAATCTTAGTGTGCATATACTTGTAAATGCTAAAATAAGCAATGTGCGCAGCCATAGCTCTTCTGTGTGCACAAGCTCGTATCTAGGAGTTTAAGCTGCTTCTCTCAGATGAAATCCAAAGTGTTTCTTGTGGATTTATTTATGAATACTTGGACTGGTTCGATGGGTAGTAGCATAGGTAGATGTTCCTGGAGAAAGGGAGGAAAAGGATGTTTATTAACTTACTGTCTTACTGGTTGCTATTGAAACAAGTTGATTCTGTTATTGTTTAAGGCTGCAATAAACTATACACTGAGCATCATGGATGGTATCTATGGAAGGGAGGGCTGAAGAAGCGGGATAACTTTACCTCAAACAGCATAATTAGTAATTTTTAGTATTAGTCATAGGTACTTTAAACAGATAATATCAGATTGAACAGAGAAGATGTTTGAAACAACTGTACTGCTGATTTAGTCTTATTACAGTATAAAGTCATTTTTAGAGTGTGTCAGTAGAAATCAAATGTTTGTGAGACTGTGGAAGGCTGATCAAACACAGGCACAGTTTCACTAATACAGCACTGTAAATCAGTCATTCCAAATTGCTGTAAATGCATCTTTTAGGGCAAGTTATCACTTATAAATGCCAAGCACATGTCAGACTGATGGGCTTGAAGTGGTGTGAAAAGGTTGTGAACTCCTGGACATCAAGGCCACAGACTGCCCCTGCTGCAGGGACACAACATGTCTTGTGCTTGAAAATTCGGATCTTTTTCATAGTTACTGTTTTCTACACTGGGAGAGACTATGAACTTAAGTGCTTGAAATAGATAATTAACATAGCCAAAAGTATCTGATAAGAGAAGATTGTGAATCTTGTATTATATTATCCAAACTTTCAATTCCTTCTGCTTGTGTGTACAGAAGAGTAGCAATTGCTGTGTGTCTTGTCATTCCAGAGTTGATCACCCTGTGTTTTAGCAACAGGAACAAATGGCCTTCTTACTGGCATTACAAGGAGGATGTTACAAAGTGAGATTCTACATTTTGCTTCCAGAAAGTGATACAGATAGTCCAGATTCTTACCACCGAATGTTTTCATTGCACTCTCACTGAGCAGAAGCACACACTTCTCATCCGGAGATCATGATCTCAGTCAGTCCTTTGATGTAAAACAGTTTTGTATTTAGAGAAACATGAAAACTTGCCCCTTGTTAGAGTAGCTCTAAGATGCCGTCTGGCTTTCAGTGTATATTTGAACATGTTTCCATCAGCCTTACCTCTTTTTAGAAAGACTGGGTGACTTTTTCCTGTCTTTGATCATGTAAACTGTGTAAGTTGCATATTTGTCCACCAGGTGAAGAATAAAAATAATTTTTCATATACATCAGAAGGCAGATGTGTCATACTTCAAGGGCGGCTTTAGAAATCTATTATGAAGAGCAACAGTTGTGTAGCTTAAGGGCCCTTTGCCTTCCTGCTGGGGGATGGCTGAAGAGTGGAGGTGTTCACTGTCCTGTTTCCAAAGTCATGCCATGACCAGAAATTAAAAATGTTTTGAAACTCTCCTAAGTGCAAAGTTATTTATCCCTTAGGATATGATTCATGCTTTCACTTAGACACTGAATCTAGAAGGCTATTTTTCTGCCTGCCCAAAATGCCGTTTGTGTTTCACCTTTAAATTTTTTGCATATGGTTTATGTTTTGGGTTGGGTTTTTGTATGTTTGGTTTGGTTTGGTTTTTTTATGTTTGTTTTTTTTTTTTTTGGTGGGTTTTTTTGGTGGGTTGGTTGGTTTGTTTTAACTTTTGGTGCCATACAATTATGAAGGGTATCCTAAAGAAACTAGTTAAGAGGTGGTAATAGCTAAATAACAGCTGTTAAGGGCATGCTTCAGCGTCTCCCTCTGCAGCGATCTGCCCCTGCAAGTTGTGTTTTCAGTCTACCCTGTATTTGCAAACTCCTTGGTGAAGAAATGCTGGTGACCTGGTGCACCAGCAAGGGTGCAGGGACTGCCATGATGGGTGCTGTGGTGGGTTGACCCTCGCTTAACACCAGGTGCCCACCAAAGCCTCACTGTGGTCTGCACCATGGGCTGCTCTGGCACATGGAGCACTTCCTCCCACAAGACTTCTTCACTGACTTGGTGCCTGCAGAGTTCTTTCTCTCACGTATTGTCGCTCCTCTTTATGGCTGCAATTGCTCCTGCACAGTGGCTTTTCATCCTTCTTAAGTTATCCCAGAGGTGCTACACCATCGGTAATGTATACTGTTTCTACTGGCAACCATTGCCTTGACCTAATGTATCAACTTGAGAAGTAATGCTCATTTCATTTAAATGAAAAAGTGAAACTACAAAAAATAAAAATATAAATCCCCCAACACCAAGGTAAAGGAATCAACGACTGTAAGAAACTGTAGCAGCTGTAGTGACAAATGAAGTTAGCCCTTGAAATGAAAAGGGGAGTTAAACACCTCCCTTCAGTGAAGTGCCTTTATACTGTAACATAAATCTCACTTGACAAAATTAAGATGTCTTGTTCAAGGCAATTGCAATGGCAAACTTCATTTTTCTTTTGAGGCTGCTATCTTCCCACCCCCAGTAATGCTTGTAAGCTCTCACTGGTTTTAGCTTTATTCTTAAGTTTGGGGTTATTTTCCCCCTGCAGTTGTATTTCGGATGGAAGATTTTTGAACAATTTTTTTTTCTATCAAAAGAAACAACACACACCATGTGTAAATACTGAGTATCTGTCGCATCATCAGTATGTCAAAACAGCATCACTGAAATAAGCTGTGCTTTAGTAAAAGGCGGTATAGTGGTAGGAGAGTGGCACCAGGCCTCAATAGTTATCATCTCTGCATTGTCGTGGGAAGCACAGTGGACAGTACAGCTAAAAGATGTAGAGGACTACAGGCTTCAGAGAAATATAAGTGAGGAAGAAAGAAAGGAGTGGTGAGAATTTTTTACAACTTTGTATTTCTGCACTTAAAATCAGATATTGGGCTTTGCATAATACATGTATCTTTCAGAGCAGAAATAGGCATTTTTTAAATCATGAATAGATTTCAGGGTTCTGTAAAACACAATGAGGCTAAAATCTTACGTATTTAATTTTGCTCCTGTCAGTGTTACCTCGCTTCTTTTGTAAGTTTGAAAAAGCAAATTTAAAGGTTTTATAAACCCCTATTAAGACTGAAATGCAACTTAACACACGAGTATTACAATTTTCTTCTTTTCTTTTGAAGTTCTAACAGAAAAAGATGTAAATACCTCTGAGATGTTGTGTTAGATGGGACCAGGTTGGACAGGGCTTTGACCAACCTGGTCTAGTGGAAGATGTCCCTGGTTGTGGCAGGGGGCTGGAACTGGATGAGCTTTAAGGTACCTTCCAGCGCAAACAATTCTATGATGTTAGCCAAGCCACAGATTAGGTAGTGTGCATCTGTTTAGGCAGATTTGAGTATTTTGGGATTCATCATGTTAGCATTTTCAGACTTGGTTAATTCATGACTAGCTGCATAAAATTTGAGGAATAATTCTGAACTGGGATCTTTGGGTATAAGCTGGAGGCCCTTCATGTAGTGGCTTCAAAGGGATAAGGGGCCTCTAACACTGTCTTTTGCCTGGATGTCTGGCTCTGTGTGGGATGCTCCAGCTGTGCTGTTAGAGACATAACCTGTGGGAAGATAAATGCATGTTTTTCAGTTACATAACTGTGCATCACATTTTGTTTAACTTACAGCCCAGAAGTCTGACCACAGTATGCTAGATATGATGCATGTATTTAAAACACAAAGGCACTGCCACAGAAAAAATAAACATGCACATTAAGACTTGATTGAAAAAGGATCATTAATGCTTGAAACAGGTGATAGTGTCACTGCAGATGTACATATAGAAAGAATGTATATAAATATGCATATACTTTGCACAGGTCTTAGAAATAAAGCAGCTTTATGACCAGCAAGAGTTATGGGATTTGCCATGGAAGGTGCTACAGAAGCTCTTAGCTTTATAAATGGGTTACAGCTGCTGAAGGTGTATTTTAGTGGAGAGGAAGGCTGTGGTCCACCTGAGTGTCCCAGGAAGGTGGCATACTGACAGATAGTAGTGCAGTGTCCCACCCAGACAGCCCAAATAATACAGGTGCTGAATGAAATGTCCTGACCTGTTGAGACTCTGCAGTGACTCAGAGGTAGAGGGCTTCAGCCTTAGCTTCCAGATATACTCTGTCATGAGGCTGGTGTAATCTAATAGGCAGCAACCTTTCATTGTCCTTCAGCCTTGCAGCATCAGGCTGCAACTGCCAGGATTGAGTATTAGTAAAATTCCTGTCCTTAAGCTCAAGCCTGAGAACAGGTAACATGTTATGAAGAGCAGGGTAAGGAAGAGTTACCTTCCTTAGGAAGATTACCTTCTTAGGAAGAGTCACCTTCCTTCCTTTATTCATAAAGAATATTTTATTGCTGTCAGAAAAGTATTCGTATTTCTGCCTGTATTTATATTTCAGAGTACTCTGAAATGATTGTGAAAACCAGTGTTGTTGATGTTTGTTTGTTTCTGTTAGCAATAGTGGACAAGTCCTGATTCAGTGTGTTGCAGAGAAGATCAAATGGAAGGCTGTTTAGTGGTTTTAGATAAATCATGGCAAACCAATTTGAACTGTTTGCTTTTACATGGTTTGCTTAATATGCTGTGAATATCCTGTTCCTGTGCATGGGGACATGAAGTCTGGTTACTCTAAGTGGATGTTGTTGAAATAATACCTCACAGCTTGCTCAGTTGAAGAAAAGTCAGGCCTGCAGCATCCCTGGAATTGGTTCTGAATATAAAAAAGCCAGTGGTTGATTATGTACAAAATGTTAATTGTTGCTCTGCTCTGTGCAGAAATAACTAGTGTGTGCCTTAATTTAGATACATTAGCCGAGAATCATTACATTCACATAGGAAGAAATAAGTTTGTCACATGTGTTTACTTTCTCATGCCTAGTGCATAATGTCCAAGTTGACAATTCCTGTACTTGTTGGTGAGTGTAAGCCTCTTAAATTTACTTTATAAGGTGGTTAAGCTGCTGGGTTTAACTTCCAAATGCCTTTTTCTATGTCCTCACCTAGCTTTGGAAAAGTACTCCAGGCACAGGGCATGGGGCAGGGAGGAAGAAGAGGGAGATGGAGCTGTGAATGCATGAACTGGCAACAGGAGATGTGAACTCTGTGCTGTATGTGGAGTCCCCAGGCAAGATGACTATGAAGTCAGATCCCCCTACACAAGGCAGCAAAACTAGTGCATTGCTTCCATTTACTGGAAGCTCTCATTATTTCACAGCACTGTATACTGGAATTATAGGGACAACCCAGGAGAGCAAATTACAGACTTTCCAAAATGTGTTGCTGGATGCCATAGGGAGTAAAGGCAATTTTACATCCCATTTTTTTGAATAATACTGAATTTTTGAATAGGTTGCTGATTGGTAATAGGTCAGAATTTGCATGGTTGGGAATGCAGTTATTTATGTGAAAGCAAAATGTGAGGTGTGAAAGCATTTAATGCAGTTTGGGTCAGCCTAAATGAACTGCATTTCGGGTGGGTATTTTTTGAAGCACAAAGATGTGATCAGTTTTCACTGGCTACTGTGGCTTCTGTTTGTCCCACTTTCCACATCTTTGTTCAACAACCTTATGGTGCTGAAATAAGAGAAATGTAAGAGGAGAGATCAGAGCCTTTTTCTCCAAGTAATTCAGTAACTTTTTTAATTCAGTTGACCAAAGAGGTGAGAGAGAATTAAGATTCAGTTGAAGAGGTGGAATACAGCACCCAGGTGCTCAAGAAATGTGTTGTATTATACTGTACTCTCTCTGTCTTGACTTTCACCTTTTAAAAGTATGATGCTTATTCAGCATGATGAGAGAATCTCTGTGGTCCTGCAAACAGTACTGGAGCGTGACAGGAGATCCTACTTGTTTTGTCACTGTATTGGTTACTGGCTTTAAGCAGTGATCACCTTCACTGTTCATCTGTCTAACTGCGTATTGTAAAATCACACTAGAAAACAATCTTTCAGTGCATCAGTTTGGAAATAATGTGGGAGTAGCTTCAACAACAATTATTTAATGTTTCTCCTAATTAATGTGAGTTTCCTACTCTGGAAGATCATTGTAATGGGGGACATCTGGGGGTTGGTCCTTCAGTCAAAATAGGAACTATTTATCGTTTGAGTCTCAGCATGTATGTGCAGGGTTTCTGAGTTTTGTTAGGCAATCAGATACATGTGGTACTTTTCTCAACATTGTTAAGTTGCTAACCATGAAATGCTGCTCATAAATTTCATTCATAAAGAATTTGTTACATAGGAGCTCGCAACTTCTACTCCAGGAAAGCCTGTAAGTCTTTCCAAAGGATATTTTTGCAGCAGTCTCTCTGTTGCGTATGAAGTGCAAATAGGCTCAGGCTACCTTGCTCTTTTCCCCAGATGCTGATGAACAGTCGGGCAAGTTAGCATGCTTGGGAGCCATGCTCTCAAATAGGAGCCTGGGGATTGCTGGCTCCCACTGCCACCTTGTGTGTTGCTAGGACGGGCAGTTGACTTGTTATTTTCGAGTACAGAAAACTGCAAATGCTGATGGTTTAACATCTCCAAATGAAACCTCCCAGCTGCCATCGGCCGTTCCAGGATTTATCTTTAATGTGAGGTTCTGTGTAAATGCTTGTTATTTTGGGGTAACAAAAGTGAAAGATTTGAATATTTTTACATTTTATGGCGTGCTCTTAAGAACAGTCTTACATAATACTTAAGAGAGAAGATTGGGTGCATTTTATACAAAAAAAAAAAAAAAATTTTTTACCTAAATTACTGTTCACAGGGTTGTTGGTTTTTTTTTTCCACATTCTTCCTGTTCTTCAGTTTCTATATGCATTAAATTTTTCTTCCTTTTCACAATTAAATGCATATAGCAAAATAGTTAAATCCAGTTCAGTGGTTGTGTTTTAACTGTCTGTATGGCACAGGTGTATTTTTAGTTTTTCTAGAAGCAGCTCAGTTATGAAAATGCTTTAATGTCTGCAGACTTGTGGTCAAGACTTGATGAGAACTTTGCACATAGAGTTTCAATCTTGAGCAGCCTTTGAGAAGACAATTTTATGTCAAAATTGCAGTTTTATGGCATCAGCTTTGTAAAGGTGTTTTCCTCCTTTACACGTCTGTATTTTACTATGTAAAAAAAAGATGAGTTTCCCAGACCTTTCATCCTAAAAGTACCATTTGCTGGCAAAATTATGGAAAACACAGTGAATGGAAGATAAATATTAATAAAAATTAAGGAAAAAAATATGTAGGTCAACATGGATGAAGCTGGCATGACTGCCATCTGTTACAAAATTAGCTTTCAGTGTTATGTTTCCTTCAACTTCATGTTATACACATTTTTATTAAAAAATAAAGCCCCCTTTTAGTTCCTTCCTCTAAGAGATTGCCTTTTTTTTTCTGTTTTGCTTTTCAGAAATTCATCAAATGCATTGTACAGTGGAAATAATTGTGGAAAATAGTGGGAATAGTAGTGAATAATAGTGGAAAATGTCTTGTTAAGTATGCCAGGATGCACTTTCTGCTGCGCTACTCATAATTAAGCACAGGTTTAATTTATTTTTGTGTTGTAAGCCCTGGTGGTCTGGAAGAGCCAGTACTGTATGTTAGCACTTCAGGAACAAACACAAAATTATGAGAGGCTGGGAGGAGAGTAGAGAGATAGGAGGCAAAGACAAAGAATGGTGGCACTCTTCTAATATTAAGCAGTTTAAGGGGAATCTACATCACTTGTAAACACTTCTGTTTATTGTTGCTTTTATAGCCTGTAATTAAAATCCAAGTTGTTAGTTGCAGTTCAAGTATAACCATCCTCAAAAATGCTGTGAAGCAACCAAGATGGTAGACTACACACATTATAAGACTCTTCACGTTGTTGTCTGCTGTTTCTATAGCCTATTCACAGTGACTGGAACTGGAGTAAAAAATGAGTGTACTCATCAGAAATAACAAATATGGATTGTTAAGTTGTAGCATCCTTTCACTGAGCTCAAATGAAGTTCCTTATAAATGATTCATTCTTTCATATTGCTGAGGCATCCCAATTAAAACCTTCCACCTTCTCAACTTCTAAAAATGCTTGAGAACAGGAGCGTAGCTGAAGCTTTTTTTAATCATGTGGAATTTCTTTTGTTTTTAATTAAATTCAAGTACAAAGCTGGTAGCTTGCACTAGCCTGAATCTAAGTGCGAGATTAGGGACATAGTATCTTTTTCAGATCTGTCTGGAGCAGTTGAAAACAACACTGCTTCCACTTTCTTGACCACATGTTGATGATGATGACATTGCATTTTGGGCAAAGCAAGGTATGTGAACTGCCCCTGTCAGAAACAGCTCTCCCCTGAGGTGGATTAAGGAGGGCTCCTGTGGTACTTTTTCTTTTTTCAGTGTACTTATTTTTTGGCAGGGGAACTACTGATCTCTAGGAAACAGATGGTAACAAATTGTTTGGGAGCAAGAATTTCTTTAACTGCTTTGGCAGTTTTAAAGTGAATATGAATTTGAGCTCTAACCTGTCAGTGGAGGCACTGAAATGCAACTCAGACCCATAAAAGTTCTCAGCAGCTTTGTATTAACTCTGAGTTCTACTGCTGGAGGCGGGCCGTATTTTTTACATGTGGATGTCATACTGTAGTAGACTTGGATAAAAGAACCTAGTGCATTAAACCTCTATACATCTTTCCTGTTCTGGGTTGTCTGCAATAGCATTAAATTATTCACAAACACTTAATTGAAGCTTTCCTTTTTGGCCAATTTCCTAACTTGCTTTTAGATTTGTTTCATTGTAGCTAGGCAGTAGCAGGACAAGATCTGATATGCAAGCACTCACTCTGAAAGGTTCTTCCGTTCTATCCTTCCTGAGCATGGCTGCTGTTTCTACAGCTTTGTGATCACTTTCTTCCTCTTCCAAGGTCAGAAGTTGTCTTACCAGCTCTGTCCAAGTAGAGCCTCTAAAGTAATCCTAGCCAGATTCTGGTCTGGCTCCAGCATTTCAGAACTCAAGGTGGTGGTGGGGTTCTGTCATTTGATGTGGGGAGAGGATCCCTTTTCTGGTCTCTTTCCTGCTCAAGAGCTACCCTGTCAATCTAGCCAGGAGCCCTTATCTCTGTTCTGAATCTTCTTTGGCTCACCCAGCTATTACAATTGATAATTTCCCATTTTGTATTACTTTGGCAAAGCATTGCATGTAATGATTCAGATTTATAGTCTGGTTTCCTGCATCTTGTGTCTCTCTGCTTCTAGGTCTCTTTCAGTTCATCTTTATCCTATGCCATAAGGATAATGTTTCAGAAAACCTGATCTGTGGAACCTCTTTCCTGGTTCCCATTGTCAAGGTGTTCATTACAGTCATAAATATGAATGGGTTTAAGACCAACTGTGATGCAGAATCTCACAAGAGCATGGTTCACTCCATCCGACTCCATCCATATCTGCTTCTCACAGTTATTGTCACATGCATAAGTGTATATGAAACATGTTTCCAAGCAAAAGGACAGTAGCAGGCATCATCCTGTCTGTCCTTGAAGATCTCGAGACCAAGCCTTAATGTTCTTAATTTTTGTTTCAAAGCAACACATTTCTATGCATACTTTTTTCTTTATATTTGTGAGGGTGGTTTTTTTCTCGTTGAAAGCTTGGAATGAACTCTTACCTTTTGGCATTAATAACAAAAGTACTCAGCACTTGGACTAATTGCCCTCAGTATACTTTTTAGGTGTTCATTATCTTCAACACATCTCTAAAGTGTCAAGGTTTATTCAAATGCTGTGTGCTCAGAAACACAGTGTTGGGAAATTAGTGGCCTCTTGCCTAAGATGGTGTTAGAAAGGCTTAACACTGATGGGCTAACAACTACCTGCACTTCTTCAGGATACTACACACCTCTTTTGATGTTTCAGGCTATCTTAATATGAAAGACCTTTCATAAAGAATCTACATAATACTAAAAAAAAAAAAAAGAGCTGTAGCTCTGCATTTATAAATACTAATGTTGTAACACTGAAAAAGGTGCACTGGAAGGGACCTGGAGACAGAAGCCTGTAAAGATACAGTAAGTCGATCAAGAAGAAATGTGAGGTTTTCATAACTCATGATCATTACACTTTATAAAGTGTGTAAATGAATTTCTGTCTATCCTGGGAAGTACTGAATCTTGTTACCACGGTTATTAAAGTTAATGAGATTTAAATACTGAGTTAATAGGCCTGCCTAAAAAGGAGAAGCACTAAATGTTCTCAAAGGGAAGTGGTGTTTCCTTTCTAACTTTTCTTCTCTTAGGAATTAAGTGACATACACAAGACATACATGACAGTGCCTGTTTTTCCAAGATACACTGGAACATGGGAGGGGACCATAGATTTTTGGTTGGGATTTTTTTGTTTGTTTTTTTTGGTTGGTTGGTTTTGGGTTGTTGTTTTTTTTTCTGTATGGGTTTTTTTTTGTTTGTTTGTATTTTTTTTTTTCCCCAGAAAGTAGATGATGCCAAGGTGTATAAACACCACATCAAAGAGGACAAAGCAGGCTTGTTGGATCCTGCCAATCTTTAATGAACATGTCTAGCTTTCTTGCATGAGATAAAGGAGCTCTGTGTTGTTTGCTCTTCGTACCTACTCCATGATGTTTTTCTTCAGACTCTCATGAGGATCATTCCTGGGCCACCAAAATTCTTTCAGTAGTGTCCTATTTGCTTTTCTGCCTGAAATCACAGGTGATTGGGTTTGGGTTTCTTTCTCCATAGTTAAACTAACTATGTTAGCAGGTTTAATAAAATATATTGCTTGATGACAGTCTTGATAGATGTATGCATCTCACAGCATTATGCAGCTTATCAGGTTGCAAAGACACAGGCTGATTTGACACTGCATGCCTGCCTTCAATGATTTGACAGGAAGATTATGTCTTTTCATGTGCAGGCAGTGCTGTCTTAAGATCTTGAATTACCACATGCTGGCAGACTGACAGATAATTCCAGAACTAACACTGTGCCTATCAAAACTGAGTCTAGGAAAACAAACAGTGTGTATTTCAGTAACATTTTAGCAATAACAAGTGCAGTTTTAAAAAGGAATAAGCGTTGGGGCATAGTGGAGTATCTTTGTCTTAGTGAACAAAGCAAAGCTTTAAGTAGTAACAGATAGCAGAAAAATGAAAGGCATTTGCACTCCTGCCAAAGCTCTGATGGTAATGTTTCCAGCTCTGGGATGGTATCACTAACAGATGGGCCTTTCCAAGGTGTTTAGTACAGACTAAAATGATACGATGTGCCTGTTACTTTCCTTACTGATAATAAGCCTTTCTGTCTTTTCTATTACCTCATCATCTTTCGTCTTTTCTAAAATCTTCTATAGATGAATAGCACTTCCAGTGGAAAAAGACCCAGTGCTTCCTTATTAGTGGAGCCCAGGGAAGGCTGTCAACCTTGTTAGCACTGCTGTATGCAGTGTATGTGCTCCCAGTGTAGGATTTGACCACAGCTGTTATTTTCTACTCCACCCTCTTGACAGGGAGATTGTGCACCCCTCTGTTACTGGGTCACAAATCATATCCTGTGGTCCAGAGCTTCTGGCTTCCCAGTTGAGTGTGTAAGTCATGCTCAGAGCTGGAAGGGGGAATGTAGGACTCAGTCCAGCAGCTTGTACTAGAGAGCCTTGAGCTGCCAGGCTGTCCCTAGGCAAGGCTTTGTGAAAGAGGCAGGGGGAGAAAGATAATTACTAATTATCTAAGACCTGACTGTGAGCTAGGTCAGGCCTATTAGTTATGACTCTCTACTGAGATTAGAAGTGCAGAGGAAAAGGTGGTGTGACAGCTGACAAATTACTGTAATAATACAGCCCTCACTGCATGTATTTTCTTTATCACTAGTCACCAGGATTTTTAACATATGTATCTAGAATATATACCTAGCAAGATTGTTATACAAGTGTAATCTATAGCAGATTTCGGGGAAGGAGGAAGGAGGGGGGAAAGAGTGTCAAGATTATGCATTTAAAATAAATCATTTCGTGTGCAATTTTGTAGTCAGTTTCTATGGTGGATGTGCAGGAAAGGTAGTATTTTTATATATGCTTATGTTTCAGGATGTTGATTGACCTATTTCTAAATTTATATGAGATTTTCCTAATACAAGGATTGAATTATTTGCCCCAAGGGTTAGTTAAACAGCAGAAATTTGTTTTGCTTCAGGAGATTCTGACTAGACTTGACACTGAATGTTGTTTGTTATTTGGGTTTTTTTGTTTTTTGCTTTTCATGCATTGGAACGTACAGGATTTTCTTTCATTAAATGATGAACATTATACATGAAAAGTAATCTGGTGTTGAATGCAGTGTGTTTGTCATTTGTCTGGCTGTTTCCCTTTCCCACTCTGACTATGACTCTCTTGATTAGACAAGAGAGTTTTGTTTGAACTAAATTTTCCTCTTTTGGGTCACTGAAATAGCATGATTTAATTACTGCAGTAGCCTCCTTCAGGAGGTGGGCTAGATGGAACTGTTTCTTTGCATCATGGACTACTTCAGAGAATAGTACATGTCTGTGGCTAATGAAAGGATCTGCTCAACAGACATTGTGATATGTACGATATCTAGAGACAGCACCTATCTGATGGAAGGCAGTTCTGAAATACTTCCTGTTATTGTTTGCCTCCCTAAGCTGTTTGAACTTGTGCTTTCAAAGACAGCTTGAATCACTTAGTTGTTTTAAACTATTCTCTTTCTGCAAGTTTTTGTACATAAAGAGAATAGCTAACAACAGGACAGTATCTGTGTGCTTTATCCTTCAAGAGTGTGAATCTTGCAGTAATTCGGGAACAGCAAATACCTGCCTTGAAAAGATACCTCCAATGGTTGTACACAGTGTATCTGTGGTCTATAAATAATTCTTTCCTGTGTTTTTTTGAGCCAGATGAGACAGTGGGATAGATTAAAGCTGACAATTCGAAGTATAACAGAGAAAGCCATGAAAGCAGTATGTGGAAAAGGCTATTGCTTTGTGTATCCAAGTGGACATAAGTGAGTTTAATTTAATAATATTAGCTACCAAGCAAAGGTTTCAGAACAGATTCTTTTTTAGTTCTGTGAAAGTCAGTCAATGTTGCTTGCAACTTTGATTTGGATTGCTCGGTCCTGTGCTTGCTGTGTCCACATGACTCTCATCACGCGTTCTGTTGTGCCTATTCTAATCACAAAGCCTTAATTAACTACAGTTACAGAATGAGATGTACACTTTCAGTTTTGCTGCTCAAAATCTCTCCACAGTGCTCTTCCACTGCTGAATCATCTCTGAAGCAGCTGTTAAGGCTTTATTTTTCTCCCAGACCCATAACAAAAGTAACTGCGTAATGTTGATTTTTTTTTTGTTTTTAAATTTTTCTACTGCAGTTTTCCTTTTCTTCTGAATTTCTGCCTTTCTTCTATGTGAGATGTGGAAAAACTTGGATTTTGCTGTCAGCTGATTACTTTGAGAGTTGCAGGAGATGAGTTGTGATACTGAGAGGTGGCTTTGAAGCTGTGCAATTTTAAAGGTTTGAGGACAACTTAGGGAAGTACTTTTTTAAATAGGTCTTCCTGTTGTATGTATTATTAGATGTTTACATTAGCTTTAATTGATGCAGAATGATAAGGCTCTTAGTAACAGATGATAAGTAGAGATAAGTGATGCTTATGGGTTTAGGACGTAGTAGCTATAAATAATATTTGGTACTCATGTATTCTTAATTCTTTAAAATGCACCTGGCGAGGTCATTTGCAAAAGCACTCGGCCTACTTTTACTGCTGCTGACTTGATAGCGAAGAATTAGGCCAATACTTAGCACTTGTGGAAATTCTTCTCCTGAATTGATTTGGATTTGCCTCAGCCTCACACCTTTGATTGGTCTTTTTTGGGTAGGCCAAAGTAAATGGCAGTGTCTGCTCCAGAGTAAAGGTGGGAAAAATACAGTTCTCACAGAGGCTGTCCTGTTTCATGAAGCAGTTGAATCATGATGACATCAAAACATCAATTTTAGCTGCAAAATCTTAGCTTAGTTAGCGTAATACTGATTTTCATGGCTGCTTTAAAGTTGTAATTGCTCTTGTAACTGGTAGCCTTACATTCCACAGGTAATGTGAAATATCAGTTGCCCTAGAGAAGCCTAGTCTCTGCTCTTGGCAGCCAGACTATGAGAGTCAGCTCTGGGTGCAAGATCAGTGTTTTCACACCTTCCTGGATGAATATTCAAGGAGATATATATATTATTTTTATATATATATATATGGATATACATTCAAGGCTAATTTCAAGGATCACCTGCTCCAAGCTCAGGAGCGTTGCATCCTGACAAGAGGGAAATGGGCAAGAAGGCCAGGAGGCCTCCATGGATGCATAAGGAGTTACTGAGAAAACTCAGGAGGAAAAAGGAAGCTTATAGAAGGTGGAAGCAAGAACAGGCGGCGTGGGAGGAATACAGGGACATGTCCATTGTCACTGGTGGGATGCTAGGGATCAGGTCAGGAAAGCTGAGGCCCAGACAGAATTTAGTCTGGCAAGGGATGTGAAAGATAACAGGAAAGGCTTCTATAGATATGTCATAAACAAAAGACAGACTAGGGACAACGTGGCCCCTCTCTAGAAGCTAATGGGAGGACTGGCTACCCTGGATTTGGAGAAGGCTGAGGTTCTTAATGACTTCTTTGCCTCAGTTGAAGGAGGTGATCCTGCTGCTCTACTCTGCTTTTGTGAGACCCTGCTTGGAGTATTGGGTGAAGTTCTGGTGTCCTCAACGTAAGAAGGACATGGAACTGTTGGAGCAAGTCCAGAGGGCCATGAGGATGATAAGGGGGCTGGAGCACCTCCCGTATGAAGATAGGCTGAGAAAGTTGGGGCTGCTTAGCCTGCCTCCTGCCCCTTGCATAAGCACCTCTGATTAGGTGGCTGAGTCACCTTCAGCTCATTTGAATTCTGGAAAAGTGCCTGTCACTCTTTTTGATTCCAGAAGGACAAATGACATTGCCGGAGGAAATCTTAAGCACTCAGTTTGGTGGAGTAAGAGTGTGACTAGATGACGTCAATGTTAGCAAGTGCAGTCAAAATGGACCTTCGTAGTCATTCAGTTAAAGGTGAGGACCCAGCATCTATACCCAGAAGGGACTAGTCAGGACTAGCTGTAGTCTGGTGCTGTGCACTCAAGGCTTTGAGCACTGGATGTGCTCCTGGAGCACATTTCATTCAAAATGGATTTGATTTCCATGCTCCAAGACTGGCCTGCAGTGCAAACCTAAATGTGGCAAGACTGAGAGACCAGGAGGTTTGCAGTGGAAGTGCATTTCTTCTCTATCCCAAAATGCTAATGTAGCCACAGCTTAACTTCATTTAGACTCCATGCCAAAAACATGATAGAGATACTCTTCTGATTATATAGCTTGTGTTAAAATTCAAGACCTCAATTTTTTTTCATTTACCTGATGCTTCCAGGACATCACAACATTTGTGCTGTGTGTTCCAATAGGAAAAGGGCATTGTATAATTTAAATCTAGTGTACTCTGGAGATAGATTCATACAGTACTAATGACAGCAACTTCCAGTGCATTTTGCTGCAAATTAGAATGTCTTCTTGCCATGAACTCTGCATTCTTTGCCAAAATGCCGGATAGTCACCAATGAAAGCCATGTGATAAAGTGCTTGTTTGGATCATGGAGTTGTTATCTGAGCAATCAGTGTGCCAAAAAGGCAAAACACCTGCTGCATAGTAGTTTCAAGGGGGCATTTGAATGATGAATTTGCAGGAAGTGTGTTCCTGTTGTGAATATTTGATCATTGGTTGTTACTTGAGATGTTATCGTTAAACTGTTTCACTGAATACAGCTCGAAACTAAGCAAGGAAGTTATACTTACTCCAGTCAAAAACCTGCATGAAGTGTGATAAATCTTAAACCTATTAAAAGTGCTAGTTCTTAATGACATGCCACACAAATTCATTTTATGGATAGAAAGGGACTATACCTTCTGCAAAATGTACTATTCCTAATCTCAGTAGTAATTTCAGTGTAAAACCCTTATGTTAGGCCCAGTTCAGGCCTTGCTTTCACATCACTTTGGTGTTCAGGTTTTCTTTGGCTCTTGCTTGTGCTCCTTGGCTTTGTACCTGTCAGATGGTTCCTGGAAGTAGTTGCCAGGCTGATTCACACAAGGGAGAGTCCCATCAGAGCTCGCTTTCTCACCTGACCTTTGGCGACTGGGGCTGATTCATTACTATTGCTAATAGATTTCAGTCTGGAGGTAATTGAGTATTTCTAACTAGGTAAGGTCAATGCCACGAAGAGTGACGTTGTTTCAGGTGAAAAGAGGGCATGTTGGTTGAAATGTTACAGAAAACTGTACTGTCAAAGGGGCACTGCAGATTGGAAAAGGTCTCTGGCAGTTGGTTGCTTCAGACTACAGCAGAGAAGTTTTCTGCAGCATAGTGCTGTCTTCATCTTAAATATAGCACCTGGTTTTATTTGTGGGGTTTTGTCTGGTCTTTTGGTTTTTGTTTTCCTTTTTTTAATGGGAATTGAATTCTTAAAACATGTGAAGTGCTTCACTAGGGAGCTGAAAATGCTGCTGCTTCTCTCAGAATAGGTTTTTAAAACTCTTAAAAAAAAAAGCATGGCAAACTTCAGTGCTGTGATCCTAGTTCAGGACTGCTGGCAGCATGAGGAGATTGTGAAGTAATGCCTTCCTGTCTCAGCAATGAAATTTCTCTTCGTGGAAACATCTCTGCCTTCCTCAGTGTGGTGGCTCTTGCACTCTTCCTAACATGTAAATTCCTCACCCAAGACAATAAACCCTGAAATGATACAAAATTTATAAAAGTTTCTCCACCACCCCAAGTTTTGGAAAGCATCACCCTTTTGTCATGTCCTCTGTTTGGTTTTAAAAACCATATGCAGTTACCATGACAGCTCTGGCCCACACTGGAAATCCCTTAGTGCGAGTTTCTGGCATGGCTTTTATTTGCATATGCTGCAAGCAACAGTGTTATTAAACAGGCTGGTGGTTATTCTTCCAGTCACTGACTGATACAACTGATGTGACAATGATTACAATTTTCTGATTCCAGGTGAGAGTGGTCATGAACAGCTCTGAGCAGCTGAGTTTCCATGCTCACTGCTTTAATGTATTGCTCTGTTATAGAAAGAGATTTATTTATTTATTTTTTCTTTGCAACCTGAAGCCATGCTTGCTTGTTTAAATTATCAAGGAACAGGGAAAAAGGGTCTCACCGTCCTTGTGAGACATTTTATTAATGATTTCTTCTCATTTTGAGACTGTTTTGGTTCATTTTAGATAGATACATTTATACTCTATGAATGTTTAATGAATTTAAATCCTTAAAAAGATCCTTTATACTGTACTTTATCTTCTGAATAAACAGTGACAACCAAAGCGTACACTTCGTATTCAAAACTTGTTGTTCCTGTTTGAGACTTGGAAATCTATCTGAAAGTGATTGTTGGAATAATTTATAATAATGTGCAGCGATGCGGCCAGCTTGTGTTACCAAAGGCTTTATTTATGATTCATGCTACAGGCTGGCAGTAAGAGACAACATCTAATAACTTGGCTTTTTGGTTTTCTCTTCCTTTTTAGGAATTTCCATGGGATGCAGATCATGCTGCAGGACTGCGTTTGGGTAAAGGATGAGTTCTGCATTGCTCTCAGGAGTCTTCCAACACATTTTCTAAATTACCTTTTAATGGTGTTCTAAGTGAGCTTATGCGAAACCAATAGCATTGGATCATGAGTGAGGAAAAAAACTTCGGTGCATCCCAGAAAATGTTGTCTCCTTCAAGAAGTACTAGCAGCTGCTCCTCCAAGCAGGGAAGTCGACAGGTAATGCAAACCTTCTTAACCAAACTGAGAACATTACTAAGATTAGCTGTTACTTTTGCTCTTCAATATCAGTAGATCTCTTAAACTCTGTTTTTCTGTTGCTTGCTTATGTTATCACTTCTTTGTTTTCCTTACTCTTTTTTTCTTATTTCTTCTTATTTTGAGTCATATGCAGTAAACACACATTATTGAATAGCAGGCATTTGTAAAACTGAAATGCTAGCAGTGAATGTGAATTTCTATCATGTTGTATTTGTGGTGTCTTTATAGTGAAATATTGCTGCCATAGGTCTCAGATGCTGGAATTCTGTATCTTCCCTGTAAGATACCACTTTTGTGTCATTGTGTAATTGCTCTTCTTATTTCAAGTTTCTAGGGAAAGGGGTACATGCATGTGTGAAAACACATTTTTCTGAAACTTACCAGAGTTTTGAGAACAAAAAGGTGTTTGTGTATGTTTGTGTGTGATGGTTGTTGTAAAACTATACTTTTGAAAATAAGTGTGTGTCACATGATTCATCTGAATGCCTAATGCAAAGGGTGCTCTGTTGTTTGCAGAGGTGATGCTGTTCTTTAACCGTTATAGTTTTAAAAGACATGTCTATGAGTGTTTGCACCTGAATAGCATCACCTCTGTTTTTGCAGAGGTGATGCTATTCTTTAACCATTATAGTTTTAAAAGACATGTCTATGAGTGTTTGCACCTGGAGAGTGAGGCTGCTGAAGACAGCTTTTGTTTGTGGGCAAGAAATGTTGAACTGCAGCCATGCTGACAATTAAGCTTAAAAATGCTCAATCCATGCTTGCAAAATCATGAGCACTATGCTCAAGGTAAACTTTGATTTGTACCAATGCTGGCTTAGTGGAGCTCTTGAACCTGCACAGGTCAAAATTTTAATTGAAATTGAGCATCCCAAACCCCAGAAAGCTTTGGAGACCTCAGCTGTGTTTTGAAATAGCACTTGCTTTTCAGGGACTTGTGACTGTACGTGCAATTGGCGAGGCAGACAAATCTGAACAAGTGATGCATTTTGAAGTGCTGTGCCTGTAAGAAATGCTGTGCATTTCCAGGATACCAAGCAAAAAAATCCTTGCTGTCAGGGTGCCTTTTTTGTTTTCCTGAAACATTAATTTTTTATATCCTTGGTATGAGAGTACCTTTGAAAAGTGTAATTTAAAACATTTCATATTGTCTGTTTCAACAGTTCCTGTCTGTCAAGTGTTTATCATGTAGTATTTAAATAGTAAGATTTACATGAGCATGACTAAACCCATTGGTGTATTACACAGCCTGTATAAGCTACAATACATATGCAGAAGCAGTTTCTATTATATATACTATTATTAGTGGGTCCCATTTCTTATCCATTCTGTTTTCACCTGCTCTCTTTGGACAGAAGAAATAACTTAGGAGGGTTTAATGTCATCTTGTCAATCCCCAATTTTTCAGTCTTTGATCCTTTTACAAAAATGCAAGGTGTACCTGTCCAAGGTGAGAGATGCAACCTGGTGGTTTGTTTGTATTCCTGATGCATCTGTCCTTATTCATTGTAGTCAGGCAGATGGCAGATTGCCTCATACACCTGTCAGGTCAGGCTAAATGAAGGTATAAAGTAGGTTGTTTCCCAAGATATATTGAAGTGATAATATGGAACATTGTGATAAGTAACTCCATTTTGATCCTAGATATACTCCTCTGTGCTGCATGTGGAAAGATGGACATTTAGGTGTAGCAGAGCCAGTACTCTGCAATACTTATTGGCCTGGACACAGGAGTGCTTTGGGTGAGGAATGGAAATCTCCCTGTTGCTGTTCTCTAAAAGGCTCTGGTCTTGCAGATGATAAAGATTTTTACCTTTCTAGATAGACCCTCTCTAGTGTAGTAATCATATAGTAGTGTAGTGTAAATCATATAGTATAAGGTGTATTATAAAATCTAAATTGTTAGTCTGGGCAGTGAGGGTGTTACAACTTTCTTATGTCCTGTCTCTTTGCTCCCCCCTTCCCACAGATAATTTCTTGTCACAGCTGATGAAGTAGTTTTGTTTATATCATTAACTACTTCTTTTCTCACTCAGCCTCTTTATTGGTAAATTGGAGCTTCACGGTCTGTCCCAGCTAATACCCACCTATGCAGGGCTGACAAGGCTGAGTGATACTAATGTCTGAGAGTTATTTAATTTGCCCTTTTCATCTGTGTGTTAGTTGAAACGACAGCACTTCAGGTGTTCTATTAAGAAAACAGCAACAATCTGCCGTTTCCTAAAACTGTTAAAAATCCCCTAATCCAGAAAGTACCACAAGTGCAATATAGGCCTCCAGGAGCTTCCCCTTCCGTCAAAGTCCGTAGAAGAGTACAATATGGCATTGTTATTGGTATTTTATTAATAATATAATGAAAGTTTAAATAATTTTGCCTTATGATGTGCAGATTAGAGTGATGTGCTGTGATTTTGATACTCTTTGCTTCATCTTCCAGCTCCATGGAGAAATTCTTGCTCCTCCTTCAAACACTTGCACCTCTCTTGGCGACCTTCAGGGCTAGGCTCACTGCAGCTTAATGACAGATCTGCATTATGGGTGCTTTTCTCTGTGCTACTGGTCTGACACAGAAATTCTTTTAATCTGATTAAGAAGAAAGGCATTCTGAAAAATGCAGAGGGAAGACTGGGAGATTCTGGGAGTGGGGTGGGGTTGGTTGTCCCCAGAATAGTGGGATCTGCATGTTAAGCCTCTCGGATTTCTGAGGCACAGGCTGCTGCTGATACGAACTAGCTCTATATAGTAAGCGACCTGAGTTTGCATGTGGAACCACAGTAGTGTAAGGCTGCTGTGTCTGCTAAAATTCAGTTCCGTGCAGAAGATGGGAGAATGTGTTAGAAAAGAGTTGACTTCAGCAGGACTGCAGGACTTGGGGGGGGGGGGGGGGTGTCTCCTTCTTTTGCTACACTTGGTGCCCCCATTCTGCCAGATACATTTGCACTGTGAACTGAAAAGGTTAACAGTTAATCCTGTTCCACTAAATTCACCTTGAGGCCCCATAGCAGGTTAGAGGCTACTGCCACTTCCCACCTCCCTGCTCTTCTCTGTCCCTCCTTCAGTCATGGACAGGGATCTGTTGCATGAAGCCATAGCTCAAACTGTATTTTGTGAGGAAGGAAGGAAAGCTGGTGTTGATCTTTACATCGAAATTGACCTGTGATCAAAAGATGGTGGCAGTTATTTTTAAGTCTAATATGTTAAGTAACTCTTAAAATAGATTCAGTAGGGAAAAGGTTTATGTCTGGAGCGCCGCTTAAAAAAAACTGATGTTCTAAAAAAGAAAATTAAATCATTTCTGCCCATTTTATGAACTGTAACAAATGCTTTAGTTCCAGCTGATGCCAGCCCTTACCCTCCACAAAGCAGGTTTCTATTCTTGGCACTTTAAAATATTCTGTACAACTGACTGCATTTTACACTGGAAGAAAATCTGGCACTGTCATCTGTTTCGTTCAGGGAGTTGCAACAGCAAGCTTTGGTCTGAGAGCCATTCAAGCTCATTACTTCATTCTTTCTTTTGAAATAATTCACCTTGAGGAGCTATACAGTATAGAATAATGCAGAAAATGAAGAGGCTTTTGTATTATTAAACAAAGAAAATTACTACAGTTACATAATGACAGGCTTATCTCTGAAGACCAAAGTGTATGGGTCTTTTTAATTCAGCAAGAGGAGGTATAAGTCAATTAGCAACTACAGGGTGATTTTTTTCCGGTGCCGATCTGAAATGAACAACTTTGGACCTGAGAAAAGTTAAGAAGTGTGTGCTCATCCCTTGGCCTTGAGTGAAATTTTTGCCTGGGCAGCAAATGCAGTGTTGATCATCTTGGGCAGATACTGGCCCATAATGATACAGGATATTTTCTAGGGTTGTAACATTCAAACACGACCAATCAGGACATCAGAATTCTGTGTTAATGCCATTCAGCTGGGAGTTCTGGAGGGTTTTTTGGGGTGGTGGTTGTTTGAGTTTTTTTTAGTTTAGCACTGTGGTTTGGGGTGTCTTTTTCAGTTCCCTGTTTTGGGATAAGAATCAGCAGAATTGACAATAATCTGAAGGCTTTCAGTAAATCCTCGATCTCCAATTTCATAGAATCATAGAATAGTTAGGGTTGGAAAGGACCTTAAGATCATCTAGTTCCAACACCCCTGCCATGGGCAGGGACACCTCACACTAAACCATGTCACCCAAGGCTCTGTCCAGCCTGGCCTTGAACACCGCCGAGGGATGGAGCATTCACAACTTCCTTGGTCAACCCATTCCAGTGCCTCACCACCCTTACAGTAAAGAACTTCTTCCTTATATCCAATCTAACTTCCCCTATTTAAGTTTTAACACGTTATCCCTTGTCCTATCACTACAGTCCCTAGTGAAAGTCCCTCCCCAGCATCCTTATAGGCCCCCTTCAGATACTGGAAGGCTGCTATGAGGTCTCCACGCAGACTTTTCTTCTCCAGGCTGAACAGCCCCAACTTCCTCAGCCTGTCTTCCTATGGGAGGTGCTCCAGTCCCCTGATCATCCTCGTGGTCCTCCTCTGGACTTGTTCCAACAGTTCCAGGTCCTTTTTATGTTGAGGACACCAGAACTGCACACAATACTCCAAGTGAGGTCTCACAAGAGCAGAGTAGAGGGGCAGGATCACCTCCTTCGACCTGCTGGTCACGCTGCTTTTGATGCAGCCCAGGATACGGTTGGCTTTCTGGGCTGCAAGCGCACAATGAAGCTGGCTCATTTTCATTTTCTCATCGACCAACACCCCCAAGTCCTTCTCCTCTTCTCTGCCCAACCTGTAGCTGTGCCTGGGATTGCTCTGACCCAGGTGTAGGACCTTGCACTTGGCATGGTTAAACTTCATGAGGTTGGCATCAGCCCACCTCACAAGCGTGTCGAGGTCCCTCTGGATGGCATTCCTTCCCTCCAGGGTATCAACCGAACCACACAGCTTGGTGTCATCGGCAAACTTGCTGAGGGCGCACTCAATCCCATTGTCCATGTCAGCGACAAAGATGTTGAACAAGACCGGTCCCAACACTGATCCCTGAGGGACACCACTTGTTACTGGTCT
The DNA here is from genome assembly GCF_034315485.1 of Pezoporus occidentalis. Classification (NCBI taxonomy): domain Eukaryota; kingdom Metazoa; phylum Chordata; class Aves; order Psittaciformes; family Psittacidae; genus Pezoporus; species Pezoporus occidentalis. The sequence goes on along the minus strand of NW_026914319.1, from coordinate 745,145 downwards.
CCAGCTGGACATTGAGCCATTGGACCACAACTCTTTGCATGCAGCCATCCAGCCAGCTCTTTACCCACCGAGTGGTCCACGTATCAAACTGATGTCTCTCCAATTTAGAGACAAGGAGACAGTGCTGAATGCTTTGCACAAGTCCAGGTAGATGACAGCAACTGCTCTACCCCTGTCCATCAGTTCTGTAGCCCCATCATAGAAGGCCACCAAATTGGTCAGGCAGGATTTCCCCTTAGTGAAGCCATGCTGGCTGTCACCAAGCACCTTGTTGTTTTCATGTGCCTTAGCATGCCTTCCAGGAGAATCTGCTCCAAGATTTTGCCAGGCACAGAGGTGAGACTGGCTGGTCTGTCATTTGCTGGGTCATCCATTTTCCCCTTCTTGAAAATGGGGGTTATGTTTCCCTTTTTCCAGTCATTGGGAGCTTCACCTGACTGCCATGATTTTTCAAATATAATGGACATTGGCTTAGCAACTTCATTCACCAGCTAAATTTGTTCTTCTGTTATTTCAAACAGATAAGAATAGGTGATAACCGATCAGCCTCATTCATTTGCCTTAATTTTAGAGAGTAAACACTTTTCTTTCACTTCTGCAGCTGCTCCCAGCAACAGCCAACTGATGCTTATTTCTCATTAAATGATGTGTCATATCTTGTTGCAAAACAAAATACTGATCAATACCCTGTAGGGTCTGGGTGAAGAGTAGACATACCCAAAAGCAGTCACAGCAGCAGTGTTTTGAAAAATGTGGAGTTTGGGGTTCAGGTGGAAAAGGCTGGGCTCTTCTGGACCGACATACATGGAAGAGGACCAGATGCTGTTAGCGCAGTGTTGCATCTCACAGCTGTTTATCCTCTGAGCTATTCCTTGCCCTTCCTTGGATAATATAGTTACTGAAATAATTTTGTGCTTTTAGAAGGATATGCTTTTAATTCAACAAAGCTGCCTTTACATAAAGCTTGCAATTGAAGCGTGAGTAGGAGACTTGCATTCACCACCTGAGATTTAGCAGGCCATTGCGCCTGCTTGATGGGAAGAAGTGCTACCACTTTAGCTTTCCTTCCTGTTTTCACACTTTTTAGTTGTGAAGGCACATTCTTGGCCACCTCACTGACCTGAAGAACAGTGAGAAATGTGGGTTTCCTGCAGGAACGTGGGACACACCTTGTGTCTGGACTGCAAGAGAAGCCCAGACAAAAGTGGAGTTGCAATGCAGGCCAGGATATGCTCCTTATTTTAAAGTCTGACTAAAACTATTGACACCGTGTATATTCCAGGTAGATGTAATTGGTTGAGCTGTTTCTGAGCTGCTTCCTTTCTCTTTATCTCATGTGCACAATGCAGCATGGTCTGTCTCACTTCAGGAGTCCCTTTCTTTCTAACTCGTTCTTAAAGAAAGATGAATCTGGATTCTTGTGTTTGACTTGATTGTGGTCAAATTTCTGCTTGTCTCCAGCAAGCAGACCACTCTATCAACCATATACTGTGTTTAAGCTTAACAAAGTCTTTTGAGAACTTGATATGAAGTTTAAGAAAGTTGTTTCATTAGATATAATATTAGAATATGGAAAAGTATCTATTGTTCACTATTCTTGACTTAGATTAGTTCTCAGTGGAAAAGTTATGTGTTTGGGTACTGCAGTTTAATATATTTTGGTGAAGGCAAGGGAAATAGCTTGCTTGGTCATCAGGCAAAACAGCTTTTAAACTCTTCTGGCTAATTTAAAAAGAGGAATAAAAACATAAATGCAACATTTTTCTTAATCTTGTAGGTACTCCTGTTAGTTCTTGATGAGAATTCTCTCTCACTAGTTCCATCAGGTTTCCTGCTTTTTAGAATGTTTAACTTTATCCAAGTCCATAATTTGAAGTCATCTAATGTCAAGATTACTTTTTATATTGGCTCATTTAATAGATTATGTTTTCTGAAGAGATGAGCTTTTATCCACATGGGGACAGTTAAGCAGGAGTAAGCTCAGCTATTACTAAAGTTAATGTAAATTGTAGCATTATAGTTTATTTCATTATGTTTAAAGAGGCTCTCTGTCATAATGACAGTCTCAGCCCTTGTGATTACGTAAGGGTTAGTAAATAGTATTTAACAGGGAAAAGAAATAGAAGACCACTGCAGAAACTATTTAGTGGTCTAATATTTACATAAAGAATATGGAGTGTGGCTTCTGATTTTCAACAGGAAAAACATGATTTCAGTAATGTTGGTTAGAAATAAGGGTATCTGAGTAGCTGTGAAAATATCTCTCAAACTTGAGGGAGTTACAAAACCGAGAAGGATAAAACCCAAGCTTGTAGGGGCAGAATTTGTGTGTTGTGATAACAATTTCAGTTAGGACAACCACAGAGTTGACTTACCTTCAGGTAGTAGAACATCACTGGGTGGTGTGTAGGATGTTGAGTGATAGGAGCTGCTTAGCCCCACATTTCCACCAGTGGTGTGTGGTGAACTCAAGCCTGGGTAGCAGAGCAGCTTTCTAGTTTGTTCTATAAAGTGCAGTGCAAGGGAAAAGAATAATTAAATAGTGGAGTGCCACCAGTAATGTGGTGAAATAAGAGGTCACATTCTTTAAGCTGTTTAATGAATGTATTTTTGAAGATGGTTTGCCGTTATGCCTTGTTAATGTAATGAGCATATCACCTGATGTAATTTTTTCTAGGTTTCTAGGGATGAATGTTAAGGACTCTGGAGATGAATAAATGAGCACAACTAGCACTCTTGCTGGTTCTTGTTTCATTTTTGTTTGAAGGGTTTTCTGTCAGGCAATTTCTTTTTGAGAATAGTTCCCTATGTATCTTACAGAGAGGACAACAAGTACCTACCTGGTATAATTTTGTTTTCCCAAAAATGTTTCATACTTGTCCTTTTTTGTCATTAAATGCTGTATGTTAAAGTATTCTGTCTTTTTCAAATATACAGTGGTTCTGGCACATGACATTTCCTGTCCGTTGTCCACAGTTGTAGATTTGTTAAATCCTATGGTAGCTAGCAATAAATAATTCATGAGATCTCTGATCAGAATTCTTGAAACTCAGGTCACATTATCATTAGCAGTCCTTCCATAAATAAGAACTGTAAAAATACTATGACATTCATTCTCTTCTCTGTTATGTTGCTGCAGGGTCTTTCATTTAAGAGCTCCTCATGGCAAAAAGAGAGATTAATTAGAGGTGTATCTGATGCAGGGTGGTTTGTATTTTTCTTGTACTCTTCCTTTATGTCATGTCCTTATAAGTACTTGAGTTACTTCCCTAGGTTTTTTTATATGTTTTTATTTAATGTAGTTATTTTTACTTTAGGGAGGCTGCAATTCACACCAAACACAAAACCTTGAGCTGATGAATATAGACTAAGGAGTTTTGTAGAAAAGGTCTTAACTTCCAGCGTCTCTTATTTCTGCTTCGTAACTTACAAAACACGTCCTTTTTGCATAGGCTGCTTGCAGAATGGTTTTTATGCTAAATGGTAACTAGGCTGTGGCTATACACTGTGTGTATAGAAAAATATACATACAAAATTCTGGTAAGCACATACATTCAGTGAAGCATGGTGCCATATAAACAGTGTTTAGTTTGGTTCGTCTCATTTCTATCAAAGGAAAAGAATCTTGTCTCTGGGAAGATACATAAAAAAGTATAAAGAGAAATCTAAGGTTAGATTTCAGCATAATTTATTTTATTTTAATTTTATTTATGGCCTTTTTCCTCTTGAATCTCTCTTAACAATTCTGTTCTTTGGAAGAAATACGATCTACATCTGGATTTTCTGTTTAAGCAGGACAGCTGGGAGATTGTAGAAGGGCTCCGGGGAGGAATGAATTATACCCAGGAGCCACAGAAGCAGGAGGGCTGCTTGCTGAAAAAGAGGAAATGGCCTTTGAAGGGCTGGCACAAGGTAGGAAAGGAATGTGTATCTGTAAGCCTGATGCCGTGAGAGTGGGACTTACTTGGTATGGTTTTGTGGCAGAAGGATTACTGAAGAGCAGAGAAAGTGTTCTCCAAAGAAATGGGGGGGGGTGGGGGGGTGTTGAAGGTGTGATGGGTTTTTGTTTGGTGTTTTTTAGGGTGTCTTGATTAGTTGGTTTTGATTCTCTGCATTTCTGTTTACAGAGATACTTCTTCTTGGACAGAGGGATTTTGAAGTATTCTAAATGCCAAGCTGATGTAAGTGATCCTAACCTTTTAAGGCTGTTATAAAGTAAAATCACTGTTTTATCCAAAATAACAGTAATTCCATATTGATGGCAATAGGAAATAGAGTTTCAGCAGTTCTAAACAGTAGGCCGAAGGGGGGAAAATGACAGTTTCAGCAGGTAATATCTGTCTTTTTGCTTCATTCTGGAGTGACTGTATTCTTCTTACTTTTTTTGCAGATAGAGAGAGGGAAGCTTCATGGCTGTATTGATGTTGGACTTTCTGTCATGTCTGTAAAGAAATCAACAAAATGTATAGATTTGGATACAGAAGAGCAGATATACCATCTGAAGGTAGATCTTCATGATTGTTATAACCTTCCTCCCAAAATGGCAACATTAGCTCATTAGCTGTATATAGTGGAGGTCTGTTAGTTAAATTAAAAAACCCACTTTTTAGTCTCAGCAGGCTAGTTTACACTAGTTTGTAACATGAGAGGCCTTACTGTACTGTTCCAGAGTCAGTAACCCTGTTCTGAATAGAAACTTTGAAGATGCCTCATATTTGGCAGCACTCTTTTCACCCAGCACTTTTTTCAGCAAAAGCACTTGTTGCACAAATGCTTTTTTTTTACAGTACTTTTATCTTGCTCTTTGTCTTATCTATAGGAAGCATTTTTCACTGCCAAGTATGCGGCTTTATCTATCCTTGTGAAATAAATAGTTTTAAAATACATCACCAAAATCAAATTTCTACTTGTAGTTAGGTAAACCTTGACTAAACCTTAAAAATGGCAATTAAGAAATGACAAATTAAATGTTTTTTTTTTTAATTTATATTGGTTTTTTTTCCATCTACGAGTTGCTAAGTGTTGTGTTCTGCATTGGAAGTCGTAACTATACCAACTCAAGTTTCTCTTTTTGTTGACTTTATCCTGTGATTAATTTTCTGTCATGATTAAGGACATAAGTATGCATTTTAGTAGAAGCATCATTAGAAAAACTTTTCTGATATTCAGTAAAGGTCAGCCAGGGCAGCTGTCTAATGAGTACAAAATACCTTCGTTTCTTTGTTAGTGATTTTGCATGTGAATGCTATAAACCCTGCATTTTTGTGTAGGTGAAATCTCAGGAGCTGTTTGATGAATGGGTAGCAAAACTTCGTCATCACAGGATGTACCGTCAGAACGAAATCTCCATGTTTCCTCATGATGTCAATAATCTCTTCTTCCCTGTGTCTACTACTACGGACTCTGTCCCTGGTTTCTGTGATTCTACCCCAGGTAGAAAGGTAATAGTTGTGATTTATAAATAAAGACCTTTCATCAGGGATTAAAGTTGGCTGATTCATATTTATTAAGTAAAGAGCATAATGAAGATTTGTGGTGGGGTTTAAGTTATGATCTGAAATGTCAAGAGCAAAATATTTCTTGATTTATTCCCAAGCCATTTCCTCTGTGGTGCTGTCAGATCTTATAATATTCTCTCATTGTTTAACACAGCAAATTGTATTTTCGTGATGATTTTTAAAACTGCATGTTGAGTTAGAATTCTCATAATTTTTGACATCATTCAGTATTTGTCCGATATGTGCTGGTGACTGTTACTCTGGGTCACAGGAGAGCATTCAGCTGATTTACTTTTTCTCCTTTTTTCATTTATCCTTTGGCTAGTGAAGTATCTCTTTCTGCATTAATGAATCTGACTACTGAGGGGTATATAGGAATTATCCAGGAGCCATCACATGTGGCCACTTTTAATATTTTTTCACTGAGGTAAAAGCATTATTCAGACCAATCCAAGGACCATGTTGTAGGTGGGTATGGGATCTGGATGGGTCTGGCTGACAAAGTACTCTTCAGGTAGAGTCTGTGACTAAGATTCACGAATGACCTGACAAATGCTCAGTCCAAAACTGACCTCTCTGATGCAGTCTTGTGGAAGAGTGAAAGAGATCTGTGCCTGAATACAGCTTCTGTGCCTTCAGGAGTCTGGACATTGATATTCACCCAAAGAAGCTCTTCTGCTCCAGTTTAGATTCAGTGATCTCTTTTGAGAATAATGGTGGTTTTTTTAGCGATACTGTGTTACTATAACTGTAATGACTGTTTCTGTCAGCTCTAGAGTGGCTCCGAAGCAATTGCCTCTTTGTTATCCACTTATCTTAAGGTTTCCTTTTCCCTGAGTATATTGCTGAATGATCTGAGTGGGCTTCAGTGGGCTTCACTTCCAAAGTTCGTAACTTTGGTAGTGTTATCCTGTAACCGTCCATAAGTCTTACCAAACACAAACGTGCCTGAAAAGCTTTTGGCTATTGCTCTAGAGGGAAGGGATCTGTTTGAGTGGGCAGCTGAAAGAACAGCAACTCACCCTGAGGTAATGGGGCTATTCTGCAAAGGGCTGTCTGCGTGCTTTCTGTGGTGCCAGCACCTCTGTGCCTCTGACAGCCTGCTCTCTCCTGAGGCTGTCCCCAGAAGGAAATGGTAAACCGCCTGTGACCTTTCAGTCCTTTTCTCCCAAAAGGCAGCAGGGATAGAAGGGGAGAAGAATATTGAGGGCAAAAGTGAAACTTTGCAAAATCCGTGATATATCTATGCCTGTGCTCTCCAGAAAATGAAGGAAAAAAAAAAGGAAAAGGAAATAAATAAAAATAAAGAATCCATGTGATCCATATCTAAAATCTGTGCTCAATGTCAGGAAACGAACCATTTCTTCTTTGGCATGAAATTCACTTCTAATTTATTAACCCAGATTTGCACTGCAAAGAAGCCTTACTTATTTTCATGTGAAAAATAGAAGGGGATAGTTCTTAAGCTGCAGTTAATCACCTTAGCTCTGCTGAAGCTAAATGGTAGTTTGCCAATTTACACCAGCCCTAGCTTGATGTTAGTTGCATCAATCCAGCAGTTAGGTGATTTTAAGAAAAATATGTAGAGTGAATTTGGCATTGCATCTTATTTGCTTTTAGAAACATCTGATCAGTTTTCACATCTGGTTTTTATTGCTGTTGGCAGGTAGGTGTATGTATCCACATATGTACATGTGGAATTCTTGGATTCTAAAGCTTAGCCTTGCTGATCAAAAGCAAAACTATGCTAACTGGAGCTACACACACTCTCCTGCCTGTTTCTTGGCAAAGCCTACTTCCTTCTTCCTTCCTGCTCATCCCCCTCATGTATATGAGTACTGGAGAAGTTGGCTATATGGGATAGATTTCTGAAGAGAGAAACATGGGATTTTTTCACAAAATGCCAGTACAATTGCTCATCTTTAAATTCAGCTTACTTGTGCTTTCGAAGGCACTAGGGTTACTATTTGAGAGTACATATATAGATGACTAAAGCTCATACAGCTTTATGTAGGAATGAAAAGCTAATCTACACATTAGTTTAAAAATAGTTTAAAAATAAATATGCTTATTGCTGCTTACTACTCTTGCATGCTGACTATATAAATTGACACAGGACTGAATGACATCATGTGGACAGTGCACTTTATTTGATTCTGTGTGGATAAGTTTGAAAATGATTACTGAGATATTGTAAAAAGGTAGTATTTACCGGGATGAGGTGTGTGGTCACACATGTATTAAGGCCTGTCAAGCCAAATCCATGCTAAAGTCATACAACCTTGAGGGAGTGATATTTTAAAATAACATCTGTTAGATCTTGTTTCTTCACGGAAAAACGGCTTCAACAAATATGTATGTTACATTTAAGTTACTTTGGGGGCTTCTTTGGGGAGCTTGGAGTAGGAACAGAATGTCCAACTGGTCCTGTTCAGATATGGTGCTTTAACTGTGTTAAGTTGACTTAACTCATGCAGAACTTTGCCTTTCCTCAAAATCTGGCTTTCTGAAAATTATGGTTCCTTTACTGCTTGTGGACAGCAGTTACGTTAGGTATCCCGACATTATGCTCAACAACTGCACACCTAGTCTAGCTCATACACTTTTTTGCCTCCATGTTGTTGATTCCTTCAGCCCTGATCACGGACTTCCACTGTTGGTTGTTGAAATCTATGCATATAACATTAAAATACCAGGTTTTAATAATTCATTTGTTCTTTGGAACAGGCAGGCAGCTTGACCAAACAGAATTCATTGTCAGCCGGAGGTAACTTGTCATTTTCCTTTTCAAGTAATGAGTCCAGGATTTCGTCTTGGCTACAGTCTTCTGAAGACATGGACAAATGCTCAAGAGGTAATGATAATTTGAAGAAAATTGAAAGTAGCCTAAGATTTCCCCTAGTTTCTCTTGACAATGAGAGTACTACACCGTTAAGTGGTCATTAGAGTTTTTTATGAAGCTGGTGGGAGGAAAGGGGTGGTTGTTGGTTAACTAACTACTCATCTTCAAAAGGACTAGTGAATTTGAATGTGGGGGTATCAATTGTGGGCACCTCTTCAATGAACCAATATATTTTAGTACATTTCCTTTTATAGACAAACATCACCTTCAGTAGTAAGATTTGAACTTTCTTAAGCAGTGTATTCAAAAAAAGGAAGCATCCAAAAAAATTGACAAAGCACTAAATCTTTGTACTTGAAAGTCACCTTCTGCTTTCATGCTTTCTTAAGAGCATGAAGATCTTTCTCATGTTGGTAGTGTCTGTGTGACAGACACTGTGTGACAGTTCTAACTACCAGTGGGCTTCAGCTCTAATACAGGGGTGCCTCATCTAGGATCTGAATGTACAATTCAGTCTTGATGCTTATGGCATTGTTATCCTCACCATGAGGAGCTCTGACTAGTCCCAAACTGCAGTAATTATCACATTATTCACATTTTTCTGCAACCAACTGGGACAAAGTATCATGGTCATTATACACACCATATAGATGCATTTAAATATACTGAACTTGAAGGTAGAATACAAGTGTTTTAGCCAGTTGTCTCAGAATGAGCTTTTAGTCAATGAATAACTTAACCTAGTTACAATCAAAATTAACCTACAAAGAAAAAAACTTTCCCCGTGTCTGTTACTTTAGGGCAACTGAAAATATTCTCTTGTTCAAAACAGAGCTCTCCAACTGTCACACATACTTACTGGAAATGAACCAGCTGTTACAGAGCATGGATGTTCTTCACAGGACATACTCAGCGCCTGCTATAAATGCTATGCAGGTTTGTTGTTTAAAAAACAAAACCAAAAAAAGTTTTCCCTTGCAATTCCGAACATCAACCCCAAATCCTAACGGATCAGAGTATTCTTAGCTCTGCTGATTTTATGTCAATCTGTATTATTTTTGTCCTGTGTGTTAAAAGGTTGGACCTTTTGAAAGCCCAAAGAAGGAAAAAAGGACACACAGGAGGTGGCGATCCAGAGTTGTTGGGAAAGAGCCTAAAGGAATGTTACAGGTAGACTCAGTCAGTGCCCATCTTTCTCTAAATCTTAGTTATTGATCACTTCTGGGTGTGACCAGTTTAGGAAATATGAATACTTTCTAAGTAGTGTCCTGTGCTACGTCATTTTAAGTGGTAATATATCAGACAAAACATGACTATGTTGTTACTGCTATCCGTAATAGGATTTGTGCTGTTACTTTCAGGATACTGGCCATGTTTTTTACTCATGTTTTCAACCTGCCTCCGATGTGGGGGGTTGTGGTGGTGTTTTGCTGTGGTTTTGGTTTGGTTGGTTGGGGCTTATCAGTACAGATTTTTGTAATTTCTCCAGGTAGATATGTACACATTTGCATCCAGAGATGAAGTGATTAGATACTTATAAGTGAGGAAAAATAATATAGCATATGCTACAGCTCTCAAAGAGCTTGTTTCTTGGAGTTTCGCTGAATTTCCGATTACAATATCTTGGGAAAAGTCGTATCTATGGTTTCATATGCCATGTACTTCCAAGACTATTGGTAGTTGACAGTTTTTCCATTTTGGTGCCTCCAGCATGTAATGCAGCTGGGTACAACCAAACTTTTGTTTATAGTTTGTAAAACCATCATGAATGGCTGTCCTCCTTACAGGTGCCTTCAGTATTTTCTGCCCCTATGAGACTGCATGCTTCCAATCCAAACTTATCTACAATAGATTTCGTAGAGGAGAAAAATTACTCCGATGGCTCTGAAACATCATCAGAATTTACTAAAATGCAAGAGGACTTATTTCATATTGCACATAAAGGTAAATGAAATTGTCTTTTGTGTGTGGCTGTATATTATCGTGATTTAAATAATGATGTGACTTCTGAGAATGTTTAGAAAGAGCAGAAAATGCCCTGCCTGCTTTTAATTCTCTTTAAACAGGAACTGCAGATGTTGAGCTCTTGAGTCATTTGAAAAAAGTATCTTAAACATCACTTAAAAAAAATTTCATTTAATGAAGGGCAGCACTTTCTTTGATGTGCTAAAGACCTAAATTGCCAAAAGGTAAAAATCCTAAACTTAATTGCTACAAACACAACAGCAGATTATACTCTTTTGTGCTTGCATGCATATGTGTGTATATGAGCACATGTATGTTTCTATACTTGGTGTGCTTCACTGTATTTCAGTTAACATTTGTTGGTGATGCAAGGGTTGCTATGGTAGTAACCTATTTTTAGTGAATACAGAAGAGAATACCCTGTAAAGCAGCCAGAGGGGCAGCTGGACTAGAAATGTTTCTTCTCTCCAAATTATTTTTCATTAGCAGTGCTTTGCTCCATCACCCTCACACCAGAAATATTTTAATAGTTTTAAGTGATCTTGGTGGGAAAGGCATTTGAGCATTTATATCTGAAAGGCTTCTGGAAGTACTGGCTTTGTCCCCTTTTGCACAACATAATGGTTGATGTTATCAATAGGCATTCTTTGCTTGTTGTCCCCCCTGGTGCTAATGTATCTTGATTCCATTACATAAGGAATGTATCAGAGTCGTAAACTTCATAAAGTCAGTTATAGTCAAAACTGGTGTATGTTTTCCAAAAAGAGAAAAGAAGTGGGAGTAGGGCACAGTTGGACAAGTTGCTGTTAAGCAGAGCAAAGAAATCACCTGCTCAGGATGATCTCACCTGAAATGTCCATGTCAGAAACTTTGGTTAGATTGACCCACACATCTGAGAGACAGTAGACTTGGTACTATTTAATACAGTGTCAATTTATTAAGAATACTAATAACTTTTTTCCAAAGTTGTTTTATATCACACACCTTCCAAAAAAGGGCAGTGATGAAAACTTTTGCTTTGGCTTTTGATAAAAATTAAATAAAATGTAACATTAGTACTTTAGTATGGAATAATTCTTGAAAAATCTAACTCAGTAAATGACAAATTACTAAATGACATTTAAGGTCATTGAAGATTCAGGTCATGTCATCCATATCTGAAAGGCTTACAATAGATTGTAGCGGATACATCTTCCTCCCCCCACATGTGATACTGTTAAAGAGTTCTCCAAGTAGGTTAAAGTTAGAGAATTAGCTTTAGTAATGATTCACAGTGTTGAAATATACCTTAAGAATATTTTCTTAGAAGAGGAAATTAGGTTACATCAAATACTTAATGAAGCATTGAGGATTCGCATTAACCCAGAGTGGATAATTAGAAAAGAGAGGTAAAAAAGATTTCTTGTTCTTTACCTTTTCCATGCATTCATGCTCAGATTTTATATCTCCATATCCCTGTAAATGGATACATTTTTGCACTGGCAGATTTTGTGACTGTATTGGAAGGCTTGATTAGGCCCTCGGAAATTCTCTGATTCCCCAGCTAGATGAATGTTGAAATCCTACATAAACAAATATCACTCCGATAAATTTTTATTCCTTGTGGTTAAACAGGAAATGTTTTAATTGTAAAAACAAAAGACAAACAACAAAAGAAAAAACCCTAAGGAAAGTGCATTCCCTTTTAAAAATCCAGTGATTTTTAAAATTGTATGGTCTGTTGTCTGATTTCAATGTTTCAGGCTGGTGATACTGGCTTAGGAAGGAGTAGAAATAGCAGTGTAATGTGCACAACATTCAGGATCTGACCCTTTGACTGACTAAATTATCTAACGAGCTGACATTTTTCTTATCCTCAAAAGAGAAAACAAAATGCAACACCACAGTTGATTTGCTTGTGGGGAAGCTACTAACCCCATAGCTGTGGCACAGTATGTGTTATAGATGCTTTTTGATATTATTTTCTATTTTACTTTTTTTCTTCCCTCTCTTCTCCCCCACTGGAGTTCTTAAAGGAGTATGGATTAGAGTCATGACCATCTGAAGGTGCAAGCTAATTGGGGAACAAAAGCAAGAGAGGAGCAGATGTGGTTTAGTTAGCTTTGTCACCATCTGTCACAAATAATCAGAGTAATTTTGACTGTGCCTAATATAGTCAACATGGTAGCATTCATCATAAACGTTTCTCCTACTAAAAAATCTACCCTATAACCTTCATTAATATTACTTGGTTTTAGTAACCCACTCTGGATCTCTCAATGTAAATTCTTGTTTCTGTCACCATAAATGGTGTTTCAGTGAAGTTTTATATAGTTGGTATGTGAACAAATGGTAGCTGGTTTTAACTCACTTTTAATGAAATGCTTCTAGTTTACTTCACCTTGAGGTCAGCTTTCAGCACTATATCTACAGAGAGGGAAAAGATGAAGCAGATGCTGGACCACGATGCATCCTCATCTCCATCTGCACAAATAGCTGGCTTGAAGAATGCCTTAACATCTGTAAGTGACATGCTGAAGTTCAGCAAGTTTCATGGTTGTCAGATACTGCTTCAAAATTTCACAATAGTTTGTTTCTTTAGTGTCTGTTCTGTGCTAGAATTTTCAGTATTGAATCATAGTATGTTATTATATATGGTATTTTTCAAAGACTCTTTCCTAAATATTAAAGGTATTGTGAAATCACTGAAGTTTGATAGATTAATTTTGGTATACAGTATAACATGTATCATTTAAAGTTAAGAAACAGAAGGCTGTTCTGTAATGATGTCTACTTTCTCTTGAAACACGCACCATTTAATCAGTCAGTTCTGGTAGTTTGCAGGTTTCCTTTTTTTCCTTTTTCCTTTTCTTTTCCTAAGCAGCACTGTATGACTTGGCATAAAATAAAGGTGAGAGTAGCTGAAAGCACTCAGCTGTCCCTTCTAATGCACTAGAGCTTCACTGTGCTACACCAAGATATTGCAAAGCAAATACAAATACAACGTGTTAGTATTGGCTTCCAGTTAATTGTTTAAAAGCAGTAATGCAGCTGTTAGGCCAGAGTTCTAAATGACCAAAGATTGTGCGCTTTAAAAAGGTTTTTGGATGGTGTGCTTTTTGTTAACTAGTTGAGACCAGAACTTTTAGGTTGGTCTTGTTTGAATGTATCAGTCAGTGGTCTGATTTCAAAAGCAGTGAGGGCCATCGTTACCATGGTCTTAAAATCTCAGTGTCTGTTGCAAATTCCTAATCAGAGGCAGGGGAGACTCTGGTATTGATAAATGTGATATAGATCACTAAAGAATTATTTCAGTATGAAAACTTCCCTTTGCTTTACAGGAACTGCATATGGTTACAGTTTTTTAAGTGTATAACATGCCTCTTTGCGGAGACCCTTAGAGGCCATGATGTCTATAGGAATTAGATAAAACTGAAACCTATTGTGTAATAGCTACACTCACTCACTTGCACTTCTTTGTTTCTGGCTTTCAGATGTTCACCTTCTGATGTTTGAATAGGTGACTTTTGTGTTTCCAGTGTTATTTGCCTCACATTTTATATCAAAAAGTCTGTTTTAAAGATTTCTGAACTCAGTGAACACTCAGCTTAGCATGAAGTCTTTTTTCTGAGCAGTGGAATTCTGTTGTCCATCTTCATTGTTTAAATGTCTGACAAAATTCATGCTTTTAGGTCTTATTTGATACTTAATAAGCCTTTTGTAACCCATCCAGAAGTCATTTGTGAACCTTGGCAGTTTCAACAGAGGTTAACACCCATGAGAGCTGTTCTTAGCCTGCAGCTCTGTAAAGCCATGATGCCAACAGAAATTTTCTCACCCTGTACAGCAGAGATCCTGTAGGAGAAAGGAATAAGCTTCCTTTGAAGACATATGGAAGCACAGATATAATAAACTTGACATATTTCTAAGGCTTCCTTGCAAGAGAGTCCTGTGTTGATGACTTTGATTTAGTGTTACTGTTCATTTCAGTTTGTTTTCTGTAGATGAGGAACCAAGTATCACACTCACAGGTTGAAAAGTATCAAGCTTATGTCTGTTTTGCTGTCATCAGCCTGGCAGGGGAAGAAAAGCGAACAGATTTAAAGTGAATAAAACACCACAAAATTAGCATCTCTGCCTCCACTTCTCCTTCATAGTAACCTTGACTTACACAAAGTCCAAGAAAAGCAAATACAGTGGGGAAAAGTAGAATATTTTTATTTTGGAGGCAGGAAGAAAACAATAGAAGGAAGAAAACACTTTGTAGCAAACAATGAGAATTGGAAGATGCTATTACAGGGAAGCTGTGTAAATATTTTTTTCCCACTTGTTTGATGTTGGTATAATACAGTGTTGTCCACTTGAACTCCTGACACAGAAGTGATACATGCCTGTGTGTCAAGTTCAGACCACACATACATAAAGCCAGAAATTAGTTTCTCCCCTCCATCACTACTTTGAGCTTACAGTCTTTCCTGTCCTCAAGGCTATTTCCAACAAAAATTACTGTCAACATCAGAAGCATCTGTGGGACAAGTGGATGTGTAAACAGCAGGGTTTTCCACATCCTAGTGTAGATTCAGATCACTAAAATGGGCAGTAAGTCTTCAGCATTCTTCCAAAATTAGTAACCCAATCTTTTCTTTCAGAGATACTTTCATTGTGGGCAAGGTTGCATTCTCTGCCTACAAGTCTACTCTATCTGACATCTGTCCATCAGATGCAGGCAGCATGTGTAAATAACATACAACAAACGTGAGTTTGCAGTAGAGGCTTTTTATTCTGATCATTGCCACTACAAGCTGGTAGGACACAAACCATACCTGTCTGAATTTAAGTCTTTTATTTCTCTGTCGGTGGAAGGCAAAGGGAACTGTCAGTATACTAGGCTGACGGGAAAATCAAATGTTTTTGAGGGTGGCAAGAGTAAGAATTTAATGTTGAGAGAGGCTAGGTTGGAGATAGGAAAGGAGCTTGAAAAGATAAAAAGATGAGGAAAATTCGTTTATAACTTACTAAATCAGCTTGCATAACCTGCTGACTTGAAATATCGCTGCCAACTTTGGCTTTTTTCCTCCATTTATGTGTCTTTTCCCTCACACTGAACAAAAAATTGTTTTAATTTTAGAGATGAGCAAGATTTGAAGCATTTATAATAAATGATTTGCTGGACCAGTACAAAATCATACAGTAGTGGTTTTTTATACTGCACTTTAAATAATCTGAGCCCCTTTTTACACAGTAAAGCCAAGTTCAAATTAGTCAAGAGAACTTTATATTCCCAATATTTTTGTTAAATATTCCAGGCAATAGCACAAAACACAGATCTTAAAGACCGGTTATGCAGAATACATGCCGAATCTATGATCCTTGATTCAGCATCTAATGCAAAATCAAGTCCAGATTTGGTGAAGGTAGGTATGGATTTCCTCTTTCAGTGATGTGTATTCCTCAAGCCCTTATACCTAGACAGTGCTGCACAGCTGCATCTTGTCCTGTTCTTAACATCTTTGCTATGGTGTATTGTGTTAGTAAAACAAGTCCGCTTTTGTGGTTATGAGTCATTTCTGATGATGTACTGTGTAATATTTGATTTCAAAGACTTCCCTGGTGAGCAGTTTTCTTGAGCACACTTCCATTGCTTCTTGCTACTGGTTCCTGGTGTTCTCCCTTGCTTCCTGCCTGCTTCCCATTCAGCGTGAGCAAAGCTGCTGCCTTGTTACTCTTGTACTACTGTTTCTCTCCCCCTTATTCCCTTGTTAATTTTCAACTTCTGTACTACTTTCTGTTGCCTGTTTAAATATTGTTAGCCCAAACCAGTGGCTAGCAGTGTGGATCATGTAAGGCTTAGAATAACTATCAGACATTTCCATGAAAGGGTCAAAAATATGAGATGTACAAGAGCACTTCCTGCCATTTAGTTTTCTTTGTGTGAAGACAGGGAGTCTTCTACGTACCCAGTTAGCCAATTGGAGATGTACTGATTTTCAGACACTTTTTTTGCTTGCTGCAGAATGCAGGTGAATGTGGTATATTTATAGGCCATGGGATCTAGGTGTTAATAGTGCTAGTGAGGGAAGCAAGAACTGTGCTATTTCTGATGGATTTTTCTCAATGTTAACTTGTACAGAAACTTCTGCTGTAGTTGTATTCTAAATCTCCCATTAGAACTTGAGTGGATGTAATGCTGGGGGTTTTATATAACTTATTATTTCCTTTTATTTTTAAAGACCATTTAGTCATTCCGTCTGCTCACTTCTGATTTAGTTCTGTTTTAGTAGAGCTGTGTTTTGGTAATATTTAGCTGTTCAGGGCTTTTTTGGTGGTGGTTGTTGGAGCTTTTCTTCCTATTTGAGGTAGTTTTAAGGTAGTTTATTGTTCTAATGCCTTCTGCTTTTAATCCCATGAGAATTTGAACACCACTTAAATTGTTATCCATGCAAGCATTAATCTGTTGTTTTTACTTTCAGGAGTTCTTTATTTCCTTATTTAGTGGGAGTCCTTTCAATGATAATAGATTCTGATACTTGTTCTATGCAGTACACACACACACAACAAAAATAGCTTTCAGAATGTTCTTTAGAGATTCAATTCACAAATTCCTTCTGTCCTTGTTTGGGATGGAACTTAAGGATGAAATTTCTTATACTGGAGAAGTTTCATTTTGTATCTGTGGGAGGACTGTGATCCAGCAATGCTGCTGTGAAGAAGACAGGGCTACTGCACAAAACTTGGCTCTAAATGATACATCCGGTGCTGTGATAGACCTGTGAAAACTGAAGCAATATAAACTAGTATCCCAAGCTTTTGCATAAGGTGAAGTTTAGTTTGTTTATTGGGCAGTTTATATTGTTGTTTATCATGCCAGAGTGGCAACATGAAAGAAGACAACCTTAAGCTCTCATGTGATAGATATAAAACCTGCTGTTCTTTTATGAGCCTTTCCTGCTCACTTTCCTTCTCAGATTCAGAATGCTATTGGAAACATTCCCAGTAGCAATGCCCACGTATGTAAGATTTTTTTTTAACTTGTAGGCTAGTGTAACTGCCTACCCACAGAAGAGGCAGTGCTGAGGCAATGCTGAGGTTCCTCTTCTTGCTGCTGTATCAGAAGTATTCATAAAAAAAAAGGCTTTTGTAAGGTAGCAGTTTGGTTTGTTAACCATCTCACCGTTATTAGCGCATAATGAATAACATGCCATACCATAGTAAAATCTGCCAGCAGAAAAGCTGTGAAAGAAGATTTGTCGGTTTGATTATAGGCTCGTCAGAATGTTCATTATGTTGTTCTGAAAGTAAACCACTACACCTCCTGCAGAATTGCCATAGGGCAGTCATGGTTACAAGTTAGTAAAGCATCTCATGCAGAAAAACTTCAGAGCAGCTTATTACGCTCCTTTGGGTCAGCTAGTCCTTTTCCTTAGCATTGTTGGAGTTATCAGGGAAAACAATAGTGCACGATATTCTCTGATTCTTTTACTGCATCTGTAAAATGAACCAAGCCTCACTGGTCATCCCACCTTTGCTAGGCCACCTTTTGGGACTCTGCTTATGCCAGTGATCTATAAGGCTCCCATGAGAGGAGTTACCAAGATCTCCATGGCAGTCAAACAGGCCAGCAGCAGCAAAAGCCATGTACTGTATATGCACCGGGCTTTTTTTTCCTTCTCTTTTTCTTCCCTGTGTCCTAGTTTACTTTGGTTTTAAATCCCTCTTTGAAACACATGCTACTTTCACTAAATTGGAGAGGAGCATGTGCAATCTTCTCCCAGTGTTTTACAGCCCTTTAAGTGACTGGAATTGCATGCCTGAATGCTGTGTGTTGTGCTTCTCTTAAAACTTTTTATTTCTTTCAAACAGGAAAATTCAAGAGAAGAGAGCAGAGCTCTGGTTCACCAGGTCTCCAATGAAAGCAGACTCTCTGTAGCTGACTCTCTCACTGAATTTTTTGATGCACAGGAAGTCCTACTGTCTGCTAGCTCTTCAGAAAATGAGGTCTGAGCATTGAGATCGGTATCATTCTGATGTAGTTTCTTATCTGCTACTTGACCTGAGTGCTAACTACACATCAGATGACTGCCAGAAAATGTCAGTTTTCAAAGCATTTAGAAGCTAGTATGTTGCCTGTATTTATTTGGTGTCATTGTATCTTCACAGTAAAACATAACAATTAGTATGGAGAAGTCTTATATGCAATTGAGGCAAACGGCCATTAAGTAGCTAATATGCAGAAATTGCATATATTGTCTGCCTTTAGTCATTATACAGGTGCTTAAGAAATTGTATTGTAGAAATATATTCATAGCTGTCCTCCTGGTAGCTGTAGGTACTTCGGGGCTGATGTCATGCATACTGAAACTTACTAGCTCATTTAGCTATTTCAGACTCCATAAAAACCTTGGCTTCCAATATGAGCAAAGCCTCCGTAGCTGTGGGGCCAAGAAGATGAAGCATGTCTCCACTAAAAGGATAGCTGAATTTTCAGTGATGGTGATCTCTCCCAAACTCAGTTGTGTCTTAGAAATTCTTAGTACTTTCCTCTGATACTGAAACACATCTTAAATAGTTCAAATCCATTAAAATAATAATTGCAGCAGTAAGTAACAGTTTTCATGTGTATATGGGGTTATGGTAGTGATTGATTATTTTGCTTATTTCTCCACCACACACTCAGGTATCAGATGATGACTCATATGCAAGTGATATCAGTGATAATGTCTCAGAAGATAACCTAAGCAATGACATAGAGAGTGAAAGACAAACTTTAGGTAAGTTCAGTGTTTTACTGCACCATGCTTATTACACCATGTTATGAGAACTTTCTCTGTTTATTTTTGTTTGGATTTTTTTTTCTTCTCTTGCTAGAAATTATTTGATGTTACAGGTTTTGAAACGTAAACAGCCTGTGTGTTTTTTTTCTCTTACAGCCTCAGATTGGTTTAGAATAGCACATTCTGATTAACCTGCATAACAGAGCCTAAGTACCATTGATTAAGCCGCATGGTGGTTCTGTATCAGCAGAGAAACACTTATTTCCTTGGCTGCTCTGGTGCAACTCCCGCTCCTTTTCAGTTCCTTTCATGGCTACAGGATTTTTTCAAAGTAGCAAGGCCTAGCTGCTTGCTTTTTTTCCCCTTTTTTTCCAAAAAGTAATTTTCTTCATGTCAGTCTGGTTTGGTTTTTTTTTCAGTCTGCAATTTAACCACCGCATTGCAAGATCTGTTGGTTTTAGTAGAACTCCGTGTTTAAAGGAACTTGAGAATAATTACACACTGGCAGGCCTGGTGTATGACTGTAAGGATTTCTTTTTTGCATGTTTTAATCGTGATAGTCCTATTAGTACATATGTTTATTAAACTTTCTTGCTAATTAGAGACAGAATCAAAAAAAGAGGGAAAAGAATTGGTCATAACAAACTAATTGGGTTTGTGCCTTCAACTCCCTTCAGCTAACCACAGTGTTCTTCCCACTTTATCCGTATATATATATATATATATTATCTTCACAAATGCTGAATGGTGATTTCTTACCAGCAGCTGTTTCCTGATCATCTCAAAGGACCAGTGGATCCCTATGAACTTGGGTAGTTTGATATGTCTGGAGATCTGTGGTATTCTGTAACTGTTTAAAATTAAGACTTTTTTTGAAAGATAGTAAAAAATTAAAGATTGACTTATCTCATGACCTTAGAAAACTGTGCTAGTGTGGCTATTCATCTTCTGTAACACAAACTATTACTGAAGCTTTTCCGTGTTAGCAGCACTGCCACGTGCTTCTGGTACTTGATATTTTTGTGCTTTGGGCAGCCTACCACTCATTAATACCAAACTGGATGTCTTTCTCCTACAGGGCTTTAGCTGAACCATAAATTGTGGGATTATGATAAAATCCTCTGGCTACTGTAATGTAGGAGGTCAGACCAGATGATGATAATAGTCCAGTCTGGCCTTAAAAGTCATTGAGTCTAGCTGGAGGTCAGATGTCTTAATCTCCTTCAGTATTATTGCTGCCTATTTGTCACAGCTCTTAACAAACCAGAACTGCATGGGCTTTTCTTTTCATGGGGGGTGGGCAAACTTCACTGGATAGAAAATACGGTATCTGAATACATTAGTTGTTTGTACACTCTGTTTTGTCACTGGTTTACCCTAATTAATAGGCTGGTCCAGGATATGTAGTTCATTCAATTAATATTCTATATAATATTTTAATCAGAAACTGTCAAAGGGCATAGCCAAATCCCATTTTGGAGAGCTCTTTTGAGCAAGGATAATTTTTTCACATTTACCTCCTTCTCCAGAGATGCACTCATTCCTGAGGTATCTGAGGGAACATCCTTCTTTTTGGTCTGTTCTGTTATTAAATAAATTCTTCCAAGAGGGAAGTATAGGAGGCAACCTCTTAACAGTATAATTGTTTCAGGTAGATTTCTTTTTATTATCCATACTGCCCGTGCCATTTTTATGCAGAAAGAAAGAGATAGGCAGTAGACTTCAAATAGTTCACCTGTCCTCATTACAGTAACTTGGTCATATGTGATATTAAGACTTTTAGATTGTGAGGGGCAGGAAAGATGGAAACTTCTTCCTCAGAACTTTAAGGCTGTTGATTACACTTGAAAACTTCCATCTGTGGCATACGCCATACATGGCAGTGATGGAGAAGTTAGCCCTTGTGGTTTTCGGTCACTTTGGAAGCACTGCTGGTATCATGCTTGTCACTGGACCAGCAGAGGAAATACTGGTTGAAAGAATGCATTTAAGGGCAGTGATTCTTTGGCACGTGTAGCACAGTGCTGCCCAGTGATGTATTAACTCCTCCCAAAGCAAAGCTGTGTGAGGAAAGACAGGTGAGGACAGGGGTTGACACCCGAATGTCTCCAGACAGTAACTATTTCTCGATTAGGAGCTTCCCAAGTGCCTCTAAGGATGTTGAAAGATAAAATATGTTCTTGTAGTAGCAGCTGTATTCCTCTGAAATGAGACTGATGCACAGTTAAGCAATGTAATCACTTCAGACTAATGCCTGTTGCAGAAGCTTGTAGCTCCATTTTGATCCTTTGACAAATCATTTTATGGCACGCTTGGAACTATTTATCCTGTTCCAGTTGCTTTGAAATGGTAACACAGACTTCAGATATTCATGTCAGGGACTCTTGACATGAGTCTTTTCTTTTTTTTTTTGTTTTATATCTTCAGCAAACACATAGCTCCACAGTTACATCAGCTTTGCCACCTTTACAAGAGGCCAATTCTTCCCCAACATGTGGGTATATCTAAAGCTATTTTAAATGCTAAGTGCTATGGGGAGCACTTTGGAAAAAGCCTGCGTATATATACATCCATGGTGTGATAAATTTCCCTGCTAGAAGTATTCAAGAAAGTAAAGATAGGTAGGAACTGTTATTATGCTTGGAACAGTAACATACGTTTTGCCTTCTGAGAAATGTCAGCTTAATTGAAGCTCTGTCAAGGAGGGAGGTTTTCTGTCCCTGAAACAGATAGGAATCCATCTCTGTCACAACTTAATTACAGTATTTACTCTTTCAAATTCAGTGTAAAGCCTAAGCCATTCCTATAGCCTGTAAGGGGAAGGGAGGTAGTTTTCTATGTATCTTTTGTACCTGGCATTTACCTCAGTTAACGTACAGAAGTTTAAAATCATATTCTTAAATTTATCTTTTTAATAAGAACCTATCTTCAAACCACAAATGAAATACTTACATGAATGAATTGTGAGGGTAGAAGGACCTTTTGACAGAAAAAAGATGTTTGCTTTTTAACGTATGCTTGCAAAGGGGATGAAATCAAGTAAATAGTGAATTGACTTCTTGTGCCACTTGCTTCCTTTTCAGACTGTATTTCTGAAAGTGGAATTGGATGCAGTTCTAAACGGAGAACATGTTTACCAGCTCCATGTCCTAATACAAGTAACATCAGCCTGTGGAATATCCTGAGAAATAACATAGGAAAGGATCTCTCCAAAGTGGCCATGCCTGTTGAATTAAATGAGCCACTTAACACCCTTCAGCGTCTCTGCGAGGAGCTGGAGTACAGTGAACTGCTAGATAAAGCAGCGCATATGCCTAACCCATTTGAACGGATGGTAAATATGTTATTCCAAATATTTAGTAACATTCAGCATAATTAGAATAGATTAAATATAAAAACAATCTACCAAAGAAGTGAGGATGTTCTGTTCTGTTTTTTTCCCAGCTGAAAGGCAGACTCACCAAAGACCTATCCGTACATACTTACATAACCCCGTTTTTTTTACTCTTCTGCATGATCTCCGTTGCTTTGTCAGGAAGTCTCTCTCCTCGAGTACCTTGTTGTCCTGCAAGGTTAAACAGAGAAATAATTTAGTTCTGTTTTGCAGCTCTTACTCTGTAAGATTAGGGGGGACTATGGGCTAATATACTTCTCTCTTGAGTGTGACAGCTACAATATCCTTTATTTTTTAAGGCTGTCTAATCTGGTAACACAATTGTGGTGGATCTTCCAGTCCTACCCTACTGTGATATCTTTATATTGACTAAATGAGCTCTATTTGTTTTATTAACTGGTTTTGTGAAGTTTTGGGGTTGATCCAAAATGTTCAGGATCCCAAAACCAGGGAATATGAGTGTATGCTGGGTACAAGAATGGTGTCACCTTCTGTCAGTGCAGAACCCTGAATTCAGCATTTGGCAAAAGAACAAGAGAAAAATGCATTTTGATCATTCTGCTTCCAGGTGCACAAGAGCTACTTAATATATAAGCCCATAAATAAAGAATTAAAGGCTCTCTAAATTCTCTTAAATGGAAGCTATAGATTGTCCCTTAAATTGAATTAAGCCTTTTTAAATCAATATATCTTAACATGAGATTATTAATGAATGTAAAATGTTATAAATACTGTTTGAAAAGCCTCTTGCTCAATTCTGACATTGTAAGGGTTACAATTTGGTGTCTGTTCTCAAGACAGTGTGAGTATTCACTGGGGATATTTCCTGAGGTTTTCATTGCATAGCTTTTCTTGTTCTTTTGAGAACATATGTGAAAAGGAAGAGGAAATGAGCAGAAGTTAGTTGTTCATACAGGAATGAAAAAAATCCTTTTCCCTCCTTCCCACACCCAAGCATCTGGAAATTACCTCAGGCTGGAGTATTCTTTGCCTTTGAAAAATTCCTGAGGCAAAACTAATGCTAGCTGTTGCATAGTAATTGCAATAGCTCATAAAGTAGCCATTCTGAAGTGGATTCAGTTTGAGAAATTGTGAAAGGAGAGCATCTACACTTTCAGAAGATGGGGAAAAGGAAATTAAAAGGGAGAAAAATGGTACAAGAGAAACCTGAATTGAACAACCCCAGATTCTAATTCCTCAGGTGTAGGAGGAATTATGCTTGAGTTGACTGCAAAAATTTGGGAAGGTTACCTGTGTCTCAGTCATAATCAAGAACAGTTTCATAATTTGGTAATAGCACACAGTAGGTAAAAGGCAATTCAACTCAAACTGCATTATAAATAACAAACTTGGTGAAAACCAAATTCCTGTGCCATGTTTAGGAAAAGGATAGTTGATAGATCCATAGAATCACAGACCATAGCTATAAAAGCCAGTTATAATACAAAATCTAACAGTGATTTTTAAGGTTACTGCTCTAACTGTTGGAGAATGCTAAACTGTTTCAAACGGCTTTCAGAAATGCTGGTTTCCATTGATTAAATTTGCAGTGTTCGACCCTAATAATCCCATCTGCAGACCAGTGGATGCCTTTCTGAAAACTCAATTCTCTTAACGTGTGAGCTAGTGCTTAACTTGCAAGAGGCATTCATGTTTGTAGATTGCAAATGATGGGAAAAATACAGAATCTGAGGTCAGGATATGACCTAATTTTTCTTTCCTTCTGTTAAATCAGAATGTATAGAAAAAAATTGTGCCTGGCTGTAGAAATGAATTACTCACAATTCCACGTATGTTATTCCCAGGTGTATATAGCTGCATTTGCGGTCTCTGCATATGCCTCCAGTTACTACCGAGCTGGAAGTAAGCCATTTAATCCTGTGCTTGGAGAAACCTATGAATGTATTCGTGAAGATAAGGGTTTCCAGTTCTTTGCGGAACAGGTATTGTATGCTGCAACCCTTAGATTTGCTACGTGATACACTGCTTAATTCTAAATGCATGGCTGGAATCCTCTGGAATTAATAGCAAAATGCAACACTACTTTAACCCGAGGCCAGCAAAAACTCAAGGGACATTGCAGAATTATACATGAAGGAAACTGTATTTTGAGGAAACTCTGCTAATTCTGGGGTGGAGCATAACAACCAACAGCTGACACTCGAGCAGCAAAGGCTGGCAGGCTGCCTACTCCAGTAACTAGATAACTTGTTTAAATAGAGTGCAATTCCCCATGCTGAAATCTGATCATGACTGCATTTACATTCTTGTCATTTTCTTCTGCGTGTACTGTATCTTCACCTATTTAATGTCTTCTTTGATAACAATTATATCCCTTGTGTGAGTCAGTCAACCACTAGTATTTTCTGTGGTACCATGAATATTTCTGCTTTCTATCCAAGTACTTTTGGGCTAAGCTTTTCAAATCTGGTACCACAGCCTAGTAGGTGAAGGATGTATACATCAAGGTCTGAGTGTTTATGAATAAATCAGTACAAAGGCTGCATTTTTTAAGAGGAATTTTAATACATGAGGGGATTTGGGCTATTAACTATCATTCCAATACAAGCATATAAGTGATGTGATATATGGAGTGGTAAAGGTACTATAATCATATGGGGTGGAGGAATATTAGGAATGAAGGGCAGCATAGGGGGAAAGACATTTCATGCAGCTTGCAAGCATTAAATATTCCTCTTTTCATCAGGAGCTGTTGCTTATTGCTTGTGCAAGCATTTTGATGCTTACTCTAGATAATGCGTTAGCGCAGGTAGTATGTAATTCATGGAATAGATAGTCAAAATATAGGAAAAAAAACCCTCAGCAGAGATTCTGTTCTATTACTAGAGTGAGTTTAGAATAACTCCACTTAGCACTATGACCTTATTCTAGAATTACAACAGTTTAAGTAAGAGCTAAATTTAACCCATGAATTATAGTGACATTTGGGGTTAATCTGGCTGCCGTGAGAGTGTTGCTCTTGGTGGATTAGGGCATAGCTGAGATTAATTAGTTGTCCTGGGTTCAGCTGTAACAGTTATTTTTCTCCTTCTAGTAGCTGGTGCAGTGCTGTGTTTTAGCTTTAGACTGAGAACAGTGACGGTAACACACCGATGTTTTAGTTGTTGCTCAGTAGCTCTTCGGCTGATCAAGGACTTTTCGTCTCTTATGCTCTGCCAGTGAGGAGGGGCACAAGAAGCCGGGAGGAAGCAGAGACAGAACACCTCACCCAAACTAGCCACAGGGATATTCCATACTACAGCACATCATGCCCAGTATATAAACTGCGGGGAGTCACCTGGAAGGGACTGATCGTTGCTTGGGTCAGGCTGGGTGTCGGTCAGCAGAAAGTAAAACTTCATTTGAGCCATGTAGGTGCTTAAGAAATTGAATTCATAGTGGGAAGTAGCAATTGGACTTGAAAATAAAGTTGTCTTTGTCAAAAGAACAGTAGGCATTGAACATCAAACAGACAGTCCTGGTCAGTTGTTGTGTTCAACCAGAAGGGTGAATTTACAGCCAAGGAAGAGTGGTGGCTGCTTTCACTTTGTGCAGTTACTTCACTATTTACTGTTTCCTTCTAATAGTCTGCACTGTGTATTCGTTTATTTACTCACAGTCCTTGCTTTGCTGTTTTGGTGGTTGCGCTAATTCATGTATGTGCTATTACTCAAAGCTGATAAAATGCAGTGTGTATGGATAGAGTTTAGCACCTGGGGTGTCACTGCAGCTGACAGGGGTTGCTAGATGGAATTTGACTTCTCCACCCATGCACTCCCTCAGGGATTCTGATTGCTGCCTCATCCCTCATAGTCAGGGTTTTGTGGGTATTTGCTATACAGAAGAATTTATCCCTTTGCTTATTTTATTCTTGTCTGTGTGCTCAAAGTGTGGCTTCTGTCAATATATTAAGAGATCCTAAGGGTAAATATAATTATCACCTTAGAGACCAGGTACAAAATAAATAGTTCGATTTTCACTCAATGAACAAAATTCACAGGCCTTTTAAAATAAGTACTTCTCATTTCTTTCAAGGCTTCCTAGGTCTCAGTACCATATTAATCTCACTGACACCCCCTTCAGGACACATCTGCAAAGGGAAAGTAACCGTTCAAATTGTAAATGATATATATGAATGAAAAATTATGGAGAAAAACAGAAGAATCCAAACTGAAATGACTGCTCAAGTGTTAATATGTCCATCTTTTTTTTTCCCCTTTCACGTCTTGCTATTAGGTCAGTCACCATCCACCTATTTCTGCATGCCATGCTGAATCTGTGAATTTTGCTTTTTGGCAAGGTAACTCTTCAGTCTATCATTTACTTCTACAGTGTTCAGAATATTTTCATTGTATGTCTTACATGAGGCACCTAGAAATTTGGAAAATGTGAAATTCCCTGCTTAAAGTGTATTAGAATGACTTTAAGAAATGCTAGCTTATACTTACTTGCATGTCTCTTGCTTGGATCTTCTGCCATTAGAAAAATATTCAAGTTTTTTAAATAACATTGATTATTCTCATGTACAAATAACTGCATTTCTTTGAAATCAGATTTGTTGAGGGGGATTCTTTAGTAAGGAGGAGTTGTACCTCAAGCTATCTATAAATCAAACAGTGTGAAAAACTACAAGTTAAATCTGGAGCCTTGGCAGATCGTGTAAACCTCTTCTGAAAACAATATCCAAAAATGAGCATAACAGCAAGGATAAATATATTTACCTTGTCTTTCTCTGCTGACATTATTACAGTACGTAAGAAATTGTGCTGCTTGACTCTGAACATTGTGTTTCAAAAGGAGTGCGTTGGAGCTTTGTTTGCTCTGTGATGCTGGTGAAGATGTCAGTCACAGTGCCTGTGTGGCTGGATATTTTTGGAGTGTATACAGAACATAACTATACTTTTAACTCAGTTAAAATCCTTCACCCAGTGTTTTTTCAGTCGGCAATGTAGCCATATTATAACCTTTAATTCTGTTATGACTGACTCTGCTGGCTTGATTAGAGTTATTACAGATGGAGCCACACTGAACAGGAATTGGAACTCTGACATTAGTCTGGGTTTCATTATTCAATTTAATTCTTTGTTTTGTAAACAAATACAAAGACACAAGAGTCCCGTTGATGGCAAAAAAGCAGAGCTGACCAAAAATTCATTCAGTAACTGAATACTATATAAATAAGACTGGATATAGCAGCCTGTCTTAATAAAACCTGATGAATTCCAGAGAAGTACATGCTGTCTGTAGCTTATTCAAATTCCTCTCATTTGAAAGAGTTCTTGAGAAGTGACTTTTAGACCTCTGTTACTTCAATAATCCATTATATAATGAGAAAAAAAACAAACCCAATCCCATGTTCTAAGGTCCACAGCATTATTTTAACACTTTTATTATGATGCACTTTGTTATTTTTCATTACTTGAAAATCAAATAGAGCCCAGAAATAGATATATTCACCCATGCCTATGACTAAACTGTCTTTTTCTTTCCTTTTCCTGTTTCAGATGTAAGATGGAAAAACAAATTCTGGGGAAAGTCCATGGAAATTGTTCCAGTTGGTACAACACATGTAACTCTTCCAGCGTAAGTGCTGCAGCTGTGCATTGCTGCTCACACATAGGCACAGACATGCTTGTACACACAGGAGCCACAGTTATGCAGATGAGACCAAGCTATGCTGTGCTGTATTAGACCTTTGGAAGAATTAGTGATTAGGATTTAGTTTAAAAAGGAAGGGGGCGGGGGGAGGGGGGGGGAGGCAGGGAATAAAAGCCCTCACCAAACCAAAAACTGAAGCATAAAACAGAACCACTGACTCTTCAGAAGGTTATAAAAACCAAAAGATGAAATAGAAAACATTACTCCTGTGTATCTTGAATAAAAGCAAAACTGGGAGTTTCATACTTGAGTTGAATTTCAAGCTTCATGCATTATAAACTCACAGGGACAAACTGCATGGTAAAAGAAGCTATGGGTTTCTGGGAGAGGGTGTTGTGGCTGTTCTTGTCTTTTGTACCTAGATTTGTACAGATCATAACACCATGGGGTCCTGGTTTGTAGGTGAGGCCAATAGCCATCATCACTACGTAAATCATTACAACAGAACCAGTTGTGTATCTGTTGTTTATTATCTAAGTAAGTAAGCAGCCACTGTAGGTAAGTGTTGAGTATAGTTTAATTAAAAACAAATAAAATCTGCAGTGTTCCTGTGCAGGCTTGTCATAGTGCTCATTACAGATCAACCAGTAAAATCCCTTAAGGAGCCTTCTGGAGACAGGATTGTTGTCATAGGGTTTGTTTTTGAGAAGGTGTGGGGCAAGAACATGAGGCATTCCAGGGAAAAAAAGTGGTTTTGTGGGGTTTTTCTAATCATGTTCTCTACAATTATTTTTGTTTTTCCACAAGTTGAGAGTTCATTTGACCACAGAATGAGATTTTTCTTGTGTGTATTTTTCTTACAGTTTTAAAGACCATTTTGCATGGAACAAGGTGACATCTTGCATCCATAACATTTTAAGTGGGCAAAGATGGATTGAACACTATGGAGAGATCATCATCAAAAACCTCAATGATGACACTTGCCACTGCAAACTGACTTTCATAAAGGTAACCACAGCAATAACCACAGCAGTGTTGGCAGTGCCTTTTCTAACAGACGCAGCAGTGTGTGGATGCTCTGCTGAAGCTCAGTACAACTGCTTACGAGCTTTATTTTCCTGTATTTCTCTGTAATTACTTGTGGTTCTTTGAGACACTTTAACTCTGAAGGAACTGCTGTTCACTAGATAGAGCCAGATAAGAAACAGAAGCAGCAGCTTTCTCGGGTGATTCCAGTGGAGGTGCGAAAATGTATGAGGAAATGGAAGGAAGAAATATGATGAAAAACTACTGTGTGTTTGATGAGAGAGGAAGGCACAAGGTGTCTACTGACAGTGGTTTACCACATGCCTGATGATAACCCATTGGCATGTGCTGTAGTTACATTCATTCACCAGCTATAGAACCAGGGCTTAGGCATGGTGCTTCACCCAGCGCTCTTTTCTAGCCCTTTGCAAGTTTTCAGAGGAGTTTAAGGGATAGGTTGTGGTGTTAATAAGCTTTTGCTTCAGTACAAGGCATCTAATACTGCCCCTAAAAAAGGTAAACAAATTACATACAGTTCTCAATGTTAGTATTTTAATAAGCTGGTTAATAGTACTAACAGTAGTTGTTTGCATGGTGCTACTGACATGGCAAAATCACTCACACTTCATCTCTTATGCACCTTTTTTCCTCTTGTTCCTCTTACTTCTAGGCAAAGTATTGGAATCCAAATGCACATGAGATTGAAGGCTGTGTCATGGATAAAGCTGGGAAAGTTGTGCATCGACTCTTTGGGAAGTGGCATGAAAGTTTATACTGTGGGACGACTTCATCTTCAAACTGCATATGGAGAGCAAGTTAGTGATCAGAATGGATAATGTGCAGAACTTTAAGATCTGCTTAAGTTTATTATTTTCATCTCTTTATTAGGCCCCAACTTCTTGTTATTTCTATGTCAAATACTGGATTTTTGTCAGCACTTAAAATTTAGACCAGGAGAATGCCTAATTTATCTTTAATAATACGGAGAACTTAATCCCACGGCTTCCTGCATTTTCCTCATTCTCCCTCGTTTTCATATTTGGGCATGAAGTGGGTATTGAGGACCCCAAAAGGAAGAAGGAAAAAAAGGAACAAACCCTCCCACTTCCTGTGTAGAGAAGTGTTGTGTATTTCATGTATTAAACATTGGAAGATAGCCCACAGTGCTCAGTTCTGTAATGACAGCCATATTTGAACTTCTCCCAGACTTGTGGGGTTTTGCCTACTGTAGTTTGAAAAAAGCAGTATGACAATAACATGACCTTCTGTTTAGAATCATAGAATTGTTAGGGTTGGAAAGGACCTTAAGATCATCTAGTTCCAACACCCCTGCCATGGGCAGGGACACCTCACACTAAACCATGTTACCCAAGGCTCTGTCCAGCCTGGCCTTGAACACCGCCAGGGATGGAGCATTCACAACTCCCTTGGTCAACCCATTCCAGTGCCTCACCACCCTTACAGTAAAGAACTGCTTCCTTATATCCAATCTAACTTCCCCTATTTAACACGTTA
The DNA here is from genome assembly GCF_034315485.1 of Pezoporus occidentalis. Lineage (NCBI taxonomy): Eukaryota > Metazoa > Chordata > Aves > Psittaciformes > Psittacidae > Pezoporus > Pezoporus occidentalis. The sequence goes on along the minus strand of NW_026914319.1, from coordinate 714,557 downwards.
TCCCTTGTCCTATCACTACAGTCCCTAGTGAAAGTCCCTCCCCAGCATCCTTATAGGCCCCCTTCAGTTACTGGAAGGCTGCTATGAGGTCTCCACACAGCCATCTCTTCTCCGGGCTGAACAGCCCCAACTTTCTCAGCCTGTCTTCATACAGGAGGTGCTCCAGCAGAGAGAACAGAAATCTGTTTTGTTGCAGGGCAATTACGAAGCATGATGTTGCCTTTTGTCCCATCATTAAAACAGTCATATTCTCCCAGAGCTGAAACTGTGGTTTGTAGAGGAACAAATGAGTGAGGGGAGCTTGGAATTTTCCTCCTAAAGATAATAGTATTTAATTAGGATTCTGAATTTACTCTTCTTCTGTAGATCCAATGCCTAAAGGTTATGAACAGTGGTATGGATTCACTCAGTTTGCACTGGAGTTAAATGAACTGGACCAGCAAGCTAGGTCATTACTCCCATCCACTGATACGCGTTTTAGGCCAGACCAAAGGTAAGAAGTTTTAAGTGTCTTCCTCACGTAGTTCTTCATCTTTTGTATGGTCACTTTACCCTAAGCTCCAGCTATTTTGTGCAGATACCAGCAGTGTGTTTCTATTTCTACATTAATGTTCATCTGAAAGAGACATTTTAATCACTTATCAGAGATGGTCTAGTCATGATGGACCAGTGTTTCCTAAATTGGCTCTTCAATGCCTCTAGATAACTACCTTTCAAAAAAATATTAAAACTTCAGTACTTCAGGTATACAGTATACAACTGGATGTTGAGTGTCCTGTGTTTGAATAGCCAAAAACTGAGGCACTTGAAACTTCTCTCTGCAGTGGAATTTCTGCTGTTTCTAATTTCCAAGTAAAAGAATACAAAATTACTACACCTCTGAGCTTGTCATGAGACTTACTTTTCCTGAAGCGCTTTCGGATGGTGCAGTTGCCTACAGATGTGGCTGTTCATCTTTCAAACACTGTGAACTGCCTGCTGCAAAGATTAGATTCTGGAGCTCTAGAGGACCTGGCAAAGATGGGGAACATGAACACCAATTGTCTCTCTCATCGCTGCTGGTGCTACAGGTTTCTAGAAGAAGGGAATATTGAAGGAGCTGAAATGCAGAAGCAGAGGATTGAGCAGCTACAGAGAGAACGACGGAAGGTGCTGGAAGAAAACAATCTAGAGCATCAGCCTAGATTTTTCAGGTACTATATAATAAGTAACATGTACTACCATGTATTGCAATTCTTGTTATAGATCTGGTTCTAACCTGCCATAAAGCAGGCTCCATTCAGTGGGATTGCCTTGTGCAGAAGTCTGCAGAGTTGGAGCCTTTCATTTCCAGGGCCATTTTTGGACATGTTTCCTCTATTTTATGGGGCACTTTGTTTCTTCCTGTTGTAAATCAATTAACAGGGGACTTCAGCCATCGAAAGTCAAAAAGGAATGCTAGTGAGGACATGGCCTTTGACCTCCCGTTCTGCACTGAAAGAGTTGGAGCCTAAGTGAATGTTATATGGGCCTATGTATCATAGTTAACAAATCTGGGATCATAGTTTTTTTTCTGGATACATAGGTAATGTATTTTTGAGGAACACAAAAGCATTTAAAATAGGTGCAAAAAGGGAATGGCTTAGACCACTAGATGTGTGACTGGCTGGTGAGCTAACTCACCACATCAATCACACCTACTAAAGAGAAGTAACTGTTGCTTCCAGCAGAACAGAGGCAAAGTCTAATACTTCACAATTGTATACTCACAGAACTGTGAATAAGTGAGGATTTGAATCCTTCCAGTGATGATTTGAAAACTGAAATTTGTGCTGTAGATTAAATTAACAGAATACAGAGTTTAATTACTATATAGCAGAAGTGTTACCTGGTGTTAGAGAAGATACGCTTTTCAGTACTGATTTCTCTCTTCAACAAGTTACAACCCTTGATTTAGTTTCAGAATAGTTGTTTATTGTGTGAGAAATGTTGCACACTAGATTAAAAGCAGACTGATTCTTTCAGGGTAAGGTATCTAGTGCAATGAGCTCTCATGACTGAGAGCTTATAGGCTGTCTTTATGCAGTAACTATGGCAAGCCATCTTTAGAGAGGGAAAAGGAATATTTCCACTTATCCACACAAAGCTGCCTTTGAGACCATGAAATAAAACGTGGACTTTATTTAGTTTTGGGTGCTAAGCACTGGTATGTGACAGTGCAGAAAGTGTGTTGATCTCAGCTGAACACTAGGCTGCTGAGGTGCTATCTTCAAGGCCAAGTGCAGACATACAGTTTGACTCTCCAAGCTATACTGCCCTATTTGAAGGCTGCACCTGGTTTGTGGGCTAGATTGGGTATTTTTGCATAGTGCTACATTGCATTACACAGCATGGGTATGGAAAATATAAGCTTTACATTTAAGACATCTGTTTAATCTTTAATAGGAAATCCAACGATGACTCCTGGGTGAGCAATGGAACCTACATGGACCTTAGAAAAGAACCTGGCTTTTCCAAACTGGACAATCCTGTCCTCTGGTGAAAGAGGAGCTAAATGAAGCTATTCTGTGCTGCATTCTTGGATCCAATTTAAAAGAAGTATATATAAAATATACCTATCTATAAATATATCTATATATACACACACACATATAATATATGTGTGGGGTGTGTGTATGTGTGCAAGTGTGCATATCTCCAGAATTGTTCTTAATTTAGAATCCAGTAATTCGTTTCCTTTACTCTATTGCAGTGATTGTTTGAATGTATAAGTAGCCTGAGTTCTTTTTATAAGATATTTAATAAAATAATACTGAATGTTAACAGCAAGAGGGAAAAGAGGAGCTTTTACACTACTTTCCAATGTGTAATAATGTCAGTTCTGAGTTAATGCCTTATTGAATTGCAGTGGAGACAGTGGCATCAGCAGTACTCTAGCTGTGCTGAGAAATCAGAGTGCAAGCCTTAGTAACTCAAATTGTAGGTAGGCTGCCACAATTCAATAGTTAGTTTGGCTGCCTCTGGGCTGGTATAAATTGCTAAAACAGGATGACAGCTGGTGTTGGAAGCTGAGTACGATCTTTTGCTGCTTGTACAAAAGATTTAATTAAGCTTTTGTTTCTATTAGCTTTCTTCTTAGCATTATGGAAGAGGTAGTTCTGAGCTTACATCAGTGGTTCTACTGCCTTATATGTAAACTGTACCCAGCTAAGTGTAGTGCTAGAACTTCAGGATTCGCCAAAATTTTCCACTGGGAAAAAATTCCACTTTAGATTTATAGCCCCCAACAGGGCAAGAGGAGGAGATCTTTTGTGTATATACTGCTTGAGCACTGAGTAGACAAAGAAGCTCTCTTTTTCCAGTAAATAAAACCTATACAGAGCACGAAATCCTGTGCTTCCATAGCTTCATTTGTTTTTATTAACCTAAAAATTGCACCAGTAAGACTTTTTAAAAAGTAAGCAAACTGATTGTTTTAAGCTAGACATTTTTTCTTAGTATTTTGATATTTTCTACCTCTTAAGAAATAAACAACATATTTAAGATCTTATATTTAAAAAATGACCATCTGCCTTATGGAGAAGTGTATGGAGTCTTTGATCTTCCTCTGTTTGTTTGTTATGTTCAGATAAATATTCAAATGTCTTGCACTAAATCAGTTGCATCCCTTTCCTGTAATTTCACACATATGGCTAGATTTGTGAGACTACTGAACCATAGGTCAGAAATTCAGCAGGAAACAAATGTAGCAGAAGTTGCACTTTTGAATGAAGATTATAGAGATGGGCAGTGTTCTTCATTTTTCCATCAAATCACAATGCCACAATTCCTACCTGTCTGCAGTTCACACCTGACCCATGATTCTTCAGGTCTGTTCTATGAATGATCTGTGTACCTCTCTGGCAACAACACGGTTATAGACTTGTCACCACCACCACCACCCCTCTTTTCTTTTTCTTACATGCCACTTCAGTAACACAAAACATAACCAAATGTTGGCATGTTAAGACTGGCTTATGACTGGAACAACTAGACATGGCATGGATAAGGTAGACTCCTTGGGGGGTAGCAGCTTTGAAAAGCTTGCATTTTACTGTGTGCTGCATTGTGCTAAAGAAAACCCATTCAAGATGGATCCATCTGTTATATGTAACATGAAGGAAATACTATGAAAGCTTCCATTTTAAACCAAATCTGTGATGTCAGATTAGATGTATATTTGAATTTTGCTTTCTGTTACCTTGAAACTCCATATTCTTAGGGGGAGATGAATGATTTTTCACTATTTTTCCCTTTGCCTAGGAACTCTGCCGCACTATCATTTCTGTAACTTATTACCAAAGAAGTCAGCATTACTCTTTCTGTTTAATATGTCTTTTAAATACTTGACTACAATCCAGCAACTTGCAACAAGGCGAGCTTCACATTACTATAAAGACAAAATCTGGGCTTTGATTCCGAAGGAAATCTTAACTTCTGGGGGCTGTTTGGCTTTTCAAGGAAAGTGAGGATCTCTTCGTGGCTTGTTCCCTTCCTGTGTTTTATTCTTGTACTATCAAAATATGGCAAAGAAATGAGCTGATATTTGTAATTATCCTTGCTGTCGGTAGTTACCATTTATACTAAAACTAACATTCATTTAACAATAAATTAGGGTTTTAAATAAAAAAACTTTTAAGAAAGGGAACAATATGTGGACAATGCAGTAAACTTGTTCATCGTCATATTTGGCAGCTACTGTGACTACTGTCTGATCTGATTGCTGGGTTTGTATTTTCTCTGTATGGGGGGATTTCCCCATACTTTGACAGGTGAACTAATAGTTGATAGCACCTGAAATAAAAGAGTTAGTTGCCAAAAGGCACAGTATTCCCATGCATTAAAATCAGCAGGTTTTAAATGAAACTAATCTCATATTTGGTGGTTTTGATGTTTGGGAACTCAGACTGGCAGTGTTGCCATTTATCTTAACAGTCCAAAATATCTAAAATACATAAATGACAAGAAGCATTTATTTGGCTTAGTGCCTTATATAAAATATTCTTCAGCAAAATTCCCATATCAAGAATGTAAACTGCAGAATTTCACTATCAGCTCCAGAAAAATAATGCGTGAGAATAATCCAGGGCATTTCTTAAATACATGAAGTAAAAATCATTGCCCAAGTAGTAGCTCCTTTTGTAAATCTCTTGACACATTTGCAAACACAGTTATGACAAGTTGTGAATGATCCTCTGACCCCATGTTTCCGACGGCAGCATAGTTGTCCCTGCTTGCTTTTGTATTGTTTTGGTTTAGTCATTAAGCTTCTGTGGAAGAAAATTGTCTTGATGTTTTCTCTATGTATTTCTGCATAAAAATATATTCATTATCACAAACCTTAATATACTCTATACAGTTATTCTTGTTAAAATAAGAAATTTTGGTAATTTTCTTCCTCAAAACTTTGTTAATATGTGCACAATTTGCAGTAGCTTTCTGCAATATAACTAAGACTGTTGTTTTTAATAACTGACATAGAGGGACTTCTCCCTCCCCTGTTTCTACTCTGTATGGTGAAAAGAACACACTGGACAACTGTCCTGGGTTCAGCAGTACAACAACTTACTGCTCCCTTTCATATGCAGCAGTGATCCCCAAGCTGTTCAGCTCAGTGGATCAGGCTTAAAATTTCCTGATGCCCACTGCCTGCTGTTACAGCTTTCTTATTTGATAACTATATAAACATTACTAAGTATGACTTGGGAGGGCAGTTTGAGAAACACTCATCTAGCACTGCCTTTCTTTGTGAATCCCTTCAGGGTAAACCACTCACAATGAATTTGTATCACGATAGATGATGGAACAGCTAAGCAGCTAAAACTGAGCCCTTGGGTCTTAAAACACTGGCTCAGTTTTGAAATTACATAGCAAAGAAAGCAAAAAAAATCCAGGGAAATAGTGGTCATAGAAGCAGAAACTTACAACTCTGCTTCCAGGCTTAACACTTGTTACAATGGGATTATGGAACAGTGTCACTTGTTTAGGAGGCTACTCTTGGTAGCACAAAGGACCCTTAAGACTGAGTGGAACTGAAATACCCCATTAATCGCTGCTTTTCTTTCTGTATCTCTGCTCTCTGAGATATGCTTTGTGTTGATTTGCCAGCACTGATGTATGTCTTTCAGATACAGCAAAGTACTTAGGTTCTGTATCGGTTCTGTATACAGAACATAGAAAATCAGATGCTTGTAAAGAGCAAAACCAGCCAGAATTTTGATAAGGAAACATCCTAAAGAGCTGTTCTTCCATCAACAAGTTTTTTTTAAGGACTAGAAGCAGGATTTCCGCTTTTAAAACCTGGCCTCTGGAGGAGGTGCTGGTTGCAAATGGTCACCTTATTATTTGGCAGTTTACTGTTGAAGCCAGATCACTGTACAAAAAGAACACAATGGGGCTGGAATGTACAACCAGGGGCAGCTTTTGGATTGCACAAGGGTCCAGTGCTGGTCCCAGAAAACTCAACCAAAAACCAACCTAACCTCACCCATTCCCATGCCTCAGGTGTTTGCAGTCCTGTGTGTGCCCCCTCATGTCTAACAGTCCTTATTCAGCATTCCATTTTTTCTCTTTTCTCTTTAGTAAAAACAATCTGAAGAATAGAGAAACAGTCCATTCTAACAAGCTTTTAAACAACAAATCACGCCTAAGATTTAGTTAAAAACTTTCCCTCTAAACAGTGTGACCTACTTCTGTATGTTTTCCTTTACTCTGAGCAAGACTTTCCTCCCATTTGCACTCTGGAGTCAGGCGTGGTAAGGGTGGCATGCTACGGAAACGTACATGAGCTCTGTCTGATCAGTATACTCCTGATCAATGTCCTTGCATCTGCTTTTGTGCATCTCTTCTGTTGTCTCTAGATGCCCGGCTTTGCAGAGCAGGACGTTTCCAGCATCTATTGTTTTATTCAATACAGCACTTTTTGCATACAAAAGGGAAAGATGAAATCCAACTTTTCCACAACTGAATACATCTTGCAAGGGCTAGAGTCAGATGGTGCTATTCAAAGGAGTGATGTTTGAGAAAAAGGTTTTTTTTTGGTTGAGTGTGTTTTCATTCATGGATTATGCCTACTATAAATAAAGTCACAGGATTCACTAACTCATCCTTTCTATTTTCTAGCTACTGGTGGGTGCAACTTACTCCAGCAGCTGTGGGTTCATAAGAAACTGCACATGTTGTCTGGCTTCTCTGTTGAAACTCAGTAAATGCTGTACCTGACCACCAAATGTATTGTTGTACTGCTGAGTTCTTAGATACTGTTCTTGCTGCAGCTTTTGAAAGCAATAAGAGATTTTCCACATACATAGCTGCCATATGTTAAACAATTATTTTAAGCAGTTCCTTTTATATACGAATTGTGGATTTGATGGTTTTGTTGTATGAACCAGAACTGTATAAAAGCTTATGAGAATGTTTGGGAGGTTGATCCACAAGAGGTGATGAGCTCCTTCAGTGCCACACCTTGGAGATTGCTGGTATCCCTGAGAATCAGGCAGTCTTGTATTTATGTTAACAGTATTTTACTCGCTCCAGGACTGGAAATACATACCACATGTATGAGGTATTGCATACGCAAAGCTGCTAAATGCTGAATTTGTTGTTTGTTTTGATAGGGCATTAGTGATTTCAGAATGAAGAAAGGTATCTTGTGTTAGAATTATCACTGACTTCCAGATTTTTGAGAAAACTTTCTGTAGTCAGGATTGTTCCTGGTTTCTGCTTTTACTCCAAAAACCTGTAACAATGTTGGAGCACCTTGGTGCACAAGTTGATTTATTATTTTTGTCTCTGTAACCAATTTAGTTGGATGTTAATAAACCATACTTGCAAAAGGTCATAGAGCACCCTGACTTTTTCCCAAGGGTTGTAAGCATCTTCATCTTTTAAGTCTAGCTGCTGTAGTGATCTGTGCATTTTACACTTTCCAAAATGGCAGGTATGAAAGAGCTTCCATCTGCCAGAAGCCTTGTTCATCACTCTCACAAGTCTGTCCTATAGTTGTGCAATGTTACAGTTGTTTACCTGCACTCACTATACAGCACTGTCGCATGGCTGTTATGCCTGACACTGGGGCAGGGCCAAGGGGTAAGCTAATGAAATTCATTTACAGCTAGAAGTTGGTTTTTAAAAGCAGTTTTTAGTAGACAGATGTGCAGCATAAATGTCATGCTTTTAGCATGAATGTGGAAACCACAAACCACATGTTCATAAAGCAACTTTAAAAAACGTGAAAACAGAGTATTTACTGAATCAATAACTGGAAGGAAATGGTATTCATGTGGTGTTTTCTCCCTTAGAGATGGTGATTCAGGACAACTCTGCCAGTCAGATCTCAACTACGTCGCACCATGTCACCATATGTATGTAAGATGCAATACAGATGGATTAGGATCTTGAAAAACATGAGAGTACAGTGAGTGTAATTCCTGACCAACCTATAATTCCTGACTGCAGTTCTGCAGCACTTCCTAAGCTTAGTGTGTACAAAGATTTGGTGTGAGGGAGCATGGAAGTTCCAGGAAGAGCTGGGAAAATTGGATCAATAAATCTGTTACCACACAAAATATATTCAGCTGTTGTACACGGAGGAATAAGGATAGAGACCGAAAGAAAACCAGTTTTTATAGCAGGCAAGAATCAGCTTCTGGTTTTTGAAATCCAGCCATTTTGGTTCTATATTGGGTGAAGAAGTTTGGAACTCGTTCATCATGTCAGTGGGAATCACTTCATTGCTGTTTAATTTCATAGAGATCTAATGTGCTTAAAATGGCACCTGAAATAACCAGTGTTTGGTTCAAGTTCCTGGGAAAACAGCAGTTTACAGAAGCAGTAATATTTTTGTCATACTCAAGGGAGAGGAAAATGGCAGTGTGTTCCTTATTGATGCTCTAATCACGAGCACCTAGGGCAGCAGGAACTCCTCTCAACAGAGAAATGGGTATGGAGACAATTTCTCTGGATGGGCCCTTGAACTAATGACATGCCAAGTACCAACAATGTGGTCAGTGCTACTGAGACAAAACAGGCTGTTCTGCCCTATAGAAGGGTCAGGTAAGCTTTGCTGGTATAGACCTTGCATTCAATTTGTGTTTAAGGTCAATTGTCTATTCATTTACAGTAACCTTTATTTTAAAGTCATTTTGTTTACTGCAGTGATTCAGACCATCACAGCATGAGGAAAACCACTGACAGCTGAGCAAAGCTTACTCTGCATCGTAACTGACACCTCTTGCCTTCTTTTTCTTCTTTTTTATGCCTGTTACATTCTTTTCTCTTGCAAACATTGCTCCCTGTGCTCAATTTGTTAACTTTTAACTTAGATAGCCTCTTGTGCAGGGGATGCATAAGCATATGTAGGGTTATGCTGAGTTTTATGCTGGCCAGCTACCCAATTCTGCTGTATACTTATGCATTTGTATTTTTGCTTGCTCTGTACCAAAGGAAATATTTGAAATTGCTGTGTGCAAACCCTCATTTGAGGTAAATCAGCATTGCTCTACTGAGCTGAGTATAATGGAGTCTTAAGTTAACTGTGAATTTGACTCTGGGGGCTCATTTATGGAAGTTTTTACAGGATCTTGAAACAATAATAAATTCCTGGGAGACAAAATGTTGTGTAAGAACATCAGCTGATTTTTCTGTCTGTAGTTTCACAGACCTCGGGAATCACTGTCTTTCTCTAAGTGTTAGGCACTATTTGAGGATTTTCTGAGTTGATGTTTCACTTGCTATTTTTACTGAGACCAGAGAACCTGAAAATAAGATTATTTTTTTTGCATAGTTAACATTGGTTTTATTAGAACTTCTTCAATAAAAACTGCTTTCCTAAATTACAGATTTCTTACTTTCTAACTTGTGATGGAAAAAAAAAACAGGAAGCCATGATAAAAGGCTGCTGTAAATCTAGTTTGAATTACTGCAGTACATGCCTTGAAAAATCCTTCCCTCCTTCGGTTTTATGAGGGTATGTGTGCAATGTCTAGATTGCTGCCTAGAGCAAGGAAGATTATGTAGATCTATCAATAGATGAGAACCTGTCTAATAGCTGAGAAAGATTTACTGTTTTGTTTACTCTTAGGTTTGTTATTATTTCAGTCACTGACAGACTGAAGATGGAGTGAACTCAAGAGATACTTGTATTCAGTGTTACTTGCACTTCAGCCAATGAAACCAATCTTGTGAAAGCAACTAGAGCTATGTAATAGCTATACAGGTATTTTGGATGAGACAATCAATTTTCTTATGAAGTTCAAAAACACTGCACTAAATTTTTAAGTCCTTTCATGGCAGAAACTTCTACTGAGGAATTTGCTTGAGAAAAAGCACCACAAGCAGGTCAGTTAGAGCAAACTGAGTTCTCTAGTTATCAGAGGATGCCTATTCTTAACTTGTTCCCTTTCATTTTGAAGAGAGAGTAAAACTTCAGCCAAAGTTGATGGAGGATAGGGAACTCACAGATATTATAGTCTCATCTTTTGTGAATAACAGAAACTGGAAGAGACCTGCAAGAGACATTGCAAGAAAGGCTGTAGCAGGAGCTTCACTGTATTTTATCTAGCTGCAGAGCTCCCTAAGCTGATGCTCATGTGAATGCTTTGGTCTTGATACCAGTGGGGATTGTCTGAAATGATGGGGGAAGGGAAAGAGAGCAAAGAGTATATGTTGTTGAAATAAGATTCTCAGTATTGAAATGTGCTGTCACAAGGTCCTCGCTAAAACAATGACTGCAGTTCATGCTTTCCCAGTACTGGTTGCTCAGAGTTTTCTTTCATACAAACACTTCCTTTCCGGACACAGCTGGTCTTCCTTCTCTCTTAGAAACTGCACTCTCACACTGTGGTGTATTGGCGGTGGTGAGGCCTGACGGTAAGAACCAAATAAGCCCCAGCTCAAGCTGACTGCGACCAGTTCTGGAGAAGGAAGCACATTCCTGTGTCCTGGTTGCAAAGAGAGTAGTCCACACAAGGTTACTTGCATCACGCATTATAGATGCTACTCGCTCAAATCAGTGTGTTGTTCAGACAAACACAGGCAGTGTAAGCAGCAAGAACGCCAGTTTCAGTCTACGACAGAGGAAAATAAAACACATTTTTGTCAGAGAACAGGATTGTCTGTCAAGAGACAGAGAACTGACCTTGCTGTCTTCTGGGGCAACACTTGCATATAATAAAAGAAACTCCCATGCAATGAGGAGCCCACACAGTTTTCAGCCACTTGACAGCCCTTGCTCATTGTTTCAAAACGAACTGTGTTCTTTTCATCCTGCTTCCCGTTAGTGGGGAAAAACCAGGTATGCTCTTACCCCAGTGTCTGTAAGACATTGCAAAGAAAACCCTTCAAGCGCTGAAACAGGAGAGCAGCAATAGCAAGCTGAAAATTTAAATGGCTTTAAGAAGAAACCTGGGTCAGAGCAATCCCAGGCACAGCTACAGGTTGGGCAGAGAAGAGATTCAGAGCAGCCCTGTGGAGAAGGACTTGGGGGTGTTGGTTGATGAGAAAATGAACATGAGCCAGCTTCAGTGTGCGCTTGCAGCCCAGAAATCCAACCGTATCCTGGGCTGCATCAAAAGGAGCGTGACCAGCAGGTCGAAGGAGGTGATCCTGCCCCTCTGCTCTGCTCTTGTGAGACCTCACCTGGAGTATTGTGTGCAGTTCTGGTGTCCTCAACATAAAAAGGACATGGAACCATTGGAACAAGTCCAGAGGAGGGCCATGAGGGTGATCAGGGGACTGGAGCACCTCCTGTATAAAGATAGGTTGAGAAAGTTGGAGCTGTTCAGCCTGGAGAAGAGAAGGCTGCGTGGAGACCTCGTGGCAGCCTTCCAGTATCTGAAGGGGGGCTATAAGGATGCTGGCAGGGTGGACTCTTCATTAGGGACTGTAGTGATAGGACAAGGGGTAACGGGTTAAAACTTAAACAGGGGAAGTTTAGATTGGATATAAGAAGGAAATTCTTTCCTGTTAGGGTGCTGAGGCACTGGAATAGGTTGCCCAGGGAGGTTGTGAATGCTCCATCCCTGGCAGTGTTCAAGACTAGGTTGGATGAGGCTTTGGGTGATACAGTTTAGTGCGAGGTGTCCCTGCCCATGGCAGGGGGGTTGGAACTTGATGATCTTAAGGTCCTTTCCAACCTTACCGATTCTATGATTCTATGATTCTACGAAACATGGAGCCTGAACTGTCAGCCCTGTGACAAATAGGGTGGGTTTTCCCTTTTGTCCTCCCTTGCAGTACGTGTTTCCACAGCAGAATGTGTAGAGAGCCCCTGGAAGCTCCTGCTGCAGAGACCTTCGAAAGCTGCCCAGACTCACCTTGTAGTAGTAATGCAGCCTCGCAGGTTCCTCAGGACCCTCCGGGGCCTCTGGCTTCTTTGCCACTTGTGGTCTTCTCCTCAGTGCATGTGCTACTTTCGTAGGCTGTAGCCTGCTTCAAAGGTCTCTAGACAAAATTCTCAGTCCCTTTGTGGGTACTTAAAAATGCGTTTACTTTGTTCTCCTGGAGAAAGTCCTTTCAAATTGCCCTGGAACAGGAATTGCAGTTGTTCAGTTCTGAAAGAGCCAGAGCTGACAGCAGGTAATGAGAATGGGGGCTGAGGAGTTGCAAATTAACTGGGAAATAAAACAAAGGAGGCACAAAAAACAAAAGGGAGAGACAAATTGTTTTATATCATGACAAAGCTATTGCTACAAATGTAGTAGATGAAAATGTGTCTGTCATTATCCAATGAAATAATAATGTTAACTTCAGAACATGTTGTGAGGTTTGACTACAGCCATGCTCCAGTTGTGTGTCAGTGTAACACAAACACCATCCAGCTGTCTGCCTCGTGAGGAACAGCAATCACACGCTGCAGGTTCTTTGGAAACTTCTGCCCAAACCATTTGTGCCTGCACTTGGATAGTGAGTGCTTTTGAGGGCATACACACCCATTCCAGAGATGCTAGAGGAATTGTGTGAACCACAATAAACATGGGGAGCTGATCGAAGAAAACTTCCGACAGTCAGCTTTCCTCTCTCCAGGCAGCTTCAGTCACAGGCTCTTCCCTGAAGGCCATTTAACTCCTCTTGTTTTGCCAGTTTTGTCCTACACTCTATGTATTCTTTAGATATGCTTTTCTTAGTTCTTCCATTCTCTGTAACTTTAAGGATGTCTGTAAATAAAAAAATCAATATGAACTGCACTAACTTTAGGATCATGTTTTTTACTGACCTAAAAATGTGACAGTAGAACAACTATGAGTGGAAGTATCATTTATTAAATCACTATGTATTGTGTAATCATTTACAATCAGTTGTACCTAGCTGCCTGTAGTACTAGGCACTGTGCAACTACACTTTAAACAGTGCCATGTGCTGTATAGTCATATTTTAAAGAACCCTGCTACAGTGCTTACACTCCGAAAGGTATATGTGTGCAGAGACACAGAGGTGAAGTCTCATTTTTTGGAGGCTCAGTGACAGGTATCCTCTGTTTGTAACGTTCCACTGAAAAAAAAAATCCTAATATTTGTTATTTTAATACAGTTTGACTCTGTAGGTCCTGTTCTGATCACCTGCTAATGGTCAGTTCCATCTCTCTTTCAGAAGTGAACAACTGGAATTCCTGTTCCATTCCTTTTGGCTAATTAATGAAGAAGGCCTGCTACTGAATAGCTTGAACAATACAGCAGCCAGCTGGTTTTTGATAAAACATTGATGAGCCCAGATGGTTCATAATAAGCTATTATGGAAAAAGACTTTTGAGACACACAAGAAACGTTATCTATTCCTAAGTCTTTGTTTATCATTACTGTAAAAGAAATAAGTTCTGTGGCTGCCATCTAATCTACAGTTTAAAGTTAGAAGCACTTAGTTCATGCAGCTTCATGCAAACTGTCCTCCGTGTTATTGTTGGAGAAATCACAAGATGACTCTTTAGGGAGCCACAATCGATGAAACATGATCCCAGCCTACCATTTCTGACTATTTTCTTAAAATCATGGTGAAATCATCAAATAATCACAAGGTTTTCGTAAATGTTTAGAAAGTTATAGTCACCCTACCCTAAACCACATCCATTAGCGGTGAGAGCTTTCACAGTGACAGAAGGGAGCCCTGTGCCACAACATGCTTGCTACAGGAAGGCAGTTAGGACACTATTTCTCCCCATCAGTACTTAAAGCACCAAGATCTGGCTGAGTTACAGCAAAAAGGCTATGCTGAGTTATACTGAACACATCTGCCTCCTTCTGCATCTCAGTGTGGGATGCTCCAACTGTCCTTCAAAGGGATTAAAAGATCCAGACGTAAACCATTTTTTCCTCATACCGGTCCCTAGAGGTAGCAGAGATGAACCTGACACTATCAGACAGCCTCTAAATAGTGACCAAACTCATCTCACTAGCAAAATCTTCAAGTGGTTAAAGATGTCACCTTCTTATCACTGCTGCCAAGGGCCGAATGGCTTGGCCCACGTAAACAGATAAAGAAATGCAACAGAACAGCGCTCTGGCTGCTATGAACTCACAGGGTCCCCCCTTGCTTCCTGAACCCTCTCTCTGATCTCCCCTGAGCAGGACACAGCCACTCTTTTCTAAGCCTGTCCCTAGCTGCTGGAAGCATGGCAGGGCTGATGACAGCCACAGCAGCAGGAGAGTCAGAAAGCTATTGTGTGCAACAGGAAATGTTTTGGAGGACTGAAGGCTACAGGCAAAAACTACAGATCATCCCACCAAAACAGCTGATGAATTTTAATGTGAAACACAAATGAGGCTGGAGAGTTGATCTGAAACAAACAAAAACTGCTGCTCAGATCTTTTATTCTTGCAGAAAGAAATGGGGCGGGGGTGAAAGAACTTCATTCTTTGGCTGGTGATTTGGCTTATGCTGCTGGACACCTTTAAAAAGATTTGCTACCCAAGTATTCTTTTTTTTTTAAATAGAAGCCCAAAACAATTTCACACTTTCTTCCCATTTCCTCCACAGAACTGAAGCCAGCAGACCCTTCTCCAGCCAGTGTGAGGATTTAAAAAAGCCTAGCATGCAGCAGCAGGGAGCACTGGACAACCTCCTGACACACCAATATGCAGGCAGAATTTCAGTGAGCACTTTCCAGCCAGGCTGAATGCAGCCCCAAACAACTCAGTGACAGCCACAAGGCATTATGTACCATTAGTACTGCTGTTAATACTAGCCCTGTGAATGCACTTAGAAAAGCTTTTTAGGATAGAGGATGAGACAAAAAAAATATTGCCATTAAGAAACCCTCCTTTGCAGCCAATTTTGGACTTACAGCCCTGTGCCAACGGCTAAAAAGATAAGGCCATATTATGCCACGATACAAAACAAAAAAGTACTGCTGATAGGATGAAAGTAACGCTGATAGGATGCAAATCTCTTTTCTGTACCTGGCAGGAATAACCATTCTGCAATGCTGACATCTTGTGGTGGCTCGCTCAATGTTTTCTTACCTTAGTATTACACCTGGGGAACTTCACACATAACTATCATGCTGTTTTGGGGTTGTTTCTTTTCCATTCAGACTACCATCTTCTGTGTTACTACCCACTTCTGTGCATTACTGATTTCTTAAGTTGTGGCTGTGAAGTTGTCATGTCAATTGTCTCACTTATTTACTTAAATGAAGTAGCCAAATCTTGTCCTATACCAAAAGCAAGTTGTCCAAGAAGTAAAAAGTTTCTGTTTTTCTCCTTCTGCTCGTTCTTCTGCAAGATGGTCTTCTCATGCAACAGTAATGCAAAGAATCTTCTGATGCAGAAGCGACACACTTCATGCTCAGGAGATGGAGTGTGTGGCAGACAGATCCCAACACTCAAATGTGTACTTCTCCAATACGATGTTCTCCCTGCTGTCATCCCATGAAGGCATGAGTTGTGACTGCAATACACCTGAAGGGCATTTCCACAAAGACTGAAGGCTCAAGGTGGGTGTTCAATCCCAAATGTCTCCTATTTGCAGTCACTATTGATAACAGTCTTCAAAGCCTCCAAGTTAATTGCTGCATAGCCCCAAAATTGTTTTCTAACACCCAGACACCTGTGTTTCTGTCTCTTCTAATTAGAGAAGCATCTGAAAACTCGCCTATATTGGCTTGTATCTCTCAAGTGGATAGATTCCTGCCCAAAGCTTTTTCTTGAAAAGATGGAAATATTCCTGGTGTGGGCACCCTTTATTTGGTGTGCATGCAACAGATGGTAACATCCTTAAAATGACTAGCAAGTTTCACTGGTTTTATTTGTGTCCTCCTTCCCCAGTGAATATTTCCATGGCAATGTGGTTCAGTGCAACTTCCTGCCTCGACTTCTCAAAATATGCTTTAGCAGACACTCGCATTTGAAATGAATCACACGTTGCCACTCCCTGGAAAAACACATGACAGCTGATGAAATATGTGCTATTACTGGCCACTGTGGGAGATTATTGCTGGAGCTAGAGATTCTGAAGCTTGGCGCTGCTTCTAAAAAGAGTTCTCTTGAGGATGTGTGGGTGCTTTTCCTCAGGATGAGGCTCCAAGAGTGGAATTTTATATATATAAATATATATATCAGTCAATAAAAGTAAATTATCACAAATGCAGATCTTACTTAGTTCCATTTAGGCTATCTGCAAGCAGGTGCAACCCCAGAAGGGAAATCTACTTATCATTAGTTCACTAAGAATGTCATCTGTGGGAGTCAGAAAGGGGTGATGGATTAAAATCTGCTGAGATTAATTGGAAGTTTTGGATAATGAATATAGTTAAACAGAAGGGAAGAAATGGGTGCTTTTTTGCTGTATTACCTGCTGCCTCTCACCCAGGACTGTTCATTTAAGGACATGCAAATTTCAACATCCATTTGCTCCAAAGCTCAGGTGTTACTCCATTAAGAGGTGGTGAGGCGACACTCGTGACTGTACCCTGCAGCTTTAAATGCTCTCTTCAAACCATAAGGGAAGTACCTGGCCTCCAGCACAGTTTGCTTGAACAAGATTTCTTTGAGGTCTATTATCTTGATAAACTACTCCTTGGGTTTCTGCAGACTCATCTGTTTTTCACTGGCTCAGTCCTTTCCCATCACAAACAAACAAGTTGTTTCATTCTCATGTTGCATTGCTTTCAGAGGGCTGTGATACAGTGAGGCAGGTCAGTACTTCATGCTGTGGCTCATGAACCTAACCCTATGCTTAACTGATCATATTGCTCATTTTCTGCAGTGCTCCTGTTCAGGGACTCTGGACTGGGGATTTTGGCTTTGAGTCACAAAATCATAGAATGATTTGGGTTGAAAGGGAGCTTAAAGCTCATCCAGTTCCAACCCTCTGCCATGGCAGGGACACCATCCACTAGAGCAGGTTGCTCCAAGCCCCATTCAGAGCCTTGAACACTGCCAGGGATGGGGCAGCCACAGCTTCTCTGGGCACCCTGTGCCAGTGCCTCAGCACCCTCACAGGGAAGAACTTCTGCCTAAGAGCTCATCTCAGTCCCCCCTCTGTCAGTTTAAACCCATTATCCCTTGGCCTACCTCTAAATGCCCGTGTGAAAAGTCCCTCTTCAATTTTCTTTAGGCTCCCTGGAGGCACTGGAAGCTGCTCCAGGCTGAACAAGCCCAGCTCTCTCAGCCTGTCTCCATAGTAGAGGTGCTCCCGTCCTCCGAGTACCTTCATAGCCCTTCTCTGGACTCACTCAAGTAGGTCCATGTTCCTCTTGTGTTGGGGTCCCCAGAGCCTCATGCAGCACTGCCGGTGGGGGGTCTCATGAAAGCTAAGCAGAAGGGGATAACCACCTCCTTTGACCTGCTGGTCACACTGCTGATGGTGCAGCTCAGAATGCAGTGGGCTTTCTGGGCTGCAAGCTCACACTGCCACTGGGAAGCTCCTGTTTGAACCAGGACAACTTCGCAAGGCCAAGAGTGCCAACCCTGAAGCTGCACACCTGCAGCCAGTGCTGTTGCTTCCAGCAGATTCTGCACACAGGCCACTGACCCTCTGCACCTATGCCCATGGGAGAAGTGAGCTAGGTTTGAGAGGACGTCACAAAAATTTCCTTTAGAATTGTGTCACAGAACACGTCAGTCAATTGTAACTAAAGAGAAGAAAATTGCCTGTGTTATTTGACGGGAAGCAGCCACGCAAACCCAGCTTTCCATCGCCTTGGGGAGCTGATGGGCATAACCGAGCCCTCCACCTCAGCCCCTGGCACACCGCACCGCCACACCGGGCGGCCCCAGACGGAGACCTCCAGCGGGATGCCCTGCGTGCAGCCACCTCACGGCAGCACATTCAGCCCGCCGAGATGGTAACGCACACCCGGTGCAGGGATGTAGAAACAGCCACGGGGCGGGACAGCGGCAGCGCTCCTGCTCCTGCCCCTGCCCTGCACCATGTGCTGGGGCGGCGGCCCGGCCCCGCAACATGGCGGCCACGCCTCGACCAGTGTCCCGGGCGCCGCCACCGCGCCCTCCCGCGCGGCCTGAGCACAGGCGGGGCTGGCACGCCTCCCGCCTCACCGCGCCGCAGCGCAGCGCCGGCCGGAGCCTCCTCCGGTGTGCCGCTACACCCGGAGCTTCGCCCCCCGCACCTCGCGTCGCCTCGGGGCGCGGCGCGGCGCGGCTAGCCTCGGTCGGACTGGGGCACGCCCCGCGGGCGGAGCTCGCCGCATCCTCGGGGCCCGGCGGCGGGGATCGCCGGGAGAGCTGTGAGTACGGACGGGGCCCTGCGGTGCGGTGTAGGCCAGCGGGGCTTCGGTCTGCTGTGTGCCCCGGCTGCAGCCGAGCAGTTGGGTACTCGGGAGGAGCCGCCGCGGCCGCCTCCCTGCGTGCCGAAGCTCTGCTCTTCTTCCCCGCCAGCTCCTGCGTGCCCTCTGGCAGAACGAGGCGGAACGGCCGCAGTTCTCGCGTGGGGGTTTTGTGTGGGGTTTAAGCATTAAGGGAGTGGTGAGGGGTCCCTCACTGAGCTGCCTCAGCGTAGGCCGGGACGAGGTGGTCAGTGCTTTGCTCACAAGGGACAGGGGCAGCTTTGGGCCGAGCCCAAGGTGTGCAGCTCCTGCCACAGGCCTCGCACCTCCACCTCGCAGGAGGCACCCGGGTGAGGCTGCCGCATCGCCCTTGGGTGCCATGAGCTGCTGTGGGTCTGTGCAGCGTCGAGCCTCTGGAGGCACATGCTGTGAAGCCATCAAGACACAAAAGAGGGCTACCTCCAGCGCTAAAGTGCACTGGATGTGTTTGTAAGGCACCACACGCACTCCAGAACTGAAATTTCTTGTGTGAACATCCCTGCTACACTTTGTGTATTGGCTTTTGTGGCTGTTTTTTAATTTAAAATCTGTAGAAAGAGGAGGTGAAAATAACCATGAGGTTTTGTAATAAGACACATGTCCTGCTTGTCATCACTTCCATGCTTTAGTTGCCTTTTGGTGTAAACTCTTGAGTTCAGTGGGATTCAAAGGCTGTCACTGTTGCTGTGCAGCAGAGTTAACCCCCAGCAGCTCTTCTGGCACTGTAGCTCCTGCGTGGTCACCTTTGGCTTTCAGGGGCTGTGTATCCTTACTCCTAGGATTGGCAAGGTATGTTTTGGCATTTGGTAGCCTAGTTGTCACCTTCTTCCCAAATTCCCCATGTACAGTACCTGGTGTGCTGGGTAGTGTTACGTTGGGGGGGGGAGGGGGGAGCTTTGTTGTATTTTTTTAAAGGTCAGTGTATGTATATACAGAATGTAAGAAATGTCAGGCAACTGTTGAGAACTTGCTTTTGTGCTGGCAAAGGTAGACACTGATTATTCATAAAATGTTTCTTTGGCTCTCATGTCTCGCTATATTGAGTTAGGGAGCTCTGATAAAGGAAAGAAAAGGGATATGATTTGTTTATAAGTAGACAATGAAACTGCTGTAAATATCTTCACTTGATCTCATCCCTTTCATTGACTACCCTCCCTGTAGCCCAGGTCCAGGCTAATTTTAAATTCCTTGGTAGCAAGGAAGGTGCTCCTCCTTCCTCTTCTACTTTCATGCCTAGCTGTCAATCTGCAAGAGTGAAATCACTCTGACAGGCTCTTTCTACCAGCTTTGATACCTTCCTTTTAATTTTGCCAGGCCAAGCACAGCTCTAGCAAAATTTCCAGAGGAAGAAGCACCAAAGGCAGAGTTTTCTTAATGCTGTGTCCATAACTGCTCCATGTCCGTTCAGTCAGGACTCCTTACATCCTGGTAGCTGTATTAACTCCCTGATGTCAGCTAATGCACATTCAGTTGCCCTGTGACCTTCTTGTGTTGTGAACTAGTGAAACAAGGTGTTTGGGTGCATTTTAGAGTTTGTTAAAGGCACTGTATCCAAGGAGACATAAACAGGAATTTGGATAGAATATTCTTGCTTTGCAGGTATGGCTGCACCAGCAATTATGCTTCCTGCAAAGACATTCCCAGTACAGCAAAGTGTGGGAGACACCAACACTATCATTGTGAGGCAGAAGACAGTCCCATCTCTCCTGCCTGGTGAGTCTCAGCAGTCCTCATAAGCACTCTGGTGTTTCCATGGTCTCCTTTTTGCTAATCAGAAGCACAGTGACTGGGAATGAAGACAAAAAAACAGCATGAAACAGAGGTTTGTGGAATGGTGTTAATGGTTCTTCTCATGAGATTTAATGAGTGTGTACCTCACAGGAACTGGTTTTTGCAATCTGTCTTATCATAAACTCAGAAATTGGTGGGCTTTTTTCTTTTCAGAGGCTATGCCTATGTGAATCAGGTATGCAGGAGTGGGATCAGAATGAATGAACCATCATGTAAAGAACAGAAATGTTAGAAGAAGGTTCTGCTAGGGAAGAGCAGCTAATGCAGGCCATGAGAATTTTCTTAATGGTCCCTTCCATTACACATTGGTCATCTGGCTGGTGGTGAAATACCATTTCATGCAAAAGAAGTCCCAGGAAAAAAGAAAACTAGTTTCTGGGTCTGCTGGGGGATTGATTTGTTTGTGTGGGTTTTTTTTTCTGCTGCAGTGGAGCTGCCGTGCTTATTCTGTTAAAGTGTTCTCACTGAGGTTAGTGCCAGGGAAATTCAGGAGGATTAATTTAAGAATGAAAAAAAATCAATCTCAGTTCAGAGTTTAGGAAAAGGTCAGAGAGAAGACTGTTGGGAATTTCTTTTCCACAAGAAAGCCAGAGGGAATATTCTCAGTATATATAGCTGGGCCTATGCTGCATGTTTGTGGCAGCCACAATTACAGTGGAAGTCCCAGAAGACTCTTCAGTGAAATGTTATTTGGCTTTGACATTGTTGAAATCCTTTCCATGCAGGTGTTGTTGAGAAATATCCTTTACTTGCTTATATAGAAAACTAACTGTAGGCCACAGGGGTTTCATGAGGAGGTAGTTACCTCAACATGAACTGGTAAATACTGTGTGCAGTGCTACCTGAAATGGGATTTGGGAAAAGCTAATGGAAAGTAAATTTCCATCTGCAAAAAGGCTTTTTTTTTTCTCTGTCCTCCCACTGATACTGCAACATGGAGCCTGTGGACCAACCACTAACAGTCTTTATTCAGTGTTCCATTTTCTCTCAATAATCGTGAAATACCAGGTTTTGCTCAAACTCTGTTCTAATTATTCTGGCTTGTGTTTGTAAATGACAAATCTAACATTTCTGTGAAGCAGGTAATTAACTGCAAATGTGTGGATACCCAGCTGAGACATCTTGTGATCTTAGTTAAACTTTCTAGTCAGTATCAGATGGGGGATTCGAAGAAATGCTGCCAACTTTAAAACAAAATATTTAATTATGGAAATATGATTAGCTCAAATAACACAGAGTTGAAATTAAAAAAAAAGATCAGATTTTTTCAAAAAAGATAAAAAATTATATTATTAGAATTGTGTGTTTAGCACTTGTGAATAGCCGTTTTTACCATTTCTCCTGCTTGTTTAGCCAGTGTCCCTTATTGAAAAGGTTCCTTGTAGATACAGCAAAGTGCATTGCTTGGGATAAAGAAACCCTTGCACAATAAGAGGTGCAATCATTTCTTAATTCAAGGCATTTAAAAGCTAGAATGAGATAATGTATGTAGCAGTTTAGCAGACACAAATAACAGTTGCAAGTGCCATATGTTCAATTTAGCTGTAGTTATGCTAATGGAAAGCAGAAAATTGGGAAACGCTGAATGTAGAAAGGTTCAGAAAGAACAAAACTAATTGGAACTTTTCAGGGGCAGAGTTCAGAAACAAAACTTAGGTACAAAGATGCCAGCACAAATATTTTTATAGATAATTGTTATTATCCCACCATGTGTTTACTTGCTGTTAAAAGGATCAAGGTAATTTGTGTGAGTAATACCCCCAATTATCATATACAGAGTAAGATAACTTTATGTTAGGTAATAAAAGAAGGATTGTACGGGGAGGCAGAAATCCTCTGCCACTGGCCTGGTGCTCTCCTCATCCCAGCTGGTCTCTGCAGGGTGCTCATTAGCAGATGTGTTTTCTTGGAATTTCAGGTAACCTGTGTAAGTTTTTTTCCTCCCCACCTGATTAATTAATTACATGTGAGTATTTCTTGAAGGAACTTTTCAGGTGTATGATGGAATATTTATGTTCTCACCCATTTGGTTTTTTTTCCTTTGTTGTCTGCATGACCATAAATTTAATGCATTATTATTGTAATGTTTAAGCCTCGCATTTTGTGTCTGTAGTGCATTATTCTTTGCTTATTCGCTGTTGCTTATTTCAAATTTTAATTCTTTCATCTGTTCCTATGAAGACCTTTTTACTTTGGGATAAGTGGTTTGAACTGTTATGATCCCCAGTTCTAAGTAGAGAAGATGGGGTGAAAACATCAGCTGTTCCTGTATTATTATCTATACTATGAAGAAAATATTAAAGTGATAATATGCATATTTATACCTTCCAGCTGCAGTTATTGAAAAGCAGATGTATTCTTTCAGGCTTCAATTGATTCCCCAAGATGTTTGCAAAAGCAACAAAGAATTTTGTGAGAGAAACTGACAGTGGAGGTGACTTAATACCTGTCTCCCATTTGAACGCCTCAGACAAGCTGCAACTTATGAGCTTAGTTACGAAGAGAAAGAAGTTCTGGTGCTGGCAGAAGCCTAAGTATCATTTCTTGACAGTCACCCTGAGTGATGTGCTTACTGAAGACAAACCGATCAAACCAGGTAAAGCCATACATGGGCATCAGTACTACTGCAGATAAAAAGAATGCAAAGCCTGATCTTTTTTGTTGGTATTCTCAATCGTGTTACTAGGGGCTCCTTTCAGAGGAATGCTCTGAACTATTCTCCATCCATGGAAATGAGATGACTGAATCTTTTATCGCTTGATTAGTCATTTAACTAAACCCAATAATAATAACTGTTAAGAAAAATAGGTAATGTTTTGCCTAGATAGACTACTGAAATTATGTGCCAAAGGTTGTAAAGCTGTGCAGTTCTACTGTTTAACAACAGTGCTATCTGTAGGCACAGGAACTAGAATACTGCTGGGGAATTCTAGTCTGTCATGATAGTGTGAAATTATACTGTGCTCCTGATCAAAAAGCACTGGATAAACAGCGTCTTGGTGGTGACAGTAGCCCAGGGAATGTTTGTACAGGCAAGGCCAAGGAAGTTTTATCTGTACTTCCTTTCTTCTTGTACATACTCTTAAAAGCGGTTGACCCTTGTACTTCATTCTTCATCCAGCTGCAGTGGTCCTAACCAGGTTTTAGGATTAACAATCTGGAATCCCATACTTCTAGGTGTGGCACAATTCCACACAAGAAAATAGGTAAGTCCCTAAATTGAGATGTTAATTGTAGCTGGCTTGGAAGATTAGCTGGTGCTATCAGTTATAGGTGCCTAAGATTCAGAGTTGTTTTAAGCCAGTTGGATGCTTCTGTTGGTTTTCAGTGAGCTTTGGACAGCCCTGTAATGACATATATCAAGATAATGGTAAGATACTAACCCTGCTATACAAGCAGGTCTGCTTTGCAGTTTTTCTGTGTAGCTGAAGTAAGTTTCAGTCATTCCTTATGATTTTTCTATAGTGTCTGAAGTTAGCATTTCAATCACCTTATGTTTTCCTAAAATGTCAAAATATAAAAAGTAGCAGAGTGAAGATGAGGAAAATGTAGAGGAAGCAGGAGTTGCAGAGCTGTAAATTTCATTATTTACCTGCTCAGTAAAGTTTGCCTTCACTAACTTGTCATATTTTCTGTAAGTTGCTGTTTTTCCAATCAATTCGGGACTATTTCAGTATTTCTCTTCACAAGCAGAAATCACTTTTATTGCTTTCCTAGTAATCGTGGAGTCTGACTTTGCAAAATATATGGGGAAGTTTGAAGATTCTGTTCAAGGAAGCATTGAAACTTCATTTGGAAAGATCAGCCTGGGAGGTGGAGGAAGGGGCTATGTGGAAAACCAGTCCTCATTTGGAAACCTAAGGAAGCAGGAGATTGACTTGCAGCAGCTTATGAAAGACGTCAAGGATAGGTATGTTTTTAATATAGGTGCTGTAATGACTGGGAAGTATTACTGAGCTGAAAAAGCTTGGGCTAGCTGTGATCACCAAACAATTGATTCTGCAGTGTTGCCATAGCTTGAGAATTATTTTTATTGTAACCTCTCATTTTTAGGTGATAAATCATACATACAGAAATGAACGTTTCCAGATTTGGAAAGCTTCGTGGTCAGACCTTTCCCTTTCTTTTTAAAAACATCTCTCTGCAATTGCGTATTTGCATGAATTGCCTTGTGGAACAAAAGCCAAATCCTCACTTTGTTGGGGGACTGTACTGAGGTAACAATCTAGGAAAAAAATGGATTGTTTTTTCTATGTTAGTGGTGCAAATGCTATGGAAACTGAATTCAGTACTACTTATGTTGTTGTAGCAGGTTTTATAATTGTGTATGTGTGTGTGAGCCACGGTGCTAGAAAATTGGATTATTTGAAGTTGAGGGAATAGCAAAGGTGAGCCAGCATGGTCCACACATGTTCTACTAGTTGAACAAAATGTAGTTTATAGATCTACATAAGAATTAGAATGAAGAACCAGCCACTGTAGGAGAATATCAAGTTCAAGACCATCTACACAACCTGAAGGTGCACAAGTTCATCATGCAGAAGACCTGATGAGGTGTGTCTGTGGGTCCTGGTGAATGTAGTTGCTAAGCCATTATCTGTAATATCTGAGAAGTCTGGTGAAGCTCCTACTGACTGGCAATGGTTTTGAACTGAAAGAGAGATTTAGATTAGAAGTTAAGAAGAAATTCTTTGCTGTGAGGGTGGTGAGGCTGTGCCACAGGGTGCCCAGAGAAGCTGTGGCTGCCCCATCCCTGGCAGTGTTCAAGG
Source organism: Pezoporus occidentalis (assembly GCF_034315485.1). Lineage (NCBI taxonomy): Eukaryota > Metazoa > Chordata > Aves > Psittaciformes > Psittacidae > Pezoporus > Pezoporus occidentalis. The sequence continues at coordinate 689,225 of NW_026914319.1, read as the reverse complement.
CCAGGTTGGACAGGACTTCGAGCAACCCGATTAGTGGAAGGTGTCGCTGCCCATGGCAGGGGGCTGGAGCTGGATGAGTTTCGAGGTCTCTTCCAACCCAAACCTTCTATGATTCTGTGATCTATTGCTCATTGTTATACAGTAGTACAGCTACAGTAGTAGCTGAGGGGAACTATAATCTTAAATTTACAAGATATGCAACGCTTTCTGTCTGACTCTGAAATCGTATTTATTTAATCCTGCAATAAGACAGTCATGGACCAAAGCCTACTTGGCAATCAGATGACAAGTCAGGGATCTACTCTGTATTGCAGGTCTTGGCTTGTGGGAGATGAGAGTGGTTTGTTTGTTACAGCATTGTACCTTACATCTGTAGCAGGTGCTGTAATGCATTTTAATAGCCTTTGCTGATGCTTTGAAGATAAAGTTGATAGGTTTTTGTTATCAGTGCAGAAGTTGTTAGGAGCATTGTGAATTTGCTTTAGATACACTGATGTTCTAGAAATAATCCATTTTCACAGGAACAAGTGGCTGCTGTTCTTTGTATTGTGAGCATTCACAAGTCAACAGACTTATTCTAATAAGGCACCCTGCTATCTCTGCACTAACTGCTTTATTAAAAGCAGAAAATATTGGGCTGAATGTGCATACCAGGTGTGTAAAATTAGTATGTATCTAGTACCAGAAGAATAGTGTCAGGATTTAGGTAGAGTCCTATAAAAGAACAAATCAGAATAACTTTGATTTAAATCAGTAAGCTTTTATTTAGCTTCCTGCACTGAGTTACCTTTCTGTTCAAACAAATAATCCTCCCATAGCAAATCAGATTTACTTCATCACATTTTGGGGTTATAATCCTGCATTTATCTACATACTTAGAAATAGAGTGTCTTTTTGCATATGTGTAAAATCAATAGCCCTGCACCGATCTGAATGTAACCGTAGATGAGGTTAATCTATGTGCCTCCTAGCTACAAGGAGCTAGTTCTTAGTTCATAGAAAAGATGCTCATAGCTTATTAAAGCTTATTATGCAAAGTGTATAATTGATACCCAGTCAGTTTGGCTTCTGCCAGGTCACTGGAAATGATGAGGCTAGCAGAATGTAAATTTCTTTTCTTCAGCATAATGCCGGAGCTCACTGGAAATTGTGTTAATGCCTTGCAAATGAAATCCCAGATACTCATTCATAAATATTCTGTGATTTATGGTGGATTCTGTCCAAACTTCTGGTTTTTGTATTGTTCATGGAGCATTGTGTGGAATACAGGAATTCAGCATTCTGGAGTGCTGGTGCCTACAAATTAGTGATTTTTGGATGCAAGGCATCCAAAGATAGATGTTTGCCCATCAGTACTTGTGAGAGGAGAGTCAAGTAGGTATTTTTGTTGTCATCGATTGACAAACATTCCTTATGCTTGTTTGATCAGTTACTGTTCTGTTGATTATTCCTACACATGTAGCGTAATTAAGTTGCATTTCAAATGTTGTTCTTGTATTAGGCTGTTTGAATGGAAGTTGCAGATAAATAGCAGAAAATTCTAAACCAATGCAGCTGTGCCTTCTAAACTAAGTCATGTGAGTGTTCAAGGTAGCAAGCTGGAAGTCCTCAGTGGCAGCAAATCTTGCTCCTGTCACTTCTTAGGTGAACCTTCTGAAGGAGAGTCCTACTGATCTTTTAATTAGATTCCAATGCCGCATTGTCTCCTGTTCTGAAAAGGAATAACAGCTGAAGGGTGCAGGATGAAATCCTGCCTGGTTTGCAGAAGCAATGACATTGTAAATGCAGAACACACTTGTTAAAATAATACACAATTTTAAAAATCAAGTTAAATGGTGCTTCTAGCTATATAAACTCAGCATATTTTATTTTACATTATTTTCCATACTACAGTGTGGTTGCTAAATTACAGAGTACTGTAATGTACTGATTTCAGGTCAGAGTTGTGTGCCTTTAACTTGGTGAGATTGCTCTCGATTTAAGAGTATATTCCATCTTCTTTTTTAAGGCTTTCATCATTCCCTGCCATAAAATTCTCATAGAGAAGCTGGTAAAGTACAGGCTGGATGAGAAGACAGGCGGATTGAAAACTGGCTGAATGGCTGGGCCCAGAGCATGTCGAGCAGTACTACAGTCTAAGCGGAGGCCAGTGACTAATGGTGTACTCCAGGAGACAATACTGGGTCCAGTCCTGTCTTCATTAGTCATCTGGGTAATGGGATTGATGAGTGTACCCTCAGCAAGTTTGCTGGTGGCAAAAAACTGGGAGTCCTTTGTGGACAGTCCAGTCAGAAATTCCGCATCTGAAAGACCCTCAGTCTCTGCTGAAGAGTTTAGAGCAGGCTCCTGCTCTCTCTTCTGACTGTGAGAACCTGCTCTGTTGCCAGATGTTGTCTGTTTTCTCTTGCCTTCCATGGTGTTTCTGCCTTTCTTCCTACATTTCTTCTTCCAGCCTGCAGCAAATTGCATTTGTGCCTATTTTCCACTGCTTTCCTCATGGTAGAACTAAAAAGTTGAATAAAGGTGAAGAAAGCCTTTGCATTAGAGGAGAGTGGAAGTGTTCAGTCCAATAACATGTGGAGAGACTGTGGTCAAAACTCAAAGAAATTCTTTTCTGTTCATGTTTGACCTGCAGAGCTTCCCGTACAGTAAATCACTGACATCAGGAAGGTTATTTAAGCAGAACAAACAGTAAAAAAAAATAATCTTTTAAATGGTCTATATTTACACAAGCTCATATGCTGTGTGTTGATAATGGGACTTAGCAAGCAAACATCTCATTGTATTTTATATAGTAACTTTTTATGTAGTAACTTTTGAGTACTTCAGCGCAACTCCTCAAGGTGGGAAGGAGTATGGTGATGTAGTACAGGTCATGCAAGATCTGTGAGGGCTTCTGTACAATAAATGGTGAAAGAGATGATGAGAGTGATGATTGTAGAACAGATATAAAAGCTCTGAAAGGTGACCTGTGAAATAAAAAATATGCCATGCAGTTTGTGTGCCTGCATGCATGTATTCTCAGGGATTTAACTGAGCCACCTCTTGTTATTCAGATATGTTCTTGATATTCAGGGTGTAATGCTGGCAAATGAGTTCAGCTCTTGCAGCAATGCACTCAGAAATGCAGTGGCTGTTACCCTGCAATACTTTAAGCCCTGCTCAGATTGTCAAACTTTAACCCTGTTGCATCTTGCTCTTGATGACTATTTTCAGTGATAATTTAGGTAAGCTGGGTATTTGTTTACCTCATGTTGTCTCTTCTTTGAGTTGCTGAGAAGAGCAGAATGTTTTACCTTCCACAGGCTGTGCTGCAGTATAACTTATGATGTGCCCAAACACAATCCTGGAGTCCAAGGGGTTTTATGATAGAAAGTTCAGTGCCAGAAGGCTAGAGGAGAGTGTTTAAGTGTGCTGTCCTAAAATAAAAGGTATCTGTAGCTGTGCTAGGGGTATGTGTTTTAAAGCTCTGAATCTGGTACTCACTAAACCTAGTGGGAAGAGGAGAGCATTTCTGTTGGCTTTACAGTTAAATATATCCCACTGAAGTAATTTGAATCTTGATGCTGAGGCAGTGGCTGTGTCTCTGACACACAGTGCAGCTGGGTAGAGGACTCCAAAGTTACCTGTGATACATAGTGCCTGTGGGAGTGCTACATCAGGGACAGAAGCAGGTAGCTCTGTCCCCTTGTTTTAGTGTCTCTGAGTAGCCTCCAGTGCTGTGGCAGCTTATGCAGCATTGCCTCAGAAATCTCTGCAGCAGGCCTGTTTACCTGTCTGTGTCTTCTGACTCCTTCACTCTGCCACTCTGCTGTTAGTTCTGCATCTGAATCTCAAAGTCAGGGGCATGAGGGGGTTTGAGCCAGTCCTACCAAGGACATAATAATCTTAGAATGAGCTAGGTAGGAAAAGACCTTTGGGATCGTCAAGTCCAACCATTACCTCAGGACTGGCAAGTCCACCACTGAATCATATCACTGAGGGTTTTATCTACACAGTTTTTGAACACTCCCAGGGATAGTGATCTCACCACCTCCCTGGGCAGCCTGTTCCAATACCTGACTACCCTTTCACTGGAGACATTTTCCCTAATATCCAGTCTGAACCTCCCCTGGCGCAGCTTGAGGCCATTTCCTGTTGTCCTACCATTTGTTACGTGGGAGAAGAGACCAGCCACCTTCTCTCTCCCCTCTCCTTTCATGTAGTTGTAGAGAGCAATAAGGTCCCCCCTGAGCCTTCTCTTTTCCAGACTAAACACCTCACTTCCCTGATGTAAGAAAAAGTCTCTTGAATTATTTTGGTACTTCATTTTGATAGATTGAAATCATATTCTATGCGCTTCTTATATTAATGCTCCATCAAACCCAGCAAATCTCAATTTAATCTGCATTTTTCAACTTTTGATTATTTTGTTTCTTTTGCTGAAACTGTCAGGAATATCTGGTGAGTTTGTCTTCCTTTAAAGCAGGCAAAAAATACATGAAAACAAATGACAAATTGCTTTTGTGCTTCTTCATTGCATTTCTTATCCTGTGATTTCTTAGGTCAAATGTTAAAATTGCAAGTTCTTACTGCATTAGTTTGTATTTTCAAGATGCTTAGCACACCTCTTCAGAATCATAAGTAATTACTGTGAAGTGTATGATAGGCTTGATGGTCTGTTATGGTGATAACTAATAGCTCTGCATTGGCAGACACTTTTAAGAGCAACGGTGTTTGTGATTGCTTGACATTTCTTACTTTTTGCTTAATCCAAAGATGCATTGCCTTCCAAGCATAAAGCATGGCTCAGCACCAAAAGAGAAAGCATCATATTAATAAGCTCAGGAATGTCTGGGGGGGGGGGAGGTTCTGGTGGCTGTTGCATCGCTTCAGAGGTATTTTCTTTCCCTTGGTTAAACAATCAACTTTAACGTTTCCAGACAGTTCATTCCAACTGATTGAACTTTCATATAAGCATTAAGTCTCCAAAGATCAAAAATTGCCTCAGGATATTTTTAATTTAATAAAGACCCAAGCTGACTTCAGGCTTATGCAGACTGCATAAATCCAAACCTCTAGAATCTAATAAATCTAAAACTTTTTAATTAAATATGAAGGTATCTCTATTTTAGAGCAGTTGATGTCATTTAGAGCAGTTGATGTCATTTACCTGGACTTGTGCAAAGCGTTCGACACTGTCCCACACAACATCCTTGTCTCTAAACTGGAGAGACATCAATTTGATGGATGGACCACTCAGTGGATAAAGAACTGGCTGGATGGCCACACACAGAGTTCTGGTCAATGGCTCAATGTCTGGCTGGAGACCAGTAATGGGTGGTGTCCCTCAGGGATCGGTGTTGGGACCGGTCTTGTTCAACATCTTTGTCAGTGACATGGACAGTGGGATTGAGTGCGCCCTCAGCAAGTTTGCCGATGACACCAAGCTGTGTGGTTCTGGAATGCCATCCAGAGGGACCTTGACACGCTTGTAAGGTGGGCTGATGCCAACCTCATGAAGTTTAACCATGCCAAGTGCAAGGTCCTACACCTGGGTCAGAGCAATCCCAGGCACAGCTACAGGCTGGGCAGAGAAAAATTCAGAGCAGCCCTGCAGGGAAGGACTTGGGGGTGTTGGTTGATGAGAAAATGAACATGGGCCGGCTTCAGTGTGCGCTCGCAGCCCAGAAAGCCAACCGTATCCTGGGCTGCATCAAAAGGAGCGTGACCAGCAGGTCGAAGGAGGTGATCCTGCCCCTCTACTCTGCTCTTGTGAGACCTCACTTGGAGTATTGTGTGCAGTTCTGGTGTCCTCAACATAAAAAGGACATGGAACTGTTGGAACAAGTCCAGAGGAGGGCCACGAGGATGATCAGGGGACTGGAGCACCTCCCGTATGAAGACAGGCTGAGGAAGTTGGGGCTGTTCAGCCTGGAGAAGAGAAGGCTGCGTGGAGACCTCATAGCAGCCTTCCAGTATCTGAAGGGGGCTATAGGGGTGCTGGGGAGGGACTCTTCATTAGGGACTGTAGTGACAGGACAAGGGGTAACGGGTTAAAACTTAAACAGGGGAAGTTTAGGCTGGATGTAAGAAGGAAATTCTTTCCTGTTATGGTGGTGAGGCACTGGAATGGGTTGCCCAGGGAGGTTGTGAATGCTCCATCCCTGGCAGTGTTCAAGGCCAGGTTGGACGAGGCCTTGGGTGATATGATTTAGTGTGAGGTGTCCCTGCCCATGGCAGGGGGGTTGGAACTAGATGATCTTAAGGTCCTTTCCAACCCTAATTATTCTCTGATTCTGTGATTTAAACATGGCCGAGTCAGACATGGCTTCATCACTTTTTTGGTTAATTGCCATTTAGTTCCATGAATAAATGCCATTTACAGTAATAGGGAGGTGAAAAGGCTGAATAACTTGAGCCAGGGGTAGCAATCTTTCAATCTTTCAACTGTCTTGCTCAAATTACCTGTTTGTAGAAAATCTGACATCTCATCTGAGGACCTCCACTGGGTATTTTGTAGAAGTATACTGTAAGTGACACATTTTAGTCAATTAGATACAGTTAAGAAGTTGCTTTGACTGTTACCAGAGAGCCTGTTAACACCCAGAAGCCAAGGTAGTGAATTTTGTCATTTTTGCTTAGAAAATAATCCTTTCTCGTTGTTTCTGGGAGTTCACTTTCTCAAATGGAGCAGAAGAACCTTACTTAGGAAGATCCCCTGCAGCATCTAAATGCACATGGAATTATGATGTGTGGTAGGGTTGACATGTTAAGTTGGAGGCAAGAGCTAGAAAGTTGAGGTCCCTCCAAGAGTTAATTTTTCTTTTGACTGTGACAGTCCCAGTCATTAACTGCAAATTGTGATGTTACACTGGGGAATAACACAGAAGTTTATAGCAGGTGGGTTTGGGGTTTGTTTTTCCAGTCATCTTTTCCAGTTCCAAAATCCATGAAATCTCTTCTGGTTTCTCGTCCAGCCCTCTGAAGTACTTGGTCAGTGGTGATCCCACTCAGCCAGCTCAGGGTCTAAGTGAACATTGAAACAGATCCATGGCAAGGTGTGAACGTTGGCACTGAGGTAATTAGTCTCTTAGTGTGCTGTTCATCCCTCAAGGGGGAATTATGGCGACTTGGAATTTGGTGGTAGCATGTCAGGACACTCCTTTGCCTGCGCAAGGGCCTTTAGATGCCAAACCAGCAGTTCCTAGTGGTGGGCACCCCAAGCTGTCCTAGTCCAGGTGAGTCTGGACATCAGCTCTTGGACGTGAAGGAGCCTATGTCACCTCCCCTGCTGAGGAGCACTTGATGGCGCGCCTGTGACAGGTAGAAGGATGTACAAAGACAGGGGTGATGGGACTGACTGGTGACAAGGACATAAATGAGACTGAGTTTGGCCACATGGCTGGGAAGTGGTAATAATAAACTGTGAGAAGGAGGGGCGATGAAGGCTGGGAGCCATGAACAGCTGGTGTCATCTGAGGATAAAAGAAGAGAAATTACACGAGGTGGGGCTGGTGAGCTGGCTGTGACACAAAGCTGAGATGAATGAGGGGTGAGGAATGGGACTCAGCCTGGTCAGGTAAGAGAGAGAAAACCGAGAACTATTGTAAGGGAAAATAGGGCTTGATTACAGAATCTAATTGGACTGGGAGATTGCTTGCTCTTTATCTCCCAACTTCAAGTAGCTTGACTGCAACTTCACTCTTTCTAAGCAGAGCTTTGTGGTGTGTGGGTAATACTATTATATTGTATGCTTATGTATTACACTATTGTAAGTATTTTCATTATGTGTGTGCATGCATAATGTATCCAGTAGGCTGCAGGGAGTTCATAATACAGACCGTGGGCACAGGTCTTTTGTTTGTGTTCCCCAGTAGCCTTTTTTGGTAGAAATAATTCTTTGGAGTAAAGACTGCAGGGTGGGAGCCATTGACTTACTGATGCTGTTTGTGCTAACGTGAGACTGAAGGGAATGGTTAGCCAGCATACCCTGCCATGACATTGTTAATGTCAGTGTGAGTTCACTATACCAGAGGATTCAGTCCAGTGTTTATGAGCCTGGCCGGTTGTTTTCGTAGTACACTGGAAGCTTAAACTTACCAGACTTACTGTAGTTCTCCCTTTCTTTTTTTGCTTAAAAAGTAGCGAGGCAGCTGCCATTTTTGCTCAGAGTGAGGAATCAAGAATTCAGTACATGTGTTAGGACTTCCTGTGGAATACAGATATCTACCGCTACCGAATAACAAAAGAGGACATAACTGATTTTGAGGAGGCTGCTCATACAGCAACCATTGTTATTTTTACAATAAAAGCTTCTTCAAGCAATTAAGCAAATGTTTTGTTCTCAGTTCAGTATTTATGTTGTTAATGGCATCTTTTCATTTTCAGAACAATAAATCTAAACAGTAGTTTACTGCAACAAGTAATGGAAAGGAAACGTGAAGTGCTGTGCATCTTGAGAGAAAAGATAATAACAACTCAGAAGTGTACAATAACTGAACACATCCAGACAGAAGAAAAAATCAGTGGCGTGGTAGGATGCAGCACAAAAATAGTAAAGGTAAAATTCTGCCAGGAACAGAACATTTGCTGGTTATCTGAGATGAAATTATGCTTTCTCCAAATAGACTCCAGAGTATTTTTCATGCTTCCATAATATCTTGAACTCAGTGCACTGCTTATTTGTGATACTTCAGAAAAGTAACGTTTTCCCATTGCAGTGGCAAAAGATGAGCCTGGAATGTGGTTTCCATCAATACCGTCAAATTGTGATTCAGTTTCTATGTAGATTCCTGCCTAGAGCAGTACATGAACCAAACATTAACAGTTCAGTGAAAGCTGAAGAGTAAAAAGCAGTGCTGAAGCAAATTTATTTGCTAACCCAAGTAATCATTCATCAAAAATGTTTGCTGTGTCTACTGAGTTTTAATATTTATAGAGAAGCTGTTCATTTTTGATATGGAAACAGAGATTAACTGGATTATAAGGGTATCTGAAAAATTGCCTATGAATTGAAAAGGAATTACCAAAATCAAAACATATGCTCATTCGTAGTAAGTTTAAGTTGCAGATTAATCACTTCTGTATACAGGGTGTCTCTAGTAGTAGAGATCTGGGAGCTGCAGTTCAACAACCCTCTGTGCAAGTGCCATCTTCCTGGTACCAGCCTCCAGTGGGGCAAAAGGGGTGCCAGGATAAAAGAGGGCAGGGTGGGATACTGAAGTCCATTTTCTAGTGACAGTGTGGCAAAAACTGCACCTGGAACTCAACTTTGTAATCGGAGAGGGTAGCTAAGAGTTTGAGAGCTGCTCTTGGCATTGTGCTTCTTTCGCTGCTCATGTAGTTCCTTTCACAGATGTCAAATCTAACATGTGCTTTAGTTAGACATCATGGAGAGTGGCACACATTCTTTCTCTGTATTTTTTTTTCCCCTTTATTAATTCTGTGTTTAAGCTACATAATAACTGAGCAAGATAAACAGCGAATAAATTTGTCCTCTAGGTTTCAGTGAGTGAAAGTGGAAGTATGATGAAAGATTCTAGTGTGATCCTTGAAATTCCTCCTGCAACCACTATTGCCTACGGTGTAATTGAACTGTTTATAAAGCACAGTGGCCAGTTTGGTAAGTATAAAGCTCATTTTCTAGGTACACAGTTCAACAGAGCTGTCTGTTGGGCAATGATTTCTACATTTCCCCGTGCCTGAAGGTGATGATGTTGTGCGGCCTCCATTGCCTTGACAGATATTTGTGCTGTGAAATGCTGCTTTCTAAGTTAGCAATGCCTTTTCACCTGTTTGAATAAATCATAAACTTGGAATAACTTAGGTTTCAGGGGACCACAGGAGGTCACCATCTAGCTCAAGCCCCAGCTCAAGGCGGAGCCAACTTCTGAAGTGTGATCTAAGTTCAGAGTTAGATCAGATCTCGTATCCTTGTCTATTCAAGTTTTGATTATCTCTAGAGACAGAGATTCCACCACCCCTCTGGGCAGCCTGTTCTCATGTTTGACACCATCATAGCAAACTTTTTCCCCCCCTTAATACTGATGAGACTTTCTCTTGCTTTAATTTGTGTCTGTTGCCTTTTGTCCTATCATCATGCAGCAGTCTGTCTCTGTCCTCTTTTCATGCTTCCATCGGGTAGTAGTAGATAGCAGTAAGGTTCTCCCTTAGCAGTATTTTCTCCAGGCTGGACAAATCCTGTCTGTCAGCCTCTTTTCACACATGATGGTCTCCAGCACCTTGGTAGCTGTTTGCTGCATTGCTCCAGTATGTTAATGTCTTGTACTGGGGAGTCAAAAACTGAATGCTACACTCTGAATGCAGTCTCCCAAATTGAAACATCACTGTCATCGATCTTCTGGCTATGCTCTTGCCAGCACAGCCCACTATGCAGCAAACTTCAATAGCTACAAGGGCACACTGCTCAACCTCTTGAATTTGCTGTCCATGTCTTCTTCTGCAGTTCTGCTTCTAGCTATCTGGCCCTCAGCCCATGCTGTTGCCTTCCCCTGTTGGCAGGGAGAGTGAACTGAATATAAATCAATGGTCAGCCAGGAATGTTGAGACGACAGTCATGCTAAGAAAAGAATTATTCATAAACTGTAGGACTGGAATTTAATCTTTTCTATTTTACACTTTCATATATATTCATATATATTCTCAGAATGGCTACAGAAATGTCCTTATCGTGATTTCTGATCACACTTCACTTATTTCAGTAAGTAATGGAATTTACTTACTTACTTACTTATTTCAGTAAGTAATTCTCAGGTGTCAAGTCAAAACAATGTTAAAGTTGGCTTTAGGGGGAGTAGTAACTCTGCTTTGTAGCATCGCTTGGGGTTTTCTTTCTTGTCTGTCCTCAGTTAAACTCCCTGACCTCAAGAAGGTTTCAGGGGATGTTATGCAAGAAGGAAGGAAATCAGATGGACTGTGTAAAGCTGGAAGTTGAAAAGGACTGCTGTGGAGAGAAACAAGAGATATGTTGAAGAAATACTTGAATTGCAGTTGAAATTTCAATCCAGGATGCACTTTATTTGCGTAAGGAATGTAGAAGGTACTCTCCATCATTCTCCTTCAACTGACTTCTGATATTAAGGAGTCTGTGGGTTCCAGAATATAAGTAAATACCATGTAACCTGTAAAAAAATTCTCTGAAATGTGGAATTGCTCAAACATAGACTGAGCACAGAGACAGAGCAGAGGGCATTGACTTCATGGTCATAGTAAGAGTGTAATTCAGAGTAATCAGGTGCAATTAAGGCTATCTGACTACACAGGTGTGTAGCTGATAACCTGTTTATGTCATTCCTAGGTAGAAATCTAGAATCCTTCTTTTTCCTTTTTCATGTTTAATGTATGTCTTTTAAGCTTCAAAACCAGCCCAGCATTGTTTTATGTCAAGCAACCTATGGCTTTTAAAGATTAAAAAAGATTTAATGTGCTGTCTTCTCTTGCCTGGGCATCATTGAGAACTTGGAGGAACTAACAATGAAATTAGGGATTTTAAGTACGGTGGGGCTAAACTTTCAACTTCTTAATGTCTGAGCAGTGATCAGCATCTGTTTATGGACATAAAAATAGCCTTTGAAGTTGAATCCAGAGACTAATGTAGTCCTTTCACATGAGACTGAAAGTGACAAGTTGCACGTTGTAGCATAACGTGATTCTCTTCTCAGATAATTACAGAATAAGGTGTATTAAGGTGTTTTTTTTGCTTCCTTTCCTTTGCCACTGACAGCATGTGGGTTATCCTGTAAGAAAAAGTGGTATATAAAAATTTAAGGCTAATGTGAGTGGACATTTTTATAAAGACATGAAAAAGAAATAAAAAGAGGTCTAATCCTTTTCTGACCCCTTTATGGTAATTTTTTCCTGTAATCATTCTGTTTGATTTCTACAGCTAATTTTCCACTACATGTAAAAGTCGTTCCTGTTACAGGCTTTGCAGTTTTGTGTCTCTAAAGTCTTCCTAGAAGTCCTTTTTTTCTTGCTTTACAAAACAGAAGGTACAGCGGTACCCCCTGATTTGCTTTGTTCTGTTCATTGCTATAAATGCGACTTGCTTCCTCTTAAATGACTACAAATTAAACAGTCCTAATCTTTTCAGCTTCTCCAAGCAAAGGAGTCTCTTTGCCTTTGATTGTTTTCGTTGATCATCTCTGGTTTTCATCCATTTTTGTTAATGTTTCTGAATAACTAACAAGATCTAACTGTGCTGCTGGAGGTTGGTCATCAAGGGGTATAATAGAATTCAAGAGAGAAGACATCACAGTAGTGTGTATATTTTTTTTTTCTGCTTATTTTCCTTTCTCTTTTTTTCTAAGAGTATGACAAAATTAATGAGCTAGAAAATTAATTAACAGCCCTACTAGTACAAAACATTCACATTTTCTTCTGAATTGAGTCCTATCTGAGATTTAACAGGGTCTGTATCTTCTAAAACTTTTCATGATTCTGTGTATTGATTTCCCTTACTAGCATCAATCTGCCTTAGGAGGGCAGGTAGTTTATTAGCACTATCTCCCCCCTTCAGGGGTCGTGTGAAAGCCTTGTTATTATCAATGGAAGTAACATGAGTTTGTTCACCATACAGTGCCTTAGCTGCTGTCTGGGGTCTCATTGCTTTGGGAAGTTGTTTAAGTTGTGTTAATTGCTTTCTGCTCCTCTAGCTCACTCTTCTCTGTGAATGGTTATGCAGTCTAAAGGCCTCTGTCATCTTTCTTTCTCTGTGGTAGAGATTTCTTTGTGTACTCTCCCTTTGAAAAGCTTTTTGCTGATGGAGTGCTCTCCGTGCTTTCTTTTCTGCTTTGAATGTCCTTAATTTGGTGAGACAGACTCTTGCAACTGCAGGAAGGTTATATTTAGGTTTTGTGCCTGCTACCTGTGAGCACTGTGTTTGATCAGTTACTTTTTTCCCTCACCAGCGCTGTCGGGTGTTACTCTAAAATTGTTTCTCTTGTTAACCTCTCTGCAATTTCCTCAGACCTGCTACAGAGGAACAGGGGAACAGTTACAGGTCTTGCATTTGAGATGATAAAAAGTGATCAAAATATGCGTAGGGCTTTGGTTGTATTCTGCATCTTTGGGGCACAATGTTGAACACATGAGGACAGAACTCAATATTCCAGATTTCTCAGCATAACTTTCACAAAGGCTTCCTGTGTACCTGAGTTGTCCCTTGGCCTCATCAGGTTGGCATTGGGGTGGAAGGAAATGGGGAGTCCTGTTTGGGTCAGGTAGGCCAGGATGTCATGAAGACAAGGCAGGAAGGGTAATCCAGCCAGGTGAAGCTCCTGCAAAGCAACAGTTTATTTCAGAGTGAACGTGCCTGGGGGAAGTCTTTTAAAATCTCCATAAAGCCCCCTATTTTCCACTCATCTGGAGAATTTGAGGGTGGACCTGTAGCTTGGCTGAGAAAGGGGAATCTGTAAGCCTCATGACCAGAAGCAGCTCTGTGAGGGACTCTCAGAGTTCATATAAAACTCAGAAAGTGCTTTCACATCTCCATCATGAGTGGCCCCTTTGGCCAGCATTACAGCACATCTCTTACTTGGCAGAAACATGAATACCTGAATCTCTTGTATGCAACATTCAGGTTTACAGTTTTCATGTTACTTGCTGTCTGCAGTACCTTAATTCCCATGAGCTGGAGTCACATTTTGGAGCTGCATCACAGGATCTGTCTGTGCACACTATACCAAACATCGGGCCTGCAGTAATGCTCAGTAATTCACGTTCATAGCAGCCACTGGCATTTTTTCCATCTAGAAGAGATGAGCCATGGAGAAATCATGTACAGGAACACTAGATAATGCAAGCTAGCACCTCACTCGGGAATTACTTATGCATTTTATTAATTTTATTGTTTCAATTGAATTTCTAATTACAGAATTCTGTCTGCTGGATGAACAGCGAGGAGGTTTTGAAAAAGAAAGCACAGAAGGGTCAACTTGTCCCCATTCAGCGCTATTCAGAGATGCTTTGTTTCTCTATCAGCCAGATGCTGTTGATAATGAGATGTACTCTGGGGCAAAAAACCTCATTCCCAGTGATGCTTCTTTAAGTGTCTTGAAACAAGGTATTACCAGAAATGCTTTACGTTATTATATCACAGTGAGTTAAGCGACATGATAGGAGGAAATAATGTGGTACAATAGTGGGTAAGAAATTGTGTTAGTTCGTTTTAATAGCCCTTATCGAGAACTCTTAAGGGAATACACTGAAAGAATGGAAGAATTTACTGCTGCAGTAGGTATATGCAGTGGACTGTTCCCTAGGAACATCCTGAATCCCTTTGTCATAAATATGATCTTACCAAATCAGGTGTTAATGGCAGTTCTCGTACATTCCAGATGAACTCTGTAAGATCAGTGATGATTTATGATTTCATTCAGAAAGGGCCACTGAAAATACTCCATCATTTGGAAAATGCTCTCAGTTAAAGGTTATTTTAAGTCTCAAAAATCACAAAGGCATCTCCCCCCTTCACTTAGCCTCATTGTTTTCTGAGATGCTTTATAGAGATCTTTGGTATGAACTACAGCTGATGAAATGAAAATGTGATTTAAATGGCAATTGGCAAACTGGTATAATGGGACAGGCACAACTTGTTTATTGTAGGCATGGGGGAGGAAGGGGCAAGTTTGTCACCAGAGGACTGACAAAAGGGGAAACAAATCAAGGCCTCAGCACACTTTACTGTTCTTCAGTTCTTGGCAGAGCTCTTACAGCTGGTTTTAACGACAAACATCACTTTTGTTATCTCTGCATTTCACCCTTCGGCTGTTTAGTGGACCAGCTGTGACCAAAATAGGTATTTGTTGTCCTGAAATAAACTCTCTCATTCTCTCATGGAGAATGGAAAGGAATAACTGTGTCTGCATGTGTATATAAAAAACAATTATCTGTGAAAGAGTGCACTGTTTGGTTTGGTTTAGCTTTGACATATGCTTGCACCTTTCCTGCTTACAAGGCTTAGAGGTTTCTTTTCATTCATTAACCTGAGCTGTCTCCTGGAAAAAAACCCTAAAAATATTGTTTCTACTCAAGGTATTTAAAGTAGGTTTCCTCTTCTGTTCTTTGTATGTATGAGTGCATCAGGTCCAGCAAATATCTGCCTGAGGCTGGGTTGGTTTTTCTTATTCCAGTAAAGTAATTTTTGGATACAAAAGGCATCTTTAAAGAGTGCGTGTTTCTTGACCGGAGTGGCACGAAGGGAGGTTTCTTTGAAACAAGGTTAACAATGCCTGTGTGTCCATGTTTTTAGAATGCGGAAAAACACATCCCAGCCTTCCAGTGGGCATTATGCACTTGAAAACTTATTTTTTTCAGCAAAGCGGTAATTTGATGTCACAAAACATTTTGTTTCAGTGTCATAGTTGAGCTGTGGGGAAAGAAGTGAATTCTTTTGTGCTTCTGTTGTATCTATTGTCATGGATTCACTATTTCAATCAACAAGAGATTTTTGTCCTGATTTTTGTAATAATGACAGGGTCAGGAGTGAAGAGTTGTAATTCTTTGATGTACCTGATGAAATACAAGGACAGTAACAGCTGAGGATTGCAATAGGAACTTTTAGTTCTGTGGGTGAACTTGTACCTTTGACTTTTAAATTCATATTAACCCACAGATTTAAGAAGTGAAGAGCAGAGCTTTTCATTCTATTTATAGACTATATTCTATTTATAGACTTTACTGGACACGAACTTTCAAGTGAAAAACTTAATATATGGTTAGTTCAGTTAACATTAAGATACTGAATTCTAAAATCTTGATCCTTTGTAGCTGTTCCTCTTTCTTGATGCTTCCTTGGCTTGGTTGGGAAATAGAATTGGCTGTGTTCCAGCCTTGCCTTATAACTTGTGCTGATGGAAATCAGGATGTCAGGACGTGGTGATAAATGAGCTTATGAAACACACAGCAGAAATGCTAACTGTTTTCACTGGCACTTGTGCAGAAATACTTAGTTTTACTTTTTTACTTCTTTCTCGGGAAAGATCTGTCACGGCTGAAGGCTCAGTTCCAGCCCTTTGTGAAGCTGCCGGAAGACAAGCGAAGAGCTTTATATAAAACCCTTTGTGAGCTCTTGCTCTGTGAAGAAATGGTGACTGCCCTGGAGGACGTGGTAAGACAAAGAAGCTTCCACTTGTTCCCTAAAAGCAGTTTCCGAATAGAGCTGGCATTCTCCTTTGCTGGAACTTTTCCCTCTAGAAGTTTACTTACTCTTTTGCTTCCAGGTAGATGATATCTGCATGGGAGACAAGCCAGACCTGAAGGAGTTAATACCTGCACAACAACGAGACCTCCTGGACTTGTTAGAGCTCATAGGGTGCAGGTTGCAGAAGGAGCTGTTGTTGCAGAAGTGCCAGCCTCAGGATGAAGAACTCTTCTCAGCTGCTCACCTTCTCATCAGTGCTGTCTCTGGTATGTTGTGAATGAAGACAAGGGCCATTTTTTAATCATAGTTTCCTTTTAGAAGCTCCCTCTGTGTTAAAGCATTTATGGCTTCTTTCGAACAGCTGATGAGCGGAGTGGCTGTCATTTGTTCCCTTTGCTTTTTATGAGTTTGGTGTACCATGCTTAGCATTCTCGGCTGGCACTTAAATTCAGCCCTCAATCATTGACAGATTTTGCTTGTAAAATACACATTCCTCCAGGATTGCTTAACTCTGTTTTCCTCTGAGTGCAGGCACTTCCAGTTTGGCAGCTAATTCCTGTTCCTACAGCGTACGGAGCTGTTCCCACCTAAATGCTGAGAAACACAAATCAGGAGTTGTCTTCTGTGTCACAGCGTATATTGGTGAGGTGCAAACTGTATTTAGCAGAAGTGCATTTAACGTGAGACACTGCAATTAGAGGGTTGTTTTGCAGCTCCTGGAACAGGAGATTAAACACAAATGTCAAACAAATGCCATCCTCACAAGCTCATTGGCACCACAGTGTTAATTAAAAGCTACCTGCAAAGTCCAGGACAAACTTTCCTGGCTTTTTCTCCTCTCTCTCATATATAAAGAATTTCCTGACATTAAGATAACGAAGGGAAGTCCAGTGTGGTATTAGTTAGATGTGGTAGTGTGCAGCAAAATGTCAGTGTGCATCCATTTATGCACTGAACCCGGGTAGAAAAGCTTAACTCATTTGTGGAGACAGAAAAGAAATAGAAAACAGAAACCTGCTGATGTGGTAACGCTTGTCAGATGCTATTAACAGAAGGGGGCAGTTAATGAGCGTGTTGCATTATCACCTGGCTTTGGACATAATGTCTGATGCTGAAGTCCAGGCATTGTTAATGTGGCTGGATCAAGAACCAAAGCTAGTTTATGCCTGTTGCTTCTAGTAGGATTTACAGCCTCTGAGTTGAAGGGCACCGCAGGGATCATTTAGTCTGTCTCCCTGCCCCAGCACAGTCTCAGCTGTGTAATTCCTTCTCAGATGTGTTTTTGCTGAAGTCAGCATCTCATACAGGTTTTGAGAGCAGAGGTTCTTGTTTTATTCAAGGCCTAAATAATTCATCCAGCCTGCAGGCTCAGAGTGAAACACTGGGAGATGCTTATGGGTGAGACAAGAATGATGGGGAGGAAATCCCCTTTCCTACAAGCTGCCCTTTCTCAAGGGCAGAGATAGTCAGTGTGGGCTTGTACCTACCCATCCCCCATCCCATGTTATTCCGCAGTCTCGGAAGCTGGCAGGAAAGGGCTGGATCAGCTTCTTCCAAGCATCCAGCAGAGCAGTTATGACAACTGTCCTCAGCACTGAATCGCTTTGCTCTCCAGCATCCATTTCACAAGGTGCTGTATGTGCAGATGGGCCCCAAAAATACAACTCACCTGTCTTTGCTCAGCAGGAAAACTCCATCTCGGAGCTCAGTGTTAAGAAAACCCTTTCCAGCAGCCAGCCTGGTGCAGTGTTTGCTGGAGACAGTCCTCCTCTTGTATTGTTTCCTCCACAGAGCTGCCTGGTTGTACTCTTGTCCTGCTGCGTGCCTGCTGTGATCTTCAGGTGGTTCCAGCGTTGTGTTGTTTGGTGAGTAATCAAACTGTGACTCTGTAGCATGTGGGCCCCAGCAGCAGTAATGACTCTGTCCTCTGCCTTTATCATGTTTGTAGCCCAATAAAGAAGATGTTAAGCTCCAGTGCAGATTTCGGCTGTAAGCATTGCTTTGGCAAGGCCAGTCTGACAGTGGCAAGCGATGCAGGTTTTTTTACTGCAGATGGAATCCCAAACCTCTGAAACATTTCTGTATTTGGGAGATTTCATGGGCTGTGAGCAAAAGAAAATTGTAACTTAAGCTCAACTTTTAATATACTAATAGTCTCACTAGCCTGCTTTAAAGTCTTGGTGACAGTAATCACCTGCCCTTGGAAATCAGTTTTCCTTCCGTAGCACCAGTGCTTGGGCCATGGCAAATTCTGACGTTCCTAAATTCTGAGGCCATTCATTGCAACTGCTGAAAGAACAGCACAGGGGTTTTCTTTAGGCTTTTTAAGCTCACTAACAAAAATAATAGTAAACACCAGTAAACACACAAGTGCAGGAGTGCTGCTGTTTGCTCAGAGCGAGAGCTCAGTGTGATCTTCAATGATGGTGGGGGGGGGGGGAAATGTTTGCGTCTTTAAGGAAATCAAGGCCAGGTTGGACAGGGCTTGGGGCAACCTGGTCCAGTGGAAGGTGTCCCTGCCCATGGCAGGCGTTTGGAACTGCATGAGCTTTAAGGTCCCTTCCAGACCATTCTGTGATTTCTGGGACTTGCAGTGAGGTTGAACTGTAGAAATGGCACTGTAGAAGAGATGTTTCTCCTTAAAGGGTGCCATAGAGCTTTGGCTCCGGATGAGTACATTGTACTTGTCAAGGCTAACACTAAAGGGAATCTTGCCCTTTTCCTGCTGCCTTGTAAGCTCTCCGGTGAGCTGTGTAATGGCAGGAGTGGCCCTGCTTGGAAAACGTTTTTGACATCTCTGTGTTTTGCTCTCTCTCATAAACACAGCCAAACATCGCTGCAGCTGATGGCACTGTGGTGCTGAGCAGTCCTTTGGTGGCGACTCTCACGGACGGAGGAAGATTTGATGTGGTGCAAAGGCTGTTTACTTCATCAAACATTCATCTGGAAATGACAGAGTCTTCTGTGAAAGCTGTAACTATGAAAGAACCTAGATTCTTCCCACTGGTTCTTTATGTTGCATTGTATGGATTTTCTGCTTTAGGTGGGAATATGTAGGAGTTTCGCTGCATTATTGCTCCAGCCTGTTCTTCTGTAGCTCTGCAGTGTAGTGTTGGTGTGTTTGAGCTAGGAGTAGAGCCACTGGGTTAAGTGCATAGGACAATCTGGGCAGGGGTTACGGTGGCCAGGCTGGGCTCTGCAGGCCCGGGGTGAGCACTCTGCACTGCCTCAGGCACGCTGCTGCTGCTCCGCAGCTTCACTGAGACCTGTGGCTGCAGTGGGAAATGCAGAAATAAGGGGTGGAGGGGGGGAGGATCAGAAAAGACAAGCCTGGAACAGGAACTGAATGTAGCTGTTCTGGTCGAGTCACATCTGTGGGGCTTTAGAACCTGATTGTTTGCGTTTATATGCATGGGAGAAGACTGCGGTACAAACTGCTTTGTGTAAGCACGCAAACCAGCAGGCTGTGGACAGCTGGGGTCTGCAATGCAGCAGCTGCTTTGCTCACTTAGGACTTGATGTAGGGAATGCCTTTACTCCGGAGCAAGCAGAGTGGAGGGCTCTCAAAGAGGTACTTGATTAGGGTTTCGGTAATTCGGT
Organism: Pezoporus occidentalis; assembly: GCF_034315485.1. Classification (NCBI taxonomy): domain Eukaryota; kingdom Metazoa; phylum Chordata; class Aves; order Psittaciformes; family Psittacidae; genus Pezoporus; species Pezoporus occidentalis. The sequence goes on along the minus strand of NW_026914319.1, from coordinate 669,481 downwards.
GTAGTTTGGCTTTACGGATGTGAATTGCACTGCAGGAAATAAACCTTTTTCCAAAAGGAAGAGCACTTTGGGCTTTGTGCCTCTGTTCAGCATTTTGGTTTTCCAGGAAGTTTTTACTCACCTCAGCAAGTTTCTGCTGTTTAAGTTGTGTCCTGAACGTTCTCTTCGAGGCACAGCGGTGCCTTTCAGTGTGCGCAAATGCCACAGAAATGATCATTTTACCCGTGTGACGTTTTAAGTGCAGATGTTTTGATTGTTTGACTAAAAGCAAAGTGTTGGTACAGCCGCCCAGGGCTGTTGGGCTTGGAGCTGTTTTGCCCTTTTTTCATTGTAATTTTTTTGTAATGGTGTGGATGGGACAAATGCAGTCGAGACCACTGTAAATATGGGCTTGGGAAGGTGATGTTCCAGGTAAGTGGAATGTCAGTGCTGACAGACAAGCGGGCAGCTGTGTGTGCGTGGAGGTGACCAGTAACCAACCCCTGCAGCTGAGCTGGAGGCTTAAGTCCTGCCGTCAGCTTTCTGCTCTATTCCCGCGTGCTCTGGAGCAGATTGTCTAAGCCTGACCCGTCAGTTCAGCTTTCCCTGGGGAAGTGACTTTGCAAAAAAGCCCTACAGTCCCTTTCCATACCCTGAGAGTGCCTGATCCCTGGCATGCTGGGCTGCTGCACGTCCTGTGTCTCATCTGGTCAGTGGAGCTGATGGTGTTGCCCAAACCTTGCACTGGTGTCTCTATCTGGAAGCAGCTTTCAGGAGCATGGAAGCACATTACTCTGCTTCCAGGAGGATGTGTTTGTGTGAATGTCTTTTGCTAATCACTGTTCAAAAGTTGCCTCTGTAACTAATTTATCAACATATTATGTCAAAACAATAGAATAACTTACAACCTCATGCATGTAACTTTGTTGTTCTTTTGGGGATTTCAGTCATGCCTTTGGCCTTGAATGGAGGTGGCAGATGGATCTGTGGGCATCCATGCAGTGCTTTGATCTTCCTTAAAGAGCTTGATGTCCACTGTACAACATAACTGCTTTCAGGGTGTGCATGCTGTGGTGTGTGGGTAACAGAGGGGACTTGTGTGAAGATAAAAAAAAACCCAAACCCAAACACTAGGTATTCTATAGAAACATCACTGAAAGAGGTTGTGTTTGTTTCCTGCTGCTTTGCTTTCAGATGCAGATTAGTCTCTTGCTTCAGCTAAATCCACGGAACAGGTTGAGGCTGAGGGGTACAAAGGTTGCTGGCAAAGCAGAGGTGAGAGGGGCTGGTGTTGGTTCTGGGGCTGGGGAGTCCTCACAGCTGCAGCCAAGGAGGCTCCTGTGGTCTGTCACAGGGTAGCAGAGCTGCTGCAGCCCTCAGATAGACGGGAGCTTGGGGAGATGTTGTATGAGCCAGTTTTCATCAGTAAAGGAGGAGATGCAGATAAAAGGCAGATGTGTGCAGGCTGCCTCTTGATGGCTTATTTGGCTGTAATTCAGGTTATGACAAAAACCAGTCATCAGAAAAAAGCCAATTATGGGATTTTTTTTCAATATTAAATCTTTATTATATACAAAAATATTTGTTGGGAGTTAACAGACTCTCATCATTTGTACAGTAACATTTTTATGTTTGGCTGTGTTACTTGTGAAAATATTAGCTGTGAAAAAGACGGGGGGGTTAGAAAATAAATCCCAATTTAAAAATGCCCTATGCAGTAGCTGTCTCTGGCACATGAGATCAGAATGCAAACGCGTGCCCATGGCCTGCTCCACACTGTGGACTCAAAACACACCTGGGTGCTACATCAGTGTCAGGTTTACATTAGAAAGTTTAGCTAATAGCTAAGGGTTTATTTTCTGTAGGATGTTTTCTATCCAGCAAAGCAGTTTTTAAAGTTTAACAAGCGTCTAATCCAGTTTAATGTGCTGCAGAAAGAGAACACAACACAAGAGCTTCCACCAGGCAAAGCCAGGTGGGAGAAGAGGCGTGGTAAGGAAAAGCTTGGTGACAGACTGCTAATAGCCATGGAAATCCAAGCACTTCACTGGGATTTTACAGCTCTTGGCCCAGTATGGAGCAGGAGAGATGTCCTTGTACCACAGGGCACAAATGTGACGCACAGGCAAGCTGTGGCGTGGCAGAAGGGAGGGGAAGGAATGCCAACTGGCATTTTCAAAGGGGGAAGAGTACATTTCAGCAGTTATTTCCATCTGTAGGTGTGCACAGAACCTAAACCACAGCAGTCAGCCCAAACAATCCATTTTTTTGCAGGCAGCAATGCAACTGTGCACCTCTGCACCCCCGCCCACCCCAGCACTGCATGAAGCATTTTGCTCTATGCTCAGTATCATATAAGAGGTCAAATAATGGAGAAGTAATTTGGGTTTCTGGAAGTAATTTTACTGTATTCCAAGTAAATGTTGGCTACTTATGGAGTAAAAATTGGATAAGTATGAGGTCAAAGCTGGACAAGCTCATGATACTACAAGGACAAGGCTAAATGGGAGGATGTGTTGCCAAGACACCGTTAGCCTGGCATGTCTGTCAGTAACCATAGCCAACCACTGCCCTAGGAGCAGTGGGATCTCCATACCAAGTAGCATGATAAAAGGGTTCAGAGACCAAAATTCACCTATGCTTTAAGTGTAATTTATTCTGTAAAATAAGAACATTGCTGCAAACGTGCTGGGAAAAAAAAAAAACACATGTGGATGTGAAACTGCTGAACAGCCTTCACTGAGCTGGAGTTTGTTTCTAAGCCCCTACAGGTAAATTCCAGCTGTGGCACCAACTGCAAATGAGTTGAGAGGTCAGCAGCTTAGAATGTGATAGTCTGAGGAGAAGCACCCCACCATGGAGGATTAAGGTTAATTTGCAGATGCTCCCTGAAGTACTGGTGGTACTTACCCCTACATTTTATGTACGTATGTTTTTGTGCACGTGCATATAAACACAGCTGCAACGTTAGGAAACCAAAGCTGCCTCTGAAAATTGGTTTAGCTGTGCTTTCACTCTACTTAAGAATTAACAGTAAGTTAAGTAATAACTTACTTAATAGAGTAAGTTACTTAGCAATAAGTTATACCAGTCTTACATATCAGTGTTCGTTTTGACTATTTCCTCTACAAGACACACATTGAGAATCCCAGACTGTTCCCAGCAGTGAGCTGTTAAATACACAGAAAAGCAAGAAGACTAGGCCTGTAAGAGAAACCTAGGAAGAAAATCGGTGACTGTCAGCTGGAGGGGTATTTAAGGCAAGAGGCTGAGCAAGCTACCAGCCCCTCGCTCTAACAACCACTACCTCAGCATCAACGACTGCCTCAGCACAGGCGGTATCGTAAGTTTGGCAATAACAGTAACTGCACTACCTCTTGGGAATCTGGGTGAGGCAAGAAACCCTGCATGAAACAAAGGGCCTGTACATCTCTACATGGTAGGTGCAGACAACCTCCGCCTGTAGTTGGGCTGAGAGCTGCACCTAAAGGCGCAGCGAGCGGCAGGGAGTCTGCTGTGGTAGGCATGATGGATGTACCAAGAAACAGCAGCTGCCTCAAAGCTTGTCTGAGTGAAGCCGCAAGCTCCTGCATAAGAACAGACAATAACCCACATCTCCCCCTCTCTGGAGTGGTGCCTTCTATGTGATCACTCTCCACTGGTCCTTAAGCACAGTGGAGAGGCAAGCTTGGCTCTAAGGGGAACCTAGGCAGGAGTGGTCTGCATTTCAAAGAGAAAAAAAAACCTATTCTGAATCACCTGCCTCAAAATAAAACCAAACCAAACCCAGATGACTTCCTGAATACTGAGGCAATCTATACAGCAAGTATTTAGGTAAGATTTCAAAAGATGCAATGAATTAGAATTGTAACAGAAGCTCAAGAACAAAGGGTCATATTTTGAGCCTATCCAAGATGTGACAGTTTAATATAAATACAGGTTCAGAAGTGATGAGCTGATCTGCCATCCTGCCTCACAAAGCTTTTGTACGTCCAGGTACACAGAGCTGCCCCGATGGGAGAACATGGCACAAATTAAGGATACTGCATGGGTTACAAATCTGATTTCCCTTGCCTCTGTTGGGGTCTGTGGTTCTGCTCCGATTTTACCTTCGTTTGCTGTTTGCAGAACTTCTCCAAAGACAAGACCCTTAGAAATCTGTGCAAGATGCCACATGCCATTATAGCTATCCCACTAAACTTTGACTGCATCTTGCCACATGATGTAGAACCTAAAGCAGACCTGTAAGTGTAACTTTTAGAGACGGCAAGGAAATCACTTGGGTACACATGCACCGAAGTATTTACATCGAAGCTGGGACTGGTGCACACTTGAGGGAATTTCTGATGCATTTAAGGAAATAACTTACGGGTCTTGGCATACCAACTGTACTTTTATGTGAAACTCTTCGTTTACAGGGCAACTACAGCATTTCTTCTATCAGTCTATATGTACAGAATTTTACAGCACCTCATGCACTGTCCAAAACAGATAGAAATTACAGGTAAATATAGAATTTTTAGATTGAAATATCTGTATATTTAGAAAAATATACATTAGTAAACACAATAAACCAGGTAGAGAAGTGTACCTGTTCTAAAGTCTCACATGCAGGTAACATTTCTGGGTTAAGTCATGGTAGCTTTGTAATGTGGTAACAGACATGAGCATTTTTTGTTTTACCATCCACATACATACATATACACAGACAACTATTTGATAATTTACTTCTCTAAACTACTGAAATATTTATCTTGTGATACATACCACATATCTTAAATGTTTCGCAGCATCTTCACCTCGCTCAGACACACCTATTGTTATCATTAACAGTCAACCTAAAAAGGTCTCCTGCTTCGCATCTGGAAAATGAATGTTTAGTGCGGAATGATATACATGAAATTATTTTAACTCCTCCAAAACACTTCAGACAGCTCTTACATGAAATAATTGTCCTTTGCTCAAAGTCAGCCTTTCAGTATCTTTCTCTCCTAATTGCACAATGCACAGATCTCTTAACACCTGCTCTAGCGTACCCTGACTGTTGTGTAGATGCCTGAAACGGCACCAGCATTCTAAGAACCTCCAAGAATGCTCTGTTTTAAATTAATTCTCATTCTAGTCATCCCACCAGGTAGTGACAAAGGAAGCAGAATACCTGATGAAAATCTGATCTTGCTGAAAACCAAACCAAACCACAACCCACCACCACAAAAAAACCAACCCTTTCCCCCCCCAACATTACAAACTGCCAATGTGAACTCCCACTTTTCAAGGTTTAATGGATACATGCAAGGAATGTGATGTTTAGGTGAGGATTTTCCCCTTACAACCTGCATGTGGACATCCAGTTAAAACCTGCAGACACTTTGATATGATCTTTGCCTGCAACCTAAGCAAGCCATCTTCTCCTATTGCTTCAGAATGGTACTTCCCAATAGCATCTACACTACCACCACCAAATGGTCAGCCACTAGGCTCCACTCTGCTAAGTGCTGGATTTTGAAACACTGGGAACCTGCATCAAAAGCTAAAGCTTTAGTTTTTAACAAATACATGGCTGGTTGGAGATGGCTGACTAGGGAGGCTCTTGTAACAATATTCTCCCTGGGATGGAAACAGAAGGAGCAGAGGGGTTTTCCTAACTAAACCTTGGTGCCCATGTTTCATGTGTTTCATCTGGTTAAGTAAATTTATGGAAAAAAGGGATGAAAATAAGTGATAGTTGCAATACAAAGTACTACGGTGTGGAAACAGAGGAATCTTCTCATTCTGTTCATTAGGGAAGAGTGAGCTCAGCCCACTTTTGGCATCACATATAGAGTATTTTCTAACTCGTAATGTAAAAGGCATCGTATCTGTCCAGACAGCACATCCTATTTACAGCATACGTAGCTCTCCTATTCCACAGTAAATAAACACAGTTTAGTCACGTCTAGCATATAGTGCCAAGAGCAAATCATTAGTCATGCAATGGCTTTGCTATCGTTGCTGCTACATACAACACTCAATCCATTTCTCAAAGCAGCCTCTGAGTGATAGGATCACAGAACATGTCTCCTGGGAAAGGAAAAGTCTCATGCTGGTGCCACATTTAAAAGCTTTGCCAAACTTAAACAAAACCAGAGGAAAACACATCCTGAAAAATGTAACAATAAAACAAAGTTTTCCTCAGAGAATTTCAGATCCCCTCTGAGAGACCAAGATCTCAGTACCAGGAGCCACAAGGATTACCTGTGCTATAAACAGCTTCAACTAATGTTTTCCACACACACAGATCTCAAGCCCTCCTTGCCCTTTTTACCCCGCAGCAACCAACTTCATAGGCTTTGCAAAAATCACCTGTAGTATACGGGTGTTTGTCTGGAGGGGTGTTTGAGATTGACACTTTTCCAATACTGCATCAACTCCATTTTTCTTTTCCTTGTGCACATAAGTCTTTAAAAGCCCCAGGAAGCAACACTGGTTTACAATGTCTAAGCCTCTTTTCCTTCAGAAATAGTTCTGATGAAGTTGCCTTTCAATAGCATTCCATGTCACACTTTGGTGTTGAGAAAGAAGTCAGAAGCCAGGTGCCTGTCACCAGATGGAAGAGAAATTAAAACAGATAGATGACTTCAGTTCAGACACCTAATCTGGTAAGTGATGGTGAATGTTACTATATACAACAGCTGACATTACAATATAAAATAGGGTCACAAAAAGAGCTAGTCTTAGCAATGAGCTACATTTTCATTTTGTTCTTATTAAGCAGAAATTTACATCAGCATAAGTTTTGATCAATGAACTTGAGCCTAATGTGAATTGTATCAATGAGCCTACTAAGGGAAGACCTGTCATTAACAAAAGGAAGTATGTTGTAAAACAAAAAGGTACAAACAACATCATTGCTTTTTAGCAGTAAGCTTCCAATTCACAAACTAGCTCGTTAAAAATGCAATTAAAACCAATGCAACAAAAAGCACAGAAACTCTACTACATCACGCTCCTAAAAATACAGCAGTTGACCACATACAAATATTCCAAAAATATAGAACCCAGCTGGCTAGCACAGAAAATTAAGCCAAAGATCACCATACAAATATCAAACAATGTCCTAAGAAAAGAAAATGCCCCCCTTTTTCTTAAGCAATGTGTTTTCACAATGTGAATAAATACTCCTAAATGTTAAGCTTCACTCTACAAGGCTCCACGTTACCAGGTTCTCTCCCAGGCTACTTCCCCATTATTCCAATTGCATGGAGTTACCCTGTGTACCAGCTTTCTAATATCAGTCCTTCAGCCACAACAGGCTAACAGGCTGGCTCTCCAAAACGGCCTCATAAGCAGCATGCAAGGTATTGCTTTACGTTATTTGAAGAGACGCATGTAAGGGAACCTACACAACAGTTGTCAAAATCAAGAGACAGAAAGAATTTGTGAAACATCAAGAATGCACCAACATTAAGCGGAAAGAAGCTGGAGCAATGGAGCTGTGTGTTTGTTGCTGCTTTTTAATACTTAAAATTCTGCTCCCATGAAGTTATTATTTTATAAGGAAAAAAAAAACCCAAAGAAATTATAGAGTTCTTTCCTAATAAGAGCTATAGACTTTTGACTGGTTGAACACTGACGTTAACAAGGTTTACAAAATATTATTTCAAGTATCCTTTTTTTAATCACAGTGAAAATGTAAGACCAAGATGTAAGTGTTGAAGTGAATGACTGAAAGTTTCTTAGATGAAAAAGGCAAAGGTACTAAATCAAAACATAGAAAAAATGCTTAAACGCATTTCCTTCATGTGATATGAATAGAAAGGTTACCTGTAAAAAGTTAGAAAAATTAAAATAAATTACATATTTAAGTACACTTTCCCTTCAGCATTTCTATAAAAATTCAGAACAGTGTACTTTGGAATATACACAGAGTAAAAATGCACAGGTGCCGTAGTCATCGCCGGTATCTACACATCGCATCAGCGTCTTGCTGCAGCTGAATTTGTTACTTGAGCTCCTCCTGGGAAACCTCAATATACCCAACTAATTGGGACCCACTGCGGTTCCAGCCTCAGCCTCTCGATAGCAGTCTGCAGCTTCTCGAAGGCTTTGTCTAGGTTGTCATTTACAATGGTCAGATCAAAATAGTGGTTGTATGCTCTCTGGATCCGTGCACTTTCATCCACTGTTTTCTTCAAATCAGTGTCCTGGTGAAGAGATCAGAGAATTCAACCAGGTTGGAAAAGACCTCCATGATCATCAAGCAGGTTTTACAGGTTACTGAGAACATAAACCTTGGTGAATCGTTATAAACATGCAAGAAGTATCCTTTCATTACCTACAACTGACTACTTAAAGAATATATTTAAAAAATAGTTAAGGAAGTCTTCATTTACAGTAAATCCACACAGAAATTAGCTAAAACATATTGAAAGGGTTGAAAAAGTTACGAGCTGTGCCAATAATGTTAAATATGACAACCAAATGTTTGCAAATCTGGCAATTCTTAAGCACGTCAATAGACACACATGAATGATGCACATCAGTTTGTATCTGCAACTGACATTCAATCAGAATGAAAGTGATGCTTTAGGAATGACTGAGTCCATCAGTTATGTAGATATATTTGTGCATTTTATTTCCAAGGAAAGCACAAAAAAAGTCAAAAATTTAAACTAGTGGGAAGTTAAAAGACATTGAAAGATACATTTCTAGTAGAAAAAAACTCTAGAATACCTACAGCTTTTAGAGGCTACATTTCAGCCTTGCTCACCTGATGTCAGATCCTGATGTGTGAACTACTGCTGCATTGTTTAAGTTCTGACATGAGCTACACACGGACTTTATATCCCTACATTACAAAGCCTTCATGAAGTACTGTCACTGAGCACTTTTTTATGTTCCATTAGTCCTACATTCTTAGAAAATTCCTCTGCACTTCTGCACAAAAGCCATTTTTTTCCTAAGCTGTTCTGAGATTTGTCCCCTTGACAGTATTTCTTTTAAAATGTTCATGTCCTGATACAGTTGTAAACAGAAAAGGCAAAATGAAAAAGTAAGCTTCTGAACAGCCTCTCCTTCCCAGTAAATGAAGGAGATGAGCAAACGTATCACTGCAACAGCCACAATTTTTGCAATAGAATGGTTTAGGATGCTAGAAATAATGTAGACAGACCCACTAGCAAGCAGAACATAATACTTAATATAATAACATAAACTTAATAATACAAATGACATTTGTTTTTCACTTGTTCAGGAAGTACACAAAGATGAAATGGGAAATCCTACTCTTTATCTACATGAGTACAGATACAATCTAGAATGCATAAAGATACATAAATGTACATTTAAAATGTAACTATACTCTTTATTCATAAGGACAAGAGAGGCAAGTATGTGCCTTAGGGAATCAAATATTAGAAAGTGTAGGGAATTATTTTTGTACTTGTCTGGACAGTTTTAACCTTGCCTTCTTAACACAGAATCACAGGATGGTTTGGATTGGAAGGGACCTTAAAGCTCATCCAGTTCTAACCCCCTGCCACAGGCAGGGACACCTTCCACTACAGCAGGTTGCTCCAAGCCCCATCCAACCTGGCCTCGAACACTGTCAGGGACGGGGCAGCCACAGCTTCTCTGGGCACCCTGTGCCAGTGTCTCATCACCTTCACAGTAAAGAGCTTCTTCCTAATGTCTAATTTAAACCTATCCTCTGTCAGTTTAAAACCATTCCCCTTTGTCCTGTCGCTACACGCCCTCTCCAGATCTCTTGTAGGCCCCTTTTAGGTACTAGAAGCTGCTCTAAGGTCTCCCCAGAGCCTTCTCTTCTCCAGACTGAACCATGCCAACTCTCTCAGCCTGTCTCCATAGCAGAGGTGCTCCAGCCCTCTACCATCATCCTTGTAGATGCATTGCAAAATTCAGGGTTCACATGGAGCAGGGAGGAAAGGCAGAGCATCCACACAGATACTAGAATCTGTAATAGCCAGAATCCACAACTAGGAGTGACAATCTCTGATGTGGTTACGAGAATGGGATCTCACAGGTTTGAAAAGAAGGAAAGAAGAAATTAAGGGGAAAAAAAAAAAAAAAAGAAGGAAGTAAGACTAAAAATCCCATATTCATTTAGTGGAAATTAAACCACCAGCCTGTTTTTATTGCTCTGAATGCCTTGTCAGCATTATACAAGATATTGTTACTAAGCTGCAGCAGTATTGTGAGCTGCCAGCTAACCATGGCTTTTCTCAGTTCAGGAAGCGGTACTACTCCTTAACTGCTCAGTCTGGCTTTTTTGCTTTGGTCCTGCAGCTGGTAAATTCATGTCCATATAGAGTATTTATAATTTGCTGCACCAAGGAAGCATGTCTCATTTCTCTCCACTACACACAGTGTCTCAGAAAAGGAGAGAAGATCTAAGGAATAAAATGTGCCAGTTCACTTTACATAACAAATCCAAGGAACCCAAAGGGAAGAGAAGCTGTTCAACAGTTCCTGTTCCAGCAGCTCCCAGGCATTCTCAGTGCAGCATGTGCTGCTGCAGCAGTGGAAACAAGGCCTAGTTGCATTCTGTTGTTTGTTGGGTTTTGTTTGTGGGTGTTTGTTTTCTTTACGTAGGCTGCAGTATCTTTCCTAAGGATTACAGACTGCATTTTTAAAGCACACCTACATTACAAGACAAACCCAAAGAAAACTTTTTTTGGGAGAAAGATGTGGAAAGTAAAGGAAAGACATTTACATAAAAGAACAACTCCCACCATCAAATATCTCCCATTTGCTGCAAATAATCAAAGGTGACACTTCACAAAGAACACATGATGAGTAATTTTTGTAATCAACGCTTTTCTGTAAGGGGTCTATTTTTAAGAAAGAAGCAATCTGCCTTACACATAGTACTTGATTAACTTCTACTAAGTAATCAGCAAAAGCCTTGCCTTACTTTTCTTAAAGACATTCATTGCAGAACAAATTCTACCTAAAATGAAAGGTAAAATCCAAAAATAATAATATCAGAACATCTTGTTCAGAGCAAACTAAATGTGAAGTGATCTGCTTACAGTGAGAAGTTTGGTTGTAATTCCAGCATCTACCACAGCCTTGTGCATAGCACGCAGAGTCTCCAACTCCGGAGCAGCAATAAACACCACATAGGGCATGAATTCAGAAGTCCTCAGTATTTTCAGGGCCTAGAAGCAAAGAAGAATTAAAAAAAAACCCCGAAGTTTGAGAATGACTCACCACACATCACCGTTACTTAAGGGGCACTGCAGAACCAGTCTGTTACAATAGGCAGAAACACATAAGTGACGATTCCTATTTCTATTTCAGAAACTCCTACACTGCTTTTTGAAACGCTCAACATCATTCTTTCCTTGGCTAAAAAGATTATTTATGACTCTGTAAGCCTCCCATTCTAAGCAGAATCCTTGTTGGCTTTTTTCCACCTAACTCATTCCAACTAAGTGCCATAAACGCAAGAATCCAGTTGATATTGTAATCTTCAAACCACATAAGAAGACTTCAAATTTAAAGGCACACCACTTCAACACTACAATCCTACACTTGCAGTATAGCGTTATGAATGATATACCTGTGGATTCACGTCCAAGATGCAGGTCCTTCCTGTCTGAACAACTTCAAGGATGGAATCAATTTTGGTGCCATAAAGATTTCCTTCATATTCTCCATGCTCTAAATATCTGCCAGCTTTAATATCCATCTCCATTTCAGCTCGTGACACGAATCTGTACGCTTGCCCATCTTTTTCATCATCCCTGGGCTTTCGTGAGGTAACTAAACAACAAATTTAAAATACAAATTGAATGTTTTCTTTTTGCATTTGGAATACAAATATGAGGCTGGATTGCCTGTTAGGGAAAGTAAAATACATATTAACATACAATTATAATTGTTTCATATACAATTAATTATTCTGATGTAAGTTTCAAAACTGAGCACAGCCCCTCTTGCTCCCTTTATTTCTATTCTTTTCCTATATGTTGCTTACCATTTGCCTATTTCCTTTGTATTACTCCTTCACACCATATACAATACTCATTAATGTCATCTTCTGAATTATTCACTTAATGTAATATTAAAGTGACTCAGAATCAGATGAAAGCTTAACTCTCAAATGCCAAATATACTTCTGAAAATAACTGAGCACACATCAAACTCTGCACTGTCCTGCCCCCCCAAGCCTCAGCACATAACTTCGCTCACTGTATTTGCCCTGTTACTCAGGGCAGAATTACCTGAGCTAGCTATAAAGAAATTAACTTAAATATCAGAAGAAACACAGCCACTGCAGCAGAAAATGAATGGAGGCGAGCTAATGTTGCTTTCTGGGACAACTTACCCTTTGAAGGAAGGTGAATTCACTGCAGAGATTAAAGCCAATTTTTAAGTAAAACATTAGCAGCTCTCTTGGGTATTGGCCATACTGTGCAGTGCACGTGTTATTTAAGCAAGAAAGTGAAAAGAAAGTAAATAAAATAGAAGTATCAGGTTATTACCAACTTCACTGTCCTAACACCATGTTATTTATCCGTTCTTTGCATTTAATCAGACTTGAACTCTTAAAATATATTAAGTGCTCCAGTGAGTGGTTCCCTTTGTAATACTTGTATCACCACTGGGTGACAACCATCACTTGGTGCAACTTGGTGATACAAGTGGAAAGCATTCGCCCCCTTCCAGTAATTCCTATCAGCTTTGTTATTATTGAAAACTTGGTTGAAATGATCTTCTGAAGCTGCTAGTAGTAAAGCAGTAAACAAATTACTAGAACATCTAGGCTTTAGCCAATATTCTACACAAAGATTAATACTGGAATGGTTAATACAATTAACAAATCATAGCAGTATGAGACAAATTTTGAAGAATGAGCTTTACCAGTTTATAGCATACAACAGTATATGTATGTTTAGATGTAACACATATATATGGGGGGAGGAAGACAGAGAGAGGAGATATATATAGTGAAAGACTCCATATACAATAAACTGTGTACTGCATGTGCATGATTAAATTGTCAGATTACTAAATTGGAATTTAATGCCCTTAAAGGGTGCTCAAGAGCTCCAAGTAAAAGCATTTTAACACTGTGTTGCATTACTTACATATATTTAAATATCTATATAGTATTTTAGGGAAAACAATAATTCTGAAGGCTTTTAAAAAGGGAATAAGGAATTTTATAGGTAGTAAAAAGTTTCTTCCTATTTTGCCAGTATGAAGTAGTAAGATTCCCAGAGGAGGATTTCTTTTACAAAATTAACAGAAGTCAAACTTGTTGTCAGTTACACATAGCAATTCTAAGTGCCAGTTTTGGCACTAGAGAGATTCAGTAAACGAGACAGACCAGTTCTCTCATGTTGCACAATATATCTTTCAGACCTCTCCCTCCTCCCCGTTATCAGATCTACTTGTTGCCCACTGAGAACTGAAGGGAAAAGAGTGGGTTTGAAATGCTGAAAAGCAGCTGGAAGGAGGAGAATAATAATGAGGCTTGGGTGGATGTCTCTGGACAGCAAACAGGAGGGGGCATTAAAGAAATAAAGATCTTGCGAATCAGCAAAGTAACCTTCTGGAAAGAAGGCAAGAAAACAATGCTTCAGGAAGAGAGGAGGGGTTTTTCTGAAGTTGATAAGGAGAGAAAGAAAATAAGAAAGACCATGTGCTTGAGGCTAGATGTATTAAGACATAACAGTACCATACAAATCTTGGAGACCACACACACTTCAGTTTTATTGGAAGTGTTGCTTTTTCCTACATTTCTGATACTAAAGAAACAATTTATAATGCCAAGGATGCTTCTACAGATGGAAAACTCCATGGCACACCTGAGAAACTCCACTGGCTGTTCATTACAGAAGAGTGTTAGGAACTTCTAGAATCCTCTCAGTAACTGATGGTGACCAGCACTGAAGAAACCTAGCAGACTGAAACACTGCACATACAAAGTTGTTTTATTGCACCATCAGTAACATTTAACTGGTAGTGACAAATATTTTCACTGTCATCATATGTTAGCTCTGTTGCCTGAGAAGATGAAGAACCTTTTGTTTTCCCATGCTACATAACTTTCATATTCTGACAAAATTCCTCCTACCCTGAATCACTGGGATAAACATCAGGTATTTTCCAGATAATCAGACTCATAGTACAATACTACAATAGGAGTGCTGGCAACTTACATGGCACTGTGGTTCCAAACCTAGTAGGATTCAGTACTATAAACCTGTTCTTCAAACTTCTTCGTCCCACTCCTTGGGCCCCAATTAAGACCAACGTTTTCCTCTGAAAAGGAGGCATTTTGGCTACTTCTTCATAGATCTGGATTTCATGACGATCAAATTCTACATTGAGAAATGTACAAAACCAATTAACACCCAGACAGTACTGTAAGAAAAAAAATTAAGCAGTCATGCTATATATAAACAAACCATATGTGAATATAAATAGTACTCCAAGGGCATTAATTCTGACGCAAGCTTTCTTACTTTAAATTGGCATGGGAATAAAACAGTTACCCCTTCATGGACAGCATAAGTCACATTATTACCTTTACTTCCAGTGAGAAAGTCTGAGATTGACCACAGTGGGAAAACTGATCAAGAATTGGTGAGCCTTCACAGCATCACAGAATTCTTAAGGTTGGAAGGTATCTCTGGATGGCATCTGGTCCAACCCTCTCCTCAAGCAGGGCTACCTGGAAATCATGCTCAGGACCATGTCCAGGCAAGCTGTCAGTTATCATCAAAGAGGGAGACACAACAACCTCTCTGGGCAAACGCAGTCATAATCCCAGTGGAAAAAGTGTTTCTTGATGTTCACAGGGAACATCCTGTGTTGCTGGTTGTTGCCTCTGGTCTTGTCACTGGACTTCTCTGAAAAGAGCCTAGCTATGTCCTCTTTGCACCCTCACTTCAGGTATTTATACCCACTGATGAGATCCCTCTGAGCCTTCTCCAGGCTGAACAGACTCAGCTCTTCCAGCGTCTCATAGGAAAGATGCTCCAGTCCCTTCATCATCTTCGTACATCCATATTTCTCTTGCACTGAGGAGGAGCCCAGTTCACGTGAGGTGTGGCCTCATCAATGTTGAGTAGAGGGGAAGGATCACATCCCTCAACCTACTGGCAGCAAAGCTTTCACTTCTTTTCCTCTTTGTAAAAAACATTTCTTCTCTGACCCTCACCTACCAAAAGGTATACTCAGCACCATCATATCCTCACTGATCATTACTGCTTTTAAAACATAAAAACTATCTATCAAACAAATTTATAATCAAATCCTTTACTGCAATTCTTTCAGCTTTGGATCTTCTAGACTCCGCAAGTTCAGAAGGCTAAAGTACTCTGATGTATATGTAATATTAAGAGATACCTGCATTTCTTGTAGTGAGATACATCATCTTTTTCTTTTTTTTGCTGCTTATTGTTCCACAGAAAGGCCCTAGAAATAAAAAAAATGAGACAAACTCAGAATTCTAGCTGAATGTCTTCTTCCAACACTTATTTACATGAACATATGCAGGATTAGATTAATTAAATGTACAAGGACTAGTTTATAGATTTTTATATATTCTAGGGCAGAAGATCACATATATTTTCATTCACATCAAATGGTATCGTAAGAACTGAAGACAGAAGACATTTTCTTAGAAAGCTTTGTAAAAAATAGCAGAAAAAATAAATTAAACATGTTTAATTTATTAACTTTCAGTTTATGCTACAAAAACAGAATAAAGAGCTTTTTAAAAAAATAATAATAATAAAATGGCCTTTCCCACCTAACTTAGCTTTTCATCAGCAGGTGGCAAAATCGGTTCGTGTACCTATGAAGACTAAGCATAGGCTTCAGCCTTTGTCTTTCAGTCAAAGCCAAAATACAATAATTTTGCAACATTCTGTGTATTCTCACACAGCAGTTTTCTAGTCTGTATGAAAGCAGGAGAAGCATAACAGATGGAGCAAAATCTACCCCTGAAATTCATTAAATCTTACCTGAATTATCCCAGTCCCTCCTCACAAAGGCCTTTCTCTTCTCTTCCAGGAACTGGCTGGGAATAAGCCCTGCACTTCCTCCTTCTTTGACATGACTAGCCTGGGGGAAAACAAGAAAAAACACAGGTAAGCTGGGAGAAGCATTTTTCTCATTGACATAATGATGTCTGACTTTCACACTGCCAATGTTTCCCAAAGATGGTATCGATACATTTACTACTGACACTTCGAAATTCAAACTCAGATTTGGGTATTCCGTCTTACAGTAACAGTGTCCTCCCATTGAGTATTAAAATTCAGTAAACAAATAAAACAGATACATTTCATTACTGGTTCCCATTAAGTTAGTAAGCTCCTATAGCCGTAAACCTTTGGCATCAAAATGGAATTCTCCAGACATTGAACTCTCAAGTGACAAACCCCAAGACTTTCTAGTACATTGCAGACTTATTTTGTACTCGAGCTGCTCCAAACAGGATCAGTGAAGCTTATTAACAGTCATTTCACAAACAGTCAATGTCATTAATACATGCCTAATCATGCCTTAAGCTTTTTGCACTTAACTAGAGATTTAAAATCTTAGTAACTGAAGTATTCCTAGTAATGAATGTTTGGCTAAGATTCTGTACAAAGTAATTTCATGGCTAGCTCAATTCTCAGCAAGCTTAACACATACAAACACACAATTATGAAATGTACACTTTTCTTCTCCATAACTGGTTAGCCTGTCTCTTGCTATCAGGAACCATTTCCTTTTACCTATGACTGACTGGTATTTTACAGTTAGCAATTTTTCAGTAACAGTCTGGCATTTCTAGAAAACACAAGGAAAAACTATTTTTTTCTCTCCAATGGCACGATCTGCATAGCAGGACTTGCAACACACTATACTGGTTTAACGCATTTCATGTTTGCTACCCATAGAGTATTTATTTCTCATCGGCACCCACCAGTTACAACTGGAGGACTTGAAAAGCAATACAGAACACAGCATGTAAGCTAAATGTCAAACTACTACAGAGTTAATTGAAACTAATGAACTTGGCAGTAAGAAATTTTGTGCCTTCCCTCACACTTCTCACTGACAAGCAACAGAATTCAGCAACAGTTGTTGATGTATATTCAGATATTTTTGTAGCTCTTAAAGAAGTCATGCATCTCTTGCTCTCAAGTAATGTTTGGCTTGTTATCTAGCAAAGGGTGAGCAATTAAGGGGTAGAAAGGGAAATGAGTAACGCTAAACTTTTTGCCTAGATTGCCACTGCCACTTGCAATTTTGAGTATCTTGGTTGAGAAGAGTGTCCTAAAGGTTCACTAATCCCACTTTCAATGGCACTGATGATGTTCAATTGTATGTATAGTGTTTTGGAAAAATGAAAACCAGCATAAATACTGGATTACATGTCTACTGAAGGACTGAATGAGGAAATACAACCTTAAAGCAGGATGAACTGTTAATATTTGAAATAGTGCCAAACATTTTGATTATGAACATGCATGTTACAGCTCACATACAATGACCACCACCGCAGAAATAAAAGACAGAGCTTCTTCAAACAGCTATTCTCACTCCTCTTCAAATCTGCAGGGTTAATTTCCCTCTCTCTCCTCAACTCTGAGCACTCAGGAAGGGGTTCACTTCTTCCATAGTCGCTGTCAGGGAAGGCTTACTACAATTAACATAGTCAACCTAAGACTTTCAGCTAGAAATTATCCACTTAAAACCGACTGTGGAATGTCTAGGCTTATGATACAAGAACAAAGACAAATAAAAAGCAGTAATAGCAAAATGAGTGTTACAATTTATACCATTCAATTTTCTCTAGTGTTTCAACTGTTAATATCTTGATATTAGCTTGAAATTAGATTGCAATGTAAATATTTTTTCTTATATCTAGTTTTAAAGGGAAGAAAATCACCATTTAAAGAGTTTACTATTACAGCAACTACTGAAGCTTTTAGGGGGTTCTTATTTTACTTTTTAATCTTTTTACCAACCTGCCACCAATTTGGATCTTCCCGGTTTACAATCTGAAGAATTTCTCCTTTAGAAAATTTCAAACCTGCTTCTTTGCATGGGATGAGGTTGTCATTATATGGATTATAATCAAAATGACACTTCACAAAAACCTGAAATGGGGAAAAATTTACAAAGCTTAAACATTATAAAATGCATTCTTATTTGTTAAACTGAAATAATGTCTTTACCTACAGTTAGACATGATCAAAGTTGCATTTGGCAAGTAAAATACAATCTGTGGAAAAAAATGGCATATACCAGCTGAGAGAGTAGAATAATCAGCAGTGCAAGCCTTGGATGAAAGAGCTTCATGATAAAAATAAACCCCCCAACTGCTCTATTTGGACAGTGTATTACGAAACACTCATTTCTGCGTCTCAGTATATGCAATTCAATTAGTATTCTGACTTTAAATTACTTAAAAATATTTAAAAAACTCTCAGAATGTGAGCACTGCATTCAAGGCTTGTGGAATCTTAAGAATTAATTTGGCCATTAAATCAGTGTTTTAAATCAAGCAAGATATGTGACTGCTTAAGACTCAAATTTAATGCAGATGAAGAAATAATCAAGATGCACCAACAGACTGGAAACATCTTTTGACTTTTTTCTACCAGGTTGGGGAACAAAGGAAGCAGCGCACCTGCCTCAAATACAGCACATTCCCTCAGCATCTACTCAGTGCTGGCATAGTCTGTTACAGTCACAAGCATTAGACCCACTACTTGAAGGAGTGTCTTATATGGTATTTCAGAGGCTTAGAGGACTTGTTTTAGAGGTACAAGTTACCTCTGCAGTGGAGAAATCAACACCCTACAGCAACAACAGAAGGATAAGGAATTGCCACCATCCAAACTCCTACTTAAGTTGGGGAGTTCAAACTCAGCTGTTGAATTCCATATGTTCCTGAATACTACGAAAGAGATTACTTGGACACTGATCATGTTATAAACACATGCAGTTCACTGCATGTTTAGTGTGAGTGTGGCTAGATCAGCAGAGGTCACTGGATGTCAAAGAAACACGACTTATATGTCGTATATAAATGCTCATCAGTTTTAGATACTAATAAAGTTTTTTTATGCAGGGATATTAGGTGTGGTATCAGTCTACAGAGTAAACCCGCTTCCACAATGTAATTAAAGGTGAATACAGGTATATATAGTTTAGACTTCTTGCCAGCATTAAATACATAAAATAATTAAAAGATCTTAAAATAATCTTTTGACAGGAACTTAGAAATGTGCTACTGACCTGTTGAGGAATAACAGTGTCTCTGTAGCTGGGGAGAATCTTCAGAGTGACACTGCCACTAATATTTTTCAGCAGTTCCTGCAACTCTTTTGGATTGTTTCCAACCTCATGGCCATTCACCTCTTTAATAATGTCACCTACATGCAGAAGACCTTGTCGATCTATCATTCCACCATGTAGAATTCGTGCTATTACCAGATCATTGTTCTCAACTCTAAATGTAACACCCTGAAAGAGGTATGTGACAGCTAGTTTACCACCATTTGAATTTCATTTCATTTTACCATTATCTCAAGCAAAACCATGTGATTTTTCTATCTACCTCAATACAACCAGACAGTAATAGTTACTACAGTGTAAGAGTTCCTAATACACAGATAAGCATCAGGTGACACAAAAGGGCTTTCAGACAAGCTTTTCATATGACTGAACTTTTATTTATTACGTGCAATCCTGTCATTTTGTACCACGACCAAAAGGGACATTGTGTTAGTCAGTCATCCTAGCAAGTCATTCAGCCTTGTGACTGCTTGCTCGCCATCCCATAATTTCTTTAAAAGAACGAATATAGTCTTGTATCAACTTCTCAATAATGATCTTATCACCCATTAAATTACATAACATAATAATGGAAACAATTAAAACATAATGCAAGAAATCAGGCACATGAAAACATTTTCACTTAGACTTTCAAGACACACATATCTTCAGTGACTTACCAATGGTTCTCCTGCTCTTTTGTGAATTCCAAGGATACGAATAGCATCTACTGGAACAATCTGGTTGTTCACTGAAGAATTATTGACTTCTGGGCTAGAAGGAGGGGAATCGTAACATTTTGAAGCCACAATATCATGTGCTTCTAAGAGTGACTGCAAAGGAACAGAAAAAAAAAACTTTTTTTCAAACCATGATATAACCATTTCCAAAAGGGTTTAGTGCTGAATAACCACTGAATCTGCGCTTTTGGGATCAGACCATAAAACTCTCAGTTCACATGGAATGGAGCAAAAATTGACGTACAAGTACTCACACAGACTGATAAGCCTATTATCTTGGTAAATATGCTCTCTTTTGGAAATACAAATGCTTCTTAAGGAAGCATAGAAGAAATGCCGTGAATCTGTGAGGAATATGTGATCTTGCAGAGAAGATTGAAAAAGGAGTACCTAAAATAGCTTTCCACCTAATGAGACAGTATCTGAGCAAATGGTTAAAGTAAACAAACAACCCTCTGCAAAAAAAATGAAGATAACTCATCATTAGATACTTGTACTTAATGTAATAAAATTTTCCTCCACAGTAATTTGGATAATTACAGGTATGCAAGGATTTCTAGCAATCTGCAGAATGAGTGATTTCTGCTTGCATAAAGCCAAGGCAGAATTCTAGCACCAAATGAATCCACGTTGACAGAATTCACTTTCTGGAAGACAAGAACTCAGACCTTGTAGTTAATGGTGTTTTCCCCAGTCCCTGTACATAAATACAAAGCAAAAGGAGGAGATACAAATAAAAATAATCATCTTTGGAAGACAACGCAATTTAGACTTAATTTTTTCATAAGAGATACTTTAAAATTTAAAGAAAAGATTTATAAGACAATACATACAAGTAAAGCAATATCAGACAGTTCCTGTCTAGAAGAGGAAAAGAGATTCCTATAGCCACCATCTATGATAGTTGTAGATAGATTCCTATAGCGCAGAACTCTCACTGACAGATGCAGGAAGAGGAGAAGAAGCAAGTGGAAGAGATGTCTACTAGGCTTCAAACAACATAGTTTTGTCTCAGACAGTGACCTGATAAGATACAGTCTTAAGTCGTATCACTGACTGGTATGAAATAAGTAGCTAAAATGAGAAGACATGATTAGGGACTATCACAGATAGTGACATGCACATGCCAGGGGAAGACAGCAAACTACTAGAAAGCAGAGCACGTGAGCAGGCAAAATTTAGGAAAATTAATAATTTTGCTATGCAGTCTGCTCTATCCTTCTGTAAGCCACTTCCAACTTAAAAGTTGTGCAACCATATTAGTTTAGTGCTAACCTCAACATGCAAGTCCTCAAAACATCACAAACCTGAACAGTCATTGTCATCTGCCCATCACACAATGACCCTGCTGATACTTGAACTTGAGGTTAGAAGGAGAATTCACTGATTCTGCCCCTGCCATTAAGACTGTAAAGACAGCTGCTTATTGTGGCAGCTCTGATACTGTGGACAAACCAAATCAAATTAAACATGAAAAACAATCATTTATTTAAATCAAGCAGCTGTCAGATGGTAGCAATTTCTAATTCTTCATTATCCAAGACACATCCAATCCAGAAACCGTTAAGAACAGATCTCTATTTGCCAATGTTTGCAATAAGCATTTTTTATCTTTCTACATTCCCAACATGAAACCAACTAACATCAAGCACACATTTTAACACAGTGCCACTGACAAAAACAGGTAGATACACCAGTATGATACTACCAGTATTCTCTTTTAATCACATGCTAGAACAAGTTGTTCCCAAACTTTCTGGCCACAAACCAATAGATTTCTTGTGGAACCTTACACCTAACCATGCCTGTACAGCTCCCTGACGTAGTGGTCATATAATTTATGGATTATCATCTGATCCGCAGTCAAAACAGGCTACTAAACTAACAGTCTCTGTCATCCTGTTAAAATTAACATGCTCTGTAAGATTCTTCAGTTCTTAAATCTAATCCTATTCCATATGCTGATCCGACTGATTCACTCGGTTTTATGGACAAGCATGAATTCCTTCAATTACTACTTAACAATCTCTCAACCACAAAATCTTTACCCTGCTCTTTACACGATGGCTGAGTCACAGAAAGACTATCAAGGACCCTACACTGCTGCCCACGATTATAAAATGGTTTCTTTAAGTAAAATAGTTCATTGCTTTCCTTAAAGCAAGACATAGGTAAATTTTTACCATCCCATACCTAACTCTCAGTTCTGAAACTCAAGGATACCATACCAGTTTTACGAGACTATTTCTAGCCTACCAGGTCACAGCATAGAGTCCTGAAGGACACTGAAACAAAGCCACCTGGCAACAAGGGCTATGTGTTTCTAGCTGCTGCTGGACTGCCCTCCAATGTTTTACGTCACTCAGTACTTATTTCAGGAATACGGCTGAGTGATCTGAGAAATGCAGTTGCATAAGCTTCACTTGTTTCTTTCTTATGGTATTGGTAAAAGTGATATCCTGTGCTCCTGCAGCTCCAGAGCTCCTCTGGAATCTGACCTTTCTCATACTGGTGCTGGAACGCTTATAAAACCACTGCTGAAGTCTGCAAAACAACATGGACTGAATAATGAACAACCATAAAACAGTTCAAAGTTTCTTCCATGCTGCACATGTAAACAGGATCAGCTGACTATCCAAAACTGAGTAACTGCAGAAAGATTGTCATGGAAAAAATAGCAATATTGCCAGGACAGGACATTTAGAAGAACTCTCTGCATATCACAAGGCATACTGCACAACAGACATACAGTCCTGTGGCAGACAGCATGGCTCCTTTGTGCAAGATACTGTCAGAAAGTCATTTATAAACTTAAAACCTGTCAACTTCTTTACAATAGTTTTCTGTTGCTGTACTTATTTGACAGGTAAAAAAATAATTAAGAAGTAACCATTCTATGATTCTGTGAATTCAAATTCAGTAAAGAAAGAACCATTAAACATCCAAAGCTCTCTACAGCGCTGAAGCCAAGCTCAAATTCAGAATCTGTTTTTCCTAAAAAGATTCTCAGCTCCATCTCTACATGATCTGAAGCACTGTCTGCCCTATATCATAATTATTTCCCCAACAGAAATTGTTCTGTGATCCATCAGAACAAATAAATTACAAACTGGGGGCTGGGGTGGGGGGAATACACAAGAGCAGAACAACTCTATGGTCTTGAACTCAGGACTCCTTTCCTAACACTTCCGGCCTCAGAGGTACTTTTTTTATTTCTATTCCTCCTTTATGCACTAAACATGGGCTTGTCTTATTTGATAACACTGTTTAAATATCAGAATTTAATAAATAAACTGCAGGCCCCTAATGTACATGTAAAAAGATGACATTTTTAAAGGTTTTTCTGAAAAAGTGAGGAAATCATTTAAGATCATAAGAGAAATCTGGGGGACTGGTAAGGAGGCATGAATATGTGCAGAAAATAACCCTGTAAATTAAGATCTGTCCAGGAGGCAACTTAAAATCACTTTGCTAAATGGAACTTTTTAAAAGGTATGATTAGCCATTATAAAGCTTACTATTAGCAGAAAATATTGGCTTCTTTTTCAGATGAAGTAGATTCAGCAGCCTCTACTGTTCAGGATGAATGGCATGTATAATTCTTGGGAAGGTGAAAGTAACTGAACAAGTTCTTTCATAAGCAGCAGAAATTACTCCTCTGCAGGTTTAACCGCTCAAACAGTGCTCCTCCCTCTTCTCTCAAGGCAATGGCTTTTGCCACTCCTCTCTCCTGCTCTCCAGCTACTGGCTGGTAAGACCTGCTATACCCCTTCTATGCACTGCATGTGTCAGTGCGCTCTTAATACATACTGGCATGAAGACCAGACATAAATACTGTGAAACTCATAAGAACTTATCATCTTCCAACATTTTGACCTCTGAGAAGTTCAGTTAAAACTAAAAAGGATAAGAAGTGGAAGGGAAGAAAAAGGAATGAAACAAGAAATGAGTCATGGGAGGAGCAGTCAGTCAAACACAACAGTATAACCATACATGCCCTGCACTCCAGAAGCCAGTCCCTCTCCAATGTTCCATGATTCAGTATTTTCAGCACTAAATTATATCTTCAGATAAGCTGTTGCACTCATTACTTGTATACCACATTTCATACATTTATGCTGAGGTGCGTTACAACTGTTAAGGTGACACTGTGATAAAGTGGTACCATTCATTTGGAAAATACAGAATTAGCCTCTAAACCAGTTACACAATAGTGTCTGTGAAATTTTAAAAGACGTCAAGGTGGCTTCTTTATACAGTTACTGAACTGGAGAAAGGATGCAAGCTACACTTTCTATAATTACAAGTGACACTGTATTTTTTCTTTCTTCCTTACAGCTCCCTCTTGCAGAATTTGGAACATGCCTCCTTGCACCAAATGAGGCAGAAAGGATTAATTCTTGACTATTTAGTTCATTTTCTATTTCCTTTTCCGAGACAGACATATAGCCTCCTCAAGCCTTAGAAAGAATATTGTATCCACACTTTGGTCTGCAAATTGTCCTAGAAGCTCTTCCAGAGTGGTCATAACTATGGTATCAGTTAAATAAAAACACTTCATCACAACACTGCTACTTCGACCTGAGTTATCTTTGCTGCCTGCCTCCAGGTGGAGAACAAAAGCACAAAAGTACATCCTAACTTTAGGCTTCAGAACCGAATCACCTAAGATCTAGTTTCAAAAAGCAAGCAGATAGCTGCTTTTTGCCTGTACACAGTGGCCAAAACTGCTCACTGTTTCTGCAAGTGAGACTAAAGGCCTCACAACAGGCACTTAGAAAATAATAATTAAAAAGAACCCCAAAACCAAAGTTAAAGCTGCTTCAGACCTTTTTTTTAATGAATTCTAATTCTGACAGAGTGAAGGTTACATCAGTTCTCCAGGGCAGCATATAACCATCAAATAGGCTTTTTCTTTTGTAACCAATTCTTTATGGTCCATCCAGATTTTGCAGCAAATTAAGTAGGAAGCTCTAGAAATAGCTTATTTTTCTTACATATCCATGACTTACCCAACAGGATACTGAAAGAAGCAGCATGCAATCTTGTTAATAGCATGCAATAATCATGACATGAATTTTTAAACTGGTTTCCAAGGAAGAGTCAACAAACTGTGAACCAGGAAGTCTGATGTTGATACTAAACAAATGAGAAGTTGTTTCATAAAAACAGAATGATTGTACAAAAGGTATCATGGGGAAGCACCAACATGCTTTAAAAAGGAAAGTCATGCTTCTCACATCTAGTTAAGTTCCTTGAAAGAGTCACCAAGCATAGCAACAAGGCAGTTATGGTTGATAATACAGATCAATTTCCAAAAGGCCTTTGATAGACTCCTTTATCAAAGTCTTAAGGAAGCACAGCTACTACTGGATATGCAGTAAGGCTCTCAAGTGGGTAAAAGACAGAAAAATTAGGGCCAGGAACAGAGTATTATCAGTTTTCAAAATTCATGTCACCAGGGGATTTCCCACAGGCATTTGGGCTCAGTTCTACACCTGCCAATTCACTGACATGTCAGGTAAGTGATCTGGGAAATGAGGATGAGAAGTGAAATGACAGGGTTTGCTAAGGCTGCTAAACTATTCAAGGAGTGAAACAACTGACTGTAACCTGCAGGAGCACCTCATGAACAACAGAGTGAGAACAAGGCAAATGAAATTCAACACAGGCTGCAAGGGAAAACACCATCCTAATTTAACCTATTAAATGACAGACTCAGAAGTGGTATCTCAGAGGCGTAAACAGTACAAAACAAAATCAAAAAAGCAATACATCTCTATGCTTACTGAGCCTAAAGGTACCTCTGCTTTCCTTCCCAGAGAGGGTGGCCCCATCCTGTCAAACATGCATCTAGACAGTGCCCTTAATAATATCCTTTAATTTCTGGTCAGAAATGGTCAGGTGGTTGATGCCTGGGTTCAGCATACCTTTTTCCCCTTCTTGGTAGCTGGTGTAGTGCAGTGTTTACTTTCACATGATAACAAGCGATGTTTTGGTTTGGCCAAGGACTTTGTGAGCCCCATGCTCTGCCAGTGCCCTTAATAATATCCTTTAATTTTTGGTCAGCCCTGAAATGGTCAGGCAGTCGGATAATCATTGTAGGTCACTTCCAACTTGAACTACGCTATTCTATTTACTAGCTGTTAAAGGGCAAACAAACTACTAGGAATTTTTAGGCAATGAGTAGGATATGCAATGGAAATTACTATACCACTTCATAAATCCATGCTGCTGTAAATTACTTTGGAAAACTTTATACAGCTTTGCTTCCCTTCTTTTTATTTACTTGAGAAAGACATACGTATACAACAAGGCCTCTGAAATCACAAGTTAACACAAAAAAGCTGATTAGGAAAAACTGATCATTTACTTTCTACACAGGAACAAGGGGCTATGAAGTAAAACTGAGAGTAAACAGTCTCAAAAACAAAACAGCCGCTCGGATGGGTGATGTTGTGAATACCACAGAGGTTAAAAAAACAACTGAACAAGCTGATGGAATAGACTGCCACAGGTAGATAATGCTATTCCTCACTCAGAAGTCTGAGCAACAAATCACTAAACTCTCACAAAACATTTTGGAAGGTATCATTGCTGGCTTATCCTAGCCTTACAGTGCTAGATGTCTACTGCTGGGGACAAAGATGGAAAACAGAAGAGAGATTTGTTAAATGGGCCTTTAAGATGCAATTAGGAAGCACTATCAAAAGATCAGAACAGAATTGTAAAGCTAATGCAGCATGTATGCAATTCCAAGCATGCTCTTTATAAATCAAGCAACAAAAAACGTGCAAGAAACAGCAGAAATACTGGGACTTCTGCTCACCAGCTACTTTGTAACTTTCAAATTAAATGTATAAGTAGCTTAAGCCTGAACTAATGGAGCAACCGACACCAGCAGCATGTTGTGCATTTCATATTGTGCCTCCTTGTTAATACAACCACTGAACAGGAATGAATGCTGGGTTTGCCTCAGTATTGACCACTCAGCCTAATTAAAATTCTTATTTGATCTCAGTCTCCAGTCTCCACCACAAAGATTCTTTGCACAGTTGGTTTCTGGTCTTTGCCATCTCTCTCCAGAGATCATTGTTACAGTGTCCTTCAAAGTCAGTCTACTCCAGCAAGCTCTTTTTCAATTTACCCTCTGACTTGTCAGCTTTAGTTCATTTAGTGCTATGATTCTATCTAACACAATGAATCTTTGTCAGATCTGTCAGTGCACCAGTTGGCCCTCAATTGCAATCTTTTTGCATTGTAACTATGAATTTCTTCAAACTCATCCTCCCCCTTTCCAGTGCCAATTTCTGCTAAGGATCAAAGACTTGATTAGCAGGTTTATTCACCAGTTAGTCTCCAAAGGGTCTTTGAACCACTAGCTATGATGCCCTTCTGGGCAAATATGAGCACAAGGGAGACCAAGGCACTGCTCTTCAAAAGAGGTAAAGGAACTATCAGCACTCAGAAGAGCTATCACCTCAGAAGCTGAGCTCTTAAAAATGTTCTCTCTTCCAACAGGCCACAACACAGCTTGACAGTATTTTCAGTGTCTATGTTAAACAGTAGTGCATCTCACTGTTATGTTTGTATAATGCATAACTAAAAATTTAGGAAAAAATTGTGTATTTAAACCCATATACAAATAAATGAATAAATCTATGATTCTATACCTGTTTACCAGAAGCACATTTATACCCTGGCAAAAGGTCTGCTTACGTTCTTCTGTAGTATACCTACAGCTAAATACTAAAGTCAGCTGAAGCCTGCCTAGAAAGTCCAGAATCTACCAAGGATTTACAAACCCTGATCTTCAAGGGACAGTATGGAAGCTGGTAGCTATGGCAGCTATGGAGAAACATCTGCTTCTGACAAGCATAAGTCAAAACTTCACTGAATCAGAGCAACATTGAGAGGGATGAAGAGTCTCAAGCTGCAGTGCAGATCACATCATAGAAGAATCACGCTCATTCACTCTGCAAACTGTACATCTCACACATTGAGTATAAATGCCAGCAGCTGAACTGAAATGCAGAATGGTCATTACCAGGAACTGAGCACACCTGGAAATGCTAAGGATGAAGCCTTGAGGGAATTGTTATGGGAACAACAGTCATACAGGAAGTAAATGTTTCTCCAAGATTTGTAACAGAAACTCCAGTGGAATTTAATACAATGGGTGAAGATATTCTAGAAGTAACATCAAAGAATAAAATCATGCTCATTCTTAACCCCACATGGCTTCTGCTTTGCCTTTCATTTGGAGTAAAATCACATATATTAAAGCTTGCTACAGTTCAGGTTTTGTCTCATTATTATTCTTAGATTTATATGTGGACACAGAGACAGTATGTTGGAAATAAACAGTAAAAAGGTGTCACCTGAAAATGAGGTTCCTTGAGTATTCCAACCAATTCCGCAATATTTTCATCTTTATTTACTAAGGGACTGATGTCTTCAAGAATTTCATTCACCAGCTCCAGGTTGTTGTCACTGACAGCCTCAAGTTTAGAATCTTCCAGTCGCTCATGAGCCTGTAAGATTAAATATACGAGACTACGTTGTAAATAAGTTCAAAGTAGTTCAAATTTTTACACCTTTACAATAACTTCTCAGTGCAACTTTTAGCAGAGAAGCCAGAAAATTCACATATATATCTGTGTATTTTATTTTTATAACTGCCAAAGGATTTTGCATGTTTAATTATGTGACCCAACAAACTTTTAAGCAGCAACTGTTAGGGATGCTTGTATGTCCTGATTTCCTATCACTTCTATGCTATATACACCAAACTGAACAGTACAGCACCTCAGATCTCTTCTGCTTCAGAACCCAGTACAAGTACACCTTCTAGAATGAGGACAAAAAAGGAACTATGGGATCTGCTCAGGAAAAAAACAGAGTCCATGAGAGCAGCATTTTCCCCAGTGTCTTCTCATTCAAACATCTGCAAAACAGCCAATTCTAAAGGGAAGTGTGCATAGACAGAGGAAATGCTGAAGTCTATAGCAAAAGTGGCTAACAATATCCTGGGCTGTGATAAGAATGCTGTTATCAGAAGGTTGAGCTCTGCTTGCCACTCTTGAGGCCACACTAAAGTACTGTGTACAGTTCTAGACATACTGCAAAGAGTCCAGTGAAGGGGCACAAAATGGTAAAAGGACTGGAGCACCTCACATTTGAGAAAGGCTGAGAGAGCTCGGCCTGTGTAGCCTGGAGAAGAGAAGGCTCAGGTGGGATCTAATCAATGTGTAAATACCTGTGGGGAGGGTGCAGTGAGGACAGAGCCAGCCTCTTTTCAGTGGTACCCAGTGACAGGACAAGATTCTATTGAGCCACTGCAACTATACCCTACGTCACTGTAGGCAAACCTCCAGTGCTGCCAGTGAATCAACAGCAGCTTCCATGCTGATATTCACTGTCACGGCACTGGAAAATAGAACCAGCTGACAACCTTTTCCATGAAGATGCAGCGGGCGCAAACTGAAACACAGGAAACTCTGGATGAACATCAGGAAATGCTTTCTCCACAGTGAGGGTCACTGAGCATTGACACAGGTTGTCCAGAGAGGTTAGAGTCTCCCTCCTTGGAGATACCCAAAAGCTATCTGGCCATGGTCCCAAACAACCATCTCCAGGGGACCCTGCTTGAGCAAGAGAGTGGGAGCAGATGCTATCCAGAGGGCCCTTCCAACCTCAACCATTCTGGGATTCTGTGATAGCTTTTAATCTCTTTCTAGAGCTACTGCTGCAGACATAATCCTTTCCTAAAACACTGCAGATACTTCAATTCATTGAAAGGTAGGAGCTTTGAGAAACAAGAGAAATATCTCATAAAGCTTATTTATTGTGTTGTATCGTAAAATTTACAGTGCTGTGATCATAAAATTCGGGAACAAGAGGAGGCCAAAAATAACTAAGATTCTCAATGCACTCAATTAAGAGTGCAACACCGTAACAAGAAGTTCAAAAAAGAACAATTCCTTTGGCATGTGAAAACACAAAAAATAACAATATATGTGGGATTCATGTACCTATACTTCCCATATCTATAATCTGAAGGTATGTGCACACATGTATTTCTTCTTAGTGCATTAAAACACGTTAAAATAAAATTTTGCTAAAACCAGAAACCTTTTTTTCCTGAAATCATCTGAGTATTAAATTCTACTTCATGTCTACAAAATGGTATTTCTGCAGGACTGATGATCAAAACACTTGGAGGCTAACTTAACATAGAGACATTTCCAACATTCCCCAACACCGACACGCACAAACCAAATGACCATGATTACAAAGTCATGGGAAGCTTGGCACCTACACACATTCTCCTTAATAAGGGAATGCTATTTTGCACATAATACATACAGTAAACAATACCCTTCTATTAAAGTTAACTCCTTTTATAGCAAGCCAAAACACAAACCTATTGAATTTTAAACATACTCCAACTGCAAAACCTTTGTAAGATTAGAGAATATGGGTCATCTTTTTTCTCACTCGCTTTCTTTAAAATACTACCACTAACAGAGTATAATCTAAATTCAAATATCCTCACCCTCCATTCCAAAATCAAGGCCATGTATATGCTGGGGAACTGAAAGCTTTAAAAATGAACAAACTCTGATTCTGGGATATGCTGGAGTAGCAGGTTATGGAATGGCATGAATAATTAAGAAAAAAGGAAAAAAAAAAAAAGAATACTTAACAGTGCCATTATTTTTCATTTCAGAAATAGTGATACGGAATTGAGTCTTTTGATGCATTCAATATTTATTATACTTGCCAAATGTTCAAATAGTAAGGCTTTTGCCTCCAACAATCCGACATCCTAAAAACTGGACTAAATGTTTATAGATTACTCCTAAGATGTTTCCTTGGTCCGGGATAGGCACCCACCTGGCATGCTGCAGGCTATGCTACACTACTAAAAGCAAGTGTGACTGCGGAAAAGAAGATAAAAGTTTTGAGGTCAAAAGAATAATTAACATTCCAGAAGAGAATTTTGAGAAGACAGTTCAGTACCAAAACTGAGTAAAAGTCATGCATGTTCCAAATTCAACAACTGTTTTCAAAAGAGCATAACAATTCTAAAGGCTAGTTTAAGATCAGACATAAACCTCAGCATAGAAAAGACATGGACCTGTTGGAGCAGGTTCAGAGAAGGGCCACGAAGATGACCAGGGGGCTGGAGCACCTTCTCCCATGGAGACAGGCTGAGAGAGTTGGGCTTGTTCAGCCTGGAGAAGAAAAGGCTCCAGGGAGACCTTAGAGCAGCTTGCAGGCTGAAGGGGGCTTAGAAGAAAGATGGGGACAAACTTTTCAGTACGGCCTGTAGTGAATAGGGCATGGGGTAACTGTTTTATACTGAAAGAGGGTACATTTAGACTAGATACAAGGAAGATATTTCTTTACAATGAGGGTGGTGAAACATGGGAACAGGTTGCCCAGAGAGGTGGTAGATCCATGGAAACATTCAAGGCCAGGTTGGATGGGGCTCTGAGCAACCTACCTAGTAGTGGAAGGTGCTTCTGCTTACTGCAGGGGACTTGGACTAGATGATTTCTAGAGGTCCATTTCCAACCCAAACTATTCTATGAGTCTATAAATGCCAGTAAGTGACAGGCAAATCATACATTTTACAGTGATCACGATTTCCCCTACCACCTCACGAAAAGTAGAATGGTACAGTGAAAGAATCCTATCCAAAAAAAATCTGTAATTTCTACCATGATGCCTTTACTCCAGACAGAAAAAGGTGTGAAATGAACTCAAGACAGTTTTAAAAGATTAGCCAAACTTTGCATTGCAAAGTATTATAAACTTACTACTATGCTTATTGCTTGGCTCTATATCTTTAAGGACTAAAAAGAAAAAAATAAGCTTGTATGGCTCATGGCACATTTCCCCAAGTTTCTTTTTGTCCTTTTTGGAATACTTTACATAATGATTAGTCTTAATAACTCACTAGTAAAGGAAAATAAAAAACATTTGCATTTCTGGCCTGGTCCAAAATGAATCTGTTTAAATGAGCTGACCATCTCAGTGTCCTGAGAATTGTCTATTCTGTTAAAACTAGCTCTTCTAATAGGAAAACAACATTTACAAATTTTTAGTGACAAATGGATGTATATGAAAGATAAACATTTCATGAAATGTGCTGTCACTTTGATCTTGTCCTTATTTATCTCCACTGGTTGAGACTGAGATTTTGGGTATGATTCCAAAATAATTACAAAAGAAAATATGAGTGTGGTCATGCCACATGAACACAATTAAAACCTTTCAGCATTCTAGATCAAGCAAGTTTATAGTTAAGAACCTATTTCCATTACAAGCCCTTTTTTACATCTGCTAGTCATTAAATTCCATATAATTGTATTTGGCCATTGCAGCAAAAATTATTGATATAAAAAAACAAATGCTTTGCAATTAACTTTTTCTTCATGATAAATATTAAATTAAAGATGCCCTATGCAGCAGATACCGAAGATGGAAACAACTCTAAGAAAGAAAATACTTTAACTTACTCTGGCCAATTTAGTATACAAATCTTTCCCTCTGCAGTCATCACACTAGCAGATGAGACACTTCCATTATTTCTAAGTTTATTACTATGCAATGTCTTCCACTTACAACCAATTTTTTTTAAGCTAAATAGAACTAAATTGTTATATGAATTCTTGTGAGATTTTTCCTTTCCAGAGCTTTATACTGAGTAAAATCGCTGCACAACAATCCTTTAGCTTTACAGAGTATTTCATGCCTGCCTAGAGGGCATTGCTTTCAGATGTCTACTCATATTAACGAGACAGCTATATTTAAATGAACTGGTTTTTCCTCATGAAAGGATCTTATTTAATGAAGATTAAGAATGTAAGTTCTGAGCAATAGTGACTGCATCTCCTACTGGTAAGATCAGCTTCTGTAATTTGAATTATAGAATCCAAAGATTTTCTGTAAATGTCTGTCATGGTGACAATATCACCTTACATACTCATAATTATGACTGCCATCTATAAATACAAGATTTTCATAATGCAATACAAAATCTAAGGATAGCTGATGTCTCAGGGAGCTGACAAGGTACCAGTGTTACTTTCTCAGATCCAGGATAGGGCATGGAAAGATTATTTCACTGGGCTGATCAGAAAAGTCATTTTGAGCCAAAAACAAAAAGGAAACTTGCTTATGCCATGGAAGAAAGTTATTGGTCTCAATTTTCATCTTTGGAAAAAATGCTAAGTCAGTAAGTGTATGGGTTTTGCACACATCAGTGGTCACAAGACTATATTAAAACCAACTGCTTCTAATTTCAAGTATTTTGACATTTTCTTCATAAATAACATTACCACGTTATTTCTGGAGTCTGAATTTTTCTTTTCTCGAGAATCTTCCATCTAAAAATACATTAGCATGCACAGAAATTGCATTATACCGTATCTTCACCTTCAAGTTTTTTAATAAGATGCACCATACATAAAGGCCATTGTTAATATGTATGAGTATGGCAATCCATACTCAGTGTTCAACACAGTAATTTAAGAGTTAAAATATTTCCAGATTCTACTCAAAGCAGCAAGTTTAAATACCTTAGCAAGTGATCTTACAATAGGGTTTTCCATAATGCCTTTAAGAAAAATCAGGTCTATTTCTTCAGCACCTGTGGATGTTGGCAGATCAGTAAGGTTATCCAGGACCTGCTGCATGGCTGTTGACAAAACAAAAACAAAAAGTAAGTACCGACCAAAGTAGACTTGCATACATAACAAAAACTCTGGGAACCACCACAACATTAACTTTAGATATGTTAAGCAACCAACTATGTCTACTGAGAACAAGTGGACAGACTGGAAAAAGAACCTTTTTTTGGTTTGAAAGATGGAAATAAAGGATCTATCCAAATTTTTATCACCACAATCAACTTTAATCCAGGCCCAGCACATTCCTTTCAAGTCTTGCTACTACTTCAAGATTTAAAAAACCCAAACAAGCATAAAAGGTAAGGTATGCATAATCTTTCCAATATAATACAAACAACTCATTCATGATTCTTTATTTCATCTCTCTTCCAGAGGAAGTTTTCAGCCCTCATACATACACCAACCAACTGCAAATTTTACAATGCTTGTATAAGAAGATGTCACTTTTTAAAATGAACACGTAGTTCCATTTTTTTTTAACCAAAAATTTGCTTTCAAGACAGCTCTTACCTTGGGGACACTTCTGTCCATCCCCAGCAGTCCTTTACAATCAGTTCTGACATACTACACTCCAGCACTAAGTGCAGACGGTGCATATGCTAACACCAACCTGGCACCACAACGTACTGCAATGGGAAGTTTATCCTACAATGCAAAATATATCATGCCTGTCCAGTACCCTCAGTGGAGGTTTTCCTGGCTATCTACAGCTTCACAGAGAGAGATGCAGCAGCTTGGGTGAGAGCAAACAATGCTGACGAGTAGTCAGATAATCCCACCATCCTAGATGTCTTGTCCTGTGAAGTCACTGAGTGATGAGAATTTGTTATAACTCTGTGCTTCAATCCTCTCACTTAAAATAGAGTTGAACAAAGCAAATCTTTCATTAGACATCAGGATCAGTATATTCACTTATTACAGAGTTCTTATGCATTTGGGCTCGTGTGCAGCAGCCCTTACCTGAGATTACATCAGCTAGGCGCAAGCTTGCAGAGGTGGATGTGTGCCAGTTTAGGCTGCACAAAAGGAGGCACCATTGACGAGTTATGATATCCTTTCACAAGGTAAATGGTCATTCTTTCCATTTTCCAGTGTTTGACTATACATTCTTACCTTGTAGTGTTACCTTAGTAGTGAAAAATCAATACTGTTCTTGTTTTTAAGTGTATTCCTTTAAACTCATGCCGAGTTACAAATCCATGCTCAGACACATACACAGGCATACTAAAAAATCCCTTCTGTTGAAATCCCCTAACAAGCTAAAAGCATTAGAACAAGCCTTGTGTACTGCCATGCTCCTCATGCTGCATAGCAACATATACCAAGTGAATTAGAAAGCCTATGTGCCCCTTCTCCCACACAGGAATTTACCCTTAACTTTCCTCATTCCTTTATAATGAAAGCTATTATGAAACACTACAGAGTAACAGAACAAACAGCATTTCTCAACACCTACTTTCTCATTTCAATTCTTCCTAGAAATTCCATCCCAAGAAAAAAATTTCTGGCCATTCTTTCCATCTTTTCAAAAGCTGACTTTTGAACAATCAAATCCTCTTGTGTGCCGCATTTTAACCACAGCAGTGTATGTCAAATGACTGCATTTTTTAAAAAAACTGGTTTAAACATACGTCTCACTTTCAAGAAGTGAATCTTCTGTGGAACCATGAGTAGGAGGGAAAATGACACTTTACGCTTTCAGATTTTGAAGCAATATTTTTTCTATTTTATAGCAGATAAAGTGTTTTTAGCAATCACACCTTACATAAAGTCACCAAATCAACCTGTAAATAGACCACATCTTCCTCTGACTAGGTATGTCCTGTACCTTGACTAGATCAGCTGCAGAGGCAACTGCCTTCTTTTATGTTTTCTCAATTCCCAGTTACAGATTCATGACCCTTAATGCAGGCATGAAAGCAATAGTATTTGCAGAAGTAGACATATTTCTACCCAATGGTGCTGCATAAATACTGCAAGTGTTATAATAATAAGCTTTTTTTACATTTTAACAGTTATGTAAATTGTTTTTAAGGGACATCAGGTTAGCACTTCAGTTCTCATAAATAATCTGACTAAAAATATAAAGCTTCCTTCAGGTCAAAGCATGCATCTCAACTACCGGTTGCAATTCCAGCACTTGATGCCAACAGAGGCGTGAATAAAAGACATTCCTTATATATCTCCATGTTAATAAGCTGTTTCTTATGCAACCCTTTCAGGAGTCTGCCTATCTTAGAATGATCTAATGAAAAAAATAAAACGCTTACTTAAACTTCAGCATCAAGGAGAAACTGCAAGGAGCAACATTACAACATCAAGCTTCACAAGAACTACTTTCAAGCTTCCTGCAACTAGACAGGGTATTTTCAAATTCACAAATTCTAGCATAAAAACTGCTTGAGTACATTTTAGCATTCTTGGAAAGCAGCGAACATCTTTATCAACATGCAGAGTTAAAAAAATTCACAAAGGCAGACTTGCATCCTAGGTGATCAGCTGCCTTCAGAAACAGCTTCCTACTGCTGTGCATCTGATGGTTGCCTTCTCCCATGGCACAGCCATCATGGCAAGAGTCTTCTTAGCTACAAATAGCATAGGCCCAATATTAGAAAGAAAACCAAAAAGGCACATGTAAGTTAGGATAAGGTACCTATACTAGCCCTGGATTCTTTATGTTTGAACACAGCGTGGATCTCTGTACTGCCGCAGTGTAGTCAGTT
The DNA here is from genome assembly GCF_034315485.1 of Pezoporus occidentalis. Lineage (NCBI taxonomy): Eukaryota > Metazoa > Chordata > Aves > Psittaciformes > Psittacidae > Pezoporus > Pezoporus occidentalis. Next base: position 633,040 of record NW_026914319.1, on the reverse strand, counting down.
CCCCATCTTAAAGGGAAGAGGTTTCTAAGTAGCTGAATAAATAAAAAATAATACATATTGTTAAGTACCCCTTTATTTTAACCAACTACAAGAGAAAACTTTAAGAAGCTTCAACAAAGCAGTATATGGTAACTAGAAACTAGAGCAACATTTATATGCTTCATGGTGTTTCACTGCTTTACATTCACCTAGCAGAAAAATTCAGAACATGCCCAACTGTTATTTTTCAAAAAGTGATCAAGAGCATCTCCCAACAGGTGTTATGTCAGCTGCTTTATTTCAGAACAGACAGTAATACTTGAGTACTTCCTGTAGTACTTTAATGTCAATATTTTACATTTATTACGCAAGCCATGGGCCAGCTTCAAGCATAATTCCTGTTTAATGTGAAATGCTACTACTTGCTCACATGTGAAAACAGCTTTGAAACTGTAAGCAACATATTGACCTACATACACCTTAGATATTCATATGTGCACTTTCAAACAATACAATTTATTCAAAGACCGTTTAAAGCCGGGGGGCAAACACTTTGGTAAATGTATTACAGACCCTATTTTTGTTTATCCAATCAGCTTTTGGTTACTCATTTGTATTAAAAAAAAAAAAAGAAAAAAGAAAAAGAAAGGAAAAGAAGGCTCAGGGGAGACCCTAGCACCATGTTCCAGTATTTGAAGTGTGACTGCAAAGATGGAAACTCTCTTTTTCCAAAGAGTCACATGGAAAAGACAAGGAGAGCAGAGGGTAAAAGCTGCTCCAAGAAGATTCCAACTGGACAGAAGAGGAAAATTTTTCACAAGCAAAATCAGCCGTTGGAAAGATCTCCCCAGGGAAGTGGTGGATTCCTCAGTGTTGGACACTTTCAAGATTCAGCTGAGAGGGTGCTGGGCCATCTTGTCTTAGACTGTGCTTTTGCCAAGAAAAGTTGGACCAGCTGATCCTTGAGGTCCCTTCCAACCTGGTATTCTGTGGTTTGATGAAAAAAAGCAGGATACATTGTTTCCAGGCTTAATTCTAATTACCTTTCAGAATAACATAGATACACATGGATCTTCAAGTAGCAATTTTTAAAACAATTTCACTTTTTTCTTTCCTGGGGCAAACCCACCTAGCTCTTTTAGAAAGCTATCTTATATTCGAACAGCAGGAATAAAAGCTGAAGATGTTAAATGCTCACTTAGGAAAGTTTTACTTAAAAGATAAGGCTCTATCAAACAAGAAAAAGATGGAACTAAGGAGTCTGGAGACTGCCCAATCTAAATATTTCATCAAATATTGCCTTTTGAGCCTCCCATCTCCTCTCTGGCAAATCTGCTCTGGAAATGTTGATAGAGGTTATGGGGGTAGGGAGGAAGGGAGTGGGGGAAGACCTGTATAACTTAGATTTAATTGAGGCAATACAAGAACTAAGGACTACAGTGAATAAACTGCATAAACCACGTTGTCAGGAGTGCTCCTTATTGTTGAATACCTTAGTGCCCAATAAAAAGCAAATATGTGCTTCTCCTTCAGTAGAAAATTAATTGGGTCTCTTTTGCCTCTCTCATCCCATCTTTCAGAGAAAACTGGTAAGAACATACTAATTTCAAAGAGCTCTACTGCGCACCTCCTTCTCTTTCAGAAGTCACACTTTTTTCAATATTCAAAGACCCATCTGGGCAAAATTTTAAATTATCGTCACAACACAAAAGGATCTGCTTTTGTGAGGACAGTAAGAGATGGGCATGGTTGACTATGGCAGTTAACAAAACCATCTAAGAACACACACATGACAAGAAACATACACTGACTACAGCCTCCAGACAGAACAGGAGGAACTGAGCAGCAGGCTCTCAGTTGAGGCAAGGCGTTGAAATAAAGGGATTCTTAGGAAAAAGTGACAACAGAAACGAGTCTGAGCTGGGACTCGTAACAGAAAATGAGATTACAACAAGCCACCCTCCACTCCAGCCCCTGGCTTTGGTGACAGGGATTGTACATGCAGGTAGAATTAATTTCCACAGTCAATTTTCAAAGAACATCTCCATAACCATAGGAAGCTTAAAGCCTCAAGCAAGAGTCAGTACGAGCAGCCTGGTCTGCTGTGTACATGCATTGAACAATTTAATCCAACTATGCTTATGACCCCATACTCAGAGGAACTAGCTTGTCATTTGAATCCCATATCAAAGAGCAAAAGTGGGGGAAAACACGCCAATTGATCTCTGCGGCAAACAGCATGCGTTCTGAGGCATAAGAATGCAGAAATTCCACTTCCTAATGCAAACTGACTAACCAGAATTAGTATCTCCCAATTCACATACAGTTCTTCAGACAGTCAAAGGATGCTTCAAAGGTTTAATCTACATACTGTATCTTACAATAGTAAATTCATATCAACTAGAAGTAAAAGATACTATGATAACTCTTCTTGTATTTGTAAGAAAAAGACAGGTTTTCATAAAGCTCTCAACTATGACTCTTCTATCAAATTTGAATTTATTCTTTCAGTGCCTAATTCTTGTCTACATTAATTCTATGTAAAGGAAGGAGGAAGCATACATTTAAATAAATTTTCCAGATTTGCAGACAGAAGACAAATGTGTCACTCATTGGGGAGAAGCAGAGCTTTCTAGAGTGAATGCCTGGCACAGGTTTTTTTTAGCTCAATTTCATTTTATTAGTCTCCAAGCTTACAAACTAACAGGAATGAAAAGAAAATCATGTATATTTAAATAAACATATGCATATTTATTTCCACATGGCCTACTCATCTGGATAGGAAGGTATAGAATCATAGAATGGTTAGGGTTAGAAAGGACCTTTAGCTCATCTAGTTCCAACACCCCTACTGTGGGCAGGGACACCTCACACTAAACCATATCACCCAAGGCTTTGTCCAACCTGGTCTTGAACACTGCCAGGGACAAAGAATTCACAACCTCCCTTGGCAACCCATTCCAGTGCCTCACCACCCTAACAGGAAAGAATTTCCTTCTTATATCCAATCTAAACTTCCCCTCTTTAAGTTTTAACCCGTTACCCCTTGTCCTGCCACTACAGTCCCTAATGAAGAGTCCCCCCCCGGTATCCCTATAGGCCCCCTTCAGATACTGGAAGGCTGCTATGAGGTCTCCATGCAGCCTTCTCTTCTCCAGGCTGAACAGCTCCAACTTTCTCAGCCTTTCTTCATACGGGAAGTGCTCCAGTCCCCTGGCCCTCCTCTGGACTTGTTCCAACAGTTCCATGTCCTTTTTATGTTGAGGACACCAGAACTGCACACAATACTCCAAGTGAGGTCTCACAAGAGCAGAGTAGAGGGGCAGGATCACCTCCTTTCACCTGCTGGTCACGCTCCTTTTGATGCAGCCCAGGATACGGTTGGCTTTCTGGGATGCATGTGCACACTACCAGCTCATGTTCATTTTCTTACCAACCAACACCCCCAAGTCCTTCTCTGCAGGGCTGCTCTGAATCTCTTCTCTGCCCACCCTGTAGCTGTGCCTGGGATTGCTCCGACCCAGGTGTAGGACCTTGCACTTGGCATGGTTAAACTTCATGAGGTTGGCATCAGCCCACCTCACAAGCATGTCAAGGTCCCTCTGGATGGCATTCCTTCCCTCCAGCGTATCAACCGAACCACACAGCTTGGTGTCATCGGCAAACTTGCTGAGGATGCACTCAATCCCACTGTCCATGTCACTGACAAAGATGTTGAACAAGACCGGTCCCAACACTGATCCCTGAGGGACACCACTCGTTACTGGTCTCCAGCTGGACATTGAGTCATTGTCCACAACTCTGTGTGCGGCCATCCAGCCAGTTCTTTATCCACTGAATGGTCCATCCATCAAACTGATGTCTCTCCAATTCAGAGACAAGGATGTCGTGTGAGACAGTGTTGAACGCTTTACACAAGTCCAGGTAGATGATATCAACTGCTCTACCCCTGTCCATCAGTTCTGTAGCCCCATCATAGAAGGCCACCAAACTGGTCAGGCAGGATTTCCCCTTAGTGAAGCCATGCTGGCTGTCACCAAGCACCTTGTTGTTTTCATGTGCCTTAGCATGCCTTCCAGGAGAATCTGCTCCAAGATTTTGCCAGGCACAGAGGTGAGACTGACTGGTCTGTAGTTCCCGGGTCATCCATTTTCCCCTTCTTGAAAATGGGGGTTATATTTCCCCTTTTCCAGTCGTCAGGAACTTCACCTGACTGTCATGATTTCTCAAATATGATGGCCGGTGGCTTAGCAACTTCATTCACCAGCTCCTTCAGGACCCACGGATGGATTTCATGAGGTCCCATGGACTTGTGCACGTTCAGGTTTTTAATATGGTCTCAAACCAGATCCTCTCCTACAGTGGACCCAAGGTCTTCATTCTCACAGTCCCTGCATCTGCCTTCCAAGACTTGGGTGGTTTGGTCAGAGCCTTTGCCAGTGAAGACCGAGGCAAAAAAGTCATTCAGAACCTCAGCCTTCTCCAAATTCTGTGTAGTCAGTTGTCCCGAGAGCTTCCTGAGGGGGCCTACGCTGTCCCTAGTCTGTTTTTTATTTGCTACGTACCTGTAGAATCCCTTCCTGTTATCCTTAACATCCCTAGCCAAGTTTAATTCTAACTGGGCCTTAGCTTTCCTAACCTGGTCCCTAGCTTCCCGGACAACATCCCTGTATTCTTCCCAGGCCTCTTGTCCTTGCTTCCACATTTTGTAAGTCTCTTTTTTTCATTTGTATTTTCCTCAGTAGCTCTTTATCCATCCAAGGAGCTATCCCGGCCCTCCTGCTGCACTTCCTTCTAGCTGGGATGCAACACTCCTGAGCTTGTAGCAGGTGATCCTTGAACATCAACCAACAGTCTTGGCCCCCCCTGCTCTCTAGGGCTATATCCCATGGAACCTTACTAAGCAGGTTCCTGAAGAGGCCAGACTCTGCTCTCTTGAAGTCCAGGGCAGTGAGCTTGCTGCACGCTCTTCTCACTGTCCTGAGGATCTCAAATTTGAGCATCTCATGATCGCTGCATCCAAGGCTGCCCTGGAGAGTCACATTTCCAACCAGCCCTTCCCTGTTGGTGAGCACGAGGTCAAGCATGGCACCTCTCCTTGTCGGCTCCTCTATTACTTGCAGAAGGAAGTTGTCTTCTACACAATCAAGGAACCTCCTGGATTGCTTGTGCCGGGCCGTACCATCCTTCCAACAGATGTCAGGGTGGTTGAAGTCCCCCATGAGAACAAGGGCCTGCGAGCGTGAGGCTTTTCCTATCTGTCTATGGAGTGCTTCATCCGCAGGTTCTACTTGACCAGGCGGTCTGTAACAGATCCCCACAGTAATGTCTCACATAGCTATTTTTCCTTTAACCCTGACCCACCAACTCTCTGTTAACTGATCACCTGTCCCCAGACAGAGTTCCATACTCTCCAGCTTATCCCTAACATAAAGGGCAACTCCCCCTCCCCGCCTGCCAGGCCTGTCTTTTTTAAAAAGCCTGTAACCTTCCATTCCAACACTCCAGTCATAGGAGCCATCCCACCATGTTTCTGCAATGCCTGTTATATCATACCCCCATAGACGTGCACACATCTCTAATTCCTCTTGTTTGTTCCCCATGCTACGGGCATTTGTACAGAGGCATCTGAGCCAAGCTCCAAATGAAGCCAGCTCATTGCCTGGAGCGGCTGGGATATCTCTACATTGCTCCAAGCATTTATTATAGATGCTGGCAACAGACTGGGTGTGTTGGGATGGAATGATGTTCCCCTCCCCCAACACATCTAGTTTAAAGCCTCCTTGACCAGTCTGGCAAGGCTCCTACCAAAACTGCACACAGACCAGGTCTACCAGCCCCCACTAGACCTGGCCTACAAACCTGGGTCCTGTGCTCAAGACACCCAAACCCCTGACTATGGCACCACCCTTTTGACCATTTATTAACCTGGCTAATCCTCCTAGCTTTTTTTAGGTCCTCCCCTGTATCCTGGAGAATTGATGAAAAGACAATCTGAGCTCCAGAGCCCTTAACCACCTCCCCCAGGGCTCTGTAGTCCTTTGTTCCCCAGGCTACTACTACCTATATCCCTAGCACCCACATGTATCACTAGAAATGGGTAATAGTCCATGGAACTAACTAGAGCAGGCAGCCTCTCTGCCACATTGCTGATCCGTGCTCCTGGTAGGCAACACACCTCCCTTGAGACCGGGTCAGGCCGACAGACAAGTGCTTCTGTCCCTTTCAAAGTAGAGTCCCCTACTACTACAACCCACTGCTTTTTCCTGGCAGCACCAGTACAGATCTTCTTTACCAGTGCATCAGCCAGCTGTTTCCAGTTGCAAGTGAGTTTCCTCATTAGCCTCCTGCAGGACAGCAAAGCGGTTCTGCGTGGGGACAACAGATTTAGGAGGAAGCCCCTTGCTTTTAATTGTCCTTTTCCTCATTTTTTTGTTGGTTTTATCTGTCACTAATTCCCAGCTTCCTGGGTTAACGGCCCCCTTCTTTCCTCCATGAGCTAGAGGGGAAGCTTGAGGCCCCTGCACAGTTTGGGCCAGGAGCAAGCATTCCTGCTTCCTCTCAGCTTCCCTGACATCTCGCAGTCTATTAACAGCATCCCGCAGCTCAGCCACCTGCTGCAGGAGGACCTCCACCAGGGAGCACCGAGTGCAGCCCTGCCCATTGTGCACCTTTCCCTCACAAGACCAGTGCAGGCATGCTCTACACTTTGAGCTCTGCACTGCAGCCTCCCTTCTAGTCAGCTCTGCCACCGCCGGGGCAGCCAGAGCAGAGCTCCCAGACCGGGCGCCAGTCATACGATGACTGTTCACCATTCGCCTGCCCGCGTGAACTGCCGCGCAAACTGCCTCGACCCGCTCTGTTCACCGCACTCCTAAATTTAATAAATACCTCAAGGACTACTGGTGACGCTTGTGCTTCACTCGAAGTTTAGAAACTTAGATTAAAATCTCATCACATATGCAAACTTTGGAAACAATTTCTTCTGTGATCTAGAACCTTTTCAAGAAGGATATACTCAAAAGGAAAGTTTCACAAGACACCCAGTATGCATAGACAAAAGATTCATTTGTAACTCATACAGCCCTAAGCCAATGACAACTGCATCAATTTCTTCTACTTGTACTCATGTGATTTGTGGGGTTTAAGGTTTTTTTTGGTTGGTGGGGTTTTTGTTGTTGGTGGTTTTTGTTGTTTTTTTTAATTGATTTCTGATTTAATATAAGGTGAAAAAGATGAAATTATTTTGTACTGGCCACTTCTCTCCCCAGTTACAAATTACATTTTTGGCAGTCCAGGCCTGAGAAAAGGAGTACCTATGAACAAGTTAACATTTTGAGCTAGAACAAAGAAGTTCATTCAAAAACAGACTATTTACCAAGAATATATGAAACACTGACAAAGCCCTCTGTTACTACTCTTAGAGTAAGTTTCAAAAACCAGGTTTTAAGATAAAAGTCTCTGGGAAAGCATTATGCAGTGAGCACATATAACATTATGTTTGCGTTTTCACAGCCAACAACTGTATTTACTGAGCAGAGATCACATTTAGAAATACCTCCAGAGAAACACTGTACAAGTGATGTACAATTGTAGTTTAGCTCCTCTGCTCCTCTACATCAGGCTACAAATCAGTTACATAACCCCATACAAGGTATGCCTATGTTGCTTATCGTAGAATGACACAATGCTACTTGGGCTCTTAAGCACCCCAAGAGTTTGCATCTACATCAGACAGAGGTTTTATCCAGGTTACTTGACAACTGCCAAGCAGGAAGTGTTAAGCCAAGGCAGCTACAGCCCTATTGATAGCCACCTTAACTCAAGTATTTCTGGGTGGCAGCCCACTGTAACATCATGGAGACACAATTCCTAACCAGAACCCCTTCCTTGTGAAGTAAAAAAATGGATTTCCTGTCAAAAGACTAAGACTGGTTAATGAAGGAAGCTGTTGTCTACAGTATGCATATTTTATTGACTGCAGAAGCAGAGAAATTAATAGCATATACGGCAGTGAATTAGTGAAGGAAGGAGGAAAAGATAAGAATGAATGCTCCTCTGGATATTCAAATTCTACTCACTGAATTTTTGCATGTTGAAAAGAAGTAATGTAAATGATTAGAAATGTTAACTAATTTTTTTACTTCATTTTCTCAAAGTCTCCCAGCAAGCCAAGACTGAGCTATTTTAGCATAACTATAAATAGAAGCTCAAGCAGTCCCTACCCTTATCAAGCCTAGCTCAACTACATCTCACATGCCCATTTTTCATGATTCTTAAGGTCACAAAACCTATGGGGAAGAGCGAACAACCCCTCCCCATCCCAAGCACTGTAGCCATACTTCTTTCAGGCTGTGAAGTTTGTCTAAAAAAAGATGAAGCACAAATTTTCTGATGAACAGATGGACCTCACAGCTGCATCTTTTGGAAAGGAAAGCATTATTTTAAAATTAATTCAGCAAAGATAAAAAGGGAACAAAGCATCACAGCTCCAAAACCAGCGTTATTAAAAGGTTAAGTCTTATTTGAATATACATATCATGACCAACACTAAGATACTGATAAGAGATACACTAAAATTATTACTGAGGAAATTGTGATAGGCTTCTCTTTATTAAAGGATTGTAAAGAAAAAGACTGTAAAGTACACAGGCAATTGACTGAATTTGATGTTCACTAACCAAGCTTCAAAAATAAACCTATATATGTGTTAAATATTACCAAGTTTTCTGACTTTAATTAAAGACAGATGCAAGCTTCAGGCACAGATGATGATTAACTGATGAAGCGTACACATGCACACAGACAAGTATGCTCAATATGCCTTTTCTGACAGTTTAAAATTCTCTGCAGCAAACAAATGGTAGGACCTACATGGCGATTTCTCTACTGTAGTCTGAGCTACCTACTGAATTTGCTTCTTCATTATGGTATTTATGCCACACTGGAAGAGGGAGAGCTTAAGATGCTTTATGAAATAAAGGGTCATGTGTGCAATTATTTAAAAAGAGAATTCACTTTCCCATTTTTCTGTTTAAACAGTTTTCATGCCCCACTAAAAAAAGTAGCATTTCTTACTGAATCACAGCATATGCAACTGTTTGAGGGTAATCGGTTAAAACAAATGATTACTAAAAAGTAAACATTTTCCTCCCATAAATACATTCAGGAAAATAACTGGATCAGGTTATGAAAGCTTAACTTAAGTGGGCAGGGTCCCCACAATGTCTCTAATCCTACTTCATGCTCTAAGAAGGGATAGCTATGACAGAATACCACACTGCTCAGGGCTTTACCCAGTAGTCTTGAAAACCTCTCAGCAAGGAGACGCACACAACTTCTCTTGGCAAATGCTTCCACTGCTTTCTAATGATTAAAAAGGTTTTCCTTATCTACAGCCTGCATTTCTTTTGATTCCATTCATGTCATCTGTCTCTCATCCTCAATGGAACAGGTCACTCACAGAAATTATTGAGTCACCATCCCTGGAGATACTCAAAACCCAAGGGACACAGGCCTTGACAACCTGCTCCAGCTGATCCTGTTTGAGCAGGGAGGTCGGGCAAGATGATCTTAAGAAGCCCCCTCCAACCTCAGCGATTCTGTGATTCTGTAATTATTTCCCAGCATTTTTCATTCAGATATAAAGCTTTGCTCACTATTACCGTTTGTGAACTTTGCTCTTTCACACCATGCAAATACTACCTTTAATAAATACTGGAAACTCACAATGACACTATACTGAAAGACAGAAATCTCCACTCTTTTGGTAATACAAAAGGCCCTAGTTTAAACCCATAAACACCATCGGTTCTGTTATGGATGCCTGCACTTCTGCAGGGCAACTAAGGCAACACTGAAAAACACTATGCTACCGTGGCCGTTTTGAGCAAAACAACAGATTTATGCCTCCAAATAATTACTTTCTGAATTGATTTTAAGTTGCTAATATGCTGGTTTACAGCTTCTAAATACTATTCATCAGAAACTTAATAACTACAGTAAATCTTTGCTGAACATTTGAACATCACCACTGCTGGCTGCCAACACATAAATTTATTTCTAAAGTTTTTGGAAACTTTATACATTGCCCTGAATATATGAAACCCTTGCTATAGCTATTTGGATTAATCTTCCAAAAAGGTAGTACTAAGGAGACAAATTTTGAAACCAGTTCCATTTGCCCTCTAAATTGTATATTGCAGTTATTATAAGGCACAGCTTAAAGGAAAACACTACTTTTCCTCCTGCTGTTACAAATGTTCGCATATTGCCACTTGGAAGGAAAGAAGTATTTGAGCAGATCTTTGAGAAAACTTCAAAGCATCAGCATTTCTGTTTACCTGCCAAGCTGCACATATATGAAGACCAAATATTACAGAAAATGAAGAAATTATTAAAAAGCATTTAAGTAATCTCTTGGAGGCAGTGGAGGTCAGTGAAAATAGGAGACATTCTAGACTTCTGAAAGCCTCTACCTATAGCCCAGACAAGTAGGGCTGCACGTGTAAATGCATCCATTGTAGGAAAAAAACGAAGTGTTCCAAGAGGAGATAAATTAAAAACAGTATTGTGCCTCAGATTACAAGCAGCAGATGTGTCTGAAATAAAATACAGAAGGAATTTAATGCAAAATCTTCAACCACCACACAACACAAACCAAAGTGCGTAAAAGCAAGTTAATTAAAAACTTTTTTAAAAGGCCAGATTATTTCTTTTTCTAGTGTTCTTACTTTTCAGCTACAGATGTTAGGGAAGTATGTATTGATGTCACACACAGACTACTGTACTTTAGATGAATACTAGCATATGCCCCAGATGAAATTTCAATTTTGATGAACAAAGACTGTACTCCCTCAGTTCTTCAACTACTTTAGTACTTCAGCTACTAGAGGATATTTTAAAAATGATTTTTAAATGAAGGCAACATGCCTTCAGTGGATATGCAGTCTAATATACTACTTTGTACCTGAAGCTTCAGTACAAATTCAACAAATTTCAGGATGTATCCTCCACTGCACTCAACTGTCCTGGGTTCAGCAGTAGCAGTCATTTTTCTCCTTCTTAGTAGCTGGTGCAGTGCTGTGTTTTTGACTCTCAGCCTGAAAACAGCGCTGATAACACTGATGGTTTTAGTTGTTGCTCTGTAATGTTTAGTCTGACCAAGGACTTTCTAAGTCTCACGCTCCATCAGGGAGGAGGGGAAGCCAGGAGGAAGCAGAGACAGGACACCTGACCCAAACTAGCCAAAGAGGTATTCCATACCACGGCACATCATGCCCAGTATATAAACTGGGGGCAGCTACCCAGAAGGGCTAGATCACCGCTCGGGTCAGGATGGGTATCAGTTGGTGGGTAGTGAGCAGTTGTATTCTCTTCCCTTGTTATTTCCCTTATCATTATTATTACTGGTGGGAGCAGTAGAGGTTTGTGTTATACCTTAGTTACTGGACTGTTCTTATCTCAACCCGTGGAGTTACATTCTTTAGATTCTCCTCCCCATCCCTCTGGGAGTGGGGGGAGGAAGGGAGAGAGTGAGCGAGCAGCTACATGGTTCTTGTTGCCGGCTGGGCTTAAACCACGTCACCAACTTATAGCACAGGCTGAACTTAATGGATCAAATCTATCATCTTCCCTGGTATTTTGCAAGAAACAGCTGCACGAAGAAACGTGTATTCTCTGCAGTCACACAGGCAATTAATGCTAGTATTTATGAAGTCCAAAATGCCAGCAGAACAGATGCAACAAAGTATGTGCAGCTTTTGAAGTATGCCTTTTTCTGTATCTTAATTTTTCAGCTCTAACATGCATCCTTCCAATGAAACAAAGCTTTGTACTTCTGTATTTTTGTCACAGGACTCAATATTATTTATCTGTTTCAGGGTGACAGCCTGAAGACAACATAACTGACTGACAAAATACTAACAACATCAAGTAAAGATCACAGTCGTATACATACAGAAGCAATTTACGTGTAACAAAAAAATAATTCAGTTTATTGCACCACATTTCTTGGTGGAAAAGCTGAGGTGAAGTCCTGCAGAACCATCAATGCAGTTTTATCCCACTGATAACTTCATCCTAAGGCCAACTGGAAATCGTTGAAGAGATCTCCATAAATCGGATCCCTTCTTGACACAAGCACTAAATTTAGACCTGAATGAGAAATAGCAAACACCTTCCCAAAGGGACAGGAGAATTCCACTTTCAGTGTTACATGCTTCCATCTTGTTACTGGTCTTCAATCAACACTGACATAGAGATGAAAGTGACATAGCAGACAAACACAAAACTTCTGAGTTGTATGAGGTCCCCCACTTCTAAGAACAGGCACCCCAGCAGCAACAAAGAATCGAGAAGTTCAAGTTCTGCTATGAACATGTTTCTTCAGCCATTTGCACTTCCATCCAGGCACACTGTTCAGGCATATTTTCAAAAAAGAAAGCTAAAATGTACAAGGATTGTAAGGTATTCTACTGTCAGTGCAATGGCTCAGAACAATACTTAGCTATTTTGTAATGTGGCTTGGGTCCATCTGCAAACAAGACAAAGTGCTTCTAACACAAAATTGGATACTTTGCTGCACAGCAAATTAACAACACTGTGCATCTCCAGAAACCCGTGATGAATCTGATCACTAGCAAGAGATATTGCTGGTTCCACTGGAGTTTCCATCTCAGGGGTGCTTGCATCCTTCCATCTGAAAGCACCTGATCACTCAAAAGAACAGCAGTAGGAAATCATTAAAAAGAAAAATTCCACACTTCAGATAACTGTGTGTTTCCTTAATCTTGATTAATAAGAAATTTCATTTTAAACAATTCTTTCTGCTCCCTGTTCTTAACCCAGGTTTTTTTACATCTAGCAAACAATGCTCAGTTTTCATTGTTCTAACCTAAAGAGGGCAATCTGCTGCCCTACAGAGAGCAATCTCTCCTCCTCTATATTGACTGGGAAAGCAGCAAGACTAGCATAATTCCCCCGTACCTCTCCCAGTCTTGCACCTTTTTCAATATGTATGGTCAGATTTGTGCAAAGTGCATCAGACAAGACTCTCACGAGGGCCTTGCACAACACCATTAATACTTCCCTTTCCACTGATAGACAGATCAGAAGACCTATTCTGACTTTTCTCACAGTTACATTATACTGTCAGCTCAATCTACTGGTCTGTCATGAAAGAATACAAAAGGTCATTTTGAACCTCCATCTCCTCCAAACCTTAAATTTGTAGCTGAACAAACTGTCCTCTTCCTTAAGTGCAGAATATTACATGTATATTTCACCCCACTGCTATTACTCCAGGCTTCAAATCAGGTTTTGGCACTTTGGTTTTTATCCTCTTCTGCTTCAGTGAAGATGCTCAGACAATGAATTTCACGAGAAACCACCTTTCATTCAGCTATTACTTCTGCTTTTAATACTACCTCCTTCTATAGGTTTACGTGTAGGAGACACTAAGGAATTCTAACAGTTAAGAATTTTATGATGAAGATTTCTGATATTGAATGAAGGCTGTATTAAAACTTTCTCAGACCTTTTTCGTAACACAGCACTTTCAAAATCTGATTGCCCTGTTATGATGCAGTCACTTCAAAAATACACCTATGCCCTTTATATATCACACCCATATATTAACGTTTCATACATGCCCTGTTTCATATTTCCATTATTGTTAAGTATTTGTTGAATTATCTCTTCCAACCTAAAACACTGGAGTATGTAAATTAGATCTGCATCAATGTAGACATTAAAATATTTTTATTTGGGTTCTATTATAGATGTCAACAAGCATTGGAAAATGGCTCAATAAATTCATATGCAGAAAACAAATGCAAGACAGCTTTTTGGAGTGCAAAATAAAGCACTTTAGGAAATATTTATACTATCTTAACATATTCTTTAATAAAAAATGAAAGTTAATATAATTTAAAATAGCAAATATATTTGATTATTATATGATTATTATATATAGCCTTTTTTTCTAGGAGGAAAAAGACCCACCATGTAAAACTTCCCTAGGGATGTTTTCAGTTCAGAGACTACTTAATCTACTGAAACTTCTCCTCTGTATCGCACTTTGCAGATAAAAAGTTTAAGATGGGAGTGAAACTGGAAAAATTATAGAATTTAAATTAAATCTATCTCTGGTCCAGGACCTCAGTTTTCACTTCTACAGCATCACCTAGCACCTTTTCCAGAAGTTTCATCTGTAGTTCATTGCTTAACTCTAATGCTGCCACTTTCACTAAAATAAAGCCTCTCATGGAAGCACCAGTATCTACCCAAACACAGGTACTAGGAAGCTGTAAAACCAAGTTGCTAAATTAACAAGGTTACAGTTCAGGGTGACTTGCAACAGGGAAAGAAGTTTTCTTTACTACCTTTGTCATATGATGCAGTTCTTGTTTATCTACGCACACAAGGTGAAGCCTTAACTACAAAGAAAATTTACCAAAACACACTTAGAATTTAGTAGTGATGCAGTGAACAGAAAATGGCTTTTCCAAAGCTGTTTGCAGAACAACACTGCTCATGTTTTTAAATGGTGAAAAATACCACATAAAACCTTTGTACTTTAAGACAGAGATGGCAAAACATGATGGCATGTTAAATGCTTATTTGACCTGCAAGAATGCCCAAAATGCATCTCAGTCACTCCCCTAGTTAAAGAGACTCTATCCGAAACTTTTCATTTAATGCAGTCAAGATTTACATCTTTATCCTCAACAGTTACCTTCCTTTAGTCCTTTGAAGGGTATTTTTAAGAACCCTGGAAAAAGATCACCTTGACACTCCTATTTTGAAGGGAAATGCAAAACTCCATGGACTAAGTCACACTGCACTTAGCCATATGTTTCCCCTCCCAGACTACTTCCCAGCAATATGCTGTCAGGACTTATTTAGGAATACAAATGTTTAGTTAAAAGTGGGAAACTTAATTTCAATTTAAGAATATGTGAGTACAAGAAGAGGGGAAAGTTACTTTTAATGGTCTTGGAACAGCTTGCATTAAGACCTATATGCTTTTAAGGAAATTACCATTTCAAATACTCACTTTGAAGGTTCACCACCTTCACTTCCAGTTCTGTTTCCAACTCACTGCTGTGAACACTGAATGACAGTGTTCTATGTTTTATATGGTGGACACAGGCACAGAAACTGCATCTTCAAAACAGTATTTTACACTTCTACCTGTGCTGCATATTGACAAGTTTGAAATTTTCTACTCTATTTCCTTAGGATACCAAGTTGGATTCATTAAGTTTTGCTTAAGAAGTTCTGAATTCTCAATCATGTACTCTGTCACCCTAGCTGAAGCAAAACCACAGAACTTTTAAGTAAAGGCTGACAGTGCATAGTTACAAGTTTTCTGATTACACAGTAAGTTTTAAATACCTTTCCACTCAACTCTTCCTTTGGAATGGGGGATACTAGATCAAGGACCTAACTGAAACTTCAGAGTAGTGGAAGGGGTGAGTAAAAGACAAAGGAATAGAGGTCATGCTCAGAAATATAATGATCAACTTCATACATATATAAAAATTTTGCTTCGATCCCACTTACGGTGAAACAATAAAAGCCACAGACTCTCTCGGTTTTGACCCAAGTTGTTTGTTCTTTCCCCCACTGCTTAGGGGTCTCAGAGAAAAGGGTGGGAGGAGAAAAGAAACTGTTAGTATAAGCAGTACCTGACTGAGCCAAGAACCTCGTTGGATTTTGAGAACAGAACCACTAAGATCTATGCCATTTTCAAGGCCCAGTTACTTGGGGATCAGTAGAATTGGTTACTAATGCCATCAACAAAAAAAAAGTGGAGAGGACTCCGAAAGGAGACTGTTAAAGTATTCCCATGTACAATGAGATATGGCAAGTTAAGGACCATGACTCATTTCCATCCCCAGCTTTGGAATTCCACTGCAATAGATAAAATAAATCCATGTTTCAGCTTTTCCACAAGGTTTTATGAAGTCTGGGTCCTGAGCTGAAAAAGTAATTGCTTTGCCAACCATTTCAGCATGGCAGTTGAGAGGACTGTTTCATCACACTGAATGAGCTCTCAGAGCAGTGAGTCCCGTCCATAGTAGTTTCTGCTTATTATACTCCGCATTAAATTTCTCTTTACCAGAAAAAGTATTGGCCTGAGAGATATATAAAAAGAGAGCAATGTACCCTCCTATGGGTAAATTTGTTCTTTGGACACAATTAGCTTTAAGGTTGTGGAATAATTCAACATGAACTCAGGTTCCCAAGTGAACTTAAAAGGGCAATGATGTCTTTTTTCATAATGCTAAGATACCAAACCTTTTGTGGGTGTTACAAGGTCAAAAAACCCACCCCAAAAACAGTCATTCATGACACCCAGAAGTACTGGCAACAAAGAAAACAAGTACTATCTCAGCACATGGGACACACAGCACGCATAAAGTAGTAAGAATCAAATAGATGGAGTAGTCATTGTCTCAAGCAACCTCGGAACTGAAGTTAAATGGCCATATTCTTCTGCATAATTTTGAAAGGTCTGAAACAAAACATAGTCTAAGAACGCATTTTCAGAAAATGTATATTCCTCTTCATATAAAGGAAATCAATTTGTTGTTATTTTTCTGTATTTCTTTCATTTTCTACTACACAGTTCCCAGAGACAAGGCCAAAAACCTAAATGAAATCTTGATTCTGCTTCAACTTTTCAGATACCCTATCTGTTACTGTGGCCCTCAGCATACTTGCACACGTTTCACTTGTCATATGGTGCAAGAGCAAGTCCTATACTCGGGATAGAATTTGGTTGGCTGTCTCTACTCAAAAAGCAAACTGTATTTTTAAATAGCCCAGGCTTGCACTTCTCTCTCTAAACAAACAGATCCTGATAGATCAGCTACAAGCATCCTACATGACAGCTACATGCATGTGCAAAGCTGCAAGGTAGAATGCTGGGCTTCAGCTTGCTTTTTAGTCCAGCTGGCAGGGGGATATATTTGAGGAAACAGATAGAAGGTAAAGCACATGCAAGTAGACTGCCATAGCACCAATCTCTGGAGAGATCCAACAGCATGCTAAGAGAAGTACAAACCCAGCAGCCTGTATGTAGCCAGGCAAGTGCTCAGTGGATTGCCAGTCCATCTACTAGCATTAGTCTCCACGTAGAGAAGCATCAGAACTTCATCTTGAAACTTCCTTCACAATATTCAACTTGGAAGAGTCATTAGCAATAGTAATACCATACTGCTTGGAAAGGTGTCTTTATTATCATTAATATAATATCCTTTCCATAAATCAAGTTTCCTGATGGCACTATTTCTCTACTGAAACTTGCCATGGTAGCAAATAAGCAGTGACAATTGATCCTACAAGAAGGAATTTGTGTTCAATGACTGAAGCAGCTGAAATATGAAAGCAGCTTTCTCAGTTTCAGAAACACTGGCAGAGTTTCTGTTTTTCTAAACACAGTGTCGGGATTTAAATACTGCACCACTTCTCAGCATAAGTTTACAGACCCAGACAAGCCAACTTTCACACAAAAGAAATCAACACTTGCTTTTTAATACCAGAGAGACTGATTTGAATAGGCTGCTGCCAGTAGTTCAAAAAGAAGCCAAGTCTCTGTATTTAAAAATTCTGTCTTTCAAATTAATTATCATCCCCCTGTCCTGAACAATGGACATCAAGGGCTATGAAGGAAAAAGATACAATCAAGCATGCATCATGTTGGCTCAACATAGGATTAAGTTATGACTGAAAGGGTAGAGAATTAAATAATCAAATTATTTTCGTGTTTTTTTTTTAATACCGATTCCAAGTACTTGAAATTCACAATGCAATTATGTAAATTTCACATGTGCTCAAATCAGTGATTTTCCTGTGCTTAATAAATGAATTGTTAGCATACTGAGCAAGTTTAAGCACAGTACACCAAGCAGCATTGTAATTTCCTGGTCTCCGTTGCCTGTTACACTTTCCTTGCTCTGACAATACCTGTAAACTCATACTCTGGCTCCATATAACATCTCTTGACCTGTATTATGCATTCATACTTGACTACAAGATGGGGAAGAAGCGCAGGAAGTAAGTGAACATGCAGATAGCCAAACTTAAGATTGCGTGTGTTAACTATGATTTAGAAGCAGCAATTCAGATTTTCACCATTAGTCATAAACTGACCTTTGTACCAATGGATTTTACACCTTGTTAGACTTGTAAGGTGTCAGTCATCTTTGTTCCTACAGGTAGTGAGTACAAATAAAATTAAGCACTACCAAAACCACCTACTGCCTCTAGACAAAAGCAGGGTTCAATTACCCATATACTATTGCTGTGCATGACAAATGTCAAATGAGAGTCCCAAGACAGTTATTTGATCTTAGAAGCAAAAGTAGTCACTGGCCCATATTCAGTAGCATAACACACAGAAAGAGTCTAAACTTAAGTACAAATGGATAAATATTTTCATCCATTCTGAAGACAATACTGACAAACAGCAGGGAATTGTCAAGCCCTTCCCTTAAAGGATTTTAGTGTGGCACAAACAACTTACAGATAAAGGACTGTCTGTCAGCTTTCCTAACCCTTCGTCAACCAAGTCCATCACTCCGCAAACAGTTCTGATCTTTTCAAATACCTGAAACCTAAACAAGTATCTTTCGTGAGAAAGGAACTTCCATAAAAAGTCTTATGAGCACGTGTCAGATCTCTCTTGATTTAAAGTATCAGGAAAACTATATGAAGTTCAAGTCTTAAAAAAATACATAAATAAATCAGTAAAGTAGTTAGTTTTACCAGTCTTGCTCTTCAGTTATGAGGCTAAGAACGGGGGATACAGGTTTTTCTGTATGATAGATACAGAAAAACAATGCAAAGACTGACAAGAAGAGAAACGCATAGTACAGCACAGATTTTCTAGTTCAGCAGAGCTGCAAGACTCTACCATAAATCTGAAGTGCGGAAATAACACTGCAACTGCATCTAGGACATTCTTGTTTTCCCTAAAAATTTCTGCTTGAGTCTACAGCGCTAACAGCAAAGCCAATCCAGCACACAGTGTCTGAGGAAGATAAATAGATTACATCGAAGACACACACTCCAGTAAGAGCATCCCAAACAAACTTACAGACACAGCATTTCTGAGACCTTCTTCAAAGATGCCTCTGTAAAAGAACTATCTGATTTTAATCCCTTGAAGGTTTTTGTTGGATTACATTTTTGGGAGGGGAGGAAATGCATATTTTGCTGAGCTGAATCACCCCCTGAGATGCAGAAATTCAAGATCATCTCACTGTCAGATTATCTCTCATGAGTTTTTTGCAGTCATCTGTTTTGCACTTTTCCAGATTATAACAGCCAGCATAACACATGCATGTGCATACATACCCCAACATCAGCGTTTACAACATTTAGTCAAAACTTAAACCTTACCATACACAGAAAAGCTGGTCATCTCTCCAACACAGAAACAAGAGTGAAATTTTCTCTGAGGCCCAAAAGTCCTGAACACCCATTTAATAGCAAATTATTTAGAAATTTATTTAATAAAAGGCAAGTAGGCAACATATTATGGTAAAGTTAGAAAAAATAGGTCCAGGAAAAGGAGTGGCTCAAAAATGAGAAAAGGTATAATGGTTTACAGCATGTTCGAGCTGATGGCCCAGGAATCACATCTGGTCTATCATTTCTGCTCACTGCTCCACTTGTCTTAATGTACGTACCATGGCACTTCTACCTGGAAGATGACAATATGCTTATAACTCCTTCCTTGAAGGGAAAGTGTGTGGGGGTGGGGTGTCCCCAAAGGTAAGTTCAACTTCCCACTCACTGTGCTCCTTTTTCAGCCTACTGCCTTAAAAAATAGTTCATTAGACAGCAATATGGAGAAATGGGATTTGCTAAAACATTACTGAAATATTTAAGTACATGTTCAGCTGCAAACAGGTAAGTAATCCCAGTGACTTCAAAGTTAATACAACTGTTAAAGTTCTTTTGGGGAATTAGGCCAGAGAAAAAGAGCAAAAAGGAAGGAAATGACCTACTTGAATGAAAGACTCATTCTGAGGTTTGTATGTTCAGATCCCCTCTGAAGAGGCTGACAAAAGGTGTTTGCATATATTTACTTAAGTACAAACTGTGAAATGTCACATAGTATAACTCTCAATTAACCTATTCAGTTCACAAAGGATATTCATACTCACATACACTCAAGATTTTTTCCACCATCCTTCCATTCACTGCCTATTTCTGCTCATGCAAAAAAAAAGTACTCCTCCTGTTTCCTAAGTACATCTAAATGCTTAAAAGATTAATGACCAAAATCAGAATGGTGGCTTAGCTGCATTAACAGGATGCATAGTTTGATTAAAAACAATCTGTGCTATAGACATTTAGAAATCTTTCCAATATGTTTAAATTATATTTTAAAATATAGCCAGGATCTAGAGTCCTGATGACTCCACTTCTTTTGCCTTTCTTTGTCATATTAACTCAGTCAGAAGCTGCCAATGAACTCTAAAATTAAACTGTGTCAGAAAAGCTTTAGCAGGATTCTAATTTTGGTCACAGATAACCAAATGCAGTAATTCTAGGTAATATTAGCTGAGATTTATGATGCATTCAACATCTTCAGATGCACAAGAGTATTTTTGGGCATCACTTGAACAGACAATATTCAGTGTGCAGCTGGTAAATTTTACTCCTCTTTTTTCTCCTATTTCTATACAAGAAATAGGAGTGCTGCAGCAATAGAAAGAATAAGTTTAGTTAAGCCTCACTATCAAGACACCAGAATATAAAACCATGACTGTTTTTGAGAAAGGAACTTAGATATACTATCATCACTTCTCTGAGCAAGACATACCAATAGTTAGAGAAGACCTGCCCTCCTGGTGCAGCTTGGGATAAGAAAAGCTGGTAATTTTTTTCTGGACTCTGCTGTTGCATTATTTCTAAACTGCAAATCAAGTTCTTGGTAATGAAACTGCTCTTACTTCTATATACTTCTCAACTTAACGTTGAGCCTGAGAACTTCTACATTCCACTTATTTGAAACTAGGGGTTTGCCACTGACCATACTTCTTGTTCACTGCTTCTTTAACGCCTCTTCAACTGACTGACGAAATGATCAGACACAAGAACCTTGACTTTTACTAGCAAGTGTGAAAAGATGACATATTGAAAAGCAAAGAAGAAAGAGCTCTTTACATCTTTTGGGGTCCTTTTCATCACATTTCCAGCAGGTAGCAGAATCCATTTCTGTAGCACTGTATCTGTATTCTGTATGGCAATCACTGCTTGGATTAGGCAGAGTGGAGAAATGACCAACCAAAGAACAATCTGTGGGTATCCCTGACAGTCTGACATGCTTTCAAAACTACATACATGGTTAATTATTAATGTGCTGCAAACTTGCCATCAGTTCTATTACCAAAACAAGAATTAGTACTGGCTCAATATTCACAGTAGGCTATCATGATACAAATATGACATCTCAGTTATCAAGCACTTCAGAGAAAATCCATATGAATTATTTAAAGAAACTAAAGAGTAATACAATCCAAGGATAAGAGAGTTTCCCACGTTTAATCAAACAGATCCCCAGTGCACAGTAGCAATTTATATATGAATACCAGTCCATGAAGAAATTTAGACTAGTTTTGAAACGACAGCATCCTGAATATCAAAAGCATACAATACAAATTACATAAACAACCCACAAACCTCATTTGGTTCAAAAAGTCCTCAAGTTAAACATTAGTTGGATTCTGGGAGATTGCCTGGGGAAAATACCATGTACATTTGCTTTGGTTTTATACTTCCCTAGACAGCTTACGGATGCTGGGTTGTTTTGCTTACAGACAAGCGTGCTGGTTTTTTTTAAGGTATATGTGTGTATATATATATATACACACACATACAGTACTATGCTTTCTTAAGAAAGTCCTCTTTTGATGTATGTATACATAGATGTATACAGTCACATGCACACATACAAGCGTTTTTTAAAGAGCATTTAATGAACTGACAGCTCCACCCCATTGCTGAGAACAACTCCATTCAGTTTCAGGTAATATCTCAACAAAGAGCAAGACCACAGTGAACAGGAGAAAGGTCCTGATGCAGAGTCTTTCTTCAGGGAAGCGAAGAGTAAAATCTTCCTTTTACATGCAGCCATACCCAGAACTACCTGTGTCTGGTATTTTAGATCATCCTCTTGCATTCATACTGGTTCCCTAATGACTTGCAGAAACAGAAAAAGAAAAGGGTGGCAAATGTGTTCTGTTTCTTCTCTACCAGGAGATGGACTTTCTGCAGACCTTCAGACGGATGTCTTTAGCATTATCAGTCATTTTGCTGTCTTAGTTTTCAATCCTGTCTACAAAGAGACTGAATCTCTTTGGAAGCTGTTAATGTGCAGGTTGAGGGCAATTACATAAGATGTTATTTTAGTCATGAGCAATACATTAAATTTTGGGTTTTGCTACTTCTGCAGATTAGCACAATGAAAACCTTCACTAGTTTTTGGTTAATGATATCTAGGTGTTTGGGAACCATGATATGCTGATTTATCCCTTTCTACCTGAATTTAAGGCTACCTAGACACTAAATTTCCTGGTCCCAGCTCCTTCCCCAGAGACATGCATGTCTTCAACTACAGTCCTGCATTCAACACTAACAGGAAGTCATGTCCTGAAACCTCAAAACGCCAAGGATTTCCTTCTGCCTATTTCAAAACAGCACTACATTCCCAAACAATGAGGTTCACTTACAAATACATCTTTGTATATTTCTCTGATCTAATGCTTAAATGCATAGCTAGTTCTTACAGAATGTAAAATCCAAATAGGAACAGGCCCTTTATATAAAAGCATTTGCATTTTGGAATTAGTGTCCCACTGTGGTTCACAATCATCTATCCGGAGAATTGCCCTTCCTGCTAAGTCCATGAATTAAAATGGGAAAAACATTTTCTTGACTATAGTCTCTCCCAAGACTAACTCTGCTCCTGTGCTTATTTCATCCTGACTAGCAGTCCCAAGAATTTTGTAAGAGGCAAAATGTAGGAACTTGTTTTATTTATGCAACTTAGTGACAAACTACTTGAAAGGTTTGTAAACCCAGAACTTTGGAAATACAGATTTAACAAAAACATTGCTCTAGCTAGACTTACTTAAATGTCACAACTGAAAGATTTAGTGTGCTTAGTTTCTGCTTATTAAATAAATATTTCCAGTATTTCTCTACAACTGAAACTAAGTGTATACAAAATAAGCTCCAGGAGGAGAGCAGATATGTACCTGGAGAAAATAAAGTTACAGGTAAAAAAGAAAGCAAAGTTAACCTTTAAATTGCAAATATTCTTAGATATCCCAGTCTAGTAATAAGGAAGAATAAAAAGCATTAAAAGTTACCTGAATTTTTAAGTAATCACAGAAAAATAAAACTCAATGTATTAATTCACCCTGAAGGAAATAAACGGAGTAATCTAATTCAAATTAGTCTATGGCTGTCCAGAGAGATTACCTTCTGGAATTACAGTAATTATATTTGTAAAGTAAAATCACTTATGCCTGGGGTGGGGAGGCCCAAGAGATGGTCTTCTTTTTTTTTTCTTTTTTTTTTTTTTTTAATGTGTAAAAGCTTCATAGTGGCATTCGTACTGAGAAAATTATTTTGTGTACAAAAGCACACAGTCTGTGTAACGGTCTTTTTCAGTGGTGGTAAACAGTTATGTGTAACTGGTAAGACTGTGGAACACCAGCCATCAAGTATGAACGCACATATAGTTCCACTTTTCCATATAATGCCTATATATTCTTAGCTAAGTAGAACAGTGTTTTGGAACTTCTTGCAAAAGCATTTATTGCCTAATTTGTAGCTAGGCTAGTTCTTAAAACTCCAAAGAAAATATTTCTGAATTTTCTGAAAGTTTCTCTGTAGTTTTTTGCCAATAGCTTACAAATGGGATTACTTTCAAAAAATAAATCAGTATATTCTTGTGAGCCCTAACTTATTTAACAGTCCACATAAAGTGTTTTAATTGAATCTCCAGTTAATAAGCAAGACCTAAAGCATCATTCTGACAGACAGTCTCACCGCAATATCAAACTGTCTTAAAACAGTTTTGGTGGCTTTATGGAGAAATAAGGTATGTAGTCAAATAAGACCTAACCTTACATCTTGTCTTCAAAAATAATTTTACCAGGAGCCAGAAGCTCAAGTTTCAAACAGTTAAATAGAAACAAAGTGACTCAATACCAGAAGCTTGGAATCAGGTGTGAAGCATTCAATTCTCTCGGAAATTTCAAATTACTTATGACAACACATGTTGAGACCTTCCATTTTATTAGGAGTTCAGCTGCTGAACAGTCTACCTTTCTCTTCCATTTCCTATTCATCAGCACCAATGAAGCATTTCCTTCTGAAGAACCCTGTTCAACAGTTTTACTGTTGCTGCTTACAGCCTTCCTGCACTGTAATAGCATGGAATCTGACCTAAGACTGAGAACTGTATAGAACTATGCATTTCATTCTGCTGCTGTGTAGTTGGTCTGTGCTGTTTCCAGAGCTATTTGCCAAGATTTGGCAGTTTAATGTGCACCCTTCAGTTCATAGCTAATAAATTCTGTTCAGCAGTAAACCTGCATGCTTCCAGGTGACAGCACAAAAAATCCCAGCAAATAGCCTGCAGTGGCTTCTCCAAGCAGTAGGCTACTGGATGGGAGACTGTCCAAGATTTCTACATGTATCAATTTTTGGCTATAGTGGATTTTTTTTTAATATATTTATCTACTTGTTAAGTAGCACCGGCTTATTTATCACAGTACTCAGCTAAGCAAGCGGGCTCCCATTCAAAAATAGCTGGCTCCTGTCACTCAACCAGAGCAGTAACTGCGGCTCCCCGAGCGCTTCTCCGACGTAGATGTCTTAGTGATACCACGAGAGGGAGCGTTCGAGCTACGTTTCGATCGAGAAACAGGAGGGGCTCTGCTGCACGCTTTCGTACTTGACACTCAGAACTTCGAAATGATAAAAAAACAGCTTTCTACACCTTTTAACAGCACCCAAGGCGTCTTAACCTTCTCGCCAATGCATACATCCGTTTACTCTCCCATCCCAATATCAAGAATTCTAACAATGTTTTGATCCCTAGGACCTACATCTTGCCAGCCAGAAGTGGGGACGGGACAACACATGCACGGATGGATGGATTTTTTTCCTACCTAATTATGTGTCAAGAGACAATTAACTGCCAGCTCTTCAGTGCTCTCCTACCCCTTTCCTAGCGTTTCTTTTAGTGTTCTTATTACCTGTCCTCAGAACTGCCCAAACAGCAATGGTAACATGAAATCACATGATCCCTGTGGGCAGCAGGGCAAGAATGAGGATGCTCAACCACCAGTCAAGCAACTCAAACACAGTCATTACATGACCAGCAAATGTTACAGAAGTGTTAACATCCAGTAACACTGATATACCAGCTTATCTTGCTTCCCAAAGAACAGTGACTCAAAGGTAGTTTGTCCATTTCATCACTCTTGAGCCAAGATACCTATGAGATTATCACAGAGCTAATGAGGGACAACTCCTCTCACACAGGTTCATGCCTAGGTTAAATTTTATCTCTGCAGCAAGTGGGCCACCCCAGAAAAAGCTATGAAAGAATGAAACAAAAATCAAAGAGCTAGCCCAAATATTATTAGCGTTTTGCTTCACTTGAACAGTACTTTAAATATCACACACAGCAATGTACAAAAGGAGTTAGTCGTCCGATAGAAAATCACATATGATAAATGCAAATGACACCAGGCAACATGCTTCTGGAAGTTGCTCAAATATTACATACATTAAATCTGTATAAAAGAGCTTCAGTGATAAGAATTGACCAAATCAAGCACTGCTCATCCCATTCTGCTACTGCTTACCAAACCTAGTGTAAGCAGCAAAACTGTACTACTTCTGGGAAGGATGACTGAGTATCTGTATGTTTTGCATCCACATGACTGCCTTACAGTCATATACTCTATGAACATTAAGTTTTACTTAACAATTTCTCCCTACCCACATGTTCTTTACCTATGAATGCACAAACTGAACTTTCAATTTTTAATTACACTCCTGTACTTCTACTGACCCCAAAAATGCAAGTGAAGCTGTAAGTAGAATGACTATTGTAAATTTAGTATCATTCAAGCAATTTCTGTCCAGCAACACTGTGTTTTGCTACAGCACAATTGTTCACAATATAGAAAGCCAGAATTGCTTGGAAAGGCAGAATAAACTTTTCACTAATTTTATTCACTAGACTGCAGTTTGCCTTCCCAGTTTCAGAACTTCTGCTGTATAAGCAGTTTCATTTTGCCAAAAAGACTTCTGTAAACTCAAGCAGTGGGTCAGGAAAGGCATGGGGTGGAATTTTAATAAGAAGATATGTAAAGGCTGACTTATCAAGTGGCCCCCAAAACTTCTCACATGACAGTTGGATGCATGTCTCCAAACACAGCATTGGTAACTAATGAATGAAGGAATCAAGTAATTTTTTTAAATGTATCAAGGAAACGTAGTAACACAAGTCAGAATGGCTCATATATTTTCCTTTCATTCCCCTACAGATTTACTTGAGTGCTCCCCTACATTGTTATTAGTCTTAAGAAAAAGCTTTACTCTACCTTTTTACTGTCAGCCTATTTACCTTATCTATTTACCCTTACCTACTTTCCTCCGTCCTGTATTTAGATATTTAAAATTTTATCACTTTAACTTTTCATTAATGCACATTTGACCAGTGGGTGGAGATAAGGCTTTAAACAAAAAACTAAAACCAAACTATTTGAATAGCCACTGTTACTACAGAAATACTATTTGAATGCAACCATTACCTCAGCAAAGAGGCTTAAATGAGCTATCCTAAAATAAAAATATAAAACCATTTTTCTTACCTCCTAATTTTCATTTACTTGAATAGTGTCTTGACAAAACATTTGGAATCAAAAAGTAAAGGCTTAAGCTTATTTAAACTCAACAGTTGTGTCTCCACCTACTGGAAAACTGTATTTAACTGAAACAGTAATCTGATCCTTTGAGATTTGGGTAAGCAAGAGCTGCAAGAGCCATGTTTCTGTGCAAGATGCAAAGAATTTGACTTCCCCTTCCCTCAAACTCCATTAAGAAAATTTTTGCAGAAACCACTGATGTTCCCCATAATCAGCATGGATTTCACAAGGTTTATACTCTCAAACAGAGTAGAACAGAAAATTGGGCAATACTCTTAACATATCCAAGTAATTTCTTAAGTAACAGTTGTTGTCAGTAAATCTGAAATGTCATCTAATTTCAATGCTGCTAGTTTTCCTCCATGCTTTCAGGAGATATGGATATCAACATCAGAATAAATTGTTTAAATAACTGAAGTGTAAACCCCACAGAATGATTGCGTATTAAGAATACCTCATATTAGCAACACTTTTTTTTAAGCCAGAAACCTTGAAAATAATTAAACTTGAGGTTAGAGTAGAGAACCTTTCATTTACAATTTTTTTTTTAATTATTTAATACAGGTTATGAAATTGCTTAGCACCATTATAATTTTACAGACCAATTACACAAAGTAGGATTGTAGATGTTTTGATACGGAAAACCAGTTCTCCTAACCTCTCTTTTTCTCTTTTGTCTTCATTAATCTAGTAAGAATGGCATCAGCCATAACTAAGTAATTCAGGCTTGCTTTATTCTGAAAAAAAGCAATTTTTAAGCCACAGGATAGCTCATTGACATCACAATGCTTTGTATGTCCTGCTGCAAAAGACAACGTGTAGTATGACCTGAGATCCAACTGCAGATGGTTATTATGACCAAGTAATCAGACAGAATATCTTAGATCAGTTTTAAGCTCTGAAACGAGATCATCTACTAGATAATCTATCCTGTGAATAAAAAAATTGCTTTGGCACCTTCTTATGAATGAAGCCAAACCAGTATCTGTGACGAGCACATCTGTATTATTTCAGCCTGCCTCTCACATATCAGCCTGAACTAAACTCACTTTTCTCTAAGACCCTTTATGAGCTTCTTCTACTGTGGAGGACAGAAAAAGCACTATCCTTCTCACACGTGTTCTTACCCCTGCCATCACATTCTACTTCATATTTCCACACAAATAACTCCAATAGTGTCTGCACCACTCCAGTTGCAGTATGTTCCTAAAAAGTCAAGCTTTTTACCAAATGCAAGGCCAAACCGATTCCAGTTTGCCTCAGCACTGAATACACAGAAGAGTTACTGTGCACGTTCTACTGGTACACGAACTTACTTGGCTTGTTAAGAAGAGTTTCTTCCTACACCTCAACTCCTCTATTGGCTCTATTTTTTTCAAAAGAACAAATATGAACATCTCATTCAAGGCCAGCCCCCCCCCAAAAGACAGCGAGAAACAAAAAACAGCAAAAAAATCAAGCTCAGGTGTATGCAGTGTTGAGAACCCAATCTGTCCATCCTACAGTACTCCTTCTGCAGCAAATATTCTTTCCTCGTCTAGTAGTGTGGTCACTCAGTCAATTCCCTCAAACCAGGATGAGTCAATTTTCATCCATTTTTACCTTAACCACAGAACACAACAGGACATTTTATTTAAACTTGTGTGAGTTTTTTACGTTTCCAAATCTTAGGATAGTATCATTCATTCTACATCTGGATGGAGACTGCAACACCTAAAGTACTACCACAGCCATTATCGCAATCCCAAATGCATACCTGTTTCTTAAGTAAAAAGAGATTCTTCCCCCTTTACTACAGCATATGAAAAGATTTGCTCACCTGCAGATCCTGCATGGAGGATCAAAGGGCACTCACCAGAGCCCGGGACAGTCACATCACATCAGAACTTTAAATCACTTCTGACTATAGCAGAAAGTATGGTTTCAAAGCAGGATGCTAAAGTTTTATAGAACTGCATTCAAAATATAAGTAATTTCTACAAATAAATGCATGTAGAAAACCAGAATGATTCAGGGACTGAGTCACTGTACGAAGAGACTTGTGCTAAAGAATTTTCTGCTTGTCATTATGGTACTATAAAGTTTTCCCAGATAACTGACCTTTGTTTCTGCATGTACAAATACCCATCCCAAGGACCTAATATCAGGCTGGAGCTTGATTCTGACTGAAGCAGCAGAGTGTTTGGGGGCAATACCCAGAGCACATCCTTAGCAGCTCAGAATAAAGCCTGCCAAATTATTTGGTAATTATTTGGTTTTCCTGCTTTTACAGATTAAACTAAAAATGCCAAAAGTAGTAAACTACATTGCCTAGATTTATGTTCCTTCCTAACTTCCTGAGGTTTGCAGGCACAGCAATTCAGAAAAAAAAAAGATCAGATTAAAATTTTATGCCTCAAATGAAAAACATCCTAAGTCAGGGGTCTTCCAGACACTCATCCTCTCTATTAGCCTTCATTAAGACTCCTTCAGATTAGCCAGACGCGTTTTCATTACTTCCTTTCTTATTTAAAAAAAAACACTAAACATATGTGATTAAGCCATGATTTAAGTTAATAGCTTCCATTATTTGTTTAAAGAGAAGAAAAAAAAAAGCAATGAGAGGTAGTTCAAGAAAGGTCCAATTGCACATATGTTGCAACAGCTTTTCAATCATTTTAGAGACTTTTAGTATGCACAGTTAGCCTACTAATATAGCAGCAGAACAGACACCACTCCACATAGCTGGTACAGTATATTTGTCAATAATTTCCATATTAAGTAGTTCTTGACAGCAGTGATCCATAGCATCCAAAACACATGCAGGCACCCAGAATTCAAAGCAGCTGAATATACATACTTTTTGTGAGATGATGAAGGCTCCATAAAAAAACACCACAACAAAAAAAAAAAAACAAAACCCAAACTACGAAGAGAGTACTGAAGATGAGGAAATAAAAAAACCTAACAATGGTACCAGCATTATGACACCATGCCTCAGAACTGCAGATTTTTCACAGCAATATGGAACTCAGGTAATCTGCATACTGCAATACTTCAAGAACAAAATATGGAGAGCAAGATCTTCAATTCCAAACATTTCAAGGGAGGGAAAAGGAAATGAAAGATTGCTCTGAAGAGTCCTTTAAAAAATCACATCAAAACGAGCTCAAACAAGACTCCCATTATCAGTGTTTTATTTAAATGAGAATTTTCTCTATGGCATTTTCGAGAAGAATTTTGTGACAGATGTTGCATGGTCCAATCACATGTTGAAGTGTTAAAAGCCAACCACCTCAGCAGAAATAAAAGGAAACATCATGATGCTAGTGTCAACCAGTTTAACAGACACTATGTGTTCAGAAGCAGCATGCTAAGATTTCAAAGCCTCCTCTAGTCCGACATCTATTTATAGCTGCCCAGCCTCTCCACAATTTCTCACAGCCTCTCCTCTCAAAGCCAAGTCAGGGAAGTTTAATAGATATAATCCTGGGCCTTGTGCCGCAAGATGGTTAGAGGATCTGCAACTCTCCTCGTGCAATCCCATGTGCAGTAAGACCAGGAGAAATGGCAAAAAGCATGGTTTAACATACACAGGACCATAATACATGGGATAAACCCTATTTCTCCGCTTTAGGAACAAACTCATTTTTCCTCTACCAGTATGCTGGTGGTAATGAACCACATCAGCATCACCGACTAAGCAAATGACACCTGCCTCCTCCCTTCTCACCACAGAGGAACAGCCTAAGACAACTGCCTTGAAAACCAAGACAGAAGCTATCCAAGTCAGCTTTGACCCCTCAACAGCAGCAATGTCATCCATGCACCTTCCCACTTACATTATAATGCTACAACTGTACATTAAACCTTTTCAAAGAAACTAGGAGGCTGCTGGCTTCTTTTCAGTGCAATTTTTGGTTAACGTGTGGTATCTACCACCCAGCCATGCATATGCACGTCTTTCTATAAGCACTGATCCAGACAGGCTCTATTTCACGAGCATCTCCAGCAGCAGCTCCAACATTGCAGAAAGGGTGCAGGTATTTCCGTGCATAGGGAGCACCATGCCACAGGCTGAACTCTGCCAACAAGCTTTGTACATCCTTGGTGCCTCTTTTACCACATACACCCGCTTGCCTGTAGTACTAGGACAGAGACCACGGAGATGACAGGACTACTGGAAACTCCTGCCCACGGGATTTCAACCACATTTTCTCCCCTTTCCCCAGTCAGTGGGAGTCGGAAGGGGAGGGATGACTTCCTCGGGAGGAAAATAAGCAAGGAGAGGCCGGGGCAGAGATCAAGAGAGGAGGAATTACCCCAAAGGGAGAGCAGATAATCCCTGAGAGGCGAGGCTGCAGAGGGGCATAACAGGAGATGGAGGGACAGGAACAGCGAACTGGGGGGGGGGATAATCCATGAGAGAAGGGGGGGAGATAATCCCCTTGGAAGAGGGGGGGGGGGAGGCGGAGAATCCCGGAGAGGGAGGGGCGGGAAACCTGATAATCTCCAGGAGAGAAAATACCGGGAAGGGGGTGGGGGAAGGAGGGTGGGCGGGTAGATAATCCGGAGCGGCAGATGAGGAGCTAGTCTCACGGGGACGCATCCGGAGGCGGGAGGAGGAGGGTTAATCCTCACTCTGGGGGCAAAAAAACCCTCTTCCCCGACTCCGGCGCTGCCATGTTCGCTCCCCTGCAGGCCCGCCCGGCACCGGTACCTGCATGCAGCCGGGCAGGAGGGCGGCTCTTCCCCCTCACGCCACACGCACGCGGGGAGCCTCAGCTCCTGCCCCGGGGCAAGGGACCGCTGCGGGACCCCGCCTCCCACCTCCATTTCCCCCCCCGGCTGGAGGAGAAGAAGAAGAGGGAGAGAGAAGCGGGCGGATGAACCCTCCCCCCCGGCACACGCGACCAACTCACCGGCTGGCACCGGCTCCCGCTGCCCGCCCGCCCGTCCGCCCGTGCCCTCCTCAGCGGCCGCCGCTCAGCCCCATCTGCGAGCCGCCGGTTGGCGGAAGGGAGAAGCGCGAGCCAGAAGCGCCCCCGGCTCCGCTCCCGCCGGTCTGCGCCCGCCTCGGCGCGCGCCGCCGGCGTGGCTGTAGCACGCGCTCCTGCTCCTCCTCCCTCTCCTCCTCCTCCTCCTCCTACCGGCGCGCGCGCCCGCGCGGGAGGGGGAATGCGCGCGAGCACCGCCTCCCGCCGCAAACGGCGGGGCGCCTGAGGGGGCGCGCGCGGCCCCCGCACGTCCAGTCCGGTCCCTCCCGCGGCGTGTGTGTGTGTGTGTGTGTGTGCGGAGCGGGGCTGTGAGGGAGCGCGGGAGGGAGCACCTACGTGTGTGGATGTGAGTGCGTGTGAGGGAGCGCCGAAGGTGCTGGCGTGCCCGGCAGCGAGCCGCGATGTGGGAGCAGGGCGCCCGGTCGTTTGCGTGGAACGAGTGTATGCGAGGGCAGCCACGCTGGGGATGGATGGATGGAGAGCGCTGTGGTGTGAGAGGGAGAGCGTGTGGTAGCGGGAGAGTGTCCCCAGGCTGCGGGCCGCACGCGATCCCTGACTGGGTTGAGTGTCCGGGCGGGTGTGGGCGCTCCTCAGTCGGAGCCGTTTCACTTGGCGCTGCGTGATCAGGCACCAAAGCGTGAGGAACGCTGGCAAAGGATAAGTCAAATATTTCAAAGGGGAAGAGGGATGGAAAATTTCCCTTGGTACTAATAACACACAAGACCACTCAGGTGGAAACAACATCAAAAAAACTGATATTCCTGCGCTTCTGGTTGCTGTTTAAACATTCCATTTGTTTTGAGCAGTGACAATAAACTAGCTTTCTGTGTTTGCTTCTGGTTCATTTTGTGGAGACGCTCACCTTTGGATACTCTTGGACTTAACTGAAATTTAAGTTGCAAACAGCAAGTCAGCCATGCCTGCACAATTCTCGCTAAAGCTGGATTAAAATCTGCCCTGGAAAACGGAATGTTCATATCCAAAGCAATACTTCATTCCTCAGCTTGTTTTCATTGACTTTTTCCTTCTCTTACAGACTTCTCAAATGTTTAAATCCAAGTGTACACTTCAGTAGTAATCCATTTAATTATGCTGTTTTAAGAATACATGATAGCCTGCTGTGACATGTGGTATCCCCTAATAATAATCTGCCTCCAATTCTCCCTCGTTGTTTTTGGGAGCCACTGGGGAGGGAGAGAACGCCAAAATTATGTGGGGGTGGAGTCTGAACAGAAAAATCCACTAGGTATTGATTTTTATTCTAACAGGTTCAGATTGTGCTTTCTACCAAGTAACAAATAAGCTGATTTTCATGCGACCCAAGATACCAAAAAGAAGCGGCGCATATATGATGGGCATAATTAAAGAAATGGTGGAACAGCAGCCAGCAGGTGAGAAATCCTTCCTCAGATTGACCAATAGAGATGCATTGAGTAATAAGATCTTGCTCCCCTCATCTTAGGAAACCAGCATGCAAAATTCCTTTAGGAATTATTTTTACTCACTCTTGAAATTACAGTGGCTACCCTGTGCTGAAAGCTTCATGAGCACTTGGAGTTATGCACCCCTGCGTCCAAATAGCTTACAGCCCTCCTGGGATTTCTCAGTAAAAAAGTCCAAATTGAGCCTAATTTGCTTCACAAGAAGTTACCTTTTCCTTATTAAACTGAAAATAAACTGCATGCATCATAAGGGGTTCAAAGCTAAGTAATGACTTACCACCCTTTCAGTGTTCAAACCCCTGCAGCTACAATGGAAAAACTGACAGGCACAGAAAATCCTCATTCCCTGAAAAATCCCTCCAGATCTTTCTCTCTCCTTTGCCCCCTGTTTATTTTTTGTGATGTCCTAATGGAAAACCTTTTGAACCAGAGCCACAAAACACATAACTGTCAGCTTGTCCTGTATTTCACAACTCAACAGCTTGTTGACTTCTTCCCTAACAGTCCTGTGTTTGAGGAGGCTGAACATTATTCTATTAAGGATAAAGTGCTGCAGCAATTTATGCTGGCATCTTTCATGCTGTCCTGACTTTACCTTCGTGGTCAATGAAAGAAAATTGCTCCATGGCAAAACTTAGAGGTTCCTTATTATAGTTCACCTCAAAGCTTGAATCCAAACCTGTGAAACACAAGAACCTGTTTGCAGCTGTAACAGAAATACCTAAACACAAAATACTTCAACTGCTCCACAGCCTTTTGAGCGTCTTCCATTCTGGCCTCTGCAGCTGCTATTTGGCTATTAAAGCCCTTTAGGGAATGTATCCCAAATGTTCACAAACCATTTTTGCCCACTACTTAATCCATTTGACCCATTAGGGTCAAGGAAGAAACAGAGATGTATCGTTTTAGAAAAGAATTTAGAAATTGATGTTTACCCTCTGGCAGGAATTATCATACCCTTTTGGCTTTTTACTACTTGCATTCACATTTATCCAAGGATGGTCATTAGGACCTTGATGGCGCAGTTCAATCTGATAGCTTTGCATCATTCCTGCAGTGCAAACCACTGTAAATCACTCTTATCCATTTAATGGCAATTACTGCACTTCAGCCAAGCCTCACCCTGTTCCCAGTTTAAGTCAGAGAAGCCCTGGCCAGGGCTAACTTACGCCCCAGCAGTTTCTGGCTGGTGACCATGGTCAGCCAGGCGTGAATTAGAACAGTGCCAAAGCCAAGTTGCTTTATGCCAGGGATTATCAAAAGCCGCAGGATACAGGGAGCATAGAGACTGTATGGTAGGTCAGCCACAGCCCTCATACTTTTGGGCTGATGATTAGCATTCAGTTGAACTGGAGTTTATGACTCCACAGAGCTTTGAACTCTGCCTTTGATGATACAGCTCTCACTTAAGCAAAGGGTTTCTTTTGCTGTGCTCGTCTCTGTAAAACTTCAGAGGCTAGGGTTGCTAATATTGAGATAAGTTCTCTGCTGGTGCTACAAGTAACATGGTAGAGGTCTTTCTCCAGGGTCTTTTGGTTTTGCTACAGCTCTTACCCTGATGTAGAGGGGTTAGAGGAGCAGACCCCAGTATACAAAACATGGGAAGGAGTATGATGTGGTTTTCAGCCCCGTTACAGTTCTGAGCATGCAAATGGAAAACAAAACCTGTAATAATCACCAGCATTGTTGCATTCACTTATTTCTGGAGAAATTATCTACTGGCTGGTGTCAGCTATGCCAAATTTTTGTTTTATGCTCTACAGAATTCTGGGTCTGAATTCTGAATTTTCTGTCACTGTTCTGATGACTATTTGAATGATAAAATGAACAGATGTCCCCATAGAAAAGTTTCTATTTAATTGTTGTGGGGAACTGAGATTGAGCACTTAAAGTGAAAGACTTTAAAACTACATTTTTTTAAATGAAGTTTTAAGCTGATTACTGGCATGCTCTGCAAGACCAGCATTCTGTGTTCTTAAGTTTATTGATGTCTAACTTGGATAATCAGTTGTTATGATCAGTCTTCAGGCAGCCGGAACTCTGCACTACTACTCTATTTGATAACCCCTAAAATATGCTGCCTTCATCACCTCATAAATTACATTCAATAGATTATCAGCTTCTTTACTGTGCTTATCACCATTTGGGAATCTTGTGATGGTAACTTGTTTATGTATCCACTAGCATACCATCCAAGATCATCATCTTCAAAACAGTGAGGGTTTCTGTGGAGTTATTTGTGACAAAGAAATGAGATAGGGCTTTGGGTTGGGGTTTCTTTGGTATAAAGTATGCTTTCATATTTGTACACAAAATGTCATTTAAGATTTTCAAAAAGATCTAGCAAAGATAGCAAAATCTGTAAGAAATTTCATGATTTTCCAAATTATCCCAGAAGAGTTCATTAAAAGATCACATGGATGATAACAAATATCGAAGGTCAATTAAAAACAGTTTTTTGGGGCAGGACATCTGTGCATGATCAAAACCACAGTAATTGGGAGAATGTTGATTTACAAGTAGAGGCAATATGAAAGAGTGAAAGGATACAGTACCTACAGAGTTAAAAGGTTCTGTATGTCTAATTCCTATGCTATTTTCATCACTGAGGTCTGTTTGCATGTGGAATTCAACTCCACAGGAGGAGATAATCAAGACAAATAGTATGGCTTTATTTTTAAAAGGGGTGGATAATTTCATGGCAGCTTACAACATTGGTAACTGGGCAAGCTAAGATAATAAGGCTAATCAAATCTCATGCTTCACAGCACTAGTTCCCTGCGGGGTCAGGAAAAATCCACCGTATACAACACTATACAATTAGCAAGGTTATTATTATTGGGGAGCAGTAGTACAGCCTTCTAAAGCAATGAGCTTTTACCATTATCAGAGAACAGAAACCGTACTTGACCAGATAGACGAAAGAGTATTATTTTCTTATGCCGCTTCTGATCCTCTTCTCTGCCAGAGTTTTAGAATTACAATACTTGGGGTTGTTTAAAAAAAACCCAACAACCTCCTGAACATGATTAGCCAAGTGCATTACTGTCTGAAATCTATCAAAAACTCTTACACCTGTGAATGGCAACCTAGCTCAAAATAGCTGCCAGTGACTGGATGCAGGAATGGTATTGATTAAGCTGCTGCAGATTGCAAGTGCACATTGCGCTTTGGTTAGGTCAGTAATGCTACAGAATGTGCTTCTCAGTAGTGTTTAGGCAGAAAGACATAGTCCCAGCTGATGATCAGCTCTTAGCTAGGAGCTGAAATGGTATGTGTTTGGAATATTTAGTTTGGGAAGTACTATTCATTTTCTTTAATTGCCTGAACATATTGTTGTAGGTGTTCTGTGTGTATACTTGCATTTTATTTTCCATCAATGTATGCATCAGAGAAATGATATTAGCTCAAATTGAAAATATTTAGCTACATTTTTCTGCAAAATTCATGTTTGTATGTGAATGTGATACTCTTTATGAGTTGGTGGGTTTTTTCCTTACGAGGCAGAGTAAGCACAAAAGCAGAACGATATCCTTTGAAAACCTATATTGTGAAAAGAACTCTCTGTGAGCTATACATCAAACACAAAGAGCAGGCATTGCCTTGACCCCTATCTCAAAGGTATTTATTTTAAACATACTAATTATTTTCAGGTGACCTATGCTTTTCCACAGTGCCCAGCCTATGTGCATTCTCAACTCTTAGCTCATGTATTGTTCAGAGCAGAAAAAAAAAACAAAAGACAACCTTAACTCCGTCTTGAAATTGTGTTAGATGACAAGAAAATCTAAAAACATGAGAGGAGTGCACAAAAAGATAATTTCAAGATTTCTTCACAGGTGCGGAAGTGCTAATCTTTCTTGTATAAAGAATATTCAACCCCTTTCTCAAGCTAGACTGCATGGCCATGAGCTACAGAAGGTTCAGCTAAACACAGCTGAATGAAAATAAAAACTTTTGTCAACTCCTCAGGATTCAGTAACAAGCTCAGTAAAGGATCTGCTGCCTTCAGTATCCTCCTGAATGCAGAGTTAGGCACAAAAAATCCATACAGCTGAACAATGAAAATGGGGTCTGCTACTGAATAGGGTAGGTGATTTAGTCACAACAGACACAGCAATGTTTTAGGTATTCAGTGCCTTCTTTCCACTGTTCTTCACCAACAAGGTCTCTCAGGCCTTTGTGCAGGGAAGAGGAGACATAGCAGCAGTGGATGAAAATCATGACAGGGATTACTTGTGAGAACTCAGCTCATACAAATCCATGGGACCAGTGGGCTGCATCTGAGAGGGCTGGGGAATATCCTTACAAGGTTGCTCTCAAACTTTGAAAACTCATAGAGATCAAAGGAGGTCCCTGACAACTGAAGAAAGGCAAATAATGCCCCCATCTTTGGAAAAGGCCCACAGGATGATTTGGGAAACTACAGGAGGGACAACCTCACTTAGGTTCCTAGGAAAACCCTGCAGCAAGTGCTCTTGGAGCACATTTCTAGGCTTATGAAGAAGGTGGCTGGAAAAAGGCAGCATGGATTTACAAAGAATGAGTCATGCCTTACCAACCTGAATGTGTTTCTATGGCAAAATGACAGGATTTGTGGATTCCAGGTTAGAGATAAGGATAGAAGTTCTTTACTGTGAGGGTGGTGAGGCACTGGAACAGGTTGCCCAAAGAAGTGGTAAATGCTCCATCCCTGTCAGTGTTCAAGGCCAGGTTGGACAGAGCCTTGAGCTACATGGTCTAGTGTGAAGCATCCCTACCCATAGCCAGGGGCTTGGAACTAGGTGATCTTGAGGTCCTTTCCAACCTAAACCATTCTGTGATTCTATGATTAAACTGAAGTAAGTTCAGCAAAGGGCCACGAAGATGGTTGGGAGCTGGAGCGCTTGGCTGGGGAGAAGAGGCTGAGGGAACTGTGCTTCTTCAGTCTGGAGCAGAGATGTCTTTGAGGGGAGGTAACAGCAGCATGGCAGTGCCTACGAGGAGGTTATTGGGAAGATGGAGCCAACCTCCTCAGTAGCACATGACTGAAGGAAGAGGAACAAAAGACATAGATGGAATTGAGAGAAATTCAGGCTGCAGATGTAGAAAACCTTTTTCATCATTAGGAAGCAGTGGAAGAATTTGCCAAGAGAAGCTGTACAGTTTCTATCCTGAAAGGTTCTCAAGATTCAGCTGAGTTAAGCCCTGAGCAATATGGTGTGCTGTCATAGCTGTCTTTTCTTGGACCAGGAGGCTAGACTTAGAGACCTCCTGTGGTCCCTTCCTATCTGACTTAAGTGATTCAATAACTCAAAAGAGTTCACATTTTCTATACAGTACAGGAGAAAAAGGAACTATATCTACAGGGAGAGAAGACAGTTCTGGCAAATATGGTTTATCCAATGAAATGATGAGTCTTCAATTATACTGGGAGCATGGACCAGAATCCAAACTACAACTGCCCAACTGTGCTGTAATAAGTTGGCAGTAGGTCCATACTCCCCCTTGTTTGCTCTCCTTTTGGCCTCAGCAACTGTGCACTCTTGGCTGCACAGTTTTAGGAGGAAGGTTTAAATGTTTGAAGTCGTTTTGGCCCCCAGAAAATTTCTTTTTTTTTCTCCCTTCCATAGGCTCCTTCCCAAAGAAGAAGGTCCCCAGAGTGAAGGAGAAGCCATGGCAAAATTCCAAAAATAACGCTTGCCAGATCTCTTGACAAGGAACTCATATCTGAAAATAATTTCTTGAAAGTAAATACAGAAATTCCCATATTTCACTATCTTGTCTTTAGTGCAGACACACAAGAATAAAATTCCAGAAAAACAGAATACTGACATTCCCATTTTCCCTAAGGTTTCCTTTGCATTGTTAAAATGATGTCATTTACGCCCACTTCAGGATTTTTTTACATTACATGATGGCTGTAAAGGGACCCTAGTTTAAACAAAAATCAAGCCGCAAGAGGTCTTCGTCACATTCAATGAGATCACAGTACCAATGCAGAGAATTTTAATTAAAAACTTCAAATAAACTCAAGGGAATCAAATTATTTGTGAAACTAAGCGTATCAGAAAATGGCTCAGCGGCCTACTTGGGTAGACTCAGTTCATTTCCTAACAGTGTTCTCCACCTTACAAGAAGCATTGCCAGAGAGACTCTCATCCTCATGCTTTGAGGCAAAATAAATACACAGCTAAAGTCAGGAAGAACCATCCCTTACAAGAGAGAAATGAGCAGTATTAGCAGCCTTGGACTGTTAGGGCCTCTGTCCTAAGCTGCTATTGTAGCCCTGGCTACAGTTGACAGCTCCTTCCCCAACTCTTTGCTGCAAATCTTTTTGAGACAAAGTACATTGCTGTTCATGTCTCCAGCTCAATGGGATGCCAGCAAAAAAAATCGTGTCTCCAGTGAAAATCTAGTAGAAGATAATCATTGTCAGTAGCAAAAATTGCTGCCTGTTCCTTGCTATCTGCCATGGCAAATTCATTTAAAGAAAGCCACAAGTCAGTCTGGCAAAGATGACAGCAGCATCAGAACTCACTTTCCTGCCTGAATGAGGAAATAAAGAAGAAATAGTGAAGACAAAATATGAAGTGGTTTAAAAAAGGTACATGGATTGGAAAGGAGAACAAAGGGAAGAATAAATGCTGAGTAGGTATTTTGCTTCTTTAGAAAGGACTCATTTTACTTACAACCCCATTTAGAAATCAAATATTTTAGACAAATATGGCATCATGGGAAGAGTAGTTAAGGAATTATTCTACCAGTATCGATCTTACATAACTTCTAATTCCTTTTCTTCTCTAATTTTCAAATGCTTTTAAGACTGTAATATGTAATTTTAAGATTTGAGCCCATTTATCCTAAAAGTATTTGAAAGAAATCCAATTATGGCCACTACAGCAAACCAGACTTTAAAAAAATAGTTAACTATGGGCACATATAACCCAATGTCTCCATTTAAAGTCTGATTACTTATACTACACAGTCTAAACAGACCCTAAACCTGTACTCTTTATTCCTGCAGTTAATTTCTGTTGCAAAATTGCTTATCATTTGAGAAATGTTGGCTTGTGGGACTAATGATATCCTTTTGTTCTGAGTTTTAGGTCCAGTCAAAACACTGCTTTTACTGTGGAGTGCATTTTGGAAAGCCAGGGAAAATTGGGCCTCCTGAACCTCTTTATACAATTGCTTCTGGGGCAAGGGGATGTTTACAATACAGATGTATGGAGCTGTACAATACAAATCTGTCTGCGGGAGCCACAGACAAAGCTCACATTTCCATTGCCTCAGACAAATTCCTGGCAGAGGAGGCAACTGAGAACAAAGCTGACTAAACATGGGACAGCACCTGCCAAAGGGGAGGTACAGTCTAGTTACTTTATTTTTCACAACACAAAGGCTGTTGGCAGAGCTGAATTACTGCTTATTGGTTAAACTCTATTCTGCAGGATACTGGTTTTGCACATTACCTAGGAGATGTGGCAGAATGTCCATCATCATCAGCCTGAGAACCTTCAGGGTATCACAGGTATGGTACATCCTGCCTTGAGACAGGGACAGGAACTGTTTGACTGTTGAGGTCCTTTGCCTTCCTAGTTTTCTGTCATTTACAGAGAATCATTTATAAACCACATGGAAAGTATACTTATCCAGGGGTTTCATTGCACTGGATTAATAAAATATCATCTATGGTCTTTTACACAAAGTAATTGTATATTTTAAAGAAGCTCCAATATGTGAGGGAACTATCCTATTTTTACAGCACTTAGCAACTGTATACCCTTTTCCTCAGGTTGATTTTTAGACTTATTTATTTATATTTAAGCTCCATAAGGCAAGGATTATCTTCATTCTGTGTGTGAACAGTGCCTAACATGTTAAAACTCTAATTATTTTTGGTCCCCAGGCACTTCTATGAATAAAACTACTAAAAATAGTAAATTATGTTTCTTAGTTTTCAGCACCACAAAAAATGTAGAGGCCGACATGGTTTAGTGGTAGACTTGACAGACCTGGT
Source organism: Pezoporus occidentalis (assembly GCF_034315485.1). Classification (NCBI taxonomy): domain Eukaryota; kingdom Metazoa; phylum Chordata; class Aves; order Psittaciformes; family Psittacidae; genus Pezoporus; species Pezoporus occidentalis. The sequence continues at coordinate 591,663 of NW_026914319.1, read as the reverse complement.
GTAAAGGTTGGACTTGATCTTAAAGGTCTTTTCCAACCTAGTTGATTCTATAATTCTGTGATTCTATGATACAGGGTCCTCTTTTTTGTTTTGACTTTAGATTTAAGCATACCCTCTCCTAGGAGTTCTGTTGGGGTTTTATACCTTTCAACAGCTGTGTGCATACCACAAGACTTCCTTGCAAGTGCTTAAAGGTTTTCTTAAAAATCAAAAGTGAATTTTAGGACTTTTTGAGAAGAAAAATTTAGAAGCAGCATTGTCTGAAATCCACAGCTGAGTTAGCTCTATCAGACATGTCAGACTGTCAGTGACTTTTAATAGTACCTCCTTCCGACCTGGCTTTTCATTTCTCATTAAGGGGAAAAAAAATCAAATACATCTTCAATGAGAATTAGAGGTTGGCAGCAGTATTTTCTCAGGCTGTTCCCAAGACTACTCAAAGCAAAGCTAGATAATAGTGGTAGCTACCTACAACCTGGTAGTGTACTGGATTTCAGCCTAAGAGAGACCAAGTTACTTTATAAACTCATATGCATGTTATGCAGACAAACTGTTTGCAAACTGTTACCAGTCAAACACTGGAATCTGGAGGGAGGAAGGGAGAAGGCAAGAGGACATGCCATTGCCACTTAACAGTGCACAACTGTTCCAGAAAAAATAATAAGTAAAAAAATAAGTAAAAGACAGGAAGAAAGTATTCAGCTGTAGGTTGGATTTATGAAAGCGGCGCACAATAGTTGGCCAGTTTATAAGGCCATGTGATTTCTTCTAATCACAGCCAGGGATCAGGTTTCTGAATTTGTATCTTATCTAAATTTCTATCTGTGTCTGAAGAATGCAAGACACAGCTCAAAGGCAGGGCAAAAGTGACCTACAGCAAGGTGAGGTGTAATTTCTCTGTAGATGCAAAGGTATACATAGCCACATGCTGCTTTCATATTGTGTGATTTCAAAAGCATTTCATACCCACTGGCTCTGTTGGAGAGGCTACAGTTGTTTCTGGTTGTCTACATTGGCTGGTTGTCTCTCAGGCTGTTAGAGCTGGGCACAACTGGTCTTCTCCCAACAAAAGATACAATACAGCCCATGAAGCACCAGGTGCAGGCTCTAGGGCTAGACTTTCAGTTCATTGCTTCTTCTGGGGGACATGCCTCCACTCTCAAATCACCAGTACCACTGCTCATGAGAGCTCGTATTTCCAGGTGTACCCCACGCCACTACTGTCAAGGCCAGTGGTTGAGGTTGTATGACAGCTAATAGGCTTGTTCCTTAAGCTAGAAATTGATCAGGATCCTTCATATGCAAAGCTGCTGATGTCAAAATCAGTCTTAAAATGCCAAACACCAAATGTTGTTTAAAACCTTAAATAAGTTCTTAGAAGTACAGATCCAAGTTTCCCTTTCTTTCCCCAGCAGTGAAGGCTGACCTCCACCTCCTATGGCAAACAGCCCTTTGGAGGGGAGCTGTGTGTTTCACAGCAACAGCCTCTAGAGTATGACCTATCTTAGAAAGAAAGGGATGTTAAATCGTTATAGGGGATATGGCATAAATTATTCCTTCCAGGGTTAGAGAAGTGTTGAGCCAAAAGCCAGTGTAGAATTGGCAATTCCTATGGGGGTTCCATCCTGTTGCTGGGATGTGCAGCTGTCTGCTCTCTTCCCCTCACAGAAATAGAAGGGAGCATATGGTTTCATATATCTGTCTTCTGTGGCATGACCCTTTTTCATCTGCATAAGGGAAAAGGAGTGTTAAAAAAATCCTACCTTTTTAGTGGTGTGTTAATCACCAAGTGCAAATTTGCAATCATCTAAACCAAACACTTGAGTCTGATTTTTATTTAACAGAAATCTTGGCCCAACAGATACGATTTGTGATTATCACATTTCCAGTGTACTAGATTAAAATGACAGCTTTAAAAAATCATCATAGAGTGCACTAGAAGCCCTATCCTTTTATGACAATCTGGTTTTCCGTAAATAGGAATATGAATTCGTTGGAACATATTTCATTAAAATGGATGTTTATTGATAAATATTAGAGAACCACTGTAATATAGGAGTAGCATGCAATAAGGTTATTAATTGACCATTAGTATAGTTCTTGGATAGCTGAAATTACGTAATCTTGACCTTCTTAAAGCACATGAGGTCCATTTTAATAGACCATTAAAACATGACATGTCTTACTGCGATATCTTACAGAGTGAAACGAGTTGCATTTTACTGATAACATACTGGCTGCTTTTATTCTGGAAGAATGGATGAAAACACTGTGTTCCATACATGTTGGGAGAACCAGAAAATTGTGGCATTTCTCCCCAGTGGCACAGGACTTTATGGGAAGATGTGAGTCATACTGAATAGGAATCTGTTGCCTAAACTGAGCCATTTTTTGACACTGCAGACAGCCTGTGTGGTGTACAGCTCTCTCTCCAGAAGGTGCCAGCCTCTTCTAGATCTCTCTTCCTCTTCACTGTCATCTCTGTGTAGGTATCTTACATAGTTTATATCATCTGAAGGACTTCAAATGCCTACTTGTTGGCACCTGAATGACTACCAGTGCAACCTCTACCTCCCATAATAAACCTGATAGACCAGTGCATAAGTATTTCAGCCATGAACTATGGATAGACATATGGATAGACAGGTGGATAGGTAAACTCTCTGCAGCACAGTTTCCAAGACTTTCCATTAACAAAGTGTGTTGAGGTGTTTTGGTTCTTCCAAGGTGATAGGAAATAGGCTGCAGAGCTCTCTCAGTGCAGTTGTCTCATCTGAGACAGCTGATGCACTTCTCACTGAGAGCTTTTATCATCTCAAATATTAGTTCCTGCAAGGCCTTCTCCATGACATCTTTGGCTCTTCCTCAGAAGAGGATGAGCTAAGGAAAACTGCCAGCTCTTCATGAAGCTTCTCAAGTATCTGTGTCCCCTCTGTGGATATCTAACAAGGACAGGAGTTTCAACACAATATGTTGAGATTTCCTCCTCTTGTCACAATTCAGGCAGTGTTATCAGAGCTCAGAATGAATGGCCACTACTGCTGCAGTTACTGTAAACAAAGGGGAAAAAAAGCTCTTAAACCAGAACAGATTAGTTTAGAAATATTCTAAATTTACCTGCTACTCTAGTGGTCTCAGTACACTTTTTCTTCTTTTAGTATATAAACTTTTACAGCAGAGAGTTATCTATATTTGTGCCTAGTACTTTATCAGATCTTAATAAACACATAATAATAAAAGATCCCAAACTTTTATGCTGCAGTAACTTACAAATATGTCAATGCTCTTGAGTTTCCTAGTGCATTAAAAAAAATATAGATTACACTAGTTCCTGAAAAATATTGTGAAATAAATAAGCTATGACAGTATAAAGAAATGTTGGAGAGAATAGAATCAAGTTAGTAAAAGAGCTTCTCTGTTTATTCAGAACACAGTTTGATGCGCTAGCTGTTAAACATTAACGTATTATCTTGATGGATTTTGTACCCACACACTGTAACATCACAGATGAAAAAGCTTTAAAAATGGTGCATTGTAATATGTGCTCTATTTATTAAAAATGTATGGGCAAAATAGATTGTAGTTTTCATCCTCTTCACATTCTTGTTATTGTTCTCATGCTGAAAATCACAAATTCTGTTTTGAAGCTGAAAATGAATTGCAGTTCTCATCAAATGTGGGTGTTTACAGATGTTATTAATTGAGAAAATAGTACACTGTTCTCAGAGAATGCTTCATTTATATTCTGGAGAGCTGAAAGATAACCTAGAAGGAAAGAAGAGCACTTAGCAGCTTTTGAGACATTAAGAACATGGTACATGAAGAACATTATGTCTCTTCTACCTTTTCTTATTATTAACCTGAAATAGTTTTCACTGTCCTTCAAATTTCACTAATAACTTTGGCAGCCAAAACAAGAACTAGTCCTTCTGAGATTTTAATAACTCTTATGAAGTCTTGAAAACAGGCAATGTCCAAGGTAGATTATGGAATGGGCAGCATCCAAAAGCATCTACATCTCGTGTCCCCCTTTTAGTGTTGCTAGTGGCCTAAGCAGCTTTCCTGAGTTTCAGTAGGAGATTCAAACTCCATTCTTTTTATGGGATCAGGAAATTCATTTCCAGTGGAAATGTTTCATGCAAAATACAACTGTTCCTGTTAAAAAATAAAATCTTCCCTATTTAAAAAGTATTTTACTCCAGATTTCTTTTTGTTTGAACTGCTTTGTATCAATGAAATCAGAATCAGCACTTTTAAGTTATGATAGAAAACTGAAGACATGATTGGCCTATAATTATCTTGCTCATTCCGAAATAATTTGAATCTTAATAGCATGCAATTGACTCTTCTCTTTCAGGAATCAAAATACAGGCTATTAAGACAGATGTTCCATTAAAGCAAGTATGCATGTAGATTTTGGCAGTTAATAGAGAAATGGGGAAAATACAGGATGAACAATGTCTATATTTAATTTTCAAATTAACTTGTTAAAGTTTTTCAAAACATTTTTGTTGGTTTAATAGGAAAATACAGAACGCCTCTTGTGGTCAAAACGTTATCTTTTTATTCCCTAGTGTGGTATCCTAAACTAGCACATTTGAGTAGTAACAGTATTTATCCTCTATACATTTCACTAGCACCAAATAGTGTTGCTATGATGAACATATATACCAGGATGTCCCTTACATTTTTTCTGTGTTTTTTATTATATCTTACTGCTTTCTGAAAGACAAATATAAAGGCAAAAAGTACCCTATATAAAAGTAGCCAAATAAGGAAAAAAAAACAATTCTGTACACTAAGATGCATAGCTCCTATCTGCACTGCTTGACAGTGAAAACCACTTTCCAACATTGTGGTGTCTAATAAATATGTTTCACAGCTCAGTAGCAAAGTATATTCCCACTTTGGATGGAACATTGTGATTCCGCAGGATGTTGGTTCATTGTGAGTTTGTCCAGTTGGCAAGTTAATTAATGTCAATCAACAAGAAGAGTTACATATATCCTTATATACCACACTTTTCCTTTTGCTACTTCAGCCATAATAGTATGATGGTTTTGACCTTGGCATGATCATTAGGTTAGCTTGAATTGTGTCTTGCTGAAATTGATCATTTAAACAGTTAACCCTTGCTTAACATGGAGGCTTGTTACTGAAGGGCATCTCAAAGTACAGTCTTTTGTGGCTCAGCAGGGGCTTGCAGGTAGATAGTAGCTGCTTTTGTGCTGGAAAATGCTTGAAAAATCACAAAACAAAATGCTTAAACAAAGAATCCACTGTAGTCACATCATATTTCCTACGGAATTCTTTAACAGTGTTTCCAAAATGGGAGGGTCTGATGATGGCTTGGCTTCGCGAGCGAAGATTTGAGAAGGGCTTTACCCACTCTTACCACAAGCACGATGACCAAGGGCATGTGGGATAGGCAAATCTGGTTGGAAAAAATGGCTGCTTAGGCAATCAGGAAGTTTCCGACCAGGACTGTCATCTCCTGCGGCAATCTCGAGCAACCCATGCCCTGATCAGCCTGCATGCGAGGTTGGATCTGCATCCTGACTTTTTGGGTTTTAAGCAGGAGGTGTCAGAAAAGTTACCACAGGGATAACTGGCTTGTGGTGGGGTCTGATGAACTTTGTCAGGAAATGGCCCTACTGGGTTTGCAAAATCCTGGAATAAATGTAATCGCACCAAATTAAAGTGTTCTTAGATGAGATGGGAGCAGCTCAGTGCTTGCAGGACTGGACAGGATGAAGCACTGCAGTTGTGTTTGTGTAGCAGCACTGGAAATGTCTTTTACTTGTATTCCATAGTTTGCAAAGACCCTGATTCATAAAAATATCTGCAGACGTGTAATAGCAGCTCTTATTCTGTGCCAGCTGGCAGCTCTAGGACTGCACCTTTGAGCTCAGCCAAACTAGGCTTAAATTCAGCTTGGGTGAAAGTGACCATATGAGTCTTCTCATGACCTGTTGGAGAAACTAGATCAACAGCAGTTTTAAGTGAGCTTTTCTATCTGGGCTCTTTCAGCTGAGACTTTCCTCCCAACAAGCTGATTTCATCTTGGTGCCTCTCTCTTATTTTAATGGAAAATACTGAGTGCTGCTCATGTACCTGTATAGCAGCTAGAGGCACTTGGGCACGGGAAAGACTTGTGCATGACCAGAGCTTTTCCTGTCAGCCAGTCCCAGGTGCCTGCGTGCTCTCTGTTCACTGCTGCAAATCCTTTCTGAGCAAGCCCCCTGCCTCCACACTGAGTTTAGGAGCTCAGGTATTTGCCACAGAGTACAGCCTCCCACTCTCTGGTCCGAATTCAGGAAAGACAAGCATTTCAATGCTTCAATCTAATTGTCCACATTATTTATTGGCTCCCACGTCTTTCCATTGATTCTGTGTCAGAATCTAATTTAACAGTAGTGGAGTGACAGGGAACAGAGGACACCCAGGGGCTTATGGCACTTACGTTGTTTTTCCTAAAATATCCTGAATCATGCTGGTATTTTTCTCTCTGAGGAATGGGAGAATATCAGGAATCAGAACTAAACACTTTGACATATGATGTCAGAGAGAGTTTTGCCAACAGCTTCTGTGCAGTACAAGTAAACGGTAGCTGGCCAGCTGCTAACAAGATAAAAACAGGTCCATGTGTTAATACATTTTCATGATGTCCAGATGTGTACATTTACAAGCCCAGGAAAGGGCAGCCTTGTTAATCTGAATTACAGTTGTCTTCTCTAAATTGACAGAAGTGCTACTCTTGCTGCTACTCTTCAATATGAGGTGGGTCCTGTCACCTGGCAGGAGGACATCTCTTCCCTATATCCCACTGTTTGAAATATTTATGTAGCATAGTAAGTAGGGAAGAGCTTTGTCAGTAGAAAAACCTAATAAACACACAAGTCTAAAGATGCAAATTCTAGGGGAAAGCCTGGCTTTCCCATGAGGAGAGCTTCACATATCAGCTAAGTCAAATTATTAGAAATCTGAATGAAGAGTTTTTCTCACTAAACTAGAGAGTACGCTGGTCCTGCAAGCCAGCCAGCATCTGATGGGGCATCAGATGCATAACCCTCCCACTGAAAAAAACATCAGATTCTTTCATATCCTGAAGTTAAAAGTCCTTCATTTGTATATAGAATCATATAATGGCTAGGGTTGGAAAGGACCTGAAGATCATAGACTGTTGTATCACTTTTTTAGTGCCTTATAGGAAGATGGGTCATTATGAGAAACTTGAACCTGAAGAAGGCTTGGTACTGGCATGGGGAGGACAGTAATCATGAATATGGGTGACAAGATGGGAGGAGAAGGCAGAAGAGATGACTAGAGTATTGGTTTTGCCTGCAACTGACAGCCTCAGGAAAACAAATTAGAGTAGAGGAAGCTGATGAATTCCATATAAGAAAATTGAGTTTGAATATTAATAGACTCTGCTCTGTTATTGCCCAGGTTTAATTCCATTAAATTTGAAGGGGCTTAAAGTTTGAGAAAACACATTTTCTCATTCTTGTGACATGATGAATAATGCAAGGATTAGGAGATACTACTTTTTGTAAGGGTGTAGACCCATGTGTAGCTGAGGGTTAGCACATAGCTAGTGCACAACTGAAGTCCTACTAAAATAATTTCTTTTTTGAGGGTTTCCATGGAACTTTAATGGTGAGCTGGGCTCTGTTTCTGCATAAGCTTGGCAGCGTCACTCAGTATTTGCCATCAGACAAGGAAAAAGCGTTGCACAGTGTATTTTTCATTTGTTTTGCTGTTATTCTGTTTTAAGAATAATGATTTGCCGTTGCTTGGCTCTGTGATTCATTTGATTGTTTTCCCTTATTTCAAGATGAATTGTAGTTTTTAACCTGTTTGCTGTCATGTCTCATTTCACTGAAGCACACATACTGCTCTTACTGCCATGCAAATAGGTGCTATATAAATGAAATGTATTATTATGATCATCAAAGTGAAAGAACCCAGAGTCATCTCTTACGCAGTGTGCTCTTTGCCAGAGTCACAGTCCATCTCTTCACTTCTGCTAGCAGTGCTCTGGGGAGGTGGCATTCTGAGCCATATCAGCTGAGAAGCACCATGAGTACCAGAGTCAACAGAAGTAATGAGTCAGATTTATCCCCAATACAGAGAGTTACACCTTACATTCCTCAGGCAAAAAACAGTCATAAGAATACAGCTGTGAGTTCTGAGCTCGTCATACCTCAGAGGAATGGGGATAGTAGATTAGCACTTGGGTGGAAAGCCTCCTAGGAGCACCTATAGCCGCAGTCTGACAACCATATTCCCATGTCTCTCTCCTGCCCTTACCTTCTGGATGCTCTCCTGCTTCAGCTGCCTCCCAGAGGGGTAAAAGCTTCAAGTGCAGAGGCGCAGAAGCATCCTCCCCATCTGCCTTTGCCCAGCTTTCCTTCAGTCAGGCAGTGTGTAGAGAAGCTTGTGTAGGGAAATAGGATGCAATTCTGGGGAGGCTGTAGCTTGAGGGGCTATAGGTCCTCCTAGTCCTACCAACAATATGTGCCGTAATGTGGATAGTATATGCACATCAGTATATACACATAGTATACACATATCATATATTACATAGTATGTAGTATGTATTGTGAGGGTTCTTGTTTGGGTGATTGAATTGTAAACTGAACTCCTGGAGATACGAATGTGACAGCCAGCCATGTCTTGCTTTGCTCAGAAGGATGAGGATATCTGACATGATCACTCCACAATGACATCTGCTTGAAGATAAGAAACCTCAAGAAATGTATTTTGGAGTGCTGTTGGCATGGTGTGTTGCGGGGTAGGAGGAAGATATCTGACTCACATTCTATTAAGTTGTTCTGCTTTAAAACAGATATATGTTGTGTTAAATTAGACCAAAAAATTAAATATGTTTCCTAGATGCCTGGGTAAAAGGGGCTGATCTACATCGGTTCCTAACACATGGTATTTCACTGTATTCTCTGGACTCCTGAGAGAGGCTAGTTAGCCTGCATTCGTCACATCTTGCTGCTGCCACTTTCTGTGGTGGCATGTAATGTACCTATGGGCTCTAGATTTCCTAATCACTTGTGTTCCTAAGGCAAGCCAAGACTAGTCATATTTTACAATGTTCCTGAGGGAATAAATATATTTAGCCTGTTGAAACTCAATGCTCTCTGGCTTCTTGAAGGTTTTCTTATCATTTACCCCAGCCACCAGCTGGGGTATATTATGATCTACTTCAATTGGACTTCTGCTGAGCCTCCTAAGGATGCCTAGATGCAGGCTCTACACGAGGGAGTTAGCCCATGCATACCAGGAGTATCTCAGAGTGGGAAGAAAAGCCTGGCTGGGTGTAGGGCACAAGGAGAAGGAAACTGCCAGACTGCAGCAGCCCTTTATGATAGGGATGTGTTATTTTAATGTTTAGGACAGGCTACATGGAAGATTTTAAAGCCCAGTATATATTACATGGGACAGGGGAGCGTGAAAAGAAGGACAATTACAACATATGGCTCTTTAACACTGACCCATAGACACACATCGTATCACAGTTTTTCATTTCCTTCTAGGACTCCAAGAGCTGCTGGTGCCACCAACAGGCAGGGAGAAAACTGAGTCCTGTCTGTGTTGTTATGTCAGCAGCAATGGCAACCAATAGCATGTTTGCAGAGTGAATGCGATGTGGAGGACTTCTCACCTGAGTGTACTGGAGGCTGACAAGAAGTGTGTGGTGGAGATAAATCAGGTGACAAATGCCTTCATATACCTTTACGGTAGTGCAGAGGGGCTGCATGGACATGTTTGATGCGGGCCTGAAGCAAGCTCTGCATGCCAGGCACTGCAGTGTGGACACAACCGTGGGAAGCCAATTCATATGGTGAATTTGAGCCCTAATGCTTACTGCACCAAGGAGCATGGCTGAGTGACTCCCCACCGAGCTGCTCTCCCCACTGAGGCTGAGGGACACTGATGCTGGGAGCTGGGTAAGAAACAACCCAGCTTTTCTGGGCTTACTAACCATATCAGTACTGATTCAGTTCTCTTTCCTAACACCTCTGCAGCTCGAAGATACCAGATTACCAACACTGAGATCCACCTCAGCTATAAACCTCTGCTCTTCTGATGCATTTCTGTTCTGACATCTGCTGAATCCCTGAAGACACATTGTGTGATGAGCTGCAGCAGAAATAATAGTATATTTTTAGTAGTGAGAGCCTTTTTTACCTGGCTGTCAAGCCATCAAAAACACCTTTGGGGGTCAGAAGTGAAAGCTGCCGACTGACTTCTTTGACAACCTTATTCTTAGTTAATGTGTCCTACTATCCCCCAGTGTCAGCCTTGTCCCAGTTATTACAAAGTGATCCTCTTTAATCCAGTTTTTCATAACCACCCTCAGGGGGTGTTTTAACTCCAGTGGTTAACAGGTATCAGCTCCACAGCACCTGCTGCACCTTCCGCCTTCCCTGTCTCCATGCTCTGCCTCCTGGCAATCAGAGGGCTGTGGCTTTTTGCTGGCAATCTCTGCTCAGCAAGGAAAAGGCATCCCAGGAATGCCAAGATGCCTGTCTTGCTAGTGTGCGGCTTGATTCATGCCAGGAGCATTCTGCAAATTGACTGAATTTCATTGATCTGCTGAAGGAAACAGCAGGCTTCCCTCATCCTAAGAAACTTTTCCCTTAGAAGGAAAATATCAGGTATTTTCTATGAGCAATACCACTACCCTTTTTGATGGGACCTTTAAACACATCCAGACAACATTAGATGCAAGGTAAAAAACTATCAGAGAACAAAACCAATGGCTTTGGCTGCATTGCTGATCTAGGCGAACTGCTGCTGACTCATTGCCAGCTCATGTGGAACACAATCATAAAAATATACAATTTTAGCTGTTTCCTGGTTGGGTACAAAAAGTGGAGTTTCACACATCCACCGAGGCGTGGTGTACGATGTCAAGGGACGGATCAGTGCAGCTCCCAGCTGCTGAGCACATGCAAGGCATTTGTGCTGGCCTAAAGTAACATTTCATGTCTCAGAAAAGCCATTTTACATGCCGCAGGAATTGCCTGGGGACTCGCTTTCGAGGTTGTACTGTTGGGTGTTTTATAAAAGCTGGTATTTTTCATTTTGGTTATCGAGGCATTGAAACAAACACCAACAAGAGATATTGAGATAGTCTCAGAAACAGCCCACGGGAAGGAAAGCTGAGCAAGGAGGATTTGTGGTAGAAGTTATCTGATACCAGCAATGCAAATGCCCATGCAAATGGCTGTGCTGCTTCAGAGCTGTCTCCGAAGCCAAGTGGCTTGAATTGGATAGATCCGTATGGACTGTGAAGGCAAAGCTTGGGCTTGCCTCTGCTCTTGGGTTTTCCTGCCAGGAAACCAGGATGCCTCCTACAGACTGGATGCAAAGGATGAGATAAAATTGCAGGCTACTATAGACAAGCAGGGAATGTGTGAGGTGAAGTGCAGCCATAGCCCCAGATGAACATGCCAGTGTGGGTGCACCTTCTGACTACATCAACCACTGTGAAACATGGGACTTGCTGAAAAGAAAACAAGGTTTAGGCAGGGGAAACAGATAATTAGCTTAGCTCTGGACTGAACAACAGGGAAGGAAGGCCCTTCTCTGTCATTTCATGGATAATCCTGCCTCTTGATGAAAGTGGTTATTTGACAGTGTGAAATCCCTTCCAAAATTTCTATTCATAACAAGTTATCAACAGCGTGGCTGAAGATCCTTTCTTACCAGCAGATTTGGAGGAAAAAGAGAAAGATTTATCTGAAGTTGTTAAACTTTTACTTACCACTGAATTTTAAATACAGCTTCAAACCCGCCATATTCTGACTTCTATGACAACTTGCTCAAGAACAAGGATATCCATCATTAAACAGATGCTCTAAAAAAATCCCTCTGCAGAACTTCAGCTACTTCAGCTGAGCAGTTCAGACTATCTATATCTCAGTAACATCTGGCATATGTGCTAGTTGCTCAGCTTTGGTTTGTAAATATGTTTGCTCTTACCACCATTTGTTAATATAATTTTTCTTGTATGAGTGGATTATTTTCCACTGTGTGGCACAGTTAAGAATTTCCCATTTGTAACAACTTAATTTGGCAGTTTTATCAAAATATATGCAATTAATAAAACCTAATAGGTAACTGGTATTAAATTGCATTGAGTGTTGGTATGTTCTAGATTTAAGTAACCCTGAGTAGAAGGTATTGATTTTACTGAGCTGTGAATGCTCAGCACTTCTGAGACTTGGGTCCATAAAGTGGTGTTGTTTTTGTAACTGTCCAAACTGATAGCCTCAATGCCTAAGAATTGTTCTTTCCTCTCCTGAAAATAACGATCACATTCCTATTGTGACCCTTACACTCCCTGAAGATTTGTTTGCCAAAGACCAGGGCAAATGGCTACGATCTCTAGTGTATCAACCTTTAAAAATAGCACAACACCACCAGCCTGTGCATACTCTGTCTTCATCTCATCAGAGTCTGAGCCTTCCTGGCAACTGGAGAAAAAGCCATTAATACTCATAGCCTTTTATTAGCCAGGCCAGATTTGTTTTAATTTTCCTTTGGCAATAGCAGTAGCTCCTTAAGACTGCACAAGCAGCTACACCTGAGCAGAATCCAAAGAGGACACCTTGCTTCCCCCGTTAACTCTTGCACAGTGGCTGGGAATGAGCTCCTGGTATTTCAGGGCAGGTGAATCCTCCTGACAGTCACACAGCTAAAACCGACTGAAATTCACAATGCAACCATTATTTTAGCCAACATAACTGTAAGTGTGAAGATTTACCTAACCTGCGCTGCACATTATTGCTGAAAATCTTCCAGTGCTTTTCCAAGGCAGGCACTCCTGTTTGATTCTGCTCACGAGAGAAGACAAAATGCAACCTTAAACCTCACAAAACAAATGTAAAAGTTATTGGTTGTACGAAATCAAGCATTTGTAGGGAAACCAATAATATCATGAGGTAATAATTTGCTGTGATTAAGCCCATTTCTACACAATTGATTTTTGCAGTCTGAAATGTCTCCCCCATGGAACATGATTTTTGTGATGGTTGTCAAAGCTGTGAGTTTGCAGAATCATTCGGGCCCTCCATCTTGGAGTCAGTTTACCTGACTTGTTGGGTAATGATGACTCCTTGGCAATTCCCTTCCCTGGCAGAGCAACCTTTAACCAGTCATTCCCCCCACCAACAACACCTATTTCTGTATTCTGTTCTCATCTCAATTCTAGTGAGAATCGTGCTTTGCAAACTAAATAGAGGGGAAAATGCAGTACTATCTGCTTTTGCTTCTATTTTGATCATAGTCCAACCATGCATCTTAAAAACTTTAAGCTTTTCATTTTGTTTGAAGCCAGCACAGTAAGGTTCATTTATATTTATAAAAATATATACGTAGAAGTTGTCTTTGAGAGCAACTAATTGTTATTCTTTGACAGAGCTGTCACTAGAGGGTCCATTTTGAGCTCATTCATTGAAAGCTGTGGCAGCAACAGCAGCCAGCCTTAGCTCAGCTCTGCCTCCAGAGATTTGCAGAGAAGCTATTTGGAGTTTATCACACACTTTTGCAAAACACTACAGCCTCGGCAAGCTGTCATAAAGAGCCTCTCATTCCAACTGGGCTCGTTTACAAGTGGTATTTTATTACACTCTGCTCTGTTTTACCCTGCACCTTGCAAAATCTTTCTTCACCTCTTTTACTCTGCTGATAGATTAAAAAATTCAGAAATACGACTCTGAAAAATGCTTGGTATTTTTAATGCATTTATAATTCAAGAGCTATCCAGCTTCACTCAGACCAGAGCTCTTTGATGCTAAGCTGTTCCACGTCCTGAGCCCCGCTGGCCACAGCCTGCAGCCAAAAGCCTTACCCTGAGCAGAGCTGCTTCCTAAAGCCACTCTGCAGGCCCACACTAATTCCCACCCATGACTCTGCCATTTCCTGGTGATCAGCCACTTCTAGATGCTCTTTTTAAGAGAATTTTTAACTTGAGCACCAAAAGCCACTGGTGTGTGAAAAGCAGTGCACCTTTCATCTCATGAGGAGGGCACCAGAGAAAATAAAGTTCCACGAGGCCAGTTTCACTCCTGTACCTTGCCCTTGTGCACGCTGGCTCAGACAAAAGTTCCCAGGGAGCTCTGCTGGGAGCCGGCGCAGTGGCTCCATGCCACCCTTTCCTCAGCATGGTGTGGCAAGGGATTGAGGGTAAGAAGCTTGAATTTGGGATTGTATCAGACTTGTCATTTTAAGTACACTAATCTGCATCAGAAGAAACCGAGGTGAGCCCTCCCCACCAGCTCCTGGCACTCCAAGCAGCAGTGCTGCCAAATCTCACAATTTTATTTCAGGGCACATAAACATTTGGTGATTTTCCCAAAGTCTCAGCTCCTCGAGTCAAATGATTATGTGCAGACATCAGCTTGTAAAGGTGAAGAGCCAAGTTCTTGCCACCACTCTTCCCTTTCCAGCAGAGCTAGAATGTCACCGGAAGGGAAGTAAAATGCCCCATTTGGCAGGTAAATGGTAGTGGATGATACGGTCTTGCAAGCCAGGTGCACACCGCCAGCACATCAACCAGGCTTGGAGTCACATTCACCAGGAGCAAGAATAGAAATGAAGGAGCCAGGTTTGTGCAGCTGCCCGGCCCCCTGGGGATGCTCCGATTTTAGTTCCATGTTTGATGCAAACCCATCACACAACGCTGTGTTTTCCTACTGGGAGGGAAAAGCAGCTGCCACCTTGAAGTTGCTATGTTGCGTGACTGCCTGCTAGCTAAGCTTCCCTCCCTTCCAGCCCTTATGGTTAACTCCTGCTCTGTTTTCCTGTGTCCCTTAATCCTCAGAGGCAGTGTATCCTCACATACTTTTCCAGTCAAGAAGGAACTGACTTCTTCCTATGCATCCATTTCATTGTCATTCATTCATTAATTCTGTACAAGACTTAAAAATCATTGGCTTGCATGGGATTCTTGTCCCTCTTTAGTGGCAGTAATTCAGATGATTTCCCTCTTCTACTTCTTGTTCATCCACATTAGTGGGTGACAGCCTGTAACAAATGCAGTCGTACCTAGCAGAGAGTATTTATTAGCCTAAATTCCAGTTGTTTCATAAGGCAATTAATAACAAATGTTTCTGTCATTTCTTAAGATCATAATTCTGAGAAACATTTTTTTTTAACCATGTAAGCAATGATGATTTGCAGCTTTGCACATAGGTGACTGAAACCAACTCCTCTTTGTTATGCAGACGGTTCTGCTTATTGTAAAATGAAGTTTTCTCCAAATCTCGTCTATAAAGCAGAGTCAACCCACATTCATTTATTTTTCCTTGAAGACTTTCTCATACTTAAAATAGTAACTCCTTTTAAACCCATGTGTTTGAATCTCTGATGTCTGTTGATATTGCAGCAATTTCATGGTTGCCAGCAGTAAGTTTTCTGGGTAGCCACACCAAGAGTTTCACCTCATCAGAGGACCTCAGTTTCCTTCTCCAGCCCATCCTGGTCCTTCAAACTTTCGTGTTCTCTCACCAAGATACACTTTGTTTCCACACAGCTTGAAGAGCCTAACAGGTACGTCTGCTCTCTCAAATTGCTTTCCTGATGCAAGAAAAATAAAGTTAGTATCATATCTGATTTAGAACACATTGAATACCCTCTGAAATGTACCATCTCATCCAGGAGCCCTGCTGCTGAGCACTGCCAGAAGCTCAGCCATAATTACAGTTAGTGCTAGCATTAACTGGAAGTTTTGTGTTTCCTCTCCTTCCCTCCCCTGTTAGCAATTTCTGCCTAATGAGAAGTGTAATTGATGGGATTGTTTGCACTTGTGAGAGGAAGGGCAGCGTTCCGCATTGCTGCATGAAGCCCCGTCCACCCAGATGTGTGTTTCTGGATCTCTTTCCTCATGCCTGTACCAGACTCTGGGGTGCAGTGCAGTGGAGTGGTACACATCCTCTTCTGCTACCCATGTTGCCATAAAACCTATGGGTGCAACTTTCTTCTGAGGGGTTGCACAAACCCTTAGTGGGGAGGTGGTGATGTTAGGCAGCCCAGGACCGCTCTGGGGATTCTGTGTCACAAGCGAAGGCTGACAGGGGTCTGGGCTGAGGTAGGCAGGCACAGGACCCTCCATCTGTTTCATGTGGAGTATTGAAGGGCTCATCATACAACAGCTTTTGATCCCTACCCACTTTGGATGAGAGCCAGAAGCCATGACGTAGAGATGAAAGCTTCTGTATCCCAAAAGCAATCTGTATCCTCTAAGCCATTCAAGTCCCTCTAAAGCTCTGACTGTTTGCTAGCTGAAGAGTTTTAGGTTGGTTATGTAGCAAGGATAAGAGTGGAAACACTCCTGCAGAGAACACTTGTACTCTTTTTATTTTGGATGCTCAGTATTTTCTTTTCAAAGTATTTAGTTATTTGTTTGGTTATTTGTGCTGTACCACTGCCCTTTGATCCATGCCCACTCTATAGTAAGGGGATGTGCCTGGCTTAACTTCTAAAAATGTGCTACCTTGCGTGCCTGTTTTGTTAGTTCAAACAAAAGAGTCTTATTAATATGGACTGTTCTATTTAAATTACGTGTTTATGCTGCTTGAGTTTATTGACTGCCATTAGCTTTAATTCTTACACTGAAATAAGCAGTAAAATAAAGCTGAAAAACATCCAGTTCTGCCAGGGTCACATTTTTCAGCTGAGCTGCTGAGGGGATATTAAAGATGCTCTGGCTTTTTTTGATAAATTGTGATTTCTCTTTCTCCCAAAGTCAACAGAGGAGGATTATTGTGTGTTTGTTTCTTCAGCCTCCTTCTAAAACTTGGTGTGTTTTTACAGTCTTTGGTACAGGGGGTCTAAGTCTGCAAAGCACTTATGCATGTACAAAAAAAAAAAGCCAACCCTCAGCAACTCCTGAAAGCAGTTGATTAAAATCAGAGTGATTTAAGAGGCACAGAATATTCTGATCTGCCTGATTTTAATCAGCCTGTTTCAGGAGGTGGCCCTGATGCTCTGGTTTTTTTTTTTCAAATCCTTGATCCCCATACTACGTGAATTTGCTATTACAGCAGGGTCAGTAAAGCACTATCTCTGCTGAGATCGATGAGAGTTTTGCTACTGACTTCAGTGGAGTCATGATTCACCAGTGATATAGCTGGCGTTTATCTACTTTTGATTTGACTGCTGTAGCATTCCCCATTTCTCATACACATGGGGCACAGATATTTACATGTATTTGCCATCTGTGGGTACCATTGGCTTTCACCAGATAACCCTGGTGCAAGCATGAAGTTTAACACATATGTGTCTGCCATTTGATTCTGGAGCAGATGAGTCTTTGTGAAGAGATTTGGTGATCTCTGTGAAGGCCCTTAAAATCACTGTGCAGGATTTGAGCAAAACAAAACAGCTCACAGATCTGGACTTACACAGTGATTTGAGTTTGTGGAGCAAAAGGTACCCAGGAGCTGTTATCAAAATTTCATTTTTCCTTATCCCAGAAATATTTACATAAAATCACACTCCTTAGCACTCTCAGCACCAGATTACAGTGTTGAAAAGATGCCTCTTTCAGTGCATGCCTAGGAACGTGCCAATTCACTGCTTGCTGGAGAAAGGAGCCACACTTGCTGTTAGAGATCATTCTCTGATCTGGGCTACTTCTCAGATGAACCAGGCTGGGGCTGCATGCTATGTAGCTGGTGGAACTGCTCTAATTCCCTGAGATGATAGTTCAGAGAGTTTAAAGCAATAATCCTGCAGTAGAAAGTGAGGAAAGTCTACAAAGATAAATAATTTAATTTACACTTTATCTGTACAAGAATCGTAAGTAGAATTAAATTCATTAATAGAGACATTTGGCTACATTCACAGCAATATGCAAACCCATTAAAAGCTCCAAGTTAAAGTCTAAATAGAAACTTGAAGGTGGCTCTTCATTTAATTTAAAAGCATATATTTTTTAACTAAGACACTAACTGTACTGTGGGCGTTATGCTTCTACTGCTGAATAATTTCTGAGTCTCAGAGCCCTCAGCACTTCAAAAAAGGTGATCAGCACCTCAAAGAGCATGGACCTAACTCTAGCAAGCAAGAGGATTTTCATCATTTGAAGTTAAAGAAAAATGAATTTCCAGTAAACATTAAGCATGCCAATGAAATTCATTCAAGTGGCAGTGGATTTATGCTCTATTTATTATTTTTTACTCAAGAAATTGCAATTACGTAAAGATAAAGGGAGATTCATACACACGAGTTTGAGTTGTGAAAATGAAAAAAAAAGATGAACCTTAAGAACTCTATAAATCTATTTGAAATTTCCTTTAGCTTTCGATTCCTATTGAGGAAAGTATTTTAATGAGGATATAAAAGTGTAAGTATGTCATATCTGAAGTATTAATTGAGTTTATTGACATACTCTAGCAGCAGCAGCAGAGTGCAAGCAAGGACTTTGAAACAAAGGCAATGAGCCAGCCGTTACTGAATGGCAGCTTACATGCAATTGAATATATAATCAATCATATAGAATATTTTGTCCTTATTGTCCTTAATAGGGAAGTGTGTGTGTGTGTGTTAGCTCATGTTTGTGTGTGTGCATGTGTATATTTTCAGCTTGAGACTGAGACTCTGGAACCTGCATCCACAGTTAGACAAGTCTGGATGTGGCTGTGGTCCTGATTCAGCTCTTGCTATTATTTATTTGTCAAGAATCACAGTACACAGAGAGGTCGTTCAGTTCAAGCTGCACCTATGGAAATGGTCAGAAATGGTTGGTGGGGAGATCGCAGCTGCCTGTGCTCCAGTGGCCAAAGGGCAGTTTCTCCAGACAGACACCCACATTACCGATTTTGCACTCATCTGCACTGTGTACCAAGGTCAGAGGCTGCTTTAGACAACGTTTGCTTTAACTGTTTGTTCAGGATTTGTTACGTTTGTCCAATCAAATAAGCACATTAGCTAGTGCCCCAGTCACTAGTAGGGGCATGAAGTCAATGGAATAAGGTACACCACTAAAAGTGCTGTTCAAAAGGGCACATTCAGCACCCAGAAGAAAGAACTCTGAAAAACATGGCATGATATCTCTGAACATTGCCAGTGGTGCTTCTCATGTACTAGACACAGGCAGGATCAAAACAAATGACTGGAAATATCAAACTATTTATAAACATAAACACTACTAACCAGTAGACTTACAGCTCAGTCAAAGAGGAATCACAGTTTTCACACAATTCCAAGTCTCACGTAAAATACCAGCTGCTTCTGGCTTCAGAGTAAATATGTGCTTTTATTATCAGGCACCGGACATTCACAGGATGAATCCTGGGTGAATTTTAGAATCGAGAATGAAAGTGAAAATCTTTCTGATTTGATGAAAGGTAAACTGAGCAATTCCTGGGAAGATTGCAATTTTCTGCTCCTGAAAAGAAGCGCCTGGGTATTGTCTTAATTGTCTGTTTCCAGCAGATAACCAGAAATGAACGCTACAAAGCTCTGTTTGTGTCACCAATGCAGATCACCAATCTTTTCCATAGAACTGGGTGTTGCTGAGATTACTCAGAAAACTACTTTTGTTTCAGGTCTCCTTGAAACATCGTGCTAAAAACTTCCAGGCCTATATCACAAGATAGCCGAGAAGGAATGAATGGTAGCAATTTCCAAGTTCATTTGATTTTTAACTCAGAACGGTAATGATTACTTCAATCCTTTCATATTCCTGTCCTGAGAGATGATTGATAGAAAATATTTCTGTGTAAACAGGTAGGATGAGAAATAGATAGCATTTAAATCTTGTTTTAAAGATCTCATGAATTTTACCTCATGGCCACCATGGGTTTGAAACCATTGTCTTGTCCTGGCACAACGGAAGGAACAAGTGAATGAAATTGCATTTCTATAGAATAGGGAGATAGAGACCTGCAAAGGAAAAATGTTAGCAGCTCCCTGCTGATGTGACTCCATCAGAGCTAACGAAGCAGCAAATGTGGCCATTTTTCCTGACAAAAATGGTTAATTCCTGTAGAAAAATTCCTATCACAAAAAAAGATGATGCCATATTTTTAAGAAACAGGGGCATCCCACTTCACATCAGTAAAATTAGTGTTAGAAATTGTATTTTTGATACTGTGAAAGTTCCATATCCAACCAGAAGACAACTACAATTAAACAGGATAGAATTACGTTTTGCTCCTAATTACCAGTAGAATCAGCAATGTATTAATGCAAGACCTGCGTGTGGCAAAAACTGAAGCCCTGATGACCTGAGATTAATAGTCATGTATTTAGATTGCTGTCAGTTCCCAGGATTTAAGAAAGCCCTGAGATTTAATAAGGTGGTTGGAGCAATTGTAAACAGCTGCTGTTAGAAACACCGGACTGAACTTGAACTGTCAACCATTTCTAAAAGTAATGTACATATATAAACAGGGTTATCAGGCGACCATGAAATGTCTTTTGTCATCAGCTAGGGAGACCTTCAGGAACTATAGGCTCTTGAAGTAACAAAACTCTTGGAGGCTGGGTCAGAGGAAGGGCTTGGAAAGCCCTGCAGCTTCCGCAGTGCGGGCTGAAGAGAGAAGTCTATATTCCTGGCTGCTTCTGCTGCAAACATTGTTTGGGTTCTTTCTCAGCTGGAATGGTTCTTTGGAGGTGCCTGTGTTAACAAGAGAGTTGTAGGAAATCCAAGCTGCTTCCTTCATAGGAAAAACTTCAGCCATGCATCTTCGTGTGGAAGGAGTGACATTACTGCTTGTACAGTATCAGATATAAAGCTTCATACAGAGAACATTTCTGCTCCAACTGGCTCACGTGTCAATATAGTCATAATGGAAAAAAAAAAACTGAAAGAAATACTAGTGTCCTGGTTTCAGCTGGGATAGAGTTAATTTTCTTCCTCGTAGTTGGTACAGTGCTGTTTTGGATTTAGTATGACAATAATGTTGATAACACACCGATGTTTTAGTTGTTGCTAAGTAGTGTTTATACTAAGTCAAGGATTCATGCCCCACTAGTGAGTTTGCTGGAGAGGCACAAGAACTTGGGAGGGGACAAAGCCAGGACAGCTGACCTTAAGTGACCCAAGGGATATTCCATACCATAGGATGTCAGGCTCAGTATATAAACTAGGGGGGGAAAGCTGGCTGAGGGCCACTGCTTGGGAACCGCTGGCTGGGCATCGGTGAGCATTGTGCATCACTTGTTTTGTATTTTAATTCTAATGTTGTTGTTACTATTATTATTACTATTATTATAATTAGTATCTTCTTCTTCTATATCATTAATCTCGCCTTATCTCAGTCCACAAGTTTTCTCAGTTTTACTTTTCAAATTCTATTCCTTATCCCACTGGGGAGAGAGTGGGTAGCTTTGTAGTGCTTACTTGCCATCTGGGGATAAACCATGGGAATTAGGAGAAGTATGTGGAGGAAAAATACACTTGGATTTCCTTTACTGAAGTACTGTACTACAAGCTTCAGTATCGAACTGTTCCCTCTGACTTTGAGTGGGAAGGGATGAAAGCCTGACATAAGCTTGGGCAGCGGCAGGGACCATAATTCCTCCATAGCACTGTCCATCAGCTGGATACAAAATAAGATCCCCTGAGATATTTCAGTGTGCCTGGAGTAATCAGTGAGGCAGGAGAGACAGATCAGGAGACCAACTCCTGTCTGTAGCACTGTCCTCAGCTGACCCCAGGGATTTCTGACTGGAAATCAGAGCTACAGCTAATGCTGCTTGACACAGAATTAACTCTCTCAGGGCCTCCTCCTTGCTTCTGCACAGCTGCCATGGATAAAACAAAATATCAGAGCTGGATGGTGTGCTCCCCACAGGATCATGCTGTGAGGAGTACTAGAAAGATGGAGGAGAAGCGTGAAAGTGGAGTCCCTTAAAAGATCCATCTTGCAGCCCCATAGGATACAGCCTGAGAGAGAGGCTATAGTTTAAACTTGTGTAAATATCATATATCTCCTGTATCTTGCCCACAGGAATAACAGGGGTCTGCAGCAAAAAGCAGCAAGAGTTCTGTATTGTCTTTCATGCTGGTGTATTTGGATAGGAACTAGAAAATAAACTTTGAATTTCATCACCTTTTCAGACTTCAAACATATATATAGTACTGCTTTCCCTCTTTCGGAATTGCTGGCTGAAGAAAGTGTTTCATCTGTTATAACCAACTTAGCACCACTCAAGAGCATAACAATTGTTTCCTCCTCAATCATTTTAACATCGTACATTTTAGGTGCAAGTCACTGGTTTGTAGATTTGCTAATTTAACGTGCACATATGTCTCCAGTGGAAAATGGTAACACGAACTTTTACATCTAGAATAATGTGAAATTGCTCTGAACTCTGAACCAAGATGTGAGAGAGACTCATGGTGTGGAGTCCCTGGGATTTCCTCACATCACCTCTGCAGCATCACCTAACCCAGGTACCTCCCAGGGAGGCAGCAACCACATCACAGGAGGAAACCCAACCTCACAGCCTTCCTAGGTATGATAGCCTCCTTCCAGGCGAGAACAGCTGGTCCTACAGTGTCTGTCATCAAGAAGAGTGCAGGCAGGCAGCCAGGCATTTCTTGAGGTCGATGGGGAGTATAGCTTTTCAGACTGGGAAAAGGAGCCCTTCCCAGAACCGGGGCAGGCAGAGAGATGTCGAGGAACTTCAGGCAGCAGAACCCCTAGCTGGATGTTTTCTCCCCTTTGCAGAGAGATGGATGTTTTCTGCCCTGTGAACAAGCCAAGAGCTATTTACCAGGAGCTCAGTACAGTGCTGGACCTCCAGTTAACAAGAGCGTTGTCAAGCCTAGATGAACCCAGAGCTGCCTCAGCAGTTGCAAGAGGTTAACCTTTGCCCATGGATCTCCAGCTCAAACCTGTTAAAATCTGCAATCAATAGCATGACAGCACAAATTCTTCCAATGATGCAGAATGAAGAACTTCCAAGGGATGTTGAGCATGGGTTAGACATTGCCCTGGAAGCAGCCCTGGAGCTCCCTTCACATGCGGCTTTATCTTATCTTCCTGAAAAAGAGGTTTTACGAGTCATACGAAGGAGTGAATTCAGCATGTGATTCCAGAGCAGTATTCAGCTCTTCTCTTGCCATATACCCCAACAGTGTTTTTAGTGCACATCATCACATAGTGATTAATGGCGACGTGGCATTTACTCCAGGGATCACAGCCAACTTAAACATGAAAACCCACGTTGACTCAGATGGACAGAGAAGCACATAAACTTTATTTATTTTGTCAGCCAAATAAGCAAACTGTAAAACTAAGAATGCAAAAATCTGCTCTGATGTTTGCTTTATGCAGGGATAAAGTGATTTAACAAAGTTACCAGCCATGATTTTTTCTGAATAGGGTTGCACATGCTGGCCTGTTACCACTGCTGTAGCTAAGCTGCACTCGGCACAGTACCAGATGTAAGAAAGAGCAAAGAGAGAGGGACTTCCAACTGTCTCTTTATTCCTTTCTTGTAGTGTCCTCAAGGGATACCATAAAGATACCGGCCTCAAGAATGACCTCAGTTATGGTCAAACCTAAGGGGCTGTTGCAACAGCAAGGGGTCACTGCCCTGTAGTAGCATTTACATTGTGTTGCCTCCTCCTCGCCTGGCTGGTTCATGGCAAGAGCTGTCACCCGGGGGCCTGCTGGGATGGAAAGGCTCCTCAGAAGACCAGTTAAGTTGCTTTATGGCCCTTTCTGTTACGCTGGAGTTTCAGAAGTGCTATATATATTATGAGACTAACATTCTGGTCCGATATTTGTATTCCATATATATTTCACCTTTCAGAGCCATTGGAGACTCTCTCAGATGACAGACTGGCTCTCCAGATATTAAAGGTTTAGTGCCACTGATGCAAATAAATGAAAAGGACAAAGGTTTGTGCTATAAATGGGAAATACACAGTGCAATTGAATTAGGTTATTTTTACATCTTAGATTAAAATTGCCCTTTCCCCTTAAATCTTTCAAGTCAGTGGTTCTCTGGGGGTAGTTCTGTGTTATCTGATACACCCTTTCGTGGCTTTCTCAATGGTGTTCCTCAAAAGGATTTTCTCCTAACCTTTTTTCTTCTTTAATACAGTTTTTTTTTTTTCTCTCAAAATTGTTTCAAGAGAAGCAGATAAATCTCTTTTAAGAAGTGGTGCTTTTTTTAGAGAAAGATTGCTTTCTGTCAGAATCGTTCTACGTAGCATGACATTATAATTCAGTTTTGCTAGCCAGCTACAAAAAGAAGTATTTGTGAACAGGGTTGAAAGGACAAGAAAACAGAAACCAGAAGTCTAATGCCATTCAAATGTACTACTCTGTAATATTTTTGTGATCATTTTCCCCTACTATGTTGGACTAGATGGGAGTTTCAGAAGCAATAAAATATATATAAATATTGAAATATTTATATATTTAATATTTAAATCTTAGTTAAAATCCTTTTGATGGAACATAAGATCCTCCATTTATTTAGTTTACATGAGTTAACATAAGCATATCAAAGGAGCAACATTTATTCATGCTGGGAGGGAAGGGGGAGGCTTTGTTTTCATCATCAGAGATACTTTTAAATAGCTGTCCATTTATGGCTGAATTTTAGGATATCAGACATCCAAGGGAGTTAAAGGCAAATATAAAACCCTTTACATGATTCAGGCACACCCTTGCCTTGATCTGTGCAAATATTTGTCTATCTTGGGAAATTTTTCTCTTTTAAATCAAGTGCGTGTGGAAAAATAAGGCTAACCGGATTATCACACTGTGCTACATTTCTTGACACAAACACCGCCATCATTTTTAGTAATGAACCCCAGATAATAGGAAATTATAATGAACTCTTTTATAATATAAACCCCACATTCTGTGCAAATGGCAGTACTAACAGGAAGCTACATTTCTTACTCATACATCATTGAATTCTCAGCTATTTGCATGTAGCAAGGGTATTCGAATGATAGTATTTTAAAAATAGACTCACATAACATTTTTTAGTGTAATCAACCATGGATGAGGCCCATCTGTCATATCTAGTCTGTATGACTAATTGTTAGTGGTCTCTAATTGAAATTGAGATTTATTAAATAAACAGAGATGCCAGTATAAATGCAGTAATTCAATATGTGGAGGGGGGAGGGCAGGATATGAAACTGGACAGTAGCTTCTGAGCATTGTTTATGTTTATACATATTCAGATTAATATTTTCCTGTCTGCTACTGGGCCAATCCTTCTGCGAGGCACATCAGAGCAGGCTGGCAGATGCCTAAATCACTGCAAACATTCTCCTCCTCATTTTTCCACACTTCAAAGAGGGTTGTGAATGGAAGATGGGCTTAGGCTTTTTTCTAGGAGCCCCTAGGGAAAAAAAAAAAGGTTCCTTGTTATAATTATAAAATATGGTAAGCTTCAAAACATGACCTGTGGTTTTATATACACCATAACAGTGGCCAAGGCTAGCAGAGTATCAAAGAATATGTATGCAGACAGCTGACAGATCTGTGTTACAGACCTAGGATGAAATCTTAGCCATACTGATGGCAAAACTCCCATTAAGTTCAAGAGTCAGGGTTTCACTCCTTGGAAGTGAAATGTATTTCCGTGATGCATCCTCAGCTGGCATCAGGCAAGTTCATCGAGGAAGGAGGTTGCTCAACCCCTGCAAAGTTGAGTTCCTCATCCCTAGAAAGCAAAGCAGCATTTTTATGCTCTATGGGAAAGTGTTTTCAGAATGACTATATAGCTAATTTTTCTTCAGTGGAATAAATAAGCACTGAACATACACAGATGTCATCAACCAGATGCATGTAGAAGCTAGAAGCAGAAAACTCACCAGTGAGCTCCACATTGCTTTATTTTTGCTCTATGTCATCACTTATTTTAGAAACATCATACTTTCTCCATACTTTCAATATGGAGGTGTTTTGTCTTTCTGTTTGGAAAATAAGGCTAAGCATCAGATTTAATCCGAAAGATGCAAGATCATGCCCTCTGTGAAGCCTATAATTCTTTAATGACTACAGCATCGGCATGCAGGGTATGTGCATGGGCAAGAAGTGGGGCATATTTTTTAGCAGCTAGTAGCTTGATCCTGCAGCCTCCTGAGAAGCTTTAAATTGCAAGCACTATCCTGAGAACTGAGGGCACTCAGTGCCCTGCAGGGACTGCCAAGGATTTCACAGAACTGGCACTTTCATAAGAGTGCAGCTCTGTGTGTTTTCAGAGATGAATTTTGGGACTTCTGCCACACAGAGGGTTTGAGGTTTTTTTCCTGAGTTTTTCTTGTTATTTTGAAAGAGCTGCTTTTTTTTTTTTTTTTTCAAAAAAAATCCAAGTCCAATCCACTCCAAGTAAAAAATGCTCATTTAAACAGATAACCACTTACAGCAGATGTACCAGAGACTAGTGTCAGAAAAAGGCTGGAAATGCTAAGGCTATTAACGTAAGAGGTCAAATCAGACACTGCTCTTGAATTCAGCAGAGCCTCCAAAAGCAGTTTACGACTAGAAACGTTTCCCTTTTGCTTAGGTATGTCACTTTTGCTTCTCAGCTCTGTCTTGACTCTGTTTATATTGGCTGTGGCAGAGCTTCTTTCCAGAGCACACTTGCAATTAGGAAATTTTGTGGGGCTGTTCAGAGACTGCAAGCAGTTTTTACATGGAAACAACCAAGACCAAGGGCGAAGTTTTGGAATAAAAAATAGCATATGAATATGGATGTGGTGGTTGCTTAGTTGAGAGGAATGAGAAGCCAGATCCTATCTTTAAAGCATTAATGCCCCGATCCTGACTGCTAAACATAGAGCGGGATCCACAGTCATTGCCCATAATTATAATGATCGTGTCTGTACAGTTGCACCTTAAAATGGTACTTTTATATTCTACTAAACATGCCCACTGCTGATGACAGACATTCTTCTTTAAGAATGAGCAACACTGTCCTTGAAGCTGAGTTATTGTATCAGCTGAAACTGTGGATAAATCCTGCTCTTCTTCCCACCTAAGCACGTAACTAGGGAAGAAAGAGCAGCACAGGCTCTTGCTGAAGAGGAAGCACATCAAACAACTTCACTTTTCTGTTCATACCATCCAAGACTGCAATAACTGTTTGCTTTATGGTCTAGCAAGCATTTCCCTCACTTTGCAGCATGCAGCCTTCCTTTCGGTGCAGAGCTGATACAAGGCATCGCTCTCATCCAGGACTGCTGAACTGTCGCATTTGTTATTCTGTCTGGAAGACAGAAACTCTGACATTCCAAGTAATCATCTGTACATCCTTCTCTGCATACTTCTTTTTGGCTTCCTGTTTTATACAGCTGATGATGCTTTTTCTTTGTAAAGAAGTGGCACATAGCAGCCTAGGTCTGGTCTTCATTATTCTTTTGTCCTTTTTCCAAAAACTGATTTCCTCTCCTTGGCTCTTTATCACTTTTATGGTGACTTGTTCATATTTTGAATACTAGGATTTTGCTTGCTGTATGCTGGCAATCCCTCCTTGTGGCTTGCTGTAAATTACAAATTATCAAAACAACCTAATATTTCAGAAAAGTATGTGGGATGAACAGAGCGAAGGAAGGGATTTTTGTTTCTCTGTTTTAAAACCTCTGTCTCCTGCCTGCTTTGCTGTCTCACTCTTCTATCAGGCTCTGCCTCCCTGAACCCGAGGCATATTGTTTTAAAAGCCGTCCAAGCAACTCGGGAGCAAAACCTAAGGAACTAGAGAAACCTGAGCTGCTAATTCACAACAGCATTTGAAAATGTTACTGTCAGCCTCAAAGAAACCCCTAATTTAGCAGCTGTCCTGGTGTCAGCTCATGCGATCTCCCACAGCGGGTCTGTGCTAATGCCTTTCGTTTCGCCAAGCTGCGTGCCACAGAATCCAGCCTTCTCAGCCTTCTGTCTCTGTAGGATCCATTGCCTCTCACCAACACCCAAGCAGAGGCCAAATTCACCTTCCAAATTTTGCAGGCTAGATGCTCAGCTACATAAACAGGCATCACAGCACTGACTCAAAACCACGAAAGACAGCAAAAAGGGTAATACTTTAGACAGAAAAGTCATGCAGTATTGATGCAGTGTTTAGGGCTGGGAAGGATCTTTTGCCTTATGCCTCAGTCCCTGAAATGCAACTGAGATCTGTTCCATCAATAAGCCATGAATGAACTCTCCGATACTTTTTTTGTAGCTATTTTAAGTCGGTTTTCCCAAAAGCACAAGCCTGGTTTGCTCTGCCCGAGCCACCTGCTGGGAAGTTGTGTGCCCTGCAGCTCGGCTTTGCAGCCTGTCAATCAGTGTTCGCTGTCACAGGACATCAACATCTCGAGATCTGGTAAATAAAAATGAGGTCAAGCCTATAAAGTTTTCCACTGAGTGCAGATACATAAACGTTGCCACTGTGATTAAACTCTCTCCTGTCTCCGCTTGTCCTAGGGATTTATTGCTTGCACGCAAGCTTATCAGAACCATAACTTGTTCAGTTTTGCACCTATGCCTCCTAGTTTTTATCCAATTATTTCAGCTTTCTGGTTTTGTAAACTTCTATTTCTCAGATTGTGCCCCTTCCCGTCAGGAAATGTCTTCTGGGGTCAGTTTTGAAAGCAATGCACTATGATTTAGCCTCATGCCTGCCATTAATGTCAGTGGGAATCAGGCTGCTGAACCTCTGAACACCGTCTTTCAAATGTACCCCGTAGTACTTGAGCTCTCACTGCATTTATAAGCATTCCTGTATAAGATGTGTCACATCAGACACATATACGCTGGTGTACCAGCCGATGAAAATGTGCTTTTTTCTTCTTTCTTAATTGAACTGGCAGAGGGGATGAGGAAAGCCCAGGGGGAGTGCAAATAAAAGGGTCAGGGTCAGACAAAGAAGGTTAATGCTTTCTGCAGAATCTCATCACAGGACTTAGGAGCACTACGGCATAACCATGGAGGAGATTACACGGCTTGGTCAGCAGCGTAAACAGGACAACAACATCAACACTGAGCTGATTAAATGAACACAAATTACGACAGCTTTCAGGATCAACAGCTCGTCTGGTAGCTTGTGTTTAAAACTGATCTCAGATGTTCCCAGAATGAGCAGCTTCACGTAAGACCAAGCACATTATATTTACAAAACTGCCTACTACTTCCTTGTGTTTCCCCCCATACCCTATTCTACATAGGGTTTGCATACGAAAATTTACATAAAGCTGTCAATAGTCCTTAGTAATGTTTCTGTCATGATCAGCCTGCCTAGATATCCCATTCTTCTGCCAGGGAAAACTGAATGTGGGAAGGATACTGAGTCACAGAAATGTTTTAAAAGATTTGCATGGTATTTGCTAGCATCCCAATATTCAGCTCTGTAACTGCGCATTTTATTAAGATCCCACATGTTTATCTAAGATGATGGAGTTCTGCTTAGTTAGCAGAAGAGAGGAAGGCAAGGTCCTGCTTTCAACTTACAAGTCCAGACCAGAACCCTGTAAATTCCTGTGCATCCACTTCATTTTGTATACCTGAATCGCCCCTCAGGGGCCAGAGCTACCCAGCTGTGTTGTTACGTAGGGGTACTCCACTGACAGAGATTCACACTGAAGAACCTGCAGGCTCTTGAAAGTGCCCCAGGCACATCTAAGTTTCTGACTTGGGATTCATTTGGCTCCACTTGTATTTCTGCAAGTTTTGTGATGCTGGAGGGGGCAGGTGCCCTCCTGCAGCACCTGCGGCCATGGGAGGTACACACAATGCTTGGACAAAGGCAGGGAGGGATATTAAGATCAGTGGGATCATTCAGACAAGAAACCCTGTTTAAGGAGCCACGGCCTCTGTGTGTAGACAGCATCTAGCAGAAAAGGGGAGGATTTCATGAGGAGCCCTGATCAGCTCCTAGGAAGCTCTGGAGAGGACTAGATGGCTGTGGTCCATGTGAATAGCAATGCTGTAGGAGAGGAAAGGCAAGGAGACGGGAGAGTGGGAGAGAGGTAATGTAAGATGCTATAGGTGAAGCTGAAGCTCTGTGGTGCTGACAACCAGGATTTCTATAGTAGCTGTTTCTGAAATGCCCCTAGTACCCACACACTATCAGGAAAAGAGAGGCAAAAAGGCAGAACATTTAATACCTGGCTAAGAAATAAGGTAAGGGCATGTGTAGTCTAAGTGAACGCCATCAATGTAGCAGGTATCAGAAATAACACTGGAAAGAGAACGGTAAGTGTGACACAGTAACAATCAAATATTCATCAAGTTTAGAGTAGGCCATACTAGAATCAGTAAAATTAATGAACATCAGTATGAAACATAAAATCCATGTGTATCGAAATTCCAGACCTAAATACGAAGAACATAGCATTATCACTATATCACAGGAAGAACAGGATGTCAACATCAGCTGCAGTATATAGGGGAGTTCTGAGATACCAGAGCAGCAGGAAAGGCAATACCAAACATCAGAATTCAGCTATTTCCATGCAAATTGGGTAGATAACACAGGATGTAACTTGGAACAGTTGATAACCGTTGCATGGAGGAACTGGTTAGGGATATTGGTGAGAAAACAGGCGATTCTGGAATTGGCTTGGAGCAAAAATGTATATAAATGAAGCATTTTGTTTAAAAGAAGCAAAATGTGACAACAAAGAAAATGAATTCTTTCCTGCAGGCAAGGAGTCTGCTAAAGGACACTGCGCTGGAAGTGCAAGGCCAGTGCACATGGGAGTACTTGATGGCTTTGCAAGACAGCAAGACAGCAAGACAAGGGAGGATATTAGAAGAATAACTGCAAATCCTTCAAACAGCTAAAGTTGGATCCAAATGAATAAGTTAGAAAATAACAGACACTCTGGAAGATTACATGGAGAAAAATAATTAGGCAGCCAAAAAGGAGTTTGATAAGTTTCTAGCAAAAGGAATCAAAACTAGCAATAAATATTTTTTTTTCCACACATCAGGATCAGGAAGCATGCCAGAAAATATGTGGCATCCATTGATTGCCAGAGTTCAAAGGAGGCACTCAGGGAAAATAAAGCTATTAGAAAAACTAAATAGATCCTTTGCATCACTTTTTCACTGTAGAAGAGTAGATTCCTGTACCAGAAATCTTTTTGGGACAGGGTGACCCTCACTGGCAATTCTGTCTGAAATAGCTGTGCCCAGCAACACTGCAACACTGAGAACGCCGCAACAAAACAATCAGCAACTCTTTGTCAAAAACCAGATGATATCACCAGGAGTTTCAGTACCCTCAAGGATGAAATCACCAAATGACTAATAGCAGATTATAACCCTGTTCTTAAAACTCCTTTGATAGCAAGAAAGTGGTTATCAAATATCAAAAGCCAGGCCAACTTTTGTGGAAAGGTTCCAGGGGAGATGTGAGAAACAGCAGACTTGAAAGTCTGAAATCTGCAGTAGGTAAATTAGTAGAAAATGTAATGAAGAACAAAATTCATTGACACTTTAATAAATTAGATTTACTTCACTCTAATAAATTAGATTTACTTGGAAAAAGTCAGCATGACCTCTGCCATTTTAGGTATTGGAGCTGCTTGATGAGATCAACGACATAAAGATAAGAGCAATTCAGCTGCTAGAGCCTACTTAGATGTCCAAAGGCTTTCAGCAAATATGTCTCTTGATTCCCCACTACACATTTTTAAGGGAATCAAGCAGCTATGTCAGGAGAAGGAAAGTCATTGCATGATAAAAAGACAATTAAAAGGTAGGAAACAGAGGAGGGGACCAGAGGAATTCTGCAGGGTTGCACAGTCAAGTTATTTGGAAGCAACCTGGAAAAGGGAGTGAGCAGACAGGAGAGAAAGTTTGCAAGAGCCAAATATTTCACAGAATCCCAGAATGGTTGGGGTTGGAAGGGACCTCTGGAGATCATCTCACCCAGCCCACTGCTAAAGCAGGTTCACCTAAAGCAGGTTCCACAGGATTGCATTCAGGTGGATTTTGAATATTGCCAAAGGAGGAGATGTGCTGTTAAGGACTAGGACTGACTTCATGAGTAGTACTTTGGTAGTACTTTATGAAACGTAGTGATAGACAATAAAAAGGTAAATGAGATGCAGTGCAAGTAAATATAGACTAATATATAGGGGAGGAAAACAACCATAGTTTCACAGCTAAAATGAAATGTTCTGAGCTGACCATTAGCCTTCAGGAGCAAGATCTTGGGACCTGTTTGGCAGCTCCATGAATATGGCAGCTCAGCACTCAGTAGTGGTCAAAAGAAACTAAACAACCCAAATAAAGTATTAGGGCTTAGTAGGATAGGAATAAAGAACAAAAGAGGGAAGAACATTATGCTAGTGTGTAAACTCATGACTGACCCATGTTTGAATAGGGTTAGACTACAGAGAATAGAGAGACAACTTGATGAAAGCAGACTACAGCCCTAAGAGTGGCATGGAGAGGATGCTCAAAATCAGTCACTCACTCTCTTCTCCAACACAAGGGCTGTGAAAGGGGCAGGGGGGAGGGAACAAGGGGGCATTAATACAGAGTTACAAGGAGCCACAATAAGTTCAAGGGACATTGGAGACACTCATGGATGGAAAAGCCTTTGGAAGCTAGTGAATACAGAGAAACCACAGCTATCTCAGGACATTTGCAACAGAAAATAGCTTGAGAGTACCATTTTGGGTATCTGGGGAAAATGCTATATATGTTCATCCTGTTCTTATTCTTCATTAGGCATCCACCCATGGCCTCTGTTAGAGAGAGGGTACTGGCCAGCTCTGTTTTTCATTTGAATAGGTGCAGCCATCTGTGTGCTTTTAAGCAAAATCAGCTACACACACCTAGTCCATCCTAGGTTGGGCTTTCCTGTGTGAGAGCCTACACCAGGAGGAGCATAACCTGTACCCCACACAACTACACCTCCATCCTGTCCACCTCTCCCACTGTCATGCAGGAACTATGGCTCTTGGTGTAGAGCCAGGAGGAGGGTGAGATAAGCGAACAGCACAAAAAGAGGGGGCAAATGCTCCATAGAGCTGCTGAAATGCTGACACCTGCCTGGAGAATGCTGTTTATGCCCTTCCCCAGTCCTCTGCCCCATCTGTTGGCAACCTCCTCAGATAGGTGGTGGCTTGGGGGTCCAACTCTTCTGCCAGCAGCTAACAGCCTGACTGGGAGTGCAGGGCTGTCCTCCTTATCCAGGACATGATGGGTCTGCCCAAACGTTGCTGAGCCATCAGGATAAACATGTAATAAAACCCAGAAATAACATACTGTTGTCAGTGTAAAAACCTTTCCTTACCACGCGGCAAGCTGAACTGGCCTCACCCAAGGGCTGCGGGCAAGCATTAAGCCTTGAAAGCCAGCCCACCAGTCACAGCCCAATCCACAGGGTGCTCATCCCATCATCAGATTTCAAACAACAACAGAAAATGTTTGCATACAGGCTTAAGCCCCTTTATGGAGCCCAGACCAACCACTCAAAGCCTACAGTTAGGAATTATCTTTAGACTGATGCATCTTTGCTTTTTTAAGGCCAGCTCAGACAAGCCCCAGGGTTAGCCTTTTGAATCCACTCCACCTTTCTCCTTTATTTCTCTTTGGGCTTATAGAGAATACTTGAAGTTCTTTATTGGCACCATCTTATATCTTATTGTAACAAGTCCGGAGGACATCAGAGCTCCACACCCTACAGAGCTTTGTTTAAAACTTCAGCTTAAATTGAGCCAAACTGTCTCTCTTTTTCTTTTTTTAAGTCATTATCCATTTTTCAATAGAAGCAGATAATGACATGTGCAAGACTTGTTCCTCCAGGATTTCCATTCTTCCTGGCAGCAAAAAGTATGGGAACTCACATGGGAGCGCCTGTCTGTATGAAATCCTGAGCTTCATTTTCAGTCTCAAGTGATTAAACCTAGTCATGACGTGGTTCAGATTAGTAGGTGTGCTTGGGGTACTTATCTAATTGACCTAAGCTTGGCAAGCTTCTGATGTTCCCTCATCAGTGACACTGCTACTAAGGATGTAGCCCAGTAATCATAGATTTAATTAAACTGAAAAGTACTTTGGCTTTTATGGTTTTTTTCTCCAAAAGAATGAAATCTTCCTTCTCATGAAACAAAATTGATGACATCAAGGATTAGTCCTGATCTTACATCAGGTACTGAGGTCTTGTGACTACATCCTCCTAAAGTACCTGAAAGAGCCTATTGGCAGCTTCATCTTCAAGGCTGAAGGATTTTTCCTCCTCGCTAAAACAATACTTCTGATACAGAGCCCTGCAGCTGATTGAACTACAGCCTCTGAAAAGAGTGGATGCGAGGATATAAATATGGTCCAGCAGTTGCAACATGGCTCTGAGCCCTGGAGAGGGAGTTTATTTCCACTAACTGGTTGCCAAAAGTCTCCCTCCTGTCAAAACACAACAGATGAATTCACAAATTCCAGATTTACTTTCCCTCACATTTGCGGGCAGGTGATCAACTGCAATCATCCTGCAAAAGGCTAAATAATAACCACTATGGCAGCCAACTCCTGAGCTAAGTATCCTTGAGCTCTCTTCTGTTGCAGCCTTCGCACACTAGCAATCAAGTGGGCTGAGTAAGAGGTTTTGTGACAACAGCATTAACTTCTGTGAGCCCATAGGAGCTTCCTATCCCTCCATTCCAATGCATCAGAGGTGGCTTTTTACCTTCCTTCTTCTTCCTAGAAACCTGGCAGAGGGAGGAGAAGAATTCTTCTCAGGGTTGAAGACAGTCTTCTGGATGTGGATGTTTGCTCTCTCCTTTGCCAAGGCTATGGATGCTGCTGGCAGTAATGGTGATGTTAAAGGGACTGTATTTTAATAGCAAGGAATTTTAATTTTTTATTGAAATAAATATATTCTTTTGTGAAAGAAGATACACTTGCAATGGAAATGTTAAATATTTCATTAAATTCTGAGCATCCCAAACCCATAAAATATTCATTTCTTTTTATTTTTTACTTTGTTGAAAAGTTAAGATTTCTAACAGAGAATAAAATTAAGTCATATACCAGATGCATTCTCTGATCAGTCTTTCAGTAACAAATTGCTCCTTTCCTTCAAATGGTGGGAAAAAGCTATGATTTTTAGCTCATGCAAGATTAACAGGTTGTATATTGCTCTGGCTACAAGTATAACTTCCTGAGGATTTGGTTTGGGCTTTTTTTCCATAATATGCCTCATTTACTTCTCTTCATAAAGTAAGAAGAAAGAACTTCTTATTAACAATTCTTACATTTAAAAGCACGTTATAAACCTTGCAATGCCAAAATTATCCTTCTGAAAGTTATGTCTTTCTTTAATCAGTCTTTAGGTATAATGTTCCGGTATAATGTTCCTCTTATTTGCCTTCCTTAAGAGTGCATTCATAGTTCTAAAAGCCTGGGAAGAAAATTGCTCTTTCAGAGGGCAAAGCATGAGAATTCTTCTCTTTCCCTGACAACCAGATACACAGCAAGTGTTGCTCTTGCTTTTTTCCTGGTGAAGCTCCAGGCTTTTATATCTCTTCTGCCAAACCAAGAGAGGCACCAGGAGTGACCCTGTCATTCACTGCTCTATTTGCTGCAATGTCTACCAGGTTTTGCTCTTCCTTTTCTTCCTTGGTGAAGCTCCTGATTACTTCAGGCTTCTATCTTCCTTCAACCAGAAGGGCAATCGGAAATGTTAGCTTTCAGGCAAAAGTCTCTGGCTGAAAACTTGGGAAGTTGATTTTTGCCTGGAAAAATCCACCTGTCAGAGGGTTAATTCTGATGTGAAATATCTTTTCATCACATTTTTTCTGTAAAAACAGGAGGTGTTTTACAGCCACACATATCAAATCACATTTCGAAAGACTTAATTATAGAATGTTTACTATATTGTCTATGGAATCTATATTACTTCAGAATGTTTACTATATAAGTTGAAATTCTTCCATAGAATATCAGACATAAGCAAACTAGGTGCCTGATCATTACCTATTAGTAATGCAAAAGATTAGATAATGGGGTATTTGCAGAAGAAGAAAATAGATAAATGCAATTATTTTAATTCTTTCAATTTTTTTCACCCCCACTTCTTACCGAGTAGTTCCTGACTTCAGGAAAATAAATTCTTATCTGTAAATTGGGTTTCTACGAAACAGTTTTCCATACATCAGTGGATGTGTTGGTTTATTTTGCATTTATATCAGGAAACGATCTGCATTAAGTTTTGCATCTGGAGCAAAATGTCTTTCTGGGTGCTGGATGAAAAGCAGCCCATGAACAGGAAGAGGATCTTTTTTCAGCTGAGGTGGTCTTACCTGAAAGCCAGGGAGAGAAGATAGCAAGCTTGATTTGCAAGCCTGATTCCTGGAAATCACTTACAGGTAAAGGTGTTCCCTTTGCCTTCACTCAGGTGTTTCATTTTAACCATGATGGTGATTATCCTGTGTTCATCATGCCGCCAAAGTCTGCCTGAATTCAGAGAGCTCCAGGCAAACAAAAGATGCAGTCAAGGTCAGTGTAGTTTTGCCATGTGATAGTAGTAGACAAAGGTAAGTTGCTTTCTCCCATTTCAATCTAAACGCTAAGTGCTCCAAGCACTAAAAATTTGTGTGCTCTCTTCTATAGAAGAGGTGCCAACAAGGACAGCAAGTGCATTGCAACTTAGCCAAGAAACAGTGCTTTAGCAGGGACCCAAGAAAGGAGTTAGTATTGTATGTTCTCCACAGTGGGTCTGGCTCAATACTGCTCTGCCTGATCAACCCTTCTGTGAGCGCTAAACTCGGTGACAAATCCGAAAAGCATTCATTTTGGATGATGAGAAGAAGTACCACAACTGGCTGGAATCGGTCCCTGCTGAATATCTTTGGATATTTGATATCCTCTCCTTCTCAAATATCTTGGGAAAAATGTAAAAGCTAAATATCTCAAGTACCCAAGTTCTAACACTGCAGGCTGTTGGCAGGGCTTGCAGCTTTGCTTGGGTTAGGTGGAATGGACTAGAGCATTCTTACATCTCCCTGTATGAATTAAGTGATTTTTTCAAAAGTCAGCACACATCATACAGCCAATCAAGAAGACCAATTTCATCAGCAGAATAAAACACAGAACATAAAAAAATGTAGAAAAAATGAATGTAACGAAGAACCATGAGAGATACAGATGCATTAATACATCAATATCTGTAGATAGGTGAATTTGAATATAGCTAAGTACAACTAAGGGGAAAACGTCAGTGCAAGCTAGGTAAGGGGGAGGTAGGTTGTGTCATTCCCTTTGTTGGGGGGAGCTGCTGCAACAAGGGGAAGGTGGAAGGTGCAGTGTTCTTATATGGGATTCCCAGCCAGGGGTTATGAATGTGCTATCATAGGCACAGCAAGGTGGACCACAGTCACAGAGCACCAAACCTGTACATGTTCCTCATCGCATACTTAAATGCACCAAGCTATGCAAAAATCTGTTTCTGTGCCACTAGCCGCACATAAAAACTAAGCATCTCTGCCTTTAACTCATGAACACTGGACACTGGGGTTATTTCTTCACTGCCAGGCTGCTCAGTGTCTGCTTCCCAAGCAGTCAGGTCCCATGACAGTGCTGCTGTATTTTTCATTATGATATTCTGCACATGTAGTTTTACATAAAAACATATCACTTTGTCCCTGAGGCTTTTTCTCTTCCCAGGCTTTCATCTGCTCCGGTTTTGGTTTTTTTTCTCTTTCTAAAACTAGACATGGCCTTTCACTCCCCTTCCTCTGCTCATTTTTTTGTCCCCCTTTCCACTCCCCCTCTTTTTAATAAGGTCTGGGTTTCGTTTCTGTGACCCATCCTACACTGTTTGACCCAGGTGTCTCACAATCTTTTAATAAGTCTTTTCTCACAACGTGTAGAGATATTTCCCTTATTTGAGAGATGAGAGGCCCGGCTGTTTCAAGGCTTAGGTGTTCAGATGCCAGTAAAGCTGAATTCAGTGAGGAGGTAACTGCCTCAATTCTTTTCATGCTCCTGGGTTGCAGTTGTTTCCTTGGAACCATAACAAAGCATCCTGGGACTGGGCAGGTCCCTGAAGTCTTTGCTGGTGGTGCCACTCTCCTTTTTCACTTTTCCTTAGCCCCCAATCTTTTTTACTGGTTTTTGTGCTTCCTTTTGTGAAAAAGACAGACAAAGAAGGAAAAAGGATGCTGCCCCCACCCTGCCTTCTCATTTCCATTCTCCTTTATGCACTTACAGTAAGATGACATATTAGTGGGCTGTTTAACTTTTCCCCTCTATGGTATTCCATACCATTCATGTCATGCTCCAATCCCACATTTTTCATTATACCATCACTCTTGTCATATGTATATATATATATGTACATACACACACACAAGAAGAGAGAGATATCATTCCTTAGTCAACCACGCACCAAGTGTGAAGTTGCTGGAGAAGGACTGGCAGCTCCAAAGGGATATATATCATGTGTCCCTCAAAATGGCCAAATATTTGCCTGACAAAATTTTAACAAAGTAGTCCATTACCCTGCACACACTTCTCTCCTGAGGAGGGAAGCAGCAATTCTCTTAGGGCACAAGGTATTCATGTCTTTAAAGGTGTTACTTTAAAGGGTACTCATTAACCAGCTGAAATAAGAACGTCAAGGAATTAGATGCCAAGCCTACCTCCTCATTTATGTCAAACCTCTTGTCGTGTTGCAGAAGGGGATGGAGGCACAAGGGAAGCAAAGAGATGTCAAGTCTTGGAGTATGATCTTTCAAGAGTAGTCTGTTCAGTTTCTACCCCACATGAAATTTTGACAGAAGCGAGGAGATAGATGATGTGCTCTGGTGTTCATGTAGACACCGAATACTGTGTTTGATCACCCTTTTATGATTCTTTTGTTCTTTCTGAATCTATACACAGGAGAAAGAAAAAACATTTTCAATGGGTAGCAGTTGAAAGGAAGAGAAATATTTCACGTCTGAGCAAAAGAGACAGGAAGGTTCTGATGTCTAACAGTAGATGCTCCCTGCATAGCTCAGATCTTGCTTTTCTTATACATAACCAAACCTCACTGCCAGTTTTGTGCATGCAAAGAGAAGAAACCTCCAAATGCAGCTGCACTGCACTATATGGATTCTTCAGGCTCCCAAGGGGCAGCCTTGATTTCTCCGTAACAAATCATTGCCCAAGTGCTAGAAAACATTTGTGGGAATGAGACCCAGCTCCTGAAATCTCAAGCACAAGTAGGGTCCTTCCCAGGAGTGAAGAGCTGCTGGGGCTTGTTTCTCGAGGAGCCCTGGAGGCTGAGGGGCCACCCGTTAGCAAGGAGGGAATTGCTGACTGGAGCAATGCAGGGAGGGGAAGAAGATTTTGCCTCTCTTAGTAGTTGAGCTCTCTCAGCCTAGACCTGTGTGTTTGTGGGTGGACTAAAGCGTAAAGACAGCCCTTCATTGGTATGGCTTTAGTATTTGGTGGCTGTGGTTGGCAGGAGACAAGGTCCACCCACAAACATTACAGTATTTTCACACTTGGCTTGAATATCTGTCCCAAAACCACTGTGAGACAAAACAAATCCTTCCTTAAGATATTAGAACTTATTTTCAAAGCAGTGTAATTTAACTGCATAGTATTCTCTAATGGGATGAATTGCTTAAGTTATTCAATTGCTTTAATAACTGCTGTCACAGATGGGCTGAAGGAGGCCTTGGTGGAAGAATTCAGAAGCTGTTGGCATGTATAGTGGTAACGAGGTGATAGCATTTTCAGAACTGACCTTGTTTCCATCATTTAAAAGAAATCCTCCCCATGATAAAGAGAGTTCTAGGACATGTCTGTATCAGATAATTGCACTCTAATGGAGATAAGCATGCAATAAACGCTGTCGCGTGCTGCGAGTTAGACTAATCTCACATGAAAATCAAGATGCTTGGGCTGCAAAACCATTCTGGTTGTCCTGGACGACAGCATTTGTATTTTCCTTGCAACTTTATTAATATTTTACTAGGAGGACAAGATGATCTGCTTCAGCATGTGTGAGAGCCTCTGCCAGAGGCAGCAGGGACTGTTCTGCATGGCCTCTCACCCTACAGGGGCAAGGGAGCTCTTTCTGCCCACACCACCTTGCAAAGGGTGTAGTCTTCACGTCAGTCTGAGCCTGCCTCACCTCCTGCATATGGGGACTGGAGAAAGAGTCACAAAGTCACAGCAACACGTCTATCCAATTACACAAAAAACACAGCGCTGAAGTCACCGGCAACCTTTGTGGTTTGGAAAAAGAGCCGCGCAAGGGCGTCATGTAGCTTAACAACCTGTTGTAGCCAGACACAGTCTGTGAGCCTAGGTGAGGGTACACAGAGGGCATGGTCTTACTCTTCTGCCACAGGCTCCCACTGCTCTGTGGGGGCATCTCTCCTCCTCTCTGCACCTTTTTTCCAGCCATAAAACAGGATAGTGCTTCTTCCCTAGCTCCCAGGCTCACTGAGAGGGTAAACACATGGGAGAGATCACAGCTATTCAAGCACCACAGTGGCTGTGGGGAACAGTGGGAGTATAGCAGCATCAGAGATAGAAACCTGTGGGCACAGATGTCTGTGTATGTTATCCCGTGGGCTGGTTACTTATCCCATGTGTTCAGACTCGATAGACACAGACACTCAAATTGAGCACAGGCTGTTTGGTTATCTGCCCCACAATAGCTTTTACAGACACCAGTTGCATAACCTACCTAGATAAGGGTAACACATAATGCGGCTTCTCACCTTTTTTAAAAAAGTGAAACTTGAAGGGAGAGAATAAGTTCTCCTCGACTATTTCTGCTTTTCCCTTTTTGATACATTTTCTATTTCAAAAGCAAGGCTTTTTTTATTATTTTCATAAAATAAATTATGTACTCCCTCTAGTGTCAGAAATTGTATATGAGCTTAAACCACATTTGATCAAATGCTGCTATAAATGCTAAAGCAAGGTTCCATTTCATTTCTCCACATTTCAAGGTTAATAGGTTACAGTGATATGTAGAATTAACAACAGTCCTACACACTGCTGTTCTGCCTCCTCAGCACTGCGGCTATAGAAAAGAAATATACTATTAAACAGTGAAATAAAATAAGTACTTGCCTTACGTATAAAGCCAGGTCTCTGATTAAGGCTTTTTCCCACCTTCTTTAATTCTAGTTCCAAACTGCTGCTTTGAAAGGGAACATCTGAAAAGCCAAATTGTGCAACAGAAATGCTCCAAAGTGAGGAGCTGGAATAAGATGAAAATACTGGGAAGGACTATTGAAATTCATCAGAGGAGAAAAAGGGAGCCTCCTTAGTGCCTTGAGATCTATCATGCTCTCATGGGCTTTCCCAGGTCTTATTTTACCATACGTTGTGAGCATTTGGAGCGCTCTCCAAGCACCCAGGGCAGTTCCGCAGGGTTGAACCCCTCAGCTGCACAAGGTGCTCAGTGCATTGCTGCTTCTGCTCGAGGGGAGTCAAAGCCAGTCACATTTCAAGGCCCGTGCTCCCCTACCCAGCTTTTCTGAAGTATCATTGCTAGGGTTTTGCCAAAAAGTCTGGGGGGAGGAGAGTTCTCTGTTGCACACAGGAAATCACTGCTGGCTTCTAACTGCGACATATTGACCAGGATATTGGATGCCCTCTATGGGTTTCTTCTCTGCTGCTGTTTTTAAATCATGGGTAGAGGTAACAGCCTCTGTTTCCACTAATTGGAAAAATTAATGTCCCTGGCAGCTGGCTGCCTGCAGAGGCTCTGGCCTTCCTGCCAAGCAAGGTCGCAGAAAGGTACAGCTTGGTCCAGTGAGCAGTGGCAGGTGGAAATGGAAAACAGAGGAGACATCCCAGCTCCAAGGGAGCCTCAGCCCCTGCGACTGGCCCTGGTGAGTTATCATGCTGAGGTGCCTAAAGGCAAGCGCACAAATACCGAGGCCATGAGTCTGTATGTCAGTAGCTGCTGACCACTCACATACAAAGCTCCTTTTCTGACCGCT
Organism: Pezoporus occidentalis; assembly: GCF_034315485.1. Taxonomy (NCBI): domain Eukaryota; kingdom Metazoa; phylum Chordata; class Aves; order Psittaciformes; family Psittacidae; genus Pezoporus; species Pezoporus occidentalis. The sequence continues at coordinate 549,755 of NW_026914319.1, read as the reverse complement.
GATTATATGCATCTAATTTTATCCAGCTGGTTTGCAAGAACTATCATTACTCCTTCCCTAATCCTCCCTCTAAACATTCTGTGCCAGACTGGCAGGCTGTGGCTGTGGGCAGTGCAAGAACAAACTGCAGAAGGGCAAGGATGGATGCTGCATCCTCAGGGATGGACTGTGGCCCCAGGGAGGTCTGCAGGAGACCCAGGAGGTGCATCAGTGCTCACCTGGGATCCGCATCTATCCAGGTATCAGCAGCTTCAAAGCCTCACCTTAAGGAAGTAAAAGAATACAGTAGACCTTAATGCTGTTGATTTCCTGAAAATATACAAAACTGTGCCCTGAAAATTGTGTCATGGTGTGGCTGGCCCACCTCCTTACCAAAAATACCCCCAGCACTATGCTGTGCATCCCCCACCACGCACCATGATGGGTGCCATCAGCTGGAAAGGGAAAAGGCAAAAACAATCATTTGTTCTTTCCCTTTTCATGGTGAGAGACCAGCCAGAGCTGAACTGACAGGAAATCTTTTGAAGGCCTGGAAAACATTACTACAATTTTGCCTTTATGGATAAGCATCTCTAGGGCCAGATCATGCTATCTCCTCTTCATCTGTTTGCTGCAGCCAGGTAATGAATAGGCAGCAAGTAGGGATCACCACCAGCTGGGAGTTCACCATTCTCTTGGGTGACCTTCTGGTTCTCCGGACCTTGCTCACATCTCAGCTGTTTCCTACTTTGGACCACAACCGTCTCCTTCCCATCTAAACAATGTCATTTATTTATTTGCTTGTTTGTTTAGTATTTGTTAATTATTATACGCTGATGAAGCTGGTGCTCTGTACTGGGTGCTCGCCTCAAAGCTGTAGGAGTACTCTAGAGCACCCACTCCTACCTGCCTTCAGCTCAGTGGTTAGCCTCAGTCAGGACCTCACAGCTGTTTCCTTTAAAAAGAGAAATAAAATGAGTAAGCTGCTTTGAAGCTGTTGTGTTTCTTTACAAATCACCTACAAAATGTCCTTTCCCTGCACAGGGGAACAAAGAGGGCTTTCTTTACTACAACCGTATTTCACTGTCAGCCAACACTTGGACCAAAAGCTTTCTCTCTCTTCCAGTGCTTTTTTATTTCCCTCAAGGATATGCTCCCACTGGTTATTCAAGCAGCATCCAGGAGCACCTTGGTTTGTGCCTTTTCAACTCTTCCTGTTGCTGTTTGTTGCAGACATGTGGTTGCACGCGTTTTCAGCAAAATGCTCTTCTACCTCCATTGCCTGATGCTATCCACATAGAGGTCCTCTCCAGCTGTATGTGAGTGCTTATAAATGCATGTTTTACCATGTGCCTATGTTCTGGATGGTGATATCTGTTGTTTCAACTACATGATCTGGAGAAGGCACTCACTGGCTTCTTCATATGCAATCTCTGTGGAAAAGCGGTTGATACATTCCCTAGCTTCAACAAAGCTACCGATTCTTGGTAATACTTGGGTTGTTTTAAAATCCAGTTCAAGATTATGTTCTCCTTTGCTTAATAAGTGGCAAGACTAGTCAGGGAGTTGTAAAGTATCACATAAAAGTGTTGCAGTTATGGTATCTGGTCCAGGTCCCACAAGCAGCTGTGCAAGCCTATGTCTTTTAGAATTTTTAAAGCAGACCCTTAAATTGGAAATAACTTGGCAAGATGAACTTCTTGCAGAATGAGGGTCCCAGCATGAGAACAAAAAGTAATCTGCCTCATTGTGCCAGGAGTGCTGCATCTAACAGTATCATGCTTTATCTCCAACGATTCACTGTTGTTTAGGAAGGCGTTAATGAACAAAAAATATCCAGAGGTGACTGAATATTTTTTTGCAGTATTTCAAGATGATGACATTGTAAAGACCCTGAGAAACTACGTAGGCTGAGAGGCAACAGAGAGAAGTTGCAACAAGGGGAATTCTGTTTAGCAATGAGGAATTTTTTCCACCATGATGATGGTCAAATACCGGAATATTGTGCAGAGCTGTTGTGCAACACCCATAGTGGAGATACTCCAGACTCAGCTGGAAATAGCCACAAGCCACCTGATATACTTGAACCTTCTCTGAGCGGGTTAGATGAGATGACCTTTTAAGGTCCCCGACCAAAATAATGCTATTGTCTGCGACTAAATGCAATGAAATCACACAGCCACCTTTCAGATCTTACAGTGAGTACTGCATGTTCCATGGCCAGAGAAAACATTGGCTAAACTAAAGACACAGTGTGTTTGCTTATTCCCACCATTATCCAGCCTTTTACTTGGCTATTCTCTAACATGCAGAGTGATTACCACGTCCAATGAAAAAACAACTCTTCTGTTATTGCCCCACTAGAGGGTGCTTTAGCAATATAAATCTTGAATACCTGATTTAACGCTTTGTAACAGCCATTATGCTGGAGAACTACTTTGCATCTTGGAGACTGACAATTCTTTGAGACAGTCTGAAAAACTCTGCAATAATGGATCCAGGATGCTGCATTTGTGTGTGTGTGTGTGTGTGTGTGATAGGCATGCAAACAATGCAAATAAACACAACAAATTTGTAAGGGATTGTTTCCCGAAAGCCAAGAAACTGGAAAAGGCTTTGCACTAATCCATTCCACATCAGCTGCCCTGCAACGTGGAAATTTTCATGGTTTTTCTTCAGTTTGCTGGTATCTGGTATCTTAGGTCAGCCCTCCACAACTAGACATAAAAGGCAGTCTATATTCAGATCATTTGAGTTGCTGTTGACAGGATCCTCATGGTTGTTAACTTTTGTGATTTTACTGTGAGTGTCCTGATAGTAAGAGTTTTCGCTTTTGCCCCTGTTTTTAAAGGACAGCCCTTACAGCATGCTGTTCTCTTGGAAGTGTTAATGCTCCTTGGCACAAAAAATAATGAAAATACAGCCGCTCTGAAACCATCAGCAAAATACTTATGAACATCTGTGGAGCCACCACTGGCAGACAGGCTTAAGTAGTAATACTCTTAAGTATTCATACTTAGAAGGCAAATACAAACAGGCCCATTCTTGGTAACTCTCCTGAAGATCCCTGGGTTCACAAGAATGGAAGGGAAAGGTTCTCCTTTAGCTCTTATTGTAGGAGTGGTTGCAGTTGTCTTGCACATTCTTTTTGTATTATGAAAAAACGTGATGGGTCACACAGAGTCAGACTCTTGGCGATGCTGTTTCACCCAAGCTCTTCTTACCAGTATCTGCTCTGTTGCTGAAACTCAACAGGGACCCAACATTTATCATCAGGTAAATATGGCAAATAGTGGCTGGGGCATTGTTCAGGTTCACTCTACTGTAGCTTTTGACATGCATGGCAGCACAGTAATAAACCTGCAGGCAGTTTTATAGTAACGTACAAATCTGTCATTTAGCCCCATGAGCAAAGCATTCTGCTACTGGCATGTAGTAGTCCTGGCTTCAACAGTAAACTGAAAAACTGAACTTCAGAAAACTGAACTAAAACCAACCTAGGTTGGTTTTGTTTTTTTTTTTCCACAAGTTGTGAAAACTTAGTCAGAATTGTATATATTTATAAAATAACATGAGAAATGGTGGGATGAATAAAAGGAGTAGGAACCTTACCTTCACTTTTTATTCATCAACAGTGTCTGAGTTCCAATGCATCCAGATGAGACGAGAGAGAATTCCACTTGAAGTTCTCTGGTGTATCTGCCTTCATGTGGCTCTCCTGGAAGCTAATCTACTTACCTAATGATGGGCTAAAATAATCTCTGACTCCATTTCAGATGCAAAAATGTCTCTGGCTATGTCTCAGCTAGTCTTGTTTTTCTCTTGAAAACACCTCCTTGCGTGTTAGCACCTTGTCCAACTCCCTCAGTAGCACACAGTTAAGTGTTCAGGCATTGGTTCAAGACAAGAGGCAGATGAAAATGGGAAGACAAAGGGCAATGTGCAGTCTGAGGGGGTTCACAAACTGCGAAAAGAAAGTGAAACTGATATGGTAAAAAGAATGGATTTCACAGGAGTGGAAACCTCTTGCAGGTAAGTAATCTCCTACTGGAAGTCTTGGAGGCAAACGAGCTCACAGGTCTTGGCACCTCCTTGAAGAAGCTGTCTGAAGGACAGACGTGCAAACTTCTTCCTGACAGAGAAGGATGTGTGGCACAGTGTCGTGGTATAAGCCCAGCTGTAAATCAGGGCCATGCAGCCGCTCTCTCACTCCACCCCTTCCTCCCTCCTGCTCCCGGAGGGGTGGGGAGAATCAAAAGAATGTAACTCCCACAGGCTGAGATAAGAGCAGTCCAGTAACTAAGGTATAACACAAATCACTGCTGCTACCACCAGTAATGATAATGATAAAGGAAATAACAGGGGAAGAGAACACAACCACTCACCACCTGCAGACCTATACCCAGCCCGACCCGAGCAGTGATCTAGCCCTTCTGGGTAGCTGCCCCCAGTTTATATCCTGGACATGACGTACTGTGGTACAGAATACCTCTTTGGTTAGTTTGGGTCAGGTGTCCTGTCTCTGCTTCCTCCTGGCTTCCCCTGCTCCCTGGTAGAGCATGAGACTCACAAAGTCCTTGGTCAGACTAAACATTACTGAGCAGCAACTAAAAACACCAGTGTTATTAGCACTGTTTTCAGGCTGAGAGTCAAACCCACAGCACTGCATCAGCAACTAAGAAGGAGAAAAATGACTGCTACTGCTGAACCAGGACACATAGTCACGGACCAACAGCGCCAGCCACAATCTCTTCTGCCATCTCAAGAGAAGAAGGAAGAAAGGTCCCAGAAATCTCACATTATTATGGACAAATATAGAAGATTTTAAATATAGAAGTTGTGTAGGGACACAATTATAAAAGCTCAGGAGCAAGCCAAGATACAGCTCCTGAGGGACACAGGTAAACAGGACATATTAATACTTTCATAATATTGAACAAAATAAGGCAAGAGTCTTACTTGACTTAACTTGATGGGGCAGGAAAACTATCTACTAATTACATTATGAAAAGTTTAACCAGTTGTCAAGATCAGGTTTTCAATGTGGTTAACACCAACAGCCAAACATAAGAAATCAGGCTGCAGCAGAGAATGGGTAGATTGCCAGTGTCCATGCAAGTTAGAGGCTCTCAGACCTGGTGCTTCAGAAATCCCCAGCAGGGTATTGGGCTCCAGTCACAGGTTTCAGCTGAAGGGGCATTGCTTGAGCCAGGTGAGGTATTCACAGTCCCCTGCCAGCTCAGAGCCAGGAACTCCTGCAGCTGTGTCCCCATAATGAAAAGGCTGTTTTTCAGCCTGGTCACAATCCCTGGTCCAGCTCCCTGCTCAGCTGCGCCAAGCAGAGAGAGGCTAATGGGCAGCAACCAAAGGCTGTGAGCACAATCTCTTCTCGGAAGTCACCCTGCAAAGCCACCCTTCGGAACCCAGACAGAGCAGTCTCAGAGCTTTAGAGAGCTTCGATAATAAAAGAGATTTCACAGCAGAGGACAATTAATGTTCTTCCTATCTCTAAAAAGGAGAGGAAACGAGGGACAAAGAAATTATTGACTAGTCAGTTTATCTTGTTTTCCTCTCCCAGATCTGGAGGAAATAATAAAGCAACCTGTAACCATCTAAAGGAGATCAATGACAGTCAGCATGGATTTGTCAAGAATAAATCATGAAAAGTTTATTTCCTCCTATGACAAGGAAACAAGCTGTGTGAATTGGAGAGACGCACTTACTGTCGTCACTTTCATACCTTCACTGTTGCTACCCTCTCTTCACTGGCCTATACAACAGACCCATAAACAAGCGAGTGAAATGTATACTAGCTGAAGGTGTTTCCTGTGGTATATAACTGGCTAGGGAACCCATACTTGGGTACTAGCTACCTACAGTTCACAATTAACACTGAATGATGTATCAAGCAAGATTTCCCAAGGATCTGCCCTCCATCCTGTATTATTCAATATTTTCATTAATTACTTAGATGATGAATTAATAAGTATACTTTATTAAATTTTCAAGCAACACCAGTGCTGGAAAGGCTACAAGCACATAGGAGGGCAGAGCTAGAATTTAAAACATTCTTGATAAATTAGGAAAGTTGCCTGAAAGTAATAGGCAAAAATTCAATAAGGACATGCAAAGTTCTATGTTTATTTCTCAAAATGGAGAATAGAAAATGCCTGTCTGTGTAACAGTACTGTGTATTGCTTTACAGTGAATAAAGCTGAAGTACAGCTTTACAGTGAATCACAAAATGATCCTGAGTTGAAAGTACCACACAGTTGCAAAACAGACAAAGAGCATCCTGGTGTATCTGAGGTAGACTTCTGTCCCTGATCCAGATGAAGAAATTTCTGTCTGTACTTGTAAGCAGTAAGTGTCCGGTTTTGGACAGCATTAGTCATGAAAAATATCGGTCAACTGGAGATGGACTGCATAAGAATGGTGAGGATGAAAAGAAATCTAGAAGGTATGATCTATGCTAAGAGAAGACATTGAAGAAAATGAGGCTGTTTAACCTAGTGGAGCTGACAGAAATTATACTGACTCTCCAATATGCAAGAAACAGCCAAATATAGAGTACAAGTAAACTGTTTTCCATGTCCATGCTGAGAAAGCAATAATGAGTTGAAATAAAAAGAATTTAGAATGGGTACCGGCAGAAACAGTAAGGCAAGCAAAGCTTGGATCAGATTGCTTAATGAGGATGTAGACTTTGTCTTTAGAGGTTTTGAAAGACAGTATAGACACCTACCGAGAATGAAACAGATCTAGGTTACACCGCCTGTGACAAGGGAATAGCCTCTTTCTCTTAAGGAAACCTCATAAGCTCAGCTCTCTAAGACTTTTGACTGATGCTATGGAAGTTTTCAATGAAAATGTTTAACACAGATAAAACTGGTTTGAACTCTTTCTAGAAAAAAACATTCATCACAAGCTTAAGGGAAGATGCATTGTTCCACTCACACCACCCCATGAAGTACTTTAAAAAATAGAAAGTCCCTGTACCCCAAAAATTTGGATCTGTAAATTGAAAGCAGCTAATTTTTTACTCCTTCAGCCTGGGCTGAAGAAGTAGGAAGGTAACTGGAACGGCAAAAACTTCCTAACCTTCTGGAGAAGTTTAAGCTGCCTCCTCTCTTGGGAAACTACTCATTCCTCATTGTTTAGGTATCACTATGCAGAGTACATCCAGGGAAAAGAAATGTCAAACAAATCCTTTCATTAAAAATGTAAGTCTCTCTTCCCCCTAAACTGCTCATCCTATTTGAACAAAGGATGCTGGAGCAATCAGATTCTGCAACCAAGTCATACTTTCGCATGCATAATTGTTTACCATGACACCATAGGTCCTGTCTTGCCTCTGAAAACAGCGACAGGCTCCACCTGATGTTATTTCAGATTGCTAATGTAATCCCACCTCGTCAAAACAAAGATTAATTCCCTGCAATTACTAGTCCGATTTCCTATCAGTAGTTTCAATAAATTGACTCAATTTACTTTAAAACACTTACTTAAGACATCTGCCACACAGTAACCAAGAAACTGCATTGGGCAATCTCTGCCAATATTTCAGACTTCAATGAACTCCAAAACTAAGGGACATGCCTGTATTACTTCATTTTAGCATGCTTTTGTGCATACTCAGTATGGTACAGCGTTTAATTACAGGGTCACATACTATTTTACCCATGGTACTGCTGGGTGACTTATTGCCCTGAATGGACAGCAATTGATTAATGAGCAATTTTATCTGGTCTCTATCAGTATGTGGCTTCATGCACGTGTTGCATCCTGACCTGAAACAAGTTTTTTAAATTTTCTTATGTGTTTTCTGTGTGTTGTCCTCTTAATACCTTAGGGCTCAATTCACCATCAGATTTAGGTGTCAAAGTGGTCTGAGGAACTGACTAATGAAATTGCCACATTTAAAAGCCTGCTTTCCTGTCAGCTGAGCCACAGCATCACATATCTTCTCTTGGCCTAAATAACTTCTTACACAAATAGATTACCTTCTGATCCTTTTGTAACACAGGTCAGCTGAAGTATTCAGTTCGTCTGTAGGAAGATCTTAACATAAAGCAACTCAATCACGTATGATGATGTCAGCTTACAGAGAGAACTGAAAGCGACTTTATAGACACCTTTCAGGATGGGTAGGGAAGGAGATGATGGGATTTGGGGGTGCCTGAAGCAGACCTAAGGAGTCTGGGTTGTATAGAAAAGCTTCTCCAAGGGCACTGGGAGGAGGCAGATTAGTTATCCCTTGAGTTTGGGATGGGTGCTATGAGGCATACGGGAGTGAGGGAGTGAATTATCTCTTAGCCTCCTTGGCCAAGTACAACAGGAATTCATTTGGAAGAGACCCAGACATTTCAGAAGGGGGAATCCATCTCTATCAACATCCTTTATCACTTCTGCACCCATTCCCAAACACAACAGTCTGTGTCCTCATCTTCACTGGCAGAACTATGCGTGCTGTAATTAGGTTCAGTCACAACTGAATACAATAAGCCCTTAGTGAAAACAAAAATCACGGCATTTATTAAGGAAACCTCACTAGAAGGCTTCTTTACTTTTAATAAGTTTTAAAACTATATATTCTAATCCTGTGTGATGAGCTACACAGATGTGTGTGTATCACAAGAGCCCAGTCATCAGGGCACCTCTAAGCATGAATTGAGTACAGGGATTATTACACCAGGGACTTTGAATGTGTTCTCTACAAATAGGAAAAGGAATAACAGTTTTCACTGTTGCACACTGTAAGTGCAGTCTTTCAGCATGTAAAGAGTGGAATTAATGTGACATTTTGTTTGATAAACTGCGTAATATTGCAATACATAAGCTATTGGTTACAGTATTTTGGTAGGAGTATAAGTCGTGACCACTACTGAAGTGTGAAGAAAACATCATATGTCATTATTTTACCTTTTCTGTAAAGGAAAAAAAAAAAAGTAAGAAGCAGTTGTTCAGCTTAATTGTTGTTTTTGGTTGTGATTTCTATGCCTGTCAGATAGCAGTTAGCAGGACTATTAAAGTGCATTAGCTCTCTGCTGGTGTTTAATGACAAGCAGACATGGTCCATATTCATCAAGCAATTATTTATATCACGACCTTTTAGGAAGCTGTGAATTACCCTTAAGACTTTTGCAGTGAATGATATTTCTAATAAACTGTTAATTTTGCTCCATAAATTGTTCATATTTTTAAGCTGGGAAACTAAAAACTGTGAAATTAAACCTACAGTGCAAGCTGTGCAAATGGCATCTATGAGACTAGGACACAGTTTCAGGTCACTCTAATGTAATAAAAGTGCATCGTTACAACTGAAATTAAAGGGAGCTGCAGATATTAATATCTGCACAATAGACTTTTATGAGAATAAATGTTTGTGACCTGCCAAGGTAAAGAATGTACACAGATTTCTTCAGTGCTACCACAGGGACAGGCCCAGAGATCACAGTATCACAGTATCACAGTATGCTAGAGATTGGAAGGGACCTCGTATCAGCAGGAACACCCAGATGGCATCTGTATCAGGCTTACCCTCAGGCCTTCAGCTGCAGTGGCTTTGTTATACACCTTTACCCCTCACTGCTGCTCTGCCAGCTCCCTGCCATCAGGATGGCACTGACACACACACTCTAAAGCTTCTTTGTGTTAGCAATACATTTCTGTTGTGATTTTAAAAGTAGAAGGAAATTCGGGGGGGCCCAGACACACACTTCTCGGTAAGACCAAATATTCTCTGCTGCTATTGGCAGTGGTGTCCCAAAGAGAGGCACACACTTCAGACACACCTGGCCCCTGTCACAGCATGCTTGTCCCAGGTTAGGAACTTGCTGAGGCTTTATTCAGTTCTGCCAAGGGGCCTGATTTTACAGGTACTTCACAAACTAATGGTGCAGACAGGCATCTGGCAAGCTTATCATGAAGACCTTGGAGCTTAATTTCCCTCATTAAGACACCTAAATGCTTTAAGGAAAAAAAATCTGGTCCTAAGTGACTGTGAGTGGCTTTGCCTCACTTTGAGAAGTGATGGAGGCTCTGCAGACTCTATTCACCAGCCAGCAGATAGGCATCTCCTTTCACCTGGGTTTCCTCAAGATGAGCCTACCAACTCCCTACTGATGGCCATGAAATGCCGTTGATGTCCAAGCCCCACCTGCAAGGTGGACCAAGCCACATAGGAGCCCAGGTGCTACTGAGACTCAAAAAGCCTCTGGCTTCTAAAGCTGGAATCACAGAGGGGACTGGCACTGACCATTGTACCATGCTGGGTCATAACCCATGCATATTTCTCCTTAGACACAATTACCCGCTGGTGGATGTACATGCTGGGTAATGTATCAATACAATCAGAAATCAGCACTTTGCCAAAAACATTAGAATGGATCTTCAAGTAATAAATTCTTACATTTCTCTAGCAGGAACCAAGACCAGAAGAATATGATGACACTTCTCCAGGACTATCATCTTTATTGCAACATTCCAGCACAAAGCAATTTTTCAGAAACAAGGAACAACTTCCAGACATACAGTTCAGTGCAGAAACACTAATTTTACTGTTTTGAACAAGAACCTTATCATTACTGCTTCTTAGGAATGTTTTATATCTCAACAATATCTGCTCCTCAGCAACGTACACAACTAGAAAACTTACCTCATTATGTGCCTTCAAAATGGATTTTCCCCTTCTTCTCAATGCAGTAATGCCTCATAGCATGTGACTGATTTAGCAAAATAAAGTTTTATGCAGGGCATTAAAATGTAGTTTATATTCACTCAACAGAAACTCATTTCTTTTGTTACCTGTTGTCTTGTTGCCATCCAAAAGAACCTGCAGCACTTCACCAGTCCCAGGGCACAGGGGCTTCCTGAGTGTTGAGCTGAAATAACAATTAATTAATCAATTTTGAAGCCTACAACTCCTTTTTGACAATACACTCAGATCCACAAAAGATCATCATAAAGAAGGGCTCTTATTTTACCTTGATCGGTGCCATCTAGCACTGTGGAAAGTAATGAAAGATCATGCTTCACCCTGTAGAGAAAGTATCAGGCAAAACCTAAGTTCATTTTATCTATATGCATAAAAAAGCATTCAGAGAGAAAGTCACCTGAAGCAAAGCACCTATTCCATCCACTCCAGCTCACATAATCATTTCAAATTGGCATTTATTGGTGAGAAGGTACTGGCAGAGTTAGCTGCTCTAGTGTTTAATTGTTAGCAATATGCAACCATGAAAATAATGATTCAGAAATGTGTGTGTGTGTGTGCGTTCTTCCAATGTACCCACCAGGAAGAAAATCAGAGTACCACAGTAAAAGCTGCAAACCCAGGCTGTTATGTTGTTTAGCTGTCCACAGAGAAAAGTAAAAATCATCTTTTCTTTTTTTTATCCACAAAAGTGCTTTTGTACAGTCTTGCAATATCTCACAATCTAATTTTGTGTAACATCCCATCTCCCAAGAAAGTACCAGTAAGAACTTACAAGAGAGTACGGTACAGAGCATTTTTCTGTCGTGAAGAAAAATCCTAATATACTTTCAAGGCTGTGGTGGTTCTAGTTTTCAGAAAGAAACTGAATTACAGCACATGTAGGTTAGGTGGTGGGTAACTGGAGGAGATTGATACTTGTGCCTTACAGTTAATGGAGTGGTATACTCCACTTGCTTAAGAACACAGTAATAGTATTGAGCACAGCTTGCTTGCTATTGCTCATTGAAATATGGGATAAAATGACAAAGAGGGAAAAGATTTCTCACTTTGGAACCCGTCAGGTGAATGAGGAAGTGTCAGTAACGTTTTGTAACTTCAGCTACTGATGTTATTTCGAAGTAACAGAGCTGGCCTTCCTGGTGGCATTTTTCAGACTATAGCGTTGACACTGTAGATGTTTGTGGACACAAACGTGAAGGTGCGTCTCCTTAGAGTGACATGACATTCCAGGAATTCTTATTTATTTGGGGTTTTAATTAATTTATTAATGCCATTTAATTTTTACACCAATTAATGATTTAATAGATAAGATGGTGGTGCTGGCCACTTCTCTGCATAGGAGCAGAGGCCTCACGTGTTCATGCTTGCTGTTTACTATCTAATGGCCACACTGACCACAAACTGAGGAGGCTTAAGGTGTCATGCAGAGCGCATTCTCACATAGGTGCTCAGTTCTGTGTTTCACAGTGCCAGAAAGGACTTAATTTAGTAGCTGGCTAAAAGGACGCCATGCAACAAAGACCTGCATACCTGGCTTTGGGAAAGGAGGCACCAATGTTCTCCTGCTGCACTCGGGGGTGGATAAGAATGATATGAGTCATAAAAACCTAAAATAACTCAGGTTGAAAAGAACTTCCACAGGTCATCTGATCCCACCCTCCACTTGAAGCAAGACCAACTTAGGTCAGACTGCCCAGAGCCTTGCCCAGTCACACTGAATATCTCCAGGAGTGGAGATTTCACAGCCTCATTGGGAAGCTTGTTCCAGAGTTTGACTATCCCTATGATAAAAAAATTCTTCCTGTTAATCTGATTGAAATATTTCTATCTGCAAAATTTCCTTCCCCTTGCCCTACCCCTGTGCACTTCTGAGAAGGGTCAGGCCAGAGTTCAAAAGAGAGAAAATTGGTAGACAACCTTGAAACAAATATATTTCTAATAAGGTGCCTAGACAGGTACTGTAACAGGCATTTTGAAGGCCAAGAGATACAAATTTCCCTGAATGGTCATGAAAACTGAGGTAATGTCAGTTCTGAGTCTCAGCCGGTGAAGAGGTACAGGTTTCTAAGTCCAGTAGGTATTACCACCCTTCAGTCTGTTCTGCCATTAAAAATAACCACCATTGTAAAACTCTGCTCTTTGTCTCTGAGGTGCAAGAAACTGAGTTTTATTGCAGTCAAGGCCTGTACAGAGTTCACTTAGCTGCCAAACGAGGCCCATCTGAGAGAAATTTCTGAGAATAAAAAGAGCAGATGATAGATTTCAGGGCAGGAAAGACAGAGACTTGTTCAGTCAGCCTCTGGCAATGGTGTCTAAGATCCTGCCCTCTGAAATGATGGAGTGTCTTTCTGAATGGAAGCACACGAACTTCTCCCAGGAGAGATGTGAGTAGGAGGAAAGCAGGGTTAAAAAGAAAGTTCATAGCTTCTGTTTGTCTCTTTGTGGTACCAGCAAATGAGGACAGTTAGATGCAAGTCTTACTTAGGTGGTGTCTTCCATGGGTTCTGTGCTGTTCTGCTTGCCACAACTAGCAGGGGACTGAGACCTTACACAAGCTGTCCCCTTGCTAGTGTCAGTGGGAACAAGGCTGATCAATGCGGCCGGAGTGATGATCAGACACACGAGCACAAGTCTGGTAATTCATTAGGTGGCACTGCAACAGGGCAAGAAGAAAAAGAGAAAAAAAATACTTAATCTATGTAAATCTTTAGGAAAAGAGACGCCCATTCCTCCCCACGTGTCAGACAGTGACCCGCGTACTCTGCCTTGTGTACTCACAAACATGAGTTACGTAGTGCGCGTGAGAAATAGGTATGAACCCAGCTTTATGGGTACTGAGAGAATAAAAATAATAATCTGGTCTTTAGTAATAGTTATTGAAGGCATATGTATCTTCACAACAGGAATTCAGATCTGGTTTATCTCTTGAAGATGGACCTAATTAAGCTGATACTGAAAATACCTTTCTTCTGAGATACTTTTCTGTATGGAGATTGAAAGTGAACAGACTGGATTCCTCCAAATTTCTTCCTGGTTAAGCATATTTGAATGTTAATTTGTGTAGATACACTTCAGACCTTGAATTAGTTTGAAGCTATTTGCTGGCAGGACTTATTCTTGTAGCCAGATTTCAGCTTTTGGACTGAACTGGGAGCTTCCCCAGCCAGTCTATAGCTCTGTGTGTGGGTCTCAAGTGACTGTTCTGGAACCACCTGAATTTTAAGAAGTAAAAAGGTCAAAGTCGGAGCAATGGTTACATGTCAGGAGGCAGAAATATCCCTCACAGACTGTCACCCAAACTCTCATTCATTCTGAAAGCTGGTCTACCTTAAAGGAGGTGAGTTTGATTAGAACCATTTGATTAGCCGTCATTGCTGACTAGCCAGAGTTCCATGTAGGAGGTAGTAAGTCCTCGCTGTTAATCAAACATCAGCAGTGGTACAACTTGAGAAATGACAGGCTTTACAGAATATATGAAGTTTCAAAATTACATGTGCATTGTCAATCCTGTTGAGGAAATTAGCATTTGTGTTGACTGGATATTGTTCCAGAAGAAAGTGTCACCTTCCTGTGACCTAGCAGCAGGCAAACATAGCATCATAAAATCACAAAGTACTGTGCATTGCTGGCCCTGTGCCTGTAGAGGAAAAAGAAACAAAACAGTCAAAGCAGAATTACTGGATTTATTAATGTACTAACTTTATATGAAGGATTGCTATCTAAATGCTCTAAATATCAGCCTGGGAGAAAGGAAGTAGCACCACATCTATAAATTTATTTATAAATGCCATGGTTTAAGTAGAGAATCACATGATCAACACAGAACTACTTGAGGCGCTCAGATATGCCTCACAAATGTCAACTCTCTCAAAAACTCTGTGATTTAGAGAAAACCACTCTCATCTCCATTTTTGGGGGGGAGAGGGGGGCGGCTAAAGTCTTTGGAAGCAGGAGCCAAGAATCACCTTCCTGACCATCAGGCCTTCGAGTACCCTGTGACCAGTACAGGGAGAGACAGCTCCAAAGAATAAGCATCTCATTTAGGTTCTTAATTACACCTCATGAATCTCAACATAAAAGTCTTTCCAAAGTGATAGGAGCACGGTGGTCCTACAAACAATAGAATACGGTTGTTCCAGTCTCTAATACTTGATTCATTATTGCTTCTTTCTACAAAGAACAGGTTTTGGGTTTGTTTTTTTTTCCATAATCATATTTTTCATCCAAATAGAAAGCAGACAAATACATTTGGCTTTTAGTTCTCCCCTGCTATTACTGTACAGACTGCTTATTGGTATTACTCGCGTGAGAGTAGAAGAATGATTTAAACATTTGCTGTCTCTGGTTTCTGACTTTTTCACAAAGTATTGGCTGTAAAGGATTTGCCACTGGCTTCTCAGAGAAAACATATGGGTCCAGGAATGGTGTTTTGCTTTTAGCTCTCAGCTTTAAATTAAACTTCTTCAGATTGTTGGCTTGGAAGTAGCAGTGAACTGGCATCAGCCTCCGATGCTCTTCAGATCGGCTTATCTCAAACCTGCATTTCAGACCTGCAGTCAGTTTATTTCTGCTTCTTCTAACAAGGAGGCTACATATGCTAAGACTAGGTACTGTTACTGTTACTCCTCTAATGGAGGAAGAAGCATCTCTTCAGGCACAGCAGAATCCCCTGGAGTGACCAACAAGCCTCTTTTCAAACATCCCTGAAAGACACACATGCCATTATCAGTATTTTAAGTACATTTCATACTATTATAGGACAATTCAGGTTGGAATGGATAAGTAAGAGTGATGCTTTTCAAAGGCTTTTCCTTGTTGAGGTCTTTGAAAGGGGGTCCTATGCTGGCAGGGGAGCAGCCTACCCCAATATCCCTTTAGATTCAGCATGGACCACCCACCAGTGCAACACAGACAACTATGCAAAGGACCTCTGGGAAAGTGTTTTTCTTTGAACATTTGTGCTGTAAATTGAAAAGTCAGTTTGCAGCACAAAAGAGCCTTTCAGGAACTTGCAGTAAAACACAAAATGCCTTAGTCGCAGGCTTACAAAGCTTGGATTGCAGCAAGGAAGTAAAATGGATATCGGGATTGCATTATTCTCTTCAATAATAAAGGGGCTAAATCTGGACGTAAAATTGTTCTGCCCTGTCCTGTCCCCCCCTTTAAACAAACAAATAGCTTTGTTGCTTTAATGTCGTGATTTTTTCGCTTTTAATTCTATCATTTTTAAACACAATTCCCTATGAAGTACTGAGGACTCTACATTAGAAGCTGAAGTTCCCAGAAGACAAGATCAGAAACAGTTTAATACCTCTACAAATATATCTAACTCCTGTAAAAGGCAAGGGATTTGATATATTTTGTGGATTAAGAAATACACGAGCATTCATAATTGAAACAAGTGTGTAAATCATACTGGTCTCCAAAGGCTTGATCCAAAATTTGCAGAAGTCAGTGAAGTCTTTTCACCAAATTAGTTCAACTTGGAATTCAAGACTAAGTTTTACTATTTCTAAAATAATTAAGATTAATTTTAAATAACTAAAATGAGTAATCTGAAATAATTGGAGAATAATTTGAAGATAATTAGAAATGTTAGGAATAATATCATTATTCCTAAAATAATATATTCCTAAAATATGCAATAAACATAATAATTCCTAAATAAGATGGTGCCTAGAATCATTAATTATAGCCATTAATATAACCAAACATAAGCAGCTATAAACCTCTTTAAATCCTTTCCAGGCTTGTGGGTATTTTTCCTTACTGGTGCAATTTATGGCCTGTTCTGGGGTAATTTTGTGGTTCACTAGCTCATTTCATTCAGTCAATTCAACAGCCATCAAAAGCTACAACATCTGAACAAAGCGCGTAATTCTCAAGTGAAAAGCAACACACGCCATTCTCAACCTCCTTAGCCATCTGCTTTCTCATCACCAGATTATCTTTAATATTCACAGACCACAGCCAAAAAACCTGCTTGGGGAATAGAGAAAAATATAATTAATTGCCATGACCTGAACTATGTTTTTTTCTACATGGAGGACACTGTTTGTTCAATTAACTTTTCTCTTGATTGTCCTGAAAGGCCAGAGGGATTCTCTGCACTTGACTGCCAGCATTTCATAAAGCACTACATATTCTGATCAGAAATGTTTGCGAATTGATGAACTGATGCAGCAGCTCTGTTGGTGGACAAGTTTGTAACTCCTAATTAGATGGGCCAAAACAAAGCTTAGCATAGTAATGACATGGTAGGCACCCACAAGGATGACATAATTGCCTCTGTAAAAACAGAGTGATGGAGCATTGTACCATTTTCTGCTCCTTGCACAAGGCATGTGCTCCATCATATAAGAAAGAAGTGTGTGCACATGCACACGTGTGTGTGTGCAAACCGCATGTACGACAGAGCATCAGCTCTGCACCAGAAACATCACAGAAACTGAAGGTCATGTGTACAGCGTTGTCCTTGGAGGTCCCAAGGGAAAACAGCCCAAGGCTGGACCTGAGCCAGAAGTGATTTATCCAAATAAAGCCGTGGTCACTGAGCAGACTTGAATGCCCAGGACCAGACAGATTACAGCGTCACTGGCCAGGGGCTCACAGCCATTCCTGGGCACATGCCACTTGAAGAGCTGTGGCCTGTGAAGGGCCTGGATCTCATCCATCAAAACTGTTTGCTAGCCTGTGTGCTTATGGCCCACCATCAGATGAAGAAAGGTGGACCCTTATGCTGATGCATAAGCCAGGTTAGTGGTCCTTGAGTTGTAGAGTGTGCCTGTGTGGGTGAAAGCAAGAAAAGGATGGGAAGGATACAGCAGCTCAGTGTAAAGCCATGGCAAGAAGATACACAGGGCTTTCCTGATGTGCCTCTGGTGCCATGGCCAGCACATTGACCTCAACCAAGATCTCATCTTAGTGCCTGAACTGGTTTTGGGGCAGGGCTGGGTGCCGCGATCATCTCCCTTTGCCAGGTCTCCACAGAGAGATCTGCAGACTCCTCCACTTCATGGGGACCTCCTGCCCCTACTCCAGGTCTTTCCCCTCAACAGCACACCTTCTCCTTGTCCTCCAGGCCATGGCACAGGCAAATGGCATACTGCAAACACAGTAGTTATGTTCTTTGAAGTTTGCATTGGGTCCTTGGATGGTTACAGAGCAGAGCTGGTGTGCAACACCACAGAGTGCAGCAGGCACTCACAGAGCAGGGATCGGACCCATGGGATGTGCTCCTGCTGCTGAGCTGCTTGAAGGGTGTATGGGTTCAGCTGTATTGTGGGGAGCACAGCTACCACGGACACATGTCCCTCCCAGCCAAGGCCAGACTCTGTCTGCATGTTTGCATCCAAGCAATATCCCAGGATTTTAGTACCAGTGTCTGTACCATGAAGCTGATTCTCCCTGACAGCCATCACATCGACACCACAGGTCCCTGATGTTGCCAACTCTTCCTCTCCTGGAGCTCAGCAGCATCCCTTGCTCCCGGCAGACACTGCACATAGCCCCCTCCGTTTTCACAGGCTCTGCAACATCTCAGGCTCTGCCTTGCTCTTCAGAGGGGTGGGGAGAAGGGGAGGAGGGGAGGCTGTCATGAGTGGTCTCTTGCAAAATGCTGTGTGTAATTCTGGGGTTGAGAAGAGCCCTCAGGAGGCAGATCTGAAATCAGATGGGTTTCTTAATGAACTCTTGCGTGGCTTTAGCAAGGCACTTCTGGGAAGACCTGATTAGACATAGTAACTTGATTTCAAATACCAAGATTAGACAATCTAAAGATAGCTATAGTTACAGGGCTCTGTGGCATCTCAAAGTTAAGTAAGGCAGAAAGGATATTTTCGTTAAAAATCAATATTATGACAAAGAGGTTAACCATGAAGAGACTGACAAAATGCTGTACAGCCTTCAGGTACAGTGAAGTGGTTAGTAATCTGACTCACTTCAGGGGGAAGGGAACAAAATGATTAAGTGATCTCTGAAAATATGAAGATCTATGGTCTGACTTCCTAGAATAATGTGATTAATACATTTCCTATTTATTATGAATATCTGCACTGCCCTTCCCCCCAGATAGATACTCACATTTTTAAAGCTAAAAACAATAAATAAATGGGAGTTAAGAGAACACAAAAGGAAGGGAAGGGAAGGGAAGGGAAGGGAAGGGAAGGGAAGGGAAGGGAAGGGAAGGGAAGGGAAGGGAAGGGAAGGGAAGGGAAGGGAAGGGAAGGGAAGGGAAGGGAAGGGAAGGGAAGGGAAGGGAAGGGAAGTTTTTCTTACTACCCTTTAAGAAATACAGCTTCCTTCAAAATGAGATTTCTGGTTTTACTAACTTCTTTCTGATACACCTTTCTGATAGTATGACTAATGGCTTCATTAGCCCAAATAAGCCATGTTTCCTTTTTATTGTGCTCTGAAACCAGTTCCTCTCCAGGTTGCATTTAAATTGTTCAATATGTGGTCATCTGACCTGGTGTCACCTTGTGCTTGTTTCCTCTAGTGGAAGGCTATATGCATACATGCATACAGTCCCTTCTTCACTGAGGGATTTTAATACCTGTTTGCAGCAATGTTAAAGGTAGTTATCAAACTTATTTACTCAGATTCATCCAATTCTCTTCAGACTACTACACCTCTGACAACCTAAGCTGCTGCATATCCCTCTCTGCTTTTTCTCTGTGGAAAAGCTGCACAACTTGACCAGAGCAAATCCTTGCTGGGTGCTTTTGTTTCACACAGAAAGGAGTGACTTCGGTTACAGGCAGCTGGACAATTGCTGTGCCCTGCATACAACCGTGGGTCCCTGGTGACAACCTTTGGTAATGTTTGTACCCACACGAGGTACCCACGTGCTGCAGGAGGGCTGACATACTACCAGTCCACCCTGTGTCACCTCACTGTAGTGTGTTCACCTCTCCCTCCCTTTCACTAGATTAGCTTAAATAGCATAAGCTGTGGGAAGCAGCTTCCCCAGTTCTATCAAGGAAACTGGAGAACCCAATTAATAGAGGCAGAGCTGCTTGATTGTGTTTCCAGAACATACTCAGGTTTCAATGGATGTAATTGGTGATTTGTGCATAGGTTTGGTTGACATCATGCTAATTTAGGTATGGGCCAGATATTCACGATCAGGAATAATAGTGATTTAAATAAAAAGAAGACTCCCTACAGAGGAGACTGCAGCAGGGTAACTAAATCAGACCCAAATCACACCTGGAAGCTTGGCTTTTTTAATCTGTTCCATAGTTTAACTGAGTGAAACTGAGCTATAAAGCTGATGCCAGGCTGTGATTCACACTCTTTTTATTAAAAACACTGTTTGCTTTTAAGTTTGCTACTTCCATTTTCTTGTCTTCCTATTTGTTTCTTCCATTTTCCTATTTTTCCCTCCTTTGCTGCGTTTTCTCTTCAGTGGCTCACTGATGGGAGAAGTACTGTGCCAATTATCTAATAAAATTCTGGCAGCAATTCAATCACAC
This sequence comes from Pezoporus occidentalis, assembly GCF_034315485.1. NCBI lineage: Eukaryota > Metazoa > Chordata > Aves > Psittaciformes > Psittacidae > Pezoporus > Pezoporus occidentalis. The sequence goes on along the minus strand of NW_026914319.1, from coordinate 529,583 downwards.
TCAAAATGTATGACATTTAAAGAAAAAAATCTAAATTATGATTGAAAAGTCAGGAATCTGGTTATTCCCAGAGCGATAAAATAGCAGACTTCCTTTTGTTAGCACTCTCGTCTTCAGAAAGGAGTGGGAAAGGACACAAAGGTGGTTTTCATAAATGCAATTATCCAAATATATTTATAAAAGACAGATCTTTTTTTCCCCACCACCCACCTCCTGTAAGACAACATAGCTCGAGCTCAGCTTGTCAGTACCCGCAGTATCACTGCTGACAGTGCAGATAGCAGGCATGGAACCCAAAACTGTTTTAGAGTTCTGCTCAAAACCCTAAAATCACTGGTGTAACTCATTACTAGGTACCTGACATACAGTGCTGAATGGGAAACAACCCAAAGTTTCCAGGGAGCTGAGTCTGTGCCGTGATGGGCACCAAGGGGAAGGTGTGGTTTGCTCCAAAAAGCATTGTGCCCTCAGGTATTCAATCACAGATTGTTAGTTGTACTTATGTAATACTTCAAGTACAAATACTGATTAAAAAAGACCTAAACGGTATGTCAGAATGGTGCAACTACCTGCCACCATGGCTTCATGATGACAAAGAGGTCTTCTTCTGGCCCTGTCTAGCTCTGGGTGGCACTGAGTGCAGTACTGCCCCAAAAGAGCCCTGCTTGGGGCCAACCAGGGGAGAGCAAACCCTTCTCCAACCCTCAGAAGCCCTTACTCCACCACACCTAGCAAAACACGTGGCCCTAGACAGCAAGCAGGGAGTTTCATGGTCAATGGGAATACAAGTGGTGCTCATGGATGCTGAAAGTCCACCTGGTAAAATGCAGATGCTCTCCCCTTTGCTTGCAGCCCAGCTCTAGCATGGGGACTGATGGCAGCTTCTCTGCAAAGTGTAAAGCTGTTTAGAAAATGTCAGAAAAAGACAGCTCAGTGACCATATTTTTCAATCCTGACTGGCAAGTGAAAAGAAACATTAATTGTCTGTTTATGTCATCTCCTCCCACAGCTGACTGATGCAGAATACAGTTTAAGGTGGCATTAAAATTGTAAGGTGGGTGTTATAATTTGCCTCAAGTACTTTAGCGGTTTTTAGGTTTTGTTCCAGAAATTACCTAAAGATTGTCATTCTACCAATACCGTTGTAAGTCACCTTCATCCTCTGCCATTCAACATGGGAGTGTACAGCCCCGTGATCTACACAGTGTTTCCAGCAATGACAGTCTTTTAGTACACGATGTTTGTTATTTTGCATAAAAAGCATATCAGAGGCGGGTAAGTACCAGTCTGGTACTCTGCAAGCCTTAGAGCCAAATTCTGCCCTGGGCTCGTCAACACCTCCAGTCTCCAGCCCTCTTTCACTGCCATGGTACCTGTGCATAGGCAGCAATACTCAGACTGCATGGGCTGGGGCCCACCATGCCTCTCTGGAAGTGGATATCGGATCCTTATTTAAAAACACAGGAACTTGCTTGATACTCCTTAAGCAGGCATGTTTCTGGCCTCCTTTAACCTGATCAGCAGAAACTTGGCATCTTGCTGCTTTTTTTTGCATCACTGATGGGTTTTCTGCAGCCTCAAAACAGTTCTTCCAGGCCGGAGCATGGATGTGCCTCCTCCTGCAGCACTGAGATGCTCTGGCTGAGTACCCCAAACCTGCCAATGCCACAGGGAGTGCAGGAGGGTACAGAAGAGCAGCTCACAGCAAACCAAATGCAAGAGTGATCTTTTACCGTGCATGAATCACCCCTCCTGCCTGCGCTGGCACAAAGGAAACAGCTGCAGCCACAAATCAGGCAACTTAATAGGTCATTGCACTCTCCAAGTATTTCCCTTAGAGCTTTTCTCTAAACAATACAGAAGAAACATCTGATCACATTCCCTTCATTAAGAGGCATAAATGAAATGAGTAAATCTTCCAAAATATGCCATCCACTCACTGAGCAGCAAGGTGTAACATCCAGATCCTGTTAACATCATTTACAGTAATGTCACCACCAAAAATGCTCAGGTTTGTGAACTGACTGTATTTTATTTTTTTTCCAGGCAGGCAGCTGATAATGGGGGGGATTTGCAAAAATCCTACTTCATGCAAGCATAAAAACAATTAGGTCTAATTATCTCAGTGGCAGTAGATGCACCATCCTGTACCCAGATAGGGGGTTAGTGCTCCTCTGAGCATCACCTGGTGCTGCCCAGTGCAGCGCTGACTGGTGATGCTGTGCCAGGTGAACCAGCACTGATGGGCTGCATCTATTGTACCCACCCTGAAGTTGTGTGAAATGTACTCATGGATCCCTACTAGGCTGCCCTTCACCATTTCACTGCTGCAGTGGGAGCCAAGTTGGCTTTGACAGTTCCCTGGCAAAGGAGTCACAGGTCTGTGGTCTCTCTTCAAACAATTTCCACTCCAGGAAATGCCTCATTGTCTCCCTATTCCTCCAAAATCCCCCTCTTTCTGCAGTCCCTGAGGGGTGAGGGCAACTAGGGATTGAGGAGTGAAACAGTAATTTCCATCCCTCTCCACACATACTCTTCTCTGCCCACTTCTGCTTGCTACTAAAGATCCCACAAGGCAGTGAAGCTGCTGCCTCCACTGAGCATGGAGCAGTTTTAGGGCCCTGAGCAGAGCAGGTCCAGCCTTTGGTCAGAGCAGAAAAGGAGTGAGCATTGCGCCATCCCTGGTAAAAATGTAAAAAGAGAAAACATCGATGCCGAAGTGAAATTCGAGTCCATAACTTCCAAGACTGGAATCCTAAGAGGTTCTTCCCAAGAAAATTTAAATCTACTACATGTCCTGGGGAGGGTCCTTTTTAAATATAACTCTCAGGTATCCTGTTACTGAAACCTTTAGGTTTCAAAGAACATCTCTGCAACATGAGGTGCAATTTCATACCAGTTAGGGTCCAGCGGAATGCAGAATATTGGAGGCCACATAAAATTATTATCAAGTGGCTTTTATATGCTATTACACCTGTTTTTCTGGAAGCACCTCTTCATCATGGAAATGTTCCCAATGCCATTTATGTTACAGGCCAGTGAAAGGTCAATTCTATGTTTTATATTCTTTTCCTGGGCTGTACTTTTCAAACCAGCACTTATTAGAGCAGAGATGGGAAGAAAGCAGGGCTGTTTACACAGACCATACACACTATTAATGAAACTGCTTACCTAGACAGAGATAGGAATTGCCACAAGACTCACAAAGGGTCAGCTGAATTCAGTGCTGTGTCTCTAATAGCAGACTATGATAGACAGACTAAGAAAGAGGCGTAAAACCCCTGAGGTGTGCCAATATGTTTTCCTCTATCTGATTCACTGAATGATCCCACTGGGTTTTTATTCTTTGTTTTATTGTACAAAACTATTTTAGCAAGCAAACAGTAACATAAAAAAGGCAAAAAAACATTATTTTATATGGCATCTTCTTAGAATAAAAAACAGCCACATAAGATCCACAGAAGAAAGAAATGCTCTTTTCAGAGAGCACATACTGATTATCTGAGCTGCTGTGGCTTATGTTTATGTGCTTTTCATTACAGCTTTTCTGGTGATGTTTACTTCCACACTGTAGGCAAGGATAGTCCAAAAAGCCAAGAAGCCGAGATGTGAGAACAGGAGTTGGAATTACCATTGCTGAGAAAACACAGGGATTCAGCAGCAGTCCTAGTTTGGGCACTGAATGTCCAAACTTGGTCAGCTGAGCTGTTTTGGTGAGGTGAGAGCTGTGAACAGCTACCTTTCATGAGCCAGCATGCATTTGACAGAGAAAGATTTCTGGGCCCTTTCTTTACAACTGACCAAAAGATTACACAGGGGAGCGGGAAGAAGATGGAATAGAAACGTCTGTCTTCCAGCTGAGCACTCAAAACTCATGAATCAGCTCCCATTTCTCTCTTTCCACATCCACTATATAGAATTAAAACCCGGCATATTTTAGCAAGTAGCAGGCCAGGTCTTTTTACAAGCTTTCCATCCTGAGCATCTAGGTGTGCATTTCACAGTTCCCTCCACGTGCAGCTAGAAATATCCTTGCTGAGAAAGGCAGATAGAATGACTAATTGACTGCTGATGTTCTTCTGTTACTATGATTTTCATAAATACACATGACTGTAGATGCTGGTGCTACTCCGGCACTGATGGCCAAACCAGTCACAGGAGGAGGAAGAAGATGGGAGGAAAGGGGCAAGAAAGCTCATTCATGTTTCTGTCCCTCAGACCTGCCAATTGCTTGGTGGCCACTTGAGGATGAGTCCCTCATTTATGTTTAGTCTTGTTTCATCTTTGATATTTGCTGTCTCTCAACGAAATGTGTCCCCTTTGAGTTTACATAGGCAAAAAGATCTGGTCCCCAAAAGTCACAGGACACAATGGTTTCTTAAAATAACTTTTTACCCCTCTATGAGCTCCAATGGGGTTTTGCTAACAAGGTTTCCATGGCCAACACAGCTGCTGGTCAGAGGTGTGTTGTGTGTTGTAATAAAGCGCGGAGGACTTTTGCCAGCCTTCACCACGGTCTCCACTCTGAATTGCAAGGAGCTCCTAGCAACCTGTGTTAAACAAAGCTTTTTAATGTACCTTTCCAGTGCCAGCTGCCTGGAATGTGTAATTTCCACAGAGAGACTAACACAAAATCTTGCTAAGACAGTAAGGCAACCACATTATGTTGATCCAGTACAACAAGGAGCTGATTCTCTGCTACATCTGGTTTTGGGCCCCCAACACAAGAGGGACGTGGACCTGCTTGTGTGAGTCCATAGAGGTCCACGAAGATGCTCAGAGGACTGGAGCACTTCTGCTATGGAGACAGGCTGAGAGAGTTTGGTTTGTTCAGCCTGGAGAACAGAAAGCTCAGAGGATACCTTAGAGCAGCTTCCAGTGCCTAAAGGGTACCTACAAGAAATCTGGAGAGGGACTTCTTATAAGGGAAGTAGGGATAGGACAAACGGGAAAGGCTTTAAACTGACAGAGAGGAGATTAGGTATTATGAAGAAATTCATCACTATGAGGGTGGTGAGACACTGTCACAGGTTGCTCAGAGAAGCTGTGGCTGCCCCATCCCTGGCAGTGTTCAAGGCCAGGTTGAATGGGGCTTGGAGCAACCTGCTCTGGTGGAAGGTGTCCCTGCCCATGGCAGGGGGTTGGAACTGGATGAGCTTTCCAGCCCTTCCAGCTGAAACCATTCTATGATTCTATGATTAAGTATATGTCACAATTCAGTGTTCACCTTATAAACCACTTCCAACCATAGTGAAAAAGGGCAAACACATGTCCTTAATCACTTCTTGATATAGTGCACAGATCTCCGTTTAACCACGGTCTATGGTAAAATCCCTTACAACCACTTAAAAAAAAAAAATAATCCCATCAATTCATTCATTTTTGACATTTCAAAGTGACAATTTTTCCATCTGATTTAGCTTTGCCTCAAGTTATATAATTAGATCAATGAATGGGAATTGTCATTACAGTGCAGGTTTGACAGGGAGATGTCTGAACAGATTTCTTAAAGGAGAGGAACAACTAGGGGGTCACAGTACCAGGGAAAAGCTCACTCTACTGCAGTGTATGTGAAGTAAGGTACTGCAAGTTTAAAGAAGATGACTTTAGCATAAAACCTGTGTGGCTGGCAAAATCACATGGTCATCCCTTCTTACTTCTAAGTAACATTAAACAGGTAAAAAAAGTGCATTAGACATGCATATTTTCCATGTAAAAACTGTTCTCTTTGTTAGCCACTGTGTGATAATGAACAGGGAAGGCAAGCTACTGGGTAGATGCAATGCCTGTAAGCCAGCCTCACTCAGATAATAGCTATCCAGCTGGTGAAGAAATAGGAAACATCAATCTAAGGCACCTTAACTACATTTTAAAGCAGGAATATACTTGTAGATCCTCAGGTACGCTACAAGAGGAAGAGCTTGTATTTTTGCACGTTTGGTTGTTCAGCTGTAGGGTAGCAGATGTTTCTCTGTGTGACATGGGCCTAGGGACAGCCAATGCCCCTTTGAAAACCTTTGAAGTTTGCAGTAGGCTCCCCATCAAATGATATAAAGGAGAAAAGGAGCATTAACAGTCTAAGGAGAGAAGGAGGGTGATATGGAGAGAAGCTGCATTAACTGAATGCCTGGAGTAACATCTGGCCAGGGAGAAACATGCTGAAGAAAATTTAACACATACATTGTCTCAGCCCCTTTCCTTGTTAGAACATAAAGCTGAACCTCTTTCTTTGTTGCAGGTGATTTTCAGGGGGTTTGAGTACGTTTCCTTTTTAAAGAAGCTGGTAAATCAGAGCTGATAACTGAAGAATTATTTCTTCCCACTTAAATGCAACTCATTATTAATACCCAGGTCTGACTCACGGTACAGGAAATGTATTTTAGTCCTTCCAGTGTAGGTATTGTGACAGTCACAGCGAGTGCTGAAGCACAGACACTGTGACGTGTGCTGAGCTGCAGCAGGCCCGGGTACCACCATTGGCCACTGGAGAAATGTAAAACGTACTGCTGGCTTAGACAGATAAGGCAGCCAATTTAAGATGCGTTTTTAAGCAGTTCTAAATGCATTTCATCTTTTAAAAGCAGATTTAAGTTAAGGCCCTGCTACCATAACACAAAACTTCACATCAAAAGTCAGTAATTTTCTGCCTTTTTCTGATTGCTGATTTGAAAGCAGCAAACAACTACATCAAAGTTAAAATGTTTCAATTATGAATGCATCAAAAGCAAGTTAATGTTTCTGATTAATCTGATTTAACCATTCTGCTTAGAAAAAGCTGACCGCACCAAAAAGTGTCCAAGCCTTTGGATTATTTATATTCAATTAATAAAGTTTATTTCCTGGTTTAGATGACTTAGTTGAAATCTACCTCCAAGTTTTATAATGAGTGAAACAAGTACTGGAGCAATTGTTAAGAAAAAATAAGAAAAATCTGTACAAATCTGCGCCATTACTGATGGAACAGGATTTGTAAAAGGGTGTGTTGAAAGACAGCAATTCCAGCCGATTTCAGTGGGGAAGAGCTGACCCACAGTAATGGTCAGAAACACGGTGGAGTGAATGAATGGATAAATTCAGGAAAATTATCCCTGGCTATGAAAATAATTCGCATCATAAATGCAGAATAACATCAAATTGCAGTCCTTCTTTTCTTCCGTATAAAAGAAACCCAACCAAGAACAGAAAACTAGAAAGGTGCTTTTTAAAGGAAGAGATGTTAAAGATGGGACACAGAAACTTGTGCAAAGACAAGTATGAAAGAACTCTTAAAGAGCCAGTCACCTGCTTAGCACAGAATCTCCTAAACCCTCATTCTTAATTGATACAAACATGTTTCTTTGACAAAGAACTGCTAAAGCCATGTTCAGTAATGTTACAGTCACCATTAGCTGTATCTGCAAGAATATCTCATGGCTCTTCCACTTTGTCGAAACTGGGATCCCTCCAGCCACATATCCAAAGGTACTTAAACACTTTAAGACCCACATCTGGAAGGCACTGCATTGCCAGCATCAACAGCCCATGGGCCAGGACCCCCTATCCAGTGCATGGGAAAAGAAGAAAAGTCTGAAATTTGAGCTGATCACCAGTCTCTGTGTGACAGTCTGTAACATAGATCCATAACCCACAAAGCTTATTGTGAATTTAGGTGCAATCCTGTGTCTCAAAGTGGCCCATGGACTTTTCCCAAGCATTTGAAGCAGTCATTGATCATTACAAATCAGGCAACACGTGTGAAAAAAAAAGAACAGTGATCCTCTATCTGCATACATGGCCATGTAAGCGGTTTTGACTCTCTGGTCCAGGTTCTCTTGTGATAATTCAGGAGTTTTGCTCTTCTTGTCCCCATTATCTGACTTGGTTGCTGGCCCCATATAGGGCTCCAGGTGGAGATGCCACCTGTGAACCCTGCTCTTTCCCCTTCACCAGAGAGCCCTTGTGAAGAGCATTTCATGTGGACAGAAAAGCATCTAACAAATCAAGGACAAGAAGTAAATCTGCCATCACACACTACAGACTAACCTGTCTAAAATGCAGGTCCAACCCTGCCTTAACCCAAACTCTAAAAATGGTCCTAGACCTAAACAACTAGCAATAATAAGTCTCTAAACTGCACAGAAGTTCTCTCCAGACAGTTTCTCGAACCCAGAGTGTATCCAGTTACCACTACAGTCTGGTGGTTGGTACTCTTTGTAATCAGCATTGACAGCCTGGCCCCAGGCTCACCCTTTACCTCCAGGACTGAATCGCCCTAGGGTATGTTTATAGTCTTGAATTTAGGCTGAGTTTAGTGGGAGTTCACGGTCCACAGCAAGCGCAAGATGAGCTGGGTGTCTATCGCAGGTGGGATATTCTTGTGGGTCCAGACTAAATATAGCTTGGAAGCTCTCTGCGCCTGAAAGAGACCTCGTCATTAAAGAAAAGCAAATAAATTAGATAAGAGAGAGCTTAGCAGACACATATATTAACCGGAAACAAGATAACATTGCACTACCCATTTTATAGCCCAGTCTTAATGGCTGTAATGAGAGAGATTATAAGGATAAGCCTGCAGGTGCAGGAGGATCACTATAACTTACTTACCATGTTTATCTGTGAGCCCAAGTTTCCTCCCATTTTCTTTCTTTGCATGTGGATTGAATATTTCTCCAGTCTAGGCTTATACTTTTGTTATGGTCTTACAGACTGGAGCACAAAGAGTCCCATATCTGGAGTCTCCAGGTGCTGCTGTAATACAGATTAATAAATGACTGATAACAATACAGCCAGATAAACAAAATACACTCGGTTGATAAGAATTACTGCATTAGGTAGGCAATTTCCTCTCAGTAGTAATGTCACACTTAGGGTACTAACCCAGCAAAACAAAGCAAGAGGGGGGGTTAATTTTCATTATTGTGTGTGTTAAATTACTCATTGATCTTTTTTAACAGGAAAACTTTATTGAAAGTTAAAATTAAACAGCCAGCTCTGAGATAATTTCAAATTCTGATGTGATAATCCAGAATTTGTGAGCTGTTGACTGGAAGCTAGACACTGATTTATAACCTTATTAATGATTTATAACCCTGGGGGTCTTGAGAAGTAAGCATTCGCTTTTCTGACTTCACTAAAATCCATACAGAAACTCTTTTTCCCTTGGTTAGAATCCACCTATTTGGTTCACACACAAGACATCCCAGCTACTGTAGAGCTGCCATAGCTCTGGTTTGCTTTGCTTTTTGCTGGTTTAAATAGCAACATGGGGATTGATATAAACCACTCGCTTTTTGCCAAACTGAATCTCTTTTAAGGGCTACGCTTTCACACCCATGAAAGGTGTTTCTCAGAGCTGTGTATCTGCACTAGGGGCAGTCCCAGGAGATGCTTTACCTTTTCTTACTCCTAGACATACACTGTGCAGATCCAGTAACAGTTACTCTGCTTGTGAAACAGCTGACTCGTGCAGGGTGGGAGGAAGACGATGGCTTGTTTTCCTTTCCATTAATATCTAGAGAAGAATATTCTGGACTGAACCTTGAAAGCAATTAAAACCTGTAATGCTTTTGATTTCATGAGAAAACATAAATTAATGAAAGCAAAGGTGTTCTAGGAAATATTTCCTAATACAAGTTTTCCTAACACTTGAAAAATGAAAGCCTTCCTGAAAGGAATTTATTCTTACCAGGTTTTGTTGTGTTTTTTTTTAATCTGAAGAGTTTTTGGGGAAAATTGAGGGGGTGTTATAAAGCATCTGCACAAAGGAAAATGAAGAGCACCCACGTCTTACAATAGTTCATCTTGGAAATGCAAAGGAGGCATGTTCTCCTCTTGATTTTTGCATTACAAAGCCATGGCTGCTCATTCCTGGTATTCTGCTCTTTCTCTTCTTCTGACTTCAGAAATATTCCCAGGGAAAATTCACAGGATAAATAGAGTCCCTGTCACAACAAATTCTGGCCTATCTTCTGCTGGATTTTGCTTTAAAGTGTTTTGTTGACTTTCAGTGGCTAATGGTTACCAGCTGGTAACACAAGCACTGGGGCTCTGTAGTGGGTCCCCTGCTTCCCTCCTCATACCCGTGATGAAGAGCAGCTGCCTGCCTGTGGCAACCAGTGCTGCAGCCTCCAGGGTCTGATCTGGGCCAGGACATTTGTTAAGATCACTAGCACATACTCTCCAGTTCTATACCACCAGCACCTCCCTGCTTCCCTGCGTCTTCTGGCAGGTGATGGTGGAGGTCGCAATGGGGATGTCTTCTCCTTCCTGATCAGTCATAGTCACAGAATCACAGGAGTTTGGGTTGGAATGGACCTTAAAGATCATCTGGTTACAACCCCCCGCCAAGAGCAAAGACACCGTGATCCCCTGTGTTCAGGATGATCTGGCAGAGCAAAGCTGCCCTGCCTTGCAGAAGGCTGTCCATGCCTTCTTGCTACCGGGGCAGGGTTTCACCTCTCAAATGACAAGTGAGGAAAATTCAGCTTGACAGATGGTTCTTTCCCCTTTGCCAGAGAAGGGGGGGAGCAGCAGGACAGGAGGAGGGCAGTGGGCAACCAGGTGACCCAGTTGGGTCAAACACCAGTCGCAGGGACGTTTCACTCCATGGGCAGGAAGAAGTGAAATAGCCATCAGAGGAGGACTGGGGAATTTGTGCCTTTTGGCACAGAAGACTTTCAGAGCTGAAAGCATTGCAATGGATTAGGCTTCTAGGGATGGAGAGAGAAAAGGATAAAGAGAATTTCATCTCTGAGAAGTGAAGATACATGGGATCATCTGGATCCCCTCTTTGTTTGAATCAAAGTTGGGCATAACCATGATGTAAATTACAGAAATTGCCAAAGGTAAAAGTGGACTCTCTTAGATGTTTTACTCCTATCTATGTACATTCCTTATGATTTCAAACCTGCACTAAATAAAGGAGAAAATGCTATCACCTACTTTTATGGTTCTCATGTCTTGTTTTTCCTGGCATTTCTTCACATTCTGACATAAATTTCAGCCTTTATTCTGTTTCTCATGGTTAGAGAGAGAAAGATGAAAAGGTTAACCCTAAAGTCAAAATGCAGAAGCTACACCAAACAAATCCAGCATTTATCTTCCTTGCACAGCTCATTTTCTAAGCCTGTCCTGCAGTTTGGAGAGCTAATCCACCATTTTCAATGTTCTGACCTGTCAAGATTGCTATATGAAGTACACAAGGAAGCACTGGATTTCTACAGCAATATTGTGTCTGCCCCAGTGAACACAGGAAGATTTTAGAAAGAAAATCATAGCACACTGTGGATAGATAAACACTGTGAGAGTGCTTTGCCTTCCTTCTGGTTTTGACAGCTCATGAGATGATAAACCTGACATTTTTTAGATTTTTCTAGCTGTTCTACACAGATGGGTGTTTTTGAAGTTCAAGAAAACTCAGGTAATTGAGTGGAACAGCTCAATTAGCATTCACTGATGCTCCTTTAACTCACACTTTCTCCACTAAGATTTGTAACGATAGTGCTAAGCAACGTGAGTTAATCTACTGGCTTTATCATTTACGTGGTCATTAGAGAGATTCTAGGAACTACCAGGAGCTGGAGACATTGTATAGCAGACACCTCACTAATTTCCAGTTTTCATTTTAATAATTATTCAAAGCAGAACTTTATGTGGACTCTAACCCAGCAGGTCCTGCCCGGCAGTTGATGGGCACCTGCTAACCCCAACAACCTGTGGCCATCCTGGAGTCCCTCTGAACTTTATCACTTACTGTCTTGGGTGGCCATGGTTTATACAACTGCTGAGAGCAAAATCTGCCCATTCCAATAACACCCATGTGTTTTATGAAAAGGAAAAATACGCTATGCTTTACTGAAAACAGTGTGGCCACAAAAGCTGGCCAGTCCTGGTAATGCTTTGTGAATGCACTCAGTGTGCATTTATGGAAATCTGGAACTTACTTGTGCTGACACATCTCTCCTGGGGATAACAAACATGCGGAAACATTTGAAAAGCAGGAAGGAGATGTAAATACATTAAATCTTCATGCTGATTCTTTTCCAGTTTGGAACTTTTTAATGTGCTTTATTATGCAGTGTTTAGTCACAGTGTCTAATTAAAAGAAGTTGTACCTAAATATCAGGAACCAAGGACCAACATTTATGTCATACCCAATGTGGATCCTCAATATACTGCAAGATATATATCTGTGAATTAAACCCATTTAAGAACAAGGGTAACGTGCTGCTATTATATTATGTTACTTGGAACAGGAGTTTTGAGATCATGTCTGTCCCTCATTAGGCCAGTGATGGAATAAATACAATGAAAAAAAAAAGAAAATGAAAACCTGAAAACAGTTTCCCTAATCCCTGTTCCAAGTAAGCTTCCTGGGTTTGAAACAGAAACCACAAATGGCTCCAAATGAGAAAGGTTCAGATTGCAGGTACCCAAAGAGTTGTGATTTATCAGTGTGCTCCTTTACAAGGCCTTTGGCAATGTTAGACACATTTTTGCTGGCACAAATAGCTGTAGATTTGTCTTGGTTTATGAATTACTTTAGAAGTTTCCTACTGCTTTGCGAATTGCCAAAACAAAGATCTTACATCTGTTTCCTTTAAAATTCATAATTCAGGCTTACAGCCAAGCTTCAAACCAGTTTTGAGGAGTTAGCAGAATAAGGCAGTGACTTATTCCTTTGTAATTTGAAAATGATATTAATCTTAATTCATTTGTCAATGTAAGTACTCAGTAAGTTTTTAGTCTGGTCATTCTGAAAAATCGCCTCTCAGAACACTATTTTCCTAGATTATGTAGTCTATGATAAATTATTTCAAAGTTTTGCATAAATCAAGCAGCTGAGCTGAGTTTGAGGCCACAATAAATGATGTCTTTATCTTACTTTGCACACTAATTGCTATAATAACTGTGACACTATTGTTGTTGGCAATGCATTAGACTGCAGGGAGATTATAATTCAGTTTTAATCGTTTAAAACAACTCTTTGTTATACCAATGACACAGTTGACTGTTTTCATTTAGGATGTTATATTTTGGAATGCACAATAATTTATTTAAATAAAGGTATATACAAATATGATGAAGGAAAAACTCTACAGAATTCAGTACAATGGTTGCATGCACTGGGAATGACGCTATGATTTGCTTCATAGGTGTGCTGTATGAAGTGAAAACTAGGAAAAGTTTTGACGGAGTGCTGAAAATCCCATCACCACATCGAAGGGTCTTCAAACCTGCAATATATATTATGAAAAAAAAAACCTCATTAAACACATTTAAAGCCCCTTCTGAAAAATCCTCTCAGAACTATGTAAAATTTTCATGTTAATAATAGCAGCAATAAGGAATACATATGCATATTTGCAGTTGTAGATGGTATAAGCAATTCCCATCAAAGCAGATGCATTGTGTATGGCCAGAAGTCTGTATTTTGGTACCAGAACTTGCCTCTCTATATTGCTGCTTAGGGTCATATTTTATTCCACTGAGATTCACTGCGAAGCTGCTTTATGCCACCAAGTAGCACTTACCGAGATTCACCTGGAAAACTATGATACGTTGAAATACAATCATTTTTTTGAAGATGTATTTTTTACTCTGGCTCAGGAGTAAACAATTTCCAAAGAGAATTCACTGAGCCAAAAAAAACACGTTGTGCTGTAAACACCTTCAAACAAAACTCATGTTCACAGCCACCATCCTAAAATATTATCATAGTATTCCACTGCTCAATATCAAACATTTGAAATGTACTGAAAGGGGTGCTGAGGCAAGATTTGATCCAGAGGTCCTCTGCTTGCAAACAGCTGTTCCGTCTACACAGAAAGAAAAGTCAGCAAGTGAAAGAACATGGAGAAAGACCAGAGAAAATGCATGTGCCGTCGTTTCTCCCATCTAAAAGCTGGACATCTAGTCTTGATTAAACATCTGGTCTGCCTCCACAGTCCTTGGAGAGACACTGACACCTTGAGGGGGCAATTGATATCCTGCCCGTTTTAGGATGGAAGGCTCATTTTGGGGATAACCGTATCTCTGACTGGCTGCAAAGGCAGCCTAGACAACTATTTCACGCTAGATACCTAACTTTTTAAAAGGCAGTATCAGAAGGAACACATCCTGTTATTGAGCATTCAATGTTTTCTCACGACTCCACAAGATCAGAAACATGCCATATCAAGTTTTTGTCTGAAGAATTTACTCATAAATCTGCTCCATTAACTGGCTGCATATGTAACTATTTCTAAAACAAATACCGCATTAATTTCAGTTTAGAACAATAGCAGGTGCCTTCCATTCATTCAGCCTGGCTTTCTTCAGAAAGAAGGCTTAGGCAGCCATGTTGTACCTAGGCATACGTGCTGTGTGTCAGCAGTTCACCCCTGTGGACTCCCCTAACTGTGGGACTCCCCCTAACTGTGCCTCCCCTAACTGTGCCTCCCCTAACTTCCCCACCAGCTTTCAAATGCTCTGGATGATTTCAACCAATTCAGAGAGAGGCACAGATATCTCAAGGAAATTAAGTTCCTGATGTACCATGAAAACAGAACTGGGTAGAAAGAAGACTTAATTATGTCCACACATGGAGGAAAATCTGGAGTGGGGTTCAGAATCCATGGAGGATTTTATCCTAGAAAACATATCGATAGGAAGCTAGACATCACTGTTCCCAGTACTCCCATAATTGTCATCGATGAATGACAAATACCATACTCAGTTTAAAGTGCTGTTATAGTGTTACAGGGGGTATGAAATAAAAATCTGTTTCTCATCAATTCTTCATCTTAAATGCAGACTAGTTTGTTATTTTGCTCATGAGTTTTTGCTCCCTGGTGTGTTATAAATAGCATTATTGAAACAATAATAATAACCATAAAGTTTTCTTATGAAAGGGTGAAAATTACAGAGAGTATTGGAATTTGTACTACCCTGTGTGTTGCCTCAAATTCATGGCAGCGGAAATTTCCCATTATGTGAAGGCTCTGCCTTGTCATTACCAAACACAAAATAGTCTAATACATTTCACTGCACTCCATGCAGTTTTTACATAAGCATCTGCAGAGAAAACTGCATCCCCACAGCTGTGGTTAGTCATCAAACTATAAGTCAATGGTCTCCCTACGCGCAGATCTGCAAATCTCATGGTCAATCTCCCTTGATGGCAGTAGAGATTTTGGTCACCTTTCAGTAAGAAGATCAATGCCCCAAGTTCAGTGCTACAAACTATTACATTTCAGTACTTAAACTTCTCTAATTGAGCCTTTGCAAAGCTAATGAAAGTGCAGAGCAGTTGCTTGTAGACTCCTGAGGAGACTACTGCATAAAACATTTATTTCTGCAGTAGATATAATATCAGCAAACTTCAGGCTACCAGTAAAGGCTTAAACTGAGCTTGATTGTGAATAAAATTGAAACCAGTATTTTTTTTTCCATGAGCTAAAACTCCCTCTACATCTTACTTCTTCAACATACTTCTCATCTGTGTAAACTGTAGTCACTACTACAGTATCTTACATTATAGCTATAGTATTGTTACCTAACTAGATAAATACAGCATGTACATTTGAAATCCCACTGTTACTTGTAACACCACTCTTATTTTGAACTGAGTGCAAATGGAAATGTAAAGGCCTTTCTTCCCTTTGCAAAATAATAGGTACAAACCCAATGTGAAATAGTTTCTTTTAAAAACCAGTCCTAGCCATGCATTTGTGTATAAGTTAACCTATATACATATTTACCACTTATATATCTTTGGAGGAAAAAAACTAAACCTGTTTGAGTAGCAAGTAAGTAGAAATGGGCCATCTTTGGGGCTACAGTACGTAAGGAATCATCATCAAGCATCAGCATACAATTCTGTGTAATAAAGGCCAGTATAGGACCAATGTGAGGGAATGCTTCCCTTCACTCAAAGAGCAGGAATGGCCTGCTCCCAAAGTCAGGAAACAAGGAGTTTGGACTATATTGTATCTGGTAAGGCATTTATTGCATTCATGGGTGGTTCTAGCTCTTAACAAAACAGGAATTTATGCTTTTAAGGACATGCTTACCCATCTGTTGCTGGCATATGTTTTCTCCCTGTGAAACATATTTATTGATAACAAATGAAACTGTTAAATCTAAATGAGAACTCTACACCACTAAAAAACTCTTCATACGTACCTGGATCTAGGAATGTTTTCTGTGCTTTCCCTCAACAAGAGGTCTGAGATCAGTGTCTCTGGGCTTGATCTCTTTCCATATCTAAGGAAAGATAAAAAAAATGATATTTTGACATATGTCAGTTTTTAAAAATAAAGATTAAGGCCAGAACCATTGGTCAATATTTTGTTTTTTTTCAGAAAAAAATATTGGTAGAGCAGACATAATACAACTTTTCAGCAAGTATTTTAGATAAACTTGACTTAGCCATGTGAGAAAATGTTCATTTTTCAGTACTTCTTTTTTTTTTTCTGTATTTTTTCATGATCATTTTGAATTATAGCATTGAGAAACCTAAATATTTCTCAATCTGGTAGCTGTTGCTGGATACTTTAGAACCTTGCACGTTACCAGTGTGAGCATGAAGAGGAGGAAAGCTGCACATGATGTGACCTCAGAGCATGTCACTCTTGCCCTCAAACCCAGTTCCATCATTTTATTAACTTTCTCACTGGTTTAGGTGCTACTGTACCCTTCCTCAGGATATACATGTAAATGAGGAGGTACCGTTATCTATGAAGTTAACAGAAAACAAAGCTCAGTATGCCATATTAGCCAAGGAATCGGCCAAGATTTTTTAAGATAGCTAGTACATTTGGGGCTGCCCTACACATAGTACATTAGGTCATAAAAACTGAGCTACCCCCAAGGTGATCGTCACTCTGGAGCTATGTGACTGTGTGAAAGAAAACTCTGATTCGGAATTCTTCTCCGATTAAATGGGATGCCACTGGCTACCTTTATTTACATAGCAGATGTCCTTCTATTTGCAATTCCTGGTTGTTGGGAAGGAATTTGCTCTCTTTTGCCAGGAAAACAGAAGTGACAATGAGCAGCTGGCTTGACAGACATTTCATCACTATAAGGATTCATTAGCCTAAGAGT
Source organism: Pezoporus occidentalis (assembly GCF_034315485.1). Taxonomy (NCBI): domain Eukaryota; kingdom Metazoa; phylum Chordata; class Aves; order Psittaciformes; family Psittacidae; genus Pezoporus; species Pezoporus occidentalis. The sequence goes on along the minus strand of NW_026914319.1, from coordinate 512,516 downwards.
GATAACTCTTAGGAGCAAACACTCCTTTGGTTAGAAAGCATTAAGATCATGATTTATAACTTGTGTATGTAATCAGTCTGAATTACAAGGCGCATTAACAGACAACAGCTTTGTGAATGCCACTTGAGGGAATTCTAATCCCAGAAAAATCAAAGGTGTAAGTAAGGACTTACATTTTATCCATTGCTATCAAGATGTTTCTCTTGTAACTTGATCTAAACTTGGCAGAAAAAAATCCAACAAACTCTTCCTAAACTATACCTAAAACTCCAGCAGTTTTACCTGTTGATGGCATAATTTCCTGAAAATTAGAAACACATGTCACTTTTCAATCATTTTATTCAACTCTTTGTATTTTTACATTGCCTCATTCATTCTAGTACACCGTCTATGCTCCAGAAAGACAAAGCATCAGTTTCAGAAATTTAAAGTAAATTTCTTAATCTAATAAATTTAGAAAGAAGAAATTCAGTCAGATACCTGACTGAAAGCAGGTATCTGAAAAGAACCAGCCATACATAGTAAAATGCTATTACAATAACGCAATCAAGCATGATGCTGAATCAAATACCTTGCACTTCATCACCACAAAGGGATTTATTTCTTTCTGGTTCCCTACTATGATTAATATGGATGTGACCTGGACTTCAGCTGAGGGGGAATCTAATCTGCTGTTATGTTAAAGAAATTGATTTAAGAAATCAACAACTTGCTCCAACAGCTCACACTTGAGCAAAACTCCTGCTAATCTCTCAGAAAGTTTTGTCTGAATCACAAATAGATGGCAGCCACCCGGACTGCAGAGATTTGGTCAAATCATGAAGACAGCTGTGTTGGGGAGATACCTTTTATATGAATGCCTTCTGTGCCTTGGCTAGACCAGTGCTGCTGCCGGTGCTGGATGGACCTGCAATGTCCTCACACAGCAGAGCTGCACACACACTGACTGTGACCAACTGGCTGATTTTCCTGTATCAGATGCCTGAGCCTCCTGTCTGCCCTGTTATTTTGCCACTGCAAAACAAGCACTCTACAGACATACTAAAATGAGGCCATGGACAAAGTCAATCTCTTCTTACTGAAACAAATGCCTTGGAAGATCTTTGCTCCAGCTGCTTCATGCTTTGCTCCTTGTCTACCCTGCCCAGCCCTGAGAAAACATGAACACAGAAAGCCTTTGTTTGCTGTTTGGGAAAAACTTACCAAATTATCATCACTGTTTTAGAAGAATGGGGCTCCAAGCTTTGTGACATTACCTGGTTATATTTTATGATCAGCTTGAGATATCAAGGTCTTTTTTCAGGCATGCTGAAAACCCACAACTCAAGCTGAAGTCAAAGGGATGGAAGAGTAAACATACTTATTCTGATTAGGGACATAGTATCTCAGATTTCAGCGAAGTCTCAAAGTTTCTTAGGAGAACTTGGGTCTTGGGAGTCAAATCCCATCAATGTTCAAGACCAGGAACAGCAGCTGAGGGATTCCAGAAGGATTCATGTGTCTGATTCAGAAAACTGATTAAAAAAAACAAATCTGCTTCATTCTCCATTAAAGGGTGTTGACACGAAGCAGGAGCATCAGTACTGCCTAACTCAGACACACTTTCAGATATTCTCTGCCCTGGCTATAGTTCAAGCCACTTCCAGGAGAAATGGCCTTACTGTTTTGCTACAGCACTGAACAGCCACAGACTCATGAACAAGCTACAGCATCCTGGTGACCTCCATTCTACAAGTTTCCCTCAGCTAACCTCAAAGGAGTGTAAAGCTAACGGGCACAGCTGTCTAAAGCTGAGTGAGATGGCTCTGAAGAAGGATCTCAAAGGAGAGAGGTAGCAAAGCAGCCACACAGACAAGGTCTAAGGAAAAGAAGAAGAAAAAGGTGGTCTGGAAGGAAGAAGCTTCATAGGAGCTGGTGTAAAGACCCTGTGTGTTAGGGGGGAATGACAAATACCTGATTAGGTCAGAAGCAGAAAGCAAGAGGATGAGCCAAAAGGTTATTCATAATCACAGAAACATCAAACAAGACAAAACAGATGAACCTGAAGGGAAAGAAAAGATTAACTTCCTTATCAATGTGCTCTTAGTGCTCCATCTCACCAGTTGCACGGTGACCAGGCTACAGGCACAAGGTCTGGCTAGAGGCCAAGCATGGCTTGCTCACAGACCCTCATGAGAAGCAGGGCAAGCTCATGGACATCCCCCCTGTTACAGGGCTCCCAAGCAGCACCATGGACAAAAGTCAAAGCTAAAAAGCTGTAAGAAGATAGAAAGCTTTGAGCACATCTGAAACGGACCACTCCTAAATGCTGTCAAAGTTATTGATCTTTTTGCAAGTGCCTGTGCCACTGTCGGAACACACAACCTCCAGGAGCTCGACTGAGCTTTCCAAACGGAGGTGGCAATTACTTTATTTCTGCACTGTTAATTCCCCACACAGTGGAAACAGCACAGCTTTTCTTTTTCAGTTAACCTATGCAGTTAACTTTGAAATGTGTGCCATGAAATGTGTTGCTGTTGAGGTGCGGGTTTTCTGCCAGCTTTCTTGTGCTTCCAGCTCAATTCTGTTCCCTTCAAATATGAGAGGGAGGGTGAGAAATCTAGGTAAGATCTGAAGAACAAAATTTGTATTCTGCTTTCTTTTCTCCATCAGCAACAATAACTATTTCTGCTCCTTTCAGAACCCAGACCCACACAGAAGAATAAAAGTCTCAGTCTCTGAGCTGGGTACTTGTACCCCAGAAATTAGGGGAAAAAAGCTACACAGTCAACATTAAAGCAAGCATACAGGGCACACACCAGAAACAGATGTTGAATACAGAAAGAAGGGCTCATTTTGCTAGGTTGGTGTTCTTTTGTATATATATTTATATATATATATTTGTATATATATTTTTAAATATAAGCTGCTTTTGGAGAGGAACCACCTTTGAAATCAGAGATGAAAGAAACAAAAGAAGAGATGAGAGACCAGCCTGGAGATCCCACCACATGCAAGGGAAATAGGCAGCAGGGGCAAAACTCAAGGATCAGATTATTATAGCAGGAATCTTGGGAAGAAGTTATCTGAGCACAGAACTATCACAAAGAAGCATGTCATACACATGAACGAGTTGTGAATACTGCTTTAAAAGTTCAGAACTGAAGAACTGTGTTTCTATCAGCCTCCTCATCTCTTTTGTGCTATTAGTGCACTGGCAGACAGCGTTATGGGTTTGCTGGGAAAGCTCTCAGTTACATGATAGCCTCCCTTCTAATTTAATTCTTCAGACTTCTAGAAGAACAAATGAAAGCCTAATTTTAGACCTCCCATCTGGTTTTGATATTAAACAAATAGATAAATATGTCTAAGTCCTTATGGGTCACACACTGTTCAGGGACCTCAGGGAAAACTTCTGTTAATCACACAGTCTAAAATGGACAGATGCTCCCAAAGAAAACAGTTTTTGAATAATAACTGGCACTTTTTCAGATGGAGCCTTTATCCCTACTTTAACAAGCACGGTCATCCCTGGAAAGCCAGTTTAGAGCCAGGCAAGTTCAGGTCACACTCTTTCAGCTTGGGCTGGGGTTTTTGCCTGTGGTTCTGGGAGAGTTTTTGTGGGTACTAGTGCTTTTTTTGCACTCACAGCTGCATGAGGTAGCCGGCAAACCACAAAGCATCTGGGCTATGACACCTCCTCACTAAGGCTAGAAGGGCACTTCTTCTCATCAAGATATTCACCAAAGTCGGTGGCAGCAACAGCAGTGCGACACTGCTCTCCTGCCCTAACTCTCTCCATCTCTCAGATTAGTTATGTTTTGTCCCTCTTCTGGGGGCCTCTCCTCATGCACACTGCCCTGCAGTGTGTGCTCCTTCCTGCCAGCCTGTCTGTGCCAGGGCTGTAAAGGGCTATGAGAGCAGAGGCAGCACTGACACCCCTGCCCCTTCTGCCAGCGTGGATGGTGGAAGTTCAGCTCCGGACCCAGAGGCCACGCCGGGTGCTGCCCCTCTCTAAAGGAAGCCTGTGTACCACGTCTTCCTCCGTGTTGGTGGGGGCAGCAGGGCGAGACACCCGTGTGTGGGAGCACCCCGCTTTCCTCCCGTCAGCCTCGTCAAGAAAAACGGTATCTCAGGGAGCGGGAAAGAGGGATGCTGGCCCGGCCGCTCTGCCTACCTCTGCCTGGTGATGAGGTTGATGTAGTGCCTCAGCGCCGAGTAGTATCTGGCCATGTCCTCTGCGGGAGCGTCCTCGCCGGGGCTGTCCGGTTTGGAGGGGTACGCCTCTGCCAGCGTCCCCAGGCAGACCAGCAGCGACAGGGCGAAAGTCAGCACCGACACCCACAGCCTCACAGTGCCCTGCATCTGCACGGCGGGGTTGGATGGAGGAGAGCAGCTGTCAGCGCCTGACCCGACGGCGGCACCAGCGCGGCCTCCCCAGCTCCCCCCGGGGCCGCCCCCTGGCCCTCTCCCGTCCCGTCCCGTTACCATGCCCTTGCCCGTGCCCGTCCCCAGCCCGCCCCGTCGCGGCACTCACGGCGGCGGCTGCAGCGGAGCGGCTCTCGGCTCAGAGAGGCGCTTCTTTCCGCCCGTGGGTCGGGGCTCCCGAGTGCGAGGCTCTGCTCTTCGCCGGGGTGTTTTAAGGCTTCCCCGCAGGCGGGAGGGGCTTCGGGCGATCACGCCTCGCCGGCTCCGACCCCCTCTCCCCCGCCCCGCTCCGCCTGCCCCAGCCCCTGCCCCGGGAGGGGCACGGCGGCCGCGGTCAGGCGGGGCCGAGAGGGACCGAGGGGGCGAGCTCTGGCGCTGTCGCCCCCCCCACCGCCTCCGCTGCACCTCTCAGCCCGCACCCCCTGACCTCCCGGGGCTCTGTCCCCAGGGCTTTGCATCGGGCCCGGGCCCGGGCAGCCGCGGGACCCCGGTGGCAGTCACTGCGGAGCCGCCGTGCCGTCCGGTGCCCGCAGGGGAAGGAAGCGAGTTCAGGGAACGGGTTTACCCCGCTCCTAGGGCTCCAGAGGGGCCCCAAGGTTGAGCTTCCTGGCAGGAGTGCAGCCGGACATACAGCCAACAGAGAAAGGCAGCTTGGGGCAACCGGAAATACCAAATCAGTGCCACAGGCTTGGACGTTATACCTATTAAATGGGTAAATCTTGAGGCTTAACTCCCCAGGGCACTGGCAGCAGAGCTGAAGTAATGAAAACATTCCTCCCTCCATGCCCACTCTACCAGGGAGACCCCCTACACCCTGCCCAGGGCTACCTTTTGAGTGGCTTTTCTAAGTGACTTTAATCCGTTTTATTCCTGTGCCTAAGCCACATGCTACAAAAAACAGCTCACCAATGCCATGGGATCACGACAGCATTTCCTGACCCAAGAGAACCGCTGCTGAACCTGGGACATGTAACTTTTCTCAGCAACATGGGTCTACAGGGACTGATGTGGTCAAGGTGCCAGACTTGCATGTCTCCCTAAACTTGCCCAGACCTAGACTCAGTGAGGAGAGATGGGCACCCTGACAGTCATCTGATCCCTTGAACGACAGAGGTTTGAGATTAGCAGAGTGGGACATATGGCAACATACCCTTCTCCACCGATTATGGCAGCAGCCTACATCACTAGGCTAGGCTAGATACCTGACTACCAGAGTGCCTGAAGCTGGGTAAGATAACACAAACCCAGACAAAGTTTCAGAACTGATAGAGTTGGAAACCATTCATGCATGTTAGTAAAATCAGTTCTTTAGAAACAGGTAATTTGATTAGCATCTTGATGACCAATTCCAATTGGAATGACAAATCATGACTCTGATCTTATCTTATTTTTACTTTAAATCAAAGGTAAAATAACAGTCACCCAAGCAGGAACATTAGACATACTGATGGAAAGTTTAAAGACTTATTCTAAAATTATACCATACATACGCTACTGCAAATGTAGTTATGAATTTCTGTATTTTTTTATCATATGCAGTTATTGTCTTATTACTAATCCAGCAGATACTGAAAATGAATATTCAATTCACAAGAGCAAAGACAGAAATGATTTTCATCACTCCAGAAACAGAATCTCATCATTATCTGAAAAAAAAAACCAGAACCACTCCCTAGCAAATAAATGGCTCTTGAAGAGTGTGAGGAAGCTCACTGGGAGATGTTCATTTCAAGATATGGAAGCAAAGGGAATTTCAGAGCTCTTAATGTCAAGAAATATTTTGAAATCTTCATGACTCCATAGTGCACTGCCACAAACTTCAGATCAAGCTCACAGGCTGCCAGTTAACACAGGGAAGACTCTTCATGTGTGTGAATAATCAGCAATTCTAGCCTCTAATTTCAGCAGATCTGTGCGTAGCTGACTTCATGTCTTACAAAGTGGCCTCACTCCATCCCTGTGCTCTGTCCTCCCACCAGCAGCACTCCTGCACATTTGGTGTTCATGTTGTTCTCACGTTGGCTCAATAGAAGCAACTGATGTGACAGCCAGACACCTGTGACACTGCAAATGCCCTAGAGAGCAACTGTGCTCTGGCTCCACCACTTTCCCTTTGCGACGCTGAATCCAATAAGCTGCCTTATCCAAACCTTGCACTGATCCAGTTTACCAGCTTTTATGGGGTGTAAGGAACAAGCACTTACAGCACCAGAGGCTGAAGCATCTGGGTAGGTGTGCCAGAGAGACAGCTCTCACCACCTTCAGCCTGATTCTGCCACAACCATCTCCCACCAGCTCACAGGACCAGAGGTGACTTACTCATCATTAAGCTCTTTCACCATGTATAAATGAGATTGCTTCTCTCCCACCAGCACCACTCTTTTTACACTATCAATCTTCAAGGCAGTTCAAAGAAAGAGGAATAAGCAAGTAGACTAGAAGGCACAGCAAGACAAACACGAAGTCTGGCATCTACATGCTTACTTAAGGCTACAGGGGGCAAAAACATTCCCTCGTCATAGGTATGTCTGTACTGCTTGACTCAGCAGTAATGTCATGTTGCCCATCTTGTCACAGACCACCACCCAGGCAGAAATCATGGACAAATGCCTGCTCTTGTCCTAGTGAGGAGGTCCAAGCAGTAAGCTGCTCCCTCTGGGGAAATGATTAACAAGTCGTACCTGCTAAGTCCCTCTACAAAATGCTTGGTCTGGAGCAACAGGTCCCCACAAAAATAATGCTCCACACAGCATGAGGAGTGAGGGAAGCCCCACTGTCCCTTACACAGGAGGAGGAATCACATTCACCTCCCATGTGAGACAGCAGCTCCTGCAACTGCAGGCTGCTTGGCAGGGTCTGGAGAAATGCTTTTTTCCCTTTGGAACCATGACCCCAATCAACTCATGGGTTGTGTCTTACCTTTGGACAAAGTAGCATCTCCCAGCTTGTGCCTTAAGGTGGCCTAAAGGTTCGTGAGATGTCAGACCTTACCATTTTTGCTGCACCTCCATAGTAACAGTTCTTTCTCTACAGTTCCAGCATTGAATTTGCGAAACCCAAAACACTGAACCCAAAATTCTAATCACCCTGCTTTCTACAGTGTCTATTTCTGTAGCAGTATAAGTACCAGGTGTGTACTTATGCCCCACTTCATCATTTAAGATGAATCATACAACTTAGACCTTTCTTGAGTCCAGAAACTATCGTGTTTAGAGCCATTCTGTAAGTTCTCACAAAAATTTCCTGTTTTGAAACACTAAAAATCCATATAGGCTCATCCATTTCCTACCGCAAAACATATATTAATCTTAAGTAACACAGATGAAACATACTTTAGATACATAATACAATCATCCATATAATGTCAATGCAACAACTGTTGGCATTTTTTTATTTGATGAAACAAACCCTATACCTGAAGCTACAGACATATATAGAAACTGATTTATCAGTGACACTGAGTGTCCCTGGGTCTCAGTGATCTTAATGGATGTTTTACAAGTGGTTTCCAAAATCAAGGTCTCCCGCACCTTTGATGGTGCCTCTTGATGATTACTCCATATGGGTGTTTGCCCAGCATCCATGTATTCTGGCAAATGGCAAAGACGCGCTTTCCACAAGCAGCTTTAGGATGGGCTATAAAGGTGAACAGGAAGGCAGGGAGGGTAACTGGAAAGAAGACTCAGAAAGACTGATGTATTTCTGACAGTGAGACTCAGAAAAGCTGATGAAGAAAGTCAGGAAGAACCTAACTGAGTTAAAGAATGAAGCCTAGGAGGGAGAGCAGAATGACACGCATAGCTCAGCTACAGCTCCACATAGATATCCACATTTTTGCTTTGCCAAGCATTATGGGCTTACAGATGTGCGACTCCTAGCTACATTACAGCAATCAAGAGCTTGAAGAGTACACACAGAGAGAAATATCAGTGTTTCAAAGCTCTGAGCAGGTATCAATGCCAGGTACAGCACCATGGGAGAAAAGTGAAAAGAAACAGGACAGTCAACTTTTGCCTATGTTTTAGTGCCATGACATTTAAACATTCAACAGACAGCTGTTTACCCTACACATTTCAGACTACACTGAGGATGGAAAAAAATTCCAAGATACCAGCATATTAAAACTAAGATAATATTGTTCTACAAGCAGCTTAAATGCAAAAGAAAATTCAAGCCATTTATTAATGGTAATATATATGATTTCATTAAACAAGGACATGATATTTGCCTTAATTAAAACAAAATTTAGTGTGATTAACTTTGCACAGATTATTATTCATAGTGTGCTTTCTGTAGTAGGCATGGAATTAAAGCTGTTCTTGATTATTACAAATACACATAATGTCATTTTCTCACTATAACAAAGTAAGGTTGTGTGCATCACTGGTTCTAAACTAATACTCCATAATAGCCCATTAATAACCCTTGGTTTAAATACAAGAACAAGTTCAGTGTCCTATTAGAGGGAAAGTGTTAAAAACTGGTGCCCCGATTAAGTGATACTGGAGACCTGGAAACAGCAGATTTTATCAGCTGATGCTGTGTGTGCTCTTGCAGTTAAAATGTCTCACTAAAGGTTTCCATAGTTGAGCAAACCTTCCAGATACACTGAATCTTTAGGACTGGAAGTTCAGTCAGATAACAGTGGATAATTACTCAGTAGTCCTGTGAATTTATCTGAACCTATTTGAACAGAAAACGAAGCTGTTAATCTCACAAAACCAGACTCTCACTTTACAGTATTGCTGATTTCAAGCCACTTAGCAATACTTTCAGAAAAGCTTCTCATTGTGCTTTGATACATGACACCAGTGCCCACATTTCCAAACCTTCATGTGTCTCTTCCAGTGCTTTTATTCACCTCCCCTTGTACGTACCAGTAAGAGCTGAACAGAACCACCTAAAGCGATCACCCCTTTCTGTCTGCCCAGCAGCAGTACTGTCTTCAAGAGGCATCATTCTGAGTCCTGCAAACATTAAGCAGATTTGCAATACTCCACGAAGAAGTAGGGCTCTAGAGTAGTTAGGCACAAACAACATGAAACCATAAGGAAAAAAAAAACCCACTATTAGATCAAACCAAAGGCCCATCTATGTTGCACTCAATGGCATCTAAAAGCAGATGCTTAAGACTATCAGAACGGGAAATGCATGTTACACTGTTTTTCCAGCACACTTTTCCCAACCTCTATAAAACTGTGTATTAGGGACATCTTAACCAGCAGTCAAGATTTTGTACATGATAGCAAACTTTGAGCATCACCAGCCTCCTGTGCCAGTCCAGCAGCATTCCTGCTGTGGGTTACAGGGCAAGCTGGCACCATCCCTCTGTTGCCGCTTTGCCATGACTATCTGCCCCTATATGTCACCCTTCCCCACAACACCAGGACAGTCTGACATTGATGCCAGGGAGGTGGGTGGTATTCACACACTGAGGCAGTCAGTGCCTTCACATGCCATGGAAGTGACACCCAGGCATGGAGCTACCACACCAAGACACAGACCTATCTCTGTGGCAACTCCTGCCCTTCAGCACAAAAAAGGAAAGGCAACTCTCCTTGATATGAGCTACTTCTGGTGATGCACAAATGGCTCCCATACAACTACTTGATTGTGAGCTGCAGACCCGAGTTGTAATACAAAGAAACTCTCTGCTATTTAAAGCAATGTTGTTCATAGCTTCGCATCAAAAGACCTGCGAGCATTTGACTCACAATCACAGCAACATGAGACTGGAAACCAGAAAAATAAAACCTGGTTTCAGTGGAATCTTATAATGAAAGTTGTTTTTCTTTTATGGAAACACAGCCAGAGAGACTTCTGAAATGCTGCAACAAGGTCAGAGCAGCATCAGCAATTGCCCTGAGGACACAGAGTGCAATGTGCCGTTTTGACAGGAACTCAAGCAACAAAACCAAACCCAGTATTTGCAACCATAATGACATTTGGTTTGTTATACCTTCTTCTCTTCTTCACTCCAGCAGGACAACAGAAAACCAAAAACAGATTAGTAGGATGGAGATCAAAACATTACCTCTGGCAACACATCTAGACTAAAGTCAGTAAGAAACAGCTCACAAGAAGATAGTGGTTTAAAGCGAATGACTCAAGTGTTAACATCAGAAACAAAAAATTCTCCATGCTGAAAGTAATTTTTTGTGCATATAAGATGAGGAAGTTGACAAAACTGTCATGACTTAACGACAACCAGAATCACTAGAATTAACCATTCACTTCTTCAGTGTGTATCTTGACTTTCTGTTCAAGAAGGAAATAGGATGAAAACAGGGAAGTCCAGACAGGCTACGCTGTAAGCTTGTACTTAGTGACTCTGCCTGAAAATGAAATAACAAAGACTTGCCTGAAACAGCAGAGATATCAGAGACTGATGGGATTGTCCTGAAGACTGAAGAAATCCAATCACACTTATAGACGGAGAACTGTCACACATCTTACCTGCAGTGAATAAATCAGCAAGCCAGATATAAGAAAGGCATGTGCAAAGGCTTCTGAAAAATCCTGCTATGAGTGTTCATTTGCAGAATGTTATCATTTATAGGAGTGAATTCATCTGAATTCAAGGCACTGGAGCTGAAAAACACCCTTCTGCTTAAAATGTGAACACTATACACACAAAAAAAAATCCTCTCCTAGCAGATTCACAGTCCAGGCACAGTCAGAATCACTTTTGCTTCCTGTCCTGCAACATTAACGCAGCTGAGAGTTAACTTTCTCCCCTATGTTTTCATAATTTTGTATGTGTTTAATGCCTTATTACTTGTCATGGCACGCAGCACAGGAAACCTTAAGAGCCAAAGTTGCAGCACTTTTTAAAAGCAGATCTAAACTTGGAGACAGAGGTGAAAGACTGGTCAGTTTCAGGGATTTGCCTGTGTTAACTTTGGCTATCCAAAAACTAGGCTTTGCTTCAAGAACTGGTCCAGGCTCTCCTTATCATCAAAAGAAAAAAAACAGGTGGCTGCAAAGCAATGCATATAAGATAAATGTCTGTCACAACTGGGAACCCACCAGGAGATGCTCCTCTCTCTTTGTCATCCTGAACCATAGAGATCATAGAATCGTGCACAGTCAAAGAACCTGAAGAACAAACCACATGCTGGTGTGGATTCCCTGGTGACAGGGAATCCTTTGCGATTGCAAGGGCTTGGATGCCACAGAGGGCCACAACAGTTGTCCATACTGGAGATCATTCTTCATTTATACCAACATGCACATTTGAAATTACAGGTGTAGGATTTAGGAAAGGGTCATACACTTAAGATAGCATCATACCAGCTGTATGAGTCTCACAGAGAAGGGACACATTGAAATGTCTTTATATGCTCCTAAATAAATGTCTGAATGGTCTTAGCTGTGCACTGGCCTTATGCAGTTTGACTGTATCTTGGCTAACAGCTTTTCATTCCTGCTAAATGGATGAGTTTCATCAAATAAACTCCATGTGCAGCCATTAATTCAGTAATTCTGACATCAGGAAAGAAATGTTTATCCATTATTCTGTGTTTTTCCCTTGCACACTGGTGCAGTTTGGAGCAAAAGAGCAGGGCAGCTGTAACAGTAAGCACAGGCTTATTTTGTACATGACAAGCATTACAAGAACATGGATTACAAACTCTGGCATTGAAACTTACCTTCTAAAGTTCTTACACTGTTAAAACTAGTAATCTAGTTCATATTTCAGTCCTTATCGTCTCCTCTTAATCCACTCACATGACTTCCTGTCAGGCATCAAGGTCCTGGGAAATTAAAATACATCTTCAACAAACATGACTGAAAATGGATTCAGCCTGATTTAAGTACATTTACTCTGTTTTCTTTTGCTTGCATTTTGACAATATGTTCTTATTCACTAATGCCATACATTATTAAAATTAGCACTGATGTTGTTTATGCAAATAGAAGCAATTTAGCACAATGTGATATGGTGCCCCTCATCCTACTGCTGTGCTGTCTGTGGCATCACCTGTTAATTGTTTCCTGCTGAGAGACTGCATAAGTAAATATGGAGTTACCCACTTCATAAGCATCATGATTACATTTAACATCTTGGGGAAATGCCTTTCTTTCTACACTCTCCCATGAGAGAAGGAACAGACTTAAATACTTTTGGCTCCCTTTGTGAATTATATTAACCTCCACCCAAAGTGGGAAAAGACAAAGGGCTTTATAAGAACTGTAATAGTTGAATGGGAACCAAATTCTGGGAAGCATCAATGTGGGTCAGATGAAGGGATCAACTGCAGGCTGGAAGCTAAAGGCAGCATGCTGCCAGTCATGCTACATGTACCATACCAGGGCTCTGCTGGTAGCTGGAGGGATGATCTACAGGGAAGACAGCAGATCAGGTGTTCACCCTGCTGAGACTTTCAAATGCTTCAAGCAACAGCTTCACAGGAGAACATTTTGGTTCTGGCCTTTGCTTTGCAAAATGACCTGGCAAAGCACAGACTTGCTACACCGGGTGTCCATCCTGGATCTCATATAGCACTGTTGTTGTTTATATAGGCTTGATCCTTCCATTCCCATTTGTTATCCATGTGTGTTTGAATCAACTGATGTTATTAGGCTGTCGTTTGCGAGAACTTTGGACAACTTCCCCAACAATTTCCTGGCTACTTGGCAATGAGAAACTGTCACCTCACTGCTGGAGTCAGCACTTACTCACAGCAAACATATTGGCACAAAAATCTGTAATTTCTACAAAGTAATTAAAGTATCACTAGTCAAATAAATATAATTAGAAACCAGTGCAGAACTGCATTCTTCATTGAAGAAAAGGAAAGACATCCAAGACACCCACAAATCTGATTTTTCTAAGATACCCATTCCCACAGTATTTTTCTGCAAACATATAAAGTATGTGTGTCTGTGAAATTATCTGTACATCTGGTTCTGGGCATATGAGATTTTGCCAAACCTGTGATCATTTGCATGCTTCAGTATGTTCAAATGGAACCAATAAAACATTGTTCTCAAGAAACAAAATCTCAACCACACAGTGCAATTCCTCTGCTTGTTTCATTGCAGATTTGATGGATATTTGTAAAACCATCTGAAATTTCTCTAGTTGTAAGAATTAACATGATCACTAAATATATTGCAAAGATTTTCTGGCATTTGCTTGGATATCTGTTCTGTATTTTTCTTGTGCTCTTAATTGTTCAGAGCAGTTCCCCATTTCTCACAAGTTTCCAGGCAATTATATTTTTGCCAAGCAGAACAGAATCATATTCAAAAAATGATCCATTATTTAAAGGTGTTAGATCAAACCAGTCCCTACTGTAACTTTTTCAAACCCAGCTGTCCTATTGACTAGAGATAGCTTCCTTCACCATTGTGATGAATTAGTACATCTACTTTTAATGTACTGACCTTGCAGTGCAAAATTAATATGACATTATTTTTTGCACTGTCGTAATAATATTATGATTGAGTTTATATTCCCAAGTTTTTACATATTGACTTTTGCCTTCACTGCAACATGCGAGCAGAAGTCAAACAAAATCTCCCCCAAAACCAACCAGATTGTTGGAAGCACACAGGAAAACCTATAGTAACATTGACTTATCTTGGGGTTATAGCTGCTTTCACTACTGGCAAATATTAGTTGACATGGTTTAGTGGTGGACTTAGCAGTGGGACTCAATATCTTAAAGGTCTTCTCCAACCTAAACGATTCTATGATTCTAATTCATGTGCCACGCAGGCTATATAACCACCAATGGAAATAGATAGTTTTAGGTATGTTGCAACAAGGCATGCTGTTATATCATACCGTAGTACAGGTGAGACTCACTCTGGGTGTACTTCACGGAAACCATATTTGTTTGTTAGCTTCTCTGGGCTGCTCATTACCGAAGTACCCAAGCATCTCATAAACAGTGCCCTGTGAAGTGGGAAAAGTTATGGTCTTCTGTTTGGCAATGGAGTGACAAAAGCCAGGGAAGATGACAAACCTTTGCAAAGGGAGCCCTGGTGGGAGTGGGAACACTGGTTCCAAGTGGTTTAATTTGCACGGAAAAATGCAGCCCATTCCCCATTAAAAGCAAGGGGCTGCACAGAGTAAATGAGAACTAATTTTGCCTTTTAGGAAAAAAAAAAAAAAACAAAAAAAAGCAGGGTCTTCTGTATTTCAGGAGGCATCCTCTGCCATATCACACTCTGCTTGTACCAGAAATTCAGTGCGCATCCGCTGAAGCTGTTGCTATATAAGTGGGTGGTCCCCCAGGAAGCTCAGAGCCCCCAAATCTCACCCAGTGACTTAGGCACCCATATCCCACCAGAATTCCAGTTTAGGTGTAACTGAGACAGTGTGACTTTTGCTTATTTTTTTTTAGTTTGCTAAATTAAAACTTCTCCTGAGATCAGCATGGGCACCACGGTCAGATTGTGTTACGTGTCTCTGCAAGCCTGAACACTGAATAGACAAAATCTAAGCTAACATCACCTCGTAAGAGGAGCTGCTGTATCCTTGTAACTCTGAGGAGCATTCTGCAATTTCCTTGTCATTTCAGATTTCCGGGAACTAGGTTTTCATAGTGGTAGGGCTACGAGTATACAAATTGTACCTGTCAGTGATTCTAGAATTCCTCTCAGCTGGCTTCAGCATTGCTGGTAAAGGTGTTCTAACTGTTATCAAAAATACAATTCCATATGGAGGAAGTTGTGTCCACTAAATAAAGTGTTGCTACTGCACAGCATGCTGTAGAAGAAATTATCTTTGGAAGTGTCTGGGTGTCAGTCTTAGATCACTTCATGTGAATTACTTTCGCAAGAGCTGGGCTGTTTTCTTTGAAGTACAATGCATGCAGTCTGCAATGGTTTAAAAAACTAACATAGAACACATGAAAAAAATAGCTGCGTGATAGAATATCACACATAATGAGAGGTAATCTTCTCATTAAGTACAGACTCCAACAGTATTGAGCTGCAGCATGACAGACAGCATTCCAGTACAACCTTCCCGAAGCCATGGTGTCTCCACAATCAACAACTAGCATCTGGTCCAGCTTTCCTTGAGTTTTTTTGTTTGGTTTCTCTAGCCATTTTTAACTTTGAAATCCCAGGCTTTTCAAATAATTCTAACACAGTTCAACGGTCTTGTGTTTCATTCTTAAAATTAAAACTTTCTGCATCATTTATGCTGGCAAAAGTCTGTGCCTGGACCTCATTAGAGGGTCTCAGGAAGGTGCTGTCTTTGCTGGAGTTTAGCCTGGGCCCATGTAACTTCTATTGTATAACATCACATACGTGTTCCTAAGAAACACTGATGAGCATTTTCTGGGAAAGGGGAGAACGTAGAGGAAGGCAAACCTCCATGTTGCTTTTTGTCTCTGGTTTTACATTGGTAGTTTAAATATTGTTGAGGCATTACCAAGAAGAACGCTTCTGACAGAGAAACCACATCAGAATAAGTCTCAAGGTTTGCCTTATTTTACAAACAGGTAGAGAGAAAAAGCACAGTAAGCTTTAAAAAACACCAACCCTGCTATTTAAAGTTACACACACATTTCCAGAGATAAATCCTGGCTGCCATACTGGAACAGCAAGGGCATGGTCACCACAGAGTTTCTGCTTTATCATTACCTAGCTATGAATAAGTCAGGCCTTTTGAGGTGCCTTGAGCTCATCTTTGAGAGTAGACTGCCCATGACTGTGGAGGTGGGAACATGCAAGAAAATATCATACAACCACATAGCAGAAGTGGCCACATCTGCACTAGCACCTGCAGTGATCCAGGGCAGTTCTCTGGCCATGAAGGCAAGTGCCAGCACAGCTTTTGTCCACACAGCTAAACTGTTTTCTCATCCCTAAAGCTGGGTAGTCTTCTCTGAACAGCTTCTTTCTGTTCTGGTTTTCTCTGACAGGTGCCACCTATTGGAAGCTTACTGTTTGCAGAAGTCTTGGCTTTTATTTAAATTATTGCTTCATTTATTCATTGGGATTACTTTTTAAGGAAGTTGCTATCCCTCAGGAGTCCACATCACTGGGGATAAAAGGATCAACAGATCCAATGTGAATGACCATTTGGAGATGCTCAAGACCACACCAGCTACAAACTAATTCTTGCTTTTTACAAAAGTAAAGGTCACAAAGAAGCTGGTAAATGAAGCAAAAGTATGTAACTCTATGATAAATAGGGCTAATAAGTCAGAAAGACATTTTGAACATAATGGGAGCAAAAAGAATCCTAACGGTGGAACTGGAAATTATAAAATTGCCAAAAATAATCCAGAAAAGGCAGAAGTGCTCAATATTTAACTGTTGTATATTTGGCCAAAGATCAGATGATGTGATCATTTCACAAGAAAATCATGAAACAATTTTCATTCCCACAGTGCATCATAAGGACGTCAAAAAAGAGCTATGAATTTTGATGTATTTATAGCACTAAGACTCAAAATGAACATATGAGAGTTTAAAAGAAGCTACATAAAAGCCCCTCCAGACCATTAGGGTTATTTTTCAGTAACTCTTGTAATACTGGCAAAGTTCCAGATGATGGGAAAGAGTAATGTAACACCGGGATTTAAAAATAAATAAATAAATAGTGAATAAATGATACAACTTGGGTAATTACAAGATTGTCAGACTGACTAACATCAATCCCAGGCAAAATAAAGGAATGGATGATACAGGACCCAATTAATAAGGGATAAAAGAAAGGCAGTATAATTATCTTCACTCAGTGGGGGGGTTGGCGAATAGATCCTGTCAAACTAATTTGATATCTTTCTCTGATGAGATTACAATTTGGCTGATAGAGGTAATGGTGTCACTATATTTGGGCTTCTACAAGACATTTTATGCAGTCAGTGCCATATATTGCAAAAAACATTGATTAAGAATGCAATGAATCAACACTGCCCACATTAAATGGATTAAAACTGGCAAGAAGATACATAGCAGAACGTCACTGTAAAGATGCGTGGTTTTAGTGAGGTTCAGTGGGGAACCAGTCCTACAGCATCTAACTTTTTTTGCCTGGAATGCGTAGGGAAGCATAAAGTTGTTGAGAACTGTAGATAACACAAAGACTGTGCAAGAAGTATATAATTAAAATGATAGAGGGCTGATGCAGCAGAGGTGATCTATGGTAATGCCACACATCAAAAAATACACACACACTTTCTCCCACACATACATAGACAAGCAGGAAAAAGCACAAAATGCTGAACATAAAAGCAAACATTCAATGCTTAGCCAAATCTTACCATGTGGCAAGGTGGACAGAAACAAAAAACACGATGTTAAAACCAGCTGGTGATCATATGTTTAGAAACAAAGAAAGGAAGGCATCTCTGGGGACTCAATTTGGAGAAACAGTGTCCCTTATGAATATGAGATTTCATCCAAGCAGGAACATAACTCCCAGGAAAGAACATGTTTTCTCAGTTCAGTTCTGTAGCCAAAAAAGGAGCCCTAGAACTCCTAAAAACATGAGGAGCTGGTCCTGCTCTTGCACTTGACATCGATGTAATCCGGGCTGGTATGTCATGTCCCAGAAAGGTCATTGGTAACTGAGAAAGATCCAGACAGCACTGAGAAAGATTAAATAAAAAAATGAAGCATCTGCTAGTGACACTGCAGGAACTCTACTTAGTTAATGAAAGAAAAGGTTAAAAGGTAATTTGATGAGTTTGTAAGTACATATGAGGGAATACAACTTTGCTAATGGAAAGCATTTTCTTTGCTAAAGAAAAGCAAGTAGATGAAAGTTAAGGCTGGAGATACTTACAATGGAAAAGTGATGCAAAATCTGGTTTTTGTAGGGAACGGTCTTTGAAGCACCTTTTCTGGCGATGACAATTTTTAAACAAAGGCTGAACGTTTCTCAAAAGCTGGTAACCTTGATCAAACACAAACCAACAGAAGAGTCCCACAGCCTGTGATACACAGGAAGTCAGACTGTAGGACCTACTTCTGCCCGGGGTAAAACCAATAGTATAGTATAACAGGCATAGTGAGTATAACTGGCATAGTGATGTCTCCCTGAGTCTGCAGAGAGTCTGAAATAAGAAATAAAAGGGGTCAGCACTACCTTCAGCCTGAGTAATGTTAGAGCCAAGGTTCGCTGAGCTGGAGTGCCAAGTGCAACATCAGCAAAAGGCTGTAAATCTGACAGCAGGAAGGAGAAGCAGACAACCATGCTCCTGCAGGTGTAGAGTCCTACCACCCTAATGAGGTGATACAGCATACTGGGAAAGGAATAAAACTATAGAATAGGATTCAATGATTCCTAATACCCCAACATGGTTTATCCCTCCCTGGACAGTGATGCTACAATGGACCACTCACCCTTACAAATTCCCTTACAAGAACTGTAAATGCTGGATTCTAAATGCTATGTTTTTACCATCAACACTACCCTCATAACACAGGTGTATAAGGAAGAGAAAATAATATTAGTCCTCTGAGAATAACCTGCAGCAGATAAACTGAGAGGAAGAACCCAAAACCAGTCTATAAATTATGAGAATATTTTTTGTGTCTATTATCAGAAGGCACATGCATTGAAATATAGAGAATGATGTTTGTAGAAAGGGTGTGGACACAGGAATCATGGAAAGAGAAACAAAAATAAGCAGTAAGAGGAGCAATTCTTAATAGAAGCAGGTTTTAATAAGAGGAAAAGCCATATCTAATTCTGTGTTGTGTGGTACATAATTCAAGAGTTAATCTATATGTACCAATTTCTTTCACAAAAGAATAGGTGATAAATTGTCAGATTAAATGGAGGAAAAGTATTATGTGCTATATCTAACACCTGTGTGGCATAGAATTCAAGAGTTAATCTAAATGTACTGATTTCCTTCACAAAATAATAGTTGATATTCTAAATTGTCAAATTAAACGGAGGAAAAGTACTATGTGCCACCCACTGCTTCCTGCATTTTGATAGTTAAAAATCTTCATTTTATTTGCAGAGTGATTTAATTTGAGCCTTATGTTTCCAATTTCTCTCAGATCAAGCTTCTCATCTCCCTGAATCCTCCATAGATTCGAAGCTGGCGTGAGAGTAACAGAGGCAATCACTCTTTCTTAACAATGGCAAATACAAAATAAGCAGGAAAGAGACGTATTCCTTGCCAGGCCTTGTAATTACAAATTTGGCTTGGGTCATGCAAGTTCAACTCAATCCAGATTTTTCTGTAAATAGTGAGTTTCCAAATCCAGCAGAGAAATGTTGCTGGAATTACACAAAGGATGAATTTAACCCAAACAGCTTAATGCCTGTGTGTTTCTCATGTGCATGTCTCTGGTTTTGTCATGCAGGAAGTGATCGCACAAATTCAAGCCATCAACAAAAGCATTTTATGAAGAGCAGCTGGAAATTCTGCCTGTTCCAACCACATTGCAGGTATGGGTCTATTCAGTCAACACACAGACTTCTTCGGCTTTTGTGCTAAA
Organism: Pezoporus occidentalis; assembly: GCF_034315485.1. Lineage (NCBI taxonomy): Eukaryota > Metazoa > Chordata > Aves > Psittaciformes > Psittacidae > Pezoporus > Pezoporus occidentalis. The sequence continues at coordinate 492,677 of NW_026914319.1, read as the reverse complement.
CGCATCATGCATGGGGACAATCCAGCTACAACTTTTACTTATTCCCCTTGATTTTGCTTGATGAATGATGTTTTGCAGCTCCACCAGAAGGGAAGTTTCCCTTACCCTTTCTGCAGCAGTGCTCAGTGGAACAGCTGATGTGAGCAAAATGATCACTGAGCTGGTGGTGTCCACCAGGAAGAACTGGATTCAGAAGCAGGTGGTAGATAGCCCCAAAGGGGGGCATTTCCAGAGCAGTACTGGACTGCAGAAACATACAGGGGATCAGAGGAGCCAGAGGTGTCCTCCAGACCTTTTTCATCTTCAATTCAGGATATTCGGTGTTGCAAATGCTTACGGCAAGCAAAAATACTGTCAAGATACAAAGACACCAAGTGAGTACAGAGTAAAATCAAGTAGTCCTCATAAATCATTTAAAGGCAAAGCCAACTTTAACCATGTTAAATTTGCCTACATCTTTTTCTAGTCTTGCACCTTGCACAATTATGGGCTCTTTAGCCCAAACAGTAAACAACTTCTCCTGTATGCACGAAAGTGATTCCCTCCTGGGCACAAGCAAGTTCTTTAGGCTTTTTCAGATCCTTTTTGGCATCTTTACTTTTTCTCTTTGACCAAGAATAAGACGACTTTTTTTCTTTGTAGCACTCGTGTATTTGGTAGAAAGAAACTGCTTTTCTTTTCCTAGTCCAATTAAGCATATAAATTACCTCCTGGCTGAGAATTTTACAAAATCAATTAACAAATAATTGGTTTTCGACTAATAATACTGTCTCTTAAATGTAAGAAAGGGGTAAGAAAGGCTATGATATTTAAGGAAGTGATCAATTTCCACAGTATTAGCTGGTAATTCAAAAGTGTTGTTCAGCTCCTTCATAATCTGGACAGGTTTGTTAATGCCCTGAGTCTGAGGAGTGACTCGGCTCTGTGTACTAGTCTTTTCTTAGAGCACATGTGGTCCTCGGTTGCAAAACTGTTCCATTCAAACCTTATATAATTTCTTTGGAAAGAAACCTTTGGACGAAAGGAGTCCCTAAACCTCTCTGGTGTCTGTTAAGTTTTTGAAAATATGTGTGAATCAGGTAGGGAACTTTCTTTTTTTCTGTTTTTGCAGCATGTGAATCTCCGCGGTTTAGTTCAATGTGAGTTCATCAAACCTTCTCCCTCATTTTTTAGGAAGACTGTGATTTTGAGTAAGTGACATCCTTTAAGTCTCTTGTTAAACCAAAGGCTGGGGAGCTGTAGATAAAGCTATAGTCTCTCCACAGGAGAAGTATCACTGCTCCTATACTTTACTGAGCTTCCCTATATAGAGATGTCACCCTGGGACCTCAATATCCACCTATGGCTGAAAGCAGCCCCGTGCTGAAGCAAATGATAAGCTAACATTACGGATTTCAGGGGCCACAATCTCAAAAAACAGGGTAGTGAGTGCACATACAGTTCCATCAGCAGTCATCACAGTGAGGGTACCTAACTGATTCTGGGAAATTATATTCAAATATTTAAACAAGACTCTTACCGTCCATAAAGACCATAAAAACCCCTACAATGAAGCACTACCCACTTGTAATTACTGATTATATGCTGGGGTTTTCAACTGAGGCTTTTTCCTTATTTGCCTTATTATCACAAAATTGGGCAGAGATAGTTAATATAATGCACGCACAAAAAATTAGACCTTGCACAGAGTGATCTGTACTTTCCTTCCTCATTTTTAGGTTTATTAGAGATAGCACTAAGCCATTACATGTGAAGGCAGAGGGAGGCATAATTGAATACATTTTCTCTCATGTTGTGTATTGTTTTATATAGTAAAAATACAGAGAATAAGTTTTCATTGAACAAAATTAAGGATCACTTCATTAATATCTTAAAGCCATGCCACACACAGAGGCGGATGCGCACCTCCCCAAATTCTCTGATTATTTTGTTGTTTTGGATTTGGTTTGGTTTGGTTTTTTATTCCTCTTAGCTCGGACACTCACATAGTGAAGAATTAGCTGGAAAAAAACATATGCTTGCAAAACATCTCCCCTTCCAGGACAGAAAGCTGTTTATGCTGTAGCAGTGGTTACCCAAACAAAGTTGTGTGGCATTTCATGAAGACATACAGCACATGAGCAGTGGTATCCTGACATCTACCTGCAAAATGAATGAACAAGGCTGGGGTCCTGGTGCTGCAGGAACCCACTTTAATCCTTATACGCTCAGTGTCCCCCTCAAGGTATCCTCAGTGGCTGACCTTCAAAGGCAGCCTGCAAGAACAAAGAGGAGACAGGTTTAAGTTTTTTATATCTGCTTGCTCCCAGTCCTGGCCTAAAGGGTCTTTGTATTTTTTCTGAGAGACCTGTGGAGCAGCAGACTATGGTAGAAACCACAGGCTCCCCACTTGCTTTCTTTCCTGGACTGAATGCTACCCTTTTAATCAACTTTTGAATGACAACAGTTGGTTTCCAAGGTTATAACTGGCAGCCTACAAGCTCTTTCTGTTGCACAGCAGTATCTGCTGGACAGATGTTTTTGGATATAACCATACCAGAACATATTTTTAGTGAGTGTTCATGAGCTGTTTGCTGGATGGTAGCCCAGTGTGCCTCCAGGTTCAGCTCAAATAAAGGACAGAAATGGGGTGCTTCAATAATGTCCACAGAAAAATGCATGAATGGCTGAAACCTCAGCATAAGAAAAAAAAGAAGAAAACAGGTATTTGGTCTTAACCAGTGTGTTTCCCTTAGGAGTTCTTTACATCACTGTCCAAGCTGTTGCCTATCTACTTTGACCCTAATCGAGTGTCTGGAAAGCAAAAACGCGCAATCCAGACAAAGTCTTTGTGAAGTTTGGTCCAAGCCTGACACCAAGCACAACCCCTGCTCTCTGGGTAGTTCTTTCTGACAGCCAGCAAAGACATGAGGGCAGAAAGCAGGGAAGTACAGGTGCCATTTCCCTCCAGTCATGAACTCATGAGTAGAGGAAGAAAAGAAATCTCATCCTAATAAGGGCTGCATTAACTTGTTTTTCCTTCCTTCTGACTTGCGAAAGGAGGACCTGTGCTGAGAGAAAAGGATAAGACAAAATGGGTAGCAATGGACGGATGAATGGTATATAGATACCTTCCCTCTAAAGAGGTATCCTAAAGGACAGGCAGTTGTACTGGATGTTTTTGCTGGACAAAACAATTATTGAAAAGGGAGCCCAAATGCATAACTAGATGTACACTGTGTATGCATCTTCCTGGGCCATCTCAGTTGGTTTTCGGCCTCCTTTCTACCTATTCTTCTTGATCTTTCTTACCTTTAGCTGCATAAACAAACATGCTTTATCAAGCATGATTTCACTTCAGGGAAATATTTCTCATGTGCTTCCTATTGATTCTGTGGAGAAAAAGAAGAGAATATTTTATTTAGTATTCCTGCACTGAAAGAGCAATTGAATTCTTCTCACAAGTATAATTTTAGTCAAAAAAGTCATCTGAAGGCTAGATAGAATTTTTGTTTAAATCGTTTAAACACTAATGCATTAGCATACTAGCATGTGTATATTAATAACATATAGGAAAAAATAGTACATTCGGCAGTAAGATGTTGTAGTAAGCTCCTAATAAAAATAAATTAACATAATTTAGCCATTCTAATTTAATAATCTTCAGCTTTTTATGATATACAGCAGAGTAAGCAAGCCTCATTTGTTGCTTACACATACACACTTTATGTGTATAAATATATTTGACATCAGTTTATACGCATATATTCTTTCCTAAGGATTCATACATCAGATGATATTCAAATTATATCTGGTTCAAAAAAAACCCTACTGGGATATTCAGCAACTAAATGAATTCATTCAGAACTATCAGTGATCATTTTCAAACAGGAGTTACAGAAATAAGGGAAAACGTGTATTTTGTGTGATTAATCAGGACATTTTATCTGCCAATGCTTCTTAGAATAGCTAATTGGTTTTCCAGCATCTGTGCATGGTAGATCTTGGTTAGCTGTGCATTAACAAAGGGCACCTCACTGACCCTGAACAGTCAGACATCATTATTTTCAATCAGACCAGATAGTTTTTAGGGTAAATTACAAATCCATCGAATGTTGCTGTTTGTTGTGCCAGTCAGGAAGCTCATCCATTTGAACCAAATGGAACCTCACTCACTTTCTGGAATTAGGAGATAAAACCCAAATTGGAGTTTTGGTTTCTTTGATGGTGTCTTTTAGAAAAATTGCCACCTTCTTTTTTCTTTTTTCTTTTTTGGTAAAAGTGTTTTGGATTGGGTTTGTTTTTGTTTTTTTTTTTTTGGGGGGGAGGCTTAAAGTGAGAAGAAAATACAGCTCTAATACCTGAAGATACCCTACCTCTCAAAACAATACTGCTAGAAAGGGGAAACTTAGCCTTGACTAGCTGAAATATTTGAAATAAGGTATTACTTTGATCATCTCTTTAAAACTTGGTGTTGAGTGAAGTAGGGCAGGAATAGTTTCTGGCCTGGGGCAGGCATGACTGCCTGCAAAAGCGTCTAAAGTCACCCCTTGCACTTTCAGGTGAAATTATGCTGGTATTTTGGCTCAAGTCAATAAAAGTAAGTGGATTGTTTGTGTTTGATATCTTCCTAGGAGCAAACAAGTGTAGGAAATGAAAACATCCTTTAGAACTGTTCAAGTCAACAGAAAACCTCCTCTTTCGCTCCCTCTTCCCACTTTCCCCTCATTTCCTCTCAAAAAGAATAAACAAGGAAGAAATGATGATGAAGGCAGTTATTTCTTAGGCAACAAATGACCAAAACCTGTTTATAACACTAACCTTGAAATACAAATAATAGTAAACGTGTTAAAAGTCAGTTATTTTTTCTCAAGCACCTGGTATGTGTTTTTTAACACTTGGTTTAAAGTATTTACAGGTTTCCTTTGGGCATATCAAATAACTCTTGGAAAGAAAATGCTATCGCATAAGGAAGAAGATGTTGGTCTTGGAACACTAAAGGAAAGGCTTTGCTCTCTCAGTTCAGGCACTTCCAAGGTGTTCCCTTCACTTTCTTCCATTTCACAATCAATATAATGCAGGTGTTTGTGGCAAGGTGCAGTGCCTTGTATTCCCAGGACACCAGCATGCTTTATGAACCACTGAGGACAGGAGAATCAGGAACTGGAACTTTGAGTACTCAGTCAAAGAAGAGACACCAAAGTATTTTGACTCTGGATGCCTCAGCCTCAGCTGTGTGCTGCTGCCATCTCTTCTGTTAGCATCCCAAAGAGAGCTACATAACACACAAGAGAAAGGAAAGACATATCAACAGCCACTGAGATGTCTGTGCTGCAGGAGCCTTGTCCCAGCCACACACTGATCAAGAAAGGCCACATGGAGGAAGGTGGGCACACCTCTGCAGACAGTCAGGGCTATCCAAGGTAAAGGTCCATGTCTCTCCACTGACTTTATATTTAAGGTAGCCTTGAGGTTGTCGTCTTCCAGCATCAGGTCTTCTGTCCCCACTTCACCACAAACCTCTTCTGCATCCTTAAGCAAGCTGCTTGATCCAAATCAAAGGAGTTTAGCTTCCTGGTATTCAGATTCGCATTGGTAAAATGAGAGTCATGGCTCTTCTTCACTTCAGAGGAATATTGCAAGAATATTACATGAAAAACTGTGAAGCACTACAGACATGAGTATTTAGGAGAACATCAGAGGATATAAATCTCTTCTTTCTCCCAGAATAGCCTGCTCTTTCATCTTTTTGTTGCTGAGGAGCTGAAGTAGAAATTGAAGCTGACATATATTTCCCTCAACACGGTGCTGAAGCCATTTCTTTTGGAATGGTGATTCCTACACAAAACCATTTCCAAGTTCCCAGATCCAGATCCAGGTGCAAGTCTTATTTTTGTGGCAGAATTTCTTTTGGGCTTGCAAACACACTTGGGACTCCCAAAGGTGTAGAGCTCTGCAAAACCACTCTTATTGGAAAGGCTTCTTGTTCCTACTAGGACAGGAAGCCTTGTTTAATGCAAATACTAATTTCCAGTAGTATTGGCAGTTAAAACATTGTGCTATTAGCACAGTATTACAAAACTAACAATGTGACATTGCTCTTCAAGCAAAAAATCAGACTGAGCAATACTTTTGAGTTTTAAAATTACTTCCATCGGAATCTAAGTCACCGTTAATAAAGCAATTAACTTTTTTCTATCCTTTTATCAACATTAAAAATAGTCTTTACACCTCAATCCCCTTTTTTTTCAGTTCAAAACTGTTCTCCCAAACAGTTTTCCTCATCTTTGCCAGGGCTGCGGTTCCCTCCAGTGACGCAGAAGGAGGCCCACTCTTCCATCCTGCTGTAATGAAACCAGACTGCCTCTATGACCTATTTTTTTAACATTCAAAGTTATTTATTGTTGTATTTATGTTGTGAGTAGAAGGACACATTTTTTGAAAGAAGACAAAGAATAAACAGGCTTGTTAGTGTATAATTATTGTGCATGAATTTCTAGTTAGTTGTTTCTATTTCACAGGCAAATAGGATGTACTTGAAAGCTTCAACGTCAATTCAGCTCCAATATTGGTAGAGCAGATGAGTGAGTGTTTTCAAGGAGGGGTAGAAATGTCAAGTCCACTAACAAATTTACCGTACAATATAGCAAAAGAGAAAAACAGTGTTTATGGATTGCTTTCTCCAACATGGTACTTTTTATCCTGCAGAATAACACTTTAAAAGCACATTGACAAAATGTTTCCCTTCTCAAAGAACAGTCTTTGTATTTAGCTTGGATGCTTATTCCACATGTGTATTAAGATTGATCCAGCAAAATTATGTAGCAAATTATGTTGGGAAAGTGGCAAAAGTGACGGTACACTGAAGAAAGCAAAGCAGGGTCTCATCCTCTAAAACCAGTTTGTACAAACCAAGATTACTGGCTTGGGTCCTCTCTTAGCTGCCTGGTCACCCAGCTGTGTGAAGTTTTCCACTGGCTGCCACTCTCCAGAGCAAGGGCTCTCTGCTCCAACCTGGTAGAACAGGGAGTGGTTCCACACCAATAAGTAGTCAGATGCACTATATGGATCTGTTGGGTCTCCATCGTGATGCCACATACTTGCTTGGGCACAGTGTTACACCCCAGACAGCTCCTACATCACTTAGCCAAGGTGGACCATGGGCAGAGTTCAGAAAGGCTGAAGCCTGAGCCTAGGGACATGCCCTGCCATCGCACTGTGCTTCTGGACGCAGGGCTCCTGCTCTTCATCCAGGTTCCTACATCAGTGGTAAATTACCAAAGCAGCAGCAAGTACAAAAAACAGAGAGTGGATGTACTAGGAAAAGATGAAAGATGAACATAAGTAAACCCCTTGTAGGAATGACAGAAAGCATCAGCCAGGCCTCTTTCAGCTCTACAGGATAAGCTGCTGCATCTACCCAGTCAGTCAGCAGCCATCACCTCAGCTACTAGCACCAGTAGAGACATGAGATTCGAGACCCACAAAGGCACTAAGAACCCAGAGAGAGTCTGTCCTTGCAGGGAACTGATGGAAAAACCTGTTGCTCTTTCAATGCACAGCCTACATTATCCTGCCTAAATTTGAGATTTGGACAAACACTTGGAAAAACAGCCATCTAGGTCTTGAACATGAAAGTGTGCTGGAGAAACAGAGCAAAGAAATTTAATCTTTTGAAGTCCACATCACATGGGATTAATTTAGCAGGCCATGCTTCTGTTCTGTTTCATTATCACAAAGTATTTGATTGACTTTGACATTAAAGTGAAAGAAATGGATATTAATAAAAGAGTAAAAATAAGGAGCTAGAAGAACAGATACTGGGATCAGATTGTTAATTCTTTCACACTCACACTTCATACACATGTCTATATATGAAAAAATGCTTTTGCAAACATCAGAATGTTCATTACACTATTCAGAAACAGAGGTTTACTGTGACAATCTGCTGAAAACTGCCTCTATGATGATAACAGGAAATCAGTCACTTATTCCGCTGGATTGTTCATAAAACTGACAGGCAGGCTCCAACTGAATCCGAGAAGCCTGCACCTGGTCAGAAAACTGTGAGATCTGACAACAGCCTCTCTGTTGCTAATAATTATGCACCAGTTTAATCACCAACCTCATGCTTAGCAAAATGAAAGCATAAAACTGGGTAAATGATGAAGCTATAGGTATTTAAATCATACAGCAGTGTTTGTTCAATTGGCATGGTGATGAGTTGCTCCCTTTTTTTTTTTAGTTCTAGATGATGCTGACAGCATTCAAAACCGAGGTTAGAAATTACAGCAGAAGAATCTGACTTGTGACACATGTCATAGAATATGTCCTTTTTCCCCTAACCAAATATAGGTTACTATCATTCAAATTAACAGCTCAAAACACCTGCAATGCAAATAAGATTAAAACTCTGTTTGTTCTTTTCTATGCACAACGGTCACTTCTTTGATTCCTGTTTTGCATTCAAATTAGTTCAGCTGAGAAACACAGAGTACAGATGGAAGTTAGATTACATCATTAGTAAAGTTGTCCTGGATCAATTTAAATCTATTACTCTTCTGAAAGAATTAAGAAATGTCTTTGTGGGAGGATAATATGTATTTTCAGGCACAAGTCTCATCTGTTGTCAGATCCATGTGTGTTTCGTGTGTGTGTTTGGGTTGGTTTTGTTGGTTTTTTTCCCTTACAAGGAAAATTCGCTCTTATTTCTTTTAAAACTTTATGTTATTTAAACCATGTTACCCCATCACAGCAAACTGTCTTCACTAGCATTATGCCTCACATTTCTCTGGGTTTTGGCACTGGCAAATACTCATGAAAATGAAAACTTGGTTATATTTTATTCTCCTGGGGTTCTTGAAGGACCCAACCTTGAAGATGGACCTCAGTCCAGCAGCTTCCAGGAAGGAGTAGGATGAGAAAGGGAATACAAGAGACCTCCCATGACGTTCGCTGCTCTTGGAAAGGACTGAGAGATGGCTGAGCCAGCATTAACCTGCACCAAGCAAGGGACTAAAAAGGAATAGCAGGCAATGTCTGTTGGTGGGACAGGCTGCCTCCAGGAACAGTTCCACCTCCCTACCCTACCACACACACACAACTTCAAACAGCAGCAGCAGGCTGGGCTCTGCTCTGGGCTGTGACAAGCTGGACAACATGTCCAGCTGTCCTAGCAGCATTTCCAAATAATCTATCGAGCTGCTTAGTTTTATTCCCTCTCCCACTACAAGCCTGTCAGATAGGCAGCAGTGGGGCTAATTAATACATACGCAGAACTGGGGCTATTTAGCACATGGGGCTTTTTGACATTTGACAGCTAGGTAGTTTGAAGGTTTGATCAGCTAAAATAGGGATGCCAAAATGGGACTTGATTTATTTAACTTAGGCCTTCAGAATACAAAAAAAACCCACTCCAAAACCTAAAATAAATTAGATACATCTGTATCATACAATAAATGCAAGTTTGCCTGAAGGCAGCCTACTAACTGCCTTCCAGGTGACTACCCAGCTCAGAAAAGCTACTGGACACAGAAGTACTGTATTTAAGAGCAGCTGAGATCCATCAATTAGTCTAAATTACTCTCATTCTTCCGCCATAATGTTTTCCCCTGTGAAAAAGAGGTAGGAAATGGCTGGAGCTTTCCAGAGCAGCATGTATGAGAAACAGAGGCTCACCTGCATGTAGGAGTCCAACTATGCATGTAGGAGTCCAACTGTGCTAGAGGGGCACACCACTGCTACATGTCAGAAGGACGCAGAGGTGAGATGCTGCCCAGGCGCTCAGGAAATGAGGGATAATATTAAAGGGGCTCCTATCTCTTGTTATTTTCAAACTTATATAATTTCCAATGCTTTTAGCGTAGCGCTTTTGTGGCAGAGAGATACGTGAAATTGGATTCTTTCTGTTCTGTTATGTCATTACCAGCTGGGTTAAACCAGCAGTGTAGAGACTCCCCAGCTTAGAAAATTCCTCAGGTAGGTGCCTGGGGCGATGGATGTCTACACTGTAAGTTTGGAGGAGGGATGAGCTGAGAAATCTCTACTGAGGCACAAGTCCCTTGTGGATGCTTCTCCCCTGGTCTTAGGATGTCCAGCAAATACTCTCAGAGCAGATCCTACAGTATTAGTGCGAGAAACAGAAATTAGACCAAGGAAGCTTCTCTGTCTTGGAAATGTGTAAAACTTATAAACCAGTCACATCAAGAGATGGCTATTTAGAAAGGCAATGAACTGGTTTTTACCTCACACCTGCAGTGCAGAGAAAGGTTATGATGTTGCACTTAGCTGCTAGTGACCAATTTCTGGCTTGTTAACCTCATCATCTGCCACAATGCTAAATATCAGAACCAAAGAGAACTAAGAGATGTTTAACTCCACTTTAGTAAATACACAGTATTACTTACTGTGTATATTATATTTAGTAAATATTTTAGAACATGGGCAAGAGCCAGTGAGTTTTGCAGTATTCACTACATTTCATGTTAAATTCTTGAAATCTTCATTGTTTGCAGGAAAATATTGCCAGGTTTGGGAAAATCACAAGAGTTTCCAACAGTACATAGTATATTTTTTTTAGCAAATATTATCACAGCAGGTTCAGCACAGGACTTGTATAGATTTAAAACGATTTATTAAAGATGAAGTTAATTATTCTTATCCATAATTATAATAATTTCAAATCATTTTTAAAAGGGATCCTTTTGTTTAAAAATCAGGCTGCTCTACCCTCTGGACTTCTACCTGAAAGTTACCATTAAATGGCCAGCAGTTAACTTTAAAGGCTTGCTGTTCTATTAATTATATTGCACTATATAACATTCCTGCACAGGGACCTTCTTCTAATACCTCCTAACCCACTTCCTCATGAATTTTAATTATGTGTGGCAAAGAAAAGCCCACATCATTAAGACCATAAAAGACGTATTCTATTAGCCCTTCTTGCAATTGCCACCACAAAACAGGACCTTAGAAAAGCAACAACCCCTTCTTCTCCAATTAATTAAACAATGAGTATCTCCAGAATTATTCTGTTACCATCTGGTGACAGACGGTAACAAGCAAAGACAACAGAACAGCTGGGTATGCATGTGTGAGATGTCACAGGCAGCACTGCCTTTTGTTATGTTGTTCTCAATTTATTGTTATCAATTTATTTCCATTGGAAAAAATATGACAAGAGGTTTACTGGAAACTGAAATGAGAGAAAATCTGGGATATACACTCTGAAATGGACATGGGATAATAATACATTCAAATTATTCCCTCAGTTTTGCCAAACCCTCTCAAAAAGTCCATACTGGTGCCACCAAAACAAAAGAAAGCATTTTCTCTGGTAGGACATTTACAGACACTGCAGCATATGACAGAAAAATGCACAAAAACCATGAGTTTTTTCACTTTTCATCTGCAACAGTGTTCACTTATGTATTTTAATGTAAATTCTTTTATTATTTTAGTAATCTTATCCTCTTATACATCAGCATTTATGGATATCTGTGTTGTATACCTCTAAGAGTTTCTGTGAATGAACTAACAGGCAAACAGCCAAGGACTACCACTTGGGGTTCTTTTAAGACAACAGTATCACTTTTCCCTATTTTTATTCAGTCACATAAGCACAAATGTGTGTAACATCACAGAGAGCTTAAACATAGCTAACAGTATCATATGCAACTGCAAAATGCTGCACTTTCTCATGGATGGAAGTTTAAACAGGGATCTTAAAATTAGTACAGAATTATTTATATACACACACTTTGGGGTTGGGTTTGGTTTTTTTTTTTGCACTAATACGCGTGCTGCTAGGTGTATTAGCACAGCACACAGATGTCTTTTGGCCTCTTACCATCAACTTCTGCTGGTGTTGAAGAAGCACTTCCAGAAACATCAGCCAACAGTAAGGTAATTCAGTTCTGCCTTACAGCTTTCACTCATCCATCATCACTTCATCGGTCTGCTGCTGCTCTTCTAAGATTTTCACCTCTTATTCTGAAAAAGAAAGCAGAGTTTGTGAAAAGCCTGAAAAGAACATACTAACTCTTATGTAGATACACTGACAGAGAGGTAACACAGCGAGTATAAATCACTGTTACCAGAACAGTTGATGTGAGCTTCTCTTTACAAGAGCAAATGTTTCACAGAAGGTGCTGTGTAGGCAAGCTACATCAGAGATTGCTAAAAGGTCTTTACACCTTAGAAATCTATTGCTTTACTTCTCATAATGGAGGTGTAATGTTTTCTACTAATAGCCCCATTTTGCAGTTTGCAGAAATTAGATGTATTCCAGTTCCAGATAATTAATTGTATGGCATATCATAACCTCTTCAAAAGAGATAGGTTGTAGATTTACAGTCTGGATGTTTAATGGATTAATACTTTGCACATTACTAACCTTGGTGTCCTTAAAGTTCATTGATTTAGTGTTTAATGAAATGAATGAAAAAGGGGCAATATGGAGCTCAAGTGGGAAGAATTGTACAGAGGTAATATACAGAATTGCAAAAAATTATATGGTACCCTGCAATTATGACAATTACCAACAAAGGTAGAGAGAAAACTGAGATATACTTTCTCTCAAGCAGATGCTGGAATCTGGCAGTTTGAAATGTAGACATAATGAATGTTCATTATTTGAATTCATCTTTCTAAAGGCCTAAAACATTGCTTTTCTGAAAATGAAGTCATGTAAAGATGGTCTGAAATTCACCCTTCTTTTACATATATGGAAGTACAAGGCTTTGAACAAAATCTTATCTGAAGCATTAATACTATTTGCTATGCAATTACAGAGTGCTGCAGAGCTCAGTTACAACAAGCCCTCCCAAGATGTTTCTGCTTCAAAGCCGGGTAATAGGATTCCTAACCAGAGTGAGCCCAAGGGTTAAGTGTCTGCCCTGTAAGTGATAGTCATTATTTACAGCACATCATAAGATCTGAAAATAAGGTCTTAATGTTCTTGTATGGCTAAGAAATAAATGCCATCCCAAAAGTTCAGAATCAAAAAGACAAAATACTTATCTCTGTTTTTTAAATTAAGCCATGAGTAAATGAGGCTGTAGCAGATCAAACTGGACTTCGAATCTTTGCAACCCAAGCTCTATGTCTTAGCAGCACATCCATCCTTTCACAGGAATGAAAAAGGTGCCCAGCTGGGGAAATACAGGGAATGTGCAGAGATTTAGCTCCAATTTGGCAGCATTTTTCAGAGCCTGATTAACATTAAGAAGTTTGTTTGATGGGGAGGGAGTACAGTGCTCAGCACTTTGTAAGTTCTCATCTGTAACTACTACTTTGAAGGAACAAAAATCTAAGGAAGGGAAAGATTAAAAGTTGTACGGCTTAACAATTTACAAGCTGGGTTAACAGAGGAAACTTTCCATGAAAAGATGTGAGTGTGTTTGAAGAAAACTTTTGGCACTGCCCTGAGGAAATCTTGCCTGCGGTCATAGCTCCAAAGCGAACAACCTTCCTTGGTGTGCTCAGCCCGGCTCACTCTGTAAAAGATCCTCAGACCGAATGGCTAAAATGCTCGTGTTTGAACAACTCAGTTAAGCTACTAAATCCCTGTTTTGTGACCCCATGCAACTTTAAAAACACCTTGAGCTTCTATGGAATACAGCAGGATTTCTAAGGAAAAGGTCATGAAATGCCATTTTATGCATCCAATTATGAGATAAATAGGCAAGTTTCAAATAATTAACTTCAGCAGTTTACACAGTGTAAACATGGTCAAGGCAATGAAAAGCATAAGCATTGGCACGTTTGTCAAGACAGGTTCCAGTTAAGGAGCATTTTGAAAGTGCATTGGAGAAGAATCAAGAAAGAATAAAGGCTTAAGTTAATCAAAACTTAGCAAATATCAGAGCCATAAATTCTAAAGAATATTAGCAGGATAGATGTGACACTGAAGAGTTGCATGAATAAAAATAATTATTTATGGAACAGCATTTATATTCAAGGATTGGTATCCTGGCTTCTCTCTTTAAACACGAACTCATATGTGAGAACAGTGTTTCCTTTCAACACAGAAGAAGCCAGCAGTTCTCAGATCAAACATTCAGGCTGAGTATTTTCTTATTTCATCTGGTGCTTAAGTTTGGTGCACGTGACGTTACCAACAGGCTACAAATACAGTAAGGTATCTCTGGGGCCACACGTTACAGGACTGGGACAATAGCATGATGAATTTTGCAGAGTATGTATTGCACAGCAGAACCATGCAGGTGACAAAAAAAAAAACCACACTTTCTGTATTTCCCTTCTACAAACAACATTTCAGGTCTGATCTGCCAGTCCTTCGTCATGACAAATTCCCTGAGAATTCACCATTTGACTTGCAGACTGCACAACTGGAGTTACTAATAGCAGCAATAAAAATAAAAATGCTATAAACCTCACAATTTTCATTTTCAGTTGTCGTACCAAACAGCAATTAATCTCCACAAAAAGAAACTATGCTTTCTCCATGTTGTTAGACTCTAGGAAGATTTACCACAGCAGAATTAACCTTAACTATAGCAATGATGTTTCTCTAAAGGATTTCTGTCATGGTCAGGGTAAAAAACCACAAGCTTTGTTCCAGTGGCCCAGGCAAAAAAAGCTTTTCAAATCTCCTATGGCAGATAACTGCAACATGATCGTAATACAAAATAGCACATGGATCACAGAGCACACCTTGCCCCACATGCAAAAACACTGTATGTGCAAGGACACAGAGTTAACTTCAACACAATGCTGGCTTCAGCAGAGAGGATTGCAAAAACAAATGTTCCTAAATTTGATGCAAATTGGGCTGATAAGTAATTATCACTAAATGTTCCACCAAATCCATCAATGAAGTTAAAACAAACTTGCAGTTTTAAAACCACACATGCCAGTAAAAGTAGAAAGGTAGTTTTAAAATATTTTCCAGACTCTAAGCATTGATTTTTCCAGTGAAATATTGGCTTCTTTGACTATTTTCTGCTAGAATGAAACAAACAAACCCTACAAACTGTGCTGGTTTTTGGTTTTGGCAGATATTCCTGTTGCTCAGTTCTGATATAACTGCAAAAAAAATAAAACCAATTCTCTCTGTATATGCATTTTATAAAGCTTTGTTGTATTTCCAGATGCACGAGAAGAGATGGCTACGGTCATTCAAGGTAATCAAAGTCTGAATGGATTTTCACATTTACTGGGTTAAAAGGTTTGACATAACATTACTCTGTGGAGGAATGACACCTGCTTTTGAACGGAAATGTAATTTTTTTGGAAGTACTTCACATAATGACTGATAAAAGACTCTGAACATGTATTTTGAAATATGCCTCCCATATTGGATGGAATACAGCAGTCATCTTGTAAAGGTGAAGTTACAATAATTTCTCATTTTAGCAGTATTTGCAATTATCTATGTAAATTCTGTCCCATATTACATGGAGAAAACAACTCATGTTCACTGTGCTGATGTGATGATATTAGTTCACATGAGCTCATGTAACACCTGACTTCCCCCAGAAAACCCTCAGTGCTGCCATGCGATGAATAATCACATCTGAAGGTAGAGATAAGTTACCTGCAAGTTCTCCCTGGGGCAAAATAAGGAGGAACATTTCACTTCTGGCAGGCTGCAGCTCCCGAGTCCCGCTACACATAAAGATCTCACTTAAGGTTTATGAAGCAGCAACGAGATGGCAGGAGGCACAGAAACCTCCCAGGATACAATCATTCCCTTCCACATGGACTGTTAATGAATCACAGAACTGCCTGGGTTGGAAGGGACTTAGGAAGATCATCTAGTCCAACCCCAAATGAAGGGTCATTCAAAGTAAGTATCTACAGAAATGAGGCAGGACAGAAATTCTTTCCAAACATCCATAATCGATGCAATAGCAGTTTGAATTTAATCTCTCATCAAAGTAAATTGAATATAGAAAATTGGTTTCACTGTCTTGTGATCTCTAGCATCTCGTCCATCATTTATCTGTCAGGACGCTTCAGAAACATCCTGTGTTACTCTTTACATGATGTATTCAGGTTTAATTTAACAGATTACAAGGAGGTTTTATTAAAATACCAGGATTATTATTGCAGCCTGTAGGAGTTGAGCTGCAGAAGTTGTGTAAAAGCAAAACATTATCACTTGCTTTAATCCAGCATGCAGAGGCCCCAGTCAAGGGAGTCCCATTGTGCCAGGCACATCCAATCTTTGCATGCACAGCCTGAGCCACACACTACAATGCACTTCCTGATGGAGCCTGCCAGCAGTGCCAGATCATAGGTAAAATCTACATTTTTGTGAAACCCCCTTTCCACAGAGTAAAGCCAAAAGGGTGGGAAAAAGCAACACCTTTTTACAGCTCTCCTCACCCAGAGAGCAGTTTGAGTGAAGAGCAAATTGGATCATCTTCCACCCTGGGGCTGAGACCATCAATATGCACAGTCAGAGTGCCATCAAAGGCAGAGTATTTCACCCAGATCTCCCAAGTACCTGGGTACTTGACTGTATTGGTACTTGACTGTATTCTGGTAAAGAAAACTGGAATAGGGTAATGGAGAAAAACAATCCATCTGAGGTGCTACTTGCTGTCTTTGATATCAAAAGCCACAATGGTCATAATGCTCAATCTCACTTGCAGGACACTTTCCTAAGTGATGTCAGGAGATTCAAAGGATGCCTTCTGACAAGAATTTAGCACAGCCTTTAGCACAGTGAGCAAATGGGGCCTGGGATGTTAAATGCAGCGGCCAGTTATACTTGTCTTTAAACAGCAAATTCCCATTGTTTAGAATTTTATATATCACTTTAGTTCCTAAGGAACTTTGAAGCCATTTTTTCCAGCCAATTTCTTGTTCAGCTTTAAGATTAGCTGCTATTTCATGACTGCTGTTTCTACTGAATTGCTGTCCACAGTTTGATGGTGGGTTTTTTTTTCTTGAGTAGTCACCATTAGTTTAGATCCCTACCATTCACATGGGTAATTCAGATCATAGATTTGTCCTGTCTTTATCAAAAGTTAGTCTTCATCTATCATAAACTTTAACTGTCACTGTGATGCTCAGATCACGCAGCCCTCGTGAGGTCTCTAGCATTCCTCATATTCTTTTGTAAATTCTACCTGAATAATATTATGCTCTCTTCAAAATATTGATACATCATCATTTACCCTCTCCTAAATTATAAGAATACAAAGCATCAGCTTTAGCACAGACTGTTGAGGCTTTGCTCATTCTCACTTGTTGAAAAGCTGAAGATTATGTTTTTTTTGTCCTCTTCTTTTACTATTGTCTAGCATAGTCCAATGGAGATCCAATGAGCACCCAGTGATACCAGGCTCTGGAGAGGAAGGACTGCCCACTGCGCAGTGTAGAGAGCTTTCTGCATGTTGTAAATACATGTTGTTTGGGATAATTGTTAAACCACCTGAGCAATTGAAGACTGGTCATCTGGCTGTGAGAAGCAGCACTTAATTGCACAAAGCACCCACATGTGTTACTTGGGATTAAGAAAGCCACCCCTTCCCTCCATGCGCAGTTCAGAAGCCAACTCTAACGTCTTTTCCAGCTTGTTTTGTAAATCTTTGACTACATTCACAAGAAAGACTGGAATTTAGCTTGGCTTTAGAAACAAAATCATGTTTGTTTTCTTTAATCTGATTTCACATCCACTAGCACTCATAACCAGCTGATTTCCCTCAGCACTGGACTACAAGGCACTCCACACTCCTTCACTTTATTGTAGAGGTCCTCTCATTTCAAGAGAGCACCCTACCAGTAAGTGGTATATGATCAACCTGTAGCCCAAAAAGCTCCTTTGCAAACCCTTTGCATTGCCCAGCTCTTGAAGTTACTTCTTCCCTCTCCATTTTAAACAGTATTGTTTCCTGTAGAAGCAGAGGAAAAACAGACACTGATAAAGAATGAAACAGAGTTCTTCACAGGACAGTGTTTCAATGCTTATTGAAAATAATTTGTAATAAATTTAATATGCTCAAGCATAGTGTTGGGTAGGAGTCCAATGATGACAGCATTCCTGCCCTAGCTAAAAGTACAGAAACCACTGATGCTCCTCATCCCACAAAAGTGTTTTTGCTCCTTTAGGGCTTCATTATTCTTGTACAGAGAATGAAGTTTCTTCTCTCTTTTCTCCCATTTTCACTGAAAACTGAATTTAAAAGAAAGTTTACTGTATGTTTCCAAGAGCACTTGGTTTTCATTGTTGGACATTCCTTTGTTTTTAGCACCAGTAAAGGTCTGCCACTCTGTGCCATCACTGGCAGGCTCCCACTCCATTTGGCTAATACATTCACTTAGCGTCACATACAACAATCAGACATATTCTTACTCGTAGGAAATTGCATAAGAACAAAAAGCATGTGTGTGCTATCTAAGATTTCCTTGGAGTGAATTACACTGGATGAATTATTCGGAATTATTCAGAAAAAGAAATTGTTTACTATTCCATCATAACAGATGCTCCAGACAAAGAAGAGAGGAAGCTGCTGCAGCCTCTGACTGAGCCAGAGCTTTTCACAGCTGAGCATGGTTGTGCAAATTAGCTGGTAAACTTTATGGAAGAACCCAGAAAGAAGCAATTAGAATTACAGTGCCAGTTAGAGAATCTGTAGTTTGTAATCAACCAAAATTGTGCCGTTTTCCATATTCTCTGCTGATAATGCAAATGTAACCTTTGAAGAAAACTGCTCTGTATGTAGCACATCCTGAAAGCAAGAAAAAACACTAAAGTCCAAACAAAGAGCTTTGAGGATGGTAGGTTCTATATATCTTGGCCAATTCACATATGGGCATTATACACATTGTGAACAAACTACAAAGCAGGCATTTTGGGCACCAGCACAAGTAACAGGCAGAACAAGATCAAGAGAGCAAAACAAGAACCATGAAAAAACACTGACTGGCTTGAGATCGAGAACTAGAGAGCCCTTGGGGGAAAAAGACTACAATCTCTATTGTTCAGGTTAGAGAAGACTCAAGTGAGTCATGACAACAGCTTTCACATGTGTGAAAGAATGCAGCAAAAGAGGAATAAAACATACAACACCTCAGAACTCTGGAGACAAGACAGAGAACAATGAAGTTTAAATGCAAGCAAAGACAGTATGTTAATCTTCTAATAGGAAGAATAGACAGGTACCAGGATAGATTGGCTAGGAAGATTGTAAACTTTAAGGCAATGTGATCATACATATTTGCCAGCTCACAGTTACGCAGAGGAGGTCCTCTATGCCACCAAATTGCCATGCAGTAAGAGGATGTGTGAATACCTTGCAGACCTCTTACAGATTCTTTACATCTAAATAACTTTCCAGGTCATCAAATTAATTGCCAGAGTTTTTCAAGACTCCACCTTACATCATTTAGGGGTTCATTTTGCTTTATCACAAATTAGTAATCTAAATTCTTGTCTTTCTTATACCGGACACAAATCATATGAAAATATTTGTCTGTCCTCCCAACATTTAGGGTTTGTTTGGATTTTTTTTCTTTTTGCATGATTGTTCTAAAGTCCATTATCTGCGTTTGGTTTAGGTTTTACTTATTAATTTTTACAAGGTTTGCTCAGTTGCCCATAGTACCAATTGGAAGCTTATAAAATGAAGTGAATGTTCAGCTACATTATATGGCACAGAGATATAAGGTCCATTGATCCCTGAAAAAAATTAAATTGAAATAATCGGGGTTTTTTTTCACTGCTACTATTGCAAGCTTTTTCCCCTCCATGTCTTGGTGTGCATTATTGGATGCAACAGAATTTCTCAAGATGAAGAAGGATAAATGTCAAACATATAATGATGAAAATACATAAAGATGTTCCACAGCATATGCCTCATTGCTTTGGCAAAGAAAGAATATTTGCTATTAAATTTTATTGCCAATAATCTAAAATACTGGCTAGTCACTAAAACTTTCTATTATTTTTGAGATGTCTTCATTAATACTGTATACAGATAAGTCACAGTAGGCAGCATATAATCACAATTCCAGCTATGTGACATGGATCAGAGAAATATTCTCAAATAAAACTTTCCTGTAGTCTGTGTCCCTTATCTTTGGAGCAAAGACTGGAGACACATCAGTATAAACAGCAAAGACCAAGCTGGCAAATGGTAAACATTTGATGTTCGTATCTAATTTTGGTCATTATACCCTACTACATGTAGACCAGTCATTCCCTTAGAAAAGCAGATACTTTGTTTATTAGGATAAGTTTTAGAGAATCCTCTAGGGCTTTCTATCCCATTCTTGCACTGGCTACAAAAGAAAGTAAAAACTAAAGAATATGTCCAACAACTAAGATACTCCAGTAGTTCAACCACTTTCAGAGGTAGGCCATTACTGCTTCCTACACCTGATGCCAGGGCCACGTGTACTCTCTGAAGCAGTCTTTTGATAACATCTTTCTTGTTGGTCCCGTTAAAACAGCTACCACCAATTAAAGCTGAGTACCTCTTCTACCAACCTCTCTCATTTCCCTGTTCACCCACATTTCAGAAAACCTTGCTCCTGTTTACGGTGACTGGGCATTAAGATACCAAATGCTAGTAAGGAGAATAATAATTTCCTTCCCCATGCTTTTTAAGCTGTCTTAATTTACATGTCTTTTGTGCTCCTTATACTGCACTTCTCTGCCTGCCTTCTCCTGTTACAACCTGCAGAATGTAGCATTAAAAACATCATAAATCATGCGACTTGGGGAACAATAATTCTGTAATCACCTTACTGCATTCTTAACATTAATGCTCCTGGGAGCTTAATTTAAAAGCTAAACATGACACAATAGATGTCGAAATTGGATTTAGATGCTTAAATCAAACAAACACAACCTAATGCCCCCACCATATTTTGCTCATAAACATCAGCTGGTTTAGGGTGACCCCATCACACTGGCAACACAGAGATGAGATCTTTGATTGCACTGTCTTCTACACCACTGATACTTGGCACAAAGGAACAGAAATTAAAATTTTTGCTACTTTACATCTGATTTAAGGCAACTAGTACAGTGTTATGAATAAATACTGTATAGAATCATAGAATCATAGAATATTTAGGGTTGGAAAGGACCTTAAAATCATCAAGTTCCAAAGCCCCTTCCATGGGCAGGGACACCTCACACTAAACCATGTCACCCAAGGCTCTGTCCAACCCAGTCTTGAACACTGCCAGGGATGAAGCATTCACAGCTTCCCTGAACAACCCATTCCAGTGCCTCACCACCCTTACAATAAAGAATTTCCTCCTTATAGCCAATCTAAACTTCCCCTGTTTAAGTTTTAACCCATTACCCCTTGTCCTGTCACTACAGTCTCAAATGAAGAGTCCCTCTCCGGCATCCTTGTAGGCCCCCTTCAGATACTGGAAGGCTGCTATGAGGTCTCCACGCAGCCTTCTCTTCTCCAGGCTGAACAGCCCCAGCTTTTTCAGCCTGTCTTCATACGGGAGGTGCTCCAGTCCCCTGATCATCCTTGTGGCCCTCCTTTGGACTTGTTCCAGCAGTTCTATGTCCATGTACCATGGTTCCATGTACCAGAACTGTGCACAATGCTCCAAGTGAGGTCTCACGAGAGCAGAGTAGACAGGCAAGGTTTTCTACAAATTCTTGGATCACAGTGTCCATTATCTCATTAGCTGAACTGTAGAGTGGAAAGCTTTAAAAACGTGAGAAATCAATACAAGAACACCTTTAAGCTCAATTCCAAAGGATCCAGAGGAGATATCATAAGAGGCAGAGAGTCTGCCATGGCAGTATCTTAATCTAAACTGGGATACAGGAAACTTGGACATAACTTTTGGCCAGGATTAAGGTTCAGTCTTTTCCTCTCTCATCCTAGACCAGCAGTTCCCAAGCAAGGAAGTGAATCCACATCACAGGAGGTAATCCAGGAGGAATCAGTGGTGCCAGTGCTGCAGGAGGAAGGCAGGCTCAGGGCATGGTTTGCATCATACAGCTTTTCTGATTCCATCCTCCCCCAGCTGGGAGAGGACCAACACTACCACGGGAGGCACATAGGCTTCCAGGAGCCCTTTACACTCCCCATCCCTGGGTACCATAAGTGTTACTAGCCCCAGGCACACACAGGTGGGGGGCTGTCCACTCCTCCTCATTAGCATGATGCACGCTGGCACATCTCCCACACCAGACTGTGCAATTCCCATGACAGAGTCATGATTATCCTTCTGCCATCTGTTGGGGGGTGAACCCACCCATAAAAGCAGCTTGTACAGTTATGCTAACTCAGAGTTGGTCTTACAGGTAGCCAAATCCAACCATATTTCCTCAGGAACTTCCCTTGTGGTTTTATGCACATAATTTAATCGAAAAAAAAACTGAAATTCTAGCCAGAAATTTCCCTGCAGTCACTGAATGCCCCAGCACAGAACTATTTCATAAGTCCACTGGTTCACTCCACATCAGCTGTGCTGTTGAACAATTGCAGCATGTAGCCACATACTTTACAGCTTCCCATCCTGGGCTGGGCCCAGCTGGGACAACATCCGTACTGAAGAGAAGCATTTTGTCACTTGCTCCAAGAAATACAGACAGACTGTCACTTCTGTAACTGCTATGACCGAAGTCTTTCCCCACATCCAATTGCACGACCAGCAGCCATATTAAAGCTACTGTCTCCTCTGGCAGCCTCGTTCAGCCCATCAACAGCACTGTTGGTATTTTGCCCAGATTATACTGCACCTAATGAGCTCAATACAAGTCATGAGGTGCTGGGTCCTCCCAGTCCTTTTAGTCCCACATCTGCGGGGACAACATTCTCCTCAGTTTGAGGTAACTCATCTCTCTTGACAAACTTTCTACTTGGTCTCACATAACCCCAATGAATAAAGAGATAAGAAGAGAGAACCTCTCGATGCTCCACAAGGCACACTCACTGCTCACACCAATTGTCTTCACATCTTAAGAGAACAACCACTATCTGTTGCACTCCACACGGCAACACAGCTGATTGCTTATGGTACCCCAAGTCCAGACAGATGAGCAAGGTGAGGGAAAACTAAGGACTTAAAAAAACAGGTGCTGATGTCCATGTAGCTAGATTGTCAGCATCAGGCACTGTTGGCACAAGTATTACTTTCATTACAGTGTTCAGAAACCATTGGCACTCTTTGCCTTCCTTCAGATACAGAAAAGAAAATTATCTTAAGCAATAATGGGTGTACTAGCAAAAAAATCTAAGGGTATAAGTTGTTATGTCATGTCATCCCATCACATACCCACAGCCTCACTGAGAGATGTGCACTGCATTGATAGAGTACATTCATTTCACCTTTGCAAGTGTATGGGGCTATCTCCACAGGAGGTGGCAGCTCACCTAGAGCTCAAGAAACTTCATGAGCAAAGCAATATGAACATCATCATAAAGAAATCTTCATTCTGTAAGTGAGCAGAGACAGTGGCAAGTACCAGGTCTTCAACATCTGAAACTGCTGTGACAGAAACTATGACAGAGACTTCAAGATGTTTTATAATGTGGGATACACACACACACACACAAATATATATATATATGCACTTCAGATGCAGTTGGTCTAAGGAAGAGATTTTTATCTGTGGTTTTCTCTCTGCCTCCCTTTCTCATCTTCTTTGCTGTAGATCATGTGCAAATTGCTGTGACCTATGAAACAAATCAATGAAGAGGAAATTTAGGGGCCAGCATAAAGAGACACAAAATTATGATGATGCCCTACTAAACCATCCAGCGGGGTCAAAGTGAGAAGATCAACTTTATCCTTTGAGGTTGCTCGTAACCGCAGGAAGCTCCATTAACTCCTGACAGTACATCATAAAACATTAGCTCTTGTGCCGTGGGATGGATGTAGAGCAGGCTCCCTCCAGGAGAGACGGCGGCTGTTCTGTGACAACAGCCACTGTACAACCTCAGCACCGCCTCTGGGTCACAAAGATGCTCAGATTTATCAGCAGATTTTAGAGTCACCTGAGACAGCGTCAGTTGCAGTGTCAGGCATGAAAGCCAGAGTTAATACCAAAGCACTGTCACAAGCAGCAAAACACCCTGTCCCTTGCAGGCATTAATCTCAGACTATTCACACATGCTGGATATGGCATCATTACTTATCCAGGGTTTGGAACCCAGAGCTGCTGCGACTGACTGGTAAGGTCTTCATAACTAACTCACTAAGACCCCTCATTACAAACCCCTTGGTTTAAATCTAAGACATAAAAGAGACTGCAACAGCATCTTTTATGAAACAAATTACACCGGCTTCAGGCTGTAGCTGTGACAGTCCATGACATATAATCAAATAAATTCTCGTTCTGGGAGAACTGATTATCATAAACTGAACCATAACTAAAAATTCACTGGGAAAAACACATCCTTGCATACCCCTAGGTTTCCATAAAACTCCTCAAGGGATTTTTCAAACCTAGGATCTTCCAATATTTCTGTTTAAAACTGAACACATTAAAAATACTTCGCAACAAACTGCACAAACAGGATACATCTAAATTACTTCAATTTGTTTTGATGTTGAGTAATGACAGCTTCACAGAAATCTGTGTTATGGAATGTTTTGGCAAGCTCTATAGGAGTTGCAGGTGTATTCAGATACATTCCTTTGCAACCGGTTACTTCAAAGACATCATCTGCTGGGTCCAGGAGAATACTGGGGCACTGTGGTAAAAAAATAAATTTATTGAATATACTGTACCACAAGTAGAGATGAAGATCTTCATTGTGATCACATTTTATCACCCCTCTGGTTTTTCTGCCCCATAACATAGCCCTAGAATCATGCAAACTGTGTTGTTAGTAGGCCACAAAAGCAAGATGTTGCTTTTTTATTGGTGAATTTTAACCACAAATTCCATACAGGCCAGCTCTGACTGTCTTCGCAACAGGGCATTTGTCATGTGCCTCCTTTCAGACGTTTCCTATTGACAATCATCTTTGCCATACACGGCCTCAAGAACTGAAACAGCACTTCAGAAATTAAAAATTGATTTTAGCTCCAAAAATCTGACTGTGCACGAAAAAAAAGAAGAGTAAAAGAAAACACCCCTATCTCTAAAGACTACTTTAAACATGAAAAGTGTCTGGAGCTTTTTTTGCTCCACTGTTTTCACATTGCTTACATCTCTTCTTGTTTCTTAGGGATGAAGACAGTCAGCTTTTTGAGATATGACTTGTCTCACACTGACTGCTGGGACTGGCTGCTAAAGTCTCTGTAACTAACTCAGCAAGGCCTCTCATTACAAAACCTTTGGTTTAAATCTAATACATAAAAAGAAATCATCTGGGCAGATGCAAGATTGGCATTAACCAAAGCTTGTTAGAAATGTTTTTTTAATAGTCTTTATAGGAATAAAGTTCACTATCTTCTAACCCACAGATGGCATTGGCACAAAGCATAAAGGGACAGAACAAGGTTACAACAGGTTTCATGGTTTTAACTGGAATCAGTAAGTGTGTGCGAGGTGTCAGAAAAATTCAAGTGAGCTTTACCTTATGTATTTTTACTGCCTGTATGTTCCTATTATAATAATAAAATTGGTTGGGCTATAAAAGTTGTTTAAATTATATTTATGATACAGCATTAATGAAAAACACACTAGAAATAGGTAAATTTGGGTTTATAATTTAAACAACATTAGAAGCATGTTTTATTTAGCTAAGTTTCATTTTTTATGTAAGAAGAAGCATGGAGTGATGTGTTCACTCACTAAGCAGAGGTGAGGTTACCAACTGCTCAACCCTTATACTATTCCAGCGTAGCAGTCCCCAGACCCCAATTCCACGTGAGTCCCCACCATCCTGCAGCGAGGACTCCCCGTACAGTGAGGCTGTCCCAGTCCCAGTCACACACATTCAGATCTCTGGTCCTTCCATGTTGTCCTCGACAGACAGACACAAACTTATACAAGAACAGTGCTGACAAAAACTCTGAGATGTCCAGTAATTTTTGGAACTTGCATTCTCTGGGCGCCAGCAAAGTGTTTCAGGTTGAGCAACTAAAGCTGGAGGCACCCAAAGTTACTGAATGCCATCTCAAGTGATGGATCCAAATACTGCAAAACTCTTGAGTCCTCTGCCCTTCATTTCCCAAGCCCTGTCTCCAGATTCCAAAGGGATTTAAACAGCCTGGTACTGCTTCTGCTGGTCACTGGGCAGGACGTGGCAGCCACGGGAAGAGGCACGCTGCCTCAGCTGCTGCAGAGTGCTACATGCTGTATTATCAGAGCGCAGACGCCGAGTTAGAAACACCTGGGCATTGCATCCTATGAGTGATTCAAGCCCCATTTTCCCCTCACAAAATCTCACCTTCACCTGCAAAAAATCCTTGCCCACAAACATTAATTTTCTCTAATGACATCTTTCAAGTCACCTATTACTTTGCCTTAGAACACGTGTTTTCCTTTTCAAAGCAAATGCCTCAGGAACTATGATGTCAGTTGAGGATTTATGGGTTATATATGCTCCTGCCTATGACACTGGGACAATTATTTTTTTTGCTTGTAGGCATTTCTTGGGAGGTACCTGTTTCCCTGAGGACTGTATGAAATGTTATTAATACTAATGAGGCAGATGTCCTCATGGCAAAAGGGAATAAATAGTACTATGTTAGAAGATTAAGGGCACCTTTCATTCTTTTCACTGAATCTCTTTGAAGTCCTATTGTTCAAAAAAGCCTGCAAGAAATTCGTGTATCTCTCCCATGAGAATTAGTCAACAGTTATTCTGCTTCCAAAAGAAATTTATTTTGAGTCAATGTTTTTTAAAATCTATCTGTTCATCAGGCTTACTCATGCATTAAGGATGATTTTCAGTGTTCAACAGAAACTCCTGAAACAAGGAGCAATTAGAAACATCTGATTTCATGATGCATTTTGCCTCCGGCAAACCAAACAACTGTTTCCACAAGGAAAATGCAAAGACTCTCCGTCTTCCAAGCAGTTATTAAGCGTACAGCAGAAACAGCTAAATTTCAAAAGCTGAAACACAACAATAACTTGGCTCACAATGGAAGTTGTCAAATGACTGAATCAGTTGTACGACAGTAGAATAAACATAAACATTAACTCAGCTCAACTCAACTAAGTGAAAAAATGGCCAACAATACAAGCAAGAGCACCCAGCCAAAAGTACAGGTCAGAAAGCCCTGGCTTTGCTCTGGGTTTCTTGCCTACATTCAGGCAAGCCCTACAATTGTATCTCTCCTGTCTTGAAAACTGGTGATGGGGTCCATCCCACAGCTACAGCTTGGGAATGGACTAGGTAAGATCTGGGTGGTGTTAAAGGATGTAAAAGGCTGCTGAGTATTATTTAAGAATGAACATTAAGAAGTTAACGATACTTTTTACAGGTGCTAAATATTAGGCACATATGTAAGTGTTACACTGCTGCAGGGACTTAGACCTGCTAGAGTCAATGGGCTGCTGCCATGAGTCCATCTTCTACCTCTGAACCCCTCCTGCAACCTATGGCCTGAACACAGCAGAAAAGGAATAAATATGCAGGCATGCAGGAGTTCAAACAGCACCCTCTGATACAGATATAAACATAGGAAATGCCCAGTCTCAATGACAGAAAAGCAATTTGTCTGGCCTTTTCCTTTTGCAGACAACAATCAGCTCACCAGCTTGCCATAGTTTATTCAAGATCATAGATTAAAGGCAACTTATAAACAGCTTCTATCCCCTGTAAGAAAACAAAGGAAATATTAAATAGTTCTTTCACCAGTGTTTCAGCTGGTGATAGTTAAACAATAAGCAAAACAGGTCTCAAGAATATCTAGTCTTTTCTACATACTGGTTAATGGCTTCTGACACTCTAATTTCTTAGGCACGGTCTGTAACTAATAGTTATAAAACCACAGCTTTTCTTAGTCAAACTACAGCACAGATGAAAGGGAGCTAATCCACAAGGCTATACAGATGTTACATTGCACTTTTCATTGAAACCATAAAAGATGGACTGGCTAGGAAAAGTGAAAAATTAAAAAACATTGCTTGCTTATCTGTTCTTTCTGCTTGTCATAACAAGGAAAAAGATGCATATGAGGCAAAGGAAGCAATCTCTAGTCTTGGAAAAGCAGTTCTTACAACTTCACATTTTTGACTCTGCCACACAAACAGATGCAGAAATATTATGCCACAAAATATATCTACTTCTCCTCCTTGCTTTCTTTTGTGATTTCGTTTCATTTCTGTCTTGTCCAGATGCAGAGAACTGGCCCTGTGGACACATCAAGCCAGGTAATGTTCATAGGTGAACAGTCTGCCTTGCAGTAGCATGGGCAGGTTTTCTCAAGGGGGAAATGTCAACATAACTCATCAGCAAGTAAGAAAACAGGACCAGTGGGCAAGGACTATATGCAATACCTGCTTCCTTCTTACCATCACTCAGAAAAAGAGCCAAAAGAAGGTAACGTGGAAGCAGACAGCAGCCTCAAGTGCCAAAACACAGTATTTTGAAATAGAGAGAGAAAGAGAGGGAAAAAGACAAAAAGTCATTCTGGAAACTAAACTGGAAATAGGATTATCTTTACAGAGAATCCTGAAATGGGATGTGCTCCATCTGAACACAAGAGTGGAGTATTAAGCTTCTTAAAATTAATCTGGAAATGTTAAATCGTTCCATCAGCAAGGTGTAAATCTGCAACAGTTACTGCAGTGAGAGCCACAGCAGCAAACATCCTCCCTGGCTGGTAGGTGGAAAATGAGACACTTCTCAAAGCCTCCTCTAATATGGTGGCTGCTGAGAGCATCCATGGACTGGACTCAAGAATCCCAGAAAGCTTTTCAATTCCTGCCTCCTGGGAGAGCCCAGTGCTCAACTGTTCTGCATGTATAGCAATGTGGCTATGCATGTTTAGCATGGCAGCATCAAAAACTAAGGCTTTCCTTACAGGGCAAAGAGGAAGAGAGAGCTCTCCCAGGGAGTTCATGATCTATATGGGTGAGTGGTGCTGTGACTTCCTAGCACCAGCAAGAGGACAGTCATTCTCCACTCCACAGTGAGCATCACCCACCTTTCCAACTGACATTAGCTGCAATTTCACTCTTATTCTTTACATTCTGGGAAAGTATTCATGAGCCCCAGGAGAACCAATTATTTGTCCCTTAATTATTGAAAGAGGCAGAATGGGCTGCTTTGCCATTCAAATAAAGTCTCACATTCTACGACTAAAATGCATTAACATCACCTGGAGTCCTTTCCACTTTCTTGTACTGTTTAATGCATCACTGATCAGCTCCCTACCTGGGCATTTCACAGGAGTTCAACAAATTTTCCATGGAACTAGGGAACCAGAAGCATCTCTAAATAGAACTAGGACACAGAAGTATTAAATGATTGGGTTTAAGGTGCATAGAAGTATGTTGCGGAAGCCCAAGCCTCCTGACTTACAGCCCCATATAATCACAACACTACCGCCATGTGACAGCAACTGAGTAATGACATTAGCAATGAGGTCTTTCAGTGTTTTTTTTCATTTTCCACACACTGACACCCTTCCCCACTCAAAGTCTTCTGCCACTGTGCATATGCCCAGCAACAACTCACTCTTCTGACCAGTTCCAGAGAAATGGAGTAAACAGCATTGTTAATCATTGAAACAAACAAAAAAAAGATAAATATGTATACAATAATTTATTCTCACAATATCACTCTGTTGGTGTCTTCCTTTGACTGTAGCCTCTTCAGAGCTGAACCAAATAACATTTTCTATCTTGTTTGGCACACTGTGGACACCAGTAGAGATGTTTAAAGCCTGTTGGAATATTCAACCAGATAGCAGCCACAGAAATTAAGGGGAGTTATGCAGCTGAATCCTTTAGTCATCCATTTATGTTTCTCCTTCCTCATAAATCAAAGGACAGGAAAGCTATTTAATCAGAAATAAACACTGAATTAGCAGTACAATTCAGCTCCTTGCGTTCTTTCCTCATTACTTCTGATAAGTACAGTCAGCAAACAACCAAACAGCCGAAGTAAAACATAATGAAAAATTTAAAACCCCACTAGTATCACTGTGCTGCAGATTCCATGAAGCCTTATTCCAGTCTGAAATTGAACAGTCTTCTATTTCAGTGCAGTCTGGTTAAATAACTGGATTTCCAACTTCTTAATAGGGGTCTGATACTAGTTGTACCACTGCAAAGCTCAGAAATTTCAGGTTATCTAAAATATTTGTTTCATACAAATATGCAGTCCAACTACAATGATGTGGCTGGATCTCCTTCACCCAGCATTCTGTTCTGATGAGATATGTAAATATGCTTGCTAAAGGACATGGCCAGAAGGTCAGCGTGATAGCTTAGTAAAAATATAATAGAAACAGGCAATAGCAACAAAGGGAAAAAAAGCAAGCCAACTATGAAGAATGTAATAATTAACACCTAAAGTACTACTGTAAAGGTTAAAGTCTCCACTGCCTTAGAAAATGGTGCTTCTCTATGCCCCTTTCATCTCACAGAAAATGCAGTCAGAAGAGAATCCATCCCATAAGAGCAAATAAAACATTAAGGAGCACAGAAAGCCTATAACAAAGGGCTGGAAAGATTAAAAATAGTCAAAGAATAATTAAGAAAGAATAGTCAAGAGATGTCTGAAAACAACAAATGCCATAAAATCAGCCCTTTACCCTTGCTGACAACATAACATCAGGATATTACAAATATACTAATAAAAAGTAATGTATTCTATAGGAGCGGCAGAAGGTTTCCCATGGGATTATCTTGGGGAAGATGCTGTAAGAAGATAAAGGCTAAATATCTTTAAAGGATTTCCAAAAGACATAATTTTCACAGAAAAACAGAAGCCTTCCAGTAACATCAGGCATGCTAGGAAGTAGTTGAGAGATTAAAAATGATTTTTTTATAGTGCCTATTGGTGAGATAAACTTCCCCCTTCAGCATCTGCCAACGGTCTCTGCCAAAGAAAGAACACGATGCTTGTCTGAACACCCCTATTTTATAGCAAGTCTTACTAACTGCCTCTGGCAACTCATACCTCTGGGTATGAAAAAGTGATGAACTTGCATCAGAGTTTACAACGAGATGTAAACAATGGGCAAATTAGTATATAGTTCACAAGAGGCTTGCAAAGAAGAGCACATGTGCTGTGCTTTCAGCTGCCAACACCAGCCTGCCTAGCCATTGGTGCTGGCTTCAATGCACCTGGCATCTCCAGCAAAAAATCACTAAGAGCATCGGTCACTCACTAAAGAGCAGCTCTTTGCTGTCCCCACGTTCACGGGTTCGGCTCCGCACTCCTAGAGAGTCAGCATCCATCCTGTGGATAATCATCCCGTTACACCAAGCACACTTAAAAATTAATTACTGCTCCTCTGCAGTAAGATGTCATAATTGAACTCTCTCTCTTTTCATTTAAGACTGAATTCAAATGAGGGTTTGATAGCACTGCAGTACAGTAGCATTCACAAAGGCAATGCTGACCTCAGACCTTTGCGATGGGTTTTGGCCACATAACTGCCAAGGGCTTCCTACAACATTAAGCTTTTGGCCTTCAGCAACATACATTTATAACCACCCCAGCTTTCGGCAATAGCAACTGAAACACATGCATGGATGATGACAGATATCTCCTCAAGGAGAAAAATAGAAGCCTTCAGGAATTTTTTCCCCCAAACTGAGCCTGTCTATCTTTTTCTCAAACACGTCAAGCAGTGACCGAGCCTTCATGACTGACAACACTGAAGAATAAGATGACATTTCCTGACCTTTAAGAAGCATTTACTAATCAGTACTAACTTCATGATTTCACTCATCATGTTACTTACTAGCTTAGCTGTAAAGAAAAAAAAAGAAAGTTGAAATTCAGTGTATTTTGCTCTTTCTGGAATACTGTAAGCACTGTCCTGTTTTCTGTGCCGGGACTATGTGTCTTCAAGAGGAGGAAGCCCTGGCCTGCTGTTTGCATTCAGCTCCCACTGGATAGGACACTCATGTACATACATTAGAGAATTGGATTTATTAGCTATGTTTAAAGAAAAAAGACCATGTTTTGGTCATAATGGACAGCACAATTTTTGTTGTTGTTGCAGTTTCAATTAGAGCCTGACTAAAACAGTAGTTAAAAGCAAATACTCCAAGAGTAAAAAGGCTTCAGTTTGACTCCATATATACAGTGTAAACATTTCCATAGAGTCAGTCACACTAAGAAAGTATGTCTTCAGTGCAGTCAGAGCATGGAACTGCAGTTCACATACAGGCATGAAGACAGTTCTGAACAACCTAGCTTAGGTCCTTATCACACTACAGGCAGACCAGGTTGGACATCAGTACTGGCTGGCTCTCTAGGTATTCATCCAGGACCCTAGACAAGCTCTGCAACTTGTATGAAACTCTGCATAACCGCAGCTGATCATCCTCATACCCAAACTGACAGTTCCAGACAGCACTCAGTGCATGCATTGATGCACCTGGATTTAAAGAACCATCTTGAATTCCGCATGCAAGAGGACATTAACACACTGAATCTCATTCAGGGCACTTGTATGCCTAACATCGCAAAGGAGGTTTTTAGCAGTTCAAGCAAAGA
Source organism: Pezoporus occidentalis (assembly GCF_034315485.1). NCBI lineage: Eukaryota > Metazoa > Chordata > Aves > Psittaciformes > Psittacidae > Pezoporus > Pezoporus occidentalis. The sequence continues at coordinate 460,155 of NW_026914319.1, read as the reverse complement.
AAAAAAAGCCTAAGAGAAAGTAAATAACTGATTTCTTTCTCATTAAGACTATCTTCAGCTGAAGGTGAAGCTGACTGGAGATTACTCTCAGGGAACATCTACTCTCACAACACTGCTCTTGGGTGAACGAGATCTGATGTGTCCTTCAGTGTTATTGTGCCACTCACCATGCTCTAGATATCCTCTCACCACTTACTGATACAAACGAGAAGGAGTCTGTGCAAAACACCAAGCTTTAACCCAAACGCTGCCTATACCACCACTGCTTGCCAGTATCATATTCAGAGCCCTGGGAATGGGTTCACCCCAAAGATAGCAATGCTTTCGGCCTGCAGACAAGAGAAGAAGTTAGGGAGAAAAAAGGTCCAGGTAGGCAGGATGGAAGAGCATGACCTCATTTTTTAACAGAAGGTACAGGGGGTGGGAAAGGAAGCAGGAAGTTCCTCCAGTTTCCTTGTCTGGGCAGCCACATTAACGGTGTTTAACGGAAGGCAGTGTCCCATATTGATATATTTTACATAACTACTGCTGTATTTTAACCAAGCAGCGTGCCAGGAAAACCAACACTGGTGGACGCTTTAAAGTAGAGAAGCAAAGCTGTGGAAAACTGAGAAATAGTATTCAGCTCCTGAGCAGTGGGCTAGAATAGCCCTCTCAGTAGCCTGGAGAAGAGAAGGCTGCATGGAGACCTCTTAGCAGCCTTCCAGTATCTGAAGGGGCCTATAAGGATGCTGGGAAGAGACTCTTCATTTGAGACTGTAGTGATAGGACAAGGGGTAATGGGTTCAAACTTAAACAGGGGAAGTTTAGATTGGATATAAGGAAGAAGTTCTTTACTGTTAGGGTGGTGAGGCACTGGAATGGGCTGCCCAGGGAAGCTGTGAATGCTCATCCCTGGCGGTGTTCAAGACTGGGTTGGACAGAGCCTTGGGTGACATGGTTTAGTGTGAGGTGTCCCTGCCTGTGGCAGGGGGGTTGGAACTTGATGATCTTAAGGTCCTTTCCAACCCTAACTATTCTATGATTCTATGAATACTTGGGAACGGCACTAACAAGTACCTCTGCTCAGGAGCTCTCACAATGGCAGTATCTTCTTGCAGTTAGACACTCATACTGGATCTGCAACAGGAAACCCAAATCAGTAAGAAAATCTGGGGATTTACAGTTGCTTTTCAGCAGTTCTGTCCTCTTTTAAAAAGCCTCTGCAGTTCATTCTTGTCTCTATTGCCATTTGTCGCCTTTATTCACATTTTTTTATGAAAGCGAATTCTAATGGGATTTATTGCTGAGCAAGGGTGCAAAGTCACTGTCCTTGAGGAGCTAAAACCTCCTCTGGCTACAGCTCTGTTGAAAAATGACTGTTACAGATGAACCCAGGACACTCTGTCACAAGGGGTTTACACTTCCTGACTGCATTCTTAAGCAGACACCTAGAGAGATGCACATATGGGGCTATGCTAGTCTTCAAAACCTGCTGCTTCCATGCACAAGCTGTCAACACAATACCAACAAATAAGCAGCATTTGTGAAGGCTGTTCCACTGACTATTCACTGGTTCATCAGGCAACAAACTGACCCAGGGAGGATTCCCCTTCCATGCCTGTAAGAAAATCACATCCGTGGATTCATCCTCTTCTCTCAGTACCACCATTCCCTTTCTGTTTTCTTCCTTCCTCTAAAAACACATGAAGTATCTTTCTCCATCTTTCCCCCTTTCATCCCATTAAATTCAGATCACCAGACATTATTCCACACTTCTCAGATGTTCCTAACAATACTTTCTTCACAGTATTTCCATTAGTTTGTGTCTTAACAAATTGGTTCACATAGTCAAGATTATTTTTAATCAGGTGAACCAGGAAAGGAATATTTGGAAATAATCAAGACTTTGCACTGCCTGTTCAGCAGCTGATTACTGTATATATGGCTTAATATTTATGTTCACCTATGCTGTGCAGGCTTATTGCTTCTTACATGTACTATTACTGATGAAACAGGAATGCAAGACTTCGTTACTTTTTACACAAAACATTGGAAACTCAGAGCCTAAATCAATGTGGAACTAAGAGGGAAATTATATTCCTACTTCATGTTCACACAGACTGGAAGGTAAACAAAAAATGGGATTAACGACCTTAAAAACAAGGAGGTGGACACAGTACCCAGGAAACAACTCTGACTTATGATGCCTCTCATAGTGCAGCACTGCAGAAACACAACTGATGGGAGGGAACCAGGAGCGCCTTAGAAACATAATGAGGGAAAATTAACAGAGAAGGCAATAAGGGACACAGATATATACACTGGAGAAAGGAAGGCAATGAAAAATTAATTCCCACCACTGTGACAATTACAAACCATGCCCAGGGAACAAACCAAGGCAACAAAACTTCTTAGTTTCACTAGCTGCCACAAGCCACCAGTTGCCACAGCATCGTGGCAAGCCAGAATGAAGTTTCTGAGAAGGCGCTGGATTTCAGCAGCAGAATTAAAGTTCCTATTTCCCCATTCCTTGATTTTTCATGAAGACAAAGCATTCCAACTTAATTCTGCATTTATTTACGCTCAAGTTTGGGGACTTGATTTTGGTTTTGAACAGCAGCCAAGTAATTGTAACCACCAACACCCTGAGATGAAACTTTTGCATCACACCTCTCTCTGTGATCTCCTGGCTTACCTCAGCCTGATGGCTTTTCTCCAGAACTAATGATTTTTTTCCCTCAAATTTAACTCATTTTCTTCATGTCATTTGTGCACAAAACTGTAAATGACTATTTTGAAATAAACTGCATTACTTTTGCAATACATCTTGTTCCCACAACCCCTCTTGAAATCACTAGGTGTACTCATCAAACAATGCATGTCTCAGCTACAGCAAGCATACCGTAGTCCTCCACATTTCATGAGTTTAATTAAAGTTTTCCAAATGGGATATGCAAACTGATTATCTGCTCTACAGAGTTTCAGCAGGAGCAGAAGGTGTTTAACGTTCCTAAAATTAGACTTAACTTGACTGAATGTCCAAATTGTGCTGCAATTGTATTTTATTTAATTTTTTACAAGTTGGCTATATTATTTTTAACTATCCGTTCCTGTTCTACATACATATTTAATCAGAGTTCTTCTTTTCCTCAATAAAAAGATTAAACATTAAAAAGATAGCTTGGCCCCTGTGTACCAAGTCAAATCCTACACTCACTGTCAAGGGAACTTGCCTTGTCATACTATATTTCAGCACAACCCTTTTCTTCCAGATTTTCAAGACCTGAATAAAAATGAGGAGGTATTATACAGCACAGAATAAAAAGAGATTGCTCTGGGTATTTTCTTAGAAATGATGCAAATCAGCGCATTTTAACAAACAGATTTGTTCTTCATCGTGGTTGATTTGACTCCACATAAGCTTCTGGACATATTTCAGATTAATCCCCTGTACTCTTTTGGTCACATCACTTCAGTGTATAATAAAGATCACAGTAAAGCTTCAGCAGAGTCTAAGAAGTCCCATGAGGCCATGGCTCTCCCCAGAGAGCACAATCCATACCTAATTTCAGAAGGAACCAGGTAGGATTTACATTTCTGAATGTATATATGACAAATCTGTGTCCGTTGTTCCAGCAATGTTTTGTCCCAGTTGTGCAGAAGTATCCTTATTGCCAAGATATATAAGCAATCAGAAGGAAAGTTTTAGCATTTGGGATATTTTTTGTTTCTTTTTTAAACACATAGTATGTATTCAACACATTGCAGTTTCTAGTACCTTAGGGGAAGTTTTCTCTATTCTCCATTCTTTGTCTCAGAAGACAAAGAGAAAAGAAACTCCTTTTTTCCTGGAGTTTCTCAAGGAGGAACATTTCCTCTGTTAGGATAAGGACAAATGCAGTTACTGTCTCAAGAGTGCTCCCACTCTGCATTACTGTAAAAGATAGCATCCCTTATGAGAGGCAAGACTCCAGGCTATGAATATGATGGTCTTCAAAGCAGACGGCATCATGCCTCTTGATGAACAGCTTGATTTCAGCTCATTTTACCTAGATCATAAATTAAAAGAAAACCACAGCAAACCACTAGCCTATCAGTGACAAATACACCAGTGCCCATAAAACACCAAACTACCACAACCTTTCTCGACTGTTACGTTTCATAGCATTCCTACTGCACACATTCCTGCCCTCAGGCTCAGATATCTCCCCCACTACTTCCAGCCCCACATCACAGCAGCTCTATTTTGCCTTTCAGAGGAAAGCACCGGGTGAGGCAGAGTCAAACTTTTGTCCTTGTTTGATTGTAATGGTCTGAAACCTTTGAGTTTTCCATTTTCTTTACTATACACTGATGAAATACTTTTACAAGGCCAAACTGAAGCACAGTTCATAGGCTGTCTTAAATTTGATCTTGATTCCATCACTGAATTTTCAAAAATTAATTTTCTTATCTCTAAACCACAGAAATATGAATTAACCAGGTTGCAGAGCATTTATCTTACATCAAGATGAGCTAGCAGTCTAAGCAACAACCTTTCTTTTGCTACTAACACACACAGAGAAATCTGCTGACCTGGTATTTAGAGAGTTCTTCGCTTTCTACCTGCCAGTCGCAACATTCCTTGGAGACTCCATTTGTCATTACGATTGAAAAGTGATTTTAAAAAATATATGGAAAAATGCCTGTGCAAAATCCATATCGATGTAATGAATCAATACACGTGTTTATCACACAAAAGTAAAAATTCTACTTGTCTGCCATCATTCCGTTTTAATCAAGACTTTTTCAGGAGGCTGAATGAAGCCATTTTCTTTAAAACTGGTTTTGTACCTCTCTGGTAAGAAAGGTTTTACATGAGAATAGGTTAAAATACAGTGGGAAATGCTGTGGTTTATTAGGACTAGATGTTCAAAGTTATGATTATGCATAGGTTCCCAGGGGACAGTAGGAAGGGGATGTGAGGTACCTTCATTAACATGTTCCAACAACACATCTAGACATATGAAAGTGTCTGATAGTGCAGTTGTGCAGGCACATCACTACTGCAGAGGTAAATTACTCCAGCTAAAAATGCAGAACTCCAGGCACTTACCAAATTATACATGCAATACCCACCTGCTATATATTTGTATTTATGGTCACATCTGCATATGATGCACTTTAAGAAAATCTTTCACCTGAAGCTGTTAGATTTGCTGCCAGAAAGCTGCAACGTGACTGAACTGTCACTACATGGATGTGATCACTCCAGCACTGATGGTTTAATCAGAATCTCTAAGGCAGGAAGGTACTTCTTGATCATCCAGACCAGCCTCTGCTCAAAGCAGCATCAGCCATAACACAATACTCAGGATTGAGTCCAGTGAAGTTTTCAGTATCTCCAAGGATCCCTTCAGCCTCTCTGGGACACCTGTTCCATCACTGACCACATTTAGAGTAAAAAAGATTTTTCTTGTGTTTTAGTGGAAACTTGGTGAATTTCCTGTATTTCAGTTTGGGCCCACGCTTCTTCTTCTGTCACAGGACAAGAATGAGAAGAGCCTGTCTCCATCTTCTTTGCACCCTCCCTTCAGGTCTTTATATACACTGATGAGATCCCCCCGAGCCTACTCTTCTCCAGGCTGAGCAGTCCCAGCTCTCTCAGCCTCTCCTTGTGTCAAACGCTCCAGTTTTTTGATCATCTTTGCGTCCCTTTGCAGGATGCCCAGAATATTTTCTACAAGCTGCTTGTTCATTCATGCAGGTCTCCTTCCACATGAGCTTGTTTTCCTTAGAATCATAGAACAGTTAGGGTTGGAAAGGACCTTAAGATCATCAAGTTCCAACCCCCCTGCCATGAGCAGGGACAAAATTCTTATCAGGATGGACCACCCTTGAGCTTGGAGTTGATCCTTGCAATGTCAGCCACCTGTCCTGGAGACTGTAACCCATGGGTTATTAATGCCAGTGCTGGTCCAGACACAACTATTCCCTTGACCAAATCACCTAACACAGTGGCAGCAAAGACTGGTCTGTCACAAATGCTGTCTTAGAAAGAGGTGATGGAACTCAAGGTCCAGACCCCTGGGGCCATCAACACACTGCTAGAACCAAGTCATTAACCCTCAAGTGCCCTGAGCTGTTCTGAGAAAGCTGATGGTAAAGCTGATGTGAAACTTTTCCCATAGATACCATGAAATTCACACAACAGTATAGTTGAAGCCCAGATAACCTAAAATTAATCATGTATGATGTGGGGCTGCCCATTAATGCCACAGATACCATAATTTCTGCATTGTTTGACACATCCCTGCACCTGAACCGTTAATTTTCACATTGGACACTGCACACCCTGGACTGATGGCTAGATTTGGTATAAAGACAGCTACACCACATCAGACAAGATGCATACTTGGCCTGTAGCTTCTCTTTGGCAGTCAGCAGCAGATACTGAAAGAATGTAAGAATTTTCTGTGCTTGTCCTGGTCCTTCCTGAAAATATTCTACCCACTTCCTGCAGTCAGCACCTCAGGACATTCCTATAACCATTGCTGTTGAGAAGCAATGAATAATCACCTGCCTTCTCCAACACTTCATTATTCCATAGATTTTTCTCATTACTTCCTTAATCTCTTTACAAGCCAAGTTCTTAATCCAGTTATTCTCCTCTCAAGAAGAAGCAGGTCATTCCTGTTTCCCTTTTCTGCACCCTCCCCTAGGTCAGCTAACCCTCTTTTTAGACAGAGAAGTACTCAAGATATAAGGGCAGCATGTGTTTATACAGTGGCAAAAAATGTTTCCTCTTCAGTTCTCAGCTTGCTTTTTTATTCATTTCTAACTGCTTATTTGCCTTTCTGACCACTGCAAAGCACAAAGTTGGTGTTTTAAGAAAGCTGTTTAGTGTAATTGCTAGTAATTAGAGCCCATAATTGTCTAGGTACAGCGTGGATTTTTTCCCTCATGTGTATTACTTGGCATTTAGTGACCCAGAGCTTCATCAGTCAGCCAGCATTCCTCAGCTTTGCCCATGGCCTGGTGATCCTGACTGATCAGATTTGGCTGGTTTTATGAAAATACCTTGTAAAGGGTTTCAAAGTTTCAAAGTTAGTGTAGCTCTATGCTTGGTGATCTCTAGCACCATGGAACTAACCAACCATTCTCTTCAATAGCCAGATAACAAAAAGCCTCTTTACTATAGCCTCTGGTAGTTGGGATAGCCCACCACATGGTTTGGGATCACTCAACACCCACAGCTGAACTGGAATTACAGGGAGCATGACTTAGCAAAAACCCAGTCTGACAGGGCCTGTCCCCATCACAATGTGGGAGGTTCCTCAGCCAGCTCCAAGGACCCAGACTGTGTGCTTGCTTATATCTTTTCACATACTCTGAGCCACCAGAAAGCTAAAGCCGAGTTAAATGGAAGAACTTAACTACTATTCCTTTGGTACTGTGTCAGCAATTTATTTCCCAAATATTTCCATACACCTTGTGTGCAGTTTAAATACACACATCTTCCCTTTTTTTTTTTCCTTTCAAGTATTCAATATTTCTAGAGCTCCACAGACCTTCTTCAATCCCAGACCACTTCTTCTTGCCCTACAGATTCCCCAGGCACCTGCTCTGTTTAATCAAGGATTTTCACAAAGAGGCTCTGGGAATACAAGTTCAGCTTCATTACAGGCAGGCGTTTCAAAACCAGCTGCAGGCTCACAGACATCCATGCACATACACACATGCACACAGCCATGTAAACACAGTGCTATATATGCGTAACTATATAGCAAGTGCTAAAACTGTCAGAATTTAAATATACCATCTACATCCTTGTCTGCACAGTTTTTCTGCCTTATGGAATGGAACTCTAAATGATCCGAACATGAACGGAATATCCCCAAGATTTCTTCCACTTTCTGTTCTTCTCCAATTAAGAAAATTCTATTGATGGAGATGCTTTTTCATGGTCTTTTAGCAAAACATGATTGCATGGACTGCTGTTTATTTGAAAATCTGCTAAGGAAACCAGTAAGGAATTTCCCCCTAAAGCTATCACAAAAAAAAATGATCTCCATATGGGGAATTTCATGGCTTTGTGAGCTCATAAAAAAGTACAACATTTACTCTTGTAATCCATAACATCTACTCTTGCTTTAATTTTTTGCCCAACTTCAAAATACTGGTTTTGACATTTTACCTCAAGGAAGTGTTCCTCAGTCTGCCAAAGGGGAACCAGCATGAGCTCAGGCTTTATTGGGGAGGTGAAGGTTTATTGTGCTTCTCCTGCTTTTAAAAAGTCCTATGCTGTAACACAGGCATTGAACACATTATTGTATAGTCCAAATTCCATACATACCCAGCAAGCTCATCTAAGACAATGCAAACCAGGTAGGCTTTTAAGCATAACTAACTCCCACAGCAAAATCTGGCAGGTCTGCACAGCTGGAATAGGTTTAAGCCCTGCCTCTAAAATATTTTGGAGAGCTTTTCTCTCTCCATATGGACTCTCAGAACAGAAATCCTCTGGAGTTGATGTAAACTTCCAAGGCTGGATTCGTGAAATTTCAGCAAAGAGAATGAAAGCTAACAGCAAGAATTATCATCCATGGTGAAAAGTTCTGTGGGACAAATTTGGGGTACATACATACACACATATATCTTCCCCATGTGAAAGGTATATTCAGAGCAGAATTTGTGGCCATTGTTTGTGGTTTGTATCGAGTTGGTTGTGTACAGCCAGAGCCCTAAAATCTACGCCTGTACCTAACCAGCCTTCTTCAGACAAATGTCTCTCATCATTTACTCCATATCCCTGAGCATTCTGAATCACTGACTGTCATTTGTTATGTATTTGTTTACTATTCAGTAAACATCTTACACTGCTTTGCTGCAAAAACAACTAGAGCCCTCCTGGTTGTTTTGTGGCTAATGTAGTAAAAACAGCTCTTCTGAAGCATAGGAGATTTCACAATGTGACTGCAACCTGTATAAACACTGCTGGGAGTCTCTTGGTTTTGTCCAAGGTAAAAATCCACCTGTTCATTAATCTACATTGTATTGTCTCTGAACACATCCCACAGTAAAATACAGAGCTGTGAAAATCTGGAGCCTGGAAGACTGTAGATTGATATTGCTCTCTCCTTTTGCACACATTCATTTCCCATCATGCCATCTTCTGTGCTAACCCTTCTAGCTATCAAGGAGAAAACATAGGGTGGAAAGCATTTTATGTTTCACTGTCCTCCCAAATGACACATTATGACTTCTTATTAAAACAACACCTTTAAGGAATATGTTTGGTCAGAGAGCTTTGCAAAAATAATTGCTAGTATCGGGGTGTGTCTCTGCAATTAGTCTGTAACCTGGGACAAAACTCACAATCTTTAAATGGCATGGCTCCTTTTCTCCTATGCAAAAATGTTAGCCTTCCAGTCAAGAGCTGGAGCATTTCAGATCTAAAAGGCTCCTGTAAACACTTCTCAAGAACTTCAGTTTGGGTGCCCAGTGCTCCTACTCTCCTCTACCAACAGCATCCTCTGGTCAAATTAACTCTCCAGACACTCATGAACCTCCCATGGCAATTGCCAAGGTGCAATGGGAAATGAAATCCTGTTGGTTACTTCTACCTCCAGAGGAGATCCCAGAGTGCTATAACCAAAAGGAAACACAGAATCATAGAAACACAGACTGGTTTGGGTTGGAAAAGACCTTAAGATCATCCAGTTCTGACACCCCTGCCATAGGCAGTGATGTGGCACACTCAACCGTGTCTGCCAAGGTTCTGTCCAACCTGGCTTTGAACACCACCAGGGATGGAGCATTTACCATTTCTTTGGTCAGCCTGTACCAGTGCTTCACCGCCCTCACAGTAAAGAACTTCCTCCTTATATCTAACCTGACTCTCCCTTGGTTTAGTTTGAATCCATTACCCCTTGTCCTATCACTACAGTCCCTAATGAAGAGTCCCTCCCCAGCATCCTTATAGGCCCCCTTCAGATACTGGAAGGCTGCTATGAGGTCTCCATGCAGCCTTCTCTTCTCCAGGCTGAACAGCCCCAACTTCCTCAGCCTGTCTTCATACAGGAGGTGCTCCAGTCCCCTGCTCATCCTCATGGCCCTCCTCTGGACTTGTTCCAACAGTTCCATGTCCTTTTTATGTTGAGGACACCAGAACTGCACACAATACTCCAAGTGAGGTCTCACAAGAGCAGAGCAGAGGGGCAGGATCACCTCCTTGGACCTGCTGATCACGCTCCTTTTGATGCAGCCCAGGATACGGTTGGCTTTCTGGGATGCGAGTGTACACTGAAGCTGGCTCATGTTCATTTTCTCATTGACCAACACCCCCAAGTCCTTCTCTGCAGGGCTGCTCTGAATCTCTTCTCTGCCCAACCTGTAGCTGTGCCTGGGATTGCCCTGACTCAGGGGCAGGACCTTACACTTGGCATGGTTAAACTTCATGAGGTTGGCATCAGCCCACCTCACAAGCGTGTCAAGGTCCCTCTGGATGGCATTCCTTCCCTCCAGGGTATCAACCGAACCACACAGCTTGGTGTCATCGGCAAACTTGCTGAGGGGGCACTCAATCCCACTGTCCATGTCACCAACAAAGATGTTGAATAGGATATGTCCCAACACTGACCCCTGAAGGACACCACCCATTACCCGTCTCCACGACTGAGGCAAAGAAGTCATTGAGAATTTCTCAGACTTTTGTAAATCAAGAGTAGCCAATTCTGCTTCCTTCCAGAGAGGGCCCATGTTATCCCTAGTCTGTCTTTTATTTGCGACATACCTATAGAAGCCCTTCCTGTTATCTCCGACATCCCGTATCACAGCTTTCAGCCAATGCTGGTTTTGACAGAGCATTTTTAACCCATCCCATGGGGAGCTCTGAGACCTGCTGCCTCACTGAGGCTAGCAACTTTGTTGACTCACTCTAAGCAGGAAATGCACAAGAAAAAACTTCTTGAGTGATTAATTTAGGGCCTGAGCTGGGCAGTATCCAGTGTGGAACATCTTGAAGAGCTGTGCTACAGCAAGTGCTGGGGACAGAAACCATCCAGGCCAGCTTATGACACAAGAGCATCACAGTGCCAGCCCTCCAACAGCAGAGTTAGTAGAAAGCTGTTGTATGCTACTTCTGTCTCTTTTTTGGCAGTCCCTCAAATTCATAATAAAGAACGATGCAAGATATATTAAAATATTCAGCAAAATCTGAATACTTTATGTTTTCTACTAAGTTATTTCCCATGAAACCAATGAGCTCATAAGATCATTCTGAATAACAAGTTATTCTTATAGGGACAAGGTATCATTATCTAATATTCATCATGACAGAATATAGTCACCTTACAATTTATGCTGCAGTATCCAAGATATTATCTAACATCCATTATCAGCTATGTCTTGAACTGCCTATATTACATTTATTTAAAGAAAATCAGACAGGTGAGATGTCCTAAAAAGATGCCGTTTTCAAACAAGCAAATGGGAAAAAAAGGCATTGACGGCTATAAATGTAATAAACTCCTACTGATGTCTCAAACTCATTACAGTTCACTAACAAGTATAACGGCTGATTACTATGATAAAAGAAATTGAGAGAAATAGCTTCCTTTCCTTCGTAGGAAAGGAAGTACGATATCTACTCGTCATTGTGCAGATCCACCTGACTGCTACTCGTGGCATCTGCCCAACATGCTTCCCATCCTTTTTGTTAATGGTATATTCATGAAATACCCCTTTCCCCCCCCCATTTTGCAATACCAGGTTTTGAACAAAATTTCAGATGTAAGGGATGCGATCTTCAGAGCTATATTTATTATTTCTAAGGAAGTAATTTAACTAATTATTTCTTTTTCAAGTCCAAAAAGTTAAAGAAATGGTACAGCACAGCTGATATGCCAAGTTCCTTCCTCTGGCTTGCTTGATAATACGATGCCAACAAGATGAAATTTAGCATCATGCAACTAGGAAACTGGGTACTAAACAGGTTTTAAGAGATTTAATCCTGATGAAAATTGTGCATAGAAATATAAAATCCACCCAGTCTGTAATCAGTGATAGAACAGCCAGCTTCTTCTATTGAATCATCCTCCCAACACAAACTAACACTAGCTAAAAACACATGGCTTGTTTCCCCTGTGGAAAAAAAAAAGCTATTTTGGAATAATAATGGTTAATATCTTTCAGATAAACAGACAGGATCCTGATGTCAGAACATGTATCTGGAAAAGATTCTCTCTCTATGTGGTGACATTTTCTATGTTTTGCCCCTTGCACGTCATCAGGATTTAAATCTTGCCTGAAATTTTCATAGCCGCGTTCTTACCCATTATGTTAAAAAGGGAAGTCCCATTTGGCAGCACACAAGAGAGGGTGATGTTTCCCTGGAGTCAGGGCAACTCCTCTCTGTCCATGAGCTTCAGCATCTGTTCTGGGGTGGGCGAAGCAGGCAGCAAGGCTGACCCCTTCTTCCCTTCTCTCCGGTCTACAAAATCCCTCAATTGCCACTATAAGGCTCAATTTGTCAGTGATGCCAAGATGCCTGAGGAGTAAACAGGGCAGATGCCCAACACTGAATGGTTTTATTCAGATGAAGCCCTTCTGGTTTTGTTTTTTTAATTATTGAACAGCAGCGTGAAGTGAAAAAGGGACTTCAAAACACTGTCAGCCATCCTTTAGTGCTTGTTTTCCTCAAGGCCAAATATATAGCTTGATATTACATAATGCTGCTATAAATCAATCGATAATTGGATACATAAATGACTATTTTCTCATTTAAAGATTAGTGTTTATTACTTTGATCCCAGTTTGATGGCGAGACATGCAGCAAGTCCTTCTTGATCTCTAGCCACAGCCGTATTAGAAAAAGATTTGCTAGCAAAAGACTTCTTCGTGGATTTTTCTAAGGCAGAGCATATGGAGTCAAGGACCCAATACATGGGTGACAGTGCATCTCAGGGTAACTTCATCTAAACTGTTAGGCTTCTAGCTTTCTCCACTGAGTCTAAAGAAGGAAAAGAATCACAACTAATAAAACGTTAAAATAAAATATCACAAAAGCAAGAGCCCTGGGACCCTTTGAAGCACCTCCTCCCCTTAAATTTATCACAATGAAATATGTCAACATGGTTTTACCAATGCATTCCAAATCTGGCAATAAATAATCCAGAGGAAACATGGGACTGAAATCTTAAAGTAGGTGAGAAAATCTTCACTTGACTGATTTTCTCCTATGGAAAAACTGGCATAGTAAAGAAAAAAAGGGTCTTGTGCAACTGCCTTTTTCTATTTTCAAATACAGCATCCATGGCACACACAACCAGTTCACGCACCAGTAAACTGGTTAGCACCTGGTCAGTGGCATCCCAGTGGTCCTACTGGTAGCCTGGCAGCCTGCACCAGCCCACAGGAGGTCTCCACCAGCTCCAGCCCTATCTGCAGCAGTTACTTTAAGAGGAGACCCAGATGCTGTGAGCTCAGGGCTGCTGAAGGACTGGGAGGTCAAAGGCAGACCTCCATGGCACCCATCCTGCCTACAGCCTTCGTGTATGGCTTCCCAGAGAGCCCCATTAACTTCTGCATGCCAGACCCATGCATAAAGAGGCAATTGCTTCAAAAGCGCTTACTCCAAAAGGCTCTTGGCAGTGCCCCAAATCTGGAACCTGGCCCAACACCCTGGAAAGAACACAGTGCTGCTGGGCTGCCAGCACCACCAGTGCCCCAAGTGCTCTGAAGCGGGGGTGGTCTGTCATTGCCTTAAAGAGCTTTCGCCAGGGGTTGAGAGCAACAAAAATGCTTGTTCTGCTTAGCCATAGGGTGAGGCTTCACGTATCTCACTGAACTGAGGAGAAAAAACGCTACAGGGGGGTGGCAAAGGAAAGCCCCAGCACCACAGGGCTTTGCACACTGGAGGTCCTCTGTGCCTACAGCGCCCACGACTGAGGTCAAAAACATTTCAAGAATCCTTTTCCAATTAATTCAAGCCTTTTCAGTGCTGTTTGCAATTAAAGGATAATGCGCTTAATTGCTAATTGCACCGATCACTCTCCAAAAAGCCAAAGGAAAAAGTTACTTTCCCTGAATTTCACTCAAGTAATTGGCAAGCACAAGCCAGTGTGCAGACTGAAACAGTAGAAGCAATGGGTTTATCTGTTGGAGTCTACATCCTTCCTCAGTCGCAGGCCGCTTTGATGACAGTGATTCTGGCTGGCTTTCTGGTCTCTTGCTGCACAGTAGTTCTATATTGTGAAAAACAGAAAGAGAAAACTTTGCAGAGCAAGCTTTTTTTTGTGAAGATACCATCAAAGCAAACATGCCAAAGGAAAAGATGTTCAGTCTTTTAAATACAAGAACAAATACACGGATCCTAGGTTTGTAAATTTTTTTGGAAATATGTGATGTTCAAGTTCAACATAGGAAGCTAGTCACTCTTGAGGAGAGATGCCAACAATTTTGCAGTGAGCAATGTCATTCAAGTCTTGTGTGTGAGCTGCAAGCCTGACAAGAAAGCCTCACGGTGGTTCTGAGCTGTTATTATTAGGCAATAGCATATGTTAGCATCCTTGACACATTCAGCTTGTCAACACATTTCAGTCTCAGGAGGAGTCTTTGCCTAGCATGTTCAGTAATGGTCTCAAGAGGCAAAAGAGAAAGGGGAGGGAGAGATTACAGCACACGAACTGCAGAGATCTTGGATTTTGAGTCACCCAAAGCAACGAGAATCAGCAGTGGCTTGCTTAATCTTTTATTTCCTTTCCACAATGAGCCTGCCTCTATGAATACAGTTCTCTTGCCTCTCAGCTGTTATCTGTCACTTCATACAACAAACACAGCTTCAAATTTGACACTTTTCTTATTGATAGTCTTTGTTCTGAAAACAACTCTCCTGTTGATCTAAAGAGCCAGAGGCTCTCAGCCCCATCCTGTAGTCATTATGGTCTTGTGTCTCCAGTTCAAAGACTTTCTTCAACTTGTTTATTCAATATCTCTCACCCCACAAACCAGAGCATCTCGACTAAACCCTACCGCATTTGTGTTTCTCCCTTAACCTTAATAAGGGAAACAAAAGGTAGAAATACTGCAGGACAGTAACACTGCATCCTATGAACTGTTTGGTCTACAGCTGACCAGAAACTTTCCTGACTAAATTTCAAAAGGACAAGAACAGCCAGTAACGAGTTCTACCAGTCACAGCAGCATTACAAACACCCACAGGAAAGCTGCTTGCTGCCTCTATAAAACACCTTCTGAGGGAGGACCCATTTGGGGAGTTGCCACTTCTTCAAGTCTGCAGCACATAAGCAACTTTAGCTGGGTTTATAACACCTTGTTGGAACAGCTACATTTAATAAGAACAGCCGCTCTGGACCTGAACTGCCTACCCCACATCCAGGATTCCACAGCAACAAGCAGCAGATGCCTACAATACAGAACAAGAACTGGGCAAGCATGCCATGATACCTCCCGTGCTTCAACCAGACTGAAGTTTGGACACATCCTTAAACAAAAATATGATCTACTGTTTAGCAGGCAAAAGATTTTTCTTCTCCTTTTTCTGTGCTTCTTGGCACAGACAAACCTTTGGGAATAAAGCCTTCTGTAACAGTGATTTTCACTGTCAGCCAAATGCTGTGGAAGGAAAGACATCTTTTGGTTCATTTGCAGCCTTCACAGACCAGTTCAAGACTGCTCATTCTTGTAGTATAAAAAGTTGTAGTGACACACACCCCCTTTTCACTGTACCACTGAGCTGTTTGAATCATGGGGTACGATTAATGCTCATTTCAGAACCTGAGCACTTTCTTCTTTTACTCTTCAATCTCAGTTAATTTTTAAATTCATACAACTAAGCTCAGCTGAATGAGTCCCTAAATTTTCACCAAAATGGAAAATGAAAACTTTATCAAATTCGTGAATAGCTCCATTTTAATAAAAATCTTCCCTTTTTTTTTGGAATAGATGGGAGGAAGGAGACGAAGGTATTTATAACACTTACTGGAAAAAGAAGTCTTTTCTTTAAAAATCTTTTTCCTCAAAGAAATATCTGGACTCGTGTCCAGAAGTTAGGCATTCAAAAAGGATCTAAATAAAAGGATTTTAAGCAGTGGTGACTGCCCACCTAGTTTCATGCAGATCTGCTCGGGTGCAGAGAACACCATGAGAAAGGTTTCTGGCCATTACCCATTAAACAAGGCAGATGTTGATGTGACCCATCAGTTCTTTCACACATCATCTCCTCTGCAGAGCATCAAACTGCACTATTGGGCCTGCTTCACACATAGTCACATCTGTTGAAGCAAAGTGAACATAAAAACACATAAAAATTCCATTTAAATATGTATTTTAGACACTTAAAACCCCAGTACGTTTGCTTCGGGCACTAGCATGTTATGTAAATCCAGAAAACATCACTTACATACACTCAGAAAGCTCCAGACTGTTCAGGGATGTAGACTGAAGTAAGGAGCTGCAAATAGATCAAGCCATCAGCCTTAAATGCCTGAAAGGCTACAGTCTAAGGATTTTCCTTTATCATGTCATTCTTTGCCTGAAGCAAAACCAGGAAGGTGATTTAATTAACTGAAAAACACCTGCATGTTCATTCAACGCATAGCCCCAGAGCCTTCTTCACTCAAGACTAAATACTTCAGCAGACCAGCTTTGCTATCTCTGTCCTGTTCAAAACCTAGAGATTCCAGTTAAGTATGCAAAAATATCTGTCAAAGAACAGTTACACTTCCTTGTTGATTCCAGCAGTTACAGTGAGAAACCTTAGGTGAACCCAGCACTACAGCAAATCCCCAGTGCGGATGAAATAATCCGCAATTACACAAACACAAGACACAGAGCAAGACTTCTATGCAGATTTCCTCATCTACACTTGGGGTTTGCTTTTTAACTTAGGATAAAGCCCCAGCAAATGCAGAGCCAGTGTCATTCTTCCCTTACTCCACTCCCCATGTTACTCAGAATACACATCTCAGTACACCAGAATCAAATTTCTTTACTCCCTAGCACGTTTGTCTAAATGGCTGCTTCTAGCTCCAAGCAGCTGTCACTAAAGCAGGGTTAATGATGCATGTAGCCCATTTGTGAATACACAATTTGTGAAATGCTTCAAAGACATCATTCCTTGTTCACTTCTTAGTGAAGTAAGCAGAGCCATGCAAGATGCTCCATTTGATCATGCAAGGACACATGGAGAGACAGGAAAAAGACATTAAGAAAATGCTCCTAATTCAAGGGTCTGATGATGAGGCATTTTCCAGCAAATAGCACTTGGACTTCAAGCAGAGAAGCAAAATAACCCCGAAGTAACAGCTCCAACTTCAGTAAGATTTGGTAGAGAAGCATGGCAAAAAACACTGGTGACATTCCAACATTTACAGATGTAACTTTCTCCCTTTGAATTGGCAAGTTAAGAAGAAAGCTAAAACACAATATACAAAACTTTATTAAAAAAATATCATGTATTAAGACTAATCAAAGCTTAACCGTGACTTGGTTAAATTCCCTCATAATTATCAAAACCATGAAACCTGTTACTAGAGTGGCCCAGGTCTGGGATTTCCCCCCTGATGACAGTACCAGCAGAAACAGTTTAAAAGCACTCAACAGCAAAGCTAATTAAAAGGAAAAAAATGCTTTCCAGTGGCATAGGAGCGGTGTTCAGAGAGGGGAAATTACTGCTTACAGTCTTAATACGTAAAGGCTATTTTGAGTGGCACTAACTGTTCCCTCTCTCCCACAGAAAGCAATTTTCTAATGATGAACAGTTAACAAGGCAGATCCAAACAAACTTGTTGCTCATTACCTGACAAGCCCTTCAGTCCAGTGGATTGTCTATCCCCTGGAATCCTGATGGAATCACTGTTCCTGGAAGTGTTAAAAAACCATGCAGATGAAGCCCTCAGTGACGTGGCTTAGTGGTGGACTTGGCAGTACTTGGAATGACTGGAGTTCATGATCTCAAATGCCTTTTCCAACGCAGGCTGATTCTATGATTCTGTCTTTCGCATCAAAACAAGTGGTTTTTGAACAACCAGGGGCACCTACCCAAGGAAGCAGGGAACAGAGATACATCTTTTGACCTGATTATCCCTCAAGGAGTCCCGTTTAATCACCTCTGCTCTATGTTCTATCAAAACATTGTGATGATAACTTAAAATTACTTTGATCCCTATAGGTTAGCACTTGAAATAAATCACTGTTATGAAACCTTTCTGTCTACACAAAAGCACAAATCCTCCTTTTTTTACTGGTGCAGCTTCTCTTGAGGACTCTCTTAGGAGCACATTCAGTAGAATGAATCGATGTTTTTCCTTGCTCTTTCACAGTCTACCTTCTCTGGTTTACCTAGTTTGCTGTAACTGGGACATTAAGCACAAGATACAAAATACAAGTATGTCAGATTAATATCAGGAGATGATAAATGCAATGTAAATAATTATCATCTGAGTTGTGTTTATTATCAAAAGACTATCGGTTGGTCATCAGCTCATTAACCAGTGATTCCTATCTTGCACCCCAATATGTTTTAAGGTTACACCTGAAGATCAGGGCCCCGTCTGACTAGCAGACAACATTTCTGAAAGTTGTACAGACAGAAGACAAACAGCAGAAGCTGAGAGAAAACGTATTTGAACCAGAGACACTTCAACCACTTGGCTTCATCACAGGCTGATCACAGCGAACTCCCACAGAGTCTCACACCTGAGATGCAATTGCACCAAATGCAGAATGAGGGACAATCACTGTGGGACACCCAAACCACAGATTATCTACAAAACTGCTTCCTTCAAAGGTCTTTCTCAGTGCTGAGCAAACAGCCCTGGAAGTAGTAGACATGGGATGACATTCACTCCAAAGAAGGGAAGATCCAAGAACTAGACACTATAATAGTACAGGCATTTGTAAGCCATTTAAGTCCCACAAAAGCATCATTTTGCAGCCCTGATGAGAATATGCATTGTGTTGGTTCTTATGTGAATGCAATGCATAGGTAAGATGCAAATTAAGTTTAAGATTAGATTTTTATCACACTTTAAGGCTGTAAGAGGTCCACATAATGAGGTCCATAGGACATGCATAGCACACAACTCAAAACCCAGAAATATTATACTCCCCAATTTCCCAAAATAATCAAAGAGCAGTTACTAAAGATATTTTTTTCTCTTTGAAAATAGAACAAAACAAGAGTTGATGACTGTGTTGTAAAAATGAATGATTCAGGCTGTACCATGCCTCAGAGGAGGTGAACCTGCATTTAGAACAGTTTCCCAAAAAAAGCAGTATGAAGTTGCCAGCCAACCAGTCAGGGAGGGTTTGCCTCTTATTTGATTACTGGCATGAAAGTCATTAAACCCCAACTCTCCCGATGAATCACTGAGAGTGGGTTAACATAAGCCACCACTCCACATTTTTTGTTTCCTCAAAGTTACGTATTATGGTTCAATAAGCAAAATTTTTCTTGAGTCATCAGCATGAGACTAATTCTCATTCTCTGAAAAGCATTAAGCAAGAGCCACTGTCACTGGAGCCAAAAAACTTAGCTCATGTTTGCTAAAGCAGCCAAAAACTCTAACCTGTTCTAACAAGGGAAAAGGGCAGGTTTTTAAGATACCGCGCAACATGGCTGCTTGTGGTAAAAATCAGTAAGTCTAAATCCTTTTTTAGTACCTCATTCTCACAGCTTCCAGGAAAGCAGTAAGTCATCAACACATCTGAATATCAGAGTATGAACCTAAAGGGATCCATTTCCTTGATGTTATGATTTATAGCCATTTATTACCACAGCTTGCACTCTATACCCTATACTCTATGCATCCATAGCAGTACATTGTGGACCGATAACATCTATGCAGATTTAGCTCTACAGGGCGTTTTTGATAGCTGTCAATATCCTATATGGTAATAGCATTTCCAAAGAGCTAAATCCTAGGCAGAAGCCATCACTAGGCCCTTGCTGGGAGGGAGAGAAGCCATTAAACATACATCAGACCAGCTGCCATGCAAACCTAAAATACAAGAAAAAAAATGTATAAATAGATTTGTAGGAAATGTCAGTGGGAGGGAAAACAAACAAACAAACAAACCCCAAACCCACACAACCAAAACAACAGCTCAAGGCCAACAGCAGCCACAGTTTTTCAAAGTACAGTCATATGCAATAAGCAACAGCCTTCACAGCTGACAGCATCTGCTCTCTGGCCTTTCACAGTTTAAAATGAAAGTAGGTCTTTCAGAGTAAGTCAAGCAAAAGAGAGAAGAGATGTCTCATAAAAGGAATAAACCAATCTGTAGCTAACACCCTGTTAGTCACTGCTACACTTAAGCGAGAAAAGTCAGGAACTAGCCCTTTTGATGCTGATACACTGGCTACACCGGGGACGTTTTTAGAAGGATTTTCCATAACATATGATTTGATATGAGAAGTATGCAACTGATCTGGGACCTAGTTCTCAAAAGGTAAGATGCAGCTTCATCTTCATGCAAACTGCATGTTGGTGGAATGAGGTGTGTTCAGCACCTTTCAGGACTGAAGCCTGACTCGCAGGATTCTCTCTCCCATTTCTCCTTTTATCCAATTCACTTTGTGGGTGCTTTGTCAGAACTCACCCTTGGCAGGAAAAACATTCTTTCTCACAGATGATCAGCTCTTTGTGTACAATAGGATCTCTGCATCAGTCTATCCTAGAGGACGGAAAGAGGGAGCTTTTTTTAATAAGAGCTACATGTGAGGGCAGTTGTGGGAGCTTTCCTCCTTGGAGATACTCAAAAGCCACCTGGTCATGGTCCTGGGCAACTGGTTGCAGGTGCCTGAGCAGGACCAGAAGACCTCCAGAGGTCCCTCCCAGCCTCAACCACTCAGTGATTCCATGATGTGCAACCTCCTCTCAGGCACCTGGAGAGAGATATGAATTATAGAAAGGCTCCCAGTATAGAATTAACTTCAGAACAACAGTTAGAACAGTTGAGGGACTCATCTAAGGTGAAAAGCAAGGAAATTCTGTCTTCAGCCCCAGTCTTTCCCAGGTCTTAAACACCTGCATCTATTTGGGATTCACAGGTTTTCTAGATCACACCAGATTATTTCCAAAGCAGAGCAGAAGCCGTTTCAGACCTTGACTGTGAGCAGCAATAGCCCCCAATCTTTGTACAGTAACATTAGTGTCTGAGCACCCCAGATGTGCTGCAGACAAGATTTCTGCACACCCAGCTGTCAGAGAGGATTCATAGCCACATACCTGTGTTCCTAAAGCTACTGGAGTTTGTAGATGTTCAGGGGGAGGAAGATATTTAGCCTGCCAGAAGCCACTCTATTGGGTCAGAGCTGTGTTTTTTCTCCTGGATGAAAGAAAACAGCAATGTTTTTGCATAGATGGGAAGAGCCATTCCCACTTCAGCATCATTACAGCAAGGTAAATCGATGGATGGTTCATGCAAGGTCTCTCATTTCCCATAGACTGATGTCATAACCACCAACCAGCTCCACACACCTGGGGACAGGGTAGCACTAGCCCTCTTTTACACACCTTTTGGGGCAAGACTGTCTCTGACCACCATTTCCAGCAGACCTTTCATGTACCAGCTGCTTTCAGCAGACACAGGGACTGGCAGGTGTGATGAAAATGCTACAACCCACAAGCACACTCATCATTTACATCCCAGCAGAGGTTTCAAAGCATCTGAAAATTACCTTTTAGGACTTAGGCACCTAATTTTGCTATATTTTAAATGACTAAACCTCTTTGTAGCTCTCTGGGATATGACTGCAGGTAGGGACACACAAATAGGGAAAGACAAGAAAGAGGACAGAATATTATTAAACAAGCAATAGCAATACAGAAGAGTATGAATTATGTAATACCTGATAGTTTATTACCTCACTTTCTTTGGCATTCTGTAGCAATAAATCATGAGGAAAGATGCAACAGGTAAGACTGTTAGTGCCATTTGTCGGCCAAAAGTTTTAATAACTGAATGAGATTCATCATGCCTTTAGAGAAACAAGTATTTCTGCATGTCACTCTCTAAATCTGCCAAAAAAAAGAGGTATCTAGAGTATTGGATGTTAAATAATGGCATATTTTCGCAATTTATAAACTCTGGATTTAAATTTCCCCTAATTGCAAGCAGAATACGATCTCCCCAATGTCTGGGATCCTAAGTTTGTCACTAATAGTGAAAAGCATAAATTTAATCTTGACTTCATAGAATACTTTTTCTTAGCAATGGCCATTAAAAAAAACTCATTGTTCTAATAAAGGTCGTAAGGTTTATTTTTCAGCATGGCAATACAAAGATGCTGCTTTAGATGCTATTGTAACATTCACCAGAAGTGCTCACAGATTTTTATTTCCAGACAGGAAGATTATGACCATATAGTCTGAGCTGCTACGAAGCACCAATGACAGACAAAACAACTTCTGCATCAAGCCCATAAATTCTTGTTCAGACAATTCTTCACTTTCAGAAGGCTGTCTTGATTAATGGTTTTTACATCATATTGCTATGCTCGTGTGTGACACAATGTCTGCGAGCCCTTTCTGTTAAATATGTTCCCCATGTGCATAAACAATGTGTCTGCACATACACGGATTGCAAAAATGGCCATAAATCAGGAAATCTTACATCTTTGAGAAGAATAAATTAGCCTTACCCCAAATGTCTATTTGAAGACTCCTCTTCTTCTCCCCCCCACCAAATTGAACCAAACAACCCAACCTTTCTGTTACTGCATTGCAAGCACCTCATTGCAAGCCATGACAACATTCTGACTTCATCTTCTCTGTAAAAGAGAGTTCTGCCTTCATGAACAGTGCTGGGGGGTAGCCTTGACTTACAGTCGAACACCCACCCAGCTGCCCATTCAGTCTCTGCCCGCGTAACAGGACCAATGTACAGGGGTACAGTGAAGTACTACTGCACCAGTTGCCCAAAGGTGTTATTCTTTGCTCTGCCCTATGTTTTAATTTTCCTCTCAAGTCATGCCCCTGGGTTTTTGTTCTTTATTCTCATCATGGTTTTATTTAGCAGTGGCCTTGCTACAGCAAATTCCAACAGCTCTCCTGTTTCTTGGTCAAAACTGAGAAGGTATCTAGCCACTTTAAGCTCAAGGAAAACTGCGAATAATCAGTGTCGGTGACGCCCTAGAGAGCAATCAAGTGGCAGGTTATCTAAATAGGATCATAGAGAATAAAACCTTTCCAGTCCACCTCAGTGAAACTCCATACTCATCAGCATTGACAGAAATACACGTGTCTTCTTCCAGTGATGTACAGCCTGATGGGAACCAAAGATACCCAGCTCTTGAATCCCTGAAGTATCAGCACTGAAGCCCAAAATATAATTGCAGAAATAAAGACACAACTGTAGCATTTGCTTCTATCTGGCTGGAAGTTACAGAGTTTGTACTTTCTGCTTCCATTTTAAAACATCAGTTATATACGCAAGTAGCTTTACAGCTTTGGGCTATGCAAGAAAAGGTGAGCATTGGATACAATTTCAGGATCTCTGCAGCATTCATTTAATCCTCACTATGCAGGTTTGGCATCTGAATTCAAACATTTCTGAGACTAAGCCCTGGAGAGAAGAAGCTGAAGAGCAAGATAAAACAAGTGAAGACTTCATCAGCACAAAGCCAGCGGTGGGTGAAAGTAGGGTTTTGAGCAGTGTGTGGTTTTCTTTTAAACATGTGCTAAGATTGAGGGCACTGATTGAATACAGCTCTGGTAGAACAGCTGCCCTGGCTACAGTAATTAGTCCTACAGTTGCTGCGTGCAGGTGTTCAATTACTGAGGTCCTGCTAGCTGCGTGTTTGTATTAGATTGGCTTTTTCCTTTTGTGGCCTTTCACTGATGTGTTCAGATTTGATGGGGATGGTACCCTTGAGAGATGAGATCTTTGCTCTTCAGGGTTTATTTCAGCCATCCAGAACAAGTGGAGGGAAGCACAAGCAGTCACAGGCATGCAAGTGCCCCAGGCTGAGCATCCTGATGAGAGCAAGCAGACTGTGCAAGCCAAGGTTATTCATCAAGGCACATCCTGGGGGAGGCAGGGGTCCCCGTTAGCTCCTGTCTCCTGGGACACACATCACCTCTAACCAGGCACGCCAACATCAGGAGTGCAATTTTCCCTCATTCAGGAAAGCACCTGAACTATGTGCACTCTGCCAAAGCAGTTTTAAAAATGTGGTTGTTATTTCATACTAGATTGAAAACTCCAGGAGGACAAACTACACCAAAAAGATCTTTGCTAGTTCCCATAAAACTGCATGAACTCCCATCACTATAGGGACACCTTTATCAAAGGACAGCCGTCAATAAAGACCAGCTCTTTAGATAAAGGACAGGACTTAATCAAATGGGAATTAATCCAAAGAAGCCTTATGAACTGAACTATGAAGGAGGCCAGACCTGAAAACTTGGCACCCCAGTCACTGTTGTGAAGTTGGACACAGAGCTCTGAGTGCCTGAAGCCTATGACTGATGGACACCTAAACTACACCCTCACCACACTGGCAGCTCCAGGGTGCCATGGGATGCCAGGGACTGAAGGCTCTTCTTCTGGCTGACAAGGTTTGTCACTCAGAGACCTCAGGAAGGTGGTTAACAAAAGCTGGGGCGTAGGTCTCCTTCTCAACAGCCAGGACATTGTTGTCCAAAAACTGTTCACTGAAAACTTACTGCCACAAATACCCTACATAAAATAAACAAAACCCACAACTGTGTAGATGATGTTGCCTTCACAATCTGCAGCAGAGGCACTGGTGGCTGCAGCTCTCATTTTAGTCCTAGGAAAATAGAAACACCACCTGGTGCTAGAAAGGGCAGAGTACACAGGCATGACTACACCTGTGAGACTGAAGTTTATTCTGCCACAGGAATGCTCCATCCTCATCACGCAAATTGGTGGATGTACACAGGATACACATGAAATACGTAGAAATGTCAGGATTAATTCTGCAGAACACACAATAGTAATGTTGGGTTTACACCTCAGACAAGCCCAGAAGAATCTTTGTGTCTCCTCTTGCTTCAGTGTCAGCCTTCACTCACAGAAGGATATGCAGGCACAATCCATGGCCAGAGGAACCATGCTTGCAGAGGCCCCAAACAAGCACCCCTTACAACACCATTGTACCCACAGAGCACATACTGCCCGTGGACAGGAATAAGAGCGGTGTTGGACATAATTTGCTTGAACATTGCTTCCTGTGCAACAAGCTGCACAACAGGAAGAGGCGTCAATGAAGTGCAGTGAGAAATCTGAGCTGTCAAAGGGCTAAGCCAGGCTCACTTGGGCAACCTCTCATCTGTGTACATGGTCACTTCCTTAATGTAAGGATTTTACATGACCTCTGTCTCTCCTGATGGAAGCAACATCTCCATCCACAAAGCAGGACCCTTGTTTTTATTCATCAAGATTTCAGAAACAAAAATACAGGTCTGAGCAATTATCCCCAGAGAAAAAGCAACAGCAAAACTGGAATGCATTAGCCATAAATGAGGCAATTAAGTCTAACCTTTGCTAACCTGGCAGGTCAACGGTACAAACAGTATGAGAGGAGTTGTTTGGGTCCTATAGATGCCCTTTAAAAAAACAATTATCTGGAAGTGTGTGACTCTGTGAGATGACAATACAGCAGTCCTTCAGAAAGAGCTGGGGGGTGAGGGGGGGTCTCTCCACCTGGCCCACACACAGCTTTCCAGTCTAATTGAACCTTTCTCACTGCTCAGAGGAAGGGAAAGGTTTCTTTCAGCGGAAAGTCTTTGGAATTAATTACACTGCTTCTTAGTGGAGAAGGGTCGGGCACATTTGCCTGGATGAGGTATCAACATACGAGTAGGTTTTTAAGAGGTATGAAAAAAAGGACAAAAGCAAAACCAAACCAAAGAGAAGGGATGCAGCAAGGTATATGACTGCCAAGGCTTTCAGAAATTTCCAGGATGAGGTGAAACACAACTAACAAAGCACTAAAATGGCTGTCAGGGCACGTATGCAACTCATGGTTATGAGGCAGGTAGGACAGGCATACCCATTCTAGGACAGGCATGGAGCAGGAAAGGAGGGTCTTGGTTTCGGTTTGGCTTTCAATCCTAAAATACTGATCTACACACTGTTCCAGAACGTACAGCACAGCAATCCCACTGAAGGAACGTCTTCAGGTGATACAACTGGCCTCATGCCTAGCATCTTAACCAAGGGATGGGTTTCCCGGTCTCAATATTGATTTGGGATCAGGGTTTTTTTGCCTTAGCCATGACTGTATTTTTTTAAGTCCATATAACAAACTAAGCGCAGGGAAGCATTATGTATGATGGTTCACCAACAGCCCTGACCCGAAACTGAACCACTCTTCTCAGATTCAGCAAGAGGGAGCCAGAAAAACCTGAAAGGAAGACAGTGAATAACATTTACCTGCCATCTTGTATCCAATCTACTGCTCCCTCCTCTCTCTGCTGTCCCACTTACTCCATTCTTGCCATATTGCCTTGGGCATCCATTCCATTTGTCCTTCACTTTCACTTTTCAGCATCCTTAAGCAGCAGAGGCTATAAAAGGCTACCAGAGAAAACACTCATGAAATGCATCCCCCAGCAAAGGACAAAAATCGCTACCTGCAGACCATGCCAGCAGGAAGCAAGACCCTATATATGAGCCAAAGTCATTTAGAGAGAGCCTTTTAAAGCTCAGCCTTCAGGGTGTACTGGCCAGATGCTCTAGAAGGCAGATCTCTGAATATTATATCTGTGAATCAAGATAAGCCCTAGGGCCCACCCAGGCAAGCACTATTTCCACTGAACAGATGAGGCTGCTCACAGCCACAAGCACTACAGTTACTCACACCGTGGCTGGCCACCTTCCTATCTCCAAAGGATGAACAGTCTACAGCCTACAGTGTCCCCCAGGTACTCATCCCTCCTGCTCCCATTACATCACTGTAACACATACAAATCAGCTCTGGCTTTAACCATTGCAATACAAAAGGGATCTGCAAATTAGCAGCACAGATACCACTGGCAGGACACAGGCTGTTCTAATGCAACATGCAAACACTGCAGCAACAGCAGCATGCCTTCTGCTTGCGTGTGCTATCAGGAACTATGCTGCTGCCTCTCTCCGCACTAGCAGTGGGATGGGAGCCAGCCACACAGAGGACACATCCTCCATAGTCTACTGCTGCTACTTTTTATGAGACATGCCCTATTTGCATTATGCACTGCTCTTCAGGACTCATCTTCTCCAGACCACCTCTGTTTGTACAAGATGACAGGCTGCTTCACACTGGCTTCAGTGACACACAAGACCTATTGCACATGAAAAGCCTCCAAAGCTTGAAGAGCATGACACTGTCTGGGGTTAGGAAATGATGTATAGATGCAGTATTGCTAGTCCAGGCTCCTGCCCTTGTGCATGCTTGTCTTCACAGACAAACAAGAGAGAATATGAAAATCCATAAAACATAAGCAGAGAGAAGGGAGAAATTGGAAAACATGAGACCATAAAACAGTGAAGTACTGCAAAATCATTATATGCTCAACTTTGACACGCAGACCGACTACAGCTTTGGAAAACAAAACATGACTATCACAGTACCCAGTTGAAGTAAAACAAGCAGCAAAACCAACCACATCTATCCCATATAGCTCCACTCCCCAAAACCTTTCAATAAACATTTATTAGTTTCTCACCCCAAATTCAGATTTACAACAGCAGACCCAGGAGTCCTTTCCAGCACACTTCATTTACCCTGCAAGAGCTCCTGGTCTGTAGCAGCAGCTGCTCTTTATGCCAGCCTGTTACACAGGTGAGCTGAACAAAAAGCATCTCCACATCTCCTCGGGTGCTGCAGATTTAATGAGCTGGGATCTCTTAAAAGAAGCAAACTTACAAACGTTATCTTTATTAGAACTCTCAGTATATGTAACTGAAATGCACGGACCATTAGTTAAGCCAGTGTTTTGGCTAATTACGTTATCAGAACTCCCTTGGTGATGTGACTACACATTACCCTATGTTTAATGGCAGTCACTGTTTGGTGTACCTGATCTGACAATCACAGAGCTTTACAGTTTCTTTTCTAAGAAAAAATATCTCCTGAAAAGGTGACCATGTGGTCCTTTCAATGAGTCATAAAACAAAGAGCCCACTGAGCTCTCCTCAGCAACACCAGTCCCCTCTGTTATTAACTTCCCACTCAGGCCATGTAATGCATGCCCCACTGACACAGGACTTAGCAGTTTGTTTCTTACAAGCACTTAAAGTGCTACCAATTCATCTCTCTTCCCACTGCTCCTTTTTTTTTTCCATTTAGTTATCTGCTTAGGTCTTTTTTCTCCCCTCATTTATGTTAGCGCAGCAGTAGTTTTCACACACCTTAAGCCACCTCCTGCTAAACAACCACCAAGGTCTCAATGGTGCTGCAGGCTTCATGTTGACTCAGTCCTGCTGAGACTGCCCAGAATTAGGTCTGCTCACACTATGGCCTGGACATGTGCTGCCATTGACTTATAATGGGAAAAGCATTAGTACAGAGGGTAAAAAAACCTGCGATCTCCACTTAGCACTTCTGAAATCAATAAGAGCTCTTGCTCAGATCTGACCTTTAATGAAGCAACACAGGACAACAACAACAACAAAAAAAAAACCAAACCCAAAGATCACTAACAGGCAGTGCTAGTATATCTCAGAAGCCTAAGGGACATTCTCTGGAAAACAACAGAAAACATGCAAGGTAGACCTAATCTAAGCATTTGGCATGACATTTGCAGATGACATGTAGCAAAAGTCAGCTCCTTCTGCCATTTAAGCCTTACCCACCCCAAGAACTGGCAAAGAGATGAAAGGAAGAACAATCATGGTTTCTCCTTGGGAAATTAAAATTGTGTTTGTCTCTACTTCAAATTAGTCACTTCTTCAGCACCTTGAAACAAATCCTGTTCCCCTGAAGCCATGGCAAGGCTTTTACTGAGAAGCACCATAAAGATGGTGCTCACAAGCCTGTCTTCACACACGCCTTCTAGACTGAGATGCCTCCTCTTCCCTCTATTCTGCAGCTTCACTTCACATGGCAAAAGTGACCACAACAGTTTAGACACACCAGCAGTCTTGTGTGCACGTCAAGTTTCCAGCCACAGTTGTCACTAGATACCAAAAGACAAGCTTGATATCTGCCTCTTCTGCAGACTAACTTTCTAGCTTTCATACCACTGCTTCCCAAAATAAATCTTTGCCCACAGTGCATGCCTACACTCCTGTTTGTGTGTGCTTCACATGATGTTCAGGACCTTTCAGACCCTTGGCATCCTGTCTCTCTGCTGAGTATACCAATGCACAACCAACATCTGCTGCCCCTCTTTCCGAGCCCGGAGAAGTCATCAGAGACATTTCTTTAGCATCACTGTCCATCCAAACTTAACATCTCACATTTAACCATCAGAATGCCCTCAAAACATTCTCTATGCTGTTTTTTCTTACAGTCTATTAGAAATGTTTTTCTCCCACTGCATCCAGTTCCTTAGGTATTGCCTGAATGGGAACCTGACCAGATCTATGCTGACCATACAGTCTTTCTCACTAATTTAACCTGTTCTCATTGTTCTGTGCATATTGTTCTTTCAACAGCTCATTTAGCCCATTTCTATGTTTTTAACCTCTGGTTCTAGCCATTATCAATCCAAATTTTTTTTCCTTCCTCCTTTTAAAGGATTAAAATATTTTTGTTAATTAATTACATGTTGTTCTCAGTTACTGTTGGCCAAAGTCTCAAACAACAGATCAGAACTGGTACATTGTAATATCATAGCCTAGCCCCCATTTCCTAGTTTGTTACAGGACTTCTCACCAATGACCTGTCAGCGTACCAACCCCACAGTCATGGTGATCAAGGCCATTTGTGAAGTGCTTCTACTGCTTAAACTCCAGAAGGATTGTGTGAAGTCAGTGCAAATGACTCTCTCAATCCAACTGCACATAACACCAGAAGGTGCATGGCCACTGGTGTTAAACACTCTAATGAGTTTGGACCTCTCCGTAGAAATCTCACAGCTTCAGGAGAACAGGTACAAAGCAATCCTATCACTTGGAAGTGTTAAACACATCACAGCAATGGATAGCTGGAAGTACCTCAAGGACAAGGAGGGAAATGACTGTGGCAAAGACGAACAGCACCAAAATAGAAAACGTTTTATTTGAAAGACTCTTAATAGCAATTCCCAGAAATCACAATGCTGCTTCAATATAATGGCCATGGTAACAATTAGACTGAAGGGAAATTCTCAATACAACATTTGACGTTGGAATTGTAACAAACCTTTATTTAGGTCTATGCTAAACCCAATTTGCCTGAGCTCACCCAGTAAAAGTAATGAAGGAATTACTTCTGTTCATCTGTTTGGCTTATTCCTGCCTCACAGTGCTGGAACAGACACTGTACTCCTTGTTCTTTTTTTCCCCAGCAAAACCAAATGATTGCCAGTTTGTTTCCACACTCAAACCTGAAATAAAAACAAGAATCCCACACACTCCTTGCGCAGCCTCTACAAAGTGACTCGTTTTTCTCGGAACAAACTACGGTAACATGGACCTGTTTAGGTGGAGACTCAGCAAACAAAAAAAGCAAGGGTTATTATTTCCTTTGCTATTTTATGTCCTAGAAATGCAGCCCAAAGACTTAGTTTTGTTCATTGCGAGACTTCCTTTTGCTTAGCACTTTTCTCAACAAAATTTAGGGATGTTGGATATGTTCTGTCTTTTCTCTGAAACAACCCAGAAATACAGAGCAAGAAAGAGGGTTCTGAATATTCAGCACCAACAGCTTTCCTTCCATTTGCCAGGATGTTAAGACAAATCTGCTTTATACACAACCTACAAAAGAGAACTGTAAATGCTCTTACAAAAAGGAATCATGCTGCCTCAGTTAACCAGATTCATTTGCTTATAATGAATGACCCTGTATGACAAGCCTGTGAACACTAGCACTCTAGTCTTCCATAAAAATGTGAGGTAAACAAGATAATTTTTAATATGAAAGCAAACATAAGCCAAAATTCTAGTGGTTGTTCTAATACTTCTGAGAAGAGCAACAAAAAGTCCAATTCTTTTACCCTTTTGTAAGTTATTACATCAGTCACTTAGGAGCTGCGCCATCATTTCCAAATGCCTTTTCTATCACAGGAAGTTTCAATTAAATTGGTTATTAAACCAAATTAATTAAAGTTGCAAGATTTCTACACAGATGCTTGTTTTTGTTCAAGGGAGGCTTACCTGCTCCTCTTTTTAATCAACCTAAGCAAAATCAATACATGAAATCTGATGCAGTCTGTTGGTAGTTGAAGGAGGAATTCCAGCTCATTTAGTTACAGTTAATTTGGAAAAACTTTCTCTACTACACAGAGCCTACCCAAATTGCTACTCAGATTTTCTCTTATCTGAGAATCGATCCTTTTACTTGATGAAGGGAGGCTAAAGGGTGTTAAACAACTAATTACTATTTTCCAGGTAACATTTTAAGTGAGGAAGAGAAGAACTTAGATGAGAACAGCTTGTCAGAGCAGGAAACCTCCTGCAACACAAAACAGCCACAGCTGTGTAGCCACCACTCTGAGATCCCACAAGCTGCTCCACACAAGGCCTAACATGGAAAGGTTTGCCATAGTTTTGACTCATCTTCCCTCTCTTCCCACTCGCGTTCCGCTAGCTTTTCTAAGTGCTTTTCATTTGGTTCCTTCCACTCAACAGTTCCTTCATCCCTTCTCCCCTTCAAATCCTCTCTTGACCTTCACTCGCTTTGCCTCCCGCCTTCTCCCAGTTCACTCCTCCCATGCTTTTTCCTCTCCAAGTCCATTCCCAGGCACTTTTAAATGTGGCCACTCAGCAGTGAGGCAGAAAGGGAAAACCCAGGCATCAGGGGAACCTTACTGTATAAGTCTAACCTGAAATAGACTGACATGGGAGCAATTAGAATGCAATTTTATGTAATAAGATGATTTATTCATTAGCACAAGGCAGGGATGAAAGCTTACTGCTGATGAGAGAAGCAGGTTTGTTACAGCTGTCAGTTCCACCAGTAAAACGTATTAGTCATTTAACTTCTTTATTTTTTTTTAAACACCAAAAGCATACTATAATTACACCTGTGTGCCCTTCCTTATAGAAGAAGGCTTTGCACAGGATTCTTTAATTTCATAATGAAGCAGCAGCAATTAAAGTGTCATGAGATGATTGGTCTGTCAGTGAGTTTGATTGACCTATGTATTACCAAAAAACATGTTAAAGAAAAAGTAATAGTAAGATATTGGACTCAAAATACCCTCCTACTTCTCCATAGTAGGAAGCTTAATTAGCACCAGGTACTTAACCAAGAGACCTATACAAAAATCACATGGTTTCTTTTCAAGGACAGCTGCATTAACAGGAGACAGCTCTCATTTCTTTCAAAGCAATTTCAACACAGGAATCTGAGTACCAACATATAAAGCACTTCTAAGGTTGGCCTTCCAACCAATACTTGTAAGTCCCAGCAAAAGGTCACCATGAACAACATCTGCACTGTTGATGGGCTGAGGAAGGGAATGAGAACCTCAAGGCTTTGGCTCGGTGTCTCACACGCTAGCCACAAAGCCTGAGACTGTAGAGAGTAAAGAGCACTCTGCTTTATCTTAGCCATCATGACACGAGAGCACACTTTTATCTTTGCTGTAGCTCCTACGTACAATTCAAGTAGCATGGGAGCACTCAAAGCCTGCCCTATTCCTATATGCTGGAGAACCACGTGAAGACTTAGACCTCAGCAAACCATACCTGAACACAGACCCAACACTTAGTGGACTGAACTGGCAGGAAAAATGGTCAGGAAGGAACATTGCCCAGTACCAAGTCTCCTGGGTCATTCTACCTCCCCCTACTTCCCATCTGCCTTCCAAGGCCTTTATGTTCTTCAGAATATGAAATTATGTACTAAGCACCAAAGAAGGGTGCTTACCACAGGAATACTGATGATGGTTCACTTTAAGCAAGATTTTCAAACCATATGGACGAGACCCTCTCTGCCATTCACCACACAGCAGTGGAGAGCATGAGCACCACTTTTGCACTATTACGGGGGATTTTGATTGGTTTTACCCATCAGACCTCAGTAACTACATTAGTATGCCTGGCCATGTAAGTGTTTCAGACAGTAAAATTAAATCCCTAGGACGCAACCTGAGATAGAAAGGAAGACAACTGGTGATTTGTGGAATCAACTAAGGCTGGTAGAAAGACATACACTCAACAGTGAGCCTTCAGCCTGAAAAACATGAAGTGTGACAACAGGAAGGTCCCCTGAGGAATGGGGGAAACCAAGGAAGACTATACTCTGCCCGTGGATTTCCCAGTGCAATAGGGACATCTTGGGGTAACCCCATCTTGGGTGGGTCTTGGAATGCTTTGATGCCTGACCTAGGCAAATTGCTAAAGAAATAACCTCATCGTCAGAAGAGTGGGAGGTCCAACCTAATCTGCAAAGCAGGAGCTGTGTCTGCAGGAACTGTGATAGGTAGGTTATAGCCTAAAGAAAAAAAAAAATCTGTAAATAGCTCCTTGATTTTGTTTAAAACAACTCAGATTATGAAGTTCTGACACTAAATGTGCTTTCTTCATGCTCCTTTTGAGAAAGGCGTCAGGAAAATAAAACCTTTAAAAAAAAAAATACTAACATCTTTCCACTGTTAAAAAAACCATTCATAGCAGCCTTCAGGGACACCTCATTCCTCACAGGAAGGAAATAATCCACCACTAGAACATACTGACCTTGCAACATTATTAAGGCAGGAGGTACACACAGCAGTGGAAGGGGTGTCTGCCTCTATTTAAACTGCAGAAGCACAACACAGAAAGAAATAACAAGGACTAGTCATACAGCACACAACACACTTTGTTCTGTACTTTATGAGAAAACATCAATTACAGAAGGGAAGGCAGCCGCATAACATGGGAATAGAGCAAAACCTTGCACAGACCATAGTGAGTAATGTGACCAACAGCCTGGAATGACTACAGGGAAGAGATTTCCCAGAAGAAATCCCACTATTTCAGTTTGAAAATACCTTTCATCATGGCTGACTCTACACTCGTCACTCAGAACAGCACATCCAATGAGCTCTTACAATGCACTGTACCATTTAGAAATGGAAAAGCGTCCCTTCAAGTAGCTCCCCACAGGCTTTGTCCTGGAACAAGTTACACTCCCTATAGCTGCATCCAGGCACATCCTAAAACCTCAGATGGCTGACACTTGCATTGCAGCAGCTGCGCCGGGTGTCTTCCACTCTTCTGTTCAGACTCTACACCAGCCCACCAGTTACAGTGAAAACAGTGTCTCTCTCAGGAAATAGTTGGTGAGGTTTTAACTTTAAAAAAAATTGCAGGTCTGCCCAGAGTTTTAACAGTGCAGCTACCTGCTTACGCTCTCTTTCACCTCCCATTTTTCTGTGCCATTTGCTTGGATTTAGATTACAATGACATATGTTTCTAAACAATTCCCAGATACATTTTCTAGATCCTACAATCTTCTCCAAAAACCTCTATTTGACACCAAGTCTCACAGTGCACTGGCCAGGACAGAACTGTACCATCCAGAAGTGACTGCACAAGACCCATACGCAAACATGCCCACATCCCTCAGATATTAAATGACAGTTTAGTACCTCAATCTCACTTTCAGATCCTCCTTAACATTCACTCCTTGCCTGCTGTCGTGGTTTAAACCCAGTCAGGTAACTTGTTCACTCACTCCCCCCCTTCTTGCCCTCCCCCTACTCCCGGAGGGACGGAGAGGAGAATCAAAAAGAATGCAACTCCCACAGGTTGAGATAAGAACAGTTTAGTAACTAAGGTATAACACAAATCACTACTGCTACCACCAATGATAATAATGATAAAGGAAATAACAAGGGAAGAGAATACATCATCTCACCACCAGCCGACCGATAACTCGCCCCCCCCAGCCCGACCAAGCTCTAACCGATACCTCCTCCAACCCTGCCGTCTGCCGGCCCTTCCGGCTCCCAGTTACCTCCTGGGCATGACGTGCTGTGGTATGGAATACCTCTTTGGCTAGTTTGGGTCAGGTGTCCTGTCTCTGCTTCCTCCTGGCTTCCCCTCCTCCCTGGCAGAGCATGAGGCTCACAAAGTCCTTGGCCAAACCAAAACATCGCTTGTTATCAGCTCTGTTCCCGAGCTGAAAGTCAAAACATTGCACTGCACCAGCTACCAAGAAGGGGAAAAATGACTGCTACTGCTGAACCCATGACACCTGCTAAAGAGGAAGTCTTAGGGATGTGTGCAGGCTGGAAGAGTGGAAAGGCTGGGGCTCTCCACCTGAGAACACCAACTGATGGCTCTAAATAATACACTACAGAAAGTGTAACTGGGAAGGATCTCCTCCACTGTTTCACAGCACA
The DNA here is from genome assembly GCF_034315485.1 of Pezoporus occidentalis. Classification (NCBI taxonomy): domain Eukaryota; kingdom Metazoa; phylum Chordata; class Aves; order Psittaciformes; family Psittacidae; genus Pezoporus; species Pezoporus occidentalis. The sequence goes on along the minus strand of NW_026914319.1, from coordinate 424,738 downwards.
CAGCAAAGGGAATACTTGGATTCAAGGTTAGAACCTCAGAAGTTATAAAAATGTTTTTTCACCCAATCTTAGTTTTTAACAAAAATAACTGAAGCCAGATACAGGAGTAGACACAACTAATGAGCTACAACCCAGGAATCAAGTGCCTGCTGTTTTTCCAACTCCTGAATAAGTTTCATTAGGATGCCATAGGTTTCACATTCCATCAGCAGTTATGACTTTGGGTTTTTTGCTCTTTCCTTTAAGACCAGGGATCTAGGTTAAAGATTCATCACCCAAGACCTGCATGTCTCAACTGGAACCCAGTGTTTCCATCGGTTTGGCACAGAAACAAGTTATGCCCTCAAAGCAGTCCCTTTGGCAAAAGCCTTCAGCTTCTCAAAATGCTTCAGAAATAATCATCTGCTCTATGAGATGCAAAGCATCCGGCTTCTGAGCAGCAGGTTCTGTGGCAATAAACTGACAAAACAGATCATCTCCAGGGTCAGCAGTGCTGGTGCCTTTCTGCACAGATTAGCATGTCTGACCGTCACAACCAAGGAGAATCAGTGAGTCTACAGCAGCCTTCAGCTGGATAGCTTGAAGATACAGATACATCTGCCATAAGCAGGCTCTTTCAGGAAAGTATCAATACAAACATTTCCGATCCCTTCTATAAAAAGCACCCTTGTTTAAATGTTTAAGATGCTGGCATCACCTGTAAAAGTGGTAGGACACTGCACTGAGGGTCTGCTGTAAGAAACAGAAGAGACACTCTGCAAACTTTTGTGCCAGAACTTCAAAAACACAAAGAAAAATCCAACAAAACAGGACCATGTCATGCTGGTTCCATAAATAAAACAATAAGGAGAATTAAGTGATATTCTGGAGTGACCTTTGAAGAGACATGGTTTATACAAAATCTTTGTTCCAGACCGGAAAAAAATTATCTCCACTTCTCTCTCAGGCAATAGGAACTGGCATAAAAGCAAACACTGTTCCTGAAGCAAGCAGGTGACATGCTGAATTACACTGAGGATAAACGGCCTCCTCCAGCCAGCAGGCAAGGACACTGCACAGTTACTGATTCAACTGCATAGAGGTTTGCAGCCCACAAGTGACTGCTGGACTGCGGCAGCATCCAGAGGCTTCTCTCTGGCTCTGGGCCTTGTTATGCCACAGAAGCTCACACATGAAAACCTTCTGCTCTAATTTTTCTAAACCAGGTGAAATGAATGGGTAACAAACAGTAAGTGAAGAAAGCAGAAAGACTGAAAACAGCAGGTATGAGATTATAGGGTCTCACTGCATATAGGGCAAGAGCAGCTCCAAACTGGACGTAAAGTGCACACATGAAGACCATTATTTGTAGCTGCTGCTCGATCTTGCCATTAGCTTAACATCTCACAGATATCACAGAAAAACGTTACTGTAATCCTCTGCACTCAAACCTCCTATTGAAATGTCCACATCAGTTCCCATACATCATCATAGAATGGCTTGCAATGGAAGGGACCTTAAAGCTCACTCAGTTCCAACCCCCTGGCACAGGCAGGGACACCTTCCACTAGAGCAGGTTGCTCCAAGCCCCGTCCAACCTGGCCTTGAACACTGCCAGGGATTGGGCAGCCAAAGCTTCTCCGGACACCCCATGCCAGCGCCTCAGCACCCTCACAGGGAAGAACTTCTTCCTAATGTCTAACATAAACCTGCCCTCTGTCAGTTTAAAGCCATTGCGCCCCTTGTCCTATCGCTACCTGGCCTTGTAGAAGTCCCTCTCCAGATTTCTTGTAGGTTGCCTTTAGGCACTGGAAGCTGCTATAAGGTCTTCCCTGTGTTTTCTCTTCTCCAGGCTGAAGAAGGCCAGCTCTTTCAGCCTGTCTCTGCAGGAGAGGTGCTCCAGCTCTCTGATCATCTTTGTGTCCTCCTTTGTACTTGCTCTGACAGCTCCATGTTCCAGAGCTGAACGCAGTACTGTGGCAGGGGGAAGAGGAGGTATGTATGTGTGTCTCACAAGAGCAGAGGGGCAGGATCACCTCCTTCGACCTGCTGGTCACGATCCTTTTGATGCAGCCCAGGATAGAGTTGGCTTTCTGGGCTGCAAGTGCAGACTGAAGCTGGCTCTTGCTCAGTTTCTCACCAACCAATGCCCCCAAGTCCTTCTCCTCAGGGTTGTTCTCAATCCAGTCTCTGCCCAGCCTGTGTCTGTGCTTAGGATTGCCCCTACCCAGGTGTAGAAACTTACACTTCAAAACCTTGGACATATTCAACATCCAGCTGGGTGCTGTTCTGAGCAACCTGCTGTAGCTGATCCTGCTTTCTGCAGGAGGCAGGACTAGACAATCTCCAGATGCCCCTTCCAATCTCATCCACTCTGTGATTCTGCAATATGTTGGTTCTAAGTTTCTGTTGTTAGCCTAACATCCAAACAAGCCAGCAGCACTCAAGTGAAGGAGAATAAGCACACAGGAATATTCAAGCTAAATCCATTTATCACAAACTTTTTTTCTTCTTTTTTTTTCTTTTCATAGCATGTGTACATCACAGATCTGTCTACCCACGCACTTGTGACAGTTGTGAGTTCTGCTTTGGCATGCCCCGAGTTGTTCACATCATCTTGGGGGATATTAAATTAAAATGTCAGCTTTCAGATTAGATACATTTGAGTGCCTTTCTGTATCGTTGTCAGCAACAGAGTTAGAAGACAAAGATCTTTGATGCAAACAAGGCTCTGCCGTAACATTTACTAACTCCTGGAGAAGACTGAGTTGAGTCACAGCGTAAAGAACTGGATGCAAGCGCATATACACATACACGCAGTTTTTAATCATCACCCCCAGGAGGCTGCACTGATTTCACATAGAAACACTTCGAGAAAGTATAGGGATGCAAACCCCTCCTCCTGCATGAAAATCAACAACTACAAATACAATTTCCAACAGGCATTTTACACTCCTGTGATACTAGAAAGGAATTTTAAAGGCTTCAGCATCTGGAGAAATTGAAGCACTAACTATGGTTTGATCTCTGTCAAATGATGCAGATAAACTGAGGTGGCAAGCTAAAGGCCCAATGCTGTAATGAGAATGTTCTACATCCTTTAGTGACTTGTTAAAGAAAGTAAAGTTCAAGTAGACACATGAACAGGGCATGCCTCTCATGCCACTAGCCAGCATATGAAGTGATATAGCCCTGTAAGGTTGCACTCAAAAGAAACATACCCAAAGACATGCAATGGAGGAAGACAAAGATGAAGATGCACAAATTGCAGACTAAAAATGAGATTGAGATAAATCATTACATTAATGGAAGTGGAACAACTCCTCTTCCACCCTAGTCCTGCACAGGGCAGAATGTCCCTCGGCACAGAAGAAACTGCATGCTGATGTGAACTGATCCATTAACTTCATCTGAAGAAGACAGAAAGTCATCCAAAATTTGTCCATGCCAACACCACCTCCTTTTGCACACACAGATGGTCATGGGACACACATCAAATCAAAGTAGTGTTAATGAGCTAAACTTAATCCGCAGAAGAAAAACCTGACGCTGATCTCTAGATGATCATCTTCTATGCCATCACAGAAAGACAAACCTCAAAATTACAAAGGTGTCAGTAACAGAAAGGAAACTTACGCCAAACAAACCAACTCCAATGTATTTGGATATTTTTTCATGGTACTAAGATACGAAACTTGACATCTTGCTCTGGAATTCAGATGAATTCTCTCCTCACTTCCACATCTAAACCAGCCCAGGAAAAGAACATGGTAAGTGTTCAAAGACCAAAACACCATCATTAACAACAAGAACATGCAAAAAAAGGGAAATGAACAAACAAACCCATACCAAAGCCACCCCACTGTCAAAACATCAACAACTTGCAACTTTTTACATCATTTTAAGTGATTAAAAATGAGATTATTTAACTGTTTCTTTTTCTTTCCTCAGAATTATCTGGCACATGAGATGTAAACCGCAAGGTGAGATCTCACCCCAGTGCTGGAGAACACCATAAGGAATATATGGTTGATACAGAAATTATTTAACAGAAGACTGAATTTTTTACAGATCTGTAGCTGTAAGAGAGCTTTTCAAATATGTTTTTTAGTTGACAGATTTTCATCAAATCTTTTTGTAACTATTTCACAAGTCAACATTCCTATTTTCTTATCTTTCCTTAGCCACATAAAGCGATGAATATTAAACGTTTCAAAGTAGTTTCAACTGATCAGATTAACAATGAACTTCAGAAAATAAACTCCAAAACCCACAAGTATTACCTTGCTTTTTAAAGAAAGGCTGCATTTAGGTAAGTCTATCATAAAGTTTTCACAACTCTAAATGAAAATGAAAACTTGAACTGAATCTCTTCTGGAACTTCTAACACATTGCTCTCTTTGAAAAACAAGCCTGCTTGCATCACACCCCATGTATTATTACTTATTATTAGTCCTACCAGGGATAGGTGAACAGAAGCAGAAGGTGCATTTCTCAGAAGTTCACTTCGTTCTGCTGGTTATTTCTCTGCCTGAAGGCAACTGCGACTAGACCATTATAACTACCTCTGCAGCAGGTATGCCAAACAAGCACAGCAGATGGGGAATCAACTTCAGATGATGACTATGTAGGAAGCAAACCTGTTTTCATCATCAGGTACCATCTGTAAAAAAAGAAGAGATAAAAACAATGGATAGGATTTTGGTAACCCCTCTCAAGGGACAAAGTCAGTCCTACTTCGAAGCAGGTATCTGGGAGGCATAGGGGTCCATGTGAATACTGATGTGCATGCAGTTTCGTACCTAGCCCAATGACAATTCACTGGGAGGCAGTGTTGTTATCCGGTAATTCTTCCTCCGTGGCACATTAGACATATATGGAGCATACTCTAAATAGAATGTTCCCCAACAGGATGAGACATCCATAGGTGTTTTCAGCCTTGTATCCAAAAAAACGCTCAGTATCTTATACCCATGACGATCTGACCACAGAAGACAATTACTGCTCACAGCAATACATTTGACAACCAGCTAAGGACAACAGGCCTTTGTATAAAATAAATCCGAATGCTTTAAAACTGAATTAGAAATGTACTGAACAATATTTTACAATTGATAAAGCATTTGCTGAAGTCATCCTTATAGGCAGAGCCCCACTTTGAGTGCTGCAGGTCTCTGCAAATGTCAAGTTACCTTTGGTACAGAGTAAGTCGTGTGTGCAGCTTCCAATAAAGAGAAGAGGCCAGCTACTTTTTGAGCTTCCTAGGGCTGGAACTGCAGACACACCTCCATTGCATGCAGTTAACCTAGGTCTCCTTTCCCTACCACCTGCAAAAGAAAGATTCTGACCCAGGTTTCTACCTTTTAATTTACCCAATTCAAGGTACTCCAAGTTCACACATTTTTTTTCTTGATGAAAACAACCTATCTAATGGTGGTGGCTTAAGGCAAAGTAATATATTAAAAAAATAAGTAAGTTATAAAAGAGACAACTAGAAGTGAAAAACAGTTATTTAGCCCAGCTTCCACTCCACAGAAGTTATACAAACCTATGTCATTCCTGTCCTAAAGACAGTTGCTTTATCTCACTACAGCACAGGAGGGTTCAAGCCTCCCTAAGCCATACATTCCAGTGCTCAACTATGCTGAATTCGGAAGTTTCTTTCCCTAACATTTACCCTCAACTTCCTGTGCCGTAAAAATCAACCCATTAATCCCCAAAGGGCAGAAGTAGTAGTAACTCCATTTTGCTCATCTCTCTTCTAAGCTTTTACCTTGTTGAAAGATTAAAATCCACCCTCTCTTTACCCAAATTCTTTTTTTTCTAGCTCACTGATCCTGGTTTCTAGACCTTTGACTTTCTCATACTCTTCCCTGATGAAGCTTTTATTCTTCCTTGATGTATGAAGTCCAAGCTGCAAAAAAGTACCCTGGCCAAGAAAAAAGGGTATCTCTCTTATTTTACTGAAAAAATGGATAGTAGCATCAAGATCACTGGAGATGTTTTAAGTCTCAAAAATTCTGTCTTCTCCGACTGATTTATTCTGAAGTTGCTTGGTATTCAACTTGCTAAAACTAATTTAAACTGGTTCTGAGACTTCTAGGATAATAAGTGTATGGTCAAAAGAGGTGATTCTGCATATTCATTAGAAGTGACCCAATCTTGCTCAGCAACTTAAACAAAAGTGAGTTACTGGTTCCTGAAAAGGCAATAAACATTACTTGAGCAAATTCATTCTCCCAAATAATGTAAGTTCTGATTTAGTACTGTATCTCTACCTACCCATCTATCTGAAGGCTGATCCTTTCTGCAGAGATTTTCAAATTTCAAAATGTAGTAAGTGGCAGGTACTGTTGCTGGCACAGTACCTAAAAAGAGGGAACATTCCAAACCAAATCACACCACTTGAGCATTTTAAACTGAAAGTGAACCCACAGGCAGTAATAAGTATATTACATCTCCCTAATTTGAGACATCAACAATTCAACGGCCTGACGATACTCCTTTAGTAGCACTGACTTAATATTAAGCAAATGCTGAATGATCCCTCCTTAAGCCATCCCAGAACCATTCTGTAAGTGTCTGTGCACTGATCTATGCTGTAGCCCACCTTCAGCAAATGAACAAATGCACTGCAAAACAGTTTTAACAAAGTACAAATTTTAGGTTGAGGTAGCAGCCGTTGGATAATCTGACTTAATCAGCAAGTGCTCCACTGAAGATTAAAGAGGTCAGAGGGACAGATTTACTACATATATGTAGGAACAGTCAAAAATCATTCTCTCCTATAACTGCGCTAATACAGGACAATTCTGCCACCTTATATTCAGCTATTTATCTGGTGACACACTAAAAAGAGAAACTAATAGACTTATGAATCATAAAATGATACTAACTGCAGATGATGAAATTCATGACTCAAGCTACTAAGATTATCACGTTCCAAATTATGCTACTTGCATTTCTTTTATTTATTGCTTTGCAGCTAGTGTAATTTGTAGTTACCATCAATTAAATGACAGTCACAAATGTAACTTCTAAAAGATAAAATATGAATCGTGATGCTGAGCCAAAAAGCAAATAAAAATGTCAAAAGATTAACTTTATAAACACCATGAGGCCTAGTATTAAGACTAGCACAAAATGCTGGTATATCAGTACGCTCGGACTAGAAAATGTTTACGTTTTCAGTAAACCAAGTTCAGCATTTTGGTCCATCTAACAGCACTAACAAGCTGTTTCCCACCACTGTGGTCTTGCAGTGGCCTAAAGTAGTAGCTTCTTGCGGAGTTAGAACCAACAGGAAATAATACTGTTACCTGTGCTTTGAAATAGTGTATGGGTGGTACATATAGACACTATCAAATACTCTTCAAATATATTGCTTAGAACAAGTTAGAGTGCACATTTCTTAAGCTTCCTATCAAAACTTGTCCTTTTTTAGAGACTTTCACTGAACCAGAGATACCCAGCAAGGAAAAAATAGTGTTCAAAAACTAAGTCACTGGTATCCAGTTATCTCCCTGATTTCCCCACACCATTTTTGTCTCCAGCAGTGGGAGCATATTAAATAAGAGTGGGAGGTTTGATCTTATCTTTAAAGATCAACTACTTCCCTAATAAAATAGTGAGACAAGATGCAGCACACATCCAGACGTGGCTGAAAGTCTATTATTAAGTTGGAGGGAAAAAGGCTGCTCCATGACAAATCACTACAGCATACCCAAATGATCTGCCTCACAGTTCATACACATTAGCGAAAATGGGACCACAAAGTAAGTGTCATCTCCAAGAGAACATCAGCACCAAATCATTCTACAGTACCAATGTTCGTAGAGATAATGTAAGGGATTAAGTAGTGAAATACAGACTAGATATAAAGACATTTTTTTACAATGAGGATGGTGACACACTGGAACAGGTTGGCCTGTGTCTACCTGAAGACAGCTCGGCTCATTGCGGAAGAGCTGGACTAGATGGCTTTTAAAGGTCCTTTCCAAACCAAATCATTATAACTTGAAGTGTATCCAGATGCTACAAAATTCAATATTTAAGAATTAATCATTTCACAAAAAAACCTGACACAAATGTGCAAAGAAAACAGGTAGCCACAGCAGCCAATCTCTGAGTCAACGGAGAAGGTAAAACCACACAAACAAAAGCTTCCAACTAGGTTAAAAAATTAAAAAAGGAAAATAAAAACTTTACAGAGGAAAGGTGACAGCGGGAAGAACAAATAACAACAGCTCCATCTCCTGTTGGCAAGGACAGAGGATAAATATTACAGGCAGATCGATGAGTACAACAATTGCACACTTGCACCACAAACACGGACACCAACCAGCCTTCAAAAGAGGTTGGCACTGCTTTTGTGGAATTATCATTTTGACATTTATCTTAAGTTCGGACAAGGAAGAAAAGTTGCTATGGAACAGATCTGCATTCCCCAATAGGAGACTTCAACTTTAAACAAAGTCCTTGGGGGCAGGGGGGGAGGGGAAGGGGGGGGAAATGTTTTTCAAATAAAACCGTTTCCAATTCCAGCAGCCTCCACCTGCACCCCCTGATACTGAGGTCAGCAGGCTTTACTTTGGAGTATTCACCCAGCTTTCATCACAGTAGCTGGACTACAAGGAGAAAATTCTTTACTGTCAGGGTGCTGAGGCCCTGGCACAGGGTGCCCAGAGAAGCTGTGGCTGTCCCATCCCTGGCAGCATTCAAGGCCAGGCTGGACAGGGCTTGGAGCAACCTGCTCTAGTGGAAGGTGTTCCAGCCCATGGCAGGGGATTGGAACTGGATGAGCTTTAGGGTGCCTTCCAACCTAAACATTCAATGACTCTATATGACCAAAGCATCTTCAATCTATTACCTCCAAAGGTATCTTCCTGGTTATTCTCCTGTTTTTATTCCTGAGGCAGACAGTCAAACTTGTAAACTGAATGCGAGATATATGCAACAAAATAAATCCTCCAAGTTGTGGTGGCTATACATATTTGCATTGTATGTGACTTACACCGCATACGGCTTCTTGCATGTTTGTTCAGTGTTTCAGCTTGTAGGACTTCCACAGCTTGCAATTTATCACAGTTGATCCAAACAGCATAAACATTGAAAGTGTGCTAATTACCACTTAAAATCCTTCCACTGAATCTCAATACATTCGGAAGACCATCTACTGGGTACATAACTCTTATACTCTCTTTCAAGTCTTGCCCCTGTGTCTGCTCTACTCCTGCCTTGGCAGGGCAAGGCGAGAGAGCAGGCAGCAACTTAACCCACCACAGGATGCATATGGCAACACTATTAAGAACTTGCATTTCACAGATTTTTAGATTCCAGTAATACCACCACAGACTGCCCTTGAGAGTAACAGAGAAACCTTATAACCAGTGCGAACTTGGAACAGAAGAAAAGCTCTCAAGAAGCTAGTTAGAAAGAGAAGCTGCGGCAATGCATAGAGGACGTGGAATTCAGCTTTGGCAGGACAGCTGTGCAACATGACTCTGAACCAACCTATTTTTTTAAGGCCTCTGGCAAACAGGAAACAAACAAAGCCAGAGCTACAAAACTGCCATAGAAACGGTAGAAGTACAAACAGAACTGGTTACATTAAGACTGTAATCAACATTTAATTCAAATGAAAAGGCTGTCTTGTACCCTGACACTCATATGTACCAAAAGTTTTCAGAAGTTTCATTGCTGAGTTCCACATGTAAAATTGTATTCCTTAAGGCTGAAGAGATTGCAGGTTTTTTATATCAAGCATACACAGACTTCTGGTTTCAGAAAACCAAAAATGTTACCAATTTGGGGATTTAAGAAGTACACTTTAGGTTGCAGGAAAACTGGGCGGAAATTTATTCCAATATATATGACACAGCACAACACAAACCATCAGGTTAGTCTTCTAACCGCTATTCAGTGTTTAACATTCATTAAAACCAAAGCTAGCCTTTTATTAACAGTGAAAGGCTGCAATCAGTTAGCTAGAAAGCATCACAAAACTGCTAAACTATTTCTTTTCATTGACAAAATCCAAGGTATTATTCTTCTGTGATTTCTGTAATGAAAATATTTATCATGCTAACCAGAAATTCTACATAAAAAAAATACTTTTAACAAAGGTTATGCTAGCATTGGTCATTACAGAAATTTAAAAAAAAAAAATATATCATTATCATTTCATGAAAAAAAGATGAAGCATCTTACATGCTATCGCATGTAAAAAACCTAACTGGTTTAAGGGTAGAAAACCCAGTCTAATATCACAGGTGGACCTGCCAAGGTGGCATCTTCTATCCACACTGGATTGTATTATCATACCTGAGGGCTCCTCAATTCCCCTGGTGCTGCTTCTTGCTCATTACATACTGCATTTTTGCAGTCTTCATCTGACAAAATGCAGCTTCAAACATTCCTCTACAAAATACTATGCCTGCAAACAGTGCTGTCCAAGAGCAACACCCAGAGGCTAAAAGGACTGCTACAGCAACTCCGCACATTTTGACCTGTTTGTTTCTGAGATGAAAACCTTCACAAAGATAAGAAACAATTTCCTGTAAAAATAAAAAGATGACAAAACTCTTCCAATGGTAATATTAACAGCAAAGTGTTGCAGGCAAACAAACCTGTTCATGAAAATCACACCTTTATAGATATTGCAAACAACATTTAAGTACAGATAATATATATACACACTTATGTAGAGCAAATAAGCAGTAGTTCTTGCAAAGGTATGCATACAGTATTTTGGTTGGCAGCAGCATTGCAAAGGAACAACTGGAATGATGCCTGTTCTCTAGAAAGCCAACTGCATTTTTCAAATACAGAAAGATAGAAAAGAGGCAGGCTGCTCACCATTTCCTATACCAGTTGTCAGAGCAGTACTTTTTCCTTAAATACTGAAGGCAGTTGCTGTAGGAACAACTTGTCCATGCAATAATAAAACACTTCCAGCAAACGGGTAATTCCCTAGAGCACCTTTAAGAGGAACAGGTTATCTGGAATCACAGCAGGAGGAGTCACTAAAGCTTCATCTTAAAGATATCTGGCATCTAACAAGACTATTCTCTGTAAACTTAAAGCCTAACCTAACAAAGAAAAAGGCTGACTACTAAAAATACTATCAGTAACACCATACTTATACCCCTGAACACTTATTTAGAATAAAACATACTTAAAAGAAAACACAGTGAAGATTGTGTGATCACAAAACATGACTGCATCCACCAAGCCTTCTGTATTTTCAGATAACAGATGAGGACAAAGATTTCAAAACCAAGCAAAACCAGAAGCCTCAATCAAACACCTGATAGAAAAGATCCTCATCTATTCAGTAGGGTTTGCTCCATTCTCCTCAGTTAATTGCTTTTTTTTTTTAATGTGTCTTCTCAGAACCATGTTCTTCATGTGGCTCGTGCTCTTCACCTGCTTGTGGTGAAACTGGAATCTCATCAACTACAAGGAAGCAGTCATCCCTCAGCACCTGCTCAGCTGTCAGTCTGTTACAGCAGAACAAATTCAGGAGCAGAGATTTAACTTTATCATCCTAAAACAACAGAGAGAAGGATGCAATCCGTAAGCAAAACAAACTTGATGACAAATAACAACCAATTATTTGATAAACACATCTTGTAAGTTCTTAGTGCCAAAAGCCCTCACAAAATGTTGTACCATAGCATTCCAAATGGTCAGCAACACTTGACAGTCACAGTGCTAATTAACAACAAAACAAAAGCAAGTGTTCAGCACCAGGTCTGTCAACCTGGTGCCAAAAGATTTCACAGAAGAGCATGAGTTATTATGTTTTAAAATACCAATGCACTGAAGCAATATACATTAGAAAAATACTGAAGTTTGTCCTGCAATTGAGAAGGAACAAAATAGGCACCATTCGCCTTCTACAACTTCATTTTTTAACTTTTGTCATGCTGCTTTCTCTCTCTATAAGAGCATGGGGGGGGGGGGTAAATTAAACTATGTAAACTAAAGTAATGGGCTCTAAGTCAACAGTAACTATTTTGCTATTAACCGATCACTTACATGCAGGCTCTCTGGATTTATCAGAAGGGATTATGTGCCTACATGCTTAGCACATTAACAGTGCTTGACTCCATACACAAAATACAACACAGCTGCTACACATATGCATAAACATCAGCTGTTGAGGGAAGAAGAACACACTCTGGATTTGGACAAGGGGACTGCAAGAAAGACAATCTCCAGTGCTGCTCTAGAGATCTAGATTACCAAAACTTCTGGGTACAGAACCTTTCCATAAGAAGGCTTGCTTGCTCACAGTCTCAAGCCAGTAACACCTCTGACCAGGGTCAATAAAGCACAGATGCAAGTATACCTCTCACCTATCCAAGTTTCACCCAGATGGAAGAATCACTGTGATGCAAAGGAATGTACACAAGTAGTCAAAAACTTGAAGAAACATGCTGACTATTTCCAATCCTTGTATTAATTATCAGAGTGCCTCTGGAGAATTAGCCACTTCCCAAATAATGTTAAGTCTGGGTAAAAAAAGTAAGGTTCCAAAACTGTTGATCTTACAGGCATAAGGATTGGTAAATACTTATAAAATATCTTAAATGCTTGAAGAAATATCTCCAGTTAAGAAGACCCAAACATGTGTGATGAAATACAGGACAACCATGACTATACCCTTCCTCTACAAAATTTAAACTGAAGAAATGTCTGGGCATGTGGAAAGCTTGAAAATCTTTGTACTTGTGTATTTGCATTTCATGATATTATCAAATGCCTGTCAGCAACAAATATCCCCTTCACAGCATTTTCTCTCACAAAGGAAACCAAAAAAGCGATTCTACAAGGAATACTGCTGTAGGACAACATTTCATCATGTTTATTCCATTTCATTGTGTTTGCTCTTATTTACCTTTTTTTTTTTCCCCTAAATACACAAAACTGAATGCTGAACCACACTGAACAATGAAGCTTGGAACAGCTACACAAGCGGCTACAAGATCTTATCTCTAAACTCTGCTTTCTTAACAGTTACCTTACATTAATATCCCTTTTTCCAAGCTTACTGTTATTTTCCTGTGGCAATTTTACATTTGCTGGAAACAACAAAAATTTTTACTAGTTGCACCTCTGGGCACAAGACTGATACGGAAGGGAAATTACCAGCCTGTCAAGAGCCTGCAGATGGGCATGGAGATTAATTCCGAATAAGCTGATTATAGGTAAAGCACTTAAAAGCAAAATAGATTTTCCCCAAGAACTGGGACAAGGATTAACAGCCAGGGGTCTAAAGCATTTCTCAAGAAACAGCTGAAAGATATTTACTAATATTACATTTCTTAGTAAGACTCTTGTGTGTTCCTGTGCACAGCAGGCAGCACAGATTGCTATCCAGCAGCCTTTGGTGGTTGGTGTGCATGCAAGCACATGCACCAGGATGAATCCTTAAAAACTGCCAACAATGATATATTGATTATGGTTGTATCACCCGACAAGGTCAAAATCAAATGCTGCTTCTTTTCATCAGTGGAAAAAAGTCAAAGAAACTTGCTCTTATTAAAAGCTGTAAAATTAATTAATCTCTGTAAAGAACAATAATGGCTAAATTCATTAATTGTCCTTGAGATAAAGGCGCTCTTTGAACTTCAAAAGATGCCTACTAAAGGAGAACACAGAAGCGTAATACCCTGAAACTGGCCATTTAGGCTTTGATTTGCATACTTCAGACCTTATTTGTAGAACATTATCACAACAGAAATTTTATGGAAACGGAAGTGAACCAACTGCTAGTTTTAACGTCCCAAGACATCTTTTCAACTTCCTTGAACAATTACGTTTTCCTTATGCTTGAGAGAAAGTTAGGGGTTTCAGTATCTAAGGATTACTGTATATTATCCAGATCGATGCACTGGACAGACAGTTCTGTACAAGTTTTGCGGAATACATTTAAAACCCCCTAGGTAGCCCTAATGGTGAATGATGAAGTACTGGATCCTCTTTCCTACAGTACTGTGTGTTTCATGAGATTCATTTAATTTCTAACAAGAAACCAAGCAATTATAATGAGCAATAAGAAACACTAATTCAGAGGATCACCTCCCTGCTCAAATGATGCATTTTATTTTCCATGGTAGTGTCACACTGAAAATAATTTTGAGGAGGGATTCGGTAGACAGTTCTGTGCTTTATCAGTAATGCTTTCATCTCCGGATACCACTGCTGAAAAGAAGTTATTACAACACATACTGTAGAGGATAAGAGTCATCTAATAAAACAATATATTTACAGTACTGTATTATGTAGTGATAAACAACCTACCCTGCCTGGACACTGGAACCCCTACAGTTGGGTTAGTCCAGCCCTGTATCATGACAGTTTCTTACCCTAAATACAGTTAGGCAGGATACATTATGCTTATAATGAACACAAATTGAGTAATTTAGCCCCATGCTTCAACAGTTCTCTGCAAAGCAGGCAAATAATTAATACAGAAGTATAAATAATAAAGCAGGATTTATTATTTGGGTTTCTTTTTCCCTTGACACAACAACCCAAACTTATCTGACCAACAGCAACTCCACTGCTTTGTTTTCTACTTTTCCATTTAAAGTATTTTTCCACTTTTCTGAAAAATATGGGATTAACCTCTAACTCTCCATGTTCCTTAGAAAACTCTAACTGTAACTTAAGGCTTCACTTAAAAGCTAAACAAACAGTCACCTGCTTGCAGGTTACTTAGGAAAAGTATAAGGCTTAATTTAAGGAGTTTCATGGCCTTCTCAAATCTAGATAATGCAGCAGTCATTTAAAGTAAGATCAACAGAATAAGTGTGATACCAGAAGCAGTCCATACAGATTAAAGAAAAAAAAACCCTCAAGGGCAATCTTCTCAAGAGATGGGAGAGATAGAGAACAAAAACAAAGTGGTCAGTAACTAGCCAGCAGAAGTACAGCAAAAAGTAGGAAGTGGAAACTAGTCCAGGAAAGCTAATGATCTGAAAGAGGTCCATAAATCCCCCAGTAAATGCCTTTAAACTAGGTATGGTGGCATGTCTTTTGTTGTTCCAACTTTTCTGAGGAGGAAAAGGAATCATTTGTAGCAAAGGCAGAAGAGGTTGAAAGCGGGCAAGAAGAAAGGTTTTAACTCCTGGCCAGAAGGCTGAAAGCTTATGGGAAAGAGAGTTACACAAGAAAATAAACCCAAGGAGAAATGAGTGCCCAGGTAACTAAGACACACAGAGAGAAGGCCATGAAATTATCTGCTTATGATTAACATCCAAGAGATAGGCAAGTGAAGAATCTACTTCAAAGTTGGAGACCCAAGTTGGGAAACATGAAGGCACAAAAGCTCTCTTCCTTATTCTCGAAGACTAAATGAGACAGTGGAGAGGGATAACCTTCAAAAAAGGGACTGAAAATAGTGTTCTAGGTGACAACAGTAGCTGGCATACAGTAGTCAGAGAACAACAGTTGAGAGTAGAAAGAATGAATGAAGCAACACAAACTTGTTATCATGCAGAATCCACTTAGACCTGTGCACCTGTTTCAGAGGCATACGAAAGTTTGTTTCACACAAAAAAAAAACCAACCACAAACACAAAAACCCCAACAACACAAAACCAAAACCAAACTGAGTAAGAACTGGCATAATACACTTTGATAACATAAATGCAGTTGTGAAAGTGAAATGTGGCTGGTATATTAATGCTCAAGCATTGTGCAACCATTATGTCGAAGACAGGTGAACAAAGACAACTTCCCTGACTTCAGAAAAGACAGGTTCCTAATTGAAATACCTCCTTTGAGGCTGAATCATAATCACTTATTCCCCAAGTCTGTAACTTGGTGTCATTCACTTAATAGTTACCCGTGAAGAAGTTGCTCCTCCTGAGGTCAGAGCTCAGTATTAAGAAAACTCTGGGGGTTTCTATCTTCCCAAACATCATTTTATTTTTGCATGCTATTTAAAATTATCCAGATAGTCCATTAAGAACATTTTCTCAACCCAGCACTTACAATGAAATCTTTGATATTTTAAGAAGTGTCGATTAACCAGAACAAGTCTAATCTTCCTTATCTGACGATTAACATACCATGACAACCACTTCCACCTCGGGTGTTCCATCTTCTTTTATCCCAAACTCCTGGTTTTGAATGCAGAGCTGTAAATGAAAAGATACATATGGCTTAATACTGGTGGGTTTTTTCCCCCAGTTAGTTTAACAAAACCGAACATCACTCAAGGAGATTCCAGGTTTCAAGTGACAATGGATTGTTACAGGGAACTGGCAGGAAAAGGCTTTTTTCCTAATTTCACAGTAGAGTAAAACATGCAAGGATATCAAGTTTACCTTACACAGAAACAAGCAGAAAACAAATCAGTTCTAGAAGAAACTTTTAAAGCTCAAAAGAAACAGACTTTTAAAAGCATGACTCAAAGTCCATGCTCAAGCTGGATTAATTATATAATCCTCTTTAAGAAATGCTATGGGGTAAGTGCACTCCAAGAAATAAATGTGAACCCTGTACCTATCAACAAAGCAAGATTTCCCCATCCTTTACTATTGCTAAGAACCATGCCAGAGTACAGCACTTTGCAAAACCCTGCCTCCAGGTTAAGCTGAAATTCCTCTATTCTGAACAATTATAAAGGCAGCAATAGGAAGCACGTATTTAGTCAGTTCTGGGCTCTTGTAACACAGATCAGCAGAGAACTCTGAAAACCACTATCTCCATTTTAGAAGCAGCAATTCTGTTTAATGAGACAGAATACAATTTCAGACACCCAACATGACACTGGGAACTGCTGAACATAATACTAACACTTGAGCTAGAATCTTCCATCAAATAATCAATACAATGACAAGTCTGAGCTGAAGATTAGTTACACTTGGATTAACTGAAGTTCAGCTGGCAAACTTGGATGAGGTTTCAAAAGAATGACAATCGTGCAGCACCCCAGATATTCTCTTCAAAAAGAACCAGCCATTTGTAAAACTTTGGATTTTCTTTTTTTATTCACTTCTACTTGTAAAAACCTTTTTTTTGACCAGATGAAAATCTGAATAGTACTGAAATTGTCCAACTAAACCATACCACATGAATAAATTATAAATATCTATGATATTAAGCTACATTTTATCCATTTCAGTACAAAAATAATTATAAGCACCTGCCTCCTAAATCGGGAATAAAACTTAATGAAGCGTGACTCTTATATGAACCAGCTTTGTCTTGTCACCTCAGGTATCTGACAGTGGCTACCTACCAACTTGCAGTTTACATCTCTGTCTGGAAGTGTTTTTAAGATGCTAGGGCACAGAAGGGATTACTGTAGCCATCACTGTGGAGCTAATGGAGCTGCCAATGTTTCCTATCTACCTGGAGCTCCAACTCACTCAGTGAACCAGTTCCAATATACCAAGTGCTCTTGCAAAAATCAGTGTCTGGGAATATCAGCACTTGCTGGGCAATTTACAGCTTTTCAAGTCCAGGAGACTGGAAGTTTTCCTATTCAGAACACATGGTACTGACACCCTGAGTTGGGGAGGTAGCAATACAGCACCAGAAGACAAAAAGATATGGAGGAGATGCTGTGCAACATACCAGCTAACACAGGAAAGTACACTGCTTTTTCCTCCCTGGCGTAACATGCACCGAGAAACAAAACAGCTATCTAAGCACTGTTGCCAGCAACAGAACAAACAGCAGCCCATCCTTACCTTCATCTTCCCTCTCTTTTGGTTTAGGTAGTTCCTCAGGGGCAAGGTCACAAAAAAAAAGAAGAAAAGGCTCACAAGGAATGAACAGGAAGTGCAGCAAGAACTGACAATCCACAGCATAAGGTACAAAAGCATAAATTTTGTTCATATTTATATTGATATATAAATTATACTTGTATTTACAGAAAATGCACTGTCTTCTGCACGTAACTGTAACCCCCATTTGTTCCACACTTACTACTCAGTCGAAAACTTGAACACTTATTTCACCAAAATAGTTCAAAGCTGGAGCTGGAGACAACATTTACTGTTCTTTATAAGCCTGCTACAGTTTCGCAATATTACTAGAAACTCCCACAAGCTACCACATACCCAGAACAGAAGGCAGCCATAAGCATACATGTCAGAGGCTGGAGAAGCTGGCTGTCCCATTTTCAGTTCAGGAGAAATTAAGCTCAAGGTACTGACAACCATAGTGTTTGCAGCAGCACGCTGTTCCTATGGGGAAAAGAGCTGTAGCTGTAATTTCAAGCAAGACTGACAGCACATTGAAGCAGATGTTATCACCCTCTCTTTTTTCACGTGTCAGACAACTTTACCATAGTTCTGTGCTGACGCGGACTGAACTGTAAAGTCCTTCTTTACTGATAAAAAGTGGTGCATAATGTCAATTTATAATATCTATAAATCTGTATAGAATAGGCATGGCAGATTTTACTCCATACTAGAACTATTAAAGCTCATAAGGTGGTAAGGAACACAAATTTGAAAACTTCTTAAACGAGGAAAAAACCACCCATGAGTATTAAAAAGCATTCCGTTCTGAAGTTCAGTTCTGCCAGCTTTCCTACTTTTTTTCTTCTCTGCCCTTCCAGTCTTCACTGAGAGTAGCTGCTTCCTTCCTCCTGGTTTCCAGCACATTTTAGAACTGTCTACTGCTAAAATAAAGAGTTTCTATCCCCTCTGCGACAGCAGCCAACACCAACTGCAATCAGACTGGGGAAGACTAGTCTCCAGATTTCCAAGAGTACTTTAACACATCAGTTACCAGCTGCACTCCTGCATTTGTGATCATGCAGGAAGTACCAGCACTGAGCAATACTGACATCCCTATAGAGAAGGCACAGACTGGATCCAGGCTGTGAACCATGGATCCCTGCTCTACCACACTTGAACTGCTCTTTTCAGCACAGCCCATTCCTGCAGGGAAGAGTAAAGAGCTCAGCAATATTCAGTGACACCATCTGTACCGAGTATGACCTTGCAGAAAACTCAGCTGACAAATAATTTTTAAGCACCTCTCTTTAGCATGTTGAAAACTGAAATTTATTTCCAAGGGAAGCACACCCTCCTGTTCAAACATGTGACACTTCATGAGATTAACAGATAATACATCTCCAAAGCAGAGATAAGGGTTCCCAATGAAACTAATTTATAGTATGTTTATTATATGAATGACATATTATTGTATTACCATTTAAAGAATTAAATAAGCATGAAGCATACCCCAGCAGAAAAATGTTTCAGCTCAACCAACATCATCTTAGAAAGTCAAAAGGTGACTACAGAACAGATACCATTCTTGAAGACTTTGCTATGTAAACACAATGAATAGGAGGAAAACAGCTTGTGTTCTTAAAGAATATTAGGTTTTCCCTAAGAACTGCTAAAGAAACTCTTTACTACAGAAACTGAGGACTAAATCACGAGTACATATAAATACAGGTATATGTAGGTAACGTGTAAAATCCTGTTAATTACCAAATACCGCAACAGATTAAAACACATACTAGAATCTCACTCCTTACCAAACACAAAAGCAAACACTTCATTTGAGCTTGACTAGCCCTTCTCCAAACATGAGTACTTACTCTCACCTCTGATGATGCCAATTACAATTAAATATACAAGACAGCAACAAACAGCTACTGCAACTTCTCTTTTTTATTCCACTGTTTTATTTAACCAGAGCACACTCAGTAGTTCTTTTTTCCCCTCCAAGATTAGTCTGCGTTTACAAAAAATTTCAAGAAGAGTCCAACTGCCCAACCCTATTAAGATTATGAAACAGGAGTCTCACTGCAAAGCACAAAGTTTATCAAGAAATCTTTCAAATCGCAGACACAGTTATCTGGTTTGATATATAATTCTGATTAAAAGTCACTAAGGGGTTTTTTTTCACCTCTGATTTTGTGAAATCAAAGTCTCCAACGATTCCTTGTTTTCGATCGACAGCAAAAACATTATTTCCATTCAGAGATCCATGTACTATATTAGCTCCATGCAATGTCTGTAGACCTTTGGCCACTCCTTTCATCACTTTTAATGACTCCTAATGATTTGAGTGTTTATTGCAAAGACAGAGAGATAGTTAGACAGATAGAAAAAAACAAAGTACAGTAATAAGTTTCTATCCAGAACTAAAACTTTGCTTTCTTTCTGTAAAAAGGTTTGTACACAGAGTTCATTCCAATTCCATTTTACGAAGTATGGATTAATTCACAGTAAAACTATTATGACTTGCAGAGCCAGGTAGGGTGCAGACATGACACCACTAAAAATAAAAACAAAAAAAAACACGCAACTTGGATCTTTGCAAGTAGGTTCAAGTCAGCAAACAGAACTAGAAAAAAGACCGTACTGGCTTCTAGATACTGCTTCCTTGAGAAGAGATGACTATCCGAACTACCTAAAGACTGTGCAGGGAGAAGGTAAAGGAAAGGAAGGGGAATGAAGGTGGGGGGATGATTTACACACACAGGAGTCCTCTAGAATTTCCATATAGAGATGCCTGCCACTGAACATAGAATCACAGATTATCTCAAGTTGAAAGGGACCCATAAGTATCATCAAGGCCAACTTCCTGCTCCTCACAGGACCACCTAACACTATGACTAAGATTGTCATCCAGATGCTCCTTGAACTCTGACAAGCTTGGTGCTGTACGCAGCCTGTTCAATTTTAGTACTTTTAAAATGTACTAGTAACACAGCTAAGGCAGCCAGTTAAATAAAAGAAAAAAGCAAATCCAAGCAAAATCTCTTTGAGAAAGTTATAAATTACTGCCTGACCAGATGCTAAGAATGCCAGTCAAGCTATCCTGTGCACTTTCAGCTACCAAAAAATAACCTAGTAAAACATCATCAGCACCATAAGATACAGCACAACAAGAAGAGATCAGTTCAAAAACATACAAAATAAAACACTGATAGCTTAAGTAGTTATACTTACTTCTAAAGTTAAAGGTGTATCAGCCTGTACAGCTCCCAGACTTGCTCCTGGGTAATACGGGACCATTAAATATATCAAAGGATCAGACTTTAACAACAAAAAAGGAAAAATAAGTTGCTTCAAATATCAGGTATATTGGGAAGTTTAGCACGCACTAGATGTGTGATAAATCAATTCATTATGTTTACAAAGTAAACAGTTTATCTATACTCAGAAAGGAAATACTTTTCTGATTCCATGCTCAAACTTAATACACTAAAGCTTTAAGGTCCATCTGCAAGTCTTCTAGCTTAAATCAGAAATCAAGGTTTGATTTGAATCTTGCCTTGCAGAAAAGAAGGAAGAACAGTTGTAATAATCCAGATTTTTCTTTCTGTTGATTCCAAGCTCTGTGATACTTGGCAACATTTTCTATGACTTTGGCTTCTGAGCTTACATCTACAGAGTAGCCCTTAAAAGCAAAAGAAGATACCAAACTGTTACTTTTAATGCCCAAGACATTATTGTATTCATTCATTCCTTTTTTAATTAAAAAAAAAACACATATTGTTAGGTGCCATGAAATAACTTCTGCTTGACACAAAACTCAATCCTGACTGTCACAGGCTATTCCTATATTTTCTTGTTAATGCTCAGA
Source organism: Pezoporus occidentalis (assembly GCF_034315485.1). Lineage (NCBI taxonomy): Eukaryota > Metazoa > Chordata > Aves > Psittaciformes > Psittacidae > Pezoporus > Pezoporus occidentalis. The sequence goes on along the minus strand of NW_026914319.1, from coordinate 403,177 downwards.
AATTTTATACCCACAATAAACAGGATCATGTCTTTAAGATTTAAATAAGTCAAGTCAAAACCAAGAATATTTACAATTATGCCTCTTGTAATCTTACATCCCCTGGTTTCCCAGTTGCTAGCACACTGGCAAAGAAGTAGAGCATGGGAAAAGTGGCAGTTCCAGAAATTTCTCAGTGAAATCATCAGAAAGACAAACCAGCATCTGCCAAAAGGGACAGAAATAATGAAGAGGATAAAAGGTCCACCAGATACTGGAAAGACAGACAGTAGAGCGGAAGCACTGCTCACTACAGCAGTCCTGAAAAGAAGGCGAGTGGGGAAAGAATCAGTAAGCAATATGGAAGTAATCCAGAAGGAAAACCACATCATGTTCTACATGTCCCAGCATGAAAATCTGCCATTAGAAAAGGCAGAGAAGGCCATGCAGATGAGGACCTCAGTGATATGGTTTAGTCATGGTCTTGACCATCCTGGGGTAATGGTTGAACTTGATGATCTTAAAGGTCTTTTCCAACCTAGTTGATTCTATGATTCTAAGGGTCATTAAATACAAAGACGTGACGGGAACAGCAGAGTTCATTCAGAATCATCATGTTAATAAGCCAAGGCCTCACCTACCGCACCAACTGAAAGCCAGTGCCAACATTACCTTTAAAAGAACCTTCTGGCCCCAAATTTCTGAACACAGTAACGGTCGCTTTTTGCTCAGTGCCTTCATGGGCTCAGCATCCAAAAGATCTCGCTCCAGGCTGCATGTCAGGAGTCCACTGGAGTTCTGAAGCACATGCACACATAGATATTCAGGGTAACAGCTGGTAAGATTCAGAGGCTTCATTTACCTCTCCTCTTCCTCACTCAAGTTAACAAAACACAAAACAGCTGGGACATGTTAACAAGTTACAAGATCTATTACCAAGAGATTGGCCATGATGAGGCAGCTAATGAAATACATTCCTCAAACATCTCCCAGAAGATGGGGAGAAGGAGGAAGACTGCAACAGACAACGCTCAGGGTGTTTGTTCCACAAATGGACAGAGACTATGCAGAGCCTTGATTGTGCCCAAAACAGTCATTGACAGTGCATTCAAACAATTTCTGCTTACCATATAGTTTAGAATTCCTGCTTCTGGATAAAGAAGTGGTAACTCAGGGAACCATTTCTGTACCAACCATGTAAGCTTCTCCTAAATGAAGAAAACAAGGCCACAGCTTCAGGTTGCTAGTTTCTGACATACACACTGACATCTGCAATGTATACCCAGCACATTCAAATGTACATTGACCATGACTATACCTCCTTCAACACCACCAAGGTATCAGATTTTTTAAGTCTCTGAAGATGGGTACTGTTAAGGCCCCAAACAGCTCATGCACTATCACAGAAAATGTGTCATCTTTTCTACAAGGTTTCAGCAGGCCTAAACAAAGTAAAACAACATCCCTACAGGTAAGTGGAAGAAGACGGAAATAAAGTAGTAACACAGACCAGGCCAGCATCTCACGCATCTCCAGATCCCACACAGCTGTAATGCTGCAAAGTAACTATTACACATAAACATTACATCTGCAGAGGTAAGTATACTGCGACCACACATTATGGTGCCCTTCTACTTGCTCACAAGGCAATGGTTTATGATTCTTCCCTCCATATAGAGGGCTTAGAGAAAAAGTGGCCTCCTTCACTGTTTTAACCTAGTCATAAGGAAACAGTTCCCTTCTTCAGCAACAAAGCTTACACTTTCACCTGCTGCTCTTCTGGGTTGAGAGCTACTGCTTACACTTTTTTCTCAGCTCCCCCCCCCCGAAAGGGGTAAGACCTGAAGAATTATATTCAAATAGAGATAAATTTTATCAGCCTCCATGCTTTCTACCATAGGTTTCACCAAAAAAGGGTCATCTTAACATTCACCACCATAAAAATCACCCAGAGCACACGTTAAACCAACCAATGCAGGTGTGTCTCATATGGCTTTTAGTTGCCTCAGTAATTCAATACTTACATATTCTTCTTGTTCCTTGGCTATTTCCTGAAGAACCCTATTTTGAACTTCAGCAATTTCCTCTTTTATTCTTGTCATTTCACACTCACTGTAATCATCAGACTGTATTAGGAATAACAAAGTTAGTCTCATTTTGCTATTATACTATAGCCTACTATATCAGGATTAAAAAAACAGCTTCCATATCACATTTTTGGAGTGGAATGCATTCTCAAATGCATATTTACTCAACCTACTTCCTGGAAACAAAAGAGAATCTCTTAAAATCTAATCACTGAGAAAGGTGTTCCCTTTATTTGACAGACCAAATGTTCTGCCCCTTTGCTTACTTATTTCCTAAGTCAAAGAGTTGTGGGTTTTTTTAATTAACTGATCACATATAATCACAACAGGAACACCATTCATCTACCAGCAATGTCAGGTTCCATCACTCATTCTTTTTTTTTTTCCTCCCATAAGCAGGCATTTCACTGATGTCAGCACATTATTCAAGAATACTTTTCCTATCCATTTCCTTAGTGTGCCTCATTTTAAATCCCTCTTGGAAGCTTACTGCCCTTTTACAATGCTTATAGAGAGACACAGTAAGGTTCTTTTTCTCCTTAAGCATCACCAGAATAATTAAGGTGCAATCAAACAAACAGCACTGAAGCTGGAGTAATATTTACATTCTTTGGACTTCCCTGAGGGGTAGTGGGGAACCCTGAAAACTACAACAGACATAGACTTCTGTCACCAAAGAGGAGTTACACACATTATTAATGAAGTAAAATCTTAAAGTAATTCTCAACCAGCACAATAAGAGCTGAACAAACCTCCTCGTGCTGCAGACAGCAACTACCACCAGAGGGACTTAGTTGAAAGCACAGTGCCATGATTGGGGAATGAAAACGAAAAGTGGCCGTGTACTGAATGCATTTTATTTCTTTTTAAGCCATTTAGGCTTCATCTCAGGGGCCTGTAAAACTTCCAGTTAATAGCAAAATTAGGGTGAGAAAACAACACACAAAAAAGTGTTCCCAATAGTTACCACCAACAGAGAAAATTAATGTTTCTAAACCAATCTGAAAACAACAGATAAAAACACTGTAACAGTTTCATACTTCCTCAAAGTTGTTCTTTTCAACCAGCTTCCATCTTAACTGGGCCTTTAAGGCTTTCACAGTTTTCTTAATTGACTGTAAGCTGTTGATATTGGGTCTTCTATTCATCCATTCCTCTGCCTGGTTTTTGAACTAGGAGGGGGAAAAAAAAAAAAAAAAATAGATGAGAAAGTGTTTTAGCATTTTATTTTACTATGCTTTAGTCCAATTCATTAGGGAAACTGCTTGAAGCCTATTTGAATGCAGCTTTTCACAGTATTTCTCCAAAGGAGAGGTTTTATTGTGTTTCATTGTAATTACATTAACAAATTTCTGAAAAAACAATATTCTATTTAAAGCTCAATTCCTTAAGTTACACATCCGCCAAATCCAGAGCAAATCCAGAGATTCCAGCTTCTGCTTTTTTTTAAAAGCATCTTTGTGTTTAACTGAAATTAATCATTGGCTAAGGCAATATACAACTGCAATTATCAAGCTTTGACCCAACCAATCTCTCATTACCAATACACTCCTAGAATTTCCTTGTATCAAAAAGAAATTATATCAGAAAGGGTTACTACTATAGATCAGAAATAAAGAAGGCATAAATTCACCTCAACACTGGCCAAATATCTGTTCTCTATGACAGAGATCATACTTTGCTCCTGACGAACTTTATATATAACTTCATTGTAAGCACTCATAATTATTCTCTTCTCTGATTCATCATGCTCCTGGGATTGAATTACAGAGTGAGATTAAAGATTAAGAGTTGTTCTTCGTTTATACACACCAATGTTTGAGTTGCAAAAGCTTTACTGAGAAATTCCACTATTAATGGGAAAAAAAATATAATTTATCACATTTCTCTTCTTAAAGAGATTCTTAAAGAGAAGTTCACAAGTGAAAGAATTCATCCAGTAGTTTCAGTGGAATACACTTCTATGTAGAAGACCGATTTCATATTCCACATGCTATGAAAGCATTTATTTTATTTTTTAGTGGTTAAATAGATATGATGCAGTAAAACATGCAACTCTTCTTCTGAACGACAGTCATTGGTTCTACTAGAGCAGTCACAAGCAGACTAAGCTACTGGTTTGTTGTTAATATGATGCTACATCAAAGGACAGGTTCAATTCTTGCTGACATGACCATTCTCTGGCACAGCAGGGACTTCCATTGCAGAAACAATGCAAGTGCCTCCAAGAGTCAGCAAGAGAGAATGGAAGAAATGCTTATCAGAAAAGGCAAGTAACTGGGGGAAAGGCTAACAGAAGCATAGAAAAACATTATCAGTAAGGCAAGAACAACTGTCCTATGCAAAATGAAAGTGATGAAAAACTTAAGACTGGAAAACGTGTATGTATCCATACACGTTCACACAGAGAGACAATCTCTTTAATTTTAAAGAGAAACTTACTTTCCTGTATTTTCAACAAGCACCAAAACTCAGTACAGCTCAAAGAGAGCTTCTCTGCACACAGAGGGAGGAACCAGTTTTCCCAGTATTTCTTAGTTAAACCAGTCATATATACAGCTAAGTTCCTGTAACCCAAAGATGTCCTCTGCCTGTTGATTTGAAAACACATTCTCTTCTCTCTGGAGAGCAACCTGAGTGACTTCTATCACACTTCCACAAAAAAAAAAGATTCTGCCTTGCAGCAAATAAACTCATTTGATATCTTAAGAAAAGCCTTAAGCTGAAATTAAAGATGTATAAAATACATAGAAGTCATCACACAGTAGACATGATCAGAACTTACATTTAAGTCAGCATCCAGTTCTTCACAAATAGCCAACTCAACCTTTTTCAGAATTTCATCTGCCTTGCCAATCACTTCATCTATCTCTGAAGATGCTTCTGACATCAGGTCAAAACACTTCAAGGGGGGGAGGGGGAACAATCAGCCTTGCAATTGGAAGTAAGGCATTAGCAAGCATATAGCAAAAACAAGCAAGAATTACAAAGTTAGTGCTACTGGAAATCTAATCAGGATTTGTGTCAGATCTCACCTTTAACTGCCTCACACTTGAGTGATACAACCATTTCTAGAACTAACAGAGTTAAGATTCATCAGGCAAGAAGAAAGTTGATTCTTGCCTCGACTGGGTTTCATCTTCTAATCTCATTTTGATTTTTGCCAAAATGAAACAGTAGAAGAATCCAAATCCTTCTCTTACCGAGTTCCATGTCAAAAATCAACATGTGTGCTGCTCACACAGTGATACACAAGACGTACAATATGGCAGTTTCACTACCAAGTGCAGTTTCCATTCCTATACAGTACTACCTGAGATAAAGAAACATCCTGGCATCTATTTCACAGTTTATCAAGCGTGAGATAAAGTTTAAGATTTCCCCAGGAAACCCTAACTGTTTTCACAGAAGTCAGAAATAACTTAAGCTTCAAGATATGACACAGGAGGTGCCAGAGAAAAAACAGTAAAATCAGCTTATAATTACGTTAAATGTTCTTTTCAGCAAAATTTTGTTACTCCTGTCTGCACAAGGAAAGACACTTCACTGGCAAACAGAACTAAAATGAAAATATGGTCCTGTAGTTACCATGCAAGATACACAGTCATGACAGAAACCTGTGAACTCCAAACCCACTTTGCTCATTTACCTAACACTAAAGACTGTAAAAATATTTTGTTGCCTTTACCTTAAAGGAACTTCAAATAAAAATGTTAACACTGCCAGGTCAAACAGAACGTTGCTCCCCAAAGCCTAGAGCTACTGGAAATGAACCATCCAGTCTCTGAAATTCCCTTGTCTGCCACTGACCCATTTCCTATTACAGATTCCAATCAGTGCTACACACGATTAATATAGATTCAGGAAGAGAGGAAGAGGAGTTAATCTGTTTAAAAATAAGCGGAAAGGAAACACTTCAAAGAAATGTTTCCTTACACAACTGCTCACACTTTTTCTTAAAAAGGAGGTAGAAATTATATTGCAACAGCATAATTGCATGTCAAAAGCTTCATGATTAAGACAGATAAATAAAAAATTTCTTCCTTGTTCTACCTACAAGGGCTTTACCGACTCATGCCAAAAGTCTGTATGCTTCCTGTGTCTCTGAACTGTTTTCAGAGCTCAGATCTGAAATCTGAATGGGAAGCTCATCACCACACTGACAAACTTTAGTCACTTTCATACATGCAAAATAGCACTCTGAATTGCACCCAGCAATCACAGAAACCCACCTGCAGGTTTGTTTGCCCCCTCTAATAACTGACATGATTATTAACAAATATAATTAGTTGCAGATGTTTATGTTATACCGCACATGACATGCACCAACCAATGCTGCTTGCTGCTGCTGAACAGCATTTATCATCAGGTCAAGGAACAGTGTCATTTGTAACAGCATCTGACCACAGTAAATGCTCTGGGTACAATGACATGCAAGGGCAGAAGACCTGGTCAGTATGAAAGCTCATGACCCTGGTGGATTATGTACAATTCACATGGGCAGGAAGGTTATGCTGACATAAACTGACAACATTTGCACAAAAAGCACAAGGAGATGAAGGAAGCTGGGCCTGCAGGAATAGAGAGAGAAAGAGCAGCTTACAGTCTTTTCAGAGTCACAGACTTGTTAGGGCTGGACGGGACCTCTCAGATCATTTAGTCCAACCCCCTGCCAAGCAAAGTCAAAATATCAAAGCTTAGCCCAATCCTGGCTTTTGGCTGAGGGAAGATTTCTTTTTTTTCAGTGTCACAAGTCCTAAACTGAGCAAGAACATAGATATTAAGCACAGAGACAGGAAAGCCATGAAGCTACCTCCCTGCTTTGAGTTCTCATTGTAAAGAAAGTGCAATGGATGGTAACCCACTTCCACCTTCCGTCTCCTGTTAAGACAAACACAATTCACTCCAACTTTAATGCTCCAAATCTCCTACAACTCAGAGAGACACAGAGCACCAGAATGGTATTCCAGAAAATACTGCAGGACATGCAAATAGAAGTGAACGGTTTATGTGCATAGATTCTCCATACTCAGCATTTCAATGAGGAAAAAAAGAACTACTATATATTTTTCTGCAACCTGTACCTAGATCATGTCAAGTCAGATCGGCTTCTGCTTTGCACTGCATCACCTCTTCCAGCAGCATTTATGAGCTTACTAATCTTTTAAAACCTTAAGTTTTTCTATCCAAAGGCCACGTGAAAGGACTAATTAAACCATTTCAGTCACACAATGGCCAGAGCACACCCCTACAAAAGTTATATTTGCATAGAAAACCCAATCTTGATACAAAAGATGTTCTTTCAAAGCAAGCATAAACTCTGGCTCACCAAGAAGGTACACTAAGAATAAAGGTAAATTAATACTCCATTCCTCAGCACATTCCCTTTCCCTCTGTGTTAAGGCACTTCCATTGAGAGCATTCCACTATTCACGGCACAATTTCCCTGCCACAAGTAGCTGTCCCTATTAATGCCTCCTGCTCACTAGCTCCATTAGCATCACACTTCGTATTTTTCCACCAACAGGAAAAAATGACTGTATATCCTTACCTTTAAGACATCACTGAACCAGTCAGCAAGACTTCGCAGAGCTGTGTCTGTACCATTTCTGACACAAATTAATTTCTCTGTTTTAATACTCTTCCACTTAAAGAACTCTTGAAATACCTCCTCAGAGTCACCTGCTTCAGAACCTTGATCATACATCTCCAAAGAAGCAGACAGTTCCTGTGCATGAAATGAATCAAAGAAAAAAAAAGGTCTGCAAACAAGAAGAATTTTGTGACCACAAGCTATCTATAAAAGTCATTTTATACACACGAAGGTTAGCACTACCTGCTGGCATACCATTATTTCTACTACAAAAGCCTCTTTCTATATCCAGTGAAGTATATTTTATTTACACTTTCCTCTCAGTTCTACTGCCAGTACGTCAACCAAAAACTTTGATGTAGAAAAGGATCCCACACAGAGATCGCAGAGTCCGATTTTTCCCTTCAACACATGGAAGGAAAAGACACCCCAAAAGGTTTAACAGCTCTTAAGAATTCATTTGCCTTCTAGTCATCTTACCCTATGGATTTAAAGTCACACTCATCAGGATAAAATGAAAAATGGGGTTCACAGAATGGTTTGGGTTGGAAGGAACCTTAAAGATCACCTGGTTCCACCCCCCCTGCCATGGGGAGGGACAGCTTTCACTACACCAGGAGGCTCAAAGTCCTCTCCAACCTGGCCTTGATTTATAACAGTCCTCATAGAACTGCTCAAACTCAGAAAAAGTGAACTTGTACTGAGAAACAAGGCAAGCAGCAAGACACTCAAGGAGTGTTTCTGGACTGATCTCTCCCTTCAAAAGTCACTAGGCAAACCTCTTCAGAAACACCATCACCACACTGATTCCTAGATGGAACAGCAATTACCTAGGTGCCATGACACCTGCAGGCTGTCTGAAACTAGTTTTACAGTCTGGAAACTTCCATTTCCATATAAAAGTCAAGTATTCCACAAGTATATGAAGCACACAGTGTCCACCCTCTTCTGAATTCTATTAGAAAAGAAACTGAAGTGCTACACTATGCACAAGGGAACAGCACTGAGGCTAAAGCTCAGGGCAAACAGAAGTCACTTTTAAACAAAGGGCAGTCTGTCAAATGCCCTGAAGCAACAGCAGGGTCAGGGAGGAATGTATCAGTCAATTACCAGTGGACACAACATCCTAACAGAAAGCAGCCTTCCTGGAACCTGGGTAGAAAGTCCCATGATAAAAAAAATTCTCAAGAGCTACATTGGTGTTTGCAGGCAATTTGCTATAATTCAAAAGAGAAAATTCTCCTAAACAGTTGTATTTGACTGGATGAACCTGTGCTTTTGTAAAGCTCTCAACATCCATCATTTTACTTATCCACATCACACCTGACAAGATGACTAAAGAAACCCTGAGAAAGGCTGCTGGCAGCTTGCTTACATGCAGTGTTTCACTTTCTCTCCTATTTCTCAGATCCTGGAACATTTGAGTTAAATGTCACAGACCTTCCCAAACAACAGTTGGGTCATACTGATGAAGAACACCAAAATTGCTCTCCAACTTGAGAAAGGTTTCCATCTTTGCATCTCCTCATCCTCAATGGCCAATACCATGGAAAAAGCAGTAGGACAGTATTAAAGTCATTTGTCAGAAGCCTTTTAGACATTTGAAATCCAGTGGCCATATAAGCAACCAAATATAACTTAAACAGACTGACAGTATATCACCACATGCCTGAATGCAGCAGCAACAGCCTCCCCTTGCTGAGGATTACAGATACTGTGGCAGTGAGGAAGTGAGCTTGACATGATGATGCCACAACCAGGACTCATCTCTACACGCAAAAGTTTGCGGAAGAAGTTCAAATTGGATTCAAAAGCCTAAGATTTTCTTCACATTATAACTAAATACATTGACACACGCATAAAAACTCCAAAACAAAGAAAATCATCACACCAGCAAACAGTATTTTGCAATAATTATAAAAGCACTTTCATTACAATAGCTGCTACAATGAACAGCATTCATTCAGTACAACAGACTGTTTAAAACAGCAATTTTCAACTGAGCCAAGTGATATGAGCTTTGAACAAATATGCTTGCCTATAAACAAATACATGAAGGAGGTTTAGTGCTAAATTTATGGAGGCTGTTTAAGTTATTCAGGTGCACAACATTTTTCTCACATTCTTGTTTTGAACACCTGGAATTTAATATACCAGAATACACATGGTTAGAAAATGACACAGCAAAGTAGAAGCCAGGTTCAAACTGAAGAGCCCGAAGGAGGCAGAAAAAAAATCATCCCATTTAACAGCAACCCAAAGGGGGTAATACAGCTGAGAAAAGTGCTCAGTAAGTTTCACATCTACTATCACACCCAGTTTACAAAAATAATAGCACCAGTCACACCAGTATAGTACCTGCACACATTCCATCAGGCTGCCCTCAAAGAATCCTGTAACTTACGTCCTATTTCTTCACCCTTATTTTTTTCGTATTATAACACACTTCCCTAAAACATTAGCAACTTCACAAGTTACTATACAAAGATGGCTCAGTGGCATGCACTTGTCCCAGCCTCTAAGAGTCGTAATTCAAAGGGAACAGAACAATCTACTACATGCTACCAATGGGGCAAAAAAAGTGCTTACACAGAACAGCTGAAAACTGCTCAGCTCCCACCCTAGCTTGCTTTAGAGTAACCTATGTGTATGCCCACGCTCTTGGCTTTCCTCTTAATCAATGCATTACCACTCAGGAAGCATGGAGCTCACCAACTGCTTATTTCCACCCTAGCCAGTTAGACCCAGCTGTGGCTGAAGCTGTTTGAATTTGCCTGCATTTTAGGCTGTTGCAGAATGACTCTAAGAGCAGAACCATAGAGTTCTGGAGGACTGTGCAAGCAAGGCAGGGGGTGGCCCCCACAGGTGGCCGGAGACTGGACCTGGGAGGAGAATGTGGAGGAAGCTGTGGGGGCTAACCAATACTGTTGTGCCAAGAAGGAGTGGCTGAATACCACTCCTATATATGTGTGAACTGCGTCACAAATAAACTAGAAGTTGCTTATCACCCATACTGGGTTGGCCTGTCTGCTTCTCCTCGCCGCTTACATTAGGCCAACAACAATTGTCATCAAAAGGCATAAAACAAGCCAGAAGAGATGTGTGATGCAGAAGAGAGGCTTGCAATATGCAGCCTCAGTGAGAGAAGCATTAGCCCCCAAGCTCCTGCTCTTCTGAAAGACACTGGAAAAACACTCATTTATCTAGGACAGCACAGCATGACCCCTTTGGCTCTGTAAAACTGCAAACAAGGTTCTCACTGATATTTGGTAAATAATCATTTCCATTTCCTTACTTAGGAGCTAGAAGATCAAAATAGTTTCCCCACTAGAAGGGACAGGATCATCAACACAGTTAAGCTAAAGACTAAAATTCACTTAACACACCTGGCAGCACTTCAGTACCACTTCAAGTATTTTCAAAGCACTGTTACAATTTCACTGCAGTGCAGTTATCTAGAAGATGCTTAATGCCTACCACCTAGTGGATTAGCACAGCACAACCTTTAAACACACACCAAAAAAAAAAACAAAACCACCACAAAACAGAAAAACACAAACACCACACCACAACTTTCCATGAAATGACATGAAATCCTTACCCTTTCAGTTTCTTTTGCAATTAAACACCAATCTGTATATCAGACTAGGACCAAAAAGTAAGTATTAAAACTTTTTTTTTCTGAATGACATTGAAAAATAATTTCATTAGAAATTAAGTAATTCCGTGAAAATTTGAATGCTTCCATTTATTAATGCTGCTCCAACCTTACACTAACTTATGCACAGCCTTGGTGATTTTTCAAGTTAACAAGAAAAGAAATTATTTCTAGTAGTAAAGGCCAGTAACACCAGCTTGGTAATATTTCAGTTGGTGAAGTCCTCTTCAAATGTAATTACTGCCTCTACAGAGTCTATTTCCCCATCTACTTCCCCACCTTCTGTTGTTGGGTTGGCTGAGAGGGCCAGAGATTCTTGGCATAAACATGTGCTTCTGTAGAGCTTAACTTCCACATTGAAAAAAAGGCTTTAAACTTTTTATACTTTGTTACACTAGTCCAAACTACATAGCCACCTTAAGAAGAGGGCTAGGAAAGCATATAATCAAACCATAAAACCCACTGCCATAATTCACAGGATAACTGCATTGACTTTTCCATTGTAGGTGTCAGATGTCCAACTTGGAAGCGTCATCTAAAGCTTCACCTGCTGCTGTCAAGGTCTCCAGCTATAAAACATTTAACATTTAAGAAGCACCCTCTACAGGTTCTCAGCCTTTCAGAACCAGCACTGATAAGGGCAGCCTCCTTACCTGTAACGTTCTTGAGCGCTCAGAGAGGGGCAGTTGATCCACTTCCAAAATTAATTCTTTCACTGCTGAATACAAGTTCTGCTGCACCTCATCTCTCTTGCTGATCAATTCATCTCTTTCATCCTATGCAGAAGTAAAAACACATCAGCAACTCGCACCCAAACGCCACATACACAATGTGGAAAGTAATATGAAAAAACATTATTCCTTGCAAAGTCTGAATAGCACAATACACACCTGACTTGGGATGGGTAAAAAGGCAAAGTTTGGTTTTAACCTCCTGTGGCAGAAGGGCTGGAACTAAATGATTTTAAGGTCTTTTCCAACCCTAACTATTCTATGATTCTATGACATGACCACATTGCACAAACAGCATCCTTTACAGCATAAAGATATGACATTATCAGACAACTAAAGAAACAGTTTCTGCATGACTGTTGATCACAGTAGAAGTCCTAACAGCCACTGCAAACTTGAAATGTCCTACTTCTGCTGCAGTTTTTCACTGTATCACACAAATGAGAATTTGTATTTTCCACAAAGTCAGACTGCAGAAGATTTACTGCTGGAGAAGAATGCTTTATAATAATAATAATAATAATAATAATAATAATAAAAAAAATCCTTGTACCATTTTTTCCCTTGCCTTCCCTTTCCCTTGCCTTCGAGCAGGAAGGCCAGGTGACCTGTAAAATCCCCATTCATTATCTACAGTAAGATCATTAACCTAAAGGTAATTTCCTACAAACAAAAAGGAAGTTTCTCTTGGGTGACTGGCAGGATTAGTTCTGCTCATGAGAGAGAAACCCCACATTCACATCAGCCAAGGTACCTGACTTGCCAAAACCTTTCAAAATGAATAAAGTGCAATACAGCAATACTACTCAAGCAAACATGTTTAAAATGTTTTAGGTTATACCTGAAAATAGTCACAACACATTGCTTTAATTCTCCGAGACACACAACTACCATCCCTTCCCTGCCTTAGCACAATGCCTGCCACAGATCAGGAAAACCTTCTGTTCCTAAAGCAGCATCCCCGCACACGAGAGATGCGGTACGTAACCATCCTTACCAACACAGCTACGCCTGCACACCCAGGCAGGCTTTTCAGATCTGTGCTTACAGACAAGTTACACTAGATGGCAGTTTTCCGCTGTGTAAGACCGTCCTTCAACACAACCGCATTTGCACACCGCGCTCTCTATCCCTCCCCGTACCAGGGAAGCTGCAAGCTGCCTTAACAAAAGGTTTTGAAGACAGATACTGCAGCTGCACAGCTATCTAGCTACACTTACAAGACTAAAATACCCTGTCAGTAGCTGTTAAATTTCAGCTCTTGAGAAAAAAATAATTCTAACCTACCACATTTGTGCATAACTGAATCCTCTCTTGAGCCATGTCATACTCTGTCCAAATCATCTTCAGTTTTTCCAAAGAACATGGAACAGTGAGACATCCTTCTGTAACCACCTTTATGGCTTCCAAGAGCTGCTCCCCAGAATGACTGCTCTTATTTGCATGCCTAAGTTTTTAAGGAGGAAACAACATTTTGCCACATTAGTAACTCAATTTCTTTCAAAAGGTAGCAGCAGCAATTTGTCTCATTTAGCTGTCGAATCTATTTTTTTCCAGGAAGAAGAGAGGACCAAGAATACATTCTTTATACTTCAAAACCGATGAGGCTTTAAATGGAAACTCCCTCCTGCTGTTAATTTCCCTTTTGTCCTATTCATCTTCCATGCACACGTATACCAATGTATTACATTCCTTCTTAAAGGATCTGATGGTCATTTCTATTTCAAGTCTTTGTCTCGCTGCAGTTTTGTCTCTTCTTTTAAATCTAGAAGGATAAGCTGTGCTACTCAGAGATACACCTCTCCCAGCAATACAGACACCCAAGGAACTCTGACTACACAGTTACTTTTAACACCCAGCTGCATTTACTAATTAGCATCTTCCTTGAAGAGGGAATTGAAAGCTCTTCTTGAAATAGCTATGGTAAAGGAGCAGAAGTGAACCAAAGTAATCTGACAAACACTGAAAAGTAGGCAACACAAATTCCAATGTGAGCTTCCAAAATGCTCAGTTTTCAGCCTTGCTTCTGGGAAATACACCCCTCTGCAGAAACCACTACATTTTTCTTAGAAAATTAACAAATGAAATGCATGATTTCAAGAGATTAGCAGGGCAACGAGAAATAGTACGGGGGGGGGGGGGGGGGGGGCAGGGGGAAGGTAGAAAACAGAAACAAAACAACATACCTAACTTCTTTCAGTGCCTTCACCTTAGCAGCCAAGCTTCTCATTTTTGTTCCTATGTAAGTATGCAGGATCTTCTCAAAACTTTCAGTAGTTTTCCTAGACAGTTCCTTTTCTTTCTGTATTATTTATGATTTTGGGAGCAGTGTTTCAACAAAGAGAGGTAAAAACAGACCAACAGTCAGTCAGAGGTACTAACATGCAGACCACAATTTAGACTTTTGAAAACTAGAGATAAACACCTAAACGCAAGCACGCACACATGAAGAACTGGCTCTCTTCAAACACTAACAAAATGCCTAGAAGGACATCAAAACCAATAAGAATAATTTTATTTTAATAGCTTCTTAAAGGTTAATGGTTCATTTCCTTTCATTTCAGTAGTGATGTGCTCAAGTAAGTTTCCTCAATTACCCCCCATTTGCTAGCAAGTCTTCAGGTAACACGGAATTTTTTTCTTTCCTTGCTGAAAAATTCCTCCCCATTAGTTGGGGGAAATCAAATCCAGGACCTCGGTAATCTCCTTATTGCCATCACTACCAAGCATCAAAGTGGAGCAGCAGAACTGCTGTTCTACAATGCTGTATGTACAATCATCCTGACCTTCCTACAAGGAATATTCTTAAGACAAAATAAGGAGTATTTTTGACCCAGAAAAAGCCCACACCCCATATCAGGCTATATTCCTTAAGAGGCGAAGGGTCAACTTAAAAGCTTTTGCTCTCATACCAGAGAGATGTTTTTATAAACTCCCATTAAAGTAATGAAACAGTCTTTACATGCTGTTAGCCTTTCAGACTCACTACATATCCTTGCATTTAAGTATTTTTTCTTAGATTTTTTAAAAATCAGACATGTATTCTCTTGCTTGTTAATTTATTTTGCATAAAAGTGCACAAACATCGTATCTTCAGTGGATGGAGAATCTGTGCAATGGCAGGTTAGCATATGTACAAACAGATGTGTCCTAAGTAGAGGTAATCAAGTAGCAAAGCTGGCTGTAAAGTTTTATTCCACAAGAAAGAAAAAGGAAACAGCTGTGTGCAAGTTCAGGTTTGGGGAGGTCAAAGGGATTTAAACAGCAGCAGATTTTCCTTTCATCTCTGTAAGGATCAGAGTTTGCACAACATTTTTTCTGAAATGGCAAACATAACACCTTTCACACAATCTCTTCTTATTACTGCTGTTCATCACATCTAAAACCATTCACAACATTTGTAAGCCTAACAGTAACTATTACCAAGGACTGTGCTTCTCAGATAGTGCTAGGAAATTCACCTGAAAAGAAATATAAATATCTCCCCTGTCACAGAGCAATTAAGGAAATACTTCCAGGCCTAGGATTCCACAGCTGCTGTGATTCTGTGATGCTTAGGAACTTCCAGCCCAACACACAGAAAGTTGTTTTTCCCTTCTAGTGAAAAGCCAGCAAGGATTACATCCATACATACAAACATGTTTTTAATCACAAAACTCCATCTTTAAACTGAACACCTATATCCAAAGCAGCACTTGGATCAAGCACAGTAACAAACCAGTACATACACCAAGGGGAGCAAGGGTCCAGCCTGGACTGCAAAACACATGCTAACACACACTGACAGCCTCTCCTCCCTGCACCAGGGCAAGTCTTCACTCAACCGGTTTAATCCTCTTGCATTCCAAACAAGAGTGCCCAGCTGAACTGCAGTATGAAACCGTAAGACAGAAGCATTGTCAAGAACACTTGCAACTAGGAGAGGAGCATCCTCTTCACACTTCCACATACCTGAAGCTCACATTTCAGCTGTTGAACCTTCAGTTCTAGCTCCTTCTGCCTCCGCAGGAGATCCAGATTCTCCCTTCTCAGAACTTCATTCTCTTCGGGCAGCTTCTGATCTGGTCTTACTTGTGCCAAGCTGGTGTCTGGCACCTTTTCCCTTTTAAAAATGAATTAAGAGGAATTAAATGATTAAAATAAAGAAACCCATAATGTGTTCATTCATTCTTGCTGTTGTAATTTCAGTAACAACCACAGAGCACCACATCAAAAAGACTACAGAAGCACCTACACAATCATGCTTCAGAATTTGTATCCCCCTCCATGC
The DNA here is from genome assembly GCF_034315485.1 of Pezoporus occidentalis. Classification (NCBI taxonomy): domain Eukaryota; kingdom Metazoa; phylum Chordata; class Aves; order Psittaciformes; family Psittacidae; genus Pezoporus; species Pezoporus occidentalis. The sequence goes on along the minus strand of NW_026914319.1, from coordinate 386,859 downwards.
CATTATTTACAAAGACTGTTAAGTAACACAGAGGAAAAATATACGTCATCTGAAGACAACTCTTTACATAATCATCACAGTCACTAACTCAAGTCTTTCCCATCCACAAGAATCATCTTCTGATACCACACAGCAGACACAGAAGAGTCAAGGTCAATTGTAATCAAGTCTTCTATCTACCAAATAAGCCAAAGCATTTTAACATTAGTGGCCTGAATCTATGCCCTAAAAGTATAACAAAGAGCAATGTGAAGCCATCTGTGCCATACCAACCCAAAAATGCCTGCATGTGCAAAATTTAAAGGACACAAGAATATACAGAAATGGAATTGAGAATCCAGCTACTCAGGCTGGCCAGGACAGCCTTGTACACAGAAGAATCTCAGCACTGTGGGGGGCAAAGGGGGCAAAGGGGGCAAAGGGGGCAAAAAGGGGGCAAAGGGGGCAAAGGGGGCAAAGGGGGCAAAGGGGGCAAAGGGGGCAAAGGGGGCAAAGGGGGCAAAGGGGGCAAAGGGGGCAAAGGGGGCAAAGGGGGCAAAGGGGGCAAAGGGGGCAAAGGGGGCAAAGGGGGCAAAGGGGGCAAAGGGGGCAAAGGGGGCAAAGGGGGCAAAGGGGGCAAAGGGGGCAAAGGGGGCAAAGGGGGCAAAGGGGGCAAAGGGGGCAAAGGGGGCAAAGGGGGCAAAGGGGGCAAAGGGGGCAAAGGGGGCAAAGGGGGCAAAGGGGGCAAAGGGGGCAAAGGGGGCAAAGGGATGCTATTGCTTTTTAAATAATAGATTCAGCGTCTACCTGTAACTCTGCAAACAGGCCAGAGCACAGCATCAAACTCGGACTGAGGCACTTTACTATAAATTCAGACTCTTTTGAAGGGCACCTCATTTCATATAGACTTGCCTAAATCATAGAATTAACTCAGTTCAAAAAATCCCAGGACTGCCAAGACCACCACTAAACTATATCACTGAGAATGATCTAATTGCACACCAGATTTGGATACCATGCTGGGATGTGGAAGGACATGCCCTCAGGTGGTTCATTAACATGTTCCAGAAGCTCAAATTAGGAAATGTTAGCGTATTCTAAACAAGTTTTTTTGGAGAACATTACTTCTTACACTCTCTCAACTTTCTGAATGCCAAGTACCATCTTTCCCACCCACAAACACCTCTCTCAGCAGCCTGTTGCCATGGCAATGCTAGCAACTGTAGGACAAGTTTCTTTAAAAAGATTTCTGACAACAACTAACTGCCAACTTACCACCACCTCTTGTCAATGTAATTACAAGGTGCAGAAACCGCTATCCGCTAAAGCTGACTTCAAACTGTGATAGCTGGCTTTATTTCTTGTAAGCACACACTGTTACATTCCTACACAAATCACCAAAATACATCTGTCTGCTCAGCAAGTGTACTTTTGCATTCCACATTTGTTTATACACCAATATTTTAATAGAGGAAAATAAATAGGGGGGAGCTACAAAAAGCCTCAAGGACAAGCATATGGAAATTACACAGATGCTAAACCAAACATCATTCCACTGCCTGTCACTGCAAAAACCTGCTAGAGGCCTCATGTCCTGCAACCTTCACTTTCAGCTAAGCTTTCCAGTGTCATCTCTGCTTACTCACTGACACCCCTTCCGTCTTTTTCAAAACCTTGCATTAAGATACATATGAATAGTCAGTCTCTGGAAAATAAATGAGGAAGAACAAGCTAGCCAACCAGCAACAACACTAATAAACAGTTTCCTACAGATTAATGTCCTAATTCCCACCACCACAGTGTGCACGCGCACACACACACTCGCATATTGCCTTTCATTGAGTACCGCTATTACCTGATGCTGGAAAGACAGAAATTAAACTCTGTATTTTAGATAACACCACCCCCCCACCCCCCCCATACAACCACATCCCAGCAACTAATCTGATCAGGTCACTCATACAAAGTCTTCTATGACATTTCACTGTCTTACTTTGGGGCAAACATTCGGTTTACAGGAAAATTCCAGTTCCTGGTGCCGGCAGATCCTTGCTCAACACGCCCTCTTGGGGAGCTGTGCATCGTGTGATCAGACCTGTTTAACCACAGCGGAACTGAAATCTTCATCTTCCGATTCTGCATTTGCATGACATCTGCTTTTTTCTCTTCTGCCTCTTTAGTGTACCTTGGAGATGTACATCTTTGAGCAAACCCTGCCTTGGCCACCTCTTCTCCAATATCTATCTTTTCATGTTCTGCCTGGGCAATGATGGCACCGTCTTCGAGCTTGGCTTTTTGACGTATTTTTATTTCTTTTTCAAAAACTAAGCTGCTCAAGAACTTCTTCCCCTGTAAAATAAAATACAGTGAAGGTGTGTACTGGACACTAAATATTTCCAGCTGAAACCAGCGATTCTTAGAAAAAGACTAGTTTAAGACCAAAACCCAAAGAGCTGCACAGGCAAAGCTTATGTTTAGCACATTTACTCTGAAACAATGCTGTACCTCATCTAGTCACTGTCAATTCCAGACAGAACTTGAACACCAATAGCTCTCCCTCAATGTTCAGCTTTGAAGAATTCAGATTCATAACTGACACAAGTCCAAAGTCCCATCAATCCTCAACAGAATCTGGCAATCATGTTATCCAATTCTTATAGAGGATACTAGACCAACTATGGAACAGTACTATACAAAATAATATGAAAATAATTGAATTACTACACTGTTTAACAGCCTTGTGCTAAATAGTCCAGAAGGTGAAATGGAATATAGCAACAAAATAAATATTATGTGTATCTGCCTTACTGAAACTACACATTTAGAAATTGGGATACACCACAGCATTCAAGCAGCTCACAGATACAAGTGAATTTAGCACAGGTGCTGTGACCAATGGAAGTATTTCTGCCTCTGAAGGGAAAGGAGCAGAGGTACTTCGCTCCCTCAGCACCAGAAAGAACTCAGGTCAGTCAGAAATAGACATGAGGTTGTGAAAATGGCACAAGCGTACTCTAAAAAAATCACCCCCCAGCACAACTTGAAACATTTTTTGATGAAACCATTTTAGTTTCTAGAGTATGTTCAGGGCAACAGGTCAAGACCGTCCTTCCCAGCATGCCCTGCCTTCACAATTAAACATCCAGCTTTTACAAGACTCCTCTGGTCACACTGTGCTGGTATTTGGCAGCATCTGTTATAGATCTATCATCTACATTCTTCAAAATCTATTACTCACCTCATCAAACATGTTTACATTCTGATCAGCCGGTATCTGCAGTCCCTGGAGTCTGTACTTCTTGGCAATGCTCGGACACTGCAAGTTCGGTGGAATTTCCACTATGTCTGATCTATTCAGAACCTCAGAATTTCCATAGTCTATGTACAATACCTGACACTGCAACAGTAACCCAAAATACAAAGCAGCAGAGGTTACACAAATGTCCTACAGAAATATGCACTAACAACTACTGGAGCATATGCATTTTAACTCATGTGAATGTTGCAGAGATCAGACTCTTCCTTGCTAAGCCTTCAGAGGAAGGAATCAAGTCAAATTACAGAAGCATTATAGAAGACTTTCTTCAATGGACAGATATCTAATGTAATGTTTCCAAGCCAACCAGCCTATCCAGATATTATAATTTTTAAATAAGAACTACTAGCCTTCTGTATCAGTCACCTAATGCTGATTAACAACTGTTTCAGGTTATCAGTGCTAATATGTAACAAGAAGACTGCCATTCTCACCACTCAGAAGTTTTGAAATTAAATTAGATTGCTTAACTACCATTCATGAACCCCCTTATCAGGAGATACAAACAGCCCTTTGCAAGTATATGATGTTTTTCCAGTCTTTTTATCAGCATTTGTCAAAACTACAGGTCACGTGAATTTGTGTCCCATGTGTATATTCACAGTTTGTATATGCATTCATGCAGCAAGTTTCAAAACGAGAAGGTGCTGCATTTACTGCTATCATCCTGCAGGTAGAACTGATACATGATTGAAGTCTTAAAAAAACAGTTCCTACTTTTTCATCGCTGATCACTTGCTGTACCATACACCTGTACCAACATCTGTCTTCAGAAAAACAGCCACCATAAATCTGAAAATTAGGGAAAAAAGATCTTAAGTAGCATTCTGAAAATATAACCATACCTCAAAATGGTATTTACAATACATTACAAACCTTATTTCCACACTCTCCAGTAATTATTCCAACAGCAGTATGGAAACAAAGTAATGCATTTGATATCTTATCTCTCATAACAATCATAGAATCACAGACCGGTTTGGGTTAAAAAGGACCTTCAAGCTCATCCAGTTCCAACCCTCCCGCCATGGGCATGGACACCTTCCACCAGAGCAGGTTGCTTCAAGCCCCATCCAACCTGCCCTTGAACACCGCCAGGGATGGGGTAGCCACAGCTTCTCAGGGCACCCAGTGCCAGTGCCTCACCACCCTCACAGGGAAGAACTTCTTCCTAATGTCTAATCTCAATCTCCCTCTGTCAGTTTAAAACCATTCCCTGTTGTTCTGTCACTACATGCCCTTGTAAAAAGTCCCTCTCCAGCTCTCTTGTAGGCCCCATTTAGGTATCAGAAGACTCCTCAAAGGTCTCCCCTTCTCCAAAAACAACAGCTCAAAGAAAATTCCGCAAGTAGAAAACACCAACATTTTACACAGCAGACTCCTGGGGCTTTTCTGTTAATGTGTGGCTACATTGTATGGACACCGACAGCTTAGTAAACCCAACAAAGGAACAGGACAGTCACACCACAAACATGCTGCGTTTGCTGTCGGTGTGTTTTCTTCCTTTCCAAGAGGAATGCAGGTCATTTACCTTCACACACCAGCCAAATCACTTTATTTAAACCTTACTTTGCAACCCTTACTTTAGCCATTAGTACTTCACACAGAAAACCAAAAGCTGAAATCATTCTCTGTATGCTTTTCATAGAACTGCTATTAAATGTCCTTCTCAATAGTACTTTGTCCAACACATTTAACATTACGGGTTACTGTAAGATCTTCCGCAGAGCCTGAGATGGGGTAAAGAATCACTTCTCTGCCAAAACACTGCTGTCTTGTTAAAGATAACCCATACATTGGATAACAAAAGAGAATTCAGCATTCTGTATATTACCTTCTTGTATTATCCCCCCAGTGTTTAAAGAAAAAAAAAACAAAACTATGGTCACATAATTTAACTGAAGTCTGAAGTGCAGAAAGATTGAAATTGCACTAATAAGCTTTTTCTTTCTTTAGGAAAGCCAGCAGTTCTTAAAAAAATCTTAAGAGAATATATCCCACACCATAATCAAAGATCAAGAAAATACCTAAGAAAGTGGTGGCATAGAATTAAAGCTTTTTTAGATCCAGGTGAAAAACAAACTCCACATATACACAACCGACTTACCTTACCAAAATCAGGTTTGCCAAAAACTGCATTAGCCTTGGGACAAGCATCTGCCAGCTCACAACTTAATTTCAAGAGGTCATTACATCTACTGACATTCTAAGAAGTGTGAGAGAGAGTGTTATGAGTTATTAACTGTCACTTTCAATAGATGCTTGATGGGCTAGAATTAAAAACAGTTGCACTGCTGTTGAGACAAGTAATACCCCACCTTAAGCTTTCCATCTTCATGATTTAAAGTTGTGTTTGTAAGCCTGCTCTCATTTTCTTCCAAAAATTAATGGAACAGTTCAGGGCAGGTAACGTACCTCAGAGAAACAGTTTACATTGAGTGCTTTTAACAGTTTAATTACCAGGTTCTGCAAGCTGTATACAGATCTTACTTATCAATCTTTCCTCACAGATTTTAGTACCCTATTTGGTTTTCTTCTTCCTTCTCTCCTTAACACAAGGAGACAACAGCTCTGGCACACCCCTCATACTCCTTACATGCATGATCTGGGTTGTGGTTTGCCTGCTCTTTCCTTACATGCATGATTTGGGTTTTGGTTTGCCTGAGAGCAAGCAGTCTCTTTCCACTTAGAACTTAGTATCTGGAGCACTGTAAAACTGGGTCAATTCCAGTAACACAGCATTTACTAGACAACATTCCAAATGTAATTCAGAGCAGGAAAAAACCCACCAGTGCAACTGAACATTTTGTTAACACTAAAAGTACACTGCTAACTTTTGTACTTCACAAAATCAAACTAAGCCCTACGATCTAGTCTCAGAATGCCAGGGTAAGAACCTAAAGGAGAATTACCTATGGCTACAACATCTAAAAATCCCTTTATTAGAATACAGTATTCCATTAACAGAACCAGTAAAGCTTGCCCCCCCCAAGTTTCTATTAGGGACATAACAAGCAACATTACTCCTCCAGCTGGCTCACAGGCACAGAGTGTTGAGTAACACACAGCCCCCAATTAGCCAGCAGCCCAAATGGGAAAGGCAAGCTTTGGTACTCACTATGGATTTCCCCCTCTCCCTTCTGCACCCCCACATTAATAAAAAACACTGGTTTGGGTTTCTTCCTTTCCCTCACTCCCCTCATCCAACACCCTCCCGCCCATCTACACCAAACTTTAAAGGACCTAGCACCTCTGAGCCACCTCCTCATCAGGCTCCACTGAAACTGTCCCGAATGCTCAGCTGGAACAGTGGGTTGCCTACCCCCAGCAGGGCTTCAGCTGCCTCCTACAGCATCCTAATGACAACAGCAGACAGCTCAACCTTACATTTGTATTTTTGTCCCTAACCAACATTCATGAAAAGTACTCAAATGGATGGGCAATTCTTTTTCACATTTCACAAAACTTATTTCAGCTTAAAAGGGAACAATAACACTAGAAATTCTGAAATCTAAATTTAAGTGTTTTCCAATATGAAATGGTACCACTTACTCTTACTTTCATAAAAACTTGCAGGGGGCAATTAAACACCTCAGTTAAAATCAAACAGCTCTTTGAATTCACCTGTGCCCAAAATGTTACAGCATCTTCAACGTGGGTGCCCACAACATGTTCCACAACTGCAGGGAAGGGAAAGCAAAAAACACAACGAACTCAATTATTCTCCAGTGCAAATTATTCATGTGCTTGTTTTAAACACCACCTCGCAGTACCTTTGTCAGGCTCCTTGTCTCCGTCCATAACAACGGATTCTGAAACAGGACAAGGTATTTGTAGTTAAAGAGAGAGGCGGAGGCGCTCCCCCCGAGGGCCGCGGAGGCACACGCACACACACGGTCGCACCTCAGCACACCATGGGTTAACGGCTTAGCAGGCTCCTACCACCCCACCCCACCCCACGCTGACCCTCGCCCGTCGCCGTACCGAAGCCCGTTTCTTTAGCCGAAAACGCGCTTTAACGCTCCGCGACCGCGGCTCCCTCCCCACGCGGCCCGGCGCTACCTGAGGCGGCACGGCAGGCTCGCGCCGACGGCCCCCGCCGCGGCTGCACGTGCTCCCACCAGGGCCCGCCGCCGGCCCTGCGCATGCGCCCGCCGCACGTCCCGGCCCGCGCTTGGCCGGCGTGCGGCGGGAAATGGCGGCGCTGCCAACCGCGCCCGCGCATGCCTGCGGGGTGGAGGAGCCCCTACGCCCGCCCTCCTGCCCGGCGGAGAAGCCGGCCCTCGACGGGAGCGAGCCTGCCCGCTGAGCCGTGGGTGCGCTTTGGGTCTTGTAGGCACCGGGCTTTTCCGGCATTCCGTAACCGTGGGTCCGCATGCATCCCTCGCCACACGGGGTGAGCTGTTCCGAAGCAAGCTCCGGTGTCCTCGACACCCGCTGCTCTCTGGCTTCCATGTACCCTTTGAACGTGCTCAGCCGGTTCCCTTTGCTTGACGTGGCTGTGCTCGGATTTTGGTGTGAATGAAAACCGCTGAAGCACCGTTGAGTTTCAGGTGCTGGTGTTACACAGGTGGTGTGTTACGGTTGAGTCCCTCAGGAGGTACCTGAAGTAGTGCATGGACTTCGTGCCCAGCTGGGGCCCACCAGCGAATGTAAAATAAGTGCTAAAACCGGTGTAAAGCAAATAATGATCAACTCCACCTGAAGACAAATGCCAAGGGCTCCAAAGCAAGAGTAGGCTTATGGACAAAATTAGTATCTTTTATTATGGAAAAAAACAAACAGGTACCTCTGTGCAAGGTCTTTCAGACTGGTAAACCCGTGGTGGTGTTTTCAATTATATTCATGCTAAGAAAAAACACTATTGCTACCTGCAAAGTCATGTATTTTCTTAGGCTGCATGGCTACAGCAAGAGACCCCAGGGTCACGCAGACACAAGACCTGCAAACCATTTAATATGTGCAGCGTGCTGTAAAAACACAACTTGACAAAGTAATTCTGCACAGATGCCACTGCTGGATGTGAATTCACACATCACATTCCCCTTCCAAACCTGAGACAGGCAGACATGTTCTGGATTGAGTATCAGAAAAGCACAGAATGGGAAGGAGCCACTTGCCCTCCACTTGGGATCACTGACCAGTCTGTGCTATCATAAATAGCCAAGGTACATCAAAGCCATTTCATAGGACAAGCAATGAAAAGATTCTGTTCCATGCTCTAGGAGTGTAATAGCAATGGCAAAACATCAATTCGTAGGCCAGCTGTTTCAAACATGAGAAGTGCTTAGCATTGCCTGAGACCTGTGCAATTAGGCTTTAACAGCTCGGAGTACTCCCGTTGTATGACAATAAACCATTTCCCCTGTGCCAGATTCCTTGGATTAGGGTCAGAAATGGTTAATGTGCCTAGCTGAATGTCAGATACACACCCACCAATAAATCATACAGATAAACCAGTAACTCATCTGTCCCGTGATACCATGTTCAAAGTTCATGACTGCCTCAGGAAAACAAACCCAATGTTAATAGCAAGCATAACAGCATGTGGTCTCTGCTTTTACCTTTACAGAAATATTCATCTTTAGACAGAGAGAGATTTCTGAATGGAATTGAAGGTTGCAATTTTGATCCTACAAAATTGTGATTTTTTTTTTTAGGCTAAAAAATAACAGTAAGTCCAGATAAGTGCAAGTTTCACTTAAGACATGACATTAGTGTCCAGTTTTCGCAGTCAGCAACACTATGAGATAAATTGTACCTGTTTTTTCGTGTACATATAAAAATTCTGGGAAAAAGTCCTACATGAATATGAAGAAGTCAAAAGTGTGTCTTTTAGTAAGGAAAGTGAGTTTCTTTTACTTGGACATGAACATGGGTGACAAGTGGTCAGAACTCCTAAGCAATAGTTAATACAGTTGATAGTTTTATGATTCCACCTGTTTTCCAACTGAAAAGAAATATAATGAAATAAATGTAGTAACTTTCTCATATCATTTAAGTGGAAACATTAGTTAAGTTTAAGCACAGAATTCCCTAGTGGGTACAGCCACTGGTATAAATACTGAAGTGGAATAAAATTCTGCTATTAAGCTTGTACTAATCTCTTCGATGACTGAAATAGTTTTTCTATGTATTTATTTACCATTTGTTTACTAATTGTTTACCAATTGTTTTTACATTTGTTGTTTCTTGTAATTCTACTGTGAAATCCCCATTTACTTACCAGATCAAGTAGAGGATCTGTAGAAATTATTGCTTATTGGGACCAGAAGAGGGAGCTCAAATTAACGTTTTTATTTATTCAGATAAAGCAGCATGGAAGAGTGTAGAATGGAAAGGTGAAGGTACTTCTAAAACATTAATTAGTCACTCTGATATATTATGCATTTAAATTGAAGTAACGGATTAACCTCTCTGATCGGCATCTGGAGTAATGGCAGCATAGGTCCGAGTTATGGTAAATGGCGTTTTTTCATCTGTCATTTTGGGCAACTGAGCCTTCCATTCCCTCTTCACTCAAACTCCAGCCATCTCCATCAGTCACTGTACGACCTGCATGCACTCCTAAGAACTCTCATTCCCTGCCACAGGTGGTGTCTGAACAAAAGGCAAGCTGCCCTGCATGACATGCCTCCAATCTCACCTCTTTTCCGCTGCCCATCAAGCACGTACAGGCATTAGGCACAAAGAAGGATTCTCTCTGATGGGTATTCCCACCTCTGGCTGTAATGTCTCAGTACGCACATACCACCTGTAAAGTCTTCAGTCCAACACACATCTTCAAGTATTTTTAATGACAAACTGACTTACAGCTCTCTTTTCAGAGTAGACTAGCAAAGTGATTTCGGGCTCTGCTTTTGCCTCCTAAACTGTAGCCTCTGCCAGTTATTCTGTACCAAGTTCTTGCTGTACTGCTTCAGATTTAAACCACCACACAAAGTTACCAAATACTATATTTTCCTGTGCACTACCTTTAATACAACATATGCTGCCACAGCTGAGAATATAGACAAAAAAAAAAAAACAACAAACAAGCTCATCTCCCTTCTTGGTATCTTTTATCTGTTGGATAAGTGTATGTACCAAACACCATATAATTGTTTGTTTACAGGCAATAAACAGTATATCCATTTCCATTTAATGTTTTCAGAAGTTTAGTGTAATAGAATCATGGACAGCATGCTACAGAAATCTGGGATAAGGTATACAAGCAGCATCTCTTCAAGTAGCTACTAAGCACATGTGGAAATGGGTTTACAAGCATACAGAACTTCACGTGTAAAAAATATTTATACATTGGCAAGAACAGAGCCTAGAGAAGCCAGAGAAAGAAGGCTATGTTTGAATTTTATGTGAAGGCAATGAAACCAATTGGAAAAAAAGTATTTAAATAAAATTAAAATGTCAATATTAACAGAACAAATTCCACCAAATAAAAATTCACGAATGAGACGAGTTCTAAGGACTCTACAAATAAAGCGTGTCATAGAAGTTTAAGAATAAGACATATTTTCTTTGCCCTACTACAACATTATACTTAAATACACAGTTGTTCTCTCAGATCTTCAGTAACAGTTCTGTAAATCTCTAAATATGATCTTCCATTCTCAAAGGAGTATCTGTGTAATAATTCTGGAGATTAGAAGTGTATTGATTAAAGTACCAATGTTACTGCAACAATTTAATTAAAAATTCATTTCAGCAACAGAACAAACCAGCAGAATAAAGAAATTAAGAAATACAAGGATGCAGGTAGGCACAGTAAAAAATACTCTTCAATGCAATGATTAATACTGTGGTATATAATAAATAGTTCTTAAACTTATGGCTTCTTTGATGGCACTGCGCTTTTCTCTTTCTGTTTAGCAGCCTTCTCCTTTTTCAGCTGTAACAAAGAAACCAACATTGGTTCAAGTACTAATTTGCAAATCAGCTAGCAATGCAATATTAAATCTCTACATCCAGTCACAACTTTAAGAGTGATAATATGCAGTGGGGAGAGCTACAGATCCTTGTTAGCCCAATCTAGCATTGCTTACTTTTGTACTGTAGGACAAAGCAGCACTGCCAATAGTTATGCAGCTCCCCCACTATTAAAAACAGGACTGCCTTTATCTCTGATAATGGCAATCTAGGCGTTTATGTATCCCTCAAGGCCAATGTGCCTCACAAATGCTCACGGGTTTATCTTTATGTCAATGAAAGGTAAAGGAGCTTTAACACAGGTGTGCAACAGACATATTTAGACTAATCAGCATGCACAAAATCGCAAGGGAAGTCCTCACTGACCCACAAGGTCATGTCTTCCTCTCATAAAGTTTTCCCTATACAGTAGGCTCTTAAAACATGGTCTGATTTACATATGCATTTAAATCTGCCATTTTGTAATAAGACTATTAATACAAAAAATTATTTCTGTTGGTTTTAGAAGCAACAGTTCCCAAGTATTGTTAAATTAGTGAATGACATTCTATTTAGAATAATTATGTAAAATGCATGCACGGACTTTTTCATCTCATGTAATGTAACATAACTTGTTACTATCAAAAATGCAAGAAAATACAAAATAAAACTTTTAAAATGCTTTTTTCCCCCCCTCATATAATAGTGTCAAAAGGAAGAAAGCCCCAGTCCTGATTTGAATGTCTACAGATGAGCTCACCGCTAAGCAATTCTGTTGTTGGTCTACACAGGAACTCATTTTAAAACATTTTTCCGTATTTGGAGGCTTGAGCTTGTTTCTGAAATTCCTACTACCTTTTGCAAAGAAAGTAAAATCTTGGGGGTCAAAGAAACATAGCAATTTGAATTTGCTAATAACTTGTTTTCTCCTATAAACTGATAATGCATTTTTAACAGCCTACCATATTTTGTGATGATTTCCAAAATAAAGTATTTAAAATTTCACAGAGCTAGATAAGCTTTTTCATTAAAAAAATGCTGTGTTGCAAGCAGCAAGTATAACAGCAGTTAAGGTTTTAGAAGTTAATTATGCAATACTGCCTTACAAAAAAATTCATAAACAGTCAAGACACGCTTTCAGCTGAGATGGGGGAGCTAAGGAGACGATGCAGGGAAAGAACAGGTATTCAAGCATCTAAGTAACCTACACTGCAGAGCATTTAAAGACAGTCAGTGGGGTGAAGGAGGCACCTCTAAGGGGTGATTCTGATCATCTATGAAAGACAGTCCAGATTTAGCCCAACTACACAGATATTCTTAAGGAAAAGAACATCATAAAGCTTAATAAATGAGGCAGCAAACACGCATTCCTAAATGTCATAAGGGGCTTTCTGTGAGTCTGCTTTGCTATTTCTTTTTGTCACATAGTAATGGAGAGCTACCTGAATAAACACCTGGCCAGTTAAGGTAAATGCCATCCCAGACATGACTGAAGTCTGAAATTCTGCAGTCACTCATAACTGTATTTAAAACTTTAAGTGGATAGTGTTTTCTCAGGAAGAGAACAAATGATAGAATGCATTTATATGCCACTTAAATCATGCACTGATCTTTTTTAGATATCCTCTTGTGCAAACATGTTTGAATTAAGCAATAAATGTAGTAACTTGCCCGTTCTTGATAACGTTTCTCAAAGTAAGCCATGTCATCTTGTTCTGAATACTTTCCAGGAGAAACTTGCCTTATGCCACTAGAACCACCTGAAAAACAAAACCAAAACCCCACCTTTTTTTATTATACTTGCTATTCCATTAGTCATGTTTTACATTTGGCAAAACAGATTTAAGATGAGAACTCACCTCTACAGGCAAGTAAAAAACCCCTGCAACTGGGACCACAGAGTAACCTCTTTAATCTAGGCTAGCAGCTGTTATAAATAGTCTTGGAGAAGTTCAGCAGTTTTATTGCTAAATTCTTAAACTAAATAAAGGACATAAAATAAGCATAACCAATCCATAATTCCATGCAGAAAAGACTTTCTGGCAGAAGGCAATTTCAGAGGATTGTGCTGAATATGCACGATCCATTCAGATCTGATGAACTTCCAGCAGGAATGAAAAATTTAAGAAAACTGATCCAATGAATAAGTGACACCATTAACAGGGAAGATACCAAATTCCAGGAAAAAAAACATCATTAAAGGTTAAAAAAATCATCATGGGCAAAAATAACAAGCAGTAACAAAAGTTATTCTAAGCAGTTCAGCTCCATGAATGTTCTACAACTTTTCACATAACAAGGCTTCAATACTCAATTTCAGCTTTGATTTTACCCCTAAGCATCCTTCAACTCTTAAATAAAACCAATTAATTCTATATTAAATACTTTTTGTAAACAGTATTATCCTACTAATATAGCACCTGCTATCTGTGGGATTGTTTGAGCAGAACTAGAAGGTCCCTGAAATGCTTTCAGAAATGGATGATCTGAGCTGGTAACAGGGGATTCTAAAAGTTCAGCAGAAGGAGCCCCTGTTAGAAAACAAGTTGAATGAAAACAATGAAATTCACGAGAACATGACAGGCCAAAACAAGGCTACAGATTCAGATCTACAACACTCAGTGCACACACCATAAACTTCAGTTATCAAAAGCATAACAGAGGATGGCTTCAAAAGAAATGAAAACCCCTGTTTCTTTAATTATTATTACTGCTACACTACTTTAGTTTCTAAACTTCAGGCAAATCCAGGAAAAGACCAGAATTTAAAAAAGAAATAATCAGTACATGGCAATAATAAGTAAAACAGCACTTTAGGACAAAGTGTGAGAATTACTAAATGACACAAAATCACACAGCAGCACACATATTGAGGCCAACTAACATGCCTGTCAAAAAGTTCTACAAATGACCTTTTCTATGTGAACAGCTATTAACCTTTGAGGTTGGGGGGGGGGGGGGGGGGGTGGTGTAGCTGTATAATCAAGGGCATAAACTGTATAACTGTATAACCAAGGGCATAACTGTATGACTGATAACCTGGGCAGTATCAGGGTAAAGGACTAACGTAAGTATAACATGGAAGTATTAACAGAAAAACAGAAGTGGCAGAGATCTTTCTAAAAGATATGTCTCATTTCAGCCAGAAACTATTGGGCTGGACACCAGACTTGTTGATAAAAGATTTTTTTAATCAGTTCACTACAGAAAGTTGGACAATAAGGCCACAGTGATCTCTTCACACTTAAGGACTGTTAGGGAAGAAGAAAAATCTCTCTTAAGTCCTACTCCTATTGATGCAGTTTGCTTTTGAACTTTAAAAAACTATGTCGAATTACTGCTTTTCAAACAACTTAGTTGGTCAGTTGCACTTACCTATACCACTGTCGTCAAGTCTCATGTAGCCTTCTGCTAGTGAACTAAAACCAGTCAGTCCTCCCATGGCAGCATAAGGAACATCCTGGCCCACAGGCTTTCCCTGGGCTAAGCGTTCTTCTTTAGTTTCCACGACTGTTTCATGAGCATATGTTGGCTGACCACATGCACAGGTAAAGCAACTATGAAAGCCCGAACACTTGGAACCTGATTAACAAAAATACAACTGTAATGAGATAATAATGCAATTTATACCCCACTGCAGACAAAACAGTTTTTCCCTAAACTGATCTTGTCAAAAACTAGAGTTCTTTCACTGTAAAAGCGTCCAGCCACATGAAAATGCTGTATAAAACAGGATAAAGGATGAATGTGGGGATTAGATCATAGGGGTTGTCTAGTCTCAGGGTCTCATTCAATCAAGTTTTGAGTACCTCTGAGGGTGAAGATTCCACCTCTCAGAGCAGCTTGAACAGACACTGTTTTTCCCTTGAAGCAGACATTTATTTCCTAATATCTAATTGGATTTCCCATGCTGTGACTTATGTCCATTGCCATCAGTAACACCCTTCTCTGTCCCTCCCCTGGCAAAAGATGAACAAAATTTCTGTCCCTGGGTGAAGCAGCCAACCTGCCAGCATTCTGGCAGTGTTATTTCCAAAGGTGTACAGCGTGTGTTGCATGGCCAGAAAACTTCAAATCACAATTTATGATACAAACCACAATTTAAATGCCTTTTGCAATTAGCAAAATCATCTCGGTAGTAAACAGAGGCTGTGGCAGTAGCAAAATGGTTTCTAAGGAAGAGTACCATTAGACTGACTTTCAGGGTTTTTTTAAGCCACAGGATGTAACTGAAATAGCTGTACAAGTCACATGCGACATTCAGAAACACAGAGTGAAGTGAGATATCTACCCTAGCTACAGCTAAGACTGTCATAAAAGCCCTGTTGAAGCAATGACGTGAACAAGAAATTGATGAACTGATTTTTGCATGTTTCATTATACAAATAACCCTGCTTCAAACTCCCAGTTACAGTTCATTTTGCAGAGCACCAACTAAGATTTTTTAAGTCTTGTGTAGTATGTTCAAGGATCACATTTTGGAATGTTGAAAAGCTTTCTCACATAATTTTGGGCACTCCTAGTAAGAGAGCTCTTACTCTATGTTTGGATACAGAATAAAATATATAAAGGGCAACAGCAGTATTTCTTTTCAATTATAATTTTCATTTCATGTTAGATTTATACAACACTGAGCTAGACTAATACCAGTATATTAAATCAACACGAGTCCAAAATGGAAGTTTTGACACTTCTCTGTTTAATCTGTGAAGCTCTCAGAAGTGCAGAGTATTTTTGAGAAACACTAGAAAAAGTGCATAATGTCAATCACAGAAATCACAGAATTATTGAGGTTGGAAGCAACAACCAAGGGTCATCTAGTCCAGCCCTCCTGCTCAAGCAGGGTCACCTACAGCATGCTGCTCAGGATTGTGTCCAGATGGCTCTTGACTATCTCCAGGGAAGGAGAGTCCACAGCTTCTCCGGGCAACCTATTCCAATGCTTAGTCACCCTCACAGGAAAGAAGTTCTTCCTCACGTAGTGATTTAATTATTATTAGAAACACTGTGTTTACGGATTCAATCTGAATCATCCAACTGCACATTTAAGACTTTCACATTACTTAGAGCAAATTCCTGAAAGGCTGTCATATAAATATTTAATGTTTTAATTCTGTGGGATGTGATTCTCATCCAGCAGAAGCTGTTTACAATCTTTCCTGTACAAATTAGACACACTTCATGAAATAAATTTACTACTAGTATGGAAGGCTAAGCTGGATGGGGCTTTGAGCAACCTGGTCTAGTGGAAGGTGTCCTTGACCATGGCAGGGGGTGAAAGTGGATGAGCTTTAGGGTCTCTTCCAACCCAACCCATTCTAAGATTCTATGAGATACAGAAAAAAAAAAAAATCCATTTACATAATTTGAGGTTTCACACTAAAACGTCTTTATGCATTATTTTCTATAGTTAATAATTACTGCTGTTTCATTATAACAGCTTGAACGCCTGAAGCAAAAAGTTTCCTCTTAATGCCTTCTCAAACCTTTTTCTTGAAACTCCATTCCAATTTACATTTCTAGACCCACATTACGCTCAGAAACTGCTTTGTTAGAGTGCTAACAATAGTACTATTTGAGAACAGAGCACTGCTTCCTATTGGGTTGAGAAATGACATAAAAATACATTAATGTTATATTCAACCAGGCAACAGAGGAACGGGGATCAACACTTCCCTCTCTCAAACTACCAAGTTCAAGTAAAAAAACCGTCATGTGTGTGCAGCAGTGGAAGTGACAAACTGCAAATGGGATGCTTTCATACTGCCTAATTTTAGGTGGCTGTCTCCATCTGTACCTAACTGAATCATTCAGACACTTACACTCCTTCACAGGACTTAGGAGAGCTAAGGATGTTGTTCTAAACCCTCCTGTGCAAAAGGCGATGTCTTCCTTCCCATTTCACATCCTTCCATCCCTGACAAGTGCAGTGCATACTTAATACTCTGAGCAGAATACAGATCCCTAATGCTGTTCCTGTTAAGTTTCCTCACAAAGAACACTGTGAGCCCATCAGTAAACTTACAAGAGTTACATGAATGTCCAGGTGCAGCACTGTGCTGGTCAGCAAAGTGTTTGCATCTGCAACGGATGGGCTGTGTGCCATTTACAGGGACGTAGTGGTAGGACTGGCATGGACAGCGGCTCACTTTACAAGGCACACAAATAGGACGGTCTTCGGGAATCACTTCATAGTCCGTTTTGTGTTGTTTATACCTGAAACCGTTAAAAATAACAAATTTTATAACTGTGTTAGTATTTAGCAGAAAGCTGACGGCTTATAATTTATCTTGTAAGTTCTGTTTTGAAATATCTTGATTTTTATTAATTACTGTTAATTGTTACTTTTCAATTAAAGGTATAATATCAGGTGCTTTTACATCCATTCATTACATAAATAGCACAGATCTTTATGTTTCATTTTGATAGATCAGAATTCTGATATAGATCAAAATCAATCTGATCTATAAAAACTCATGCCTTAAAGCTGAATTTATTGAAGACTAAAACAATCATTTTGGTCTCAAAAAAACATAGTGAGATTTATATTTAAGAACAGTTCTTATGATTTAAAACCTAATTTTCTCGACTCTTAGACCTTAAATTAGCTTCCCTATACTGCATTCCAGTGCACCTGGACATATTTTACATTTTCCTGACTTTTAAAACTACAACAGTGCAAAAAGCAGAAGAGATACCTACCTGTGAGTACAAAAGCACAGTGTCTCTGGCCCCACAAGCTTACAGTCCATGCCAGCTGGTGATCTCCAGCTCACGTACAGCCTGTTCCGTAACCGAATTGGCCCAACTTTTCTTTTGTACTCCTCATATTCCTCAGGGGTAAAGAGCTTTCCTCCATCATCATCACCTACAATTCTTTAAGCATGCATTAAAACACATAACAAAATGAAAACAAAGTAGGTTCGTGAAGTTACTTTTTCAATAATACATAAAAAGACATCTGCTGCAAATGCAAAAAACCCTCATATTCCAAAATACCATTCTAGTGATATACATTTAACAGAACTATAGCTGATCTTCAGAGAAATTTTGTGAATAATGCTTTTTTAATAAATTTGCTTTGACAGACTGAAAATCAGCACTGTAAGGAAAAAAAAATAAAGCAAACTATGAAGCTGCTTTTCACATGGCTCAAAAAGCAATGGGCATCAAGGGTTGTGTAAGCAGCCAGCTCTGCCGCAGGCATTTTGAATGACTTCTTGCAAGTCATTTCACCCACATATACCTAAACCTACTGCAGATTTTTATCAGGTTGTCTAATCTTAGTCTAGTCCTTAGTGTAGTCTGAGTAAGATTATTCAACTGCAAGTAGGTAGCCACACTGCCGTGAAAGTAACAAACTACTTTAAAGTGGGCTGTTTGCTGATTTGCAAGAACATGCTATTTCTGCACATGAAGTTGGTAACAGATGTATCCTACATCTCACACAGGCCTATTTGTTTAAACTATCAGTACACTCAAATTCCAGGTCACTGAATAGCTGGAATTCTAGAGCTGCACCCAAATACTTGATTTATGGAGACAACTGAAGACAATGTCCGGCTGGAGACCAGTAACGAGTGGTGTCCCTCAGGGATCAGTGTTGGGACCGGTCTTGTTCAACATCTTTTGTCGGTGACATGGACAGTGGGATTGAGTGCGCCCTCAGCAAGTTTGCCGATGACACCAAGCTGTGTGGTTCGGTTGGTACCCTGGAGGGAAGGAATGCCATCCAGAGGGACCTTGACACGCTTGTGAGGTGGGCTGATGCCAACCTTATGAAGTTTAACCATGACAAGTGCAAGGTCCTACACCTGGGTTGAAGCAATCCCAGGCACAGCTACAGGTTGGGCAGAGAAGAGATTCAGAGCAGCCCTGCAGAGAAGGACTTGGGGCTGTTGGTCGATGAGAAAATGAACATGAGCTGGCTTCAGTGTGCACTCGCAGCCCAGAAAGCCAACCGTATCCTGGGCTGCATCAAAAGGAGTGTGACCAGCAGGTCGAAGGAGGTGATCCTGCCCCTCTACTCTGCTCTTGTGAGACCTCACTTGGAGTATTGTGTGCAGTTCTGGTGTCCTCAACATAAAAAGGACATGGAACTGTTGGAACAAGTCCAGAGGAGGGCCACGAGGGTGATCAGGGGACTGGAGCACCTCCTGTATGAAGACAGGCTGAGAAAGTTGGGGCTGTTCAGCCTGGAGAAGAGAAGGCTGCGTGGAGACCTCATAGCAGCCTTCCAGTATCTGAAGGGGGCTATAAGGATGCTGGGGAGGGACTCTTCATTAGGGACTGTAGTAATAGGACAAGGGGTAACGGGTTAAAACTGAAACAGGGGAAGTTTAGATTGGATGTAAGGAAGAAGTTCTTTACTGTAAGGGTGGTGAGGCACTGGAGTGGGCTGCCCAAGGAGGTTGTGAATGCTCCATCCCTGGCAGTGTTCAAGGCCAGGTTGGACAAAGCCTTGGGTGACATGGTTTAGTGTGAGGTGTCCCTGCCCACGGCAGGGGGGTTGGAACTTGATGATCTTAAGGTCCTTTCCAGCCCTAACTATTCTATGATTCTATGAGAATTGTCAAATTGAAGACAAATATAAAATACAATTTAGAATTAATTGCAGCACTTAACTGTACTGAAGTTTAGTTTTTTAATGCATGTAAATATTTCAGTTATTATTTGTTGGGTGCACTAAAACATGCGGAGTGATTCTTTGTTAAGTATCTCTGTGGGTTTGTACATTACCAGTACTGTGGAGCACCAGAATGATGTGCCAACACATCACTGTCATTTGCTTGTCAATCCAGCTGACATCCACTGACTCAGTGTGTAACTACTTATGCAAGCAATACCACTCTAGTGTTTTACTCAAGATTTTTGTAAGCTAAGTTAAGATCACATTTCACTAGAATCATAGAATGGTTTGGCTTGGAAGAGACCTTAAAGCTCATCCCATTCCAACCCCCTGCCATGGACAGGGACACCTTCCACTAGAGCGGGTTGCTTCAAGCCCCATCCAACCTGGCCTTGAACACTGCCAGGGATGGGGCAGCCACAGCTTCTCTGAGCACCCTGTGCCAGCGCCTCACCACCCTCATAGTGAAGAACTGCTCTTATATCCAACCTAAACCTCCCCGTTTAAGTTTGAACCCATTGCCCCTTGTCATTCCACTTTGCTCAACTCAAGAGGAATGACAAGATGAGCAGACGCACACAGGAGTGCAAGGGCGCATGTTTATACACTGCAGAACTCAATCCAGGTGCACGGAGTCCCCTTCCCTGAAGGAGAGGTACAGCTGGCACACCTCAGAGCACACTGTCGGGCCCGCAGGTTCGTAGGCCTGGACGGGGCACACGATGCGTTCCTGCGCTCGCAGCCAGCCGCATTCACAGCACGTCTTCACACCAGCGAGATGTAGGGTGCTAGTGTCTGAGGCCCCTCCAGCGCGGCTGCTGCAGCCCAGGGAGGGATACTCCCTCCCCGCGGAGAGCGGCTCCCATCACCTGCACGGCGCCAGTCACGGCACTCCCGATTTCCCCAGGACATGGCGAAACGCGGAGGGAGGGACGGGCGCAAGGAGCCCGCCAGGAACGCCTCAGGAGAAACGCGGCCATCGCCTGCCCCCACGGCCGGGATGGAGCCACCCCGCCGCGCCCGCCATGTCCCCTCCGGCCCGGCCCTTCCCTTCCCTCACCGCCGGTACTCCGCGTACTCGTCCAGGGCCGCCGCGTCCACCCGCAGCCGCTCCATGGGGCCGCCCGCGCGGTGGCTGCGGCCCGCGGCAGGTGAGTGCGCGGCCCGCGTCAGCACGGCAGGCCGGCGGCTGAGGGGCGGCCGTGTCGCCGGAGGCTGGTGCCCGCGTACAGCGGCACAACCGCCCCGGCGGGGATGGCGCTCACCCTCCGCGGCCCTCTGGACTGCAGCGCCGGGGCGCGGGCACCGGTTTGTTCGTAGCTCAGCACAAAAGGAGGAGGACTTTGGGCAGCTTCGTAGACTGGCAACCGGCAATTCCCAGTTCCGGTCCGTATGCCGCAAGCAATGCCGGCTTGTTAAAATCACTCCGATGCGTTTGAAGGCTGCAGTAAATAGACCACAGGCTGATGTTTCTGGTGCTGCGCTGTGCAAATGACTGCTTCCTCTTGATACAAACATGTTGGTCACATAGTGACTGAACATGTGAGCTAAAGTAGTATGTTGTTCTTAACTGAGCTTTAGGAAATTGACATTTAAACTGCGCTTTGCATGTTGGCATAAGCCGCAAGCTTTGTGAGCTCCAAGAGGGTAGGCAGGCTTTTCACATACAGTAAAATGACAGGTGCCTGTCAAAAAGGCACAGCAGTCAAGGAAGCCTCCAGATTGTTTTGCACCGGGCAAGCCACCAGCAATGGAGCAGAAGGTGCAAAGAGCACAAGGACCCAGGCGGTGTTTTGCCAAAACATCCCCTAGAGAGAGATGAAACAACAAGGAGACCCTCAGGTTCCCAGCAGTATCAAAATAAGGGCATATGGTCTGGGCATTTGTCCTGTGGCTATGCCGCATGTATGAAATGTCAGCAGGGCGATGCAGGATGTACATTCCATCACACTGAGTTCTGAGCACAAACAGGTGCAGAAAAGATGTGGGAGCAAGTCATCGCTGCAGTCAATATGTCTGCAAGTAAGCAAGCTGAGGAAAATAAAACCACACAAGAAAGTCAGGATTGTTTCTCCAGGGGAAAGAAAACTGCTCCTGTGGCTTCACATTCCCCCAAAGCTTCAAAAAAGAAACAGATGGGGAAAGGGGGCTTCGAAAGCAGGAGCAGCAGCTCTGCAGACAGGGAAGTCAAACATACTGAGGAACACACTGCTGCACAGGAGCTATACAAAACTGAAGAGCTTCCAGACACCTTATCTGCATGCACATCACACTGGTGCCAGAGATCCCAGTACTGCCAATAAGGTGCAGGGGGAGAGCTCTGCCACGCCTGGTTCACAGACAATGAGCAGAGCTCCTATGTCATGCGTTGATGTACCTCATCTGTGCGAGATTTCTGTTAAAAACAGTGCTCTGAAACAGTTCTGTTTTGGAGAGCAGAGCCAGGTTTCTGAGTAAAGCAGCTTTTGGTGAGAGCTACAAATGTTGTATTGTACTTTAGTATCAAGAAGCCTGTGAACAGCCAGTGAGAAAGTAGTAACAGTAGGAAAATGAAAGTGACTTTTTGACAGGCACCTGTCCTAGGAACCACCTCCCATCTTAAAAATAGAGGCTTTATTCCTAGACTTGATCACAGCAAGTTGTTTTCTGCAATAAAGAGACTGCATTCAGCTTATTAGCACCCCAGCATCTGCTTGGATCTGAATTTGTGCTCATAGGCTTACTTGGGAACAGATATAAAAGGTAATACTTTATAATTAAGAAATAGAGTTCTTAGCTAATAAAGATATTTCAAGCTCCTGCTGGTTTACTGTCATAGCATGGGTATTAGAACACATGTTGGACTCGGGAAACCCTTTTCTGTCTCTCATCCCTTCTAAGAGATTGTTAATGGACACCTGAGATATAATTCATTAAAGAGTGAATCAAACCAGGTTTTTCATGGTAAACTATCAAATAATTTTGAATAGAAGAAGAAAGAAAATGCATTCTGCTACTGTGAAGAGACCATGGCACAAGGTAAGTAGAAGGAACAGAAACCCAGATGGCATTTTTTACCTCCAATGGCTGTGATGTAGTGTACGGATGCTGCTGGCCCAAGATCTCTGAACACATCAAAATGGGTTGAACATATGGACCTCCACTTACAGTACAGCTCTCTGAGACCTAAGGTGCTGCCTACACATCAAAGCAACAGCTTAATGCCGTGTAGGGTGTTGACAGTCTCTCTCAACACCCCGTTAACAATAAAATGTGTGACCCTTTACATTTTTTAAAATCCTTACAAGTTTGACAAGTGCTTTAAAATTCATGTTGGTGAAATACCTATGTAAATGGAAGAGAGCTGCTTTATTAATGCAAGAATAAATAATTCAGAAACAACTGCTTTAATATTTTAGACCTCAAGTCATCATTCTGAAGTAGTAGTTATTCTGGAGTAGCAGTTAGTAATTCTATTTCTATGCATCTGGTCTCTCATTAGCTATTCTGAGAATGAAGTGGCATAAAGAACAATGGAAACAGTTTCCATCAAATTGTTTCCTCCTCCTGTGTTTGCTACCAATATTCTGATATACTTAAAGGCAAATGCAAGCAGTACTCACAAACTTCTAGCCATGACCACACATTATGCTACAATAAAAATCAGGTTTTGTATTGTTAACTCTAGCTTATAGGCGTTTCAAAATGTCAGCATGCTTCTCTTCAGTTTTCCTATCAGAGAGACAGAACATGATTAGACATCTACCAAACAGAGTAAGTTGATGAATGCCACAGGGAGTACGTAAGCTCATATGCAAGCAAAGGTCAATTAATTGCTGGAGGTACTGACAAACATCCTAGGAAATTTGTAGTAATCAAGATCGCCTGCAGATAAGCCAATACAGTAGGGTGTGATGCTGCTGGTGTTTAGGATTTCATGTGTGCATGTGATGTGAAATTTTTTCTTTAACTTGGGCTTCATTTTCATAACCTAAATGATATTTTTAAACAGATACAAATGCACAAGTGCGTTATCCCAGACAAACTGAGATGCAGTGAAATATCATAAATGGTTTGTTCTCCTCAACCAACAGCTTGTAAAACTGTTCATCAAGCAGCAAGTTAAAGATACTCTAATAGTATGCTACCTCTAGTTTTGCATGAAACCAGCATTATCGGGGATTGATACAGCAATATGTATGTCAGTGTCCATGATACATCTTACCCCAACATTTGTGGCCAGTTTTTCTGTGCTGTATAGCCTCTGACTTGTATTCTTCTTTCCCCAGCTACATCCATGACATCTGTGCTCGAGCAGTGCAGAGGGTGGAAGCTGAGCTTCATCCATTCTCCTAAGATGACAGCACTTTTCAGAATGGAAAAACTAGACTTCAGGTGTGCAGGCTAAAGAAAAAATGATAAGGAAGGGATAAGGAGAGGGTCTCAGCTGCCTTTTCTATCAACAGCAGTAGCAAGAAAACATCTGCATGTTCTACCTTGTTGCCTTCTTTATAGGGATATTCTGAGAGGTATGACAGCTCTGCAGTTGCAGGAGGTTATGTGAAGAACCCAAGGTCTTGCCAAAAAGAAGGCAGAGAACCCTACAACTCACCTCACATCTGAAATGCTTTTGGTTATGTTGCCAAATATTATTTTTTTTAAAAGAATATTTAAACTGTATTTGTGCATACAGTTCCTATGATGCACCTACGTATTTCCCATTTCAGATGATAGCACAAATCCCCCCAGAGTGACCTGCTTCAAGTTTTGTGAATTACAGAATCTCCTTAGGGTTGGTTGGTTCTTAGGCCGGGTTGGGGATAGTTGGTTTTG
Source organism: Pezoporus occidentalis (assembly GCF_034315485.1). Lineage (NCBI taxonomy): Eukaryota > Metazoa > Chordata > Aves > Psittaciformes > Psittacidae > Pezoporus > Pezoporus occidentalis. The sequence goes on along the minus strand of NW_026914319.1, from coordinate 362,218 downwards.
ATTTTATTTCCTTTTTTTTTAGAGGGCAAGGGAACATACAACCTCCCTAATATAAAGGACTCCTGATTTGAGGGTTGCAGGAGGTATTTGTTTCAGTTTTGTTCTTGACATCTTACAGTAAATTGCGAGACTTGAATTTTCCCAGCTGTAATTTGCCTCATTGTGCTCATGAACGCTTACCAGCTATTTCACTAGGTAACAGTTAATGCTTCTGTGCCTGGGAATGGATGTTTAATGTAGGCAGCAAAAAAATGTTCAAGATCCACTCCCTAAAATTCTAATGAAGAAAAATGGCAAGAAAAGAGTGTACCAATTGCTATGTGAACAGCTAAAAGCACCACAGTTCTCAATACAGCTCTCGAGTTCCACAAACAAATAACCAGCAGGCAAACATCTCAGGGAAGATAGTCTTGATTCTTTAGCTTTTTTTTCATTGTTTTCCTCATCTAAGCCATTCTTGAGTCATACCAGATTAATCTTAATGTAATTAAGATATCCAAGCATTGTCTCACAATTGTGTGTGAAGAAGCACTGAGTAGTTCCACATTAAAGAACCTTTGGGATGAATGGATGGGCAGATATCTTAACAAGCTGCTCTTCCACTGCTGGATCACAGAAGTTTGCTGATATTTTCAATGAAATAATTTAGAACCCACAGAAATACAGCACAAGGTTGTAGAGGTTCTTGTCATCAGTGTGGTGAAACATCAGTAGCATTGGCATCCAGCAGTATGTCCAACATATTGCAGAGTTCTCTGTTCTTCCAAGTAACTGCCAAATACTTGTTTTCCATTAGCACAGCCATTTAAAGAAGCTGGCTAGATTGATCTAAATTCTAATTAAGAATATTTGATAATGCAGGCTGCATAATCTCTGATGTGTAGAAGTTGCCTAAGTGACCAAATGCCTCCTGTGCAAATACGTATTCTGAGCGTAATTGCTGCTGTTGCAGCCTTTCTTTGTGGGAATGCAGAAGAAGATTAAATTTGGGAACTTCTACAAGTTTGTTTAGAAAAATAATTGCATAAAATTTAACATTCCAGTTTATTAGGTTTTCTTAAAAACCTTTTTAATTCCTAAAAATATTCCGATTAACAGAATAAAATAAACATCTAAAACAGTCTTATTTAACTGGTGTGGTATTTTTTAAAGGTGATGTAGAGTGTCAATTGACACCTTTAACTGTTAATCCAGATAGGACCCTCCTTTCCTAATGATTTTGTCCTTTCATTATTTTGTGCTTTACAAAGCAATGCAGTCTGCTGTCTGTGGGGTTTGATTTAATATATTTGATAGTATGCTTTCCTCAAAAGCAAGAGCAAAATGGGAGAGGTTTTTTTCTCATAGCAGCTAAAAAAAAAAAAGATTTAGACTTTTGTAATGTTTTTCATGTGCAAAGGATTGTTACTTTCTTAATACTGGTGTTGACTGATGAAAAGCTGATGAAAACATGAGCTGGCCATGGTCATTTACAGCCCAGAAAGCCAACCGTATCCTGGGCTGCATCAAAAGAAGCATGACACTCGGGTCAAAAGGGGCGATTCTCCCCTCTACACTGCTCTGATGTCCCACCTGCAGTACTGCCTTCAGCTTTGGGGCCCACAACTCAAGAAGGATGTGCACATATTGGACCAAGACCAGAAGAGGCCACAAGGTGATCAGAGGGTTGGAGCACCTCTGCTATCAAGACAGGCTGAGAGAGTTTGGCCTGTTCAATCTGAAAACAGCCCCCAGAGACTTTAGAGCAGCTTCCAGTGCCTGAAGGGGGCCTACAGGAAAGCTGGAAAGGGATTTTTTACAAGGATGTGTGAGGATATGGCAAGGAGTAATGGTTCTAAACTGAAAGAGAGAAGATTTAGATGAGACATTAGGAAGAAATTTTTTCCTGCGAGGGTGCTGAGACACTGGCACAGGGTGCCCAGAGAAGCTGTGGCTGCCCCATCCCTGTCAGCGTTAAAGGATTTGAACGGGGCTTTGAGCAACCTGCTCTAGAGTGGAAGGTGACCCTGCCCATGGCAGGGGGTTGGAACTGCATGAGCTTTAAGGTCCCTTCCAACCTAAGCCTTTCTATGACTCAGTGAACCATATTCATTAATGGAATTTACAGGTAGTTCACAGTTCTCCCTATATATTTATCAAATACAAGCTAATTCCAATGAGTTATTGTACTGCTGAAACCTGAGAGAAGCAACTATTTGCTAATGGCACCATGAATTACTATGTACATAGCTACCCATAAGCTAGTACAGCAGCCTCCAAAACTCCTGAGTAGAACCTCTGTGTGCACAGAGGGACAAATACTCACCTTGCAACTTTTTGTTATGCTTGTTTAATAAACCTTAGTAACTTTAAGATTTCACATACCCTTACAAGAAAAGAAAAAGTCACACACAGAGAACTACTCATACTACTGTTTACAGTGCAAAGGAACACTATCCATCAAGGTTTTGGTTGGTACCAGTCAAGTACACAGGGAATGAAAAGCACAGATAAGATATAAAAACCTGTCTTCACATTGTCAGTAGAGACTTGCAGGTTCAGAAGAAGTTAAGCACCGGTCTTCACTTTTCAGAAGTGAATCTTTACCATTAAAAATTCTAAATTTTTAATTCATTTCTTCCCTCACCTCTAACCTAAGGGAAGTCCCAGAGTATTAGGATCTCAAGAACAAAAGAATTCACTGATCGAACAGGAATAATAAAGAATACCAGAGAGACTACTACTAAACTTGAGGGACGTAAGATTTTTCCAGTCCAGAAACACCTACACCACGTGTAACCAGAGTGACACAGCTTTGTCCAAAAAACAACAACAAAAAACAAAACAACCAAACAGGAGCTTTTACAAGTACAATTAAAAATTTATTTTTCTCTTTCTGCACTGAAGTGAGTACACGTTTACACACAATGTAACAGGGCAAAAAAATCACCTGGTTTCTAACTAAGGTTGTAAGTGTATCTTCCTTTTTAACAGTCCAGAGTGTCAGCAGGGAAATGAAGAAAAACCTAAACCAAAAACTTAACTTCAGATGGTATACCTGAAGCACCCCTTTTTTACCCACCCCCAAAAACCCCACTCAGAGCACACTTTTGGCAGAAATCCCTGAACATGCCCTCCCTCCCCAAAAAAACATTCAGTACGTATTAAAAAACAGGCTCAGTGGCACTTTCTCTTGAATATGACTTCAGTAACATTTTGAAGTACAGTGCATTTGCACTGTACTTCACTTCGCTGTAAGGCTAGCTTAGACATAAGGCAAACATCACCTTAGCTTTCAAGTGCTCCATGCTAAGATACCCTTAGTACATGAGGTGTACTAAGTATAGATGCCTTGTTTCCTTTCATTGCTTTTACTCCCAATGAAAAAAGCAATTTAGGGAGATGGTGTGCTATACTCATCATGAATTGCAAGGTACTAAAAGGTTCAAGAGAAACAGCAGTGAATAAAAATAAACGGTATTCACATATCCAAAACTTATTTCCATCACTTAAATAATTTTATCTGCAATTACAAAATACATACACTTAAATATCTTTGTAAGAAATTATCATCTAAGGTATCACAGATTACGATTTGCTTTTGATATTCTAACTGCCCTAACTCTGGCATAAAGATACACCTAGACAGTGTTACTACCTAGGGTGCTTTCCTATTATAATTAATTTTCTTAAATATACACTAAATTCTCTCTAGCTATTCTGACAAATAGTGCAAATAAAGACATTCTTTGGGTCACAATTTTTAAATATTACTGCCAATGCTATCCTCAATTTAATATTGTTTTAGTAAATGAGTAACAAAATATTGTAAGTATACACATTTTCTAACATCTGTTTAGCAATGTGTTTTCCTCAGTTACCTCAGCTTAATGCAGACCACAAAACATGAATAAGCTACAATACTGCTCACCTATCCAAAAGATATGTTCTATTTATACTTAAATAAATATATTTAGAAACCTACTTTTACGTTCCCCCTTGCTTTCCATATATTGTTATTATCCAATGGCATACTACATCAAACCGTGATATCAAAATATCTTTAAAGACAACAATCACTTTGGAAGTATTGCTCAAAGGCGATGACATAATGCTTTGAGAACCTATGCACGTAAGTTAGACCTATATAAAGCCAGCACATTGTATAATAGAATAGTTTATGCTTCTTTTAGAGTCAACTACTGCATTGCCCTAGCCAGAGATAAAATGCTTATCTTAAAGATTACCCATCATAGATGTAGTAACACAAAGTGGCCCTGTATGCTATCTAATGTTGCTTGCTGGTTTTGCACGTCTATTTGAAGTTACTGGCATCTGATTGCTAGTTCCATTAGTGGTATTTGTTGCTGAGCCGTTCACAACGATGTAATCAACTTTGTTTTCCAATTTCACAAGGCGTTGTAAGATGTCCTCCAGAAGAACAGCAATTGTTCTTTTAAGATCAGCTGAAGATAATGGAAAAAATAACCAAATTAGATCCTGTTATTTGCTCTGTGTGAAAAAGAACTGCTATTTCAACACACATCTTAAGACTTGCCATCCTTCCCACTTTTGGGAAAGAGTGCACATTAGTATACAAATATAGAATTAAAGAGCTGCTCGATTTTTCTCTTATTTTAGGCAAGGAAGATACCACCATAATAGTGAACTGTGAAGGAAGACAGAGTGCAAGAACAAAACCACTAGTTGGAACATTGGACTAGTGACTTTTCAAAGACAATATTTCAAAGTTAATTTGACAACAGCACTAGGATACTCAGCTATGACAACTTTTAGCCTTGGACAGCAACAGAATATATTTACTTTCCAACATAAAAATGGTAGTTTTAAATAATAGATCTGTACCACAGAAAAACAGCTACAAGAAAGTATCTTACCACTTTTTACACAAGCTATAAAGAAGGAAAATAAAAATATCCATATATTTAGACCTATATTGACTGAAAAATAAGAGGAAGGACAGTAAAAAAAAAAAAATCCCATGTTCTGGAACACAAAACCAGTAACAGACCTCTCAACAAAAGCCAATTATGCTGTTGTCAATGCTGTCTTCTCTAGATTTGGAAAAAATGAACAAACTTGCCAGCTTTTACAAGGCGTTAAGATCACCCCAAAACACACGCAGACACACTCTTTCCCTCTGATTTAGTTCATCGGTTCTTAAATAACCACAGAAATTGGGGAGTAAAAACACAGGTATAAAGAAAAAAGGTATTAACCCAGATAAAATTACTAGTTGTAAAATAAAAAAGTCTCAGATCAGTTTCTCCCTCTAAAACTAACTAGTTCTGGTTTAGCAATGTTATCTTAGGGGCTGGAAAGCGAGTTAAAATTTGAACCAGAGCAGAGTCTGCAGTCAGTGATACAGTAGGCCGTGTAGTCTGTAGTACCACAGTGAGGAAAGGAACTGCCTATTCAAGTTGCAAGTCTGATGTTCAGCATGTAGATCAAGAGTTGACTTTGTTATTTTTATTAAACTTCAGAGAAAATCTCAGAAGGCAAATCTCATTTGGAAATACACTGCAAGATTTATGCAGCAGTAGAAAGCTGCAGTACACAAGGGTTTTTAAAAGAAATTACACAGAAAAGCAATTACACGGTAAAGACAGGAAATCCTTGAAGACATAAAAAAGGGGGAGGGGGAAGGAAGAGAAAAGGGGCAAGAAAGGAAAAAGAAGTGTTTGACTGGCAAAAATGTTAACTTAATGAATGAAAGAATTTAAGCCCGGGACATTTTAATACTGCTGTCCTCATCTTCAGTTGCTTCCTGCTCATCTTGTCATCAGACTCGCCTCCTTGTTCCTGAGCAGCAGCCAAAAGCGTTCAGATCCACTTTTGCTCTTTATGCTCCTATCAGAGTGCCTTTTAAGGACATCCTACAACTGGTACAGCCCACTCTTTCAAGGATTCCTTAAAAAGGGGATCAAAGTACATTAACATAGATCTTTACATATATTCTTTTTAAAACATATTTCTTTTTAAACCTCATACTTCCCTTATTTTCACAGATACATGTCTTAAATTTGACAGAACACAGGTAGTTTCTTCAGACCTAATACCTAAGAGATTAACTAGAGCGCACTGCAGCCTTCCCTCGAAAGAAGCTATGAGGGACCAGAGAGTTCCAATTAAGACATTTTTATAGCTTTGCTGAGAAGATCTCAAAACTATAGTCCCAAAGCTATCTTTTCTGTATTTCAGAAGATGGTGAATAGTGGCCACATACTCATCAAGTTAACACATAAATCAGAGAGATATGATGCAGCAAGTATCAAAGCTATAGAGACAAGGGACCTTACCTCTAATGGCTACTTCTAAAGCAAGAAGAGATTCTCCTAAATTAATAATTGCCTTGCAGTCTCAAGACTGCAATCTTAACCAAAGTTGGTTTCTGCTGCTTTTTTACTACTTGAAGAGAATAAAATTACAGAAATAAAAGCAGAAAGTTAGCAGTGAGGCATAAAAAGAATCTGGAATGTTGAAGTGACTTAATCTAAAACTGTCCCCTTAGCAAGCATATGCTTACTCCTCAGTAGCTTAAGATTCAGAAAAAGCACAGTGCTTCTGTTAATCTTGTACATAATAGTAGCCATATACCTGGAGATATCTAAAACATTCCTGGAAAACAGAAATCTCATGTCTCGAGCTTGATTTTGTATCACATCTTAATCTTCACCTTCAGTGAATAAACTAAAATCAACTTTGTTAATACAGAGAGCTTTTCTTCTTACATAGCAGTACATATTACTTTTAAAAAGTAGAAAAGTATAACTTTACAGTTTGCAGGGAAAAGGGGTATTTGAATAACTAATGTTTGTTTCTTTCTCTTACCATATCCAGCCATAGAGGCTCCACCACCACCATTCATTAAGTTTTTATTTTCTTCTGCCAGTGCTTTGACATATCTTTTGCTTAGATCTAATATCTGTCCACGCAACTCAGCACTGCTTTGGCGTCTTGGATACTGAAAAGTGTAGCGTAGCAACATCAAACCCCAGATGATGCCAAAAACTAGTAAAAACATGCTCAGTTTCTGGGACATATTTTTCCTTGAAAATGCTAGAAACATTTCTGATGAAGGTCACAGGCGTGTCTTAATTTCAAGATAAAACTGAACCTGGCTCTGTCAAATTATATTACATTATAAACAAAAATAAGATTCTATGAAGTGAAAAATCTTCTGGGTTGATCATCTTGAATACGTCTTCTCATGTTGTAGTTGGTCTGGACTCCTGAAATTTGTAAAAGATCACCTGGTTATTCAAAACTGCTACAGCTGGGGAGATCAAGGACAAATACCAGTTTCCAGTATTATCACAGTCTAGCAAACAGGTGTGGATTTGTATCGGCTTAGAGATAGTCATCTTCCCATCTCACGTGTTATTTACAAGTTTTCCTCTCATTTTACCAAATTTTATTCTCCAAACCCCAAACTTTTATGCTTCTACGAATCACCTGAAGTACTTTAAATACCATAATTTGAACTGACATTAAACCCATTTCACACAAAATGCAATATCTAGAAGAGACTTGTAAGGGACTTACACAGAACATTTTGATAAATGTTATATCATTTGTATACACACATACAAAAAAGATCTTGTGAAATTCTTCACTTGATCCTTATTTCTCACTTAGAAGCATAGGACAAGTATAAACAGATAAAATGCAGAACAGAGTTTCTTGTTTTATTAGTTAGTTCAAAATTGGGCATCATCCTTTTCTGGTTTTGTACAGCATTGATATTCTTTCAGATTTTGTATCTTGCTAATAAATAAAGAAATAAAACCAAAATTCACTGACACATTGCACCTATTTTTAGCACTTTACTACGACTTTAAAAATGTCTTACCATAGCAGCCAATTATGATCCCTTAATGGATTAAGGCTTCAGGAGAAAAATAGATGGTAGAAAAGCTTCAGCACTTAAACAGCAAATGTCCAGACAGTCTGAAGCAATATGAGCCAGACATCTTCAGGGAGCTCCGCACTGGGGAAGGACAAAAAAATACAAATTAAATAAAGTGCAGGACTAAACAGACCTTTGTTTTCATGTGGAGTGGCTGAAGTTTAGGGCTTCAAACCACACGCTTTTAAACCAGAAATTTTTAACTTAACTTGAAGGGAAGAAAATAGAATCTATTTCCGTATTATTATAAATGCATACATTTAAATGCCCAATATCCGATTTCAACATACTTAAAAAATGGCAAGAATCTCACAAAAATGTGTCCCTCTTCTCATGTTACCAGGCAGTGACGGCAGATGTTCCAGATTCATCATAAATGATATGTATGTACATATATACTTATATACATTCTCTTACTCATTTTTCTCCCCCAAACAACTCTGATCTTTTCCATCTCTTTACATGTGCCTATCTCGTATTTCTCAGTTTCAGCCAACTCTGAAACTTCTCCAATTATTTAATATTTTTGAGAGGGAATTTCTATTATTTCATGTAATCTGGATAAAACTACTTATTTTACATAATAGTTACATTCCCCTGTTATTCCCCATTCTTCCCCATATATTGCCTGACATAAGTGCTTTTCAGACTGAAATCACACATTTAAGTATTCCCCACCACACTTTCTATATTGGTACTTCAGTGTCTGGTTTTATTGGACTACTGAGACAGAATTTTTAATCCTGCTAAGCACTCATTTAAACCTAACTCTTCCTCCACGGCATTTTTCATTGCCTCTGCTGACCAGTACAACTGGCCTTATGCCAGCACACCAGAGTTTGCTGCAAACACAAGTGTCATTCCAGCAGGGTTCCAAGTTGTGCTTGTCACCCTTCACCTTCACTCCTCAGATAATGCTCTCAATAGGCAGGCCAAAATGGCTGATTCAAGTAGCAGATTTTCAAAGTGCTCTAAAATCAACATGCGTATCTAAACTATTCTGAAAGTTATCAGCCCAAGGCAGGGGCAATATTAGGACTTGGATGCCAAAGCTGCTGTAAAGTAACAACTTATGGTGTGTAAAATGCCCTATAGTAACTGCCAATACATAAAATCTTACTGTTGCCAGTGCAAGTGGCAATCACAAGTCATTTAATGAGGAATAGCTTACTTCACCTTAACGGTGAGATACGACCGCACACACAGACAGCCAACATGCAATCTGAAATCCCACTGTAAATTCAGTGTGGTGTACTTTGGTCAAAAACTGTGCTTATACCCCCAAAAATTACTTAAGACATAAATTTGTCTTAAGCACATAAGAGAGAAAACAATAAAAGCTTATCTTCTACAGTATCAGCATGATTATTTGGAATTGTGTGGTTAAAGATTTCCTGAAACAGATCCTCTCTAAACATGAGCTAACCAAAACTTCTTTTCCCTAGCTCTTTGCCAAATCCATGGCTCTGCACTCAGACTTTAAAGCGTAAACTGTACCTACATCATTATGCACCCTACACAATTCCCGAATAGTATGAAATACGATGGAACACATTCACATATAAGGTCCAGGAGTAGGATATTCACATCATGGTTCAGAAGACCAAATAGTATCTCTCAAGGAGAGACCACAAGTTTCAACCCTATTCCCAAAAGCCTACATTCTGCATTATTTAAAAATAATAATAAAAAAATATGTCTGACGATAACAGATACCTTTCGCAGAATTTAAATTAAGTTCAGCTCTCCACAGATCTCCAGCCATATCTCCTTCTAAAGCATTTCGACAATCTCACTACAGAGCTTTGGAATGGAAGTAACTCAGCATCACACTGTAAGTAAGAGCACAAGCCAGGACAAGAAGCCGAGCCAAAAGGAACAGACTGCATAAACTCCAGCCAAGGAGCAGCAGGAATTGCAGACTGGGTCTCTGCCACGTATATTTGATTCACAGTGCACATGCTGACTACTGAAACTAACGGAAATCAAGGATTTAACCTGCTGAGCAAATGGCATAACACCCAAATACTGACACAGGGCAAAGGAACTGGGAGTAAGGTGTACCAAAATGAAGGGAACTATTTGTACTTGTCACTTTTCCTATACATTTTTAGAGGCCATTCCCCCTAACCGAATTTTAGTGTAATTTTAAAGTTCTGCAGATTGGGCACTGAAGCATGCCCTTCTGGTGACCCGTAACACACTTCCTGCAAGAGCCTTCCAAGATTACACAGTGTGGAGCAGCAATAAAAATAAAAGCAAGCTTATACCCATGTGTTCTGCAAGAAGGAAAACAGGATATCAGAGTAGCAGGTGTACATATTAGGAATAAAATAGCACAATAATTAAGATGGATAGATTGGAATATTCTTTTGCCTATTGTTGCCCTGAAGGGTCAGTGCTTCTCTACATGAACATTATAGTTTAAACAAAACTTGTCCTCAGAATGGACCTTTGATTTTAGTATTTCAGAGGTAATAACCCGTGAGATAAGAGCATACATGTGAGAAGGGAACCGTAAGTCTTGTGATCTTTCCACTCCCTTATTATTCGTATTCCTCCTTACCCACCACTCCCTAAGCAAGGAAAAAGGAAGCTGAGACTTCCTTCTTCACACCAATTTATCCTAGGTGGGAACCCAACCTCATCACTCTCTGCAGAGACCAACAGGAAAAAAGGGCACAACAGAGCTACACCTTGTTGGAATTCCTACCATCTATAATCGTAAAGACTGAGACAAAAGGAAGTCGCCCATGAAGATGAAGGAGTATAGCCATGACAGAATTTGAAAATCTGAGGAGAGAAAGGAAAAAACAAGAACAAAACCAAACCAGACTGAAAACAACAAACAAAAAGCAGCCAACTAAAACAAACAGAACAAACACATACCAAATGAAACTGCTGACCTGACTATGCAGGCAAAAGGTCAATCCAAAAATCCATGAACAGGAGAATATCTTCCAGATAATCCTTTCAGTAGGCAGCCTGAAGTGACTGACTCAAGTGGCAATTTCTCAAAGTTCTTTAAAATCAACGTGCATATGTATTATTCTGAAAATTTACAATTTGAAACTATAAACAATTCCTGAACAAAGTATCTGAGACTAGGTCTGCCTTTCACAGACATGAAGTTTGGTTTTCTTCACTGCTGCCACTGCTGGTTGTCTAAAAAAATGTATTGCCAGACTGCCAATGTGGATTTAACATTGTCCAGCAGTACCACAACAAACACTGACGTACAGCTGGCAATGAAACCAATGAACTAAGGCACTCAGCAACTCCAAAACAAAATCTTGTCTCTATCCTCAGAGCTTCATTCCAACATCAGTCATGTATAAATTATATTACTGAGTGCATGAAACATAAAGAACAAGGGCCAAAGAAAAAGCAACAGAAAATCCATTCTATGTTCTGTAATAAAGCAAAGTTCTAGTATCTCTGATGCTACTTAACTGAACAGCAGCATCAGACTTCAGTCTGAGCTGACTCTTCACCATGGAAACCAGCCCATACTTAACAAAACATCATACTTGAAATTTGTTGGAGTTTTCCTCAGATTCTGCTTTACTTATTCCCAGCAAAACCCAGAGATTATATTCAAGTACAACATAAAAAATGCAAGTCTGTAAGGCAAAGGAATGCCTCGTATGTCCTCTGAAACACCTCAGGGTATCATGAAAACCAGGCATACCCAAAGCCTTAAAAGGTTACAACGCACCGCACAGTGCCATCAGTTCTGCTAGTCAGCTTATAAAAGACCAGTACATGTTTATCATCGTTTTTCTACGCCTATATGAGACATTTCTATTAAATTCATTGCAGGAAACACCTCTCAGTAAAGCAAGATTGCTGTATTAATATACAATTAATATATTATTGTATATTGTATACATATATATATTATTGTATATATATACATATACATATATATACACATATACATATATATTGTATATATATATTATTGTATATTGTATATTATATTATATATTATATTATATTATAATATTATAGTTATAATTATATAATAAATAATAAATATATTTATAATTATATATTTTATATAATTTATATTTTATAATTTATAATTTATATATTATATATAAATTTATATTTATAATTATAAATAAATAATAAATATAATAATATTATAATTATAATTAATTATAATAATATTATATATGGCCCAATGATACCTCACTGCAATAGTCAACCAAGGTTTCAGAAAAAGAAAATTCACATGGAATTACAGATACCAGGAAATAGTCTCACTGTTCAAACAACTCTATTCTATTAGTTTCCTTTTTTGCATCTATTTAGGGTGAGGCCCTCCCCCAGCCCATTTACCTCTGTGACCTCCAAAGTCTTTTATTGTCCAACATAAAACTTTGAGCATCATAGTCATTCAGCTGCCAGACACTGTGCTGACCATTCTGAGTGCAGACAGGCTAGTTCTGTGTTATTTGGAAATCTGTCAGTGCAGCTGCTGTGCAGCAATGAAAATGGGAATTCTGAAGAATGACTGATGCACACACAAAAAAGCACAGAACACAGTCACTAACCAATTAATCTTAGAAGACAGGGGCAATGAAATAAGCATGCAGAAGCTCAGGAGCTACATGCTGAGACTTTTTGGAATGCCAAAAATGATGTTTGCAGTCTTAGATGGCTATTGGTTTGGCAGTAGGAGAAAAATCTGCATGAGGTGCAGCTGACAAAGAAGTTAAGTATGTCCTGTTTGGGAAAACCACAAGTCCTGGCAACACACAGAAACTTCAGTTCTCCACTCCTATAACACATAACACAAACTCCCTCTAACAAATCATCTTACCCACATAATGCATTATTTAAAACTGGAGCCCAAGGAAGAATCACCTTCCTCATAGTTTTAAGAGCACATGAGTTCTTAAAAAGATGACATTTTCCTGTACTGGCACATCCATACTGGTGACTTTTGCAGACCAACACTGCCTTTTGGTTCCCAGGTTCATTAATCAGGTTCAGACAACTGCACAGCACCATAAAAGTGCAGAATATTCGACTTGGAAGCAAACAATTAACAGAAACACGTGACCCCAAAGAAGTAAGACCATGTTTGAGCTGTCTTTTGATGACATCAGCTCTCAGCATGTGAAGTATTTCTGTTATTGTTACTGTAAAACTTGGTCAACAGAATAATGTCACCAGCAGGGAGGGAAAGAGAAGGATACCCTACTCACAAAACCTCAGCAATGCCTGACACACCAAAGCCCATCAAAATGTTGTACCTATGTGCTGATGAGACTCGAGGGTCTTTGGAGACTGCATCATCGATTGGGTGATAGAAGACAGAATTTATATTAATAGCTGCTAGGCTCAAGTAAAAAAATAACAGCACTATACAACACACTGCCATCTTTGGAATAGGTAACAAGGCATATTTCTGGGAATAAAAAAAGGCTGTCTTATCAAAATGACAGCTGCAGGACTGCAGGTTTTAACAGTTCTGTACCACTTTTTTGGAATGCACTGACAAAGGAGTCTGCCTAGTGCTTGGTGTCTTTTCCACGACATCTATCTTTATACCTTCTCCCACAGCATATGTTCCTTCACTCCCTGACTGCATGCCCCAGACTTGAATCACCAGGAAATGCTGAAAGAAAAAAAAACAAACCCTTGCCTTATTGCTACCCGTATTTCGAGGAATAATTTTAATAGATATTCCAAGTGACATCATAGAAAGACAAGAGGTTTAAGGGAATAGCAAAAAAGGGGTAACTACCAAGAAAACCTTTTCTTTTAGTGCTGCAACAAAGAGAGAGGAAAACCTCCTTGTGTGCTACCACCAGTTCCCTCACCAGTCTCTCAATGAGGTGCTGATGAGCTGCTGGGACAACCTCAAACATATCTTAAATCAGGAAGTTTTACCTCCTACGGGCTTCTAAGAACAGCACACAACCAATTTGTTTTGTAGCTGGACTTTGAGTTGAAAGGAAAACCATACTGCTTGAGACTTGAAAACCCACACATCAAGTTCACAGTGGCTCTGGTATAAAATTATCTGAGTGCCCACACACTAAATTACCTTTTGTGCTGACTTGTTTCTAATTTGAAGGCATGTACTCCTATTTCCATTGGTTTTATTTTACACTTTGTGCCAACAACTGGTTTGGGTTTTTTTTGCATGTCTAAGGAGTCTGCTCAAGTACTTTTTGGTACCTTAAAGTATCCTAGCTTTTTTTCCAGCACCTCTCCCCTTTATTTTGCTTACTACTCTCAGCGAATGCTTTTAAATCAAATCAACTATTCAAGAACAGAAATTCTTTGTTCCTTGCCTGTGGGCAGTCAGCCAAGATTCAAGATTTTGAGAGGGGAAGTGACTTGGCAGGGGTTGTGAAGAAAATTAAAGAAAGCAGATATCAATGGGGACAGTATGTTATACTTGCTGAAGTCCCCCTCCTCCCACTGGATCCATCTGGGCCTCAAAATGTTTCTACATCTCTGTGTCAGCTTCTTTAAAAAAATAAATAAATAGAAATCTCAGCTTCATTCCATCTGGGACACTTCATTACTTCTTTACACTTTATCGCTGCTGTTCCAGGTCACAGCAGTAGAACCCTTGCTCAGATGAGCCACATGACAGAGCATGTGGTACCTTCTTAAGTTCCTATTTCCCAATAAGACTGCCACAATTTTTTTCACAGCAGCTGAACATTAGGCTATGACAAGTACTCCCTTTCAAAGCCTTAAATAGTACCTCTACTCCCTGAAATTTCACAGCTGTATTTGCATCACTCTTTCCAAAGCCCCTGCCACTCCAAAACTTCCTTCTGAGAGGATCATGGCTTGACTTTGCAAAGATTTTGGAATTCTGAGATGATAATGTTCAGCTAACTAGTTAGACAGCCATATCTGCAATTATGAATGTAAGCTACTGAGAAGAGAGAGATTTTCACTGAACATTTTAAAGAGAATTAAGAGGAAGGGGGGTGTCATTAAAGTGAACTGAAAGGGGAGGGGGGAGTCAACTAACAAAGTGACAGCTGCACTGGTGGAGACTTTGCCACTGCAGAACTTGTCATACATGTACACATGGTGCAACATCTACACAAACACAATTCTCATAGAATAGTAACAAAAAAAAAAAAAAAAAGGGAGAGAGGAAGAATTTAACCTGTCTTTTTTATTTCAAGAAACCTGCAGAATTCAGCTGAGTATGGATGTATGCAAGGTTTGTTTCAGTGGTGAAACTACAATACAGACCTGGCCTCAGAGTCACGCTCCTTCCCAGGAGCCTGATCCATTTGAAGATTTTAGTAGACCAACACTGGAGGAGTTCTTTTACTGTACATCTTTTATTATTTCTGTATTGACTTGCCAGTTTATCTTAGCATAGTGAGGCCACAGTTGTGTGCACTGCAAAATATTTCATTGTTAAAATTAAGTAAAAGGTACCCAGAATTTTAATTGGACTATTTATAGAATGGTAGCCTCTTACTTCTTCAATATTATGGAAGAGACCAGTTTCAGTGAAATAAGTTTTAAGTCCTCCTTTCTTGGTTCTGTTTCCCACAAGCAAAGTAGCCATTTAGTTCTGAGCGACCCAAAATTAATCCTTTAAATTACATAGGAAAATGGCTATATAAATTCTTCATAAAGTTGACAATCACAATTTAGGATACCATTAATAATGCTTATATGAGGAAACCAGCTCATGTAATGGTACAAGTTTTCAATCACAGGTGAAAAAGCTTGTCAAATAAAAAATACCATATAAAGTACATTTTAGCAGTAAACTTGTACTAGCACAAAACGCATTCATTTGAATGACTGAGCTCCACAGATTTTTGACAGCTACTGAAAACAATTTAATGGCTATTTCTGACACTTAGTAGTCTTCAGATATACTGACTACATGGCTGACAATTCAAGCTGACAGCATGCATTTATCCTACTTACAGCGTGGGCAAGATGCAAGAACTAGTGCTCTTAACTGCTCTTGGAAAACGTGCAAGTGATCACGAACTCCAGGAGAAACATCTTACTTTTAGCAGTTAAATGACATCCAATCCCCAAGCTAAATTACAAGCTTGTGAAGCTAGTACCAGTGCCTCTTTCAAGAAGCTAAAAGCCAAAAGAAGTCTCTAAAAGCAGAGACTACAAAAGCTTAAAAAAAAAAAAAAAGTAGCTTTATTTCCAGCTGTAAAAGCTTTAGGAAAAAGGCCTATTTACTAGACCAAAGGATTTCCAGCCTAATTGCTTAATCCTCTGGAGTGCTCAAGTACCTGAAATGAATTATTAAACAATTATATATTGTAACACATAAAATGACAAAAAGAGGCCAGAATAATTTAGTCTTTATGCACATGGGTACCTCCAGCAGTCAAAACGGAAACAAAGGTAGCAATAAATTTCCACATTTGACCTAAAATTGAAATCGCTCCACTTGTGACACTTGAACTTAGAATACATCATCATCATTTTCATACTGTCTCCTTTCTTTGACATTCTCACAAGAGCAAAACAGTAATTCAAGCCATTTGCTCCAAAATAAACACTACAGTTAGAACGAATCACATGCTTAGCTATTATGCTCAGCACATTCGTATTCTGCAGGTCCTGTTAAAATAAAGCCACAATTCCTACAAAACTCACCTTTCACAGTGAAAAAGTGAAAAAGTGAAAAAAACCCTCTCCCAATTCACTGAGTGGGCAAAACAACAAAACCCCAACACAACAACAAAGCCCTAGTTGTTAACCTGATGTAAAGTGCACTAAGGAAACTCCATATCATGTCATAGGACAGAACAAAAAATTCTCCCTGCTTTGTTTTGTGGCATACAGACACAAAAATTACACCCATTTTAGCAGGCAGCATTTTTTAGATGCCAAAACACATCAAAGAGAATTCATAGGATCTACCATGTTAGATTAGGAAATTAGAGATAAGAAAGTTTATTAATAATGAATTATTAATGAAGCTGCAGAAGGCAGACTGAATAACACATTATCAATATTTACAGAAATAAACTTAATGAAAAATTAAAAACATGGTTAAAATATCAGATATTATAGTTTTATTATATTGTAAAAAGAAAACATTATTCCACACTCATGCTGTCACGAAGCTGCATATATTGTACTCTCCTAAAATTAGATATTTCACCCGTTATTTTTTTATGCAGACTTCTTAGTGCCAAATTACTTAACCTAACGTGACTAAGGATCCTACCTTTGCTTGAATAGGAATTAGAAAAGAATTTTCTTCTTAGTGCCATCACATCACTGTAAACACGCTTTTGAAAGTTATGCCCTGACAGTACAAGCCAGACATCAATCCTGCAGAGTCACTGCAGTCACAGTTTATGACAGATGAGGAAGGAAACCACAAAACCCTTATTTCCTTCACTGCTTCCTCAGCACCCAAGGACACTGCACCACAGCCCTGGCTCACGGCCGTCCGGCGGAACGCACCACCCCCGCGCACCTGTGAGAGGGGAACACAGCCACCGATAGCCCGAGGCGGGGGGAGCCCGAGCTGCCCTGCCGGCAGCACGACCCGCAGCGGAACGACGAAGGGAGGAAAGGTGGGAAGAGGGAAAGCTGACGGCTGCACAAACGCCAACGGGGGAAGCAGAAGCACGGCCAAAGCCGGGAGGTACACAAACCTGTGCCGAAGCAGGGGACGAGCCCGAGGAGGAGAGCAAAGTGGGGCGCTCAGGAGAGGTGAAAACCTGGGCTTACCCAGCAGCTGCTGCCAGGTTGTGGCCGCTCTGCTCCCCACCCAGGCCAGCGGGAGCTACCCCGGCTCCCCACACGGACTGATGGGCCTCCACCACCCTCATGCCACCCGACTCAGCTGAAGGCCCTTCCTTCCTCAGGCAGGGGCACAGCTCTCTCGCACCCCATCCTATCAGCCGCTCAGCACGGCACCTCAGGAAGAACAGGACCGCCCCTGCGCGAGCACCCCCCAGAAACACCCTCACACTACCTCAACTCCACGGCCGGACCGCAGGCGCCCTGGCTCGGCTCCGCTCCGCCCGCCCGCCCCGCGACGCACCACCTCGGGCCCCGCCCAACCCGGTCAAGGGGTTGCCGCACTCTGTGGGGCGCATGCGCGGTCCGGTGCCTGCCCCTTCCCCACCGCTGGGGAGGAAGCGTGCGGGGTGCCGGTGCCGGTGGTGGGTCGGGGTGAGGTGAGGCGGTTGTGCAGTTTGGCGCAGGGCTTTCGTCTGCAGCAGAGAGGCCGGGAGAGCCGCAGCCCGCTGTGCGGGGACCGGGAGGGCGATACATAACTGTAGGGCTAGTGAATGCTTCCTGGAAGCATTCGTCCCCTGGGCAGCGGGAAAGCTGTCCACTCCCTTTTGATGCTCGTGAGTAGTTTGCTTGCGGGAGTTTAAGCCAGGGAAGGCGTCGCTTTCTGCCCTCTAACGGCGTAAGTGAACGTTGCCATTGGCCTCAGAAACAGCTCTGTCCCTCCTCAGGTCCGGTGCAGGGACAGTTTGCTCTCATCATATTCTGGTTCTTGTAGCCCGCAGCTGCACAAGCTGGGCTGTTGGCGGCTGGGGCAGTATGTGAGCTCCCACCGCGATAGTCATGTAAATAATACCCATTGTGGGTGTAGGACTGTGCTTGCAATTTACCTCAAGCTCTTCCTGCAAGGTGGGATTTAAAGGAGGCTTAATCAGTTTAAAGATATCGGTTAACTAGGGTGACTATAAGGGCATGTCCAACAGGTGCCAGTGTTATGGACTATGTTGTTCACTCTAGCTCAACCCCTTCAGCGGGGGTTGTCTCCATCTAGACAAGCTAAGGTACCTGTTACTGGTCAGGTGCTGCAGGTGGGTGTAAGGGGAAGGTTGTGCTTGCAACACGGCACCCTCTGTAACATAAACAGTTACAGCAAGTGTTGTCGTGGCAACCACCGCCTCAGCTTCCCATCAGTATCTCCACACCTGCAATTGTACTGCAGCTTTCCCTGTTTCCCTCCTTTCCAGCGTGCATCAGAGCCTGCCTGGCTGCTCTCTGGTCATCAACCTTTCTTTTTGGCATGGATTAGATGCAGGAAAAATCAGTATTTAAATCCATTGCTCTAATAGAAAAAAAGATATTGATACATTGGTGGGGTTAGTGGCCTAGACCTAAGGTAGATAGACAAAACTATTGGCAGGTGTTATTATGTCAGCTGATGAGTCAGTTGCATATAAAACTTTTCTAATGTCAACTACCTCACAGTACCTTATTTCAGAGTTTCGTGAAACATATTTTGGAAAATTTGGTGTTTGGTCATTTGGTTTTTTTTCTTGTTTATCTGGAAAATATTGGTATTCACCTAAGAGTCAATTTAAATTTGATAAAATTAGGCAAGTGTAGAAATGGATAGAAGAATATTCAGAAGAAGCTGCATTAAGGGAATTATATATTTATTTGATTATGTAATCCATCCCATGGGCAAAAGTCTGTTGCTAAGTTATACAATGTTGAATGACAGGCAAAAAAACAAACAAACAACCCAACCTGAAATACTTGGTGAGTAAGCTTTTGAGTGAACAGATTGACTGTATGTTGTGCACCACCAATAAAATTGTTGCTAGAAGTATTTTCAAAAGTGGAATCACCTCATCAGTTTCTGTGGGTATTTCCTCATGAAGATTTCCTCTTGACAAGATCAAAACCAGGTAGTCTGAATTGGACTTCACAGAACAAATGCACTGCAGCTATTTACTGCCATTTATTACTGTACTATTTTCTCAGCGATTAATCCTTTATTTTCACAGACGTGCAGTGAGCAGCTGTAATGTCTTTGCAAATGTAATTTACATTCTGTTTAGAGCTTACTGGGGAGAGAAAGGGAAATCTGTCAGTGGTGTAATAACAGGAAGATTTGTTTGTGGAGGTCACAAAATTGTATTAAGAAATCTGTCTCCTTTATAAATGTATCCTCTGTTGACAGGAACTCTCAGCTCTTAATAACATACCTAATTCCTGTTGCCTGAAGGCCTCATGTATTTGGTCATCTTCCATGAACATGCATTTCACAATATTACGTGACAGGTTTTCCCCTTATCCAAGATGTGTGGTAAAAACTATATCACAAAATTATATCCAACACCCTGTTTCTCCTCAGTGACATATGAATATCATACCTTAACAGTGGTTCCATGTTCCTCATATCTGTGCACAAGAATCAGAATGATTTCCCAAGAGACAGATAAAATCCCAGGATTTCAGGGGTAAAAATTTGCTATACTGCAGTGTTCTGTATTAGCTTTTTAAATCCAAAACCGCAAATACAGGTTGATGCTGTGATGTTATCTTTGTTCCTTTCCCATGTCATTCCGTACCTGTAGACTGTCCTTCCCTATTAATTTGCACATCTATTGCTCTGTCCTTTCCAACCCATTTGGCCTCGGTGCTGAGCCTCTGCTGCCTGCAAGATAAGGGCTGCTGTAGGTACTGGCTTGTGCTGGAGGAAGAAGTGCCAAAACCGCGTAGGCCACAAAGGAGGATCTTCTCTGTTCGGCCACAACTCAGCCCTTGACTTGTGGCCAAGCAGAGAAGCCTTTCGGTAAAATCCCTCTTGAAAGGCAACTCTCCTGATTGAACGCGGAAATTCAGGCCTTTGTTTTCTGGAAGTATTCAGACTGAATCACGCGCCTTCGTTTTCAATTTAGTACAAGGAAAGCACCCTTCCAGCCCTGCATGTTAAATAACCACTTGCCCTAACAAAGGACCACCGACAGCGGGGACCCGAACACATGAACTTTAAACACCCTTCCCCACGGCGGGTTTGGACGCAAGGCCGATGTGCACGTCGAGCAGGAGCATCCGCGATCCAGACAGGACAGGAGGAAAAGAGTTATAATTACCCGGGGAGCGGCAGGAGCTGCCCCCGTACCTGGCCGCCGAATCCGGCTGGACTTGCAGCGCGCTCGCTTCCGCGGCGGCGCGCCCCCGACAGCGGATGGGGGGGGGGGGAGAAGCGTCTGCGCATGCTCGGCAGACCCTCGCGAGGCTCGTCGCTCGTTGTCCCGCCGGCGGCGTCTCCTCCTTTGTGGCGGGCGGGCCCCGCCTCCCGCGCGGTGTCGGGCGCACACGGAGCGGAGGCGCCATTTTGCGGTGCTGCGGGAGACGGCTTAGGAGGCTTTGGGGGGAGGGAGGTGGCAGCGCGCGGTAGTCATAACAGAAACGGTAACAGCAGTAGTGGCCGTGGGTACGGTTGCTGCTCGGGACTAGCGTCCCCGTTCGACCAGTCCCGTGTCCAGGACTTCGCCGACATGAGCGACGTGGAGGAAAACAACTTCGAGGGGAGGGTGAGTAGCCGTCCCGACTCGACCCGGGCCGTGTGGGAGGGGGGTGAGCTGCCCCGGGGAAGGGGGGAGGGCGCTCTTCCTCCTCCGGCCCGCTAGGGGTGGGGGCAACGCAGCCTGTCTCTAAAATGGCTTCTTCAAGTGCCCGAGTCTGGACTGGGCCTGGGCCATTCGCTTCTCTCTCCTCTTCCTGCCTCCTTTTTTGTTTGCTTGGTTGGTTTTTCGGACTTGGCGCTGAGGAACTGGCCTAGCGCGAGGCTGAGCTGCGCTGCCTCAGTCTTCACAAGCTTCCTTCTCCCGTCACCCCCTTCCCACCCCCCCGCCGGGGTGCGGGCCCTGCGCTCGGGCGGTGCGGGTTCGCCCCCACCGTGCTAGCGCTTCTTTCTTATCTAAGAACAGGGCTCGGAGCGCTGGTGCAGCCCGGCGTTTCTCCCCGTTTTCCTCTCCCTTTTCTTTCTTTCCCGTGATTTGAGCCGCCCTATTGTCCGGCCTTCTGTTGTGTGCCGGTACTAGGCTTCGGGGTCGCTGCCGTTCCCCGTCCGTCACCGCTCTGCCCGCGGGCAGTACCAGCCCCCTGCTCGTGGCATGGAGAGCGCGGTCCCGCGCGGTGTAGCCGAGGCCTCCGCCCGCCTAAGAGAGGAGAGACCCGGTCCTTTTGTGAGAGGTGCGCTGCCTTTCCTGGCTGCTGGCCCGCAGGCAGGATCTTCGGGCCACGCTTCCCGAAGCCGTCAGGGAGGTATGGCCTTCGTTGTCAAACCGTTGAAACGCATTGATCACGCAGCTGGAGACTTTCTCTCAACAAGCTGCTGTGGCTTTGTAACCTTGTTAAGCCTGTTCCTTCTCCCTCCCCTCTGATTGCTGCGGTTTTTCATGTACACGTATGATTGGTCCCTTATATTTTTCATGGCTTTCTTCCTTAGTGATGATCAGGGCAAGCAGGAATTGCTTTGTCCTCACTCCACCTCTACTTACTCTTAACTTTGCAGAGATTTGCTGTTGTTGCTTACTCTTTTAAGGGATCATTTAGAGGAACAGCTCAGGTCGCTTTCTCTGATGAACCAGTGACAGCAAGTTTACAGTTATTTATATAGGGTTACTGTTCGGGGAAACAAGCAATGAAATTATTGAAGAGTAGTGTCACATTCCATTAATACTTTGTTTTACAAGAATATTGTTACCCTTTGTGATGTTAGTAAAAAGACCAAACAAACAAAATGAAAACAAACACCCCAAAACCAACACTGCTTAGGCTTGACAGTGTAGTGACCGCTGCTGCTGCTTCCTCAGGTGAGGTAAAGAAAATCTATTCTGTGATGGCTGCTTGGACAAAGATGGCAGTATAGCTAAGGTCTTTTCAGCTAGATAAGCTAATATCTGAAGGGAAAACTGAGTCTGACAAATTTGAGCAATAAGTATGTTTTGTTGTTGAACTTTTGAAATTTTTACTTCAATTTCCCATCTTGCAGTCAGATTTATGGGGGTTTTATTATTATTGCCTGTATTCCCTCTGCCATTTATTGTTAGGAAATATTTATGTTGGGTTCATTGACTTAACATTTTCATTAGGTTCCTTAATGGATCTGTTCGCATTCTGAAGCTGATATAGCTGTGCAGGTTCAGTATTTCTGCACACTGCCCTCTGCCAGATGTAGAAGCGAAGTAATGTTTTGAGAGTATGTGGAGTTTGAGAAGTCCTATGTAACAGTTTCTGGGACTGCCGTTTCTTAGCTGGCTTGTTCTTTCTTTGGTGGTGGAAAATGTACCTGTTGGAAAGGACTTCTGATCACGTTGAATCTTTAATTGGAAAACTTTAATTCTTTTATTTCCGTAACACTGGACTTTCTCAATCAGTCTGGCATTTGGCAGTGTCTTTATCTACCAGTGGGTTTTGTTTTGGTTTTGTAACTGAACATAATGGTAGGTAATTAATTCGTTTACAGGTTAAGGTGGGTTTTTTTGGTGCTATTAATAAGGAACTTCTTTTTCTTCAGTAATGCTTTTTTTGGTTGTCGATGCTATTAAAATACTTGAAATAGAAAATTCTATTTCAGACTGCAACATTTTATATTTCATTTCCTCTGAAAGTGCTTGCAGGCATAAAATAAAGCATGCGAAACTTTGGGTCTTTAGATTTCTGTTCCCAATTGGATAGAACTCTGCTACATGGTGGTGAATACCATTTTGCTATAGTGCTTCAGTTTGCTATATGCAGGCATGTGGAACTGAGAGAGTATGGGATAAGTTTTCAATGGAAGAAAACTGCAGAAACTAGAAACAAGTTTGAAAAGAAATTGCCACAAATAAGACTTGAGTAGCCTTTCAGTTCTGTCCCCCTCAGTTTAAATACTAAATAGTGTGACATGTTTTTAAAAAACTAAATGCCAGGAGTAAGGGAGTTCAAGCTTAGTTTAAGTGTCTTTGTATTCTATCCATGCAGGTGCATGTTGTCCTAAAAGTACATCCGTACTACTCTTGCATCTAGTGAAGTCTGATATTAAGATGAAGGTGCTTATTGATATGTAATAAGCTTTGTCTTAGATTAATTAGAAACGATTTTCCTGGTTTGCTACTTTATGAAAGAAAAAATGTTCACAAATATTATAATGCAGTTAAATTCAAAAATTTCTCTACAATATGATCAGGGATTTTACTTTTTTTAAAAAAGCATATTTTTAGCAGCTTTAAGGTACTGTCTATGCATATGTTTTGCCTCTTTATTATTTTAAGATCATAATATTAATTAATCTGAAGAGGAAATGTAAGAAAATCATGGAAATAACTCCAATGAGACTGCACTATTTAAAAAATCACACTTCTAAAATGCTGGATAAAATCTTTGTAGAGATAGGTTTGGGGTTTTTTTTCGTTCTTTAGCTTTTTTTTTAATTGACTTTTTTAAAGCAACTATTAATAAATATGCTCAGACTAATTAGCATCTGCTCTGATTTTGTATCATTTTCTTTCAACGTGAGCAAGTTCTGTATTAAGAATGTGGCTGTTTGAACATAAGAAACCCCATCATTCAAGCATGGTGATTTAGTGAAAGAAATTGACCAAAGAAGAAGTATAGTGGATGTGCTAGATAAAGCTAAGTTTATGGCAATTAAGAAGAAAAAAAACCATTCTAAGTCATGCTTCTTATCCAGTGACTTGACTTTTGGGGAAGTCATAGAATTTTATCACCATAGAATGTTTTTTCTGAGCAGGTTAGACAATTGAGTGTTGTTTGGGTTTATATATATATATATATATATATATAATTGCTTTCAGATGACAGGCAATTCTTATTTCCTTTAAGATTTCTTGTTATTTTTAATAGCACCTCGTTCATTTGGGGTGCATTCTGTGATGCAGCTTTATTAAAATGTTCCCCAGAGCAGTGAACAAATGTCACTGCAGGAGCTCTACTTGAAACTAATCAATTGGTTTAGCTTCTGATGTTTGATTGAAATCAATAATCTTAAAAGTTTATTAGTTTTCTAATATTAATGTGCTTTTTGTCTAAATAGGTAAAACTCTTTATCAGAACAAAGATAGAACTCCATGTTAGAACTCCACATTGTTTGTCTTCCTTCATCCTAATGAGATGCCGCTTCCTGCTCTGCAGAATCTCACAGTGATCTCACTCTAATAAAGTACTTGAAGAAATACGATTTTTGCATGTGAGCCGTCGTGTTGAAGCTCATATATCTGCAAGCAGCTTTTGGCTTAGCTTAACTGAATATTTATTGTATTTGCTTCATGCAGCTTGTACGCAAAATACTTAATTTCATATGTGTTCTAATGTTAGTTGCCTAAATCTGATCAGTTTTTAAATTATTTCTTGGGGGGAGGGTGGATGATAGGGGAGAAGGCTGTTTAGCTGTTGTATTCAGTCTCACCTTTAGTGGCAGTCTGCCACCTCTGTGGAAGTAAAGGCGTGCTGCATTCCATACCTTTTGAAATACAGGCATGAGGGTCTGCTTATGCTCAGGAGTTCTGCTTGGAGAGTGCTGTGGTTTCTAATGGCCAGTGTGGGAAAGGAGACTTTGTTTGGAAGTCAAATTTTTCTCTTTTTTTCCTTTTTTATCAAGCTTAATGAATTCTGTATTGTTCTGGATCATATCATCTGGGAGCACTGTTCTTTTGAAACAAATTCCATTTCCTATCTTCCATATGTGATAAAGGAGCGAGAGTACAGAACCCTCCCTGAAGAGGCATACTTTCAAGCCTCAGTGAGATTAACTTGCAGCTGCAAAAAGTTTTTTTTACTGAAGCTTCCTCCTCTTTTTTTTTTTTCTTTTTCCCTTTTAATCAGAGCAGTATCACTGAGAAGTGCATAAAGTTTGCTGATGTTGGTAACTTTTAAAATATGCATGCCTTCAAGATAGCATAACTTATGAGTTGCCTTTTATACAGAAGTATGTTACATATACTATTGAAATATTTATAGAAGAATAGCTAATTAAGGGATGAGTTATATTTTTAGTAATAAGTGACAGAATAGAGTATGAAGCAAAAATTACTTGTGAGTTACAGGGAAGATTGGTAGATTCCTGACAAAACAGTGGTTAAAATGTGAACTGTAAGGGTGGTGAGGCACTGGAATGGGTTGCCCAGGGAACCATTCACAGGGAAGTTGTGAATGCTCCATCCCTGCCATGTTCAAGGCCAGGTTGGACAGAGCCTTGGGTGGCATGGTTTAGTGTGAGGTGTCCCTGCCCATGGCAGGGGGGTTGGAATTAGATGATCTTAAGGTCCTTTCCAACCATAAATATTCTATGATTTTATGAAAATGTAATTTTGTCCTTTCTGATTAATGTGAAGTCATATTGACAGTTTTAGCCAGGGAATGTAGGCTGCTCTAAATTTCTGTTTCTTTATAGAATGTTTACTTTTTTCTGTCCAATTACGAAGTTGGACTTAATTTCTTTTTTGATTTTGGGCTGGATTTGTGTAAGGTTTAACTATTGTTTTGCTGGCTTAAGGGTACTGCTAGACTACTTGTTGTCCTGTCCTTTTTTCACCCCATGTGTATTTCTTAACAAGGTCAGATGAATTTAAACTGAAATTTCTGTGATTTAATGATTTTGATCTTCCCATTGCACTTGCCATGCTTTGCTTTAGACAGCCTAATTTAAACTTACTTTAACTTTTGATATTATTTCTGTTGTACTCTGGAAGGGTAAGGTAAGAAGTGACAGAAGTTGGAGGACAGAAAAGTGGTATAAAAGAAAGAATACTGCCTTTTGTTTTGGTGCGTTTGTTTTTCTCATGTTGTTTCTCATATCCTTTTATGAAAGGTGGAAAACTGGAAGGATACTTATTATTCTACTTTGCATTGAAATGTTTCAAATGCTTTTGAAATAATAATTATGTTGGAAAGTAGCATTTCATTTGGAGGATGTGAGGAATATAAATGGTAGATAAAACTTGCTTTGATTACATGATTTAAATAGTTGCACCAGTACAGATGAAATACATTTACATGACTGACATTTTGCTTAACTGGATCATCTTAAGTTGATAGTTAAGTAACTGGGTTTATGTGATCATGAGATGAGGGGGGACAGTAGAATAGCCTTTCCATACCATTTTATTTCACATTGCTCTTTCTGGGAAGAGGAAAGGTAGAAAGGATGAAAAATAGTCTCCAGTGCTCTCTTGAAGTACTTCTAGCTGTGCATCATCTTACCCAGAAAATCAGTAACTGAAGCTGAAGTCTTTAGATTTGGTGTTTACCTGCAATATTTTCTTTGGCTGCAAGTTTCATTTCTTGGTGGATCATCAATCCCATTTCCTCGTATGTACTTGAGGAAACTGCCGCATCATATTCTGAGGAAGCAAGCTGTTACAACCGAGTTTTTTAAAATGATTGGTTTAGGTGGGAATTTTGGTGGGGTTTTTTTGTTTGTTGTTTTGATTTGCCCTGGGAAAAGTGTTATTGATAGACATAGTATTTGTTTTGAAAGGAAAATCAGAACTGAAGAATGTTAAGGAGTTAGCTGACTGTCTTTTTCTACAGGCTTTAGTGACAGCAAATCTAGATAGTTTGACATGGTCACAGTCAGTATCTGCCTATAAGTTTGTAAGGGTGAAACCAGTGACGAGACATTTGCATGGTAAAGTCGAAGGCATTGAAATATGTAAGAGAATTGTGGGATGAGAAACTGGGTTTAAGAAATGCGGCCTTATCTATGGCCATTAAATAGCTGAGGATCTTAAGAACAGAAAGGTAAGAAAATGTTAAGGATCCAGAGAAAAAGTTTAATACTTTTTGCTCTTAAACAGTATTTAAATTAATTCCTGTGATAACGATGGAATTAAGATCAGCATGTATAGATTGTTTAAAGACTAGTACAGAATCAAGATTTGGCTTGGAAGTTTTGGGTAATAGAGCTATTTTCTCTCGTTAAAGATGATGTACTAAGAGGGAATGTTAACTAATTTTCTTGTTCGTGTTGCAGAGTGGGTACAGATTGTTTGTACCGAACAGTTGGGTCAGTCTGTGATACAAACTGAGATACAGTTGGTAATTATTTCCTTATAGTAGGAAGTAGAGGAGGAAGATTCATTAAAATATCTCTTTGTGACTGCTTGAAGCTCTGAAATCTCTTAATCTTTGCCTGTAGAATTGCTGTTACAAATCTTGTTAGGTACTTCTTCAGTGTCATCCTCAAATCCTTAAACTCCAGCAGATTATTGTGATTCTGTTAGTCTCTCCTTTTGAAGCACTGTAGGAGATATAACTAGGTGATCTGTGTTGCATCAGGAGATGAGATGCAATTGCCTGCCAGTGACAAGACACAGTATGCAACTACTAACAGGTAATCTCTTTAGCTGCAGTTTACATCTACAGTTTGTTTGAGGAAGTCTGAAACGTGTAAGAACTTAGCTGTCACCTCTGACATACCCCATTGTGAAGTTGTATGTTTGTGAATACAGTCCCTAAAAGGTCTAATCAGATAGTTCTAAAAGGACTTGACCTACATGAAATGATGTAACATTTGCTTTTGGCAGTTTAATACAGATTCATTGTTTTAACTAATACTAGCAGAAACTGTATGGGCGGTGTGGCAAGATTTAGTTGAATAGCTAAGGACACTAATTAACTTTTACATTGTATGGGAGTGATTTCGTCCTTGGTATTTTTGGCACCTCCCAGCACTTCTAGACTGCATTGTCTGGTTTGGGGGATTGGTTTTGATAAAGTTTCCAAAGTTCTTCTTGTTGAAGAGTTGATCTTTCAATTGTAAAAAGTATGGACAAAGCAGAAAGCAGTATTCTCATGAAAGAGTAACTGAGGTGAATTCTTTGTCTTTTTATTGAAGGAGGTTTTCTAAATAAGAATTATCTATGTTGCTGATCACTTTGGTAGGGAGGAAAGTGGAAACAATTCTGAAATTGCTAATAGTTGTACAGGGGATGAAGTGAAAGGGAAGAATTGAGGAGACTCGGACAATGAAGAGTACAAAAATAGAGGCAAAGTGATTAAAAAGCAAGTTGGTGGTTATAAAATGAAATGTACTTTTTACAGTGATCAGTGAATTTCAAATGTAGAAATAAATATGTAATAGTTAAGTGCACAAAAAATCATTTTATTTCAGTGAAAGTCATGTAGCTAGATCAGTAGGTAGCTTATAATGGTAACCTGTAATGTAGACCTGATTATATGGTCCACGTGTCACAGCCAAGCTTCAAATTTGGTCTTCATTGCTAAGTTTGGCAGGTCAATTATCCCAGCAGGTGACGTTCTGCATGTGTCCCTTGTTCTTTCTATTGCAGTAAAGGGGAAAGGTAGCATAGCTGTAATACTTAATAATACCCAAGTCTCTCAGGTTCCATTTCTGGTGGATGTCTTGTCTTGAAATGTGAGGACAGTATCCTTTGAAAAGAATTTCAGCCCAAAGTAGTACAGAATTTAACTGCAAAAGAAAATCCAAGTCTGGACATAGAAAGACTAAGAAATAAGTTAAGAAAAATACAGTGAGGACAGGCAGGAGGAGAAATGCAAATAAATGTGAAATTTAATGCTTATTGGGAGGGGGGACTTGCTGTACATTTTTTTTAATTAAGAATTTTGCACTTCTTTAGTTACAGGTTTATATAACATACTATTCTGTAGAGGATTTTATAGCTGAGCTCCCTAGAAATGCTGTAAACTAAAACATGAGGAAATCCTAACCAGCTCTTTGTTTGCTTGTTTTCCTAGTTTTTCTCTTGTGTGCATTACCATGCAAGAAAAAAACCCTCCTGTCTTTACTTCTGTTGGATTGCTTTGAACCGTTCTGTTACACATCTTGTTTTATATGGATTAAGTTGTATGCAAGGA
Organism: Pezoporus occidentalis; assembly: GCF_034315485.1. Classification (NCBI taxonomy): domain Eukaryota; kingdom Metazoa; phylum Chordata; class Aves; order Psittaciformes; family Psittacidae; genus Pezoporus; species Pezoporus occidentalis. Next base: position 332,709 of record NW_026914319.1, on the reverse strand, counting down.
AAACAGGATAACAATGAGGAAGATAAAGTAGGAAGAAAAATGCATTGTTGCATATATCTGTGTGCATGTATTATGCGAGTAAGTATGTGCATAGATAGGTTTTGACTAGAAATCTTTGGCCATTCTGTTGAACTGAGAGTGTCTAAAGTAATAATGTGTAGGAGTAGAATGGGGGATATTTGATACTGAGAATTACATAGCTATTATTTTAGGGGGGAATCACAGTTATTGGTATCAGTACTTTATTTGTGCTAATTAGTTTTTAGTGTATCTGTGTATCTTACAAAAAATTTGAAAGGGGAGGAGGGTAGCTTTGAAAATAGATTAAAGCACTGAGAACTCAGTAAGCTTATTGTTAGACCATAGACACTTATACATTTTTAAAGAGTATTTTTTTAAGTTGTTTTATAAAATAGTTTCTTGCACTTTACCTGCTGGCTTTTCAATTTGGTAGATAACATCTGAACTCCAGCAGAGTTTTATAATCCCCACGTGCTTAAATATACTAAATGTTCTTTTTCCATTAAGGTTAATGTTCGTGAAGAAATTGAAGAGTTTTTTCCAAGAATGTGGAAGATAAATCAAGATAAAAGAAGGCTAATGAAAAGTATTAAAGATCAGAAAATTAAAATTGAATGGGGGAAAAAATTGAACAGAAGATTGGTCAGATAGAAGCACTTGAATATTTTTTTAAGGCTATAATGAATTGTTTGAATTGGGGAAGAATACACGAAGTATGAAAAATGAAAAACTCAATGAAGAATGAAGAAAAGTAGAAAGCAAGAGTGAAGTAGAATTAAAAGAATCTGGAAGAATGAATGGGTCCTAGGTTAAGTAAATGTATGGTTTATGTTCCAGTGTCTGTATGATCAAGTTGTAGATGAATTTGCATGATTACTTAGTTAATAGAGAATTGGTGATCTGGTTCAAGCAGGGACCTATTTGAGGAAAGCATACAATATTAACAGTGGGTTAGCAAAATGAAATTTGTTTTGGAGGGTATTGCCTAACCATTTGTTTTTCAGGAGCAATCAGTATAATAGAATTACTGTACTTTAAATGTTAGGAGTTAGGCATTTATACAACCAATACCATTTTTAATACTGTCTTTTTTGTTAGGAGTCTCGCTCCCAGTCAAAATCTCCAGCTGGGAGTCCTGCTCGTGTAAAATCGGAGAGCAGGTCAGGATCTCGCAGTCCATCGCGGGCCTCCAAACATTCTGAATCGCACTCTAGGTCAAGATCAAAATCAAGGTAGGTCCACGAAGTTACTCATGTTAATTTAGTGTTCCTGCTTATGCCTGGCTTTGGGTACATTGGTAAGATTTCTTTTCCCCTATTGGAAAAAGTTACAAACCTTGTGAGGTGTATTAACCAGGGCTATGTTGTTTCCATGTTAGCGGTCATATAGGTTGGCAGAGTTGAGATTAGAGTTTATGAGTAATAAAGCATGAGTGTGAATAGGGAAAGTAATCTAAATAAAAGAAGTAATGTAGAAATAACAAATAAAACGTGTAGGTTTATCTCTTCCAGAAGAGAGAGAGAAGGGATTACATCTCAGTTTTGTAAAAGCTCCTGCCTCCTTCACCCGGATTTTTTTTTTGGGGAGACGAACTTTTGTGCGTACCTCTCCTTCTTGGGGAAAAATAAGTCAAGTGAGAACTGCAGCAAAGGTAGTCTGGGTTAGATAGAAGGAGTAAGCTCTCTTAACTGGTGGAAGACACTACTTGGGGAAGTTCTTGACATTCCTTCATTGGAGGCTTTATAAACAAAATCTGAGAACTGTGATTTAAAATGGGCATGGAGAGCTTCTTGATTTGTGGAAGATTTAAGATTTAAATTCATTTTTTAATGCTGCACATGTCCTTTATCCCAAGTGTATGTTTTCAGAGGCCAAGTTTTATAGTTCTGAGAGAGTTTGCTCAGAACAGAGGAGGGATGTCATATTTCCCCCCCCTCCAAGTATGTGTTGTGATTTAAGCCCAGCCAGTAACTCAGCACCACGCAGCTGCTTGCTCACTCCCTTCCTCCCTCTCTCCTGGCAGGATGGGAAGGAGAATCGAAAGAATGTAAACCCCACAAGTTGGGGTTTATAAGATAAGAATAGTCCAGTAACTAAAGTATAATATAATACTCCTAGTAATAATAATGATAAGGGAAATAACAAAGGGAGAGAATATAAAACTAAAAAGGAAAGAGGAAAAAAAAACCACAATAAAACCAAGTGATGCCTGTTGCAGTTGATCACCACCTGCTGACTGATACCCATCCCAACCCAAGCAGCTATTTGGGCCTTCGGGTGATTTCCCTTAGTATATATACTGGGCATGACATGCTGTGTTATGGAATACCCCTGTGGCTAGTTTGGGTGAGGTGTCCTGTCTCTGCTTCCTCCCGGCTTCTTGTGCCCCTCCTCACTGGCAAAGCATGAGACTGAAAAGTCCTTGATCAGGGTAAGTGCTACTGAGCAACAACTAAAACATTGATGTATTATCAGCATTGTTCTCAGACTAAAGCTAAAACACAGCACTGCACCAGCTACTAGGAAGGAGAAAAATAACTGTTACAGCTGAACCCAGTGTTACCTGGCTTATATCACCTATCTTCTCTCTTTCCTTGTACCATTTTACTGCTGGAAATGGGAGTAGCTACCAAATCCTTCTTTTGTCAATGGAGACAGAAGACAAAACAGCATTTGTAGCTCCAGAGGGAAAAGAGGCATTGCACAGTATTATGTTGTTATTGTCATCCCCTCCCGCAGTTATTGAGGGAGGTCAGTATTCCATCTTCCCTGTTCCTGTATCCCTATATATGCTTTGTACTAGGGCAGCTGAAAAAGAGTTACTGTGCTCTGAATTCCCAAAGTTCAGCCTGATGTTATAGCTTTTTGCAGTGTTTAGCCATATTACTAACATAATGCCTGTATTAAATCATGCAGCTTTAGGATGATGCTGGACAGGATGCTGGGGCATCTAGCCTGGGTCATACATTGCGTAGAAAGGTTGGACCAAATGATCCTTGAGGTCCCTTCCAACCTGGTATTCTATGGTTCTGTAACAAAATTGAGGTAATCATTGCCAGATATCTGCAAAGGAATGTTTCAGGAGTTAAGCAGCGGTTTTTTTTTTTTGGTCTTGAATACTTTTAAAGTCTAGGTGGAAGTTCATTTGTAGATACAGCTTCACCATTGTGCCATTTTTACAGCCAAGTCAGTATTTTACGGTGTGGCGTATTTGGTTTCTCCATAATTGTGCAAGTGTTAGTTACACTTGCAGCCAAGCTGATAAAAATTTAAACTTTGAACTTCCTGAAAACTGTCATGAATGTAATCGTCATTATATGCCAGAAGCACTCTCACAAAGTTCAAAATGATGCTGCCAAGCAGGTTATTAAAGATCCACACAATCTTCAGATGTGCAGAGTAGGAGAAACTTAGCTATTTTAATTGTATCTTAAAATAAATAGATTTTTCTTTAGGAAATGTAAGGCTGACAGTTCAATACATCATCTGCATATGCCTAACTAAAAGTTTTCTTTTTGTTGAAGATCCAGGTCCAGAAGACACTCGCACAGACGTTACACTCGTTCCAGATCCCATTCCCATTCTCATTCCCATAGGAGACGTTCTCGAAGCAGATCATACACGCCAGAATACCGTCGCCGAAGGAGCCGTAGTCATTCTCCAATGTCCAACAGGAGAAGGCACACTGGCAGCAGAGTATGTCATGTTCATCAAGGCTGAGTATCAAAAACCAGTTGCTGCTTACACCAGTGTAGTCCAAAAACATGTACCTTTTCTGTGCATGCTTGCAAATGGACAGTATTGATAAGATTGACTAGAGAAGACAAAGAAAATTCTGAAGTGTTTATTTGCTTAATAACAAACAGGATATTGTGTTGAAGGTTGCTTGTAATCTTATACCTGTGAGTAATTGTTTTTAACTTGACAAAATAACCCATGTATTATTAGTTAACATGCAATAGGAAAATTTACAGTTAAGAAAAGGATCAGCAAGTCTCTCAAAATGTAAATGAGAAGTATCTCTGTATGGACAGGAGGAATTCTAGGTACACCAGCCAAGATCTAACATCTTAGGTCATTCTGAGAGTTTTCTCTCAATGGCCTTTATGATCCTTTTCAGCGCCTTAGCTCCTGGTTCCACATCACTTCAGACTGATCTAAATGAGAGCTGTTAAACACAGGTCTGCTTGTTTCTTCATGAGGGCTGTGGTACTTCCTGATCCTTTTAGGTTTATTCTGGTTTAGTTTGTTAGTAATCCTGTGGAAAAGAGTATAGGTTTTTTTGCTGTTAAAACAGCTCGCCAGGACCAGATAATACCAGTGTGAGGGAGAAGACAAGAGCGTATGAAAAAGGGCAAGACTAAAACAGTGCTAATGTACAGTGGCTTAAGCTGCTGGGAAGCAATGTTCATAAATACACGTCTAGTGGATTGTTGCCAGTGTGTAATCATGATGCAGTAAATATGACTTTAATGTCTTGAAAATTGGCAGGAAAAACTGAAAAGGGTTAGCAGATTTCCTGGTAAGAGATGAACAAATCCACTTTACTAATTTTGGAAATATTAGAATATATTGCTGTGCAAAGAAGACTTTTTCCTTGGAAGTGGCTGTGAAACAGTTTTGCTTTCACAATGAGTTTCACATTAATTCTAAGGAGTGGTTCTAGTAGTGTCGAAACTGAAGTCAGCCGTATTTGAGTCCCCTAAATAACAAGGTACTAAAGACACTAGGAAAATTGCTAGCAATTTTGCCACCTCTGATCTTGTAGAGAGAACTTGCATACTGTGTTGATAGGAGGCAGTACAAAAAACCCTACTATAAAAGCCTTTAGTCTTCTGCAGTCAGTTTAGTGCTTCCAGTGGTGATGTAACTTTCACTTGCTGCTTAGGGTGTGGAGACTGATTTTCAGTATTTCTCTTGCCTAGAAAATGTAGTTGGATTTAAGTGTATGGGGGATGAATAAAAAGGACAATACTGGTATATACTCTGTGGAGGGACGTTTCCAAACAATGATTTAAAAGACTGAGGGATTTCATTAGAATCACAAGAGTTTGAGCAATAAAAAGACTATTAGTGCCACTGAATTATCAGGTAGATTGAAATATTTATTATTAAGCTTAAACCTCTGTAATTAAAACTTTCAAATGACAGACTGCTAGGTTGTGTTCTGCTTTTCAGCTATTATAAGGAATTGTAAAAGATTCATGTCTTAAAACAAAGTTTGAACTTTGGCAAAGGGAAAGAAAGAAACTTCAAATATATGAATAGTTTGGGCATCTTACTTTCACAGTGGATTCCTGAACAAAAGCACTGAAAAGAACATGACAGAAGATATAAATATGTTTGTTCTTTGAATCGAGCTGAAACGCAAGCTCTGAGGCACAAATTACTGTGCATCAGGGGCTTTGAAAATCTGAAACTGAAACACGTTTTGACTGTGTCAACTTCCAGTTATTATTCTAACAGAAACATTAAATCCCTGTGACTGTTGCTGCTGTTTTAAACAGCTGAATCTAGAATAATGTGCCAGAAATTTAACTGAAAAAATGGTAATTAATAATTCTTAGAGTGGAATTTGAATTAGATAAACTCTTTAGCACGTAGAGAAACCTTAAACCTGATAGAGAAATTGTACAATTTCTCAGAATCACAGAATGGTTTGTGTTGGAAGCAACCTTAAATGTCATCCACTTCCAACCCCCCTGCCACAGGCAGGTACACTTCCCACTAGACCAGGTTGCTCCAAGCCCCGTCCAACCTGGCTTTGAACACTTCCAGGGGTGGGACAGCCACGCTTCTCTGGGCACCCTGTGCCAGTGCCTCAGCACCCTCACAGTGAACAACTACTTCCTAATACCTAAATCTCCCCTCTGTCACTTTGAAGTCATTTCCCCTTGTCCTGTCATTATCTGCTCTTAGAAGAAGTCCCTGTACAGCTTTCCTATAGGCCCCCTTTAAGCACTGGAAGCTGCTCTAAGGTCTCCCTGGAGCCTTCTCTTCTCCAGGCTGAACAAGCCCAGCTCCCTCAGCCTGTCTCCATAAGAGAGGTGCTTCAGCCCTCTGATCATCTTTGTGGCCTCCTCTGGACACCAGCAGAGTAGAGGGGGCGAATCACCTCCCTCGATCTGGTGGTCACACTTCTTCTGATACAGCCCAGGATACAGTTGTCTTTCTGGGTGTAAGCACACACTGCTGGGTTATGTTGAGCTTCTCATAAGCCAGTACACCCAGGTCTTTCTCCTGAGGGCTGCTTTCAGTGCTGTCTCTGCCCAGCCTGTGTTTGTGCCTGGGATTGCCCCAGCCCAGGTGCAAGGCTTTGTACTTGGTCTCGCTGACCTTGATGAGGTTGGCATTGGCCCACCTCTTGAGCCTGTCAAGGTCCCTCTGTATGGCATCCCTTCCCTCCAGTGTATTGATTGCATCACACAGATTGGTGCTGATAGTAAACTTGCTGAAGGTGCACTCTTTCCTGCTGTCACGTCACTGACAATGAAGTTGAATAGCATCAGGCCCAACACTGACCACTAAGGAACATCACTGGTCTTCACTCGGGCATCAAGCAGTTGGCAGAAAAATTCGTATTTGACTTCCTTTAGTTGAAGTGACGTGTATGAGGTAGATCCATATGCCACATCATGTTAAAGAATCACGAGTCGTCTTGATGAGTTTCACACAACTGGCCTTCAACACTTCTTACAGTCTAGATGAAAGAAGCAGGTGGCTTTCATCCAGCTCACAAGTGGAGAGAAACTTTCAAATGTGAATACTGACTTTCAGTGTAGTTGGATATGAAATGTTGAAGGGGGAGGAAGCTAAATTATAGTTCAGCTGCTGATGCTGAAGAGCCCAAATGCATTTAGTGTGTGCGGCTGGAGCCAGTGTGCACAGTACTGATGGTGATGGTGCAGGAGGGCCGATGGTGGGAGTTGAAGCTGGCTGACCTATTCCTAGCCATGTCACCTATGTAGCTTGTTGGTCACTCAGGTGTGAAGAACTAATAAAATAGGTTGCTGTTAATTCTGTAGCTTTTCTGTAATAAGAATACTTAATTTTTATCAACTGAATTTTTTACCAACACAGGTTCCTCTTTGTCTTTTTTTTCTACAATGCCATGAAAACAGGTTGGGTTTTTTTTTGAAAATTGGAATATTGAAATGATAACAGCTCAAGAAACCGTGTGTCGTTTTCTTCAGATTAAAAATTGTTAATAACTGAGAAATTTTGATATGCGAATGTTTAACTTGTTTTTTATAAACTTAATGGGAGTTGAACATTTGTCTTACCAGGCTAATCCAGATCCTAATACCTGCCTTGGAGTGTTTGGTCTCAGTTTGTATACCACTGAGAGAGATTTGCGTGAAGTCTTTTCCCGTTATGGACCTCTGACTGGCGTCAATGTGGTTTATGATCAACGGACTGGACGGTCAAGAGGATTTGCTTTCGTCTATTTTGAGAGAATTGATGATTCTAAAGAGGTAAATTCATGCTTTGCGACTTGTAACAGGTGTGCCCTTTGTGCATTGTCTTCATCACTATCTTTGTGAAAAACAAGCCCATGGTTTTTGATGCATATTTCCCTAGCAGGTTTTCACAGTGAGATTAGTTTAAAATACTTTGTTCAAACAACATACTGTTTTTAAACACGTTAGCATTTTAGTTCAGTGTTCTGATGGTTGGGTAAATATTGAGCATGAGCCGCATTGAATCACTGATGCGCATTGTGTATTGATTTTAGTCTGTCACTTCAAAATGAAAGTAAGTCTTTAGACATAGAAGCCTCTTAGTATTTTTGAAATATTTTGAAAGTTAATTTTTCAGAATAGTTTTCTCTATCTACCAAAGTTCTGAAGGTTCTCTTTGCTTTACATTTTCTTCTTTAAAAACACATCATCATGCATTTGAAAAATAATGTGGTTTGTCTCGATTTGTGCCTTGGTCAGTGTCTGCTGGTTATACGGATAGCTATTTACAGTTGGACTGAGTTGTTGTTAGTATAATAGGTCTGTAAGGAAAGAATCGAAGGATATGAACAGCAGCTTGTATTACAGTTTATCACAGTAAGCAGTACTTTATCTGTGAGAGGAAGGATACTGTGAGCTTTACTACATTTACTGAAATTTGTATGAAATTGCTATTAAAACTAAAGTCATCATCTGAAAAAAATATTTTTTCAAAAGTTGGGCTTTTTTCTTAAGGCTTTCAGTGTGGGATTATCTATTTATTTTGGGCAAACTGAGTCAAAGGCTTCAAGCATCTTGTTTATGGATTAGTATTCTTGGGCATATGTTTCAGATTATCTGTGATTCTGTTTACATTTGTCAAGTGTATTCATAATGTTTGTATGTGATTTCTCCCTTAGCATTGAAGGGAGGGAGGGTAACAGCTGTGGAACCTACTGTCAGTAGCTGGAAAATGAAAACTGATGGTAGCTGATGATATTTTAATGAAAAAAGCTTTGTGGATGAATTGGTTGAACTAGATTCAGTTCTCATCTTCGACTGATTTATGGTATGATCCACAGAGAATCAGTTTATGAGAAGAGTAGGGTTTGTGTATGTGTGGTGGTTTCAGGTTGTTAGGGGTAAGTAAAAGGACACAAAACTTCCTTTAGTGTCCCTTCTGTATTTTCCCCACTATCACTTGCACAGGGAGAGAGGGGAGTTAATAGGATGGATAGCTGTATATTCCATCTTTTGTGGCCTTCTGTCTTCTAACTTTCAGCCTTGTATTTCTTTGCCCTGTGAGCTCAGTGGGATTTTGAAACTGTGACTGTTTTGTAGAACGTTTAATGTACAAAATACTTGCGCAGTATTTCTTGTCACATCTGTGTGCCAGTCTTGCCTGTTTTACAGCTTCATATGTCTTCAGAAGTAGGGTTTTTTGCTTGTTGCCATGGGCAATGGTCATGCATGACACCATGCATTTCTTAAAATGTTCCGTGTAAATAGCATGAAGTAATTTGTTTTCATATAAAGCTGTTTTGGCAGATACGGCAAAACTGGAATGCAGAGAGAAAAAATGGGGTATTACATACAGTCAAAAATACGGAAATAAAGATGAGCATCTTAAACAGGAACTGAAATAATTGAGAATGTAATTAAACCCTTTTGTTTTTTCTCCCCAATGGGCTAGTGCATGAAGAGGGGGAAAGGGTGCAAAACTTCCCAATGCTTCGAATATACGTAACTGAAGTACTTTGGCAAAAACAATGGGAGAAAAACTTGTTTGTTTGACTTATTTCATGGACCTTGAAGATGAATTTAACGATGGCATTGAATGGCAGCTAGTGTAGAAAAAGGGAATATAGCTACAGGCATGAAACTCTGTGACAGGGTCCTGTAGGAGAACACTTGAAGGACATGAAGTAATTCTCTGTGTGGAAGATAGATCAAATCTGAAAAGCTGAGTATGCATAAAAGCAATGACACTTGAATTACTGTTGTTCTGAGTAAATACCTTTTCTCTTAAAAAAGCCCTAAACCAAAACCCCAAACCTCCAACACCCTGAGCATCTGAACAAAGAGAATATAAAACTCGAGATGTTAGAAGTATGTTTCAGACTTTCTAAAGCAGTCATAGATGAATTATATATATGTAGAACTCTACAGAGAAATAAGGATTTCCCATTATCTCTACTATTGTCCTTCCAGGAAAGGTAAAATGGGGACATCTCTAAGTTGACATGCTCTCAAACCCTTAATATGAAAATTCAACACCAAGTGGATTCTGAGTAGTTACATTTAAACTTTAATAACTTGGTTTAAGATTGGTCAGTATCAGTACTGAGTGGTTTCTATCACAGCTGAAGTCCCTCAGGGCCATGTATGATAGCATTTCTTAAAGGTGATACTTTGCTGTATCCTAAAAGTAACAAAGGGGCAGTAGTGAAGTTTATTTTGACTTAAGCTGGTTTAGACTTTCAGAACTTAAGTTTGATTAACAGCCTAGTTGTTAACTGTTTATGATCATCTTAGTTATAAAGAGGAGCAGAGATTTATTACTTTTTGAGAGCTACTAGGTTGAGCAGCTGCCAGAGCATCACAGTACCCTCAGTGATTCCACCTTAACAGGAGTGGGAAAGAAACATCGGATGCATGTGTCCATTGTAAAGGAGATTTCTTGTGGAATTTCTTCTACTCTGAAACTGCTATTGAGATGAAACTTTATGGTCTGACTGAAGGTTTCTTTTCCATCGAATGTCTTACTGCAGTGGCCTGGTTTTTGCAACATAGTACTTGCCGGAGTTGTTTATGTTCTGACCCATACTGAAGATGCTTGCAGATGTTGAGGGTTGATAGATGATTGTCCGGAAAACCTGAGGGTTTGCTGTGGTAGTGTTCATTTTGGTGTGCTAGTTCAAAAGCTATTTAAAAAGCTTATGTTGTTACCTACCCTTTTCTAGACGAAAGGGTATTCTTTCTTATGCGTGTAATGCCTTTTGGTTTTTGTAAAGTTACATTGTTTTACTTTAAAACAAACCCCCCAAAACCCTAAACCTTTTCTAAGCAATAGTTGGTATTGTTGTCTTGTGTGTTGCAGTGTCTTGTCTTATGTTGTCCATCCTTCTGCTAAGTCTTTAGAACCACATGTGCAACATTATGCAAAGGTCAAGATCTGTAAACATCTGTTCAAGACCTGTTTCTCAAGATTGGCATTCTTTCTTACATAGTTCTAAGTATTGTCAGTGCTGGCACTGAGCCAGCATTGTCATTTAGCAAAATTTACACTAAATTATAGAGGATATTCACCTCATCATCACATTAGGATTTTCTTTCTGCATTTAGAGGAGCCCAACCTTTTATATACTAGAAGAAGGGGTGGGAAGGTTGGTGGAAGGGGATTGATTATCTTGGGTTAACCATAAATTGAGAGAACGATGAGTAAAAAGTGCTGGCTGTTCTAGGGAGATGATTCTTATTACAGTTACTAGGGATTTAATACACCACTATCCAGCTTTTTAGTAACTCAGAAAATGAAGTATTGTTTTTTGAAAATACTGTGAATGTACTATATATCTGTAGCAAGAACTCATCTGACAACCATTAGCTACAGCAGCTGTTGGCAACATGGTGTTTTCTGATTTCTGATGCTAGTTACATGCTCTTTACAGTTCTGACCATCTTTCAGGACCGTTTTCTGAAGCAGTGTTCATTAGCAATCAGTACAAACTTTATCTAGACAAACTGAACTATTAACATAATGCAGTTACCAGAGACCAGAATAACAGGGTTTTATCATTTTAATTTGTAAGACATTTAATCTGTGGTGCAAGCAGACCATCTTAGAAGCACTGTTATTGACCAAAACTTCTGCCATAGCTTGTTGAAGAAATGCTTTAAGTACTGTTTGTGGTATCAAAAGGGACCTTAATATACCAGAAAAAAACACAAGAATGTCTCAAATGTTTGGTATTACAAGTTGCAGACTTGTGGAGACTCTGAAATACCATGAAATCACTAATGCTTGCAGAAACATATCCAGCTACTCATTGTGGTTCTCTAAAATTCTGTATTTCTTGACTCTGCAACTCTTTAAAGTACACTTTAAAGAGAATACATTCACTCAATAGATGTTTAAGCTCAGAAAAATATATTTTAAAACATTATCATTGTCAATATTCTGATAATGCTTTAAAAACCCCAAAGCCTTAAAGTATAGAGAATATGAATTTACTCTTGTTCAAAAGTGACATGGATGCTTAGCAGACCACAGTAAGTGTGGGGGAAAAAAGAAAGGTTTCATAGTTTGTTTTTTCATCCCATCAGTTTGGGTTTTTTTTTTTCCATAGGGTCCTGTCAGATGTCCTCGTTAAATCCAGACTTGAACTGGCGATACCAGTATACTGGGGGGAGAAGGGCTAATCTGTTGTGCCTGTGTGTCCCATGCTGCTCCTGTGATACAGTGGAGATGATGTTTTCATGGGTAGCATTAAATTCAATATGGGAAGGATTTGAGTAGAAAACAAGTAAGAACCCTCTCCAAAATCAGCAAACAGAATAAGGCAGTATCTTATATCTTTTAAATCATTAAAATACATTTTCACAGTAGTCCAAACATAAATTGCTCATGCTTAACTGTTTGGGTGTATTCAGTCTGTGCATCACTAATGTTGTGGTGATGCCACGCTGTTGAAGTAACTCAAAGCAGTTACTCAGTTGAAATATAGACTCTTATGATCTCTTGCAGGATACCAGTGTATCTTGAACTCCATTGTAGAAATATCAAGTGACTGTGACACCATCTCTGCCAAGTCTCTCTTCTTTCCTATTCCTCCTCACCCCCTTTCCCCCAGTGATCATGGTGCAGGTTGCAGAAATTTCCCACATTGTTTCCCTGTCCAGGGTGCTCTTACTGGCATAATCCAGGCTGAAAGATTATTTAAGCTTTTTCAGTGAACTCTTGATTGCTTAAGTACCAGTCACCTCTGTAAATTTGTGCATATATGAAAAGTTCTATGTTTCCAAGCTTGCTTTGCGCTACCTAATTGCTAATACATGTAGAAAGCACCACATGTAATAAATATAAAATGAAATACAAATCTGTTAAATTTAATGCTTGCTTTCTAGCTGTTAGAGCCACTGAAGGCTGTGATCCTGTAGTTTGGGAACTGCTCATTTTGTCAAACTAGCACTTTACGCATTATCATTTGAAGGAGTTTTGTTGTTATAGATATATAGATAGCCTGCTGAAGGTTTAAAACTGTACTCTTAAAGCTGAATTACTACCTCTGCCATTCCCAATCCCATTCTCTTGTTTTCTGGCTGCAAGCATATATTGATGTGTATTCTGGCATACAAAGTCTTTTTTCCTTAGACTTTGCAACCAAACCTAGCAGTACATGTTTATAGAAATCCTGTTTGCTTGCTTACTATCACCGTGAAGAAGCTGTGCAAGTCTTCTAACATTTGCATATTTGGAAGAAAATCCAGGTTGAAATAAAAGTGGACTGACAGTTGAAGGTTCCTAAGAGGGTATTGTGTGTCTTAAACCCCTTTGAACTTTTCATTTTTTTCTTTAAAATGTTTCATGTGATGGTCTGGAAAATACAATTCTATCTCTTAGAGCAGTATTTGAGAATGTCTCCTGCAGTGTTAGAGCAAGTGTGCAATTTTTTTCCCTCGGACATTTAGATGTTCTTAACGCAACATTTGTGCATACCCGAAACTAGTAAGAAAAGCAAACTGAAATTTGTTTTGACTATTGCATGCTAGTCTAATGAAATTTTAAATCCAAAATTTAATTATGAGCTATTCTAACTTTAAAAGAAAACACAAAAGTTTCAGAAATTAGAAGCCCAAACGGTTTTACAGCCTTTGTACAAAATAACTACTGTTGTATCACTTGGCTGAAACAAGGTTTTCAAATAGGGCTTTTGGTCCTATTGTAGCGGTCCTTAGCCAACAATGTAAGTACTTTGTTTCAAAAACGGGTGGTGTGTGCATTAAGGATAATGCTGAGAATTTGAAACCATCTTTGGGAGGAATTTCCAGTTACTCACTGTGATACATACTATCAATCATTGTTGGATTCATAATGTCTTTGTGTGGCTTTTGGCTTTTCTGCACTTGGGGGAGTAGTCAAAACTGTAAAAGGCTTTGTTATGTCTGTATATTTAACAAATACTTTGATTATTTTTATTTATTTCTTTTTGTTGGCAGTTGTTGCTGACAGCTGTTGAAAGCTAAGAAAAGTTTTAATACTGAGTAGGTAATTAGATTTTGTGACCAGGGTGTCTGGGTTTCATGTGGACTGGTAACTATGAACTGATCTTTATCCACTGAAATGTTACACATGCTTGGTACTTTCAAAACAAACAAGTCTCAAAACCAGCTCTTCATCTGTCTTGCTATTACGTTGGTTCTTCTCTGTATCATCCTTATGTCAAAGAACTCTTCTTCTTAAAAAGGTGTTTATTCTTTTAACTAAATGACATGTGCCAGATGTTCTGGATTTGAGGTGGCTTCTTGTTAGTTAAGCTTATTACTCTGCAAGTTGCTGATGAGATATAAAAATGCCATGAAGCAGAAATGTCCTTAGCTTTCAAGATAACTTGCATATTGCTACATTTCCAGAAAGATGCTTTTCATCATGAAGCTAATTTTTCAACCAGCTATTTGCAGCTTTCATTTTTAGGTTTGTGCGCACGTAGATTCCTAGGTTCTGTGCACAAATTTAGTTTAATTTAGATCATCCTCGTGGAACAGGACTTAAAAAAGTCTCAGGGCTGCGAAACTAAAGTTAATGTTCCTGTTCTGTTCGCGAAACATACTTCAGTGTGTGCTGAAAGACTTCAAATCCTCTTTGGGCTCTGCCTTGCAGTTAGCCAAATGTAGTTGGTTTATTTTTGTACGGGAATAGAACTCACTAGGTGGCGATGTAGTACAGATACAAACAGCACTACTAAGTGTAGTTAAATAGGTTCGTGATAATTCAGTCACTTCTAGTTTGGGGGCATCACAGTTAAATCATGTGGGTGTCATGTTTTTGTTCCCTCCTCTGACTTGTCTGTTAATTCAGTAAGTCCTAGTTAGCAGCAAAATGGTAAATTTCCAAATAGTTGTTTGCTTCATTATTTCATTAAAAAAAAAAAAGCTCTACTTAAAGAGGGACCCTCTCATTTTAAGGTTGTGTGTGGCTCCTCACAGTTAAATAATAGCAAAGTGCTTGTGTTCCTTAACTCAAGATTGTAACACTCCACACATGGAAAATACGAATAATGTATGTTGGGCAGAGTGCTGGGCTTAGTGACATGAAGAGGTGTGTGCTGGTATTTCAGAGATCCCAGAGCAGTTCATAAAAGGATTTAAAAAAAACATCTTGCTTTGCAAAATTTTATATTTTTTAAGTCCAGCATTAACTCTTTGTCAAATTCTTACAGCTGTGGGTTTGGTCTGGGGTTTTTTGTAAAGTTATTGTTGCATGAGTATAATTTGCAGAAGTATGCTGTGCTCCCTTGAAAAACTATTTTCAGGATTTTGAGTTTGTGAAAGGCCATTGTATTGATTCTCAAAGAGTAGAAGCAGGGGCTAGAACACCCAGTGAGTGTGTGCAGGGGCTGCGGGCAGCTCTGAAGGCACAGGCTTCTCAAGCGCAGCCCCTTCTGTGTATCGCTTTAGCGAGCTGCTATTGTCAGAGTGAGTGGGGAGGAAGGTTGTAATTAGGTATCCATGTAGGCTGAACCCGCCATTTTACTAAGCTGTGCTGGAGTAGGTCCTTGTAAGGGAGATGGCAGGAGGCTGGGAGAGCATGAAATGGCAGCCGACTAGCAGTAATCCGGCCATATGCACCCTACAGGAAGCCACTGTTTTGCACAGCTTTTGAATCCGCCCGTCCCCTCTGGGTCAGAGACGGCGGGAGGAAAGATGCAGTTTTCAGAAAAAAAGATATTTTGATTTTCAGCTTACCTTTCTGGTGGGTGCAAGGCAAAGTCTAGGGAAAGTGACTGTGTTAGTGGTTAACACCGTGCTCTCTTAAGAAAGGACTGTGTATCACATTAGTCTGTCACCCCAGTGTGGTCCTGTAGCACGGCAAACGGGCCAGGGGACAGCGATGAGCCATTCGCCACAGTGGGGCACTAGTAACCAGTTTAAATAAAACATGTGCAGGACTTGCTTTTCTGATAGAAAATAATGTGTTCTGTACATAGCCTTCCACAGTTGCCAGTAGGTTGCAGGTTTCATGCCCCTGTTCCTTGTGTCTCCTGCAGGCAATGGAGCATGCAAACGGTATGGAGCTGGATGGCAGGAGGATTCGGGTGGATTACTCAATCACCAAAAGAGCACATACACCCACCCCAGGCATCTACATGGGCAGGCCAACACAGTAAGGATTCACTCATTTCCTGTAATGGGACTAAAATGGATTTAAATTGAATGCTTGGAGTCTGGTTGAAGAAACAGAATTACAGATACTTTTTGAAATTTTAAGAGTTGTGCCAGTTGTATCTTATCCCAAAGTTATTAATGGAAATAACTCATTACTGTGGTTCAGGTATACTATTAAATTCTACTGTAATTTATTGCCCCTATTTATAAAAAATATTAAATTAATTTAATATATAACATATTGTATATAATAATAATATATAATATTATCTATAAAATATTATTAAATTAATATTATTTTTTTAAAAGCACATATGCAGCACGATCAGCTAATGTGGCCTTAGCTTACTGAAATTGGTTATTCTGGGAATTAGGCTCAAATCCCTGGTGGGGTTTCTGTTTGGTGTTTTTGTTTGGCTTTTTTATTTTTGAAGGTGTTTTTCTGTCAGTGTTTCATTCTGAGATTGTTTTGGCATGGCATAGTCTTAAGTGTCCGATTTAGAAGAACAATTTTAAAAAGCTTTTAAATCATTTTACTCAAGCTGAAGAGTAGATGTATAAAGTGATGATTTTGTGTTTTTTGGTTTTTCCTGAATAGTAGTGGAGGAGGTGGTGGCGGTGGAGCCGGTCGTCGCCGTGACTCGTATTATGATAGGGGGTATGACAGAGGATATGACAGATATGAGGAATATGACTACAGATACAGGTACCCAGACTTTATTTGATTTCTGTACAAACAGTGGATTTGTTGGAAAACCTGAAAAGTTAGGTGACAAAACTGTCACTCCATTCATAGCAAGATTCTGTATGTGTGTTTGCTGTGTGTTAGAGCCTCATTGCATTAGGTTTTGTGGGATTAATAAGTGATCGTAATCTCCAGTTTTTACGTTAATTCAGTTGTATAGTGAACAGTTGGGCAAGGGGTTAATTTTGCTACCTGAAGGAGGTAGAGCATGTGCCCTGTAAATCTAGTGGACAGATAGAAAGGAAAGTCATTTTTCCATGCTGTATATAGAACCAGGGACAGCTGATACACAGTGCTGTTTCAAAAGGGGTTATTTGTAGATGGGACTTTTAATGCTTGACATTTCATAACCATCTCACTGTTTTGAAAGTTATCTAGTTTCAGAGAATGTTGTTCAACAGGAATTGAAGGCATCTGGAGAAGCACTTCATGTGTTCGCAGGGCTAGTGAGAGTTTAATAAATTCTTTGTCTGGGAGTATCTTACAGTTTTAAACACATCAAATAGAGAAATATAAAAGCATTTGTTAAATAACTAAGCCACAGCCAAATAAAGCTGAAATCATTCATGCAGGCCAAGTATTTCAGTGCTGAGGAAATGGTTGTGTTCTGTAGAAGTGATGTGAATAAGGCTTCTTTCATAATGGATGTTGTTGGGTTTCTTTTTCATTTCCTTTAAAGGAGACGATCACCATCGCCTTATTATAGCCGATACCGATCACGATCAAGGTCCCGTTCCTATAGTCCAAGTAAGTAAATACATGTGAATAAATACAATCTGGCTGGCTTGAACCTTGTTGTTACTAGTATTAATTGATCAGTGGGAATTCTGAATGTGAAAGCAAGAAAGTTGAGATGATGTGGGTTCAGTTTGTGTGTAGTAACTGGTGTTGTCTTTTGTTTTGTTTTTGCAGGGCGCTACTGATGATCAGAAGAGTTACAGTTGAGGACGTGATTTTTAAATACAAAGTTCACATCTTGGCTTCCCTACTGCTTTCCCTCCCATCCTCCATCCAGCTCTTTTACAAATCTTTGGTTCATTTAGAATATACACATTTCAGTTGAAGTATTCCTGTTTTCCATCCCTTCTTATTGTAATACTCTTAAATATTGTAATTGTTGTAGTTTTTGTGTAGTAAAGCATCTTAAGGAAAATGAAATAGAGACCCCAAAGTGCTCATACATTTTGGAAGTCATTCCTGTTTTGTTTTTAAAACAATTGGACTCCTGACTAATCAGAAGAGAGCATTGGTATTTTTAAAGCTTGCATGTCATATGTAGTATACACACTCAGATACTTTAATCAAAACCTGCATTTCCAAGTAACTCATTAATGTTTCTGTTAAAATGTTTACCTATTACTTTGATAAACAAGTAACGACTTTGAGCCTTTTCTGTAATGACAGATTTACTTAGATAGTCATGAACCAGAGGACTTGGTTTTGTTTTGTGTTGTTTCGTTGTTCTTTATTTGTCAGGTAGTTGCTTTGAGTGTAGGTTATTTGAGCTAGAGTAAAATTTGGTATTTGACCGACTGGGAAAAATATAGAACCTTGTGCACTCAAAATTGAGTCTCTATTTTATAGACAGAATTTCTGAACTGCTACACAGTGGATAGCATTTGAAGTTAAAACTAAAAATCGCGGGGGGGGGGGGGGGGGGTATTATACTAGGTTGAATATTTCCCCTTAATTGGTACAGGAGAGAAAATATTTATTGAACATGGCAATTAGTTATATAATTTGCTGTTCATTTAAAAGGGTAACAATAAAACCCACCAATATTTTGGTATTGCAGTAAAGATTAAGCAAGTTTTGTTTCCAGTCCGTTTTGGAAGTATGGATGGAAGAACCTACAGCTACACATAAACTTTTTTTTCCTCTTCAATAAAAGTTAATTCCACTGAGATATGATTTCTTGTCTTTTGTTCTGCATTTTGTGTTACCGTAGGATACAGGTTAAACAAAACTTGATAACGCTGTGTGGATAATAAAGTCAGCATTTGCCTGTCTTCTTGGGAGCCTTGTCTTCCCTGAGAATTTGCCTGTGGTTACACAGGGTGGCAAAGCAGAGTGGGTCTTCCAGCTTCCTCTTGTGCCAGCTTTGGCGCTTGCTGGGGTCATGGTGAGATGGTTTAAGGAGAGAAACACGATTGGCATTGTTTAGATTTCTGGCAGGTTTTGCCCTCTGAAATAATGTGCCATGTGGCTGATTGAATGTCAATATTGGCACAGCAAAAGGAGTAGGACTACAAAGCTCTTGCAGCAAAAATAATTTCATCCTGATTGTCAGGGAGAGCCACCAAAAATTTGTCAGCATTTTAAGATGGTTAGGGTATGAAACGTCATTTTGTTAACTACTTCTCAATGTCAGTGCCAGGAACTATTATCAGGTAATTGAAAGAAACGCACACATCTAGCTATTTTAAGAGCTTGGTACAATAAACGAGGAGAAATGGGTGACAAAACAAGTTCTCGGTGGTTATTGCACAATACTTCATTGTTTTATTCACAAATTGCAGTTGAAAACTCTCAGTAAAATGGAAGCAGGGAATCTGAAGCACTGAAGTTAACATTCCAGTTCTGACGATGTTACTGGGATTTATGGGTGATCCAGACCAATCAGGGAACGTTAAGAAAATTGTTCTCTGTAAACCAAAATGCCAAAGTCTCAACATGGAGAACTCTTGGTATTCTCAATTTTGTTTTTGTTCTTTCAGAATTAATGAGTCGTGTGCAGAAATAGGCAACTGGGTGCAGAAGCATGGGAAATGGCCACAGGACTGGTTGCAGAGGCATTCAGGCTCAGGGAGTTACAATAATGGGAAGGGAGAGAGAAGAGGTGACTACTTCTTGCCAGGTTATGGGATTTGTGGCCAATAATTGCCAAGGGTCAGGAAGTTAGCAAAGCAGCTGGGGGGCAGTTCAACAAACACATTGCCTGCAAGGTGGAAAGAAGCATCTTAATCTGTACCTTGGATACTCTTTTTTGGAGCAGTCAGACCTAACAACCTGACAATCCTGTTTGTCATAAGTGTATGTAAAGCTCTACATAGCAACAGTGAGGTATTGTGTGGTGCGTTTTGTGCTTTATGCTGACTGATGTGATTCAGTCTGTTGGAAGAACAGGTGACAGCAGTAATTCTTGCTGTATTGGACGTACCAGCACATGCATGTAATGGGTGAATAATCATAGTAAGGTTTGGGTTGGGAGGGACCCCACAGTTCACCCAGTTCCAGCCCCCTGCCCCGGGCAGGGACACCTTCCACTAGAGCAGGTTGCTCCAAGCCCTGTCCAGCCTGGCCTTGAACACTGCCAGGGATGGGGCAGCCACAGCTTCTCTGAGCACTCTCTGCCGGTGCCTCAGCACCCTCACAGGGGAGAATTTTATTGTCAGTCCTGAATTGGGGCAGATAATTTATTTCCTCATTTGTGTATTTTTTGTAGTATTACTATTTTTTTAACTGAGACCTATTGGTTGGAGATCTGTGTTAGCAGTATTCTGTAACTTCATGGCTTGTGTTCTGCTCAGCGATGGAAGCCTTGTCTGCTTCCTTCTGTCATGAAGGGATTCAGGAACACCATTTTTATAAGCTCCTGATTCTGTTTATGAACTGAAATAGCCTGTATAACTCATACTGTGTCTCTAAACGCAGCTAGTTAAGTAGATCCATACTTTAGTCATTTGTGTATTTTCTCTAGTTCTAGATCAGGGATCACATGCATAGTGACAGCACTGATCAAATACTGAAGTTTTGCAACAAGGTAAAAATAAGTCAACCTAAGTAACAAAGCTTAGTGTTACTTTATGCTGGTCTACAGTATGATACAATGAGCTCGGGTTGTATTGAGGGGAGTATTTAAATGCTGAGTTTAGCCGAACCTGACAGTTCATCTGTGGTTTTGTATAGCCTCAGTCCTAGGCACAGGGTATGGAATGCAAGATAACACTTGCTCTTAAACGTACTGTGTTCCCGAATGCTTCGAAGAAGTGGCCACAAAAAGCTCACCAGCATTGCTACAGTTGCTACAGGCTAGTCCTAGACTGTGTGTAATGGGAAACGTGCACCAGATGACAACAGCCAGACATACTGGTTTATGTGTTGGGTCAGAAGAACTTCTGAGCGAGGGTGAGAGTGTGTGTGTAAAGATGGTGGCCATGAGGTGAGATTTATTAGGGCAATACCGCTTTGTCATTTGGCCTGTATGGCTCTACCTCAAACCTGTAATGACATTAAGCCTTTGGTCTCGCTGTACTTACCAAAGTGTTTGGCTGTGGTGCTGCCTGGAGCAGCAGAGGTATGACCCAGACAGCTGATGAATGCTTTTTGGGAAAGCACAGGATGAACAGCAAGGTGTACATACACCATTGCTGCCGTTTACTCTCAGGCTGCTGTGCTTAGCTGCTGCAGTCCTCTAGATCTGAGGTGAATTCTCTGGACCAGAGAAGGAAAACAACCTGGGATAAACACTTTCTGTCGCTTTCCTTCTACTGCTTTACATACACAAAATGAAACATCCATTTAAAAACCCATCATACACCAGTGGCCTCGAAAAGGCCAAGAGCCACTTCAGCAGGTCTGTTGGGTTCCATGAGGAAGTGAGAGACCACCTTATGCAGAAAGAGTTCTTACCCCTTGTGCTAGCAGCTGGGTTACATCTGAGAGCTAACAGCAGATCTCTCACATTCAGATTAATAACCAAATTTATTTGACGAAACATGAATGAGGATCTTCCTTAACCAAGATCTGCAAACCTTTCTTTAAATCAGTTCTTGCACAAGTTGGAACTTGATGATCTTAAGGTCCTTTCCAACCCTAACTATTCTATGATTCTAAGTGGCTGCAGTGCAGAAGGCTAGCGGTGCTTCCTGTGTAAAATAGTTTTTAAGCTTAAAAAGCAGTTATTTTCCTTCTTTCCAACCTTTGATATTTTTCAATTTCTTCTTTTGTTTTGGTGGGGCTCTCCGACCCCCAAGGTGTCTGATGCTTTGGGGATCAAGAGTAGAGAACTGTGGTCACCAAGACCCAGACCGATTGACTGTTCCACCATCCCCGTCTGTGATCCCGCCCTTATCCTCCTCCCAGTACCTCACTGGGAATAGGCCACATATTCTCTGCACAGCATCTCAAATACAGTAATTATGATCTGCCAGATTTTCCAGGCTGGATTTTCTCATGCCAACCCAGTCCCTAACACATGAAATAGAGCATCAGCAGCAAAGCAGCACAGGCACAAGTGATAACCCTCCAAGATGCTTCTGTATCTCTGTCTTTCAAGATTTATCCCAAAGGAAAATACTGACAAATAACTCCTAAAGTTGCATAGATGTGTCATAGGAGCTTGCACAGGTCTTTATATTAGCTTTACATGAAAAACAAAGCCCCACTTATAAACTCATTGGGGTAGAACAACAGATCAGTGCTGTGCAGAGAGCAGTCTTGCAGATCTCTAGATGGAGGAACCACAGGCTGATTGGACCCCTCTCTTTCACTGCTCCATTTTCACCCCTGTTCTCAGCACGATGATAACTAACCAAGCTTTTACTGGTTTGGTATGTGGATCCAAGGTTATTTACAGCACTTTTTCAATGACTGTAAGCTGGCCCTCTCTGTATCACAGTAGAAACCTTTTAAACTCATGGAGATAAAAAGAACCTGAAGGATGGCTAAAGGTAACTGGTGTTCATACCCTATGTGACACTAGACTTTAATAATTCACAGTGGCTCCGTATCTTATATGGGCTCTGAAAGCAGATACCCAACTCCCACAGCAGGGCAGGAAAGAGGAGCCACTGAATGCTGATTACTAAATCACTGTTGATGTGTGATTCTGCTACACCGGCAACACCGACCTTTACAAATGTTGTGTAGTATCAAACCTCCCAACAAACACACAAAATGCCTTCATCGGGGAACATTCACCCGGCTGATGGCTTCATGTGCTCTGCTGGGATATTTTGGAATGACCTCGGGTGATGGCCACAGAATGGATGGCTTGGGCAGTAGCTGCTGTCTCCTGCTTCCACAGTCTAACATGTTTTCCTAATACTTCTATTTCTCTTCTTCTCCTTGCTCTAGATGTCAGGTTGCACCATGGGAGCAGGATGTGATCGGTTTCACACTGAAAAATCCTACATGTCAAATCCCATGGTTACTTTACAGCTGAATTCCTCCTGGTTGAGGATCCTCTCTTCCATAAGGAGCTGCCAATTTGGATTCCTAGGTTCTGGCTTAAAAGAAACAGAAAAAAAAGGCCCCCAACAACAAAACAACCCCCAAGATTTTAACAGTGCTTCAAATACAACTCCAGTGTGACTGAAATATTTCAATAGTTCCACAGGGCATGAACACTTCTCACAGTTTTTCACCTTCCTTCAGAGCAATTAATGCACTTTAGATGAAGGTTAATTACAGGTAGCCAAGTTTCCCTTAGCAGAACACTGACTGCCCCACTGTTGCCCCTAGACAGGTAGAGGGATGCTGCTCTGTACCCGTTGTTCTCACTGGCTTTCTTTTCCCCCCTTGCATGGGGTGATGCACACGATAGTGCACTGAATGCTCTGTTCTCCTTGACCAGAAGAGAAGGGGGAAAAGCAGAGATAATAGGTCCTAACCTGCATTTCATGTTCCAAAGCCTTTCCTCCTCGTGTATCAGTGCACATCTAACCAGTAAAGATGCCAGCTCGTCCCAGTGGACCATGACAGGGGAACATCTAGCAGACATGCTGTGTCTTTAGAGCAGGTAAGGAAGGATTATTTGCCAAGCTGAAGACTATCAAGGTGTGTCAAGGTGTGCTTCACAGGTTTACGACAACATAAGTCATAATTACAAGTGGCTAATGCCAAATCTGATTGAGTGATGGCAGCAGAGGTAACTGCAGCTGTTGCTGCACAGCCAGGGTAGCTGTGGCCCTCTGCAATGCAGCTGGCTCTCCCAGGGGTGTTTGATACCAGCACATTAGCTGCTAGCACTTCAAGGGAAAAGGTAGCAAAAATGAAACTTCACTAAACCCCAGAATTCTAGTGCTGGGCTCACACTCACAATGGAACACAAGGCGCAGGGATCTTTTCTTGTTTCAAGATGAGACATCCTTTCAAAGTACAGATTTCCAGGTAGTCTTACACACAGTGTGTTGAATTTCCATCTACTAGAGGCTAGAAAGGAACCCATGCAGCAGCCCACCTGAGGATTTCACAGAAAGGAAGCAAGAACAATAGGTCTTCAAAATGTAGAGAGACAAAACCTCATGGAAGTTAACACCAGACTAGATATTGATATAGCTGAGAACATTCCCTGGAAAGGGAAGTTCATGCTGGGATAGAGCTACCGGATGTGGTGGGAATGTAGGAGGTCTGGTTTAAGTTCCTACCTCAGCCTGTGTGGGTACCCTTGGATAGAGCAGTTAATCTCAGTTTCCCATGTATGAAGATGAGGTTAATAAATGCCCTTCTTGCATCATTTTTTCATCTGGTCTGTTCCAGCGTTGGAGGACAGTGGGCGATTTGCGAGAGGATCTGTGAGAGATGATTAAACAACTTATATAAATCTATAAATAAGTTTATAAAGTCTATACCAGCACTGACAGATGCGGAACAGACAAGAGCAGCCACACACGCACAGACCAGGTCTGCCCAGTCCCAAGCAGATGTTACAGGAGAGGATGGGTTTTAAGAGAGTCCGGTTCTTGAACTGCAGCACCAAGAGGTTCCTACCTCAGGTGGATGCAGATGATGAAGGGACAGATAGCTTGCTTCAGCCTGGGGAAGGGCTGAGCCCCAGTCCTCAGCCTATGCTTATCCCACGCCACACCAACACTGGTGGGACAGGCCCCTCCTTGCTGATCACCCATGTGGTGCCTGCAGGCTGCACAAGGCAGAGCAGACGGAAAGGCATGCTCAAACGCCAGCGCTTTTAAAAGATATGACAGAAGCCATGTTTTACTATTCCCTACACTCCTGGGTGTTAGTGCATCCTGGATGGTACCACACAGACAGTTCAGCTCTCCAAAGCCAGAGAATCCTGGGCTCTTTGCTGCAGAATTTGGGGCCACTTGAGCCGGTGGTTATCCCTGTGTTAATCAAAAAGCAGCTGTACAGCCCAGTCCAGAGGCTGACCATACAGCCTAACCCATCAACAGCACCCAAGCTGGCTTAGGCACCTGGGACCATCCCCCCACTTGCCCTGACTCTACCTTGCCATTCACAGAGGAAGGGGGAGCAAAAGGTGCAGCCATGGGCCCATGGGGACCCAGCAGCTCCTTCCCCTGCTCTGGTACAGAGCAAAACCCGCTGACCTGACCTTACCTGAGACAGCCACGCTGTGAGCCCAGCTGTGAGCTCCAGCGGCTGCCAGGCAGGTAGGACTGGCAGTAACTGGCATTGTGCTTGGGTTATGGGAAGGGGAAGTGTTCAGAAAGCTGGAACTGAGGTCACTGTATTCTGTTTGAGTCCCGTGGGAAGAAGATGCCACTTGTGCTCCCGACCCTGGTTGTGCTCCTGACTCTGGTTGTGCTCCTTACTCTGGTTGTGCTCCTGACTCTGGTTCCTTGTAAATGGCTGGAGGAGTCCAGAGGTGAGTGAACAAATAAAGAAACGATTTGCTCCTTGTGAGGTCCCCGGTGTCCACCTCTGACAGGGGAGCACAAAGGAGGAGCCACCCCAGCATCTGTGTCTGCTTCTGCCTCCCACCGGCCAGCCCGCATCCCTCTGTGCTTAACCCCCGCCTTGCCACATGCCACCTGCCCATGCCTTCCAGACTGCTACCTTTCTCTTTTTCTTTCTTTTCCTTTTCCTTTTTTTTCTTTCTCTCTCTTTTTCTTTTCCTATCTTATTCCTTCCCTTCCATTTATGTTTCTCTTCTGTTTATCCTTCCCTTCCTTTCCCTCCCCTTTATCCTTCCCTTCCCTTTCCCTTTATCCTTCCTTTCCCTTCCTTTTCCCCTTTCCGTTTTCCTTTGCCCTCTCCTCTCCTTTTCCTTCTTTTCTTTTCCCTTCCTATTTTATTTTCTATAAAGATTTCCTGCATTGCAGCTGTGAGGAAGACTCAGCGGAGCCTTCATCCAAGGAACAGCCATGCTGCAGCACAGCGCTGTCTCCACGCCAGCCAGCACAAAGGGTGAGCTCGGGGATCTCGGGCCCCACACCTGGCTGCTCCCCAGGCTTTGTGGCCAGCCCCTCTGGGCTGTGTCCAGGTAAAACACCAGATGATGGTTTGGCATCCGCTGCGTGTGCCTCCCGAGGAGCAAGGAACAACACAGTATCTTCCTGGGTCCCCGTGTGCATCGCAGCTGTCTTCAAAAGCAGAAAAGCAGAGGTCGGGCTGTGTTCAGAGAGGACAAGTGAAATCCTGAACCCTGCCCGGGGAAGAGATGGGAACAGTGAATCCAGGAGGCTGATTCCCAGCTAGGATGTGTTAAAACATCAAACTGGGGAAACTTGGGAAGAAATCATTCCACCTGAGTTCCCAAACTGCGAAAAGAAACAGTGTCTCCAGGAAACAGTAGATTCTAGCTACTCACAGAGAGGAAATCTTCTTCACCTGTTGGAACAGCGCAACAGGAATGCAAGGACTAGCAACTGCCTGCTCCTTCATCTTCTTCTTTGTGACTGTTCCAAGTCTCCTTTGGCTAAGGATATCATTAGTCAATTTAATTAACTAATGGAGGCAGGTAACTGGGAAATTGCTAGACCTATGAAGGACATGCCTGGCTTTAAGATGGACTCCCCACAGTGGGCAGATCCCTGTTTCATCATCTCCTCCTTCAGCTTCTTCAAAATGTTTTTTTTCGGTGGGTATTGTACAGTTCTCCCTTGCTACGCTCCTTGCCACAGCCACTGGAGTCCCCTTCTCTGGGGCATTGCCAGCGGTGTGGGAAATTGATAGAATGGACAAAGCACCTCTAATGCATAGAAGGAGAAAGTAAGCAAAAATAATAAGAATTAAGTAGATAACAGGGCTGGAGTCCCCAAGGTGGGGGAAGTGTGGAGGAACAAGCTAAAGGAAGACTTAGCTAAAGTTTGCTGTAAAATGGGCAGGTCAAAACTTATCTAAAAGCAAAAGCTTTGTTTTCTAACCATGGACCTATCCCCCTGCATGGGATCCCAAGCCCAAACCCCATGGAGGAATGAGCAAAATTGCTGATGGTTTTGCACTAACTTGCCTGAGAACATGGGGATTCTCATGCAGAAATGCATCATTGAGGAGGTGGAGAGCATTAACATCAGCTTTGGAGTTTATCAGGAAAGGAAAGCCAAGGCAGAAGAAGGTTTTTTAATGAGATGGGCACCCAGAGATCTGGAGGAGGCAGATCTTCAGGCATCCTTCAGGCATTGTCACAGAGAAGACTCCTGCGGCAAGGCTGGAGAGGAGGGGTAGGTTAATGGCAGACCTAAAATAGGAAGCCAAACAGGACCTGTCATGTTCTGCCCTTAGTGGTATGTCACTGAAACACATTTCTCTTTCCTCCTCTGAGGAGCATTTCGTCTTGCTCCATGAGGAGGAAAACAGTGTCACAGTGTCTCCTTTCCCCTATCCTGTGGTCAGAAACCCACTGACAGTCCACAGGGACTCATCCTTCCAGGCAGGAGACAGCGACTGAGGGAGCACGGCTGTGATCTGAGTGGCTGCTGGCACTCTGTGCATCACTGGGGCAACACCCTGGCTTTTCCCTGTCCAAGTAGGACCAAACTCTGCTCCAGCCTGGATTATCTCATCTTTTAAATGTGTCTGTGTCTTTTTCTTGACCAGGACATCCCATGATACCCATTTTTTTAAAGGAAATGTTGGTGGTGACTTCCTTACTTCGGGAACAGGTGCAGTTTCTGTAAACCCTAGCACAGAGGTTAGTCTGCTGGAACAGAGGCACTGTGAAGAGAAAGGAGGAGGAGGAGGGTGGGAGCAGGAATGTGTCCCACCACTCTTCCTGGAGACAACTGCAGGTTCTTCTGGCTCTCTAGAGCAATGACTGGGGAGTGCAGCAAAACAGTGCAGTATTTATTTATGTTCTTACTTCTAAATGAAAGTGGTGAGGTTCAGCCATCCTCAGCAGAGGGATCTTGTTTGTACACAGTAACCCTCCAAATGACAATGTGTTATTCTGAGTCCACATTGCCTGGAGCAATCACTCTTAGAAAGTCGCTTCACCTCTGCCTCTCCCTCCCCTGCACTGGCAAAAGGCACTGAACAGTATTGTTAAACAGCAAGCTTTCCAAGGTGGTGTAGGTGTTGCCCTCTTTAAAACAGCAGTCCAGACTGCCACACATCCCCTTTGAGACAGTGTCACCATGTGTGACCCTGAGGATGAGCTGGGCTGTGTTAGTAGAGGATGAGCAGAATACCCCTGTGCTTCTGTCTCCTGAGTTGAGACACTGGGCTTTTTTCCTCCGTGGCTTCTGCACACAGCCACTGCATTCTGTGGTGTTAAGCAAAACTGCTGACCTCCAAGCATGTAAATTATCCCCTCTGTAAGGTATGTGTTTTTATGTGAATAAACCCCATTCCCTATGCTAAATTATCTGGCAGCAGGATGAAGCAGTGGAGAAGCATCTCAGGAGTGCTCTACATGTCATTTGAGTGCTGTGAAGTTGTCATTGCTACCTTTACAAGTTTGGAAACATACTTGTTGCTTGCAGGTGATTTGAATACAGAAGTTCCCCTTCACTAACATCGCAGCAAAGTCTGCACTCTCTCAAAACCAGCATGGTTCCAGAGGTGTAATGGGGATGGCTTGTGAGCACAGAGTTACTCAGGTGTTTAATGGACAGGAGAATTATACACACATCACAAGGATTCTATAAAAAACCTCTCCAGCTTCTCTAAAAGCTTGCTCCCTTTGGGGGATTGGTCTGGATGCCTTTTCCTACCACACCTGCTGTGTTCTACTCCTTCTCCTGGGAAGCACACAGAGGGAGGGAGCTCAGGGAAGGTCTCTGGGAGCACTGCAGGTAGACCATGCCTCATGCCCTGAAGGGCTTCCTACTCACATCGGACAGACCTACACCCACAACCCTCCAACACCTGTTGTGTGTGTCCCAGCGATCCCCATCCCACTCGGGAGGTGCAGCTGGCATCATGCCCCAGCCCTCCCAGCCACACAGCAACAAGGGGTTTGCTGTGCTCTCCACCAGCGCAAGCTTCTGAACCACCTCAATGTGTCACTCTGTGGGATGAAGGTGATAACTCGATGGCTGCCTCTGGCAAACTCTGTGTCCCAGAGATGAAACCCACTCTCTTCTACAGCTTCTGGAGGGAAAAGTAACTGGTGGCTGCTGCTTCTGTCACAGCACAGCACACGGGGAAGCTTAACAAAGCCAAGGGAGAGGGCTGCTGGCATCTCTGGGTGAACTGGGAGCAGCTGTCGATGGATCCAGCTCTGGGCTTCACCACTCACCCCATCAGGGCTGGTGAAATGAATATGGGGAGGGAAACAGGGTCTCAGAACAGCGTCTCTGCTCATCTCTTGCTGAGCCAGGCAAGCGGCAGAGAGGATTTCCACTCAAATACCTACCCGAATAGCTAAAATCATCCTCTGCGGCATGTGGAAATAGAAGCCTTCATTTTCCCGCCTGCTAAAGCCACCTGCTGTTGTCTCCTCCTGTTTTCTACTTTTAGCTCATTAGTTCCACCACAACTACACTGTGCAGACTCGCTGCCTTTTACCAAAGGCACGTCAGAGGCAACTAAATGCATCTGAGCAGCTGTGTGACCCATTTGCTGCTGAAAAGCAGCATGGACCAGCATCGAGTCCCTGCTGAATGACAGCCCCAAGGAAGATGCAGCCCCCAAACTCCGACAGCTCCAAATACTACCAAGGTCTTCTTGTCATAGTCTGCTCCCTAACTCCTTCTGGGTGAGAAAGATGAGCCTCCATGGCTATAGTGATAATTTTATGAGTTGGCTTCTTAAATATCAAGCACAACAACTGCTCATGGAAGGGTGCTGCCAGCTTACTTTCTTGATGGTGATATCCATGCAAAAAGTTCCCATAATCTTCTACTAATCACAAGGAATGTGAGTGAAGCTCTGAAGAACTACACAACGATTTCCCACATGTCACCAGGTGCACTAGGTCAGGCTTAACCAGGGAAGGCTCTGCTTCAATTCCTTTCCTTTGCTGGGAAGGTGGTCTTCCTCTCCGACAGCAGAGAGCATTAACTGCATCAGCATCACCTTTACACTCAAAATACAGTTCCTCCTTGGCAAAGATGGAGGAAGAAAAGTGCCATGCAGCCGAGATAGGCAGGCAGGATTTGCTGGTTGTCTGGGTGTGTGGCAAATGCTTAACAGCATTCATGAGCTTCCGAAATGGGAAGAATAGCAAATGCACCAGAAGTTAAGAGAGAAGAGAGGTGTAAGGAAGGAATTTCTCATTGCTTTGCTAAACCATATTGGAACATGGGCGAGGAGAGGGGAAAACAAGTTCAAGGCTGAAGACAGCAGTGCAAACTGCTAAAATCAGGAGTAGCTTGAGAAGTTACTGAAGAAGCAGGAAAGAAAATACACAAAGAAAAGGTATGTGAATGAGGGGGCATGGGGAACAGGAGAATCTGGTGGAGAGAGGAGATTCTGGGACACACCACAGGACAATCACACTGTGGTGACAGCAGGCGGCTGTGGAAGTTCTGTGACCCCTGCCTATGGAAGAGAGCAGGAATGAACAGGATGAAGACATAGAGGGCATCATGCTTGTCCAGGAAGTCATCTCTGGCAGTGGATGACTCTAACCTGGAGCTTTCAGCTTGATCTACTTTCCACAACCAGTGCTTTCCCTACATGCCAAGCCCTCCTGTCTCCGCACCTCTGAGAACTAAGCCACCTCCTTGCCTCCAGCTACACTGAAGTTCCTTATTACAGAAAGTTGTTTTGAGATGAATCCATTTCTGTGGTGTTTTGCTGAGTACAAGCTATTAACATTTGAATCAATAATCATGGAACTCCTACAATTTCAAATCAGCAGAGAGGTCTGCAGAGAGAAGGTGATGTTTACAGTCCTAACGGGTTACCATTAATAAAGAAGCAAAACTTCAGGTTCAGAGAGTGCCACAGAAATAGTCTTATTTTTCTTCTTGCAGCTAATATGTTGTTTTTCTTCTGGGGTCAGACAACTCTTCACTTACTGAGTGAACAGTATGGATTTTTCACCACTGCCCTCCTCCTTTTTCCTCTTTCCCTTGTGCTGGCATGAATTTGCTCTTCCTGTCAGGCATCGGTTACTGCAAACCCACAACGATCTCATCTGCTTTTAACTTCCTCCTCTCGGCTCAGGGTCTGCGCTGCTGCTTCTCCATCACAGTGCCAGCTTCTTGCCAGAAACCAGCTCCGCCGCAGCCTGAGCTCAGGATCACGCTGACCCCAGCCTTCCGTCGGTGGCACTCCCTGCACTCACAGCTGCTCCACCTGAACCTCCGGTGAGACAGTACCACCGCTGGAGCTCTCCTTGCAGGAGATCAGTCATTGCAGCAGCCCTGTGCAACACCCGTGTGCTGGTTCTGAGGAGCAATCCCCTGGAGGGGCTGCTTGAACACGCTGTATTGAACCCGTCTCCCGCCCCCCGCCTTGATGCTGCTGCTTCTCCATCCTCTCCAAACCCCACTTGAACACACAGGGTTTCTCCAGAGCAGCAGCAAGATTCCAGCAAACCCTGACCTTCACCAAGGCTGTTCTCAGAGACAGTGGGAGCCCTTCAAATGATGGAGCCTACAGGGCACAAGGAGTGCTTTCCCCTGTAGTTCATTGCCTAAAACACATATATTTGTGTGGATGGGAGCACGTGTTGCACCGGCTCCGGTGTGGGCAAGTCTACAAGCAGGGTTCAGTCAAAAGGCACAGGGATCCCCAGTCATAAACTGGCCACAGAATCCTGTCAGGAACACTTCACTTGCTAACTTCAGCCTTCTGGCATGGGTAAGGATGGTGACTTAAGGAGGAGAGGGATGGAGGTGCAACATACTGCTCAGTAAGGAGGAGAGGGGCAGGTATAGAGACTGGGAGACAGGGGATAACAACTGGGGAAGGGAAATCGGGTGGGAACTTAAGGTCAGCATTTGAAAAGGGAAGCAGGGTGGAAAAAACCCAGGTGAAACAGTAAAGACATGGCTAAGAGTTGGGCAAAGGAGAATAGAGACTGACTACGAAGATAAGCAGCACCAGAGGTTTGTCAGGCTTTCTCTGTGCAAATATACATCAGACTTCATGGCAAGATGTCCATGTTGAAGAGCAAGGATCCTGCTGCCCTGAAAACATGAATGTGAAGGCATCAGGGAAGATAGGGCTGTACTTTATGACAAAAAAGGGGTGCTGACCAGGTCTGCATTGACAGTGCTGGTGCTGTGGATGTGTTGAACCCAGCCTGTTTGCGGGGTACAGCTCCCACAAGGAGACTGACTTCAGTCAGTCTCTCTGTTTCAAGCACTCTCTGTTTCAGTGCTTGCTACCCTTTTGACTTTGGCTTCTGCCAGAGGAAAAGGAAACACTGAGTATCATTGCCTGGCACGTGGGTCTTTCTAGACCAGATTTACCTGTGGCACCGGGAAGGATGTTGTATTTTATCTATGCAGGGATGTAAAACGCACTTCCTTGGGAACCACACCGTGTTCACACTCTTCCTCTGGCTCTGCTATATTCTCATCAAGACCCCAGCCAAAGAGAATAAGAGAAGCCAGCACCCCTGCTAGGGGCATATGTCTGAATAGGCGCAGGCTTAATAATGTCCTTATTTAAATATGTATAGAGCCAATTGTGAATTGTTAATGTAAAGCACGAACACGCTAAAACATTTTGGGGTGGCTCGGCTTTCCCTTGGCAGCCAGGTTAGGGCACCCTCCCCGAGGTCAACGCAAAGGGAAATACTGGTGTCTTCCCTTCTCCCGCTGCTTTGAAACCGGGATCTCTGCTGGGTTTATTCCCGGTCTTTTGTGGCTACTGCAAAGGAGCATCGTCCGGAAGGCACCGTGTGCTCGCTCCCCGGTGGCTGCAGCCCGCCCGGCCCTTTTCCAGCCGGGGCCCCCCGCCGCGATCCGCCGGCCCGGGGCTGCGGGCGGGGCGGGGGGGGGGGGGGAAGGCTCTCGGTGGGGTGTGAAGGGACACGAGGGGGGATGGGAGAGCAGCGGGCAGCTGGGGAAGGAGGGGCGGCGGGGGGACGGGAGGGCGCGTCCCGGGGGCCTGCCGGTGCCCGCGCTCCCGGCGCCGTCCCTTGCGCAGAGCCCCCCCGGCCCGCCTGCCGCTCCCCCCGGCCATTTTCCGAAGGGACGGCTCCCTCGGCTCTGTATGAGCGGGCGGCGGGAGGGCGGCGCGCCCCGCGCTCCTCGGCCATGTGGAGCTGGAGGCTGCGGGTGAGGCAGCGCTATGGGGGGCCGGGGTCCCCCCCACCTCCTCGGGGGTTTCGGCACGTCCATGCCTGCCGCCCGAGCCGCACACGCTATTCCAGCGCAGGAACCCCACCCTAAGGAAGCATCCGGGTAAAGCAGCTGTCGGAGGGGAAGGGAGCACGGAGGTGAGCCCGTGGAGCGTCCGACTGCCCCGACGCCATCAGGCCACCGCTGCCCCCCGCCGCCCCGCTCCCGCTCCCGCCTTCCCGAGGAATCTGGGGCAGCGTCGACCCTCAGCATCTGCTGGTGCAGCTCTGCCTCACCCAGCCCTCCCTTCCCTTCCCTTCCCAGACGGAAAGATGTCTTCCCTACTCACCTTCCCCAGGAAGCCAATCCCCCAGCCCTTTGGCAGGCTTTTTAATTAATCATTGGGCGGCAACAGTTGCTCTTGAAGGGGGAAAAGAGAGGGGAAAGCACCACCTATTAATTTTAAAAGCCTCCCCAACCATTTTATGGGCACATTTGTAGGTTCCTTGCAGTCAACACCCCACCTACTCAACTAGACATCGATTGAACTCGCTTCACCCCAAAGAGTTTTCTCTGGTCAAACACCCAGCTGCAAAGGGATGGTGCCTACATAAAGCCACTTTCCACTGCTGCTGCCCTTAAATTATCTGTTAGATTGGGCATGTGTCTGTGGAACCTGTTTTATGGGCTTGTAAATGCTATTAAATCTGTTGGGTTTTAGCAGGTAGTGCAAGTTCCTATCCAGCCTCTACTCGGGGACCTCCAGGGTAAACCAGGAATACAGATAATTCACATTTTGGACTTAAAATGGTGTATGTGGAGCCACCCACCAGCCCCAGCGCCGGTGCAGATCTGACTCCATCGGTGGGGCATGGCTGCTTGTTTGGAAGAAATACTACAGGATGAGTGGGAAAAGGGTAATTTCTCCCCTTCCCAAAGGGCTGTTCTCTGTGCTCACAGGCAGGTGTTTCGGGATGTGTCAAAGGAAAGTCAGCATTTCATCTGTGATGCTAATGAGCTGCACTGGCCACTATTGCTCTGTGTTTCCTCTAGGACTTGGTGGCTCCAGTCAAAGCAACCCCATCACGTCTATCCCGGATATTTCTTAATAACATTACACTGTTGAGCTGTTTTCCTGAGGAGTTTTGAACTTCTCCAGAACAAGAACTTTGTTATCAGGGATCACATCCTTGTTTTAGAACAACTCATTGCTGTGAGGGGAGAACCTTGGCCACAGCTGAGAGGGGCTTAGGTTTGGTGTTAATGTATCCCCCCTTGGTGCTGTTTGCTGTTTAATTTAGTTACTATATAGACTGGAGTTTTAAAATAGCAGCTAAGCATAATGCAGGTTCTTACTCCAAGGCAGGGAAAGGTTTTCATCTGTCACTTGATTAGTCATTGAGGAAGATTTCTAATGCAGGCAGGAGCACAGTGCTCTCCCATATCTAAAACTTACTCCCAGTTTGTTTCAGCGATGGTGTAAAAACAGTTATGGAAAAGAATGGATTTCCTGGAAATACTAAACACTGTATTTGGTATTTAATTGCAAAACAACACACCACTTTTGTTTTAACTCTCTGGTTACTAATTCTGGATTTTTTTTTAGCTCATTTCTAGTTTTAGATGTTCTCGCTCAGGATTTAAGAATATTTGTATCCTTCAAGTGTATAAAAAGAAGAACAATGATGTTAATAAAGATAGGAGCTATGAAGTCGGTTCTGAGATTATAAAATTTAAAAAACTTATCAGAAAATGTGTTAGATGAAAATATGAGTAACACTTTGTCAACAAAATAACAATAGAGGAGGAAAATCATACATTTGTAAATATACTGCAGATACAGAAGAAAATATTAGCTTTATTAATTCAGAAATCCCTGGATTTTGCCTATTGTATTAAATTCTGAGTATGGGTTCTACACACATGATGTTTACAACCAGAAACGGGCATTTGATAACCAGATCTCAGAATTTTCCACTGCTTGACCTACAGCTTCAGAACTGCAAAGCAGGTCCTGGTTTGTTCTGCCTTTCCACCAGGCTCTGCAGAAGTTTTGGGATGAGGCTGTTTGTGCACTGATAAAGAGGCTCCTGCTTCAGCTTTGCAACAAGATGCCCAACTTCTCAATAAAAGACAGAAAAAAAGAGCCCCCCCCCCCATCATTTTGTACAAGAACAAAACTAATCAATGGCAACTTTATTTGCAGCAGATGGAAACAGTGTACCTCTGCACAATAGGGTTCTTGTGGGGATTTTGGGTATGAAACTACCTATCTTTTTCACTCATAAGTTAGAGAGAGAACAAAATCTTCCCTTAGGCTACAGTTTTTCAAGGTTTTTTCTTCCTGCTCAAAGAGTTTTGAAGCTGTCCGGAAGCATGCATGGGGCAAAATTTATTTTTCTGATTGGAAAAGAAAGGGTTGTTCCTTCTTTCCCAATTAATTGGGACAACTGAACTTTGAAACCAGACATTTCACTGCTTCCCATTGGAATACTCCCATGAACCACTTCGAAGTTGGTTTTGAACCTCTGCAAGTTCCTTATAGGACATGGGGAAAACCATAAAATAAGTTGACAGCGTTTGCATCCAGAAAGCTGATCTGGTTTGTTCTGTTCCTTCACCAGCCACTGTTTGAAAACCCCATTAGCAGCTTGCGAGCACAACCTTTTAGCCAGGCCAGGGAGCGAGTTCCTAAAGAACAGAGCAGGCACCTGTTGGCCTTTGACTTGGGGGGAGCCAGGAAACACCACTGTCTGGCTCTTCCTATTGCTTGTTTCTCCCTGTCCACACTGTACTCAAAGTAAATAACCACAACTTGCTGAAAACATACACACATTCAAAACTAACAGCATCAGGGCTAGTTTGAGCTTCCCCAAGCCTAAGGCAGTGTTAAAAGTGGGCAATTAAAATTAAAAGGTGAGGATATAAAAAAGTTATATTCAATCAAATAATTAGACTGTACTATTGGTATGAAACATCCCCATTTATTCTCATCACCCTAGAAATGAAGATTTAATTTTATTTTTTTTTAATTTATTTTAAGGGAGAAAGCTCTGTTTTTATTAACTTGCCAGTGCTGCAGGGAAATTAACCAGAATTTCCTGAATTTCAGGGTTTAATTAAGCAAGTTGGACCCTGAGCTCAATGAGCTTACACTACAGCTCTGTTGCGTTACCATCAGAACTGCTCTTTGGATTTTTTTGTTTTGAAAACAATTAATTATTTCAGTTCAAAATGAGGATTTCAGCATTGAGTATTAATATTAGAAACCTGCACAGAGCTAAAACAAAGGAGTACAAAACACTTGTGAATTTTCCTTCCCTTTTTTCTGACATCATTGGATGGAAGGAAGAAGATTGAAGCGTGCAATTAACATCTCTTTTTTTTTTTTTTTTCACCCAAAGAACGAAAATAAACAAATTCTGCCATTTCTTTGCTAACACAACCTTGAATAAATTTTTACATTGCTAACTTATGGCAAATAAGGTGGCCATTAGCCTTGCCTCTAGCTGCTGCCTATGAGAATGTTTCACTGACTGTTTGCATATAGGCTGGGGCTTTATCACAGGTCTGATGCAAGAAAGCTGAATTTTTTCTCTGACCTCCGTGACCCCATTATGGTACTTTGTTAGTGTGCAATCTGTGAGCTCAGCCTCACTCCTACAGCACGACCAGACCTTCAAACAATGGGCTCAAACCAGACTTGCAAAAATTAGCTTCAAACTAGACTTGCAGGCTTAGGTTTGCCTAAATATGTACTTTGTTTCAGGTTTTCCTACTTGTTTTTCTAACTTTGGTTTAAGTAGCGCTTTAAAGGCATTTAAAGGCTCAGATAAAGTGTTTACTGTTGCAAAACTTTACAGAAACCAAAAACATTTCTGGAAGAAAAACCTGAATGTGAAATTTGTAGAAACTGCTACTTAGTCTAAGATATATTTGTGTGCCTCCAGTTGTATCAAGGATTGCTCAATTGAGATGTAAATTGAGCTTTAAAACAGGAATTAATTAGCATGAAAGTAAGGCTATATGTATGCACTTTAATTTTGCCAGACCAAGGCTTGTATTTATTTTCACAGGCTGTACCTATGAGGGTGCGGGGGATTTTTGTTTCAGATCTCTCTTCACCTACTTAAATATTTAACTTTTGTAGAAGTTTTAGTTCCCTGACTTAGATCCCTTTGGCAACAACCAGGCTGTACATAAAATGTTTTGGAAAAAAATATAAGGTCAAACTCCATTGAGCAATTAACTGTCAGAGAAGCAGAACTTGGGAGAGAAAAATATAGGTATTTCCTTACAGAAAAAGCTTGTGCCAGCCATTTTATACTGACAATACCTACTCAAATCGATCACTTGTAATCAAAATTCCCTACCATTTTATACCTAAACATTGTGTAAAATATCCTAAGGTAACCCATTGCAAAGGAAACAGTTACACGTTATGGCTTTCAGGAGAAACATAGAAGATTAAGCCTGATTTATTTTAAACCAGATAAAGAATAAGTGAAATGACCTAATGAAATTATTCAGATATAAGCACTAATGTCTGCAGGAGGAGCCAACAATCCTGCAGCTCTGCCTTCAGCCTCACAGGTAGTTTAAAATTGCCATATACTCCATGATTCTCCTGATTCAACTATTCAGCCTCCTTAAGAAACAGAGCAGAAACAAAAACTTGACCATGTTTAACATGAGGTTGCTTTCTGAGCTGCGGAAAAACTAGTAAGTAGCAAACGATAAAATACATACTGTGTTGAGGAAACACATTTTAAATACAAACATTCCTGACCACGTTCTTCAAAGGATTCATGAATGGCCAATTTAAACAGCTATTTTCATGAATGTTACATCAGAATCGGAGCACTTACTATACATTAAATTTGTAAAAGAACCAAAATCTAAACCAAACTATTGCCTGCAGTGGAAGGCAATGATTTCTTACCAACCTCAGGCAACAGAATAAATATATTTAGAGATATTAAATGAAATTAAATCAATCAAACAAAGAAAAACCTATGAAACTTCAGTAGCTAGCATCTCAAATTTTGCTTTACTATAACAAAGCCACTAATCTGTATCCAAAATAAGATTTTTTAGAAATATATTAAAACAAAAACGTTTCAGAGTTTTTCCAAAGGCCAGCATCACACCAGGATTTTTAGCGAAAAAGATTTTTCTTTCCTTATTAATAAATAATTGCTACTTGTAAGAAAATCCGGACATCAAAATCTGACCAGTACTAGGTATTAAAAAGCAAATTTAACTCTCCTTCCATGTAACTTTAAGATGTGAAAGGTCCTGGGGCTGAATTCACCACAGACCTATGATACTGCTCGCTGCAAACACCACTATCATACCAGTAAGGCAAAAGAGATTCTGGAGAGGAGGGTCTCATTGTTCTCGCCAAAGGGATTTCATGCTTGGGTTCCTGCCCCATTTTACTCCCTTACTTGATATTTTTTTCCCCTCCCTTGGCAAAAGAGCTCCTTGATCAAAGGAGGAGCAAACAAGAAATACATTCTGATTTCTCTAAAATGTAAGAAAACAAAACCAGAACAAAAAAACATCTGAGCAGAGTTAAAATGCACTTAAATAATGAGAAACACTTTTCCTTTTGAAATAATGCCTTCGTTTTCAGTTCTCCTCTCCTTGTAAAAGCCCCACAAAATATTTTGTAGCTAGAGGAAGCCATGTTGGCAATTCTTCCTGTCACTTGATCAAATAAACTTCTGAATTTGCCCGGCTGCATTACACATGATATATTTATATTTTCTCTACATTCCCTTTCCACCACAATTGCGAAGATCTCAGGTTTCAGATATCAAACTGAAATACGGTAAGTTCAGGTTTGAAAGTCCCCATTTTAAATCCAGCTGTGCCAAGCACAGGGAGCACTGATGAAAAGTTTATGTAGATAGAGGTTCAAAAAAGACTGTGAGCCATTTCCTCGTCATTTAAATGTCCCCGAAAGCATTTTTTTGTTTTGTTTTGCAAGATCTGTTTGCAAATGTTTGAAAGCTGAAAATAGATCAAGTGAGCAATCGGTGTTTGAATAAAGATATGCCTGGACGAAATGGAGTAAAATTTAAACACTTGCTTTTGGGTCAACATGCAGAGACTCGGTCTAAGCCACAGCCACAGTGTTTTATGTACCGGAATACTGATCTAGGAATCGTTTGTATTATTTTAATACAATAAGGCTGTGATAACGCCGCATCACTAAATGAAGAATTCCTGCAAATTTCCGGTAAGCAAAACAGCACAGACAGCTAACCTCGGTGTGATTCTTTTTTATTGGAAAACACTAGATCAGCGCTGCCGGCAAGGTTTTAGCCCGAGCCCTAACCCTCCCGGTGCAGCCGTGCCATTGATTCGTTTCGTTTCCCACCGGCACAGCCACCCGCCGCGCTCCCGCTCGACAATTCACCGGCGTTTGTGCGGAATTTTGCCATCAAAACTTCCAAGCGCGGCGGGCGGGGAGCGGCTCCCTTGCTGCAGCCGGCTCTCTGCGCGGCCCCGGGCAGCCTCACCGCTAACACCGAGCAGGGAAGAACCCGCTCCCGGCGACAGGAGCACAACCAACCGCCGACACCGAGCCGCCGCAGCAGCCGCCTCCCGCACAGCCCGGGGTGCGCG
This sequence comes from Pezoporus occidentalis, assembly GCF_034315485.1. Classification (NCBI taxonomy): domain Eukaryota; kingdom Metazoa; phylum Chordata; class Aves; order Psittaciformes; family Psittacidae; genus Pezoporus; species Pezoporus occidentalis. The sequence goes on along the minus strand of NW_026914319.1, from coordinate 293,152 downwards.
CCCGGGCCCGCCGGTAGCACCGCTCCAGCACTCGGGGCAGCCCCGATCACGGACACCCGCCGCCGCTGCCGCCCCGCTGCTCCCCGGTCCGGGCATCCTGCGGCGCCGGCCGCGCTTCCCCGTAAGGCGGCCTCTCCCCGCCGCTTCTTTGTTCGCCGCTGTGCCGGGCACGCCTGCGGCGAGGCGGCAGGGCTCCGCCGCTGGGCCGGGCGGCAGCAGAACCGGCACCTCTACGGCGTGGCACCCACTTACCCCTGACAAAGCCCCGGCCCGCCGCCGGGAGGGCGGGAGGGAGCGGCCCGGCTCTCCCGTCCCGTCCCGTCCCGTCCCTGCCCTGGCCGGTGGCGCCGCGCCCCCCACCCGCCGCCGCCCCTCGCCTCACCGCGCACCGCCCCCGCCGCGCGGCCACGGCCGCCGCTTTCGCGCCACGCGCCGCAGGGGCCGGCGCGGAAGCCAATGGGCGGCCGCGCCGCGGCGACGGGCGGCGCTGGTAGGCGCAAGGCGCAGCCAATGGGAGCCGGCGCCGCGCCACGGCCCGCGCCGCTTACTACGAGTTACTATGGCCGCCCGCGGCTGGGCGCGCGGGGTGGCTCCGCGTCCCCGGGGCTGGCGGCCCCTCACGGCTGAGGCGCGGGGATGGCATGGGACGGGACGGGAGCGATGGGAGGGCTCGGCGGCCGCGTGTCCAGCACCTTTGTCCCGTCCGGTCCCGTCGGCGAGGGGGGAAGATTCCTCCCCGCCTTCAGCGGCGGCTCCGCACCCGCGGCGGCGTGAGGAGGAGGCAGGGCCGGCGGGGAGGAGGCTGTGGGCCCGGCAGCCGTTAGGCCCCTCGGTGGCTGCCCGGCCCCGCTGCCCACCGCGCCTCAGCCGCAGATTCGGGCGGGAGTCTGCCCTGGTACCACAAAAAACACCCCTAAAAAGGCGTTTAATGGTAAATATTGAGGCTGCCGCCGGCGGGACAACGTGGTGCCGCCCCGGCGGGAGAGGAGGGCTGTGGTATGGGCTAGGGAGCAGGGAGGGAGCGCCCTGCCCACCGGTGCCCGTGGGACGGGGCCGGCGGAGACTGCCGGTGTCTCGCCCCGGAGGTGGGACGAAGCACATGGTTGAGCTTTAATTCCAAATGGCAGACTGTCGTAAAAGCCCTCGCTAATTAAAGGTTGGCTTTGCTCCCTAGTGTAGAATATTTATGTAAGTATTTTAACTTCTCCTCTGGCTGTGTGGGCAACAAACGTAAACATCGGAAATACAACGGAAATATTTTTTTTTTTTAATAATGCCTTTTCAGACAGAGAGATGGCTCGAAAAAAGACCTTCACTGTGAGACTGCTCTGCTGCGTGCTCACGCATTTGATCTGTGACTGCCAAAATAAATTGTATCTCAAATCATAGAGCTATATTCCCCATAACGTTAGTATTTGGGAATGCCCAGCTGACCTGGACCGTGCCCGTCTGCACTGGGAAGTGGGGGTTTGGCAGGCAGGAGGAGCAAGTTTTTGTTGTTGATTTGCCTTTTTTGGCATTCCAGGTTTGGGTTTACTCTTGAAACCACTAACCAACCAACCCACGCTCCTTGACAAACAAAGCTATACATTATTGAGCCTTACTTGATAAACAAAGCTATACATTATTGAGCCTTACGAAAAATATTTCAGCTTAGTAGCAAGATGCTTTCAGAGTATCAGAAATAACAATAATAAAAAGAGATTGCTAATAAGGAAGGGTTATATTTCCAATCATCTGATTACAAAACAGTTTATGATGTTATTGGACAACTGATGCACATTGTTATCATGAACTCGCAATCTTAATTTCTTAAAAAAAAAATTAAAGATTAAAAAATCTCCCAGCAAAACAGATTCTCAAACTAGAATATTAAATTAAATATATTCACCCTGCTTAAAATCTTTCACAGGAAATACCAGGTAACGTTATAGCCCAACCATGTAGAAGAGAGTATGAATCTATAATGCAGACTGCCTTATAGTTTTGGTACAAATCATATTTCTAAAGAATGCAATTAATCTACAAGAATGGTTACTAATTCCTTTCACAAGTTTAACTCAGAATCCAGTCATTTGGAGGGGGGGCGGTTTTAGCTTGGATGGCCAATAATTTATTTTAGCCAGACTGCACAAGATGGGGTTATGAAATACAAATTCATTTAGGAAAAGTGCCACATCCAGCATCAAAAAGTCAGAAGCAGGTTAATGTTGTAGGTGGAAAAAAAAAAATTACAAATTTCTTTCTATCCTCAAGATAATTATTTGCTAATTTTCTACAAAATGGAAGTTGTGATTAAATTCTGCTGAGCGGAACACAAACCACTTGGTTTCCTCAATCACAAGCTAACAATTAAAAGTTCATTAAAATGACACTGAGGTTAAACATTGGGTTGAAATCACAAATATGAGAGGGTTTTGGGTGTTTTTTTCTCCCCGGTAAGCCAAGCGCTCGGCTGCACACCACAAAAGGGCCGTATTCCCAACTTACTCCAACATTCCCCCAGCCCCTGCTCATTCCACAATGGTCCGGGGCTCCAGCCCTCATGGTGAGACATGTCTCCTTGCATCATACCACCACAGGCGAAATCCTCAGCCACTTCCCCCCGCTCCCGGCCCCTGTACCCCCTCCCCAGCCCAGCTGCCGCGGCTGGCGGGTGGAAGAGGCAGACCCTTGCCCATTCCCCGGCTTCTGAGGAGATTTAAATTCCCCCTCTTTAATTCTGTATTTGTCCCAAGTTAGGCACAAAACTATGAAGTGTTCCTCTTTACGACGGATTTCCAGGACATGTGGAAATCCATTCACTGCTCGCTAATAAAAGCATTTAACCATTTTCCATGGATATACCTATTAAAACGTACCGCAAGGAGCCTACCACGGAATAAATGAAACCTTCGGCTAAAGTGCGTTGAATTATTAAACAAAACCTGCTAGATCGCTATATTAAACACAGTGCTGGCTTTCATTTCCGTATCCTTTCTTCATCTTCAGGCAACGTTTTGTTTGCACTGGAAAGGCTCCACACCCCCAAACCCCTCCCCCACAAGCCCACCATTGTATCTGTACCAATGTGGAGAATTATGAATGGTTCCTTAGACTGGGCCGGGGGGTGGGGGAGCTAGGGAGGAGGGGGGTCGCCAAATCCCTTTGTGTGCCGTTACCAGCCGGGGGCAACGGAGCCTTCGCGTTTTCCCCCTTCGTCGTCCACCATTTCCCAGATGGAGCGTGGTCCCCCCGCCCCTCCCCGGGCCGGGCCGCGTCTCCCTCGCCCCAGGACTTTCCCCCCTCCTTCATCATCCCCCTAACTCTCCACCACCCCTTTGTCTTTTTTATTTTTACCCCCCCCCCCCCCTTTCTCCTCCTTTCCGTAGGGCTCAGCTCAAGGGGCGATGCGGGCACGTTACCATGTGGGGCTCCTCCGGGGCTGACAGAAACCCCCCGCCCCGCGCAGTCCCCCAGCACGCAGCCGCGGCGGCCGTGCGCGGGAGCGGAGCCCCGCTCTCCCTCCCCCCACACCACACCCCCTCTTCGCCTTCCTTCCCCCTCCTCTCCTTCCTCCCCCTCCCCCCCCGCCGACCCCCGGTGCCGGGGAGCGGGATCGCCCAGGCACGACCCCGATGAACAATCCCCACCGCCTGGCACGGCGGGGAGGAGCGGAGCGGAGCGGGGCGGGAGAGGGGGCCGGAGGGGGGGCGGGCATTGCGGTGCCTTTTCCCCTCCCTCCGCGGGCTCACACCCGCTCGCTCGGGGGGAGGTACTCCCGCCCAGCCGTTTTTGGGCGGCGGGGGCGCGCGGAGCGGACTCCCCCTGCGGAAGGGCAGAGGCGGTGCAGACCGGAGCCCACCCAACTCCGGTTTCCCCTTCCCCCGCCCTCCGGCCCTCTCTAAACTTGTCCTGTCCTGTCCAGCCTCCCCCCACCTCTCCTCCCCGTCCTTCACCCCGGCCCTCCTCCTCCTCCTCCTCCGTGAGTGTGTGCGCGCCCCATCCACTCGCTAATTGAAGAGCTGGGATTCCTCACGTGAGAAGTTGATTTGTAGTTTGAACACGTGGCTCATTCAAAAAGACGGAATATTCAAGTAATTTTTTTCTCTCTCTCCCTCCTTCCCTCCCCCCCTCCCCTTCTCTCTCCCCCCTTTTTTCACCCAGGGAAGGCGGCGCCTGCATGCACGTAGTGTGACATTTCCATAGTCCGCCTGCTGCTGCCAAAGGGGCTCGGGGGCAAGACAAAAAAAGTAGTTTTTTTTCTCCTTTCCTTTCCCCTCCCCTCCTCCTCTCCTCAGCCCGCCATCCGCGGCCGCGGCGCTGGGTGTTTCCCCCGCGCCCCCCATGCGCCCGGGTAGCACGGCAGGCACTTAGGGCTCCCGTTTGGAAAAGCTTTTTTTTTGCCCCTTTTTTTTCTTTTTTTTTTCCTTTTTTTTTTTTTTTTTTTTTTTTTACCCCTTGAGAGAGAGAGGGAGGGACACAAGCTGCAGATCTGATTTTTTTTTTTTCCCTCCCCTCCCCTGTCCTCTCTCTCTCTCTCTCCTTCCTCCATCGCATTTTGTTTTATTTTTCCCTTCCTCCCCACCTCCTCTCGCAAGACGAGGGTTGCAGCCCGCGGTGCGCGCCTCCCCGAGCCGCCAGGAAGATGAACAAGCTCTACATCGGCAACCTCGGCGAGAACGTCAGCCCCCTCGACCTGGAAAGTCTCTTTAAGGACTCCAAGATCCCCTTCTCGGGCCAGTTCCTGGTGAAGACGGGGTACGCTTTCGTGGACTGCCCCGATGAGAGCTGGGCCATGAAGGCCATCGAGGCACTTTCAGGTGAGCAGCCCCTTCAACTCCCCCCTTCTCTTTTCCGCAGCCCCGACGGCTCCAGCCTCCCGCGCACCTCCGCGGCCGCGGAGACTGGGCCGCGCCGCCGGTCTTGGGGTGGAGGGTATGGGGGGAAAGGCTGGGGAGGAGGGTTCCCCTCCACCCTGCTCCCCAGCCCCAGGTGAGGTGCGAACTGTTGTTTCCTTACCGCGGCTAGGGCCGCCCGGCCTCGCCGAGAAGGCTTTGCGCGGCGGCGGCGGCCCCCCGGGAGGGGCGAGCCCGGCGTGGCGGGGGAGCGGGGCCGGGGAGGGGCGGGAGCCCGGACCCGCGACTCGGCGGTTCCCATGTTTTTCCAAAGCCCGCTGCCAGCCCTGCCCGGCCGGGGGCCCTCGCTGCGCTGAGGTGGGGGGCTACGAGGGAGTGTAGTGACGGGAAGCAGGCTGCGCTCCGCGGGGCAGCGCTGCACACCCCGCCTTGGGCGCAGGCGGACCCCCCCCCCCCCCCGCAGCCCCTCGCAGGGGCCACCTCCCCCCGCAGGGAGCTGGGGTTCTCCGCTGCTTGGTGCAGGCCGCAAGGGCCGGGGGCGAGCCGCCGAATTGCCCCGAACTTGGAACTGGGGAGAGCCATGCCTGTCCCCCCCCGCGCTGCACTGCTATTTATTTCGGTTTCTCTTCGCTGCTCTCACGCACCCATCACCGCCTCCAGCAGCGCGCCGGCTCCTGGCCCCGACATCCTGTTTTTGTGTGCTTAAAAAAAAGAATTTAAATAGATAGAAATGTATTTCTTTCTCCGCGTGAAGCGGCTTTGCGGAGCTCTGCCGCGAAAGCTTCCCTGGAAAAGATGGGTTCGGGCTGCGCTCGGTGCCTTCGTTCGGCTCCCTTCCCGCTCCCTTCCGCGCAGAAATCTCCCGAAGTTGGAGGCCCGGCGGCCGCACCAGGGGCGGCGGAGCACCCGGTCGCCCTCCCCGGGACGGGGCGGCTCGGTAGAGCCGAGCTCGGCTCCCGCACACGGCGTTTCGCGCGTGTCTCCGAGATCGGGGCTGGGGCGGAGGAAGGGGGCCCGCTCAGGGGAGCTCCGGCTCGGTACCGGGCTCTGCCGCCTTCCCGGGGCTGTGCCGGGTCCTCGCTCCGCCCGTGCCTCGGTCGCCGATGAATGGGCTAACGTGTTGCGCTCCCGCTTCCTGCCTTGCACCCCTGCAAACCCGCGCCGGCAGATGGGGACTCGTGGGACACACAGCCGAGCTTAGCTATTTTCGCCTTTCCGTTTATCTCTCCAGGTAAAGTGGAGCTGCATGGGAAACTCATAGAAGTTGAACATTCAGTCCCTAAAAGACAAAGGTAATTTATTTCATTTTGCACCCCTTCTCTTGCTTCCCCCTTGCCCTCCGTTACCCAGTGAGAAGCAATTTGAAAAATGCTTAGGTTTGTGTTTCTTTTCCCTGTAGATAAATGGAGCGCTTTCTTAAACCCACAGGCATGCACTCTGTGCTGTCCTAGAGGTTTTCTAGAATCACCCCATGTATTTCTAATGTAGTCTCTTTGCTGGGCAGCAGTGCTAGTATTTAATTTATTAGAGGGTGGGGTGGGGGGGTGGGGGAAGAAGGGGTATTTTTGTGGGAGAAGCGAGTTATTATGGGCTGAAGGCAGATGATTGTGAAGATTTTAAAATTTAAAGTTCTGTGTGGAGGGTTCAGATCTGGGTATTATGAGGAAATGAAACGTGGTGTTGTGAACTGTGTAACGGGCAAGCACATCAGCTTTGCTCCAGCAAGAAAACGCATCTTGTAAATATACTGGTATACATATTTTTTTGGTCCTGCCATGCTGGAGTCTGCAGCGTTTTATAGGCACATAGTAGAAGTCTCATCTGTATTTGAGAGGATTTTTTCACCAGTATTTTGAGCTGGTCTATAGAAGCAGCAGGAGAATGACTTTTTCCCAATAAGGGCAGGATTTATGCACCCTTAATTTCTAAATGTATGTTTAATTTTTGCAAGGCAGTAATTTAGTTGGGCCTCACGTAAAGAAGCAATACTTGCAGTAAAGCAGGGTAGTATTTTTATACTGCCTATAGCAATTCAGCCTGCTGCTTTCACAAATATTTAGATTATAGAAAACCTGGCATGCACTAAAGGGTAAAACAAAATAGATCAAACTTTCCACGTGCTTGTTCCTGTACTCCATTATTCAATCTGGGAAGTATGTCTGTCTGTGTAACTTTGTTAGAAGGGGCTTCTACTATTTCAGGGCTATTTTTAAAAGTATGTTTTTTTTAAATACTTGATTTGAAGAGATGAATTGGTGGTCTTTATGGGCACTGTATCTTGATATTTTGAGATTTAGAACTTTAATCACTATTTAGTGTTAAAAGAAAGCTCCTCTTGAGAAAGTGTGGAGGATTTTTGCTCCAGTTAAGTGTGGAGGGAAACTCCTTCCTGGATCAATTTATACCATGTTAATCTATGTGATGCTATTTGTTTGATACTTTGCATTGGAAATTAATGTGCTGTGTGTGCGCTTCTATAATATGCAAGGTATATTGCTCTGATTTACAGTACCCTATATTTCAGACCCTTTGTATATAAAAATACTGTTGTAGGTGGAATATATTTTTAGATTTAAGAATAAAACTCCATGGGGCATATAAGAATTGACAATTTCTTATTAGTCTCTCTAATATGATAATAAATTTATTTATCTTCAGCTTACAGAAGTAGTATTCTATTTATGATGTTGAAAACTAATTAATTTTATTCAGATAAAGGTAAATTTAAAATCACTGATGACCCCCCCCAACTTTTACATATATATATATATATATATGTCTTCATTTAATGTGTTTAGAAGTATTTTCCTGTCCTGTCAGCTGAAATGGTGTAAAAGTCCATTCTTCATACTGGGTAGCATATCTTCCTGTTTGTCTGTGGATAACAGTGATCAGAAACATGCATCTGTCTGTAACTTGTTGAAAAGAATTCTGCACTGAACTTAAGCACTTTCCTAGGCAGGAGTTGCCTACATATAGACACATTTGAAAAATCATAAATGTAATTGTATTAGCATACCCCTATTCCTTCTCCCAGAGCCCTTATTTGTTAAAACACCGCTTCATTGTGCAGTATCATGTTGGAATGCATTAGATAGATTTCAGATTTATACTGCTGTTTAACAGAAAATTAAATTGCATTTCTCATAACTGTACTTCCTTCCTCTTTGTTTCCGCTCCCCCTCTCCCAAAATCAAATATAGAAAACCACTTAAAATTCATTCAGTAGCCTCCATATGTAAAAGTGACTCTCTCATTCCTTTCATAGATGTGTAATGCTTTTCTGTTGTCATGTTTTTGGGTTTTATTTTATTTTGGGGGGTGGTGGTGTCAAAAAGTTGAAGTTTTTTTGTCCTGTCTCTGTAACACTGCTTGCTGGGTGTGTATTTAGAGTTGTTTGGTAGCAGTTTGCAAATGTTGAGTATTTTGGCGAAAGTGGTTATTAAGGAGCTTCTAAAGTAACTTATTTGAAGTCTTTGTATCCCTTTGCACCAGGGGAAGGTGTAGATGCGGGTGGTGGGGGGGGTTGCTCATGAGGCCCACCCAAAGTGCTTGCACACTGCAGGGCCAGGAAGCGCTTACCATGGAGCCCTGTGCTCTCAGTGTGTGAGACATGGTCAGAGGTGTGACGCCATTAGTAAAGCAAAAGTGGGTGTGTCAAGTCTGTCTTTCAGCATGTGCACACGATTAATAGTTTGGTCAACTTATTACTTCATAAGAGCAAAAGTCGTCGTGTAGCGCGCTGAAATGATTCAATACATTGTATTGACCTCTGCTGCTGTGAGGCTGCTTCATGGAGAGCCCCGGCTCCCCTCCTTGAGACCTCCTTAAATAGGTTTTTATATATATAAACCCATATATTTATATATAGATATATTGTTGTTTTTTTTTTTAGTGGAGTGTGTATGTTGTAGCTGACAAAGGTAGTTTGTGAGTATCGTCCTCCAGAGGCTGCTGAGGTGCATGGGAGGAAAGGGTAAGGGTTTGGTAATCCATATCCTTGTCACAGAAAGGAAGGTCAAGAGGTGGTGTCAGCTAGGGTTGCCATAAAGTTGAGCTGAATGCAGAAGATGGTGGAGTGTGCCTAGCTTGTTACTCAGGCTGAAATACTTAGGCCCAGTAGTCACTGCATTCCAGCCCTTGCTGGATCTTCAGATTTGAAGTGGGCACACCCAGGTTTGCAAAATTACCTCCCTACCTGCTGTGGAAGGAAGGAGAGAGCTGTGTGTGTGGCTTTCTCCCTCCCCTCCCCCTTGGAAGCATTTAAAAACAGACAAGGGGATATGCTGTGGTTGAAAGAAGGGGCCTGGTCAAGGTTTCCTTGATGGAAGGGTGGAGAATTATTTTGGGGGAGGTGCAAAGTATTTAATAAGCTCGGAGTAGATGCCTGACTTACTATTGAAACCTCAAGGGAATGCCAAAGGAATGCAGCGTTTCTGCATACAGACCCCTCGGTGTGGAGGAAGGCTATGAGAATATTTCAAGGTTTAGGTCACTTTATGCAAAAGTTGGGGAAGGCATTGTGATAATTCTGCTGCTAGTCATGCTCTGTGAGAGAAGGCAGGGCACTGCTAGTGACAGTCTGTGCTGCTTAGATTGGTTTTCTTCTCGCAGAGCAGCAATGCAGGAGGACAGCGGCAGCCCATAGCATGTGTGCACCCTTGCCCATGGAACTCGTGGTGCCAGGCTTTGGGTACTACCTTGCTGCAATCCAAGAGCAGCTGGTATCTCACAAGGCGATGTAGCTGCAATCTGATTATTCAAATGGCCCTGATGTCACTTGTGTGTGATGAGGGGGGAGGGCAGGCGCTAACTCTAACTCTGGGCACCTGGGGGTGTGCCTGGTGTAGCCTCCTGGCCCTATCTCTCTTCCTCCCATGGGCTTTCCACCTGGACCTGGTCCACCATGGCTGCTCCATGGTCTTCAGGTGCCCAAAATACTCATGACACCTCAACTGTAGTAACGATGAGGTGGTTTTCCAATTAGAAGGTTAATTTTTTGTTTCCCCCCTACCTTGAGGGCTCTTTATCGAGAAAATAAATACGCTATGTTTCTTCTGGGGGATTTGTTTGGGAGAAGAGCAGAAGAGGGTAGCAAAGGTGTACCTTGTCAGTAACGCTGTCTCTTTATCAGCTGTGCTATGGGGAGTGCAATGACCTAATAACAGCTGAGCTTCACCTTTAATGCTGAACTATCTCAAGCCTGATATTAGCAAAAAAAAAACAAACCAAACCCCTCACACAACCACCTCTGTTCCATGGCTGTTGGATAGGCATCAGATTGTGTTGCTAATTTTCAGCATAATGAGGGCTCGTATCTTGTGCGCACAAGGCGATGGGAAATGTCTTTGTGAGGCTGAAGCATGTATTGTGGCTACAATGGCCACAGTTATTAAAAAAAGTAATTTAGTAGCATTGATTTTTAGTTTTACTTCTGTAAATATCAAGCAGGGAGAAACATGCTGAATGTAAGAAAATAGGAGAGAAAATGTGTCATTTATAGGCCATATTCGTGCTCTTTGCTGCAGAAAGAGGTGGAGGACCGTGCCTGGGCCCAAACTAGAATGTTTTTGAGAGTGAAGAGCCAGACTTTCTGCATAGTGATTTTGAGTTCTTATTTTCTGTTTCCACATTTATTTTTGCAAATGTGAACAGAAAAATTAGTGTGTATGTATATATATATTATTTTTTGTTTAAACCTTTGAAAGCTTACAATAAGAGTGGAAACAAACCTGGATAGTTGCAATTCTTACACAAACAAGTCAGTATGGCGAAAACAGATAATTCTTTGCTAACTGTGTTAAGTATTATGTTGTTGGATGTTTAATTTTTAACACTCCTCACACTGATCATTAATAATAGTAATTAAAAAAATCCCTTCTTGTTGCAGTATTTAAAGATAAGCTGGAGTGTATGAGAGAGCTCTCTAAATGCATGTCCTGAAAGGTTGGTCCTCCTCTCCCTTTGCTACTGCCCCATTAGGTACCATTATAGAAGGTACTCTGAGAACATACTTGCAGCAGATCTTTAATTGTGCATGGATACGGAAAATTTTGAAGAGGTGGAATATAAAAATACATTTTTGGAAGTGTCATTTGAGGGTAGCAAAAAATAATCAGGAAACATTTACATTTTCTAATTTTTCCCTTGCTTTCACCCCTCCTCATGGGGTAATAACATGTTCAACATTTTGAGACCTTGAAGGTGGTATTTTTGTGAAATGGGGCTGTGTTGATTTCAGTTGCTGTTTTAAGTGCAGAACATAGGACTTTGCAGTGCTGGAGTACTTTTAAGGCTTCTGGTTAGCAACTGCATGGACTTAACATGCTTTGTTTTGACCCCAAAATATCTTAAATGGCCTGGGATTTACCTATGTAGCAGAAAACGTGAGGCTTCCCATAATGGCTATGAGATGCACCCAGGCAGAATTAAAATACACCTGACACTTAACCACAGACACAGGGTTAGCCCTTCAGGGAACCTCACAAAAAAGCCTCTTTGCTCCTTAAACCTGCTCCTCTCCTTAATGTCATTTTAGCTTTTAGGATTTTATCCTCTTGGGATTTTGGTAATAAATACATAGTGCCATGGAGCACAGTTAAAGACACTTTTGTGGTGATTATGTCCTTACATGAGCTCAGGGAGACAGGCACAAGGCAACATTGCTGTGGGATTTCTTTTTTTTTTTCCTTGTAATTTCAGAGTCACATTTATGATTGGAATTTGATTATTTGGCATCAGTAAATAGATGGAGATGGATACAAAAATTAAATGCTAGAAGGTCCAAGTATAACTTATGTTTTATTGAGGGAGAGGGGAAGGTGCAAAAGTTTGAATAGGATTGATGCGCTTATCAATATTGAGGTGTTTTATGTAGTTACAGAGTGCTTCAGTATGCGTCAATATGATTATCTTTTTAATGTGTGTTCTCTCATTTTGTTTTCATATGCAAAATGTTTATCTGCACGTCAGTCCAATTTATCTCAAATGATGCAGAGTATAGAATTATATGTTGAGTTATATGCTAATTACTGTTGAAAGCTAAGAAAACCGTAAGTTTTCCTTATTTCTTCCCAAAATGTGACATTGTCACCAGAAATACTTGTGCATTATTTTATGGTTTGGTTTTAGTCTGAGGCTTCTATCCTTTTTTATTTTTACCCTGAGCATGTCAAGCGTATGCCTTTCCATTCTGCATCTTTGCAGTCTTACGAGTATTACATTTACAGTCCCAATAAAGAAAATGTTGAATGTGTCATCTAAAAATCATCCCATACGCCCAGGTCTAGGTTTTGCTGGGGAGATCAGTAAGCCCACTGCTTACTGGTGTTACTCAGCCTCTCTGGCCACATTTATCCTTGTGGGTATTTCAGTGGCAGTTGTTCCTTCTCATCACCTCAAATAAGTAATTTGGCTTTGAAAGTTTCTGTATAGGAGCACGAGGTCCTGTGTGTTTGGGCACTTTTTAGGTAATTAGGGAAAAATTCTCTCCTAGTTTTGCTTCTTTCCAGATCTGCAATGTTGGTTTGTGAGTTCATGTTGAAGGATGCATACATTTCACCAAGGAGAAAACCTTCATGTCTGTAGTTGGATACTTAGCAAATAGTGTATTACGAGAGTCAATATTATGGTAAATGTTAAAATACTCTAGGTGTAATGGCAATAAGAGTGGGGCTGAAAAGGTGGTGTTTTCCATTTGTTTTCTTTTAACTTTTTTTTCTGTAAGTGCATTGAAATTTTGAAATGGAAAAATATACTAAATTAATTATACTAAATTATATTAAATGTTATTTTGCTGAAGTGTATTATCACAGCAGCTGGCACAAGAGAAACCTGTAGTATAAAAGCTATCTTCTGTGCAACGCAACCTTAGCAGTAATGTATCTCTCCTATTGCCTGCCTTTTCATGTTGCAATGGAATTAACATCAACTAAACTCATCCTTTTGCAAATCTGGATGAAAAACTGCCTCTAAAAGGTAAAATGAGGCATTTGGTGTTTCTAGTAAAGTTAAAATTTGGATAGGAGTGAGCATAACAGTGTGCCAAAGAGGGATCTGACTCTTCTTGGGTATGGGACTAAGTATTGAAATAAAACTGTTTTGAAATGAAAGGTCTTCAGCTGGGAAGGGCCTTACTCCATTTTAATTTGTTGGGGTATCTTGATAATTTTGTGGCTGTACTCTGGTGAGAAATAATGGAGAGAGTGTTTTGAAGAGAATGTGTGTGTATGCGAGTCTCTGTGTGTATATATTTATACACACACACACATATTTTAAAATATTATATTACCATAAAAATAATTTGTAGTTTAAGAAAAGACCAGCTAAAAATATCTGGAGAATTTATAAAAATAGAAAGGTTGGTGTTTTTTTTGCTGGTACTAATACACTTGAACACAACCGGGGCTGAATGTTCACTTCTGAAAGATTAACTTTCATGCTCAGCTGAACTTTAGGAACGCCATTTTAAAATACTTAGTCTATGCCATGTGCCCAGTGCAATTTTCCCCTTTGAAAATAGCAGTGCTTTATTGGTTTTTGGTAAATAATTTTAATTTTCTAATGCTAAATGTACAGGCCCTAGGGTTTTCCTAAAAAATGGATCTTGCTTGAACTTAATGGAGCCTTAAATATTGTAGTGCAGAAATCAAAATTCCTGATAGAGGGAACTCGAGTCTGTGAACAAAAATTTCTGTTGGGGAGGGAAGAAAAACAATCTTAAGTTTTTAGTTGGGTTCACAAACACTTATTTCCCTGAAATCTGATGTTAAATAGTGGTTAGGGATGAAGCAAAAACCTTACTGTGTTTGGATTTGGAATTACCTGTTAAATATCTAGTACACATAGGTCAAGATGGAATTCTAATTTTCTAGGAGTAAGCAGGGCAGGAGGGCTAGCCATGAAAAGGAGGGGGTTAAAAACAGACCCAGCCTCGAGTGAGCTGTACTATGCAGTCACTTCACACAGCTTTCATCCTGGGGCCCGACCCTGTGAGCTCCCTGCCCCTTCTTCCCTGCCCTCAGAAGAAGTCCTTGGTGTGGTGAGGGGAGGCTCTTGGGAAACAGAGTTTGCAGAGTTGCTCTAGCTTAGACAGAGAAAATGCATATATTGATGAACAAAGGCAAAAGATAAAAGGGATTTTTCTTAAAAAAAAAACCCAGTATTTTTAAAACAGTTAAAGAACAGATCAGTAGGAAATCTATTTTCAGTGATAGAGTGGATTATTTGATTTATACATGTAGGGGAGGTTCTCTACTTGATGATGGCTTCCCGGTTATCATGGAAGAAGAGTTCATTTTTTTTTCCTTCTCACGTCTTAAAGTAAAAATCACAAAACAACATCTCTTTAGTACTTGAAAAACATAATCAGGTGTAATCTGTAGGATGTTTGAGGAATTTGCGTAGCAGTTTAATCCAAGATAGTAGACTATGCCTATAATGTAAACCATATCTTATTTTTCTCGTAATATGAATTAGAATTCTGATAAACTCGCTGTATAAACTTTTCCAGTGAAAATTTTGTGACAATCTTAAACAGCTAACGGTTGGGAAAAAAATATGAAATGTATTACTTTGTGTCTTGGAATATTCTGAAATAATATTTTAAGTGAGTTTGCTGATTGTATACCAGTGTGCACAGGTTCACCTCGCCAGCGAGGCACTGGTCTAGTACAGGTGTGTACTGCTGTGCTCTAAAGATCACAGAGGTCTTTCCTACCAAGGGAACTGGATCCCTAAATGAACCACATCTTTCTTTGTGGAAAAGTCTGGTGTGCAGAGGGAACTTTTCACCAGGGTCGGGTGAGAGGGATTTGGTACCAAGTGTCTTTCAGTGGTATTGGTCACAGTGGGAGCTGGTGTTGATCAGCAACAACAGTTTTTATACCAGGAGCTTTGTGTTAGTAGAAGTTTGGTTATTTAAGTAAGCTCTAGGTGGTGGTGGGTGGCAGTGTTACAGAGAGCTAAAAACTGCCTTTGCCAACGGGGAGATACTCCTTTTGACTGTAACCAAAGTGCTGGAGTATCTCGATACTTGTTACCTGATTGTATGAACTCTGCATCTGCACAGAAATTTTTAGTGTAGGATCCTTTTAAGAAATGTGCAACTTCCAAGGATGCTGAGCGTTTAAAACTGTCTACAAGTTCAGGTTTACTTTCAATCTCAAATATGTACTAAAACATGGTAAGCATATAGTTTAACATGTGGTCTTGTAGATTTAGTAACACAATGAGAGAATTGGAGGATCCTGGGTATAGCACAGGTGTTTAAGCTGTTTCTAGTAACCTGTGCAAAATACAGGAGAAATGGACAGTTCCTAAAGTCAAAGCAGAGATTTTTTTTTTTTAAATGCTCTGTAGTCATCACTAGATTTCTCTTCAGTTTAATGCTGGTGCTCAGTAGCAGTGGTGTAAGATCTTACTCTGCTAATACAGCTTCATTTAAAGAAGCGCCAGAATGCTCATTCTATTGAACTATTTTTCTTTAAAAAACACCCCAAAAGCCCCACACTAAGTTCTCATCATCAGAATGTCGGTCACCCCTTATTTCTGAACTGCAAAGAGTGTTTCTTAGTGATGGTCTGAGTTCTAGTAGCAAATGTCCCATTCTATTGGTTACCTTGCTTTGGGTTGCTGCTTGTTTTGTTTGCTTTAACAATGTGTTTGGATAGAATGAGTTCTATTCCTCTCTAGAAGTTTTCATTTTCTGTTATGCAGTTGAGAGGAAATTCTTCATAATAATGTGATTTCTACTCCTCCTACCCTGGCTGCTTTCTTAAATAAGAAGTGATTGTTGACATGTAAATATACCTGAAATTCTGCATTTGACACAAAACTGTAAATTTTTGCTGAAGGTTGTGGAGTGCACACCTTTGTACAACTGGGCTTCGTGACAGTTGTTCAATTAAACTCAAATCATGAGCAAAAATCGTATTTTCATGTACGTAGCATATGCTTATCCCATATAAAGTTAAAGTTGCCCATCACTCCTTGGAAGTAATCTTGGGAAAAGATTTAGAAGATTTATCATTATAATTTATAGAGCCCAACAGCTTTTAGATGGAGCTAATGATTGCTTTAGCTTTGTGTTTGACTAGCAATTTTGTGATTTTATTGAAGCATATACTCTGTGATTGGCTTTTGCCTGCCTCTGTGGCAAATAATAAGCTTATGTACGTTGCTTTTCTTCCTGGCCCTTTCGCTCACATCACCTGATCCACACAGTTCACTTATTGTGACTGTTGCTGGTTTTGCGTATGTTTAAGTTCACCATCTTAACATGAAAATGCTACTTCTGAATGCATGAACGACAGTACAGATACAGCATTGCACGTGTGGTTACGTCAGTCTCCCACTGTATAGCAGTGCTGTGTTGTGTACTGCAGCCCTTCAAAATGGCTTTTCAAATGCAAGTTCAAGCTGTCTTAACTTTTTAGCTGTAGAATGCTGGTGGAAATCATACATGGGTCTGTATTACAGAAAGCCACTCTTTGACATAGTTCTGCCTTGTGTCACTGGGTGTATCATTCTGGGTGGTACCCTTTAAGGGGTGGGGGGGGAAAGAGGGGGCGTGGGAATAAAGAAAGGGAAAAAAGGCAAGGCATGGAAAAGTCTGGCCAAAACTTAGTCGTGTTTCATCATGATGAAGTCCTGCAAGTTCCTGAGGGTGAAATGGTGTTTGAGAAGTGGCAGTCTTCTGGAGATGGCTGTGGTGCGTGTCTGACCTGATGGGACTTGGGGTCAACAAGGAGAGCTTTGGTTTTGAGGGGCTGAGCAGGTGCCTTGACCTGTTTCTTTTCCCTCTAACATCCAGCTTTGTGAACTTTCCTTGCACTCTGTGGATAACGTACATGTGGTTATGAACTATTAAAGCATGTCTTTGAGGTTTGGGGGAGGAGAGGGAGGGAGCTATTGCTTTGTCATGAGGCTTTTGGTAGCTCCAGTTCTGGTTGTTACTGGTAGTTGTCTCTTACTGTGTAGTACAATACTAGGCACAAAGCTGGTGCCAGCAAGGTTTGAAATGAGACGAATTTTGGGGGGAGCGATGGTGGGGGAGACGAATGAAGATGACATACAAACAGTAGTGTTGGCAGAAAACAATCAGTAACCCCTAAAGAAGGCTGATTTCTTTCTGCCATTGAATATTTATCATGTAACATCATAGTCTTCCTTATGCTGTTTTTTTTTTTTTTTTGGTAATTTTGTATTTTTAGCTTTTTCCCACTCTTTATTCCTTTAAAATGTTGTTCTTAAATCCTCAATTGTTGGGTATATCTGTGTGCAGCTGAATTTCAGAGCTTTGAAAGGCATATTTAAACTATGCAAAGCTATGCTTTTGGATAAAACCAGCTTGATCTACTAGTGGGGGCAAGTACCACCTAATTTAGGTATCTCTGTTACTAAATCAGTATTGTGCAATTGTAAAAATGAGAAAGTAATTACTGCCTTGGTCTTATAATAAGCTTGCACATCTGTATACACACTAAATATGAAGTAATTAACTTCTAAATAATTTATTAAACTTGGTCAAAATTATCATCATCGTTCACATGAACTTTATTCCTAATTTTGATTTAAATATTTAGCAAATTCTATGCCTTTGGAAACGACAAGTTACCAAATGAAAATAACCTTGACATTAATGATTAACTTGTAAGTTACACTTATGAATTAACTGGTTTTCTGTTAGTTTAAAACTGATCTTAATTTACAGTTTTGCTCAGTTTAATGCTAAGTGAACTAAAATAGTGTATATGCTACTCTGTGTAAAGAGCGTGGTTTCTCAGTGCAGAAATGTAAACTATTTTTTTTTGTTCTCTGATCTTAACAGTATTTAAATCTATAGTTACAGTGAAAAAGTCAATGTTTGCTGTGATCATCTTTAAAACATACACTATCTTCTGTCTATGTCTTCTGTGGAAAAGGAAATGAAAAATGATGGAGTTATTTAAAAGGTGATAGTGGCTATCCTATAATTGCTTTATATGTTATTTCTTAAAGTCATGGCAATTCTTTTACAGGATTATGAAAGTGGGGGGAAATTATTAAATATTAACTGTAAAGGTTTATTAAAGAAAATATACTCTTTATACAAGGGATTTTCAACATAACTTGCCTTTGAAAGAAATTGTAAAATTGAAATGTTGCGTAATTTAAAACTTGTGAACAACTGAATTTTAGTTGTTGACTTTTCCAGTTGAGCAGAATGAAGTGATGCTCTAAGGCTTTCACTAAGATCTGCTCTGAAAGCTCAGGAACTGCTTTCATACACTGTGTTAAGTAAGCCAGGGTGCACCAATCAAAGCTGCTATGGTGAAGCACAGAAGTTTGTTTCAGTAATTGATAAAAATGAAGTTTAATGGAAGATAAAACTGACAATATTTCTATAAAGTAAATATAAAAAATTGCAGAAGACTCTTTATGCACAAGCTGTGATGCTTTAACTATGCTGATACAAAATGTTTACTATGCATGTGGATTTACTAGTGTAGATGTACTTACCCAGAGCAAAATTACTGCCCTATAAAGAAAAGGAGAAAATAAGCTTTGTAGACAACAGAAAGCTTTGCATGGTTATTATTTTATAAACTTCTTTAAAGATGTTAAACATTTTCCGGTAACTTGTCTTTAGATCAAAACTTAATGTAGAAAATATTGCGTATGTGTGCAAAGTGTGTAATTGTTTAGCTTTATATCCCAACTAAAAGATGATGCATTGTACACTTTGAGGGGATAAAATTATTTGAGGGGGGAGTAAGCAGTTTTTCTAAGTAACTTGTAACTTTTTGCTGTAAGTACAGCTATGAAATAATTTTATTTGGTGCTGTTCTGACCACACAATTTCTGTGTAGTTGTATAGGATTTCATTTCTTGGGGAGAACTCTTCAGAGAAAATTGCTTAAAAGAAATGGCAATGCCTGATTTGTTTCTCTTTCAAGTAATTTAAGTATAGAAAAAGAAATGGCCTTTTTAATTCTGTATTTGATAACATTCAGCATAAAAGTGAGAAAGCCAAACAGAAGAGTGGTCACTTTCTATGACTTTTGGGTTTTGACAGGGCAAGAGAAAGGAAGGAAAATTGTTGGGTGGTGGTAGTGCAAAACCCACACGTTCTAGCACTCCTGTGGTAGAGGTGTTATGTCTCGTTTGCTTTGTCACCTAATCAGTTTAAGACCATGTGGAATTACCTTTAGTGAGGGCCAGCACTTGAGTGCTATTTCTTCTTCTTGGTGTTCAATTAGTTCAACAAAGTGTACTAGTAAAATAATTACTAAAGCATCAAAGTGAGAATTGGTATCTGTGCAGTGTCTTAGCTATCACGTGCATCAATTTAGACTTGAAAAAATTCCTTATGTTTTTTCTTTAATCTTGTGTCAGTAAGACTTATTGTACTAAATCCTTTGAGATGGATGAACTTATTTTAAAGCAAGAAAAGGAGGAAATATGTGGTAAATTTGATGTTTCTTCTGTTGTAAAACTGGTGAAGTGTTCTACTCTGTTCCAGTTTGTGTGGTCTTAGAAGGTTTAAAAGAAGGTATTTATCTTGCCGATATTTTTTAAACTCTTGGTTTGTTTTGAGCTTGAAGGGTGGGAAGTAGTAATGAGGAAATGGATTCTTTTTTAAAAATTATTATTTAAAAAGCCCTTAGCCATGTGAGCAGGTTACCTGCAGGTCTTCATTAGGCTTTGCTGGAACATCAGGTGATGAGCACAGTGTATCTTTTAAATGCCTAATTATCATGTCAGTATAAAGCTGTCCTCTTGCAAAGCTGAGTAATACATGTATTTGTGGAAAAAAAGTAATACAAATAGAAGTTTTGGCCAGGATGAATGCAGAGTGAAAGACATGCATGCATGTGCATGTACACGGACACACACATACACTGCATTCTCTGAGAGTGGTTTTAAACACTGGAAAAGCATGAAATGTGTGGCTGTATTTTTGAAATTGTTGATTTACTTTGTGCTCATTAAGTGTGCTTTTAGTTTATTTTGTTCTTTCAAGCACTAAGATTTTATTCATACATACCATTATATAGACAGTTGCCGAAGTGGTTTGCCCCTGTTAATATCCTTTTATATCGTAGAAGAGATTTGAAAATGCTAGCAAGCCTGCCTGTTAGCTGAAGTTTACATATGTACTTAAAATCAGACTAAGCAGGATTTTCCACTAATTCTAGTTATAGCGCATAAGCTTTTTGAAGTTAATGCTTTTAGCATCATGAGCATTTCAGTGTGTTTCCACTTCCCAAACCCCTCAGGAATCCTCACTTACTGAGACTGTTTTAGGAGCTGGACACTAATTTCTGCCATTTTTTGTTTGGTAAAGCTGTCTAGAAAAGGCACCAAAGAGGTTTTTCTTTTACAAGTTTGTGTGGGGGGTGAAACAGCAAGGCAGCAGAAAAGTATGCACTGGGACGAGTCCCTGAACTACCCTAATGCCTAGCTCAGTTTAAGTTCTAAAGTAGCTTGTTCTCAACCTGAAAGGTTTAAATCGGGTATTTAATAGCAGAAAAGTAGCGAATAGAGGTTCCCTGCTCTCTAAGCCTATGTAACAGAGGTCTCCCAATTATGTGGTTTAAGTGTATAGGTGGAGGAATTCCTGTTATTTTACTTCAAGCCTTATTTTGCTTTCCCTCTACCCTTCAAACCAGAACTGAATTTGATTGGTTAATCTGGAGCATTCAGTGAAGTTAAACTGAGTATGTTCAACTTTAGTTTCACTTAAACCTGACCTGAAAGAGACCAAAATGGGTCAGGCTCCCTGTCGATACCTGTGGCATAAGGAATCTGGAAAGCATTTCTGATGTTCTCTGCAAACAAGGCTTATGGTTGAAAGAGTTGGTTTCAAGAGCATGGTGGCCACTGAGTTAGTCTATGAATGCTGTTAATTTTGTTTGGATATTTCAATCTGAGATTTAAATGCTTCAATTTGAGAAGGGTAAATCACTGAACTATTGTTAAGGCAAGACCTGATCTGGTGCTGTACCTCCCCTACAAAAACAGTTGCTAGCGCTTCTACATTGTACATGATAGCTGTGTCACGTATTTCCATCGGGTTTCTAACTGATGTGCACACCCGTGTGGAGTAATGGTAGTAGGGAAGACACGTGAAATAAAAGCACTTGTGAGGGTTTAGCCAGCAGCTGCTTTGTGGAAGAAAGTATTTTGTTGGAATCCTTTTTATTTCCCTGTGTTGAGCTCCTCAGCCCCTAACTTGGACATGTATTGTAGGGACATTGTGTGCAGGTTTTGGTCTAGAGCTACTTCTGATAGCTGATGTAAAGTTTCACAGTTAGTCCATAATGGAAATACTGATTGATTCAACTAACTGGCAGCCCTTGTGGTCACTAGGAAGGCAAGTGACAGGGAGAGAAGAAGCCTTTGGCTATTTTGGTGGCTGTAGGAAAGGAAGGGTGGGGAGGAGAAAGATGAAAGATAAGCATTGTGTCCCATCCTTAGGGGACTACTGTTTCATACTGGTTAGGATTTTAAGTAGACGTTTTTCCTGCATGTTTATAAGCACTTTAGCATTTAAAGATGTTATTTTCATTTTTTCATATTCCTCCTGAGTGTTTTCACTGTTTTATCCACATACCAGTTAATTGCCAGTTAGTGCTGGGTTAAGAGACTAAACAGCAAGTGACCACAGCTCTAAAATGCTTGGTCAATAAAATCAGCTCAGTAGTATAATTAAGGGGTACAGACCCCTACTCTGAGGAGAAGGGAAAAAAACTGACATTTAGAGAGGAAAAAACCCCAGCAAAACACCAATCCTGCAACAAATGGGGTAAAAAAAAACCAACACAAACTCCTAAAACACCCTCCCCCCCCCCCAAACAACAAACCCCAGCAACCAACAGATACCCCTCCCCAGCCAAAGCCAGGACGACCTGCTCTCTTCCTTCTTCTCCCCGTAAGTAACTTCAGTTTCTCCAATGAGTTTTGTATGGGGGGAGAGAAAAGGTTTGAGATGTCAGAAGCTGCATAGGTAGATGAAAGCCCATTTTCCTAAAGGATACTGGAACTTCCCATCAAATTTAAATCAGTGTTTGATTCTTTAATTAAAAAAATTTAAAAATCTTAACAGCCTTTTCTTATTAATAACACCTGGAAAATGAAAGGGTTTTTTTTTTTTTTTAAATGAGAAATTCAACATTAATATGGTAATGGAGGAATCTTTAGAATTTTCTTTCTTTTTAACGTGTATTTATGGACCACTCCAGGGAATTTGCAAATAATGAATATAAGCTTTTAGTCTAATTAGTGATGTGAAGAATTGTCAGACTGAAATCCTGAAGCAAATGGTTATAGGTGAAAGCCAGTCAGACTTAACATTGGTTGATTTACCTATCTTGTAATGATGTAACTTGGATCTTCTGGTTGTGCTTCTTGTCATATCTTGTCCACAGATATCCAGTTGCTTTTGGGGTATTTGAGTTTATCCTGCAAGGAGAGCGTAGCCCTGTGCCTCATGGTTTGGCTGGTGGCTTAGGGAGTAGTATAGCTGCGTGGTATACTGGCCCCATGGACAGCTTTCTGATTGTTTGTCCTGGTGGAAAGTAGTAGTAAGCAAATCTGATGTTTCGCAGGCACTGGTAGGAAATTTGATCATCAGCACAGAGGGTTCTGTGAGGTAATCCAAGAGCTAGATTATCATCTTGAATGCTGAGATAATACAGCTCTCCAAAGCGGCTACTTTGGTGGGTTGCATGTGTGAGATGAAAGGGGAAAAGTGTAGTTAGGAGCCAACCATTATGTCTTGCATAAGCTTTTAGGAAAAAGATTTCTTTTGTTTAAATTTTGCGGAAAATCCTTACTCTGAGCGGTAGTACAGAGTGCTTTCAAATCCAGATCCGGGATCAAATAATGAAGCAACACAAAGAAGAGTACTGCTGCAGTTTGCCTGTGGCTTAGACAAGCTTTGCTTGAATTTCTGAATTGGGTCTGAAATTGGAGCAATAACATTTCCTCCTCAAGTATTTTGCTGTCCAGATCAGTGTGCAAAAATAAGAAGTAGTGGTGTTTGTTATCAAGTCAGTATTTGAAGCCATTTTCCTTTCATAAAGTAAGTTCATCAAGGCGAACTTTCAGGTTCACAATCTGATAAAATACAGTAGCTGTCATTAGTGTACTTCATAATATACAGCACTAGAAATCAATTACCTTTCAATAGAAGTGATATAAAAACCTCTGTTTGACACTCTACTGAACTTGAGTGGGTTTTGAACAGAAATTCTGCATAGCTTCTTTGTAAGTAGGGAGTGTGACCCTTTGCTTTTGTATTTATCAAAAATGTTAGGAATAAGCAGATTGAGATGTATATGTAACTGTGTGTATAGACATAAAATTTTATATATATAAAAAGATGGCTTAGAATGCACATTGCTTAAGATTTATTTGGATGGACTTACTCCTATTAAAATATTTTCAGGAATCAAATGTGAACAACTTGCAAAGACCAAAAGAATTGCTTAAACCCACAGAGTTTCAGTGTGAACTCAGGCAGCAAGCAGAGACTGCAGCACCTCTTACAGGACAAGCTGCTTCAGTGGCTTAATCTGTATCATTGCCTACATTTACAATGAAAAGAATGAGAACCCCCCTCCCTCACTCTGTAACTAAAAAGGCTGCCTCTGTTTTTTTTTTTTTCCCAACTACACTAATGTGAATTGAGAGTTAAGGATTATTATTTTGTTCTGTAAACCTACTTCCCCTCCCTAAAGAGCCTTAAAAACACTGATTCACTCTGGTGTGATCAAGCATCAGTATCTGAAGCAACCTGAGGGGGAGAAACTAATAAAGTCTGTGTGTGGGGGTAGCTTTTCGTGTTTGGCTTTTCTTGCCTGCATTTGTTTTGCTGGCTGCAGACTAAACAAGAAGGCACTTTTCCCCTTTCCTTTATAAATTCAGTTTTTGCTTTGCCTTTAGGAATCACTAACTTTGTCTCTGTGGTTGTTCATGTCAGGACTCTTTTATACAGAAGTTTTCTTTTCTCGCATGGCATTAGCCACAGCCCATAGCAGGTTTTCCACTGTGTGGTGGGTGTGTGTAGTTTTTTGGTTTTTTTCTTCTTAATATGTCATCTCCAGCTGTCTATGTAAAGTTTGTGCTGTCAGTGAAGTCAGCTTGAGAAATGACAGCTTTTATCTTCGTGCAACTCGGGAAGGAAAAGGGTTGTTGAGGCAAGTGGGTTTGCGGCGCATCAAGCATAGCTGTTGGAGCCAGGGGAGCACAAATTTGGAGGCAGTACTGGGGAGTAACAGCATTTGAGTATTGGCATACTCTGTGTCTGTTGGTGTGAGGTGTCAAGAGTTTTTCCAGATAACTGCCATAGCAGTGCCTGCGTAGAATGGATGAGATGAGTAAGTGCTTGCTCTTTGCATGTTCCGGAGAGTGGGAAAGGTAGAGCGTTTACTTTCAATCCCATCGGTATTGAGTTCAAACAATTGAGTGGACTAACACCGTTGATGTTCACCCGATCTCCTTTCAAACATGTTTAGTTTTGGGTGTTTTGGTTTTGTTTTTTTTCCATAGACTCTTGTTTAGAAAGAGTAGGTACGTGCTGTGAGGGTTTAAGGCATTAACGCTGTGCAGTTTATATGGCTGCTGAAATAAGAGACTATTACATGTTGAGAAATGGGAATTAAGGAGCAGCAGGTCCCTGGGGAGAGGGAGAAAGGATGGGGAGAAGAGTCTGGTAAGAGTTTGGCTGCAATGACAGTGTGGAATTGCTTTGATATTTGTGTATGCTCCCTTCTGAAAGAGTCCAATTCTGGCACACCTATGAGATACAGCATGACATACACAAAAGATTTTGAACTAGGAACGAAAGCATGATGCTTTATTGCTATTTGCTTTATCACTGCCTATCTCCTGTTTTTTACAGTTGTTGCCCCTTAAGGGGAGGTGCAGGTCTTGCGTGATTTTCCTTTGCTAAATGTCACATAAAACATACAGTGAGATCGTACTGGCAAGTGAAAACATATAGTGAGATTTTATTTAATGCGGGGTTGCAAAGTGGACTACTCTTGAGACCTGTTTAGTCCAAGAAGATTTTGATGGGTTGAAGAAAAAAGTGACGTATATAAAGAGGGCTGAGAGAGAAGAAAAGAGTACATATAAAAGGAAGAAAGCTGAAATTGTGTTTTTTGTTTTTTTTTTTCTTTTTCTTCCCTCCTCCCACCACCTTTTCTCTAAGACATACTTAGTATTTTCATATGTGTGGTGGGTTCTTGTGGGTTGGGAGCACTGGGTGTCCTTGTGCCTGTGTTATCTGTATTTACATAGGGAGCTTTACCTTCCAGAGATCGCTAAGATGGTTTTTAGTAAATTGTCCATCTTCATGGTACTTTGCCCTTTCTGTCTCTGCACACACAGGTAGCATAAATACACTGCTTTCCTTGTGAAGGGGCACAGTGATGTCTTTTTGTCTACTTGCTTTCAGTTTTGCAGAGATATTCAGGTCCCCCAAACACAAGGCTCCATATCTCAGCACCCCCAAAATAAGTATGCCAACGTATGGTCCTCAGCAGTGGCTTGAAGCAGCTGAATCTAGTTGCCTGCATAGTATCCAAAAAGAAGAATTAGAATTCATGTAATTCCTCATGAGAAAAGTAAATTATTGCCAAATAATTGCTACGGGCTAACAGAGAAGTCTGTTTTCTTCTTACTCAATAAAATGTGTTTTGGGTGTCTTTGAAGAAGAGAAACAAGTGGTAATACCTGTTCAAATGCTGTGAACTGTAGGTAGCTTTCAAAAACTTTCATATGATAGAGTGCACAAGCATAATTTGCCCAGACTTTTTTCTTCAGTTGATGCTCAATGCCTATTTAGAATGGAAGAAGTTAATTAAGAAATATGCTTAAACTGGAAAAAAGTGCATGCACAAGGTTTACATGAGTCACAAGATACGTCGGCTATGTTTCACTAAGGAATGCTATATATATACTAAGTGAGCCATATATTAAATAAAACTATTAAAATACCTTTGTGGAATTTGAAAGGACAATTTCTTGTCTTACACACTTGGTATGACTGCAATTAGTTATAAAGTAACAAATGTTTAGGTTATTTCAGGACAAAATAAACCAAAATCTTCTGTAGGTTTATGTTGCCTGGGGTGCGATAGCTATAGGAGCTTCGAGTATACTGTACTTCACTGAGGAAAATAGGTTATGAGGAAGATGGAAAGCACCCTATAAGAGCTGTCATTGTCTGAGATGGGAGGGTATTTCAGGGAAGATGCTCCCATGTTTTTTTCTTTCCTTTCTCTACCTATTGTGTAGGATTTTTGCCCCTGTGCAAAAACGCTTCCTGAAATCAGAGCCCATCCTCGTGGAAGCTGTTGCTGCTTCAGTCAACTCGGTCAGACCCAGCTTTGTCCCTTACTCTTTGCTATACATCTGCTTTTGGTTTGGGATTTTTCTTGGCGGAAGTCGAGAGCTGATCCTGTGCGCTCATGTGCACGCAGTAGAGGTGACTGCAAATCTGTAATGCCGTCCCACAGAGAGGAGCTGCACGGGGCTGCCAAAGTGCAGGAGGATGGGGAGGAGCAGTGCATCTGAGCCGTAGCTGTGCAGGTTATCGCAGCACATGGGGGATTCCAGCTCTGCTTGTTGCTAGCTCAGTGCTCGTGCTGGTCCTGGGAACACAAACCTACCTTTGTCATTTCTACGTGGTCATTTTGTGTGGGGAGAAGGTCAGAGGGGGGAAATGGGTTACAAGCTTTGTGTATTTTTAGGTAGTTTTAAGAAATATATATATACTTTTTTTTTTAATAGGAGCTCTTAGCAACTGAAATGGAGATGTCTCAAAGGTGATTGAGATCTTTTATCTTATGCTGGTTCTGCGCGATCCTCTCTTGCCCATGCAAAGCTTTATTAATTTTTTTCATTGTTGATTGTGATGCATCAATAATGTAAAAGAAAAAAATGATTAATTTTTCACATGCGTCAATAAACACCAGACTTCAGATATGTGCATTGGGTGCCAAGTTAAAATTACTCACAGTGCAGCCAAGCAACCGACAAAGGTGTAAATGGTTTCAAATTAAATGGTTGATATAGCTATTCTTGTCGTTTTTAAGTGACCTTTCAGTTTTGTTCAATAGGTGTCTCACTATTGCCATAAATTGAGGTGCACAGCGGGACTGCCCCCTTTCTGTGCTTGGCTTGCCATTTCCTTTGGTTCTTTATGAATGTGGTAGAAGAACTGGTAATTTCAAGGTGGCATTTCTTCCTTGCTCCTCTCCCTTCCTCTTCCTCCTCCCTTTCAAGATGTTCAAGTTATTTCTGTGCTGCAAATGTTGGCTGAAAAAAGTTTTTTAAATTGCATCAAACTTTTCAGTCCCTCAAAGTCGGGTTGGAAATAAAACAAACAACTCCAAACCTTGTATTATGTCCTTTACTGTTGAGTAAATGCAGAGATTGCTTTTTATTTTGGTCCATTTTGTAGGTGCTGGACAGTAAAGGAAAAGATATGTAGGTTTTCCTTCTGAAATGAAATGTGAGGTGCCAGTTGTGTGTATGAAACTTGTATATGTGCTTCTGGAAAGGACTTTTCCACCTCTCCTCTTCAGCAGTGAATCCACACTGCTCAGTGTGAGCATTTGTTGCCTAGCTTTGTATGGAGCTGGGGTGAGACCTGATGGTGTGCTGGCCAGGCTGTTGTGTGCTCAAATCTTTCTGTGGGTGGCATTCCTTGCTAAGAAATTAATGCATTTTAATTTTAATCTACAAGTGTGAAAGACTAATGGCACGACACAGTTTGAAGCACATTGAATAGCATATTGGCTGCCAATTCCATGGTTTGGGATTTTTCTGCATTAAAACTTCACAGTATTTTTAATATTGAAGGAACATCCCCTTTTATGTTCTACTTCAGGATGCCGCTTTCAAGTTTCAGGTTGCTGTGTGAGATTACTTTGATATTTTGGAGCAGTATATCACTCCTTTAGGGTGATTGTTTTGTACCAGCATCGCCAGCTGAGATTGTAGTTGAAGGAAATCTTTGCAGACTTCAAGGAAATTCCCCCCCCCCCCTTCCCTGTTACGGTGAAGCAGCTCCTGACACTTTCTTTGCTTTATCGGGAATGAAAGCTTAAAGGGAGCTGTGTGCAGCTTGGGTTTTCCTTCTCCCTTCTCCGCCTATTTAAATGATCGGATGCTGAAATTGGCTCTTGCTTGAGAGGGAGTGAAAACAGCTGAGAAATGCTGCGCAGCTGAGACCTGCTCATCTTTTCTGGGGAAAGTGTACTTATCACATGATTTTTGTGGTCACTGCAGCTTTGGGGCTCCATGTGAGGAGAAGCTTGGGCAAGGTGGCTTTGTGCTGAGAGCCCTGGCTGGGCAGCAAACAAAGCCTAGAGAAGAGCATTTCGAGATGTAAAACACTCACTGCAGGCATGTGTGGGTGGTTGGTGGTGGTGTGAGCGAAAGGAGTGTATTTTAAATGGATCTGAGGGGGGGAAATGAAAGTTTTTGATTTTATTGGTAGATGGGAGCATCTCTGGAACTTGTTTTGTTGCAAGATTTTGCTGGTCTGTGTAAGTTTAACAAACTTCTGCTATAACAAGTTCCTAAAACATGAAGTGCTTTTCTGTGAGAGGTCAGTATTGAGCAATTAAAACACTGAGTAAAACTAAGTGTTTGAACACACGGCACTTAGTCACTTTGGTGAACCAAAATGTAGTTGAGACCTAAGGTAGACTGAGCTATGTTGTCTCCTCTCCCTTCCCCAGGTCTACCCTGGGTAGCCAGACTGACCCAAGCAGCATGCCCTACCTGAGCCCATCTGAAACTGTGCTAATCTACACATTCCTGTGAATCCCAAGGGTTTTGTGGCATCTCTGGCATTTATTTGTTCTCTCACTTTGGGGGAAGGGAGGAGACAAAGGACTTGGCTGTGAAGGCAGCCAGCATGCTGCTGGGCTTTGCAGTAGCACTTCAAAGCGAATGTTTTGTTTACTAGATAAGTGAAGACTGATGTAAATTTGGGGTGAAAATACAATGAATTTACGGATTCTTGCCCCTTCCTCCTGATCAGAGATGGAGAAACCAGCCAATTAAATGTTAGGAAACAGTCCGCCATTAGGCTAATGAATATCTTAATATCAAAGCAAATGTATGTGTTCAAATTTACATTCTCTTCCTTGAAGGGATGTGGAATCCTGAAATACCTTCTTGGTGAATTTAAAAAAAAAAAAGTAGAGACAGAATTAAAACCCCAAATTCTTAAGTGTGTGGAGGGGAACCCAGCACAAATACACGAGATTATTGCACCCATTTATAATGCGGAGAATTAGATACTGAAGGCCTTAAAGCTGAAATAGAAACAGTCTTCAAGAAAAGTGGAGACCTCCTGAAATGTAACAGCTGTCAAACATGTAACAAGTATTTCTGCAACAGCTCTTTGGGCTCAAAATGGTTTTGACCTGACATTCCCCCCAGCAATCTGCTGGGGTTTGTTTCTTGAGTTGTGTATTTGGTTTTGCCCCTTTTAGTAGGACAGATGCTTAATGTATGACACTGTGTATAGTCTGTCTTGCAGTAATGTTTTCTTTCTGATTTTTTTTTTTTAAACTATTTTCTTTAATTTATCTGCAGGAGTCGGAAGCTTCAGATCAGAAATATCCCGCCTCACTTGCAGTGGGAGGTAGGAAGCTACTTTAAAAACTGGTATCTGTGCTAAAAACTGTTTCTGTTTCTCTCTTTATCCACAAGACTCTTCCCCTTCCCCCACCTTTCACTTGCTTTGCACACACCACTCATTCTGTTCTGGGGAAAAATCCTTTGGAAGAGGAAACAATAGAGCCTTCTAAGCAATTCAGATAACTGCCTTCATTTCTGCTCTCCGAGTTAACCATAAAAAATGTTGAAATGGATTCTTTGGTGAATGCTAACTTTCTGATGCAGTCACTCTCTTAGACTGAAAGCTTGCCCGTTTTGGACCTTTCTGGTGTCTGGTGTATGAGTTCAGTAAACTTGATACAAGTTCATATTTAAATACTTGGCCAATACTTTACAAAACCAGAAATTTAATGCTGATAATGTTGATCATTTTTCTTTTTTTTTTGTTTTTCCTTGTTTCTCCAAAGTGGTGGTGGGATGGCAAATTATTTGCTCATGCTCTTACAATTACTTGCTCTCACTAATATATTATATACTTGCTGTTAACACTCCATAGATAGTGCTATAATTTTTGTAGTAGATGTTCTCCTGTGAGAACAGATCTGCTTTCTTTATTGTTTTTTTACCTTGTATGTGTTTAAAATGTTGTTTTCATGTTTTACTAGTGGTAAGTCATCCTTTTGTCTGAGGGAGATTAGAGGATGGAGGGTTTGAAGCTAAAGCTCTGGCAGCATTGTTCTCTTAGCAGGTTTGGTCTGCCTTCTTGGTCTGCCTTTCCTTCTGTAGCTACTTCTTTGTTTGCCCTCCCTGATTGCTTCCTTGCTTTTGGAGAAAAATGGAAGCATTGCTCTGTCCACCCTAGGCTATCATCTGCAGGGTTTCTGTAAGAGATCAGCACACACCACATCTCATTGCTTCAATCTGCCCTTCTGGCATGTGCTGTCAATATAAGAATTTCTTCTGCACTTCCTGAGCCATGTGCTCCCCTCGGTTGAACCATATTCACCTTTTACTTCAAATTCAGAACTGCTTTTTCTTTGTCAAGCTTTTGGCAAGTGTAGTAATAAGAACGGTTGAGGGTGACTAATTTGAGGATTAACTTATATTTTGGTACAAACTTACTCTAAGGGTTTTGTATAGGAGTAGTATCAGAGCAGAGGCATATGATTCAGAAAAATGTGAATAAACACAGATGTAAGCCGAGCCCTGTTGAGCAAAGTACATAAAAATGCATCAACTTACGTATATGCATAAAAATGCATCAACTTGCGTATATGTAGCTAATACTGTTTATATGTTATAGGTATCTACCCTGTTTCTCATCTGCTTCTTGATTTTTTTTAAGTGATTTCCCTCTGCTTCTCCATTGTAGTGTCTGTGGTGACATCTGGTCTCAGACAGATGTTCTTTCTGCTCTACCTTTTTAAAACACTTTGCCTTCCTAAGGTTCCCAAGGAAGTGTTAAGATTGTCCCTATTAGCATCATCTCAGCCTTGTCTAGATACCCTCAAGCTGCTTGTACAGACCTGACCCTTGTTGGGGCACAGAATTTAGAGACCTCTGCAATACTTTTGCATTCTCTTTCAACATCAGGGCTGCTTGCCAAGCACAGTTTGTCCACAAACTTCCCGAAGTTTTCCTTTGTAAGTGCTGTCTGTCTGCCACTTCTGCACTAAGCAGGTAAGTTCTATATGCTCTCAAAAGAGTGCTGATGACAACATACAGCAACTGGTAACTCATTTAACCAGGGAATTGTCTCATGTCAAGGTTACCTTAGGCTCTGATATCATCTTTTTTTTTCTGGTGCTAAAAGACCTTGCAAAAACTTCCTTTGAGCTTTGTAAGAAAGTTTTGGATAATTCCTCCTTAAAACAAGACTGTTCTGCAACCAGTTGCTTGGTAGGGAGAGCTTGAAAGTTTATACATATAGAGAGGGATTTCTATTGAATCAGTGTTCTTGCATAAAGTTTTCTGAGGGGATGGTGTGTATGTGTACACATGTGGCAGCTGGAGCAATTTTACTCAGATTGTATCTTATAGTCCCTCTGTGCCAATCTGCTTGCCTCATCACTCCTTTGTTAATTACTTGAATCAAGACTGACTTCTAATGGGTGTGAAATCCTTAAAACCAAACCAAAAACAGCTGATGAAAGATGTCTCTAGGTTAGTTCAGTCTCTCAGCCCTCATGTATATTTGATATTGAAGCACAAAACACATACAGTACCCTGCAACACTTTTCTTTTTACAGTGACATAGGAACATGGGAAAAGAACAGATGAAAGATATATGTTACGATTTTTTTTTTTAATATAACTGTCATTAGGAAGGCTACTTTGTCATTCTTTGGAAAAGCAGGGTTTTTTTGTTTGTTTGTTTTTAAGTTCTGTTTAAGTAATTGTTTTAATTTTGTTCTTTGTAGAAAACATTTTACATGGGAAGCTCCTAAAAGTCAATGTATGTGTCTCTAGTTCAGTGCTTCGCAGCTGTTCTTGTTGCCAGTGTGTCATACAGTACCTGTAAGTCCTGGGCCACATGGGACTCTGACCCAGGGAGCATCTCTGTGTACACCCACATCTAACAGAGATGGTCCTTGGCTTACAACACATCACCCACAGCATCTCTTGTAATAAGGAAGCCATCCATGATGTTCTTAAATGCAGGTCGTTAGCATTGGAGAAAGCAGGTCTCGAAAAGCAGAAGGGATGCTGGTCCTACAGGAATGTAGCTGCAGTGTTTGTAGTGTGGAGTATAGCAGTGTTTGGTAGCAGTTCCCACTCCTGAGCACCCCAGAGAATAACATTTTCAAAACCAGAAAAATATTCAGGGAATAAATTGAGGCTTAATCTGTTTTGTGATACATCATCTGGAGAAGGTGTCTTGCTGTTGATACAGATGCTTTGGTTTCTATGTGGATGGAGGCTGGCTCCTAAGATGTGAAATGCCAGAGTAATGAATTTCCCATAAAAACCTTGGAACTGTTTCTCTGGTGTACCCTCTCATCTTTCTAGAGGCAAGTGCATCTATTTAGTGAAATCCAGAGTCTTTAGTAGAGTGGAAGAGAAAACATTAATGTTGAGGAAAGCTTGACTTCCACTTGGAAGAAACTGGGTATCCTGAAGAATCATGAGGTAGGACACTTGATCTATAGTTATTCCATATAGCTTGGAAAACTGGGTGTAAAAGGCCAGAGTAACCAGCATTTATTAATAAGACTTTTCATAAACCAAGTTCACAAATCCAGATTAACTATTCACTTTTCTGGATGGCATTTTGAGGAAAATGTTCCAATGAGTTTTCTCCTTCATATAGGTTGAAGCTACTGAACAAAATACTGACTCTTGGAACTAGTCGTAGCAGCTGGACTTGTAGTTGTTTCTGGCAGGTAACATAAGAGTTCCCTCTGTACTTAGCCCATTATGGTATAAGCAAAAAAGGTAAGGTAACAGCAACAGCTTTAAGATCATATTCAGGGTTAAGTGGTAGAAGAAAGGCAGATAATGACCTGCTATAACAAGCATATTAATATATACTTATTAATATGCTACTTAATATACAAGTTCCTACATTGTAAGAACCCTACAGGGTTGCTATCCTGAAGAGCTCATCTTTAAAATGCAGCTGTAAAAGATAAAATTCTAATGCATTCCAAGGCATTCAAGGTTAAGTTTGTACAGAACTTGCCTGGTAATTAATTTGAACTTCACAAGAGGATTTTTGGCGAGGTTCTGCAATGTTTCTGTATGTGTGGGTTGGTACTCTTGTACTCTTTGCCCAGCTAGAAGAAACTGGAGGTGGTGGGAAGGCAGCATCTTTCTCTGAACTATGAACATTTAAGACTTGAGTCAGACTGAGACTGGAGTCTGGACTGGTAGGAGTTTATCCAGAGTCACGTTCCAAGAGGTCACTTGCGTTTTTCTTTTTCCCTTACTCACACTGGTCTGTCTGGGTTTGAGGACTTTGAGGACCCTGGATCAGTGCCCATGCTCCATAAAAGTGTCATCACTTCTGGAGTCCATCTTCTTCCTTTTATTCTGCTTACATATAAATTGCATATAGAGGTTATTTTATCAATTTAGTAATATGAAGTACATGTGCGTGACCAGATTTTACTTTTTAAATAAATGTTTCAATTGTTCTCAAGTTTTTGGTGAAGCAAACCTTCAAATAACTAGTGGACCTCTTCTTAGTGATAGTAGGTGGGTATCATTGCTCCTCCTCCCTTTTACTCTCTTTACTCATCAAATACAAAGTCCAGATTGATGCTAAGAATCATGACAAGTGAAGGATTTAGCACACCACCTTCTCCCATTCTTCACACATACCAGTCTCATCTCCTTCTCATTGGAAACAAACACCCAGGCTATGGTCTCTGCAGAACAGTAAATAGCTCTTACTCTTTCCTGAACTGCAGTCTGTAACATACTGTTTTGACTCCTAATTTGTAACAGCAAGTAATCTCTCACTTCGCTTGCAAGTATTCAGCACTGGAGGTGTATTTGCAAGACAAAATGATATGCCTCCTAGGAGGAGGTCTACGTGTGGTGATTTAAAACTGAAGTACTTGGAGTTTGAGATTCAACATGGTGGGGATCCAAGTAGACTTCTTCTGAGAAGGAATTTTTATGTGAAATGTCACCTTTCTTATTTTCTTTTAAAACATTTTAAAACCAGCTTCCCCAGTGTAGAAGACGCTTCAAGAGATTTTTCTTTCCAAATATTTTTACCCTGTTTAGTGAATAAAGTGCAAGAGAACAGACTTTCAGGACACAGATGGTGCCAGAAACAGCACTTGCTGGCTCAGCAGGAAGGTAGCTGTTAAAGGGTTCCTGCTTATCTTCTGTGGGCTTATTTCCTTATCGTTTTTATGGAGCAGATAAACAGATACAGTGTTGATGAACTTTGTAACAAAAAAGGTAGACCGAAAGCCCAGCCTGTGAAGTGTGAACCAGTTGAGTGAGTAGAGAAGCAAGAAAAACATTGTGAATGTGTATTCCTAGCTTTGCTGTGAGACTTGCAGGTTGCTTTCGGGGACAGAAATGTGTGGGAAGGGACGTCTGATTTAGCTCTTCCAAAGGGAAAAAGGATGTTACTAAATAGGGTTTACTTTTCCTCACTTTTTCAAGGAAATGAAAAATGAAGTCTCATAGTTATGCTGAGACCTCTGTTTTAGTTTCTCCAAGCAGACGTAGTAATGAAAAAGGATTTCTGGATCAGAGCTGCATTGAGAATGCAGGCTCTTCCTTGAGATTTGTTAATGCAAGAAAGGTTTGAGCCACCTCCACCCATGTGTGTAATTTGTAAGTCAACCTCCAGTTTCCTCAAAAGAATTGAGTCTGATTTTGATTGTGAGTAAATGTAAGTAAATATTCTTACAGTGCACGTAACTCTTTGTCCTGAGGATCTGTAGTAGCTTGTGTACTTCTTTGAATTAGAATAGCTAAGTTGTGTGGGGTGGGTTGTTTATTGCCTGGTTTTCAATCTAGAGATGCAGTGTAAAAACTAATCTTGCTGAATGGTACCTGCTTAGGATGCAACTTATTATAGAACACCAAGGATATGAAGAGGACAGGTGGAGAACTTCTAGGTTTTAAGAAAGGAAAAGAAAAAATGAGACTCTTGCAATTAAGAATAAATTAGGATTATACAGAGCAGATATTTCTCATATAAAGCAAGATGTAAAGGGGAGATGCAGGAATGAACTGAGCTACAATTAAAAGAATTCAAAAAGGAAGAAGAAGCAACATTAAAGGGGTTTAAAGTGTATTGAAATATGATCTTTCACCTCAGGCCTCCTCCAAGAATCCTAATTTAATGTAAAGCTATAAAAATAATGTATAGCTATAAAAATGCAAGCAGAATGCTAAGTGCACACAAATTATCTGCTATTGCCTGCTAAGCATCGAAACATGTAGTAGGGATCTTTGCTTTCTCTTTCATTTTCAGTGTGCTACATCAGACACCAAGCTGTACTTTTTCCCAATTACTATTTGTCCTACTCAGCAGGAGAATGGAGAACATGTTAGCCTGTTCTCTGCAGCAGTCTTTTACTTATTTGAAGACCTCCAATTTTTAGGGAGGGCTAAGGAGAGAGTTTTAAGTTCTGTCAGTCTCTTCTGAGGACTCTTGTTTCTAGGCAATTGATTGTTCTTAAGTCTTTTACCTGGGAACATCGCATGAGCCTTCTCCAGAGTACTTTCTCTAGTTGAAGATCACTTTGAGCTCTTGTCTTGCCCTCTGGTACATTTGCACTCCATTTCAGTCTTGTGCCTTCTTCAATTTTAATAAACAAAAACCTGATAAAACACTTAGATGAGCTGGTCCCTGCAAACCCTATGAAATAAAGCTTGTCAGTTCAACAGTAGGCTAGTAACGACTATACCTGGCACTGATCACAAAGTCAACTTCTTGCCTGCTGTTGTAGAGGTGGTCGTGTTTACCTTATGAGTCTGTTGCGGGGGACAGTGACAAAAGCCTTCTAAAGAGAGTTATCCCGCACACAAAGACTATTAATTCTGCTATAATGAGAAACCAGTGAGATTTAGCAAGAATTATGCACATCAGACAAAGGGTAAATGTTGATCACCTGCTCATTTTGATTCCTAATTACAGGATAGAGCAGTCCCTGGGGCAATGAAGAGCCTTTGGACAACGCTGCCTCTTGCTGGTCTTGGATCTATACCCAGGGGAGCATGGGGGGTGCCTTTGTTCCTTTCCTGCCAATGGGAAAAGAAAGGATGATCTTTCCTTTTTGCCATCTGACTTGGGCCCCACAATCCAAGTTAACTATTTTTCCTGAGCTGCACACATTTCCCATCATGTAGCTGGGCCTTGCAGCAGGTGAGGCAATCTGATACAGAAAAGTGACCATGTCTATGGCAGACCACCCAGTTTTGTACTTAAGACAACATACTCTGGGTTATGTTGGGATTTTAATTGCCTGGCTTAATTATAGGGGGTGATATTTACAGGTATATGTGAGGTAATAAACACCTTTTGCAGGTGTTTAAAATATGGAGTGTGGGAGTGAAGGTCCTTGGATAAACATACAATAAGCCCATTTCTCGCTTGAAATGATTTATTCATCTGAGTGTGTTGGCTACAGTGGTGCTTACAGTTGTTATAAATAAGGGAAAAATCTAAAGGGGAAAGTAATTTTTCTTTGAGAATTGGGCTATAGTATTTTTTTACTTAAATCAGGATCATATTAAAAGTAGTTGATAGTGATGTTTTTATCAAAAGTCTGCCTTCATTTAAGAGTTAATATCCCAGACACCCCCACTGAAGGAACTTTTCTGTGCCTTTATTATAGTTGTAGGCTTAGAAAAGTAGCATTGCATTAGTTAAGATAACTTTTTCCTTAGGAAACTTGTATTGCAGTAGCTTAAGTAAGAAATAGAGAAGTTAGAGATGAGGTCAAGGCTCTGTTCAGTACCTGGAAGATACAGAAGGTGGTCTTCCAACCACAAGAGCTAACATAATGTTAGTACTTCTTCAAAGAAATCAGAAGACTCACCAGGTCAGAGCTAGCTTGATTGACACAGTTTAGAGACATGAAAGTTTCTCCTCTTTCCTTCGGGTGGCCAAGGTGGTAAGTTGAAAGAATATAATGCAGAAGATTTTGGGCTTGTGCTGCAGGAGATGTGGTGTTTGGTGGTTGTTCAGGCAGCCACTTTGACTCATATGGCAGAGGCAGAAAGGCTGGCTGAGCGACTTCTTCAGAAGATGCTGAAGTGCCAGAGCTTTTTGACCAGAATATTAAGCAAGCTGGGATAGCTGCTGGCTTCTCTGAACATGCTGAGCAGTGACTTTGGGTCATGGTTTGTGAGCTGTTGGTTAACCCTGCTGTGGAGGGGGCAGGACAAGGAGTGGAGGGAAGTATCTACTTGGAATTGAGACTTTTAGTCTGTCTCAGATGAGTCACACAGCTTTGTGATTCATTGTGTAGATCTCCTGTGATGGATTATGAGCTGCTTTTGGCTGCAATGTGGAAGCACAGAAAACCAGTGAGTTTTAAGTGTTAAATGTGGCCATTCCTACTAAGACATATAAAACCTTTATGTCTTTGGAGACATAGAGGGTGAAAAAAAAGAATGATTCAGTGTGACTTATCAGTGCAACTGTTTGATCCAAACTTTTCTCCCATCCAAATTTGTTCCATTGTCCTGTTTTTGAGAGGAGGAAAAAAAAAATCTGTTTTCTTGGGTATTTTTTGATTTTCTAGGCTAAAGGAAAGCACAACTTGTGATGT
The DNA here is from genome assembly GCF_034315485.1 of Pezoporus occidentalis. Classification (NCBI taxonomy): domain Eukaryota; kingdom Metazoa; phylum Chordata; class Aves; order Psittaciformes; family Psittacidae; genus Pezoporus; species Pezoporus occidentalis. The sequence goes on along the minus strand of NW_026914319.1, from coordinate 255,435 downwards.
CTTAACTTTTCAGATATGTTCTAATACTAGAAACAGCAATTAGTGTGCAAGAATTTAGGCACTGTCACCATGGGTTGCTTGGCACTGTTAGGACAATGTGTTGCTCGCAAACCTGGAATAATATGGTTACTTGTTTACCCTGTCACTAACAGTGACTCCAAAACTTGAGAAATATTAAGACATACAAAGTGTGATTGCTTCAAAACACTTTTTGGGGAAACCAGTCATCAGATCTTATTTTTTATTTGCAATTCCAGAAAGGTATTGTAGAATGGCTTGGGTTAGAAGGGACCTTAAATATCATCTATTTTCAACTTCCTCCAATGGGCAGGGACACCTGCTAGACCAGGTTGCTCGAAGCCCCATCCAACCTGACCTTAAATACTGTCAGGAATGGGGCAGCCACAGCTTTTCTGGGCACCCTGTGCCAGTTAGTGTCTCACAGTGTCTGTGAAGACTTTTGGTCAAGGGCTCAGTTGCCAAAGTCTTGCACCCTTTAGCTATAATTTTTACTTAAGGAGTCACATTAATAACTCTTTATCCAGCATTGTAACATGTCCTTTCATAGAACTACAAAACCATTTGAGCTGGAAGGGATCTTAGGTGGTCTACAGTCCAGTATTCTGCTCAAAGCAAGGTCTGTATTGAATTCAGACCATATTGCATAAGGTTTTGTCCAGTCTTGAAAACCGCTAGGAATACAGTTTGTGCAAACTCTTTGGCTCATCAGTTCTAAGGATTAATGATTAGTGAGACTGGTTTTCCTTCTACCTGGTGAGGACATCTGTTGTGTCAACTTAAGCCTATTGTTTCTTGTACTTCTGCCCTGCACCCCTGGGAAGAGCTTGGTTCTATCTTCTCAATGACTTCTGGGGCAGGCTGCTGCTATGCTTCCCTCAAAGCCTTTCTGGGCTCAACCTCTCTTCACAGGAGAGGTGCTTCAGTCCCCAGCCATCTTGGGCAGGTCTTCACTAAACTGATTCCAGGTTCTCAGTTTCTGTCTTGTACGAAAGGTCCCAAAACTGGATACAGTCTCTACCTGTGATTGAAGCCCCAAAGTGAAATAAGCATCTGCTTTGTTAATTTCACATGTAATCACTTCATCTTGTTTCTCACTGGTACTCTAATAACATGAAAGACAAATGCCATGGGACTACTTGGTGAAAACCGTAGCTTCTAAAAACTCTTTTGATTTTGAATGCAACCTCAGTTTAGCAAGTTGTAATGAAAGTCACTAAGTATGTTTTTGCCCTATGAAAGAATACACCTTTTTGATAAGAAAAATGTATTGTTAAAGCTATTGACATAGTTTTTCCATGTCTCTTGCAGGTGAACTTAGTCTTTCCTACTTAATTATCCATGCTGCCTGGCATCTTAAAATCTTGCTCACTTTAGTTTTTCTCTGTGAAATGAGGAGCCAGTAGTTCTTACTGGTGTTGGATCTTCTCTGAAAATGCTGGTTTTAGATGCTGGGAGTGCAGCCCAAAAAATTCCTGATGAAATTAGATGGTGGTACCTTTTTTGTTAGCATGCATGAAGCTGCTGGTAGAGCTGTGTGCTTTTGTAAACAAAGATGCCATGCAGGTGTTGTAAAATTAATGTGATTAAGAAACTAGCTGCTTCTGTCCTGCTCTTGGAGAAGTTCTGAACTAATTTGTTACCTGCCTTGAAAGAAGATGCTACCACCAGGGATTGCCTCTTCAGTCTTACCGCTTGTATAATTTGAAAAGAATTGGAGGAAACGCATTAAAGAGTTGTTCCTCAGGCAATAATAGGAGAAATGTTAGCAGCTCTTACTCATGGCAGCCAAAGGAATAGAAAAATATTAACTTCAAGTGACTTTAATGATTCCTTTCTTAATCCATTTAATTTGTGCATAAAGAATGTAAAACCAGCAATACTGGGTCATAAAGAAGGCTTATGTATAGTCCTGTATCCATCTTGCTGTGTCTCGGGAGGGGTACAAGAATAAGGGCAAGGATATAGTGATAGCTCACTATATATAAAGCCAGTGTCCTGGCTTTCAGGATTTTGCAGCCCTGTAACCTACTGACCCAGAAATGGTGCCTTTGTGTTTGAGAAATTAATGCAGAATTTCTGTGAACATGCTTGTGAGCCAATGCAAACTCCAGCATCCATGGTACAGCAAAGTGAGGAGTTGCATGGGCTTAGGGCATGTTGCAGGAAGAACCACCTCATCTCACATGCTTTGAACTTGGACCTGCCTCCAAGCTTCTGTGTTGGAGGGAATAGTGAATAGTAGGCTCTCCATGACCTATTTCTCCCTATTTCCCTTATTATTTTAAGGACTTCTATTCCTCAGCCACTTCTCCAGGATGAAGAGCCATAGCCTGCTTAGTGATTCTAGTATGGAAGCAGCTTTCTATCCTTTGATGGTCTTTCTCCCATTTTTGGACGTTTTTACTGAGTTATTGGAGTTAAGGGACTGAATTTGCACCAGTTATGTCAGTCATTTTAGTTTATTTCACTTTTCCAAGGTAGTTGCTGTAAGAGACCTTGGTGCATGTCTTGGATTTTGCTTCTCCACCCTGAGTGCTATGTGCACCCCTACTCCAAAAGGTGCTGCTGTAAATCCAGTGGAATGGGGTTTGCTGCTCATATCTTAAGAGATCAGCAGACTTTTTTTGACAGCCATGGGAAAAATTGACATTATCAGCAGTGCAGATCCTCCCCTGGACTTGCTGCTGGTTGCCAGGAAATGTTACATTTGAATCATATGTGTACCACATGTTGGCCTAACTTTATGCAACTGGCTCTTGCGTGGAGGGAGGGAAACCAAATGTGCTTATTTTCAATGGGCAAGCTAGTTCTAGCCCAGTTGATTTTTCTATAAGGCAATGTAGTCAGCACATCTCACACTTCTGCTTAGGCATGTGGGATTTTTTTGCCTTGTTCAGTGACCAAGTAGAAAGCAGCTCTTGAGCCACGTCTCTAAGCAAATCTGCTGAGACTGTTGCAAAGGCTGTGGGGTTACTTTGCTGGTACAAGCCTTCTACTGTACTGCTGTTTGTACAAGCATGTTGCTTCATTGCTGCTGTGTTCCCCTTCCAAAGGGACCATTCTGATTGCAGTCTTGGCCATTCAAGACTGTGGCCCCATCTGTGTCTCTTCTCACAGCTTCTACTTGCTTTCATCTAGTGCTGTGGGAAAATCTTGAGTTGTTGGGTGCGTGTGGACAAAGAATAACTTGAGCACAGTTACAGAAGAAGCAAGACAGGTGAAACAAGCAGTGAAGCTGTTGTACCAAGCAAGGTGAAATGCTGCAGGCTTATGGGAGTGCAAGAGATGAGAATTCAATCTGCATCTGTATGCTTCCATTTCATCCAGCAGCTACTGCTCACTCCAAGAGTTTGGATGCTGTGGTAGGTCAGGTACTGGCTGCTGGGAAGAGGCTTGGAAGGCAACAGTGAGGACATGCAGAATATGTAGGAGATCTTTAAGATGGAGGTGAACACCAACAGAGTCAAATCTGCTGAGCAGGGGGAAGGGAGATGAAGTTGTGTTAATATATTTCCTATTTTAATTGTTTGTGTTATTCTAAAGCCTGAGGCTCCCTCTGATCCTGCACCCCAAATTGGTAGCCAAGTACATGTGGGCAGGGAACGAAGGGAATGTAACTTGAAATAGCCATCTTATTTTCAGACGCTTTGGATGCTGTGGCAATCAAAAGGGGGGGATGTGACTAAAAACCATCAAAACCACTTCCAAGCACATGCCTTTTAGTGGAGCAAATAGGCAGGATTTTTAGAGTATAACACAAACAGGAAATCACTCTAAAAACTACAGCCCACCATTAACTTTGAGGGGAGGGAAGATACAGTAAAACTATCCTTGCAAACAGCTGCCTTGTTAGAAAGCCTAATAGGGAATTGAATGCATGTTAGAACTTAATCCAAATCAGCATTTCTTGGGACAACTTTTATTGGGTGTTGGATTTTTGGTTGCTCTTAGTAATAGAATCAAGTTGTTGTTAGGTGAGTAGTAGATAGCTATTCATGCAGCACTTTCATTTATTTGCTTGCATAGTTCCCTTACTGATCTCTAGTACTCGGTGTGAGCAGCAAGCAGGAGGCCAACCTCAACTGTGCGCTCTGAAGTGGAGGGTTATAATGATACGCCAGTGGCCTCTAGGTAGGTGTTCCTCAGTCCTTTGTTGCACTGGATGTATAATTAATTCTGTAGCCTTCATTTGACTGCATGTAACAGCTGTCACCCTTTTGGATGTGGTCTGAGTTATGAGTCCTCTGTTGATGCTAGTGTGTGCTAGTGTCCTTGTGTAGATTCAGCAGGTTTTTGGTCTGGGAAACTTTCACATACTGCCTGCCTTTTCCTGGCATGTTGTTTTCTGGTCAACTATTTCTCTACCTGAACATGTAGCAATCCACAGGAGCCATTCATGTGAGCTTGCACTGAAGAAGTGATGTTCGTTAAATCCCAACTACAGGATGTTTCTTTTGAGTATGGGTATTCTGTGGACTTGTGGCATTCTTGCAGGGATAATGAGCTGATGCCATGCTACCTAACTGTAGTTTGTGGGTATTAGTTATTGCACCCCAAATGGTTGCTGGATTACATTACTATTGCAAGCTGAGATAACTTCAGTGTTTTAGTCGCTGAATCTTTATAGGAAATTTATTGCCCCTTCGTATCAGCCTCTTGCTAACATTGAGTAGTTAGTGTGCATTGTCATCCACCAGAAGGTTTGGTTTTCATACCCAGGAGGCATGTGTTCCTGATGATGTTCCACATGTAAAACTTCTAGTAGAAGAAAGGGTGCAGTGGAGGGATACTGAAGACTTGAAGTAGCTTCATGTCTGGGACTGCAGAAGGAAGGAATTAATGCTAGGTTAGCGACTGGGACTCTTCTGACCCTGCTATCTTCAATAAGCTATAATGGACTACATACACCTTCAGGAATGTATGCAGGTGGCTGTATAGCAGATATAAACTTCTTGTAGCTATGCTGTGCATACCCACTACAACTAGCCCTCAGATCTGAGATCCATAGCTCACCAGCTGTGAAATTCATCGAGGGATTGAAGAGGAGGGTAGAACGACTACAAAATGTGTTAGAAGAGAACCTGAGCTTTTGCTAGCTCAGAAGTGTTGGAGACAAGTGCCCATTCCTTCCATGGGCTTAACTTCTAATCTAAGCCAATGTCCAGTGATGCCTTTGGACTTTGCAGAAATGCACATGTTGGCAATTGTTTTATGTGGCCATAGGTTAGGAAAGTAACTTCTGTCTTTATGAAAAGTAAGAGATCTCTCTAAGTAGTGTCCTTATCTGACTACTGAAATATGTTAACCTGCTTCAACATGGAAGTGTGGGTTTATTTACAAAATAGTTATAAGCTATGTGGTACTTTGTTTCAGCTTGTCAAACTGTGGTCTTGCAGCTTCCCCAGGTTATGTGAGGCAGTGATGGGCTTGCAACTGCTATTGGTGCTTTGCTTTTTAAAGTCTTCAGGCAACCCTTTCCTCCATCCTTTTGGGAAGTCGCTGTCTGTTGCAAAAGTGAAGACAGGAACAACTTATTTGCTTCATACATTAGGAATACCTGATTTCTCTGATCACGCCAACAGTTCCCACTGATTTGCCAGAACCAACATGTTTAGTGGCCACCCTTCTGTTTGATTGTTCACATTCCCATTGTGAAACTATTAGTTTTTCCACCATTTAGATAGTGCCTTAATGCAGCTTCACAGAGGTGAACCAAGCAGTGGGTCATTGAGATCCCTGTAAGAGGTCTTAGAGCCACAGTCTCCAGTATTCTTGGACTTTGTTGACTGTTCTTCATTGCTGCCAATTCTTCCTGCGTATTAGCTTTTGAGCTTTGTGGATTAAAAGCGCTGCCCTACTACATGTAATTTGCTAGATGTCTGTCATCTTGACAAAGAAAGTGCAGTGCTGTCTTTTGCATATTTGCTGCAGCGGGACCAGCTGTTTTAGTAGTTGATGGGAGCTTCACAAGTGCAGAGGAGATCTTCAGGCCTTGAGGCTGCGGAGGGAGCTCATCAGGTCTGTCTGGCCATATGTGCTTTCCTTGCTGGGGTAGTGGTGAACCTGAAAACTTGCTGCTGGCAGTGCCAGGCTGCTGATGCAAAGCTGCTTGGCGCTGACCCTAGGCATCTGCAAGGTGGGAGATGTCCTGGGCTGCGGGGCAGCAGGTTTCTCACAGCAGAGCACAGCAGCTCTTGGTGTGCCTGCTGGAGATCACTGCTGCTGCTTCGGAAAGCTATCCCTCACAGTGCCATGTGCCAGTAAGGGTCACCGTATGCATTACCCTGTTAAGGTGGACACAGGCATGCACCTCTGCAGCATGTGTATATCTCCCAGGTATTTCTAAGGCCTTTAAGAAAATATTTTTAGTGAACAAGAGCACCACTGGGTTAAATATATAAATGGAAAAACTGTGGAGCTTCTGACTTGCAGCAGACTTGCCCTTTTCAGAGAAGTAGATGGAACAGGTTGTATGAAAGGATGTAATGGAAGTTATATGCTGGTTTCTGTACCAATACAACAACAACAAAAAAATGCATTTGGGGAATTAGCAGATTGTAGACTGCATTGTAGCTAGTGGAATGACAAATCTTTGAGCTCGAGTGGCATTTGACACTTTTGCTCTTTGGATTTGTTGTTTTAGTGGAAGTAAATGCAACCAAAAGTGATCAACAGCAGCACTGTGACTACTTCCTAGTGTGTATGCAGTAGAAAATATGGTCTCTCCAGCCTTCTTACCCCTGACCAAATTCAGGTGGTTGGGTTATGGACAGTGGAAACTTCCATTTTGCAAGTGACAGGAAAAAGTTGCCTTCAGTCTCAATGGGAAATTTTCAGTGAGTAATGATACAGCTAGTATGTAAAGTGTGAGAGTGGGCACTGCTGCCTCTGCTGCTGGTTACCTGTGTGCTTGTGCAGGGAAACCCCTTAAAAAACCCTGCTGACTGCTGCAGCATGTTGGCTTGGTTCACGGTTGCCCCTTGGGGTTATGGCAGATGTTCTTAACCTGTAAAAGTGAAGAGTTTTACTTTTTTTTTTTTTAAAAAAAGCTTCTAAAAACTTATTTCCCAAGTATTTATCTTTTGTGGTCTAATTTGAGCAAATAAAGGTACCAATTTGCTTCCCCACGAGTCTTTTCTCATTCAGGCAGTGGTAAGTTGATAATCAAGGGAGGAATCACTTTAATAATAGGTTTCAGAACAGTGATACCATCACATTCAAATTGTGACTAACAAGTTAATTATAGATAGTATGTATTAGTTCTGCTTTTCTTTTTGACATCTTAAACTTGGCAAAAGAAAAATGTGGATTATAAAAAGATTGAAAATTGAAGTCTAAAGTTGTTCCAGCATCTCATGCACAGTTGCTTACACTTAAAAAAAAAAAACCACCCCACTTTTAAATAGATCTTCTCAGGCTGTAGCCTGATGCCAGATGAACAGTTCAGGGGTATTTCGGTAGATCAGCAAAATTCAATTTTACCCTGAGATGAATCCCAAATTTTGTCTGCAAAGAAAAGTTAAAAACCAAAACCATCCCCTCCACAGACAACCCCCACACACTCCCTTTCTGTGCTTGTCTTTAAACCTGCTCATAAGCATTTTCACGACAATATCCAAAACAACACAATTGTGCTTGTCCATTAATTATTCTTGTTTGAAGCCCCTGCCTTCCTCCTTGCAAATTATTTCCTATACACCAGTTCATTTTCTTTCTCAGAGCTGGGCAAAACTGAGCCAAATAATAAGCTTCCATTACCTTACATGTTTTCTAACCTTTCTTACGTTGATGTTAGTAGAACAGAAAGTGTAGGTTGATGCATGCAGTCCTGTTGCATGCTGTTTTATCAGCAGGCAATTCCAACTATGGTTTCTAGACTTTCAAACTGACTCAAACTGTTTGGTGAGGCTTCATACTAGAAGGCTTACTGTCCCCAAATAAAACTCCCTGCTTGTGAGCCAAGGTCCTGTCCTTTTTGGCAAATAAGAGTGCTTTGTGATTCCCATCTTGCTTTTATTTCAACTTACTGTTGGAGGAAGCAGCTTTCTTCCTTTCCCCATCCCTGCCCCACCACCTTCTCTAAATCACAGCAGCTACATGGTAACATCTTTATGCTGTATTCCCTAGATGGTAGAGAGCCTTCCAGGATTTGTAGGACATGCAGCTTTCCTGAGGCTCTTGCTTCTATCAAAGACCAGGGAACGGGTGGGGGCAGAGGGCATCTCTTATCCTTATCGCGGGGACGAGTGTCCAGTCACATTGGTATGGGGAAGATATTTTATGAGCTTAAACTAAAGAGCTTTGGATCTCTGTGTGTGCATTTTTCAGTTTTTGTGATGTCCTGATGCCAAAGGTGTTGTGCTTTCCAAGTACAATAGCAGAAAGCTGGAGGATACAGAGACAGTTAGCGACCAGCAATGCTTGAAGATGCATATAGCAAAGGGGTGTGAAATTTTAAACCTATTTATTTTTGGGAGTGTGAGCAATTAGTAGCTGAACTATATAATTGTGAGTATTCTACAGTTTTTCAGATCCTTTTGGTCTCTCTTTTCCTATTAAGAGCATGAATTAAAGTTATAGCAACACTATAGTCTGTTGTAGGCATTAGAAATATTTATGGACAATGTTGCAAACATAACTCTACACTTAATAAACTATTTTACTAGCAACTATATGGATGCTTTCTGTGAATTCAGCTAAAATTCCTGATTCTATTTAATTTTAAGGAAAACTGGAATTAAGTTTCTAAATGCAAAAAAAAAAAAGCCTTTCTGTGTAAGTAGACCTGCAAGCAAGTTTTATATTGGCTGCTGGTCAAAGGAGCTGGTATTAATACAAAGGCTTTATATTCTCTGCTCACCCACAGCAGGAATCTTTATGTCTTTGATAAATGTCAGCATGTATATCAGATGCAAACAGGATCCTAAATTATGAAGAATTGATATGTTATTGCTGCCTTGTGAATAAGGCTATAACCTGTATAGTACTTGGCCTCCATCGGTTGTCTGTGGAGCATTAAGAATGCAAAAATCTACAAAATTGAATATAAAGGTGATAAGTGACCGTAAGTAGGCTTACAGCTCCTAATTCCCTATCCATTACCATCAAATCATAGTGATACTATCTACAGTTTTACAAGAATGTCAGTTGAATTTGGGGGTGGGGAGGAGGAGTATAATAAAAATTATCAGCACTACAGATGCTTCCTACAGAACTGATTGTGGGTTGCATTATTCGGTAAGCTGCCTTTGGAATGAAATTCTAGAGGGATTTCTTGCAGTTCTGCAGATTACCTGTCTGCTCAGTAAAAGCACAAGCAATGCTTTCCCTATGCTTTTTAAGTCTACCATGCCTTAACGTGTTCATTAAATTGTTTTTCTCACCCCACGGCATGTGTTGTTGCTTACCTACCCATCAGTGGACTGTAACTAATTTCTAGTGATCAGTGTGTTGTGATGCTTGTGGGGTATGGTGATCACCTGAACAGAGGTAACTAATGTGTAAATGTGCATTAAATTCTCCTTTATTTTTGCTAGCATTTTAATACACGTCATAGCTGCCTCTTGCTTGCTTTTGTGGCTTTGGCATATCTGACAGCATATCTTAAAGAAGTGTTGCTTTTCATTTCCTTCTCAGAGAGATCCAGATGTAGCAATGCTGCCTAAGGAAATCCTGCTGCTTGACTCCAGCTGCAGCTATAAGGGGTCATTAATGTGGTTGTCTTTCCTTTCTGCTGCCCCATGCTATTGTAGCTGTTGTCTCCTTTGTTGTGTATCTGTTGAGCTGCGATGGGTTTGGCTGATTATCAGTGATAAGAACTCACTCCTGGGAGCAAGAAGATGTACAAACTGGAGAGGAACTGTGGGAAACTAAAACACGTAGCTTCATCCTCCCTATTTTCTTGGGATATAGGATATATACGGTAACGCTGGAGTGTACATGAATGCCAAATTTAGTTCTTACTTCTGATGGTTACTTCATCAAAATGATCACCAAGTACTGTGAGTATGTGCGCTATCACCAAAATACACAACCCACAGAGCTGGTACTCTGTAGGCTGCAAATGCTATGGTTCATGCAGCTTGTGATGAAGTAGTGTGATCCACATTAGATCTGTTTTGGAATCATCAAAAAGTCAATTGAATGAGCAGGGCATTTACCCTCGAACATATGTCCTGCAAAAAGGTGATGAGATTTCAGTGGTTTTACTGGAATCTGGGGTTGTGTGTGGAGGCAAGACTCTGTAAAGGTATTTGTTGTTTTGGCTTTCTAATATTGGTGTAGGTGAGGAAATCTTCTTTAATATTCCTGAAGTGTGTTGTGCATTTAGAGATTCTTGGCAGTGTCTCCTGTTGCTCATGAAGAAAGAGTTCACTTTGTGTATTGAAGCTCTTCATAGCTCCTTCTCCAATACTCAAGAGATACCTGCTCTCCCTGCTTCGTAACTTGTGAATACTTGATTACAAAGGTGGTCCACGTCATCCTTGACAGTTTTCTCTGGGCTGTGTGGATGTTGGTGGGGCTTGCCAGGGTGTACAGATGTGGTTTCTATCTTTCAGGAGTCCTCTGGGTGGGTCTTGAAGCATGCAACCCTTGCCGGCACGGGCAGGCTCTCTGGGTTTGGCTGAGGCTGAGACGTTCCTAGAGTGCAAATGCTGTATTTTGTGTGATCTGGATTGGGATTCTGCCCATTTGGCTACACCCCGCCCTCAGCGACAGCCCAAAATAAACATTGCGCAAATCATGTGTCCCTCAAACAAGCAATCAGTGAAAATTGCTGTGCTTCCACCAAGATTAAGACTAATCAAAGTGGGCAGTGATTGCAGGAGTCGGTCTTTGCCTTGGAGTTTGGTCTAAAGAAGTCATTGCTGCCCCATGAAGGCGTGGAAAGAATATGAAATGACATAACCTACAAAAAGCTTTACCACTAATTGCTTTTTATGTTCTTCTGCTACACCACGATCTCTCTTGGTCTCATTTATTTTGGTGGAAAGTACTTCTGGTGAAGAGGAAAATTTTGTGTAGGCTAAGTAGGAGACGTTAGGTTTTTGCTGTGTGGTGGAACAAAACCTCTACAGTAAATGTACTTCAAAATTGTCATTAGTGAGCAAATCTTAAAAAAGAAATAATAGTAACTTAAATCAGTGGATGCCTGTGTGGCTCTAATTAGTTTTAAGGGGGGAAAACAGTTTGTATTGGAAATGTGTATAGTTTCATTTTATGAAGTCTGGTTTACTGTGTGAATAATTCCTTATAAATGTAGCTGGTGATTTAAGAGATGACTCATTAATGGTTTAAAAGCAGTATAGTAAAAAAAACTTGGTTGTTTGTGTGAGAGCTATTTTTATGTGGTGTAGGGTTTTTTTTAAGTTACTTTGGGAGTTAACTTTCAGTGGAATCCTTCTAACCATTTTCTACAGTGTAACTGTGATTCCCCACCTTGCCCATTGCTGGCTCTCTCTTTGCCTTTAATGCAGTGGCAACAAACTGGGAAATATGATGATGTCGGGGAAACTAAAGTATGGGCATATGTACAGCTTAAAGGAAGGGCTAGAATGAAGCTGGGTTTAAAATTATGGGAACCTTTATTTGTAGTACTACATCACATCCTGTTACTGCATTGAAGTCATGATTAAAAGCCACTATAATTCCAACTTGTGTGTCATCTCAGTGAATGAGGTTATTGGCTTGCCTGATTTAACACAAAGTTTTCCTTCCCTTTATGTTTCAGCTTTGGCTGACCAATTTCTCTATATGCAGGCAAAGCTTTTGCCTATAGTATTAGTAGTAATCTTAAGAAAAGAAAGTTCACTGTCATTAAGCTTGAGAAGAGTTAAAGCTCTGCATTTTGCGTCTGCTGTAATACCAGTTCTTCAGTGAGGCTTCTTTTTATGATTAGTTATGTAAATCACTGTTTTATTTGGCACTTTACTGGAGAGTATTGGACTTCAAAACTGCGCATACCATTTAAATCTTGCATCAATATAGGAATTAAAAATTAGAGTATTTAAATTTCGGAGAAGCATCACTACCTGTCCATTCTTCTATGAAGGCTTGTCTGTGTATGGAGTTGCAGGAAAAACTTACTGGAGGCTGGGTTCTGCACTCAAGCAATGAGCCTCTTAGGGAAGTTGTTGCCTTCACATCTTCCAATTAGCAGAACTTAATTCTAAAAATAGTCATTTAGGCTGGGCTTAAAGTAACAGGAACTCCAAATTCAGTGACTCGTGGGAGGTTCTAAACCAGTCTGCTTTTCTCAGCCTTGCCTCTTCATGTGTGTATAATGAGGTTTTGAAATCCATAGTGCTTTTTCATTATCTAAAAAATGTAAACGGTTTTGGGTGAACCTTCTGTCAGCCCCTCTGCTCATCTGAAAAAATGCCACATTTTCAGAACACATCCAGTGAAGATTCAGAGTATTAACTGAAGTTCTAAAATAAAATACTTGCCTTGTATAACACCGTGTAATGTTCTACTGATGTTAGATTAGAAACACTTTCACAGATGCCACTGAAAAGTTGGCCCATTTTGTATTAAGACAGGCAGTCCCTTTAAGTCAGTATGTGCTTTGTTTTTCTAGGCAAATTAACTCAGAATTAAGGGTTTGCTTTTTGATTTACTTAATAGTTTGAGGCAAAGTGGAATAAAACCAGCCTTGTGCATGACTGTGATTCAGTTTTATGCAACTGTATATCTATTTTGCAATTTTTTTTGTTTTGTTTTCCTGCTGCTTTTCAGTTTTGCTGCTGTTTCTCTTTCCTGAATCTCACCAACTCTCCCTGGTCCCCTTCCCAGCGGAGTGTAGCACTGACCAGCTTGGCTCCCATGTGCAATTCCTCCTCTCAAGCAGGTCCCGAGCTGGATGGCCCAGAGGTGCTGGCAGACTTTGCTGCTGGCAGGAGGTAACTGTGAGGTTGGAACTGAGGGCTAAAGGTGGCCCAGGGTGAGACAATTTGTTCTTTGAGTGATTGGGAAAGGTGAGGGGAGAAGAGCCACATTCAGTACTACTAGAGATCAAGGTTTTCAGGTCAATATGGAGCAATGCAATAAGTAGCTGCTTGGGCTTGGAGGGCAGATAACCCGTGTCCCTCACCCCTGGGTTGTGGGGTTTATCAGGTGTTTTTTCAGAAGTAGGACAGCCAAAAAGCTGAAGTTGGACTCTCCAGGCTGCAGTCATGTGGCTGCTCACAAAGCAGCTACGCTGGACTAGTTTTTGATAATGTAACCTATGGCGTGTGCAGATCACCTGCGTAACGGCACAGGAGTACAATTACATTTAAGTGTTGGGAGAGAAGCTGTAGCATAGGGATTAGGCCTACATCCCACTCTGTTTAAACGGGCACAGAAATAACTTGGAACTGAAGTGGTTTTTGTTTTATTCTGTTTTCCTTTATTCCTTTACAGTGTGTTGTGTAATGCGTTCTTTACCACCAAGTGCTGAAACTGAGGTGTTGTTAGGCAAACATCTGTTCCTATGGAAAATTAATGGGATTTATGTTGCTCAGCAGCTTATTTAGTAATGTAGCCAAAAACAAGATGCAAATATCTCCTCACTCTTCCCCCTCCTTCCCCCCCAGTTGTGCATGTTTGCTTGCTTTGCTGGCAACAGTAATTTTACACACCGGTTCCTGTGCTGTCCCTATTGACAGAACAGCACAGTATGCGGGTAAGTCACAGCTGACAAGGCTACATGAAGCTGTTAAGCAACAGTCATACTGGTAACCTTTAGAGACATGTCATGTCCACGTTTTGTACTGTCCATTCCTGCCTTCCAGCCTGTTTGCTGGTTGACCCTGTCTTCTTTCCTGATCTTTGTATGTATAGTACCGGATGTAGCTGTTGTGGGAACCTGCTGTTGGTGTATCTGTAGTTTGGAGACCGCACTGTCCAGCACACAGCACTTAAATGATTCGTTATCTACTAAAGTTTAAAAGGAAAAAAAATCTAAACATATTCTTGAAAGTCCTGTGTAAAGTTTCCTTAAAACTTAAGGTAGTATCTCAAACTAGTGGAAAAAAGAATGAGGAATTCAGTGTAGTTGTGGGGAGTTTCTACACCAGTAAAAAAGTCAAGTAAACTGACTAATTCTGTCTTCTGACTTCAGTCTTCATAACAGCTGAACAACTTCTTCCGTTAGGACTCTGGTGAACACATGGCAGACAAATCTTGATCCTTGCTAACTTTATCCATGTCCAGAATGAGCAGAGTATATCATGGGCAATTAATTATTACCTGATCTGGTATTTCTGTTCCTTGCAAACATGTTGAGGATGTTGCAAACCCCATATGATGATTAAATTGTAAGGTTTCCTGATGGAATAGGCACCGACATAACTTTAAGTAGCAAACCAACTTTTGGGTACAGAAACTTATTGTAACCTTAGAATGCTGCTTTTCCTGCTTGTACTTTTGTCCTATTAAAATCTTGTATTTATCGTTGTGTTTATCACCATGTTTCGGGCAGCTTAGTGCTCCATAGTTGTTCTGTCCATTTATATATGGCATATCCTTCTGCTAGCTTTCAGATTCAACTGGTGGGTGTTTAGCTATCTGACCTTGCCTCTGACCAAAGCATTTGTTTAGCTGCTTGTAGGTGGCTGAAGCATGGCTCTCCTGGTACCCATTTGCCACTAGAATGGAGGAAAACTAAATCACGTTTTCCATACTTTCATGGTAGCCTTTTGAATCTTTTAGTTCTTGTTGTCTGCCTCACTGCATAGCTTATTAGGTACATGTAAGGATACTCGGTGAGTCACCCAGTGTTGTGCAGTAAAGAATAGCTTGAAACTATTCAAATAATATTTCAAATAAAGGATGCTTGCTGGTGAAAAACGCAGCAAACTTGCCTGGGAGAGTGATTACAGAGGGTTGTGGGTGTGTAGATATTACTTGAAAGTAGAAGGCTAAGCGTTAAATGTATTGGTAAAACCCTTGTTGTTTGATAACTATTTTTATTAACAAAAAGAGCTACCAGATAATGCATGACTTCACAGTATTATGCACTGTGGTCTAGTTTTGGAAGTATTGAATAACACTGGAAATGGTGGCCAAGATGATAAAACTTCTTACTTCCTTTAGATGACTGTACAGGCTTTCATCCACAGATGAAAGATTTTCCTGGGGTTTTATTTTCTTGAGCAGCTGAAGCTAGAGGTACCGAAAAGTTTGAGAACTAGTCCTATGTGACCCTAAAATAGAAAACAAGTGGGGGATGCAAGGCTTTTTTATAGTGTCTCTCTATGTCTTTTCAATTTCTTTTTAGACCCTTTATCATTCTTGCCTATCTGAAATATTTACTTTTCACTTGAGAGAAGTTAATTCAGTCCATTTGCTTTCAGTTTGTCCTGCCCCAGCCCACTTAATGCTGCTTCAGGATTTGGAGTGCTATGCAGCCGTTTCCTTCCGATGCCATCAGAGTAGCATTGCGTCCCGGGGCCGTGTCAGGAGCAGTGACGCTGCCCCAGTGAGTCCCCTGGTAAAACTGAAACGGTCTCGTGTGATTATTCGCACGCAGATTCAGGCTCATCTCGCTGTAAATCAGCATGTGCTTGCCTACCTTGTTTTTCCTGTAAACTGCTGAAGCAGTGAAAGCGCTTTCTAGGCATGTGCCCTTGACACACAATGCTAAAAATAGGGCAGTTTAACATGGCTACAAACTCACAGGCTTCCTAGTTGTCTGAAAAGACACTCTCCTGTTTAAGCAATCATTTGAATAGGCACCCTTTATTCTGAAAATGAGTAAATACTCTTAAATATTCAGATCAGAGATGTTCTGGGCTTGGTTTTTGTATTTCATTCTAATGCATTCTGCTCCCAAATCTGTTTCTTCAATATGAGAAGTCAGGTGGCATACCTGTTCATAATGCTCTCAGTAACTTTTTCTAATCTTACTAAGATGGTGCAGAGGTAAGTTTCGTCCTTTTACAGCCTCTGCACTCTTTGTGATAGTGGTGCCTTTCTGAGCATTTTCAAGCCCTGCTTTTCCACTAGGAAAAAATGTCTTTCATTCTGGCTATTGACACCGTTACTGAAACTACTTCAGGTGCAGTTGAGACCTCATTAGAAGAATAATCACTTCTATTAGCTTGTCTGGTTTTATGACAGCTTTTGCCACACCTTTCTTCCAAAAAGCGGAACTAGTTAAGCCCATGAAATCATTTCATGCTGTTTTTTACTGGTGTTACACTGCATGTATCACATGAAGGTTGCTGTACGTCCCTCAGAGGTGTTGCTCAGAATCTGCCTTTGGGCCCATGTAGTTTGCTGTGTTACCAAATGGTGTTTCTCTTGGTCACACAGGAAGGTTTCCGTCAAAGCACAGCCCAGGACTGATTAAGTACAAAGCCTGCGTAAGAGAACCGGAGAGGTGGCTTGCTGTGCTCAGAGCAGAAAGGGTGCATGAGGCCTAGGGGAAGGGGAGGAGGAGAGAGATTTATTTTAACTAACTGTAGGCTTTATGTAGCTTCCTTCCTTCCTTGCTTCCTTTGCTCCCGGTTTTACCTTTATGGTAAGAGCATACAAGAGTCTATGTGGCTTTTAAGAAAGTTATCGCTGCTGCCCAAAATGTATTGGTGTTTTTGGGGTGGTTTTGCCCCAGATCATCCCCTGGGGCCTGTGACATGGTGTCCGGAAGGCACATGCATAGACAGGAGAGAGCACTGGGGCTGTGGCCCAGTCTGCTGCTATTTGGGGTGCCCACTACGAAGAGCTGAGAGAGGACTCCGATCATCCCCAGCTTGTGGGGAGAGGAAGCACAGTGGTCTAGCAGCCATGAAACCTTGAGGGCAGTGGAAACCTGGCGTGTGGTGAGGGGGGGGGCAGGCTGAAGGGCATTGTCCATGGGCCAGGACCAGGATGTGAAAGTATGGGGAGACAAAAGCAAGTGCTGGTTTGCACAGGGCTTTGTTTTGCTGGGTTGGTGCTGTTGTTTTCTCAAGCAGTAGTTCTTACAGCCTCCTCACATTGCCCCCACTGTTCAGCCTCCTGTTCCCCTGGTTTATTTGTCACCTGTTTAATGCTCAGCGGATCCACTACTGATGTAAAGGAATTTTCTGTGCCCCCCACCCCTCTCTACTCCCTTCATGTATATCCACAGACTCGAGGCTTCCCTCAGGCTTCTCTTTTGTAGCTGGTACGATAGCAAGTCTTTCAGCTGTTTCTTGGAGGTCATGTTTTGTGGGCTCTGGAGGGCTCTCACTCCTCTGCTGCAAATGCCTTCAAAGCAGTTTGTGTGTTTCTTCCAGTGGTGGCACATGGTGAGCAGCCAGCGCTGTTGGGGGAAAGACCTGTTAGGGCTAGGCAGGGAGAGGGAAGAGCCTTTGCAGGTTCAGTGCTGGGAAACAGCTTTTGCAGAGAGTTTTGTTCTGTGAATATAATCTGGCTTACTCCAAACTGATTGCCCTTGCAAACAAAATAGCTGTTGGTGCTGGCACTGTATCCTGCCTAATACCAAACGTTAGTGTTGCACAGGATTCCTTGGCACTTATATCAATCAAACTCTTGAGTGAGTTTCACTTTAAAATAATCCAAGATCCTTGAGAAAATGAATGTTTAGACTCTGTACTTCATCATTCTCTATTGCTTTAGAAGCAGAATTGAGGAGCTTGCAAGCTGTGCTTAGTTTCTTTCGCAGCTTGAGCCACTATAAAGTACAAGTTACACAGCATTAAAAGACAGAGACCAGGCTGTAAAACAGTCCAAATTAAGCTGTGCATTTCTAAATCATGAATAATTCTGAAAACCCTGTTGTAGGAGGGAAATGCATGTCCCTGTTTTGGTATTTTTGAATTGGATACAGAAATGACGTATGGCTGGGACAAAGAAAAGAGGAAGAACGTGACTCGTGAAGCATAAAAAAATATATATTTTGCACTTTTTCACAGCTCATAAGTGACAATCCAAAAGGAGAAGAAACACAGCTTAAAAAAAAAATAGATCTATGAACAAAAGGGCTTCCTCTGTTGGGAGCCAACAGATTGACACCCTTGCTGGGGTGGCCACAGAGCTGCTTCCTAAGCAGTGGTGGGGCTCAATTGGTGAGACCTGGGGCCAGCTGCCCCCTCCAGCTGCTTACACTCAGGTCACATCTGCCATGGCTCTTGGCATCAGCCACCTCAGGCTTGACCAGAGCTGTGGTGTGGAGCTGTGGTGTAGGAGACTGTGGAGCAGCAGGCACATGATTGGCTCCTGCCTCTTGTCTTTCCTCCCTCCTCACTCCCTGTTGCAAGGCAGCCTCTCCCTTCTTGCTGCTTGTGTGCCTTCAGGCCACTTTGTTCTGAGGTGTGTGGGCAAAATGAAGCCCTACCTGCCTGCCACAGTGACCAGGAGATGCTGTGTGGGAAACCTTGAGGTCTGTTTTAGCTCTCATGGTTTGTGCTCACAGCCTCCTCAACATGGACAGACGTTAGCAGGGCAAGAGCTCGTTTTCATGACACTTCACACAGCTGCGAGAGGCTCAACTGCTGTTTCTTGTCTCCAACTTTGCGGTCTTCCTAGCTTTTCTGGGGAAGTTATTGTTGTAAACAGGCATGTGCTTCACATATATGGTTTTGTGCTGGTGTTTTTAATGAGGGAAGAACATTACACGCTACACCAGTAATGTGCATTGCAGTCATTATACAGATGGCCATATCCTCACGTGGTCTGCTTCATACCAGATTTACAACTGCCTGTTCATTATTAGGCTCAGAGCTGACTACGAGTGGTGTTTGTGTAGTTGCCCGCGTATTTAAAGGTTACACAGATACAGTTCTCTTGGTAGAAAGTAGTAGAGAGCAGCTTTCTCTATCTAGCAGCTGATACTTGAGGGGGGGGGGGGAAATCCCAATAAAGCCAAATAAGTAAGACCGGCTGTTAAGGGTCTGGAATAGTTGCTGTTTCTGCTGAGAAGGGTAGGGGTGCTGAGTTCTTCTGCTGATTTGCTTTGGATTAAGGAATTTAACTTTGACATCCAAGTTGGAAAACTATGCATTTTTTTTTTGATCTGATAGTTTGGTGGTTTGTAACCACTGTTACAGCAAAACTTATATTTGCATGGGGTAGCTTAGAAGCATACACAATGGAGCATTTATTCAGATTTTATTATTATTGGCCAGTGTGAAGAAGTGATTGTATTTTAGATGAGAAAACATAATATTACATCCTCTCCGTGCATACTTTATTAGTCAGAATTTTGTAATTATGGTTCTAGTTAAGTTTGCAGTTGGTAACTTCAGAACTTTAACCGTTTGTCTTCTCCCCGATGGTTAGAAAATGAGTGTTTAATAGAACGGTTTGTAGTGACCTATGTCTGCTCTTTCCTCGTGGTGTAACAAATGAAGGACAAACGTACAACTAGTGCTATGATCTTACTAGGCAGGAAACATCTTGGGGGTGATGGGCTGGTGATGTGTGCTTATATATTGCAGTTTAAGCTTTTCATAGCCTTAAAGCTGGAAATGCAAGTATTCCTTGAAGTTACTAAAGCAGATTTAATAATAACTTTGTATTTCAAAGCTAATTACAGTTAAAACATATGGTATTTTCTGGTCACTGCTAATGTAACACAGTGCACCTCTTACAAACTCAAGTTGTTTCTGCTGCATTCATGGCATTGTTATAAATGGAAAGGTGTTCTCATATTGTCACTTGCTGTTCCATAGTGCTCCAAGTACTAAGTTTTTTTTATGGTCAATTCCCATTGCCCGTATTTGTAGACTATATAGTTACATACTTATATGTAAATACATAAATATATTTATAATATATTTATATTGACCATATTTAAAAAAAATCTATGGCAAAAAAACTGAAATGCAGAAAAAAAGCTGACCTCCAAACCCCTAATCCAAACCTTCACTTTCTTTTACTATCTACAGGTGTGATAAGCTCCATGTAACTTTAGCATTCTCTTGATCTAGAGCTTTGGTTTTCCCTTTTTTTTTTTTAAAACATTGCACACCTACTTGATATTCCTTTTACAATGCTTCTCATCTCCATTTAAGAGCATAATAGAAAGTAGATGTTGAGAAACTAAAGAATGTCCTCTTGAAACATTTTTTTCCTTACATACTTTATATTTTAACTGCAAGTGTTCACACAGCTGTCTGCATTCATATATATGTTTGCTTCTCCAGTATATGAACTGTGTAGTAGATGGATGGTTATGTTTTGTGCCTATGCTCTCACATACAGATTTATATTAACAAATCATGGTTTGTTTTATGTGCCTCTTTGTCTTTTAATGCTGCATAACTTACACTTCATAGTTGGCTCAAATTGGGAATGAAACTAAGGGGCTTGCAAACACCTTAGTACTGTTTCTAAAGCAGTAGAGAATGATGAAGTGCAGAGTCTAAACATTCACTTTCTGAAGTAACTTGGATAATTTTAAAGTGAAATTTATTCAAGGATTTGATGGATATAGGCTTACTTTAAACCAGTTACTGATATATCAAATAATATTTGTAGAGACAAGGGTTTTAGCAGATGATATTTTCCCAGTGCTGAGTAGAATGGCTGTAGGTATTTCCCTTTACATCAGGCTGCCCCCTCCTTCAAGATGAACATCCTCCTCTCAGCTAGCCCTGTCACATTATTCTCTTTAGCAAAGAGTCTCTCTGTGGCCCGGAGTTTGCTGTTCTTGTGCCATTTTAAAAAGTATTTAGACCACTTTGAGGGTAACTGAAGCAGGGGAAGTAAAATCCAACTAAAACGTGACATCCAAGAGACACCTGAGGTCATTAAGTCTTTCCACTGTCTTCTGTGAAGATGAAAGTCTTCACGTGTTTTAAATGTTTTAGTACCTGTTGTAATACAAGTGAAATGGTAGAAATTTTAATAAGTAAATAATAACTATAAAACCAGCAACAATATGGGAAAGGTATCTCTAGTAGCGAGTGTCTAAAAGTTTTTCATACTTTAAAAAACCTCCAGAGGTACAGATTCAATTGGTTGAAATTACTAAGGTGTAGCTGACTGCACCTTATGCTGGGTAAAATGACTTGTTTATAATTTGAGTAGCTCTGGTGATTCATATAGCTGTTTTCAGAATTTAGGGGGATGCATCAAAAGCCAAAACCACCTTCAGTCAAGGATCTAATTCATCAGACCAGCCTTGGTTCTGAAACCAGGTAGCTGTGGCTGTCACGGGACAAGTTCTAGACCTGGTCTTCCAGCTGCAGCCTTACTGTGGCATGAACACTAGTGCTTGGATTGACTTGAGTTACAGCAGATAAAGTTCAAGTGCTTTTAGTGACCTTCTGTAAGTCAGTGCTCTTTGCATGGAACTTTCAGTGTGTTCTTATTGACATTGGCCTCTTTGAAGTAGGGTGTGTGGGGAAACACCACAGGTGCCGCAATATTAGGATAAGGGAACACACGTACAGGGTGCGTACATATACAAAGTACAGGGTTCAGGTCTCGAGGTACAGGGTTTGTGTGTCTCATGGAAAGATGCACATGAAGCTTGCCCCACTGTATGGAGCTACTCTATATCTGTTTCTAAATTAGCTGTTCTTGGTGTTATGTTGCAAAACTTCCTGGTAGACCTGCTCTCAACTGCTGATGTAAGTTCTTGTCACTTTGGCTGAGGAGTATTTCATTTGAATATCTTTAGGAGGCCAGCTTGAGCTGTATTTAATCAAATAGTTTAAGCCTATGACAAGATGTTGAATTCAGTAAACAAAATTCCATATGTTCTACCAGCCTTTGAGATGTCACTTTTTAAATGAGCCAATCGTGAGTGAACATTATGCATCTTAAGCTAATGCTACCCAGAGTTCTTTGAGAAGTGTGTGCTCTGCACACATCCCACAACCTATATTTTTAGGCCTGAAGCAGCTTCTCATATCAGCTTGCTCTTCCATGCTCCGAGTCCTGCTATCCTGCAAGTAGGCGGGATATGAGTGAATATGTATAATATGTTGTGTGTGCATATATGCATATGTACACAGAAATATATGTGAAAGGAAAAGATACTTAAACTTTCAAGTAGTGGTCAGCTGCACATACTCAAGCACAAGCATCTGTAATCCATGTCTATAGCAGTGGCAGAGAAGACCTATGCAGGAGCATGAAAGGAAATAGTGAGCTGGACCACTTTTGTGAGCAAATCTTTTAAATCATCTTAAGGATGGATTTGCTAAGACTTATGTCTGCCAGCGTCAGAAACCAGCCTGAATGTTTTTCTAAGAGGTTTCTAGGAGAATGTACTAACATGGTTAATACGACAAAGATACTTGCACTTGTGAAGTATTTCTGTTTTCATTCTCACACGGTACAACTGGAGGTGAGCAAACCACTGTCTTTGTATTTTTCTTGTTAAAGCCTGCTTTTAGCTTTCCTTTTGTGGTGAATATCTAGCTGAAGGCATTGGTGCCCACACCTTAATAAGACACAGATGAGAGGAACTGGGTAATGCTTATTTGCTGGCACCTCTTTTTGTTTGTTTTTGAAATTAAGGACTGATAATTTAGTAACATGTAGTCACAGATGTAGTCAAAATGCAGATGAATCAGACTTCCTTTTTCCAGAATTTGGACAGAGATCTCTTGAGTTACAGTTTCCTGATTTCTTGTCTGAAGGTATCAAAATACCACAAGCACTGAAGCTTTTAATGGTAGTTTTAATGCAGCCCAAACAGTGAGGAATATAATCTCATACAGGCGTCATTGTTCAGAGACTTAAGTTCCCTATCAGTGGCATGTGAGCATTTATTCTCCAGTTAGATATTAGGGAGATGGGGGAGGATTTACTGAGCTAACTGTGGGTTTTTTTACTTAAAAAAAGAATGGCAGAAGTGAGAAAAGGGGAGTGATCACTTATTTCCTCCTCTGCTCCTCCAAAAGCCCATTGCTACCTTTGAGCTGCTCATTATTGCTTGGTTATCTTGGATCCCTGCAAGAAGTATCCTCTGTTCTTGTAAAAGTACTGAAGCAAAAGCTTGTGTCCTTAAGTTTTAGGCAAGACTCACAGAAGGAAAACAAATAAGCAAACAAAAAATGTCAACCAACAAAAAAACCCTACTACAGTTAGTATTGAGATTTGTTCTAGGGGGTGATTGCCAGAGTGGAGCAGCTGGTCCATCAGTCCAGAAGGCTGGTCTTTTTCCAGTCTGGAAATAGGTTGCTGCCATTTTTGTGTGTGTCCATTCCTGTAGTGATTCTTATTAAATGGGTAAGGGAAAAAAAATGAAATCTGTTTGTCTCTGAGCAGACAGAAATGAACATAGGATGAACCCTTTTTATAAGTTTAACCTCGGAAGACTCCAGTTGACTGAAACAGGATATCAGAGACTGTGTATCCAAATGGCTGCCAGAAAAACGAGGGTCCAGACTAATTTTTAAAAGTTAAGTTTATCTGTGGTAGAGCCTGGTCTGCACTTCAGGACCTGCCGCTACTGATAGAGGTTAAGGGGTGCCCTGCGTAGAACTGGTGGGAAACAATACAAGGCACAAAGCTGATATGTCTCCTTGTCACCGTCTATTCATATTTTCAGAGCGTTGACCCTGGGGCTATTCCTTTATTATATTGGAAAGCATGAGAGCCTTTATTAAACATAGAGGACACACCCTATGCATGTTGTAGTGTGCAGAGGCAAAACATGTCTGCCTTAATTGCCCTTTGGTTCCTGAACTCCCTCCATAACATGGGCTGGAGGGTGACAAAGGGGCTGCCAAGGTTGTTTTGTCCCTTTTCTTCTAGGAAAAGCTAATATAATCATTAAAATATATTTAAGTATCTGCCTCTTTCTTGTGAAAGCTCACCGTTGCAGATAAGGTTACATGCAGGAGTCTTCCTGCATGCCAGTTGAGAGTAACAGCAGATAACTTGGAGCCTGCAGCTAAGATGAGCATGTTGGAGTGTCTGTTTACAAATCAAATATTGGCCTGGCATGGCCTGCCCTGGCAGCAGAGCTGTGCTCGCGCTAAAATTAAAGAGGAGGCTGGAAAGGGAGACATTCCTCATATTCTGGGCTGGTCTCATTGGTTCAGCAGCATGTACCACTACTGTTCTGCTGGCATGGTAGCCAGCACAACTACAGTAGTACATTGTGCACTGGTGGGTAAGAGCTCAACAATAAGGGTCTAGAAAAGACCACTTTCCATAGGGAGGTTTTTAGAAGGCTGAATATTACCAAAATAATTTCACAAAGCTATATAATCTGAAAAGCAACTGAAGTGACTGCCCTTGATCTGCTGCCAGACCTCATGGGGTATTGCTTTCCACAGGCTGCTGCAGCACACTCGGCCATGTTACCCCATTCCATAATTTTTTTTCTGCCATAGCTGAGCTTACTATTTATGCTAGTTTGCAAGTTAAGCATGCTCTCGGCTAAGCAGAGGGAAAAGTAATTTTCCTGTTGCTATGTGGAGGAATGGCCAAATGCTTTCATGTATTTTTGGGGTGGTACAGAGTGTTTAGGCTTTAAATTCTAGCCAAGGGTGTTCAGGTTTCGAAGCCAGCCTCTGTGGCTGGCAGCAGCTCTTCTAGTGTTGTCAGCCCTGCTGCCAGGGACGTTGTGATGTCCTGGAGGGAACAATATGGCAGCCTCTCAGGCTGAACCTCTCAAATCCATTTACAGTCAAAAACCTTAAAACATGTTGATAAAAAGGTCTCCAAAGCACCGGGACATTTTTAAAGTAAGGAAAGCATCTGGAAATGGGATGTCCTCAGCTTCTTCTGCTCCTTCTCTTATTCCTCCTAGGAGCAGCTAGTCTGCAGAAAGGTGCTGTGTTAGTGCAAATGCCTATTCTTCACACCCAGTGTCCATATTTTGTCTAGTTCCTGATGCATTTTTGTCGGTTATTGGGAAATTTGCTTCTAGCTTCATGGAGGAAGAAGGTCATTTGTGTTTCTATGTTTTTCTTGGCATTTTAAATACTACTTGTCTTCTCTGGGATATCACACTGTATGTGCCTTGTTATTCGTAATTTAAAACCCTGTCTTTACCATAGAACATGTGCAACAGGCCCATCTTTATTCCATCAGCTCGTCTGAAGAGCATCTTGGAGTAACTCTGTACTGAGCAGAGCTCTGAAACGCTTTGTTACAGGGTCTCGTCTGTCATGCTTCATGTTCCTTTTTCTCTCCTCTCTCCTTTGGAGTATCTGGGCGATTGAAAATCATCATCAGTATTTTGTGTCTTAAGCTTTCTGGCTTCAGGGCTCCTTGTATGTTGCTGCTTCTGTATGCTGAGCTGTTTCCATCTCCCTGAAACCGAGCACTGGTGTGTGTGACAGTACATGGTTTATAAGAGTGTGTATTAGTCGGTTTCTGAGGCTTCTGCTGCTCCTCAGCTCTATCTCTCATTTATGTTCCCTTACACTCAGAAACTGCTCTTTTGTGGTCACTGACCTGGGATTCTGATCTTCCTATCTGCTCCCTTCTTCCCTCTGATGCTGCTTGTCCCTAAACTCTGTTGTCCAGAGTTTTGGGAGAACTCTTTCATGATGCCCCTCATAGTTTGAAAGCCCCACCTAGGAAGTATTGCTGGTAACTTGCTGGATGTCCTTTCCTAAGTGGTGCAGATCTGTTTCCCTGTGAAATCTCTCCTGGATGCTGCTGCCTTACTGTTCACTTCCATTGCCTTCAGCACTCAGGCAGCCTATTCACTCCTATGGCAGTAAGGAGGGCCTGCTTCAGGCTTTTGGAGGGGGCCAGGCTGGCTGAAGACAACCTGTGAACCAAAAAATCAGGTGGATGTTTGTGTTTCCTATTTCGCCCTTCTCCCCCTGCCCATAATATTTCCCTATGTAGCTGTTGCATTCATTGCCTACACCTTACAAGCTCTTTGAGGCAAGGGGCACCCTGATTTGTTGCTGCTTTTGTTATGCAGGGATGCTGTTTAATGTAAGAGGTGTATGTCACTAATGTTTTGAAATCAATTTTTCCCTTGCTCTAGCAGTCCTACTACTTGGTCTTTGCATCTCCTTGCTATGCTTAGCCCTGAGCAGCATATTGCATTCTCATCCAGATGCCATGAGCAGGGATTTAAGCACTGTGACTCCCTAAACATTCAGCAGACGAATAACCAAGATTTCAGTTCCTCTTACACCACCTCCTCTTTCTTCCCATGTCAATAGCAAAGCACTGAAGTACTCTTTCCCTCTCTGCCTAAAAATCTAGTTTCCCTTCTGTCAGGCTGAGTGTTTTGCTATGAATCAGTGAAAAATCAGAATGAAGTGTACATTCATACAGGCGTATAGCGGGGATTTACACTCCCACTTCCCTTATTTTAAACAGTGCTGGCTTTTTAAATGTCAAAAATTTTAAATTATAAGCATTTGAAGGAGAATGAGTTGTTTTGACAAGGAGAGATAGTTTATTGTATAGTATATGTGAAACTGGTAAATGGCATACAACTACAGTGCCCTGTACTATTGTTTGCCTTTACTCTTTATTACTACTACAGATGGTTTTGATTCATGTTCAGGGGAATATTGCTGTAGACAGTTAAAGTACTGTTAGTAGAGGGTAGCTTATGCAGCTACTTATAGAGCAGCAGTGAAAGAGGGCTGAAGCCACTTCTCCAGATACTTGCAGTGCCTGTTTTAGGAAGAAGAAAGAAGCTGCATTGAAATGGTGTATCTAGGTTTCTGGAAAATAAGTGCTTTGTTGTGTGTTTAAAAATGAAGGGCTTCAGTCTAGTATCTGGAGTTACCACATTGTTCAGATGCTTGTGCAAGAGTGATCCTTGCAAAGGACAGCTCTAATGGCTTTTTAGCTCCTAAATCCTAATGTCTTGGACAGAGCTGATTTAGTTGAACTGAAACTTTAGCTGTAAAATATAAGGCAGAGACTTGGGTGCAAACTTTCCTGTGGGGCCATTGGAGTGAGCAGACCTCCTTGGGGCAGCAGACCTCTGCAGTGTTGTATTTGATTTCCTGTGTTTTTTATAAGTAAGCCTGAGAAGTAGCAGGCAATTAACTATGTTCCAGAGCAAGCAATTATCTTTGAATAAAAGAACAAGAAACCATGTATCACCTGTGTTAGCTGGTAGTTCTACTTTCCTCTATGCATTCCAGTATTTGTGAGGATTATGGGTATTTCAGTTTTCAGGTCTGTGCCACTAGAGTATCAGTTACTCCAAAATGAGTGGAACAGTGTAAACTTGCTGGTTTTGATTACACCTCTTTTGTTTTCCCTTTTTAAGACGTGAAAACATATTCTAATTTTATTAATAATGAGGCTGTGCAATAAACTTCAGACCTGGAGAGCTTGCTGGTGACTGAATACACACTGCACTGCTGTGAATGGGAAACTCTTTTATCTCTCTTTGTAGGAGGCTCTGAATGCAAGTAGATGTAAGCAACAATCACTCTTGAACCACGTTAGGCGTAGTTAACTGATTTAACTATGGCTGTTCTTCTTGGATTGTTCCAGTCATCTTACTTGTCAATTTTGAAGGAGCAATCAAATGACACTTAAAAGCAATTTATAGTCTGCAGGCTGTCAGCTAGCACTCAGCAGTCATGCTCTGAATTGTTTTGTTTGGGTATATAGGTCAAATGGTATTAGCATAGTGCATCTTTTGCAATCTTTATTTCTAGTTCAGATAATTACATTCAAAAGTCTGTGTTTTTTGGTAAACATCCTGTTAAACCTTATCTCTCAGATTAATGCATGAGTTGGATATAATGCTGGTATAATTTAAGCTAGGCTTGGAAATCTCATAGCTCTTTGTAAATATGTGCTTAACAGAATTTCACGATAATCTCTTCAACTTCTGGGGGGGGTTTAATAACTTAGTTTTGAGTGTTTGAAATATGTATACTTTTATGATATATCTAAATGGTTAGCTGCTAGATAATGTGTCTTGCCACAGAAATTTTCTGCACTCAAAACCCCTTTGCTCCAAGGTTCATGTTAGTGCAGCTTGAAGACTTTGACGGCCCTAATTGTTGGTGTTTGCAAAGCTCTCCTCTGCACTAGCTAGTACTGTGGAGACTTTTCCTGCAGGTTTTATTTTAACCCAATTCTGCAGCTCAAAGTAACTCAGATACTTGAAGGTGGTGATCTCGCTTTACCAGGATCTCTGCTCCTTGCTCTAAAGTGCATGCAACTCATATTTTTTGTCTGATCCCAGGCTTAAATTCTTGAGTCTCACTTCAACCTCCTCTACTTCTTTCATGGCCTAATTCCTACAGCAGGGACTAGATAAGGTTGTCCTTATTCCTCACCTCTCCATGAAAATAGTCACACAAAACAGGTAGACTAAGAAAAACTTGTATTCTCCAGCTGTTGGGATGACTTCAGCAACTTTGATTATAGCTGTTACAACTACAGTGACTGAGGTGCCCCATGTATTATGAACCTGCTGGTCTACATTCTGGTACAGGATTTTTGCCATGCCAGCAAAATAACTGAGGAGGTGAGGTAGGTGACATGCACTGACAGCTTGAGGAAAAGTTTTGTACGAAGATATCCAGCAACCCAACCCATATATCTGTAAGCCTCTGTAAATGCAGGTAACAATTCCTTCCCTTCAGTAGGCTCAGAGACTAGCTGTTTAGAGGACAAACCTTCTCTTACATGTCTGGTCCACAGCAGTGCTGTCCTTTAGTAGGACTGCTGGGAAGCCAAGGCATGGCGTGCATCTTGGCTTTTAAATTGGTAGATGACCAATTTAAGAAGGGGGAAGGGAAATCCTGTGAATATAACTCAAGTAAAATGCTTCAAGCTTTTTATAGTTTTTTCCTGGTTATAAAGAGATTGAAGATATTCATGAAGTGGTTGTTAAGGACTTATCTTCTTCCTGAAAGCTTGTCATCTTGAGTCTTGTGCACAATAGAGGGAGAGTCTCAGATGTGATCTCCATCTCAGTATTAATATACTTTATTTTTATCTGTACTAATCTATGAACCCTAAATCCACATTACAGGATTTTCCTCTATGATTCCCCCTATCATTTTTCAATAGTTACAAGCAGATCTAGAGGAAATGCTTAATGTTAGAATATGGGACAATCGTCCCAGGGAAGTTTTTCCTGGGAATCAAGTGGTATCGAGCACTGAGTTGGCTTTGTTTCTACACTGCACCAGCACACCTGCACCAGAAGGAAAACTTTTCATATGTGTGGCCTCTTCATGAAACTATTCCTGTGCTCTTGTTGAGAAATTTCTTGGAACTTGTAATTATTGATCTGTTCTAAAAGATGATTCAAGAATTGATTTTTAGTCTGACAGATTCCCATTACAGTTGCAGGTTTCCAACTTTACAGAAGGCATTTTTTAAATGAAGGATCTATTATTATCCTGAAACTAAAAATATCAGATGAGCACCAGCCTCGTAGAACAGTAATGAAGCGGATTCAAGACTTTATATTAGCTACAGAAAATAGGTTTTGAAAGTGTCTTTTGCACACACATGTGCACACATACACAGGGAGAAGAGTAAAGTGTAGAGGAGAAATACAATTCTCCCTGACAAACCTTTCAATTGAAAAGATGTTTCTGGTAATGATATAGAGTTAGCAAAGTTGGGAAGACTGAGAGGTCAAGGGGGAAAGGAAAAAAGTAACTGTTTCCTTTCTGGTTTTCATGTCACTGAGCAGGACATTGCAACTTGCACTGTGTGGCTGAGCAGCAGTCTTCCTGACAGAGACCAGGGCTGGATGCCTCCATAGGAAGGTGTCAAAACTGCCAATAAAACACCAGTTGTATTTTAATACAGTGCTGTGAGCGAAGCAGAAAATCCATTGTTCATCCCTGTGTATTTTCCAAACATTCTTTAAAAATTTGCTGGCTCCCTTGCTTTTGTGTAGTCTATCATTTAATCAAAGTTGGGCAATGGATACTCACTGGATAGTAATGATTTTATGGTTTGCTCTTTTTTTTTTCTTTTTTTTTTTTAAACTTCCTTTTGGCAAACTACAAATGGGATCGTGGAAGCAGTGGAGAGTGTTTCCACTTAAACCGGCTGCCTCAATGCGAGAGGAGGCAGATGAACACGAGCTAAGTGTTGCTGCTGCTTCCTACTACGTTTCACAACTCCCATCTGCCAGCCCGGCATGTGATCCTTCCCTCACGCCGAGCCGCAGAAATGTTCTGGTAGCCCGTCTGCCCAAGGAGGAGGAAGGGGGCCCCATCAGTGCCCACAAGGAGATCCTGGGAATGGGGATCAGCTGCATTAAACAACAGTTGCTGCCTTTAAGGGCCCATCTGCGTGACAGTGCTTTTTAATTTTGTGGAAATCAGGATGGGTACCGCATCAGAAGTGCTTGCATTAGTGCTAACCTGGTTCTTAAGCTCAGGCATTATCTGAAACTGCTCTTGGAGTTACACCTTTAACATGATGAGAGGGGAGATTAATGCAGTATTGTAGCAGATATTGTGCTGTGCTTAATTACGTTCGGATAATGTTGCATAAATACTTATTTCTGTGTTTTCAAACTTGTTTTCATTTAATTTAGATGAAGGGTGAATCGAAGCTGCCAATTTGGCTATCTCTACGTGATTCGTTATTTCATAATACCTGTATCATATTCCCTTTCGATCCTTTCCAAACTGAATTATCCTGTTCCCTTTAATCTCTTTGTAAAGGAGGCCACCCATGCACCTAATGAGTGGTTTGTTGGTTTTGGGTTTTCTTTTTTTTTTTCCTTTCTCTAAACATTTCAAATACTGCTTTTTCATTTTTTTTTTAACCTTAGAGATCGCTTAATGCCATTTGTCAGCCTTGATACTAAGATTTCTTTTTTTTTTCGTCCCGTACTTCCTTAGTGTAATGTGCACTAATCTTTCCTCCCTATCACACATTGAAGAGATTCTTTCCTGTTTAGGGTGTAATGTGGTAAC
Organism: Pezoporus occidentalis; assembly: GCF_034315485.1. Taxonomy (NCBI): domain Eukaryota; kingdom Metazoa; phylum Chordata; class Aves; order Psittaciformes; family Psittacidae; genus Pezoporus; species Pezoporus occidentalis. Next base: position 224,638 of record NW_026914319.1, on the reverse strand, counting down.
ATGAAAGCAGGCAAATTTTTGCTTGCTGCATTGAGGACCTGGGCTAACCTTGTAGCCCAAAAATTTCTTTGCAATTTCTTCTATTTTCAGAGCTTCATTACAATATTGTCAGTGACTTTTTTCATCTTCCATTGTATGAATTTTTACTTGAAGATCAGTATCAGGACTTTCTTTCCTTCATCTGTAGTGGTTTACCATGTTGCTTACACTTGTTGGATTCCTGTAAATTGTTTTCTTTAGAAGCTAACCTCCTTCCTTTTGTAAATTATGCTAATTATACTTTATGTGATTTCTTTGATTTAGCAGATTTAAGGCAAAACCTTTTCAATGTTTTTCTTGAATACCAATATGGTTTCAAAGCATTTAGTCCTCTTTTTCCGTTACCTTTTTATTTTATATATGTGGTGTGTGCGATTATATACATATAAATATAAAATATATAAATATGTATATAAATAAATGTAAATGGTCCAGCAGTATTATCTGGAAATACTTTTAAACACATATGGTATGCGGAGTTGGTTACAATAGCTGTAGTTATGGTTGCATGAGATGTTCTACCTGAGACCTATCATCAGTTGCTTTATAACTTTTTCTTAACTTGAAACACTGAAGTTGAAACAGTCCAAATCATCTCTTCTTTAGTACAATTAATCAACTTATTTTTTGAGTGTTTCAGATGTTCCATAATGAGAACAAGGTAAATAGGGTTTGCTCTTGGGCCTGTAGGAGGGATGTTGGCTCAGGCGGGAGGATGGCTCTGCTGTCAAGTAGCAAGTCCAGCTTGTGCAGAGGAGATTACTTGTCAGTAAGAGTTGTGCCCCTGTTACTCGTGACACACTTCCTTAATTGTGCAGCAAGTTGAGGACTTTCAGGAAGACAAACTCCTTTGACTAGAGAAATTGAATGCTGCCATGGCAAACTGAATTCTGCACCTCTTGGTCTCTGGTGCTGAGCACACTGTTAAAGCAGAAGTTGCTGTTGGTTACTTAGAGTGTGCCTTGACTTCAGTTTGTCTTGTGATGAGCCTCAGGTCCCTCTTGCAGAAGTGCTGTGTTCTTCTTGCTACCAGAAGTGACTTTGAAGCTGCTCTTTGAACACACAGGCGTGCCGAGTGCTGTGGAAAATCAAGCCCTTGGTGTCCAAATTGGTCACTCAATTAGTAGTTCCTTTGTCAATTTTGTCTTTGTTCTCTGTGGTTCAGATTTACATTCTTAAAACCCTGGTAATGCCACCTAAACAGAATTGTATTATAGGGTAAACTTATTAATAGTTTCGAACATTTGGATGTAACTGTAAGTTCCCAGGAGAAGAATTCACTCCAGGGTTTGTATGGGATGTGGTAAATAAGCCAGAGTTATTGTTTTCAGGCGCTGCCTTTCTGGTGTGTGCAAACAATGACTTCAGCAGCTTCCAGACTTATTTTTCTGATTCTTCCAGACTATAGTCATGGTTTCTTGAGACAGTAAACTGGGTATTGGAGGGCCTACAAGATGAAAAACACCATCACCATATGCTGCAGTGTATTGAGCCATCACAAAGTGGCTTTGCCTATTCAAATGTCTTCACAAGGTTTTGGAGGAATAACTTTGTCCTGGCAGACCATGTGCTGTTTTGGGTGCTCCATGTCCATGCTCCTCTGACTTTACAAGGGGCCAGCATGTTCTTTCTTTTTTGGTGAAAATGGGTGAAGTTACCATATTTAAGTTATGACTGGTGGCAGTGGTCCAGACAGGCTGCCCAGCCTGGGAGGTGTGCTGGGTGACCTGGGGCCAAGCTCACCTGGACTCCACACAGGTGATGCAGGGTTACCCCATTGCATCTTTCAAAAATAACTGCTTCCTCAGACATTTATTAGGGGCTTCTTCATGTTTAATTTTCTGCACAGCCGTGCTAGCTGGGCCCATTGTTGAGGATGTGCTTTCTACCAATGAAAAGATTATGCCAAACTGAAGCTGCTTCAAAGACCCATTTTGGTATCATCAATTGCTGGCAGCTGGTGGGGCTGCAAGAACAGTGGTGGCTTTGCAAGGTCCTGTTTCACACATGGAAGTCGCAAAATGCCAGCTCTGCTTGTGCTGCGCTGCACACTGGGTGTCACACCAGGCCAGTTTGAGCTGCATTAATATAAGTAATTGAAAATTGTCTTTTTCTTGTGGACTTAATTATAGCAACAGAGTACTTGAACTGTGTGTAGATCACATTAATGGTTTCAGCCAGGCTTGTTATCTGGAGTGATGTCCCCTCCTTTCCTTACTTGTCTTTTTTGTTTTCTCTCAACCCATCTTTCCTCTTTCGAATCAAAAAGCAACTTGCACTAATAACTTCTTTCCTCAAATTGTTGCCTGACTCCCCCTCCACCCCTTCTTTGTTAAATTACCCAGGATGGTCAAGGCCTTTGCAGACAAAAATTTCCACGTGGTGTTCTACCGAATGATCCTGATCCTCCTATCTCTTTGCCTCTGCTGTTTGTGATTTGTTGTGTTGTCTAATTTTAACTCCTAATCAATGTGACAGGAGTCATGGAAACGAGGGCGATGGTCTAATGTATTTGCTCTACATGAGTAGAGAAAATAACTTCAGGTTCTACAGCACTACTGTGAAGATCCCATCGCTAAGTGCATGTGTGAGAGAGAAACAATATGGATAACTGTGCTTATGGACCAGATGTCTTGAGATTAATTTGCTTATGGCGTAGGGCAGAAATCCTACAGCACCATAAGATGATGTGTATGAAATAGTCTGTTCTGAAAGTGCAGAAAACAACTGCTCTGCTTTGTTCAAAGGTGCTACTTCTAAACCTGTGAAATCTGTATGAGAACTGGGATATTTTAATGTGTGCTTTGAGCTCTTGGCTCTACTGAAGAGTAATGTTTCCTTGTTTCTTTTTTCCTTGTAAAGCAGTCTCAATTTGTGGGGCTTGGTGTAGGGTAATGCTCTTTATAATGAAGTCAGAATTGGCTTTTAGAGCTTGATGAATGAAAGTCCACAGTATAAGACTGCAGCTTTTTGTGAGAGAGACATCTGTGCTATAACAAGAGCAGGAGACCCAATTTAGACAACTGCTAGAAGGAGAGCTCAAGAAAAGGAAAGACTTTTTTTCCAGCTTAGATTAAATATTTGTACAAATAAACTTTTCTTTTCAGCTGCTCATCAGAATTGCTGCTGCACCACCAGCTTGGCTTTGAATTTTGTTCTGATTGCCCAACAAGGCTGTACATGAAGAGTGTTACGGAAGAGCAGCTTAAACAAAACATGTTTGTTTTGCAGCAGAGCTAGAGGCTTTGGGCTAGAGAGGAAAAAAAACAGGGAGAGGGAAAAGACTGTGAAGAGAAATAGGAAAAAACTAAGGATGCGAATAGAAACTGGCTATTGCAGTAAATACAAGTGAAGCAAGAAACATGCAGGAGTTCAGTTGTGTGTTTTGAAAGTGAGTTACAATAGAAGGTCTGGCTTCTAAGACAGTTGTAATGACTTTTCCCAACTGAATCAGCTGGGTCATTTAAAAGTGTTCTCACCCATGAAGCTTGTTCCTCACATGCACACGTGCATATACCTAGACTGCTGCTGAAACTTTACTAGTGTGTTTTAAATACAGCCTGGTTAAAAGACCAACTGTGTGGCTGATCACACTTGAAACCTTGCTGCTTGAGAACAGTGGTGATGAAAATGCAAGCATCCAGAAAGAATAGTGCTGTGGAGAACAAGTGTCTTTAACCTAAGAGGATTTTTTTCTCATTTCAGTTAAAGAAAACTCCGATTGTTTACGGAAACTTCTCATAAATCTGTTTGGTAAAGCAACACTTTTAAGAATATGGGAACTCAAATCACTTGGATTAAAGCCCAGACGGACAGTGTTTCTGACTGACACAGCTCAAAAGAGGGTTAAGGAGCAGCATAAGTGGAGAGCTCCTGGTGAAGATGGGTGGGATGCTCTCTGTGCCATCCTGAGCTATTCCTCAGTATTAACAGCAAAGGACCCTTTTGGCTCTTGGGCTTCTTGGAGCAGATGCAAGACTAGTTGATTGAGAGGTTTCTGATGACTGATCAGAAACATGCTGAAAGTAGTAGTTTTTTGAGAAAATATAGTATCTTTAAAAACTTTCGTGGCTTCAGCTTTAAAGCATTTTGTTTCTTGAAGCTGATGACATTAATACGTATGTCTTAACGTAAAGGTATGCTTAGCTTAGAATATCAATTTGATATGGAAATAGTTCACAAAATATTGATTAATAATTATGTAGCAGAGTTTTGTGGTACCTCTGGCATTCCAGTTTTGATCTTTTCCTTTATGATTAAGGATGACAGTGAAATTCTGTGATATTGAAGCAATGCCTCTTTAGGGTAGAGTGGCATGAGCTGGTGATCTGTGCAGTTGAAATTTAACAAATTTCTGTGTGTCTGAACTAACTAAAGACTGTAGCTCACATTGTAGTACGGTCTGCTGTGTAGTACAGCAAGGGTGTTGAAACACCGTAGGGACAAAGAAATTGCTTTATCAGACTAATGAACTCTTTAGTATCCTATTTCAGGTAAACATCTCAGAATGAGCTCTAAGCCAGGGACTTACTTTGCTTTTCTTGTTTTAAAACCCTGAGCCCCACCTGAGATTCTGCTCACCTGCTGATCTCAGTGGAGGCACAATTACCACTTAAGTTGTCTGTGGAAGAAGGCTTTCCTCTAATCTCATGCGGTGACTCTCCTGGCTTGCGTTGGAAGTACGGCTGCAGACCTGCAAGACCTTACAACCCTACTACTAGTCTGTGCCAACATTTCAGTTGTCTTGAAAGGCTCTTCCACAGCCTTTTAATTTACTTGAATCCCCTGGAGCATGAGGAATATCTAGCGGATTTCAGAGCAGATTTTACTTTAGTTTCAAATTGTCAGACCTGAGCAGTGGCAGAAAAATTTAGTTTTTAGGGGATTGAAAAGGCAAACTCTGAGTAGGCTAATCTCTATTTGTAGAAGGAGAGGACAATTAACAACTTGTCTATGAAAACGAAACAGTTGCCAACAAAACTTACTAGACCCTGTACAAGAAAGATACAGAAATTCTGCAGTTGGAAGTAGTAGTGCAGTGCTTTGCCTTTTAAATACCTGGTTTGAAATGTTACCTTTGAAATGTCTGAGCAATTTCCTTTTTAGTAGGTGGTAAAGATTGGAAATTATACTGGTGGAAGTTGTCATTAAGTTTGGGCATATAAACTGCAATTTATCTTAAAAATGTCTTTTATATTGTAATAAAAATATATAGTGCAGTAATAAATTATAATTTTGAATTCTTAATCTCATGAGGTTGTAAACTCTGAATTTTACATTTTTAGGGACTGGGGTTTTGTACACGTACAGTTGTTGGTTATACCAAACGGGAGTGTACTGCAGTGAGAAGCTGCACAGATGTGTTTTTATGCCTACTGCTTTCTTTCTATCCCTGCTTCCTTGTTTTGTTCCTTTCCCAAAAGGGGTTGTTCCATTTCATACTGACATTTTGCCCGAAGAGACCGACCAAAGTGAAGAATGACATGTTGGTCACAGAAGATATTGCAAGTTTACATTTTCACTTCTTGGTGTAAATAGTGAACTTTTCCAGCATCATTTTAATTCTCGAGACAAAACATTTAGGATGCAGTAAACCACAGTGATGTACTTATGTTCTGTGCTAGTTACTGCCACAGTCACATTACTTCTCACCAGGAAGAAAATGAATTATATAAAGTGGGAATTTTAGGAAGATATAACTGTGGGTATTGTTTTAACTGTAATATTCTGGCACTTGGGGTTTCCTAAAAGGCTCATTGTCTCTTGCCCCTTCATCCTCCATTTGACTAGAATAAACCAATGTGTGCCAAATAAAATCACTTTATTTGGATTTCTTTTGCCCTATGTCATATGGTTTTAGCCCTTCCTCTCTACCTTTCTGCCAAAGGACAAATTGCTTCTTTCAAATAATGATGAAGAGACTGTTGTGCGAGTGATTCCTCTGGAACAGGTCTTTGGGAAGACTGTTAAAATAATTGCGGAACAGCTCTTTATGTACTGGTTATTCTGATTAACTTCTCTATATAGACAAGCCGCCTCTAAGTAAGAGAATGACATTGTTATACTGGGCAGGGGAAAAAAGACAAACCCAAACAACGCAAAGTTACACATATGTGCTTGGGATGCATGGAAAGGTTTTATTTCAGATTTGCTCTTCTCTGATTCTTCCTGCCTGTGCTTTAGCCCACTCTGAGGATAGGTGACTTCGAAGTTTATTTTCAGAGTGTGTGACTTGCAGTGCCATGTGCCTTCTTGGAATTATGTTCTATATTTTCACATTCATGAGGTTTCACATGCAGATTGTCTGATGTGAGAGAAAACAAGCAACATGTGCTTGTTCTTCTCAAAATAGTCAACATTTCTTCCTTATTGGAGTGGATGCCTTGAATGCTTTATGTTCTGATAAAATTATTACATGTTTTACTAGTTTTACAGCCTGGATTTTGTTAATCTGTTTTGAAGTTTAAACCTGTCGTTTCTTTTACCTCTTCATAGGTGCTGGACAGTTTGTTAGCTCAGTATGGAACAGTGGAGAACTGTGAGCAAGGTATGGCTCTGCTCTCAAATTGCTTTTAAATTTGGAGTGGGAAGTGAGCACACACTGAACCTTTTTTTTGTTGCATTTTTCTCTCTAGTGAACACTGACACGGAGACTGCAGTTGTAAATGTAACATATGGCAATAAGGACCAGGCTAGACAGTAAGTTTTTAATGTACTTGTTACTGTTGTCTCACTTGCATTTTGGGATTCACATTGTTGTGATTTTATATGCAACTTCCCTTCTGATTTATGTATTGATAAAATGATCATGTAAGCATTAACTTTTAAGACAGTCTCTTAGTCTTCCCCTCACCAAGCCTCGTGTGTTTTATCCTTATTTGTTATGTTTTATTATTATATTTTCCTGCACTTTGATTAAAAATAACTTTGAAAAGTGAAAATTTGGGTAGAAATATTTGATGAGAAAGGGCAGAAAGTCAGTGATTTGCAATGACAGATGATGGGAGTTATTGCTTAACGATTCTTAGTCATGTTTTAAAAAGTGTTGTGATGCTCTTTTACAGTGCCTGTTCTGTGTATGTCTGGTTAGCAGCTGCATTCTTCCCCTATTTGTTTGCTATTTTGATACAATTTTCCCTTAAGAAATATTTTTTTTTAATTAGAAAATTTAATGCTGCTTACAAGCACAAAAAAAAAGGTCATAATCTGAAACCTAAAATAATTTATTTGGGTTTTTTGAACTTTGGGGCGCATATTTTATGCTTGCTTATATCTTCAGTAATCAATAACTTTCAATTTAGGTATTAAAATTGAAAAACATAATGCTTAACTTAATGGTTGCATATCACTTTCCTTCAAAACTCCATATTATATATTATGCTATAGGTTTAATTTTTATTTTCCACCACAGGTAGAAAAAGGAGTTGTGTGCTCCTTAATTTTAGATCTGGTGACACAAACATTTCTTCCCCATCTTTTTAGTTGTAGCATGTTAAACAAAACCAAGCCCACCGACTAGCCTACAATGATCTTTTTATCTTTGAAGTTTCTGCCACCTTGTGGCTAACTGGGATCAGCAGTTAAGATGCAGAGTACACTTATGGTATACATTAATTTAAAATTACAAATGAAATTATATTTGTACATATAATTAAGTAATTATGACTCCTGTGTAACTTGAATGCAACACATGTATTTAATCTTTCAAAGTGTTAGGTTACTTGTTAGAGTATTCTAAACAAATGTGATGGGAAACTTGTGTCAGTGGTGTCTCCTGCGTACACTGGAGCTGGAGGAAGCAATCTTTGTCTGAATTCACTATTCAACTTTTTTCAAAACCAGAATCATTCATCAGGTTCTTCAGGTTCTTTTGGTTTTAATTCTGTTGTTCAGTAATTACAAATGTTGGATTTTTAGGTCTGAAGAAACCTGTGGTGCAATATTAAAAATTAATGCTCCATGTGCCAGTTCCTTCTTTGAAAACGTAAGAAGGAAGTACCTAAAATACTATGGAAAGAAGCATGATGTGTATTTTTGAGCTGTCTGTCATCTGTGGTGTGGGTTCCTGGACTTGTGCAGTCCCTTTTGAAGTCAAAACCAACAGGGTACAGTTTCTCTACCTTCAAACTCTGCTTGTTAATTATGAAGGTCAATCCTGAGGAAATGCTGAGATAAGCCAAGATTTTTGCAGAAGTGTCTGACATGTGATTTCTCACACAAAACAGAATTTAGTGACAATAACTGAAAACATCTTTAATCTGAAGCAGGTGAATTAGCATCCAGCATGAATTGTTGGAGGAGGACCTGAAGTGATAGAGGCCAAATGATGACATAGAGTTTCTTTGCCTTGGAACAGGTAGGGCAAGTGGAGGAGCCTTGATTTGCTATTGTGAATGGCTTGGTATGGACACAGAGTTTTCTAAGGGGATGAGACCATTTTCTGTACAGATTGTCTGGGTTCAGAATGCAACCTTGCAACCGTTTAGAAACCCCTAAGAGAAGTGGCCAGATAGAGGTTTTTGTAGGAAAAAAAAAAGGAATTGTAATGGAGTGTCACTACAGGACCTGTGCATGTGTGTATTTCCGTGGTGACTGTGGTGGTGTTTCACATGAATGGCTTTTCCAGCCATGACATAGCTTTTCTTTGTGGAACTGGCTGTGGAGGATAGCAGTGGCTGTGGAGGGGGACTGGTATGCAAGAGCTTATAGCTGATAAAAGGCAGTATTGATTACCCTATGCAGTGCAAGGAGTAGCAACAACTGACTATATCAAAAGCAAGGAGTAGCAAGAACTGTGACTATATCAAAAGCAAGACGTAGCAAGAACTGACTATATCAAAAGCTGTTTAAAATTGTTGAGAATCAACAGCTGATAACAAGCTTTGTATTTTGAAATTTAGCTGTTTAGGGTAACTGATGCTTTTAGCCATGACTTTTGAAGCAAGCACTGCGTCATGAAGGTGCCTGTGCTACCACATACAGTGGGTTCCCAGTTCTAATTATGTCTTTTGTGCCCTTTCTGCGACACATACTAACCTCACAGTTAGTGCTGGCTGACAAAACAGGCAACGTTGGCTACTTCCCTGCTGAATAGACTGTATGGCATTGCTGTGCCTGTTGGAGTGTGTACCAGCAGTGCTGTGTGGTGAAGGTGCTCAAGCACAGTCTGGAGATAGTTTTGATGAGCAGTTCTAAACAAGTGTGGTATGCATTGCTTGGAGGATGTTACTTTTGAACAGAACTTTAGGTTCCACCCAGCTGGGAAAGTGAGCTGTCTTGCAAGTCTAACTGTTGTGGCAGAGGTGTGCTTTTATCTCTAGGTTGGAACTGCAGCTGCTGCATATTCACTACAGGGCTGCATCCAAAATCAACTTGGAAACTGAAACTGGTGAAGAATGCTGCAGTCCTTTTGAGAAGCACATCTTCGACAGAGCATGTAGCACCCAAAATCTAAGACAATTATTGGCTTCTAGATAGAATGAAGGTCAATGGCTTTGACCTGTCACAGTGATGCCTCTCTTTCCTAGCTGGACAGGCATGATGTTATCTTGGCAGAAAAAGCAGGATGCTGCTTTTTGTCTTTGAGGCCAAGGAGGGGAGCCAGCATGGCTGGTAGGTTTGTGGAGAGAGGTATGCACAGAGCCATGCACAGGCCTGCGAAAACCATCCTTTGCTCTCTGGGACTGTGCACAGTGAGAAGAAGGCTGGGTCTGCCAGCCAGAGCAGTGATCCCATTCCTCTCCTCCTCTCCTGGAAGTGCCTGGGAGGATGAGGGAGTTGTTCCAACTCAGAAACTATGCCTGCTGCTGTCCTTCCCGGAAGATGGAGGAGGTCTTACAAAGCATGTACATCTTGTTATGGCATATGCAATTATTGAATGTCATGGTGAGATATGGAATATTTGGACAAGTTCAGAGGAGAAGCAGCAGAGCCTGGGGCCCACTGTTTGGTTTGAACACACAAGCAGCTACATGTAGGTACTGAGAAAACTTGGGACTTGCTTGCCAAAGGGCACCCCCGCTTTTCCCAATATTGATCCCTAACTGAAACCAACGGGAGGTGCTGACAGTGTCCTTGTGATGTGCTGCCACCTCAGTTACAGCTGTTGTATTCAGAAGTTACACCACCTTCTCTTTCCCTCCCCAGAATGTTCCAGTGCGTAGGTGTCTAGTGCTTGCTACAGGATTTAACCCCACCCAAGATTTCAGAAGGGAAATTTTGTGCAAGGCTGGCATCACATATATATGGACTGGGTGTATATTGGCTTAGTATGGGTCTGGGTGTTTGGTTTTTATTTCATTTTTTAGCTCAGGAATGAGATGTGCTTGTTGGTTGTTATCTCATAACTAGTGGTGTATTATAATAAATATAAGGAGCTCAGGGGACGTGAATTACTTTGAGTGTTAACACGCTAGTGGTCACCTTATAATTAAAATAATTGCAAAAAGAAAAGTATTCTCTTCCCCCACCCTTTCAATGAAGCACAAAGCTGTGTGCACACAACATGTATCCTTGATGAACGAGTAAGAGTTCGTGCAACTAATACTTTCACATACCATTGTGGGTCAGGGCTAATGTTGCCATAGGAACGATAATACTGAAAATTCAGTGGTGTATGGTTATAAGCTTCTTTTTTTTTATTTATTTTCAGAAATAGTAATGAAATTTTAATTTCATTATTTTAATATTAATAGATATTTTTATTTAATGTACAGAAATGCTATTATGCCAAAGAAAAATTACCCTGTATATCTGTCTTCTCAGTATGCAAATGTTTCTGTTCAGGGAGGAAAAAAGAAAGGTGGTGTACGTACAAGCTGCGTGTGGGAGTGAAATATGTTCTCCATCTAGTGCTTAGTGTCATTACACTATCAATGGATGAATGATTTCCAGCACAAGACTCAGTGCTTTTACTGTATTCATTTATCTAAGATGTTTAACCTCCACTAGCTTCCAAGGGGGAAGGCTGGGCAAACATCCTCTCACAGGGAGCTTGGGAGAGGACAGTGGTGAGATGTCACATTAATGGGGTGACTGATTTAGAAAATACTTGTTTAAAGGTTTAATTTTTATGTAGCGATCCTCTTCTAAGCACGCATCACGTGAACATAAGCCAGACTACTATACATCTTAGCAGAGCCTGCTAAGTATCTTCTGCAGTCCCTTGATGAATTTGGATTTTTAGTTAATTTTTTCTCCATCGTTGACCTCATTAAGTGACACTGAGGTTTTTAGCCCTAGTGTAAAAGATGGTTTGTGGGTTGTTTCAGTAGGTACCAGTAGTGCCCTCTGACAGGGGTAACCTGCACAGCCCTTACCCAACTTGTGGTCGTGGAAGGAGACTCCAGCCCTGTTTGGGAAGGCAGAGAGGTTTGCAGAAAGGCAGAGGTGGTGTTGCTGTGGTGTGCCAATGTGAGTATATGCTTTACTAAAGGAGCTGGATTTAACATGTATTTGGTGGATTGCAAGAGTGATGATAGCTTTAACTAAAACCGGTACCACTAGTGCTGTGAGGAACCAGTCATTCACTTTCCTCTTAGGTTCAGCCTATAAAATATGGAGAACTCTGGCTCAGAGGGTGAATTGTTATTTTCCTCTAGTAATACCTAGACAAGTGATAGTACTATACTGTAGTGTCTCTGGTATCTAACTAGAGCAGTGAACTCTAAAGCAGATTTGCCTTCAAACACTTTCCCCAAACCAGTCCATCCCGTACTGTTATTTTTCCATGTTATCATATGGCTTTGGTGGCCAGGGATTTTTCCTTGCTGACATAATTGATTTTCCACAATGGCAAAATTCTCAGTTGGCTTTGAACTTCATAGAATCATAGAATAGTTAGGGTTGGAAAGGACCTTACGATCATCAAGTTCCAACCCCCCTCAATTCAGGGTACTTACAGTCATATAGAACAGCTTAGCAATTCCTAAATTGTTCTTAAGTAGAACAATTCCAACTCTTTTCCAGGAAGGGTATGGTGCATATATCTATATATATATATGTATCTATACACCTGTGCCAGCTGTTCCAATATTTGTTGTGAAAATATGATAGGTATGTGGGTTGGTTGCAAACAAGAAGCCTTATCTTTTCTTCCCCTATCACTTCTAAGGAAGAGTGAGAAACCTTGTGCACTGATTTAATATAAGGTTTTGTGTTAGTTCTGGGATTCTGGTCTAAGACATTTTTAAGTCAGAGGAGACTGAAGCATTTTGGGAAAGATCTTGTCTGATCTTGTCAAATGAATGCATGGAAGGGAATGAGTTGGGATGGATGTCAATCCAGAGCCTACCAGCATGTTCACAAAACTGTTGGTGCTCATCGCTCCAACATCCTGAGGTTTGGTTCCAAAAGAAATAGGGTTTGTGCAACTGCATTGCCCGGTGGTGCCATTTCCTTCGCTGGCAGCAATTCAGCTTTTTGGCTGATTTCAGTAAAACTCAACCCAGAAATAGAGGTCTCAGTTATTTGCAACCACAAGAACTTAGTATGTTCAGGCTGCATAAAAAGAAAAGACTCCAGACCCCTTTCCAAGATAGGATCTCCATGGAGAGAATCTCCAGTGAAATGCCTTTCAAGCATTAGAAATCTCTGCAGAAACTAACACTTGAGAGATGAACTCATAAGAACACAAGCTTCACAAGTCTGGCTGCTCACTGTCCTTACGGTTTTGTAAACATTGCTTTCTGTAAAATAAAATGCTCTTCAAAGTCCATGGAGTAAAAGTCAGAAAATGTCAGCTCTGAAATAGCCTCAGCAAATTTTAATTCAGCTCTCTTTTGCCATATGCTGTAAGAGATTCTTCTGTTATGGGAGCAATTACACTCTTGCCCTGTTCCCAAAGGGCCTGTGTCTCATTTGGTGAACAGAAGTATGTAATGAGCAGTGATCAGTTATTCAATATTTTGCTTTCCTTGTTGTCCATTGGTGTTGCCTTGGGCCTTACTTATTATCAGTCCTTATCAAACACAAAGACACAAATTGCTTGTTTTCTCATAAGCTTTTTACTGTCCAATTGGAATAGTTAGAGGACACTGGTCCAACCCCTGGGGGTTGAGGGATGTGTTATCCTCTGTACCATATACTACTTCTTACCTGCAAAGCTGCTGCTTGGCTTTGACAGCTGCTTGAGACCCAGACTGCCAGATGGGACACTCGGGAGATGAATAGTACTTGTCACTAGCTACCCTTGAAAATTTAAGTGATTGGCTAGCGTCATCCTTTATCTCTGCAGTAGAGGTAGGAGTAAAAGTGTTTGCTAAACTGTCAGTAACCACCTGCAAATGTGTGTCTCCCAAACGGAGGTACTGAGTTAAGTACCTGAATTTCAGAGGCCTTGCTGTAGAGCATACGGTTATTGGAGCTTTGTAATGAAAATGTTGATAGGTTCTTAATGAAAGATGGGAACCTCCTCCCTCCCACTCCTGTAAACACAATCTATCAGTAATCTTTGGTCCAAGATTAAGCCTGGCATTTATAAACTACCCCAAATCAATGTGTGTTTCAGTGATATTGAAGTATCACTAATAATCTGAATAATAATGCCTTCTATAATGAAACTTGAAATGCCTTTCTTGTGCAAACATCTTAATTTTATATTACTAGCTTACCAGTGTGCTGCATGTAGCTTAGTTATTCCTGCTGTTTCCTGGCTCTTTAATCATAGACTCTACTTTGTGAGTAGAAGATCTTCTACCTTCCAGAAATTTTAAGTTTAGAGTTATGCTCCTTCAGACAAGAGGAGATGACCAGCAGGTCAGCTTGACTTTCAGACTTGACCCCACCTTGGTCAGAAAGAGGGTTGGGCAGAGGGAGAGCTCAGAGACCGGATGGCTATTCAGTGTGGCGGACCATGGTGTGCATTTGGGCAGTAGCTCTCTGTGATATTTAAGAGGGCTCTGCTTTGCCTAAAAGCACAAGATAACTTGAAATGCCATCTAAATGCCTTCTAACACCTTTGCATCTGTGGAGTATTTAATGGGCATGTTGACTTTAATTTCCTGGTTAACTATCAAACATGCTTACAACATGACTAGCTGGTAAGTTGCAGGGTGCTGTCATGGTTTGCTAAATGGCATCTCAAATGCCATTGAAGAGCTTTGAACACCTTCTTTCCTGCTGAGGATGAAGCAGGAGCTGTTTTTCATATCTTGTTTTTTTTTTCTCTTTTTCTTTTTTTCCTGTCATAGCTACATCAGTTATTGCAAAAGCTCCAGCCAAATAGCTATGCTGGCAAAAACCCTAATGAAGGTGCTGTGATAGCAGCTAAAATGTTTTCCCTCTGGTGCAGTTTTAATTCTATTTGGGAAACTGATTTTAATTAAATCAGGCAAAAGAATGCTTTTGAGTGTATAAGCTCTGTCTCCTGTGAGGTTTTGCTGATAGGGTTGCACCAGCAAAACCTTTAAAGTGCACAGAAGCCCAGAGAGAGCAAGAACTAACTTGTAGTCCTTAATATGGTGACTTACACAACTTTTTTTCTTTTTCTTTTTTTTAAATCAAAATCTTCACTGAAGAATTTTGAATGTAGCTTTTCATCTTGGAACCAGTTCTTAGCTTTGTCATGTGATTTAGAGCAGAAGTCCCTATCTGAATGACTTGTCATTTTATAAGGCCCTGCATGTGATTGTGGTTTGTTTTTTTTCCTCTCCTCTCTCCTCCCCTTTGCAAATAAACAGAGCAATAGAAAAACTGAACGGGTTTCAGCTTGAAAACTATTCCTTGAAAGTTGCATACATCCCTGATGAAATGGCAGCCCAGCAACCCCCGCAACAGCATCCCCAGGGAAGACGTGGATTTGGACAGAGGGGTCCTCCGAGGCAAGGGTCACCCGGTGCAACCACAAGGCAGAAACCACAGTCAGACGTTCCTCTGCGGATGCTGGTTCCCACACAGTTCGTAGGAGCCATTATCGGGAAAGAAGGAGCGACAATCAGGAACATCACAAAACAGACTCAGTCCAAGTAAGTTATTTCATAGAACTGTAATTGTAAGTTTTAATACTGTGTCCTCATCTCCCATGTAAAGGGAAACTTGTAAAACTTCACAACCTGTGTGGTCAGAGAACAACTGAAAATAGCAGCGGATAGGAAATCTCTGGCAAGGTTTATATAAGGACTGGCTTCTGTCCTTGGCTTATGTTCACATCCTATCTGACTTGTTTCTTCCTTTTTTTCAAAAACATGAAATTAGGCAGTGCTAACAGGATGGTACTTGAGGCCAGGGAGTTTGCTTACAGATGTACTAATAAGATTCTGGCTCAAAAAGTGGAAAAGCTGTGGTATGTTGGTCTGTGGGACCTACAGTCAGTGTGGCGATGTATCCAAGTCTTTTAAGCGTTTATTCTAGCTTTAGTTTAATTTAGGCCATTCTGAGGTCTTATACGTGTTTTAGTGTGTGTGTGGGGGAGATAACCTTTTTATCTCTTCTCACTACCCCTTATACCTCATCCCCAATGAATACATTTGTTGCTAGCAAGTTGCAGACCACATCAAAACACGGAGTAAGGAAATGTATGGGAGGCAAAAAGCAAGCCGCCAAGTGACCTAAGAAGCTTAGAGCACTAGGATCTAGAGATGCTGGAGGAGATTTTCAGTGCATGTTAAATCCCTACCCACAAGGAAGGGCTTAGTGGGAGGTGGGGATCATATTCAAAGAATTCTTCTAGGGTACCCCTAAAAGCAGAGAGTGAAAGATGCTGTCTTCAACAGTACCCTGGTATGAGCCTCTGGCTCTGTAGTTACAGAAGGCAGGACCCAGAAATGAGCTGTATGTGAGGTGTATGAGTGTGGAGTGGCTTCAGTTTTGAGAGCAGTTAATGAGGATAAGGGAGTCCTCTCTAATTAGACTCCCACCCTCCCAGCAAAGAGGCTCCCCACCTTCCCCTTCCCCCCCCCCCCCCCCAACTCCAGGATCATCATCATGATCCTACTTCCAACCTCTCATTAGCGGGTTGTAACCCAGGAGACTATTTGCTGTGTTTAATAACACAGGTTTAAGAGATTTGTGGTGTCCTGACAAGACTTGGCTGTAGTTTGCCTATGGATAACTAATTTTTTAGGTAAGATCTAAACCATCTAATTCCTGGACTATAAAAATCCTGAAAGATTGGCATAAGGAAAGTTTTTATCTCTTACAAGAAGGCTGGATTGAGTGGAAATAATTGCAGGCTGCAGACTTACAGATTTGTGACTTCAGGAATGATGTTTTCATTGGTTTGGGGATAAAAAAGAAATGTCATCTAATTTCAGTTGCACTAAGGATTGCCATAGGCTTCTTAGAAAATGCTGCATCGTTAACCAAAGTAAATTTTCAATGTCAAAAAAACCTGGTAAAAAATAAAAGGTTTATTGAAAAAGCAGAATGGTTGTTTCGGTTTGGTAATGGCTATTATTTGGGGGAGAGGGGAGGAAGCAAAAAGCAGAAGTAGGAAGAGTATGTGACCCAAGTCATGGCAGAGGACAAATAATATCCAAGGCATTATCTTGATGCAGATCCTAATTAGTTATTGCGAATTTCCTAGAGCTACATAAATGATGATGTAGACTGAGGCTTGTAGTTTTAAAGTGGAGTTAGTGAAAGGTAATGTCAGGACAAATTTTCAGCTTAAAGCATAGGAAAGTAATCTTGAGGATGAATGCAAGTTCTACAGTGCTCCTTGCTAGCAGAGAAATGCTAGGAAACTGCTGCTGTGGTCATTAGAAAAGACAAAGTGGAACAAAGCCTGATGGTCCTGTAGCTGCACACTCGTTAGTGGAGTGACAGGGCTGGAAGAGTATTGGGAAAGCTTGATGAAATTTTGTCTTCACTGGTTTACAGTAGATTGTCTTCCAGCTCCCCTGAATAACTTCATGGGAGTTTGATGAGAAAAAGAGATCCCAGTGTTCACAAAGATGGGGTTTAGCTGGTAAAATCAGGGTAGGGCAGGCTCATCATAACACACACACACAAAATAGCATTTGAGAGGTTTTGGTTGTATACTTTACAGAATTAAGTCACTTATATGTAGTCAGTGTTAGCTCAAAGTTAACTAGTTTTATAAGAGTTGAAAATATGCAAGGCTTAACGTATAGTATGTGGTTACAGTTAGTGTTTTTCTTTCCAGAATCGATATTCATCGTAAAGAGAATGCAGGTGCTGCTGAGAAACCAATTACCATCCACTCAACTCCTGAAGGCTGCTCAACGGCTTGTAAAATTATTATGGAGATCATGCAAAAGGAAGCTCAAGATACTAAATTGTGAGTAAAAGGCATTTCATTGTGGAAGCATTAAAAATTCTGAATCCTTGTTGACTCTGTTTAAAGAAGTAGTCTTTAAAAACAATTAACAAGTGAATCTTTGTTGCTGTTATCCACATTTGAGTAGGTCAAAAAAGGAACCAAGACTTTTTTCATTAGGACAGTCTACTTGTTTAATTAGTCCCAGCAAACATCAATGTTTTCACCCATTGCCTGGCTGTGATTTTAAGGTGAACTGGAGCAAATACTGAAGTTTCTTGAGCAACTAAAAGCTTTTAATCAGAGTCAGCATAACAAGTTGTGAGTGCTCACTGAAAGCGTTAAGATATATTTCTTCCTTCCCAACAGCTCTTGCTACTTCAGTCTGAGCTTTAGCAGGTATGAAGCTGTAGATGATAGTGCTGAAATGTGCATTGCACTTGGACTCATTCGGCATTTAGTATAAACATGTGTAAGTAGATGGGAGTCATAGACATTTCTATGAAATTTATCCATAACATGCAGAAAAACTTGGTCTCCAAAAGTCTCACTGGATGTAACCTCCATTACAGTACAGAAGAAATTCCCTTGAAGATATTGGCACATAACAACTTTGTTGGCCGACTTATTGGCAAAGAAGGAAGAAACCTGAAGAAAATTGAACAGGACACAGATACTAAAATCACGATATCTCCGTAAGTTTTTGGTGGCCTACTCTTTTGGTGAGATGTCTCAAATAGCGATGCTGCTCTGATACATTCAGGTACAGAGTTCTTACAGAAATGTGTGTTTTGAAGGCTGAGATAACAGCCTTTCTGAGGCCTTTTTATAATGTGGATTAAACTGTTACTTAAGCTCAGTTACGTTTAATGTAAACAGTGAGTCTTCATTGTAAACTAAGTCAAGAGCAAGCCTAAAAATAACATAGGCTATGTGGAGCCTGTGTTAGACTGTATTTTAAGTGTCAGTTGTTTTTAACATATTATACCATATGTAATGATGAGCGTTTGAAACTATAAGTCTGTATGAGTTCTGAGCTATGTGTGAAAATGAAACTAGTGATGTTTTAGTTTCTGGTATAGATTAAATTTTTGGACGAGGGGAAGGAAATAAAATAAATGAATAGTGAAAAGAGTAATTTTAGTAGCAGTTCTGTCCCTCTTGGCCACTAGCAGCCAAACTGGGATAGGTTGAGTTGTGTGCTTCAAAGTAACAGCTTTTGGTCTCTGAGCTTGTGAAGGTAACTGAGACTTGTTCAGATTTAGCTGAGATTAAACAAGAGTTTTCACCTTCACTGGAAATCTGCACATCACTGATTAAATCAACATCTTTGTAGAAGCTTGGCTGTTAATAATAGTTTTACTGTGGCGCAGTGTCTTCAGAGAACCTCCTGTTCTGAATAATGAGTAGTACTCTGGTGTGAACTTTCAAGCATCTGAAGCCACCCTGGACTTAGGCTTTAGAAAGAAAGGGTGAGAATAAGGCTTATAAACTGTAGGAAAGGGAGAAAATTTGAAAGATAGATGAAGGTCTAGGAAGATGTGAATACATGCAGGAGACAAAAGGTGTGCTGCAGAAAGTATCTCGAAGGCAAGGAAGCTAAGAGTGAATGAGGTTCCTTAAAAAGAGGAAATTGAGTTGTGTGGATGAAGCTGAGACCTTTCTGAAGGTACGTAAATGTTAATGGAATTAGTCAGATGAAAGGTGAATCAATTGGAGAAAAAGAACCCAAATAAGTGTTTCAATAATAGGTTTTGTCAGATCAGCATGCTTTCTTAAACGCGTTGGCATAAACATTTTGTTTGTAGACAGTACACAGACTGTTAGTGCCCTTTCTTAAAAGGGGGGTGGGAAATGTATCGGGTAAATGGGATAATGGTCTTCATTCCATGAAACCCACTTGTCCTTACTGATGATGACACAAATAACACTGTCTATAAACACTCAGAGTATTTTTTTTTAATGTAGCAAGTTAATGATGTATTTGCATTAAAATCATGGCATCAAGATTATATTTATGCTATGCCTGAAATAGCCCCATGAAGTTGCCTGGTTTGACTGGTGCATAGAAGAGAGCATATATGCCCATTTATTCTGTTTTGTCTAATTAGTCTTTCTCCTGATCTCTTCATTTAGGCTTTTTGGTAAGCTTGTTCATAAAGTTAAAGGCAGCTGGTTTGGGAAAGTGTTTCCTCTCTTCTTTGGGGTGTTTTCCACCGCTTTCTTTCCCAAGGCAGTAACTCAGTGCTCGCACACTGGAAACTTAAGGATTGCCTTGTAGATGCGTTTCATGCTTGCTTCTGCTTAACTAAGATGCTCAGGTTGCCATACTGCCTGCTGGCAAGAAAGCAAGCCTTGCATGCTTCTTCCTTTCTCCTTCCTGCCATGGGCCTCCTCGTTCTGCCTGCATTTTGCTCTGTCCTTTTTTCTTTTATCCTTTTTTCTTCTTGCCCTCACCTGTCCAACTTGCCTTTCCTCAGTACATGGATATGCCATGGCTTCCCAGTCTGTTTCTTCCACTTTGCTATAGTAGGCCAGTGTTTGAACAAAGAACTAGTTTACTGTGGTAACCCTTTCAGTTTCCCTGAGGAGTCACTAGCTTTTTGCAGCAAATGTTAACTTGCACACAGCTTTTGGTTTTCCCCTTTGGAGGATTTGGAGGCTCTCCTGCAGTTTCACTGAGGGCTGGGCTTTTTTCTGCTCCTACCTTAAGAGATTCACAATTGTTCTCAAGAAAAGAAAGTTTCTCATGCTCTGTGTTTCTGGGATGTCTAAAACTGTCTGAAGCCCTGCCTTTGTTGGCAGGGCTGGTGTGGAGAGCAAAGCTGAGGGGTGCTGCACTGCTCTGTAGCTCATGTTCTCGCAGAGTGTGATGGTTTCCATCTTGTGCTGCACCTAAGCACGTATCAACCATCTGATGCCAAACCTCACTGCGGTGTTTTTTGTTGCACTTGCTGTGGGGACAGTTTCTCCAGATTCTCTGAGAACTGTTTGAGGCCTGTTATGAATTGATATTGTGTTCTTTGGAGAGCAAACGTGACATGCTCGGATGTCACCATACTCAAATGATAAACCTGGATTACCCTCTGCTGTTTGCTAATTACCTGTGCTTCTGTTTCATTTGCAGATTGCAGGACTTGACACTCTATAATCCGGAAAGGACCATTACGGTTAAAGGCAGTATTGAAACTTGTGCCAAGGCTGAGGAAGAAATTATGAAGAAAATCAGGGAGTCCTATGAAAATGATATTGCTGCTATGAATGTGAGTTGTCCTGTGGCATGGGCCCTTTCTGGAGCTAGAACCATAGAAAGATTTAGGTGTGAGAGGCCTCCGGAGGTCACCTGGCCCAGTAGTCATCTGCTCAGTATAGAGCCTGCTTCAGAGTTAAATGAGACTATGTAGGGGCTTGTTCCCCCTTGAACACCTCCACGGGTAGAATGCCCATAGTCTCTCTGGGAAGCCTGTGCCCTGTCTCATTGCTCTCATGGTGAAAAGTCTTTCCTAGTATCACAACAGAACTTCCCTGTTGCAGCCTCTCTCTGTTGCCTCTTGTATTAATTCCTGGCACTTGGGTGAGGGTTTTTTATTATTTATGTACAAATGTTAATGAAGGCTTTTTCTAATTTGTTTTGAGTAAGGGAACTGAGAAATTGATTTAGATTGAGGAAATGAATGAGCATTTCACTTCTTGTTGCAAAAGCCCAAAGGAATGTGTTTTTATGTACTGTTGTGGTTTATGTGTTCTAGTTTGCATACGTTAAGGTAGTGTCTTCATTTTAAAAGCACAACAGCATAAAGAAAGATTTCTCCTGCTTTTGATAATGTAATTTAAGAAGGCTTTATTAAAGTTTTTCTTGATATAGATGATAAAGGCATGTAGCTATTCAAAGATGATTGGTGATTATATAATAAAACCCCCACACCTTGTTAGTTTGCCAAAGTGTTACTAATGCATATTGAGAAATGATTGAGATTTTTTGATAAGCCATGAAGAGCTTTTTGTGTGTCCGCATCTTATGGTCTAGACTTGGACTGGAAACACTGTTTTCAGTTTACAGTAATCTATGATTTTCTAGAAATGGCCATTCTTCATGGTTTTCCTGCTGGCTGGAGAGAATATTCTCCTTGCCTTTTTTTCCCCTCCCTCTCATCCTACAAGCACATTGCAGGACAGAAACTACACACGAGAACACAATCAAGTATTTTATAGTAGTATATTTTTGCTTCATATTGTGAGCAGGAACACAAGGTGAGCTTGAGGCTATTCTCCTGTCTGGCAAAGGTGTGGTAAGCAGAAAGCTACCTCTGTTACTGGATGGATTTCAAATTCAATGTGTAGGGATTATTAGGGTAGGTTTTCAGCTGGTGGAATTTTGGGATATTTTGGTGTCTCATGATTTGCTTATGCTGATGGCTTGAGATGGTGTCAGTCTCTAGCTGAGGCATTTCTGAAGCATAGTCATTTTACTGGCGATAATCTGGAAAAGTGGAAAGGGGTATTGACAAATTTTGTACCATGGACAACAAATGCTTCCTACTGCATGATGCTGCCACTTCTCTCAGGTGTGGTCAAGCAACAGACATAAACTTTATAGTTGATGCTTTTGCAATAAATGCTGGGGTTATCTCGCTTCATCTCTTGCAAGACATGGGAGGAAAAGTATATAGGAGGAAGAATGGGGTTTTACTGTGGCATATACACCCCCAGTGTATGAAAAGTCAGAACATGTGCATGGGCTTTCTGGTTCTACAGACTGTCTTTCTTAGTATAAAGCCAAAATTACTACCTTATTTATCTAATAATCTTGTTCACTCTAGAAGCAAATACTACCATTGCCAGATTGTCTTGCTGTGAAGTTTGTCATATTTTTCACTGGATAAGTTGTAGCAAGTGATTCCCAGCTGCTTTTCCCACTTACGTGTTTTTAATGTTATTGGTCTGTGCATGTGTCTGGAAAATAGGTTTGAAACAGAGTCCTTGGGGTAATGGAGAGGACTTTTTTTTTTCTTTCTAAATAACATACTGACATCTCTTAAGAGGTTTAATAGCCTGTGCCAACCACGATCCTGATTAAAGTTAATAACCAGGATTGTAAATCTTAAACAACTCTTTTGCCATTGCAGCTTCAAGCACATTTAATTCCTGGATTAAATCTGAATGCCTTGGGTCTGTTCCCACCTTCTTCTTCAGGAATACCACCTCCCGCAGTGAGTGTTGCCTCTGCTGCTGCTGCTGCTTCATATCCACCATTTGGGGTAAGGGAATATCTGATTTTTGATGGTTAGTGGGTAGTGATACCAATCTATACAATGCTGCTGTTCAAAATTATTCAGTTTGCTGTAATTTTGCCCCAGAGATCTGGGAATTGTGTTCTGTGAGTTTTCTAAATGTTGTCGGTCTTCCTGCTTGCACATAGGAAATATTTC
This sequence comes from Pezoporus occidentalis, assembly GCF_034315485.1. Taxonomy (NCBI): domain Eukaryota; kingdom Metazoa; phylum Chordata; class Aves; order Psittaciformes; family Psittacidae; genus Pezoporus; species Pezoporus occidentalis. Next base: position 201,952 of record NW_026914319.1, on the reverse strand, counting down.
CTGTGGCTGCTGTTGGGAAGAGGCATTCATTGGTCATTTAGTGAAATGCTCAGTGGAACCAGATAAATGGTGTTTCTTAGAAAAGTGTGTTAGATCCTGTTTCCTAGAGGATTTGAATTATTACAGAAAAATCTCATATAAAATGGGATTTAAAAATTGCTGGAATTTGCAATTAATGTTAGTCTGCAATCGTATTTCTGTTGATATGGAAGGAAAAAAAAAGGTCTTGTCATAAAATGGGGATCTCTTTGTAGTTAAAATCTGCTTGAATTTAGTAGTTTTATAAATCTACAAGCCCTGTTGATTGTAGTATTGCTATATATGTAGGATTTAAATTACATGGATTGATCTCCAGAAAGCTGTGATTTACTTGCCACATTGCTCTCTAAGAAATACATGAAAATAATTCAATAGAATCTTATTCAAATCAAATGCTGATTAGTAATCATAAATTAGGTCTTTTGCTGTGAGCAAAATATAGTTATTGTATGGGAAAGCTCCAGAGTCTTTCTGGAAAGAGGTGGTGCTCTGCTATTCAAGAAAAGACAACCTCATTATACAGAAGGTGATTTTTCATCTCTTCCCTGTGGTGGATGTTAGCAGCTCAATGGAAGATGAATTTTCAAAATGAACTTGTAACAAGTGGATGACAGAGCTTTACAAGCTATGACGTGGCTGACTTTGCCCTCTTCTTTGCTCAACAGTGACATCTAGAGAGCTAAGTCTGGGACTCTTCATGAACTAGAAAAGTGAAAAATGCAGGGCAGCACATTTAACTTTATCATATAACTCAAGTGGGTCTATATATATATTGCACTAAAGGGTAGTTATTGCCTAACCATTTTTCCCAGAGGAAGCAGCCAAGAAAATGTCACTGCAAGGAACAGGAAAAAATCCACACTTGCATCATTGTTTGTGGGGAGGAACAAGTTGGGTGTTATGAATGTATGATAAACTAAATGGAGTATAATAGTGGCTTTATCAGGAAAAAGTGCTCGAGTGAAAACCACAATGCAATATGTTCATACTCGGTTATTTTACTGCTAGTAAGAGTGCCTCTATTTATGACAAATTTTCTCCCTTTCAAAGTCCCTCTGAACTTTGATTTCAGAGTGGCAGTCTGAAAAATACAGGTTTTTTGCTTAATTATATTGTATAAAGTGTCATCTGTGGTAATGGATTGCCTCAATGTATTCTCTTTTTTTTAAGAGAAATTAGGGGTGATTTCTTAACAGTATGGAACTTTCCTTAGTGGTAATGAAAAGTCTAGATTTTTCTTTTTTTACTACAGATTTTTGAACGGCTTTGCTGGTCTTGAGATGCTTGCTATAAACCTACAGTTCTGTCCCTCACTTGGTTTATATTAATTTCATATTTTGTTGTGGCTCTTTATTGCTTTTGCTTTAAATATGCACCTAAACAGTGCATGTTGAATAAGAATTGAAATCTGTAATTTGAACTTATTCCTGTCTGTCCCTCTGTTGCTAGTGCATGGTTTTTGGCCTGCTGGGTTCTCTGGCAGTTTTGTGGCTTCTGGAAATAGGATAGCGGCAACAGCTGGAAAATGGCATCAAGAAACAACTGTCCTTGTGTAAAAGTGTAGAAGCACTGCAGGTGGAAGGATCACGCTGTCTGAGCTGTCTCTTGCTCCTGTTCATACTGTATGCTCAGTCCTCTGAATAAGCTATCACTACAGATAGTCTAGAAGTATGAGAAGTTGACATGCAAAAAAAGGGAGTAACCTTTGACTTCTTTTTTTTTTTTTTTTGGAGGTTGTGCCTGGTACCAAGACTACCCCTAAATGTGATACTAAGGGCTTCTGAAATAAATGCATGGATAACTGAAACTCTCTCACCTTTTCTTACTTCTGACCTTGGTTGGAAAAAGAGCAGGTGGTTCTGTGAGTTTCAGGCAAGTCAGTCCCTCTGGTTACTTGGAGTAGCTGTCTCTTGCTGGTGAGAGGAAATAGAAGTATGAGTTTATCTTTTAATGGTTGTGGTTTTCCAGAAAACAAAGCTTCCATAGTTTATTCTTTTTTACTCTATTTGACAAAGACTTTTAAATCATGTTTGTGCATGAAGTTAGTTTCTGTAATGTCTGAGTTTTATGCCTCTTAATCTTTTTTTACTCTACCAGAATGATTTTTAAGACAGTGATTAGATAAGTTATTGGGACATGTAGAAGTAGAAAGCAAAAGAAAAGTGCTGTCTGTATTTTGAAGAAGAAATGGAAACAATCTGAAAGGCTGAAGGCAGCTGCAGGGTGGGATCTAGGAGAGCTCATAAGGGATTTTAAAAACAAAATTAGTAAAAGATAATCTGTGTAAGTAAAAGATAATCTGTGTAAGTAAAAGAGGCTTCAGGGAAAGGTCTTAGAAGCATTAATAAAGAAATCAAAGGGAGACTTTATGTCCATTCAGCTATAAGCTATTCATTACCAAGTTCCTTGTTCTGGCAAAAGCATTTGGGCAACTCAAGTCCCTTGAGCTTGTTTTGAGTGGATGTTCTTGTACGCTTGGGAGCACTGGTTAGCTGGCACTGAGGATATCCCTTTCAGGCAGCTGGAAATCCTTTCTGAAAGTGCTGCCGGCATCAGGGTGTAAGAAGTGAATCCTGCTGCTGCCTTGCTTATTTTTGCCAGTGAAAATTCTGCCTTCTGCTCAGGGTGAGACATGGGTGGCTCTTCCCTGTCCCCTGTTTAGCTGAGCAAAGGTGTGTTCCTTGGCAATTTCAACTGCAGTGTTAACAGGGGCCTCTTGGCATCTAATGTCATTGAAATCTTTTTATGAATGCGTGCTTGCAAACCATGCAGTGAGCCCTGGGACCCCACTATGATGTGCTTGAGGGTTATGAAGCTGTTGTTTTAATATCTTTGTATGAACCCTTTCTTCACCTTGTTGTGGAGATGGACTCAAAAGTGGCTCTCCCTTGAGTCAGAAGAGGTAGGTGGGTGAGATTTCTGCATTTGCAGAAGAATTTCCATATGGACCTGATCCCTCATACATACTATTTTCTCTTGACAAGGTGTTGCTGTGACCTTGTGTAGGATTTGTTCCCAAAGAAACTGAGGTGTCATCTGAGTTATTGAAACAAGTGTCTGTCACATTCCTGATGCTGCTTTTTCATATGGGTGGAGAGAGAAGAATCTGCGTAGTAAACAGATCTAGGATTTTGTTATGTTGCTAGAGCTTGAAGTGACAGGTCTGAACACCCATATATTCAGCTGTAGCCAAGTATTCCTAAAATGGAGTGTTCAGGAACTTGGGAATGAGTAATTGGATAAGTTTAGCTGTGTTAACATGAGCATTGTGATGCTTCATCCTATCCCTCTTCGTGCAACGCTTTTTAAGGCATTTTTAACAAGAACATAAACACTGTTATCCAGCTGCTACAGGAATAGTCCAGTGTCACAAACTTAGGGGATGGTGACGTTATCAAATGCTGGTTTGCATTTAATGTCTTGGACTGGGTCATGTTCAGAAGAACAATTTCCATGTGACTGAGATACCTCGTTCTCAATATTCCGTCTCCATGATGCTTCACAATGGTCTGTAACACCAATGTCTTATTGTGTGGAGCCTCCTCTCATTTAATCTAATGAGATCCAGTTTCTGTCTCACTAGGAACCTGATTGCTGCTTTACCCTTTGTCCTGGCAGTGGAGCCTATACAGGAAGGCACAGGCTGCCTTTGTCCCTGTCTGTGTACAGGTATAATAAACGTGTGTGCGCATCCACTGCACGTGGCTAACAGACTCTGAGCACTGCATCTTTAAATATAAATAATCAAAGCCGTTTGATTATTTATATTTAGCCATCACTAGCAACAATTCTTTATGCTGCATCTGTATAATTTATTTACAAAGTCCAAGTTCTGTTTGCCTGCTTAAAGTGCTCACTTTTGTGTAGCCATTTAAAATAGGTGCAATGGAATTGCATATTGTGTCTTGATTCCTGAATTTTCCTGAATTTTCCTGTCTTTTTGCAGAAGCCAACATCTGTATACTTTTCTCTGGCCTCCTAAAATGCAAGCAAATGGGAACATGTGGGAATCACTGAAATATTTTAAGGTTTAATGGAAATGTAGGACTTAAGAAATGTCTCAGTTAATATCAGGAGCTAAAAACTTTTTACTGTCAAATGGGTATGATTTTCTCTTCCTTCCTGGTGATATGATAGAATTAATAGGGCTTTTTTTATGAATATGTGCCCTTGTGTGAGAAAACTTAACTCTGCACTGAAATGCTTGTGTGTGTTGCAGTTCTGAAACAATCACAGGTAGTTTTGTTAGCCTGCCCACAGTCATTCAGGATGAGCATCATGACCTGAGCACCTGTGCAAAGAATGGGGATTTATATGAGGACAGTAAGATTCTGCAGAAGTGGATATGCCCAGTACTTATGTTTTCCAGAAGATATGTTACCACAGAAAAATGTTTTGGAAAGTATGTCAGCCAAACTGCTTCAGATGTGGTGTTTTACTGCTCAAAGCTGTCTTGATGAAGTCGTTGCTTCTGTCTTCTGAACTCTGGGGAGAATATACATGTACTTGTCTCCCAAGAATAGAAGCTTGTTCTCATGTAACACTGAATATTTTAAAGCTCCAAACAAATGAGAAATCTTTGTCTTAAAGTTCAACTGTGCAGTCATGCAACAAAACCACCTGGCTCATCCACTGGGGTTAAGTGGGTAGCACCCTTTTTATAATTGAAACTTTGCGTGTTTAGTTGTACATCTGACTGCATTGCTTTTGTAGCCTTTGGGTCTGAAATTTGGCATTCCAAGGGTATGGGAGAAGGTAGGCTAACTTGTGGAGAGCTCATCCTGCATTTCAGTGTCCTGAAACAGGGTGGTAGAATTAATTCCCTTGCTATCTATTGCATGGCAGATATACTGGAATGTATAGGAAGGTAAGAAGTGTAGACACTTTTCTTCCTCAAGAGGAGTTCATGCTGGTTGCTCTCCTGCATCTGTAAGGTCCTGTAAGAGATGGCTGAACTGCTGTGTGAAAGTTTACTAAGGCGAAGAGATGTGCCTCTGCTTGCAGTAGGACTGCTTTCTCTACTGGTCTTTTTGCACAACGATTGTAGCTTCTTGAGTCTCTACCCTCAAAAAGCACTCTTTCTAACCTCTTCTTGAGCCTCACTATTAATTTTCAGGTTATGTGATGTGCATATAAGCTTGGGGGGTGGGGTGGGGTGTAAGAAAGGGAGTGTATGAGATAGGTAGTTTCCTACAGTAAATAAAACCAAGAAATCAAGCCACCCTTTTCTGATCACAAAAAAACATCTTGGACACCTAGGCTGATAGGTTGCTTTCCTTTATTCTTTTTGCCATCTCCTGAAGCTTTTTGTTGCAGGTGAGGAATATGTCAATGGAAAACTTTCTCCTTAGAAGATGTGGTCAAGAAAGAGATTCCTTCTTTATTCTCCAGTAATTTTCTATAATAATAATTGTAAAGAAGAGATCTTTGATATCACATACATGTAAGAGAAGAAATAACTGTTGTGCTTTTGGCAGGAAAGGAAAGTAATTTAAAATGAAAAATTGGTTCATTTGAGGGTCTTCATTTGTTGCCCTGAGCATAGATGAGAGAGACAAGGAAGAGGAAAAACTGTCATATGTTTCCAGGTACATTGACTCTTAATTGGTGGCATGTTGGGCTCCTTTGGATGCCTGGGTTTGAAAGGATTAGCTAGTGCAACCATTACACCTAAACTACTCAGGGGTAGTAATGTATGTATACCTATAATGTGTGTAGTTGTAAGTGGCTTTGCCTTAATTTGGCTAGCTTGTTAAGCAGTAGATTTTGTGAGTAGCTGTCCTACAGCTAAAAGAGGATGTGGTTTTGGGGGGTGAAGAAAGATTTGCCAGTGTTTGTACAAAATGGTTTTATATCAATGAAATGAAAACCATACATGTACAAGCACACACAGTCTTGAGGAGGGCACTAGAGGACAACAGCACTGTCTGGAAAAACCTACTATCAGCTAATTAGGCTGCTTTTGAAGCTTCTAACCTCAATGCCTTGAATACACCTTTCCTGCTGCTTAGTTTCTTAAAATCATTAATGATGCATTTTTTGGACAACTAAGACATTTGCTCCATGGTACATAATATTGTGGGATTGTTCTGCCCGATGGAGAAAAAGTTGGTCCTCCCACCGCCCCAAAGTCTTCTGCTCCTACCATGCTGTGTTGGCAGGGAGCCACGTCCGGAGTAATCAGAAACTATTCTGCCTCTGGAGATGGACTCTCCCCCAGTGAGGGAAGCAGAAATGCAGTTGGCACTGTATGATGTAAAAAGATCTGGCAAGTTGACAGTTGGTATGGTTCTTTTTTCCTGAGGTGTTGAAGCCTCCAGTTATTCTTAATAGTTCTTTCCACAGTTCTGAGGTTGTCAGAATGCAAATAGGATCGCCTGCTAACAAGTAATGCACATTTTAAAAATGAAAATGGCTTCTTTCTCACTGCAGGTTTGAGTATGTGTGATATTTATACTTCCTTGGGACAAGAGAGAAGAATTTTTGTTGGTACCATGCTACCAGATTCTTGTCATGGGAAGAAGATTTAATCTGTGCTCCCTTGAACATCGCAGACTCCCAAGCTCTAAGTACCAGGCTCAGCATCTTCTGGATGTTAAACTAAATGGGAAATTTAATTCCTTAAGGTGCCAGATAATATTTACTTACTAGACTGTGCTGGGCTCCATCAGGCCAGAAACAAAAATAGGTCAAGTCCTCATTCTGGTGTACCTGGCTCCATTTCTGGTTGGTTTGTCCATTAAACATAATGGAACAATAAGCGACCTTTCTGTGTTTTCACAGCCTGTTTCCTTGCAGCTGCCAAGGAATCTGAGCAGTGTCTTTGTAAACCAGAGCTGATGAATACCTGTATCTTTTCAAAGGCACAGATTTCCTGGGCAACTTCTAAGAGTTTTGAATACCCCTGTGGCTGGTGTGTCCCAGCCATGATTTTTGAAGTGGAAATGTTTCTATACGTTTGCAGTATTGCAACACCAAATACCTATGTTTGCTGCTTGTGAATGACCAGCAAAATTCTTGCTTACGTAGTTTCACAATCTGTTCCTTATGTTGATTCCTGCTTTTGGCTGTCTATTCAGAATAAAAGGTGGCAGATTGCATTTTTTGGCATTGTGGCCGATCAGATTTTGCAAAAACAAAAAGTTCATGCCATGTTCAGAAATATGTCAGACCTGTTCCTGCTTGTGAAATGCCTTATAAGCAGCCTGCCAGAAAATGTTCCTTCTCTGCTTCTGTGTTTTCTACCCCTTCATTCCTGGCTAGGTTTTCATGTTGGAAACACTTCTGATAGGTGTGGTCCTGTTAGTGACTTCTAGTACCTGAGGAGATCCCTGTGGCTTGCCAGGTAGAAGACAATGGTGATGAAAAGTACTAAAGTTGAGAGCCAAGAAGTGAAGTGAGTCGTAGTACTGAGATGATTTTAGTAGCATTTCACATAAGGTACTGACCACTGTGTAATAACCAGCTGTGTCTGAGTTTCAGGTGTTGAAATGCAGTAGTCCCCAGACTGGAAATGCAGACAGGGGTTATCTGTTATGTTTTCAACGAAGGGGATAAGACCAGCTCAGGTGGCTGGATAAAGGGTTCCCTCCAGCACAATGTGCTTTCTGGGTGTCCAGGACTGTTGTGAGGGGAGGACAGGTATAGCTGCATGTCTTTTCCGTGAGCTATTACCTCAGAAAGGGTCATGCTCTTGGTTCATCTAGTGACACGAGTGCTTCTTAGGTCATGCAGCAGTAACGCCTGCAGGCTAAGGGGGAGCCAGTTCTGCTCTGAACACAGCAGACGTTCACCAGCCTGAAGATCTTGACGGCTGAGGGAGGTGGCACGATGATCTCCTGGCCACACTTAGAAGGCTGCTGCAAGTGTGATGTTGAAGCTGCTGTGGGGAAGTTCCTTGTTGAAATCCTTCCTACCACTCCTCTGCCTCTCACATCAATCTGGGATTCATGTGAAGATGAAGCCTTGGGTGGATGGTGGTAATACAGCTTGTGCATGGGAAAATGGATGATGCTTCAGGGTGTCTGGAGGAAAGTTAAAAATACACATTGCTGCTATTAATTTATGTTTTCCTAACTCTTGAATGACCAAATTCAGCAGTGAAGAGCTCTGTTACCTTCTGCGTACAGTCCTGGCTTTTCAGGGAATGCATGTGACAGAAAAATTCTAACTCACAGCATGGGCTTAAATTTGTTCTAAGTAAACCCAGAAAGCTTGGAAGCTGGGAGGAGGTGAAGCTTCATTTTAACCTGCACTGGCAGCGCTAATTAAGCTGATGTACAAGATGGTGACCTTAAGAGGTATTTACAAGGATGTTGTAAAACTGTTGATCATGTTAGATGTATCTACCAAGACTTTAAATAGGTTTTCCTTAATGAGCCTCTTGTTTCCAACAAAGGCTTAAACTTCTAGTGTTACTACTGGAAAATGAATACATTAGAATTTCTTTCACTGGTGTCAAAAGCTTATTTTTTATTAATGCATTGAATCCTACTGGAATGTGTTCAAGGATACTTGGCTTAAAGTTGGTTTCCCCTTGCTGCAAGTTTTCATTACTAAATAAATAAGAGCATTTAGCATAGCTGTAGGCCAGGATAATTCTTCACAGTGCATTGCAAAAACGTGGTTTAAATTTTGGCTTTGGGTCTGGTAGGGGGTTTGAATAAAATGATACCTCATTTCCTGACAAAACTTTGGGTATTCTGAAGACCAAGTGAGTCATCTGTAACTCTGCCTTGCCTTGGTGACAGTGATCCTGGCAGTTAGGTAGGGGAGTAATGGCAAAAGAGAATTTAATGCAGTCATCTATTAGCTGTATGTTTACTTTACACAGTGGATTTGTTTACTGTTTAAAAACAAAGAACCACCAGTAATCCACTAGGCTAGATGGTAGCCAAACATTGGCTGAGAATGTTCCATGAAGGCTTAAAATAGCTTTTAATTATTTCCCTCTCAGCTAAAAAAAAATGACGCTGGCTAGAAATGGATAACATGACTTTGTGACTTAAAATAAATGTCTTATTCTAAGGTAATTCATTTGCAATGCATTTAGAGTAAATGAAAACATGTACTGGAGATGCATAACGGGCACAGAAACCAGCAAAGATCTGATTCTGTTCCCATTGGTGTCTGGCACAAAATCCTATTTACTTCAGTGGGTACAGTATTTTTAAAGATTTACAGCCTTATCCCAAATGTTGCCATGGATTTACCAACCACATGCGTTTGATGGAGCAAGGGGTCTATGGAGACACTTAAAAACACGACTGGAAAAAAAATTGTGTTGTTGGCAAGCTTGCAGAAAAAGACTGAGATTAATGCTGAAGTTAATATAAGGGACATAAATAACAAACATGTCCCCTTACCAGCCCTGCAGTGGGTGAGATCATACACTCATAGTGACTGGGGAAGCTGTAGACTGACCAAGCAGCAACATCAGATGAAAGAAAGAAAGGGGGTGGGGGCTTGTCTCGGGGAAGAACAGAGGAGGCAAAACTTTTATGTTGGTGTGTTTGGGGTGGTTTTTTTGTGTGGTTTTATTTTTGGGGGGGCTTTAAATTATAATTTATTTCTTTTTAAATATAATTTCCCAAATGCAGTGTCTACTTCCCCAACTCTGATGGTTTCAGACCTACTTTTTTTACATCCCATGATCCATCTGAAGAATCATAGGTTCATTTTTCTGAGCCTTCATCCTTGCATGGCTGTGCTTTGGCTGTTATGCAAGTGCAAGATGAGGAGGAATACTTTTCCTTCTGATGACCTACTGGGTAAGGGAAAAAGCTCTCCTTCCTGTGTGTGATTTTGGGCAGTTTGTAGGACTGATGCAACAGGCCTTGGCAGAAGTGTTACAGTAAGCTTACCCCAAGGGCACCCTGTTGGTTCTGTACAGATCTTTTGCAAGCAGAAGTTGCAGAAATAAGAGTGAGTCTGCAGATTTTCTTGGCTGGAAGTCCTCAGCTTGTATCTCTGCTGTGGACCAGTAGCTCTTGTGTAGGGGAGGGCATGGAGCAATATGCCAAGGAGGGGAAGAGCCTCACCACAGCTGAGGCTCTGAAAGCTAAGAAATGCTAAGCCAGTTTGCAAAGAGTAAACTGTAACATGGTAGGGATGACAACAGAGAAGTGATTCTCCTGGGAAAGTCTTCTGTGTAGGGCTGTAGAGTCTGGCTGGAGCGAAGGGAACCATACTGATGGTACCTGCAGCACAGGGGCTCCAGGAGAGCCCAGTAGTGTAATAGGGAAGCAGCCAGGGGTTACAGGGTTTTAGTAACAGAAGAGGCTAGGTCTTGGATAGAGGTGGTGGGAATTTGAAAGAGAAACACTTGGCATAGTCTGTTAGGCTAGGGACAGATGGTTGGTGTTCAGGGACTTGCAGGAGGTATGTAAGGAGGTGTATCCAAGCTGCCACAGGAAAAAACATTGGAGTAGACTAAAACGTTAGAGCTACTGGTGTGCAGAAGCAGTTGCTTAGCTTCATACAATGGGGTAGATTAACTTACGTCTCTGTGTTAGATCACTGTTTTCAACCCTGATTTGAATGAGCAAGCAGGAAATCTGATTTGACTTACCAAGTTTTACATCTATACTTTAGTTACCTTTCTGAAAGCCTTAATGTAGTCTGTGCCACCACAGCTACCCTTTGCTAACATAGTGAATATATTTAAACAAGCAGGCAGGTTACCATTTGCTCTGGTTAATGTATTTTTTCCATTTTCTGTTAAAAAATGATGAGTGGGTTTTTTCTTATTTTTGATTAATTTTTAACTTCTGATTTTCATCAGGCTACATTTGGGTAGAAATCAGAATGCAATTAATGAACAAAAGCAGCATTTAAAATTGTTTTTATTAGTTAAATGTGCTGGATATAGATGAAAAATGCTTATCAAGCCTGGTTTGTGTCTAAAGCATACTGACTTCTGTAGAAACAAAGCAAGTATTATCGGCTGTTTATGAACTGAATTAATTGTTTCTTGTTACTGTGGTTTTCAGGAATCTCTTTCTTGGAACTAAGAAATCTTGGTTTCTGAATTTTGGATTCTGGAGGGTTGTTTTCTTTTTTTATTTAATTCTAAGAAATAAGCTCTCTATCTGAGTCAACATCCCGGTGTTGTCGAACTGTGTGTCCCAGCTACATGAGACACAACTTCTCTCCCCAGAGGAAGTCTTCCTGCCCCATGGCCTGGAAGCGTGTGTAGCTTGCTTTATCTTGTTTGGATCCTCTCAGTGTTAGGGTGGACTAGTCCTGAGCCTGTCCCACAAATATTGTTAGGGCAGAAGGAGGTGGTCTGTGTATCACAGACCTCTGAGGCACTTACTTGTGAATTGTGGTGGATGTATGGACCATCCACCTTGAAGATCCTTGGTTACTTATTTAAAAGATTAAGGTTTTTGCATATATCTGTCAGTTCCCAGGACTGGGCCGGTTTTGAGTAAACTATTTTCTCATGTGGGGGGAAAATAAAGTGAATGGGGAAGAGGACAAAATTGCACAGAATTCTCCATATACAGGAGACCTTACTGTTGTCAAAATTAGTGATTAATTCCATGACTTAATGAACTTTACAACTCCAGCTCTTCAACATTTAGACTGAAAAGTATTTAAGTTTGTAACTATACCATAAAGGCCTTTAAAATTATGAGGCAAAAAAGAGGAATTGCAGGATGCTTTCTGTCATTACAGGCGGGTATCCTCCAAGAGATATACATATATAGGTATTAATTTTCGTTTTTAATTTTTAAGTATATGTTTAAGCAAACTTGGCCTTCTTAAGGGACTGAACGTTGAAGCTCAAATTTCACACAGTGGGAAATCGCCTTCCTAAATTTAGTACATCTAACATATGTTTAAGATCTAGGAATCTATTTCTGATATAATTCATGCTCAAAGTTCCTGGAAAGCTCTATGACTTATGTGGCATGGCATGGGGAAGATTAAATTATAGCTGATTTTCTTCCATCCTAAGATCCCCAGAAGCATCTGAAAGATTGATGGGTGGTGTAGTCATTGCATTATGTTTTGATGTGTTTCTTTTGGAGGATAGTCTTCCAGTAAATACAAAAGGATTTCAAAATTATTGTGGGTAAGAAGGTGGACAGATAATAAATTGAACTTGGTGTTGTTATACTCTCTTAAAAGCCTTAGCTAGACTTGATTTCTGCCAGAAGGAAAAAGAAAGAGCTGCTGTGTTTGATGTTCATGCTTTAAAACAAGTCCAACAGGGTGGGTTTTTTGAGTGGTTAAAAATCACTGTGGGTAAGGAAATGGAAGTAATTTCTCTAAATCCTGCATGACGTTATACTGGAGATGGGTTTGGTTGTACATATGTGCCACTGTCTGAGAAGTGACAATGTAGACACAGCTCTGTACCAACAAATTCTCCACTGCTCCCTAATAAGCACAGATTACTACTGCGCCAGAAGTTTAACATTAAAGATCCTCTCCCCAAAATAATAATGAAGTCCTTTAGGAAAAAAAGAAGTTGAAATGCATCACCAAGTCAAACTGTGAGGAGGGATGGGGGGAGAGGGCTACAGTGAGCTGACTGTACTTTTGGAAAGACACATGTACATCTTCTGTCTACCATTGCTGCCCATGTTTCATATTTAAGGGTGAGGCAGCAGAAAGGAATTTCAGTGGTGAATTGAATCTAGCCAAGAAAGTGGCTTCAAATCAAGCTTTGTTAAGAGGAGAGGAAAACTGCTGCAGGCAGATAGGCAACAGAGGGAAGGCAGGGACTATTTGCAAAAAAGTAATGAAATTTGATTTGTTCCTATGGCAGAGAAATGTCTGGGGGTGGGTTCAGGTGTGTAAATTTGTGAAAATCGAGTCAAGTTATATATTTTGTTTGTATCTGTGCTATATGACTTAGCTGGGGAGTTTGTGTGTGCTAGCTCAAATCTTAACTGGGTGGCTGGAGCTGCACTTGGGAAGGAAGACTTTGGCAGTGGCTTTTTGCAGGAGCTGGAGTGTTGGTGGAGGTAGGGGTCAAGGAGACGAATGAGCAAGGGGTGGCTAAGCTGTCTTAGTATGGGTCCTTGCAACACATCCAGAAAGAAGCCCAAATGCCTCATGAATTTGTATCTGTTTAGAAACCGTTCTCAGAAGTGGTGAGATCAACCAGGTACCTAGAATAGTGTTTCCACATTACTGGAAATCTTGCTGGATTCACAATGAACATGTAAAAGGGCTTACTATGAGTGTGCTCAAAGGATGTTTGTAATAATAGGAGGAGAAATTGAGTAATCTTCTGGAAAGTGGTTTAACACACACTGAAATGACTGGTATCTTTCATTAGAAACACGTTTCAGGGCGTAGTTTTGAGATCATTTTAAACTGATCTGTAGGCAGATTGAAAGGTGCTCCTGTGCCCTGACCTAATTGTTGTTGCTTCCTCCCTCCTTCCAAGACTGCCACTTGTGTGGCTCTCTGGTTATTCAGGTCAGGGACCCACTGTGTACCTTAAGAATCAGCTGGATCAGCAATCCTGCTGCCCACAAAGCACATAGGGGGGCAGTGGGGAGGTGGGTGTGGAGGGCTGCATCCTGTATCCAGGGAAAACGTGGGCTTAAACCAGCTTAAACTGACTGTGAATCCTGATGCCTTGTATGTGTGAAAACACAGGGTAAATTGTGTAACTGCTGAAAGCACCTAAAGCAACCAGCAGAATGTGTTTCTATTCTCAATATCCTATTTTGGGGTTTCTTCACCTGGTACATGGAGCTGTGCCTGGAATTTGTTTCCCCTGAGGTAACAGTTGACTTGTGTTTACCAAAAATAAAGTGGTAAAACTTGGAAACAAGCATTTTGTTCTGATTTGTTTACAGTTAATGCATCAGGACTTTGCTTCACCTCAAAAGAAGTTACTGAAATTAAAAATAAGTGGAGAGAGATCCTTTTAGGATTGCTTTCTGCTGTGTTGCGTATAGCGTATCTTTTCCTGAAAATATCACTGAAAAAGCTGCTTCAGTGAGCTGCTGTATGTGGGTCTGTATCCCTACCAAAATATACAAGCAAGCAAAGCTCAATGAACCTGGCTGGTCCCACGTGCTCCGCTCAGTGATGCTCAGGCTGGTCTGCATGGTGGGCACTGAGAAAGTGAGGAATGAGGATGGCTGTGTTATCTTCAAATACCTCTTTGAAAATACATAAGAGGGCTACATGGAGGAAGAAATATTTGAAATGGGGGGGAGTCCTAGTTCAAAGAAGGGCTCGAGCAAAATGCATTTGAGAAGTAACCCTTACATGAGTGGGTAGATTGATGGTACAGTGGCATAGTTGGGTACTCAGCAGTGATCTGTTAGCCCAGGATGAGCTCTTCTGGTAGAATAGTTATGGCTTATTGTGGCATATGTAACCCTGAGGTTTGATCATCACTATGTAGCACGTAGAGAGGATCTCAAGTGTTACGTTGCGCTCTCCAGCTGGGGCCTCTGCTTGAAAGCAATAGGAAGCTTCAGTGGTGCCTGATACACAGTGGGTACAATGTTAAGGTCCTCTTGCTTTTGAGAATGCCTTATCTGGTGTTTAATTTACTAGCCTGCTTGAGGCCTGCTGCCAAGGCTCCAACTGTTGCATAATGTTACACAGGAGGAATAGCTGGCAGTTTTCAAGCTCTGGCTATCATTCCAGATCACTCCCACACAAAGGAAATTGTAGTGTAGATGTAACTCTGAGGGTTTTTGTGCTGCTCTCAGCACAATCCAAAATTAAACAAATAACTAGGAAAACTAGAAAGAGTTTGCCTGCTCAGGCTGTAGCCCTTCTGCTTTATAGCAGCCTCATCGGCAGAGTCTTGCATGGGGAACAGCATCCAGTGACAGGTAAGAATGAAAAGCTCGCAAAGAAGCAGCACCGCAGTAGTTTTTTTAAAGATCTAAGTGTTAAAATTGCAAGTGTTTCATAAAAGATGAAAGAATCCTCTTTTGGCTTAAACTGTTCTTTCATGTTCTGTAGATTTTGTGATTCCCAGAAAAGCCATACCTTTAATAATGAGACATCACAGGGCATTATAAGATTTCCCCCTTGTTTCCATGCATGCCTGTTCAGTACCCGTTTTCCTGTCAGCCTGAATTGTAATGTTCAAAAACATTCACTGCATATTTCCTTCTTCCCCACAGCAACAGCCCGAGTCTGAGACTGTTCATCTGTTCATCCCAGCCTTGGCAGTTGGAGCTATTATTGGCAAGCAGGGACAGCACATCAAACAACTTTCTCGTTTTGCAGGCGCATCCATTAAGGTATTATTACACTGACTAACTTTCTGTCTTATTCTCCGTGAGACTCTCAGCAAGTTTGCACAAGCCGTATTTTCATGAATGTCCTCCCCCACTCCATGCTTAGAATGTGATATGATAAATGGTACATGTGTTTATAAATCATCTTTTAATCTTCTTTGAGACAAGATAATTAGAAGCATGTTTTCAAACGTCTCCTGAGGTGTGAAATATAAGCTGCAAAGAAAACTACTTTGGTGGTCCCGATTTCTTAGAAACAGACTTATGTCTTAATGATGCACTGCTTAAAGGCTTTCTTCTTGCTTTCAGTAAAGTGAAAATTGGAGAGGCAAATTTCCCTTCTAAAAACAGCAGCACAGGTGAAATCTCCTGCTGCTGTGGCTGCTCTTGCTCTCTTTCAGATGGATTGGTCTGGGCTGTGAAGCCCAGATTGCTCCATGTTGAAGTGTGTATATTCTAATATCGCCCATGAACTCCAAGCTCATGGGGTCAGTCAGTTCTTTAGCATCATGTTTACCTCAGCACCCTGATGCTTTACCATCCAGCTGTTAGTGTGTTGACTGCCCCAGTGTAGCTAAGAACAAGAAGGTTTGCAGAGGTTGACCTAACAGAAGCTTAGGTTTGAATTTTAGCAAATTTGGTGAAATCCTCCTTGGCTGTGTATAGGAGTTGGTACCCATTGCAATTGTAGGAAGGCCTTGGATTTCTGCTACTAATGTCATTGTAACTACAACTATCTTCTCTAGATGCTTGAGATTTTTCTTGTAAATAGCCAGTTCTGCTGTTCTATGATGTAAAGATAATATTTTGGCCTAAATTAAAAAAGAAAAAGTTAATCTGCTTCCTGTGCAGGAAAACGTCAAACATTTTCTTCTCAGTTCTCTTTCTGCTCAGATGTGGCCTGTTTAGTGAGTGCTATGGGAGGGATCTGCCAAAGGTCAAGGGTAGAGGGTTGGAAGCTGTCTACGCTGAGTTGAGTGTGGTGAAGCCAGCGAGGCTAGGCTTGGCTTGGAAGGTGTTCATCTAAGTGTGCAGAGCAAAGTAATTGGGGAACCCTCATGAATGAGCCTTGTGTGTGGTTTGCAGAATGCCAATCCATTAACTGGCCAGTCAACCAACTGGCGTGTTGCCCAGTTCCATCCTTTGTTGAACAGTACATTACATAGTAGTTATACTACCCAGATGGTTTACATTAGTAGAGCACTAATAATCATATTTTATGGGAAAAAAATGGAATAGAAGAACGAGGGGTTGATTTTTCTTTATCAAACCTGTCTTGCATGGAGGTGCGATGTACTATGTGTATTTCCGCTTCCTCTCTCCTTTCCCATAGTTTGTATCTATAGATTAAGTGACATATGGAAGGTACTGCTAGGTGGAGAGAGAAATGTGAAACAACCTGGACCTCCAAGAACCTGTCCAAACTAGTTCTTTAGTTGGTCTTTGGAAGATGGTTTAGTGGAAAGGGAGTTTCCCATGCTTCTTATGCACCTGGCTAACAGTGGCCTCGGGCTGCTTCTACTGGCTGGCACCCTTCTACCCACTGCATTTAACATATCTGTATTAATTGAAATTCACTTAAGTTTGCTAAACCCCTGGTTGTCTTTTGTTCCTTCAGTAGGAATTAAGTAAAGAAGTTTTTGGTGGAAATAGGATTAAATGTCAACAGAATTTATACAGATGCAGGGTGTGCTTGCTATAAATTGGGAAGTTGCATGCGTGCGTGCTTAGCAATGAAAATAAAAATGCACCTTCATCTGTAATCTGACAGAACAATAGGGAGCAATGTGCTTTATTCTGTGTGAAAGTGTTAAAGATGACAGTTAGTGGTAACTTATTAAAAACTTCTCAACTTCCCTCATGTTGACCACCTGCCCTTTATCACAACTTTTAGACAAAATAATAAATTGTGATCAGCAAGGAATACATGCTTTTAGCTAAGAGTTGGAGGGAGTGCTGCCTGAGTAACTTTTAACTTGCCAAACTGTAGTAATCGTACTGTGGAGGAAGCAAGTCTTTGTGCATGACACTGAACTTTTGAGTTGTGCTCTGGGTTGTTGCAGATGAAAACATTTTGCATCCTAATGTGCTCATCCTGAGCATTGTATATCTGACGAAACTCATTAGCCACAAAGTAAGACTAGATAAAATGCAGATGCACAGGGGTTCTGGTTAAGTCTGCAGTGCCCAGCCCATCATTTCAGAGGTGCATGTGGCTACTGATGAGCTCAGGTTGTGTCCCTTTGCTGGGGGGGGGGAGCTGGTTGCTTGGTAATGTAGGCTTGGTGTGGGGCTCCAGCAGACTGAACTGTTCAGCAAAGGAGACCAGCCAGAGATATCTGGGCTGCCTGCTGCCTACCCTGTACTGCAGTGCTGGGACCTGTTGGTAACCATTGGGATCTCCTTGGTTATATATTACTCTCAGATTAGCCCTTCCTGTCTCCAAAGGAGTTGGGAATGAGTGTTTTGGGTGTACGAAGTTGTCAGCTTGTGGCTTTGACATATGGAAGACTGCTTTTTTTTCAGGTTAGGAATGTAAAACTGTTTCTCTCAGAAGTTAAAAATGCACCACTTGGATGCTATTTGTATGTATATAACTTCTCCTTCCAAGAGCAGACAGACAAAATTAACACTGAAGTCTCTTATGCTGACCCTTCAAACATTGAAATGTTAGTCAGTAAGTGTTTCTTTCATAGCCCTCAGCTATGTTTTACTCCAACTTCTGAGAACAGGACATTCTAAGATAAAAGTTAAGCGAGGAAGATCCCAGAACATTTTAACACATCTAAGATGTAACTAAGGCTTGATGGAAAAATATTTGTCCTAAAATTTCAATAAAGGTACTGGTGTTCACTAGAAAAATATGAGGTGACTGAGAGGCAAACTGCAGTGTCCTTGTTACGTGAATGGCAGTTGTCAGGCTGAGATGTGTTCAGTCAGCTGCCTCCAAATGTGCCTTGAAATTTTGCCCCTCTAAAACAATTGTGGTTCAAAGAATAAATGGGATTTAGTCTGTGCGTGCCCTTACCACAACGTCTTGTCATATAAATGTACTGCTGTAAAATGAACGTGTATTTTTAGGTATAGCCAACTGGAATGCAGAAGTTGTATGAAAAATAAATATGCAAAACAGATAAGTAGTATGTAATGTCTTCTGCAACTGAGGGCTCAATATGAATAACTACATAAACTTTTGTTAGCAAAATTCTTTAGTGAAAATGATGCATGGTGACTGGTAATTTGTCTGAAATAAGCTACAGCTGTTAAATATGAATAACATCCCTATGCCAACAGCTAAGATGAAATCTTGTCGTGTTTAATATATTGTTCATTTAACAGCAGCTATTTAATACTAGGTGCAACAATGGAAATGTCAGTTGTGATAAACAAAAGATTCATCCCGAATGTCAGAGGCTAGCTTGACTTATTTAATGCCACTGAAGTCCAAGAACAGCACCCATAGATATTACTTTAGTGGTGACATGAACTGCTAAAGATCCTACAGGCGTCTCTGTCTCAGCTCTGGTGGAGCTTAATTTTCATATGGGTCACACAAGTATCTGTACATAGAAACCCCTTAGAAACTGCTAACTTCTTGTCCAGGACAGAGGGACCTGAATCAGTTTTGGATCTGATTAGTTACAACAGTAACATGATCTTCTTTTTTCAAGGGTATGGATGCAAACTTTTGCTAACGAGCAAAACTCGTTAGACTATTAAAGTTAGTGGGTAGGGATGGAAGTCACAGTCCACTAACGGCATTCGTCTTTTTGAAGGTTACATATATACTACCACTCATAGTCACATGAAAATGGCTTGTGAGATTTTGCTGTATGTGGATGAGTAGCTATGCTTTTAATTTTCAGAAGTAAATTTGCTTATGGTTTAGCTGATTTCTCTGTAGTTCATTATAGCTAATTAATGCACTTTAAAGAGAACAAACCTGTTATGACTGAAGTATAAAGCTACTGCTGTAACGAATAATTTTTCACTTTTGAACAGAATGTGAGACTGAAACAGGGAGGAGGTGGCTTTAAACTATTCCTTCAAAAGACAACTACCAAAAGCTATGCTTATCTATTCCAGATTGCCCCTGCTGAAGGACCAGATGCCAAGCTGAGAATGGTTATCATCACTGGACCTCCAGAAGCTCAGTTCAAGGTATAACATATAAAAACTTGTCATTCTGTAGTGGCCTTTGGACTCTAAGGAATACTGAAAACAAACCACTTGGTTCCAAGTACCAGTCTATTAAGAATTTTATAAACACTTGATTTTTGCTTCCCTTTTGCTGAAAGTTATCTCGTATGAATGAGTAATGCAGTACTATCAGAGGCCACATTCTGGTCACCTGAAAACTGGTGCAAGTTTCATGTAGGTTAGAATCAAGTCTAGCATGAAAATATGGCCATACTACATTCGTGTTTTTCCCTTTTACTTACAAGCACAATAGTTCAGTCTTTCTAGTCTGTCTTAATACATACAGTTCAGTGTATTTAATTGAAATAACAAAGCCGACAAGACGAGAGACTGAGTCTTACCAGGTTACTGTTGCATGCCAAATGGAAAATGCTTTTTGGATAGCTCTACAGATAAATACAGGATTTCTAATTGTATTTCCACTACAACTACAAGGAGATACTCAATCTGATTATCCCATTTGTGTTCAAATTGAGTTCTGGAGTGGCCTTTTCCCTTAACTGCCAAGGGATAAATCTAGTTATCCCAAAAGGAGTTGACCATTTTAGGAACGATGCAGACAGCTCAGTGAAGCAGTGCAGCAGTGGCTTCATCACAGATAAGGCTCAGAGCAGGTAGAAAGTTACCTGAGAGTTCATGTGCTAGCGTCATTCTCTTGCCTGTTCTTGGTTTTGTCTTTATGTTTTTGCTTCAGGACATCTTGCAAGAAGGAGGTGCACAAACTTCAGGTATATCTATAATCAGTTTCACTAATGCCTTTAGGAGTTTTGGAGCTGTACCAGGGCAGGCATTTTGCAGTGGTAATAGTGAACTAGATACACATAGGATTAATGCTCAGTTACCATATACATTTGAGAAGCCACTGAAGGCAAAGCATCATTTAGAAGTTCTGCCCCCTTGAGGTTTTCTGTGTGCATGTGGGCTTGGCCACATGGTATGTTCCACATATGGGGTGCTCTTGTGACCTAGGAGCAGCACAAGGTCAGATTCTGGCTACCTTTTCTTTCCATCAGGTACCACTGCATTTACTCTCCAGGAATAATAGAACAAAATAGATTATAAATCTATAAATATATATATTAATCTATTATAAATATATATAAATATATATTTAAATACATATATTTCTAAATATATATATAAACTTATATAGATTTATGATAGAGTATTAGCCCTTATCCTGACTGTTAACACAGGCAAAGGCTTGACCTCAGGTGTCTTTCCTAAAATAGACTTGACGCCCACAGAGTTATTTTGCCAGCTTTTCTCCTCAACCTAGATCATGCAAGGAGGAAAACCTCTGTTTTCTGCAGCCCATATATTGGTTAAAACCACATCAGTTATTCACTTCTCTACACTTGGGCTTCTCCCTGCAAGGAGGAATCAATGTACTAGGACAGCTGATGTTCCTGGATATTCTGGTGTTGTTAAGAAGGGTTATCCCTTGGGGCTCTCTTCAGCTCCAGTCCTTGTAGTCTTTTACTACTCTTTGAGCAACGTCCTCCTGACTTAGATGGACAGAAGCGGATTCAGCCCTTTCTTTTATCACCACTGTTAATGTGAAGCATGCTTTACAGTCAGAGCAAAGCTTCATTAATGCTTAAACTCTGCTTAAGAAGGGTCTTCTCTGTCTTTGAGAGTAAGGTATTGCTTGGTAGGCACCAAGAATCTGGGTGTGTAACACCTTGAAGAGGGAATAGCTGCTGCCCAGATAAGTAACTTGGAGAGGTGGCGTCATCCCAGAGCCTGTGAGTTTGGCATCCTTTCCCTACTACATTGTATTCTGCTGGCTGATTCATGTCTGTGGTAGCTGCAGTGGCTGCACCCCTTTCTTTCCCAGCTGCAGTAGCCTGAGGATGTTGTGGTATGCAGTGCTATTACTAGCAGGGCAACGGGAAGAGAGTATGCCACTATTTACAGCCTCTGTTGCAGTGCTCCCTACAGTTTAGGTGTACCCATGACACCAGTATTCAGAGATTACCATGTTGCCTTGGACCTTAGACATGTGCAAGCAAAGTGGAATCTAGTCTAGTCGGTGTACTTCAGCCTCTATTTTACTATGAAGGAGCTGCAGCCCAGTTAGATTATTTTCTTTCCTTAAAGACTCTTTCAAGAGCCAAAAGATTTGGGATGATGGAAGTATATTTATGACTTTAAAAAAGTCAACATCCCACCTTGTTCTATGATTCAGTAGTAATGCATGTTTCCTACAGTACCTCTCTTACTGAGCCCTCCAGCCTGTGCAGATTGTCAAGGTGTTACACACACAAAAAGTGTTGCTATTGAAATGAAAGAGCTATGCTGGTCTCTAACAAATTTGGAAGTAGTTTCAAAATCTCCAGCTCAAGATGATGGCTGGGAGCAGTATTCTATCTGCTCTTTGCAAACCTTTCTGAAGTGTTTTCCTGGAGAAGGAATTTCTGATTCTAGGGCTGATGATGGTGCCAGAATGTGTTAGTTCTACTGAGTTCTCATATGGCTTTTCTGTGTAGTTACTTTCAGCTCCAAGGTCACAAAATGCCTTTCATCTTACCCATTCTAGGGTAGTATGAATTTTTGGCTTTTAGGAGATGAGCTAGAAATAAGTCAAAATAAGCTGCCACTACGTAAAATAATTATCGCATCATACAATCTTCTTGGACTTTACATATTCCATTACAGTAGTGGCCTGTAAAATGGTTGTATTTAGCATGTATGCAGTGACAGGCTGGTGAGCATGATTTAAAGAAGGTGACAAAAAATCTGAACTGGAAAGGCTTTGTGGTCCTACACTTACAGTCTTTTCAGAGCATCTCTCTTCAGTACCTCAATAGAAATGTTCTTTTGATCCCTCTAGAAGATGCAGGCTAGAAGATTGGTTACCATTTATCACATTCATCAGATTATTCACAGATCAGTGACAGGGAATAAGGATATAAATGCGTTTAAAAATCAGCAACTTTCATCAGCTTAGTCTCAGTGGACATTCTTCTTGCTACCTGGCACTTGTGTGTTCCACAGAAAAGAACCGTGTGCTGCTTGGAGTAATACTGATCCCATGGTGCTGTTTAGATCTCATTTGATTTTTCACTTTAGAAAACTGAGCAAGCTCAGATTTGTTTGTTTTTACACAATGTGTTGTAATGGGTTGTCGAAGGGAGGTGTTTGCTCTAACTGGAGGCTTTATCCCATGACTTGTTTGGGGGGGGGGGCTTTTCTCTTCCAGTTTAACATCTTTAAAAGAATGGTTTCCTGAGGCAATTAATTGCATTCTGTGCTTCTGGGTGTAATAAGAAATGCTTCAGTCAGGCAGTTTTTCTCTCCACCACTCTTTACCGAAGCGCAATGATTTCTCTTAAAAGCTGTGTTTCTTCTGAAAAGCAGAATAATGATTGCTGTGAAACTGCTCCATGATTCCTGGTTTGTCATTCAGTCTTTAAGGCTGGGCAGTGGTGCTTCCTAGTTTGGTACAAAGACTTCTTTTAAAGAAATAGTTACAGCATTTTATTTTTTTTTTTTTAGGGAAAACACTCTGTCAGGGCTATGTATTGAGAATTCTCCTTTCTGTGGGCTTTCTTGCTGGTAACTGGATTTCAGTAAACACATTCTCTAACTGAAAGCACTTTTGCAGGCTCAAGGCAGAATCTATGGAAAACTTAAAGAAGAAAATTTCTTTGGACCTAAAGAAGAAGTGAAACTTGAGGCTCATATAAAAGTGCCATCCTATGCTGCTGGTAGAGTTATTGGTAAAGGAGGCAAAACAGTAAGTAGCTGAAATAATACTTGTACTGTTATGTTTCTTATTTCGGTGTATCTGTATGTATAAGGCTTAAACATTCAACTAACTAATACCTAATCCTAAATTAAAGCAGGGACTATTTTCTTTGCTGTACTTATTAAGCTTTCCTTTCTTCTACTGAGGAGTCAAGAGAAGCCAATCTCTAGCCAATACTCTTAACAAAAATCAATAGCCAGAGTCAGATCTGCAGGGCTTTATTGATATAAATGTAGTTCTGCTGTTTAGAGTGAATGTTACAACTCAAGACCTGCTTCTGTGAACCTTAACTTATGCCAGATTTAGCCAAAAGATTTCACTAATCTCATTTAATAAAGATTAAATCCACTGTGCCTGAAGATGGCATTTCTGGTCACAACTGAATGAAAGCATAACTTCTAAAACATTGGTAGGAAATCAAGACATATTCAGACCTCAGTGTTACAAAAACCTCTATTTTTGCTTCAGCTTAATTGATGGCATTTCTTAGGCTTAGTTTATTGCTTAAAATAACATCAATCCTGAAAAGGTGCCGGTACTCCAGTATTCTCATATGGTTGTGAGTTAGGAGCTGGCTGATATTTGCAAAGAAATGGTTCAGTCTTGGGTCTCCATCCTTGAGTACAATGGGATCTTGAAGTTAAGTGTCAGGAGGCAACATGGCCTCTTTCATTGCCTGCAGTGGTGAAAGGGCTTAAGGGCAAACATCTCTGAAAAGCTGTTCATCTGAACCATTTTTATTGAATAATGCTATGTGTTTCTCAAATAAAATGTGTGTAAACAGGACAAAGATTTTAATTCTCCTTAGCACTATGGAAGCTGATAGGTTACTGAAAATAATCTGGATACTTCTCAGTGATCTGTTTGGAGTTCTCCATCTTGTGGAGGTTTTTCAAGGAAAAATATATAAATACTTTGCCTTTTTTTTTCTTCCCTACATTACACACTGGATGAGTTTTCTGACCTTAAACTTGTAAGCTTAACTGTAAACACTGTGGCATCTATTTGCTTTTTTTAAGTCGTATATTTAACACCTTCTGTGTGTTGTATTTAGTCTTTAAAACACTTCCACAAACCTAGAGAACTGGGTGCTAATTTATGTTAGAGACACAAGAAGGCTCATCTTGCAAAGCACACACACACGCTGCTGCACAAAGATGGTTTCTGTTAGTGGGCTTCTTTTTTTAAACCATAATTTAGAGGATGTTGTCTCTGGTCAGCAGTATCTCTGAGGTTTGGTGGTTATGGGATATGTTTGTTTACAATTTTCTACTATCTATTTATAGGTAAATGAGCTTCAAAACTTGACAAGTGCAGAAGTTGTAGTCCCTCGTGACCAGACACCTGATGAAAATGATCAGGTGGTTGTGAAAATAACTGGTCACTTCTATGCATGCCAGGTAGGAAGAAATGGAATGAACTTGTGTTGCCTTGATGTTTTCATGATCTTTCTTTCCTATCAATGTTCAGAGCCAAGAAGACTCTTATGATACAGAAGGCACTGATTGCCAGGCTGCTGTAGTTGTCTTGCTGCAATAAACTTCCCACGTGCCTGTGAGAGTTTTATCGCAATATTGCACTGTTACATATGTAAAACAATCTTCTTAAATTCTCCTATTGATATATATAGACTCTGGCGCTGCTAAAACTTTTAAAGCAAAAGAAAAGCCAGGTTGTGGTGGGACTGAAATTTGGATGGGAGATAAAAGGCATCTCATAATACCTGGCAAGGACTGCATCTGTACGTGCAATTTGTCCACATGGCCCAATCTGTTGATTTAGTATCATTAAGAAAAGGATCATAAGATTTCTTCCCTCACTTAACTCTTAGTTTAGACTGATTCCTTTTGATACTTTGCTACAGGTGGCTTGTAGTTCAGGAAGAAGGTGGGGTGGCTGGTACTCCTTAGTCTGACCTTCTGGATTCCCTGGTGCATAAAACAGTTGTCCACTCTCTGTTAAAACAGTGGGTGTTTTTATAAAACATCAGTATCTCCAGAGGAGTAAAATGCAAGTAGCCTGTAGCCCAAATAATCTTGATGTGGGTAGCTGCCTTCCTATGCTCATGCTTTCTGTATTACTGATGTGAAAACTGACCATGCAGGTAGTTGTGCTAGGTGGAAAAACAGTTGAACTTTAAGTTGTGCATCATGACTAACCCAAGTGTATTTTAACTAATGAGCAACCTTGTCGGTACGAGGAACTTGGTTATTCCAGATTTTCTTACTCCCAGTAGCACCTATAGTCGGTTGTAGACAGCAGTCACTGGAGCATGGCACCATGATGGGTTGTTTCTTCTTCTTTCTGTCCTTCAGCTTGCTCAGAGAAAAATTCAGGAAATACTGGCTCAGGTAAGAAGGCAGCAGCAGCAGCAAAAAACATTGCAAAGTGGACAGCCTCAGCCAAGACGGAAATAAAGGTTTAGGAAATGGCCCATCAGAGACAGATGCCAGACCAAAGACAGACTGTGCGACAGAGAGACGGGTGGTGAGCACCTGTTGAAGTTGTATGCAGAAGATCCACCAAGCCAATCACCTGTTCGAGGACCAGGCAACCGCTGAACGCTGTCTCTGAGAATGTATTCTTTAGGCTCTCTCAAACTTTTGAAACCCAGCTTTAAAAATAAGGACCCCTTCACTTCCCTTTTGTTCTATTCTCACAATTTAACATAAACTCGTTAGTCTTTTTTATTGTTCTTATTATTCCCCAACAATTTTAGAACTTGGTTTAATGAAGCTTTCTCTTCTGAGTTCACTGGTTTAAAAAGTAAAGAAAAAACAACAAAAAAAAAAGAAAAAAGAAAAACAAAAAAAGAAAAGGCATTGCTCTTATAGGTCCAGTTGTCAAAGAACAACCACATTTGGCGGGTGGGATTGCGGGTGGGCTAGGGTTAGAGCAAGGGAATCGACAAGAGTTTAAGTGTTAGTCCCAACGTTGAAACAAGTGGCATTTTTTAAAGAATTTGGTTGCATTTTTACATAACACTGCCATGAATAACCTAAGGGAAGTGTTGAATGGTGTTGGCCAGGGCATAAAAAGATAAATATGCATTTTTACTAAACTACCTCAGGCATTTAGTACCTCAATGAGAAATTGTTCCTTTTTTGCTTTTTTTTTTTTTTGGTATTTTGTATACTTTATAAAGCTTAATAGTTCTTGAGCATTTTATTTTTTTAAAAAAAAGACTAAAATTTGATCAGCCACCAGCCAGGAGTACTTACAGACTTATCGGGGAAAAATATAGCAGAGCACTTCTAGCTGCTGGCTGACGGGAGTAAGGTGGGTAAAAAAAACACGGCCTCAGGTTTGCTGAGGGCTTCAACACCATCATTTGTCTAAAGGAGAAAAAAAAAATTCAGTGAATGTTCAAAAGCTAGTGAATGATGCCAACATTCTGATAGCAGCAATGCCGTTTAGTTTTCTTTTAAGATGGGATGAAAAAGTTTGTGACGGTACTTTATTGGGAACAGGACAAGGAAGTGATGGCAAGAGGCTGGGGTTGGGGGAAAAAATTTAGAAGGCTGCAAGAGGCTGAATTTTTTTTTTTGTGCTACTTGATTGAATGCATGAACCCTTTGTGCCTTTGACCATCACTACCTAATAATGCTACATTTAACCATTTGCAGCCCATTTGGACTTTGCCATTTTGTTCAAAGAGCAAGCTTCATCTTCAGTTTGATAGAACAGTTGATCTGCCGGAGCCTATTTGGGGCCAGGAGGGTCTCCGCTGTCGGCAGATCACATCATACTGCTTTCAGTTACCACGATGGGGGAAGGTCAAACAGTGTTTGATCACATAGAAAGATAATGAAAGGCTAAGTTTACATATCCAGCCGCTGTTATGGGCCACACTAAGCCACTTTGAAGGTTTTAAAAACTATTACAAGTTAAACAAACAAAACCAACCACCTCTCTAGCCTGGCTTATAATAGATGCAGCAGGATTTATGCACGTTCTGCAACCAACCATTAGAGGAGAAGAAAAAAAACCCAACAAACCTAAATGTCAAAAGGCAGGGATAACAGGAAAGTTACCAAATTTTTGAATTTCCAAATGTAATTTGAATGATGATTGTGGTAATAGTGACACATTCAAGTTTCTACAATAAACTTCAGTCTACCTCAGTTTAAGAAAAAGAAAAAACTAAGTATGTGGCAACACATGGTGCATAAAGACTGCTGTGTGTGTGTGAGTGTGCGCGCGCGCGCCTGTGTGTGTGGTCGACAGAGCCATGCTATTACCTCTGAACCTTTTTTTGTGATGTTTTTTGTGCATGAGATGATCAGAATCACCATGCTGCACTGATTTGAGGGGCACAACGAGCAAAAACATTTGTTTCATCATTTTGTTATCTACCTCTTAGGTTCATGTTGAAATAGAGGCATTACTACATAGACTAGATGATTTTCCCAAAGATCATTGTTGTACAGATTAGCTAATTTTGAAAATGGTCTGAAGTGGTTTTTTCCTGCATCTCTTCTTTACTAATTGGTTTAAAAACCACAAACTTATGTTGTAGTTTTAGCAAAGAGAAATGAGTTTCTTTTTTTCCTTTTTTGACAGTGACCTTCACCTAGCCTTTAGGAGGATAATGTTTTTTGTTCTTACAATGAATTTAAAATTACTGAAGTATGAGAAGTCATAGCGTTTTAATTTCTGTTGAGGCTTAAGTCAGTCCGACATTCCTTTCTTAACATTTGAGAAGGATTTGACTTCATGATTTTCCAGAAAAATGACTTTACATAGGTGCTGCATTTACATCAGCTGATTTAAATACTGTCATCTCTCGTTAAATTTCTAGACTTAATATGGTAAATCATGTTTTTCTTTTCAATTGAAACTTGGGAATATGGAGTATTTGGGAATAGCTAGAAAGTAAATACTGTAAATGATTTCAATATCCACAAAGTATGGATCATTTTTCATCTGTAATGTGCCCCCCAATGCAGCTCCACTTGCCAGATGCCTCTGAATGGAATAAAGAGTTTAACTCCTATCATCAGATAAAGTCGTGTGGTGTTTTTTTAAGTTAATGAGGCATAGGGACAGACTGTTTCGTGGTACTTTGGTTGAAGGTGGTTTTTTGTCCGTAATAACTGGATAAGGATGAACACTCATTCACAGATATTCATTCCATAGCTACCAGGGCAGCCAGCAGCCAGGTTATAATGTTTGTACTTCCTAATGCAAGCAGTGACTTCTGTCACTTCTAGTTTATCTTCCCCCTCCCATACAACAATGCCATACAGTCTGTAGTACAACCTGCAGTCCATGGTTTCAGCTTCATGCAGCTCCCTGAGGCTGGTTTGCTGTGGGAGGGATGTGTGCTTGACCGTCCTGACCCAGGGCAAACAAGAACGAATCTTTAACAGGTTTGAACTGAGAACTGAATTGCAGTGATTTCTGGGGAGCTGGGCTTTACCCAGATTACTTTTGGCGTGCTCAGCATGATGAGGCTGTGCAGTCAACATGGCCCTAAAAACCTGGATAGGCAGAACTAGTCCCACTAGCAAGGAAATCTGATGGCAGGCAACCTGTTATCTCACTCCTACCACCATGCCTGAACATGCACCACTTGCCAGTGAGGTGGTATGGCCTCTCCATTTAAATCCTCTTTAACATTTGGAATAGAAATGAAACTACATGTTTAAGTGACTGCTTTAGTGAGAGAGAGGGGCTGGAGAATGAAGGAGCATCACGAATAATGTAATTCTGTGATTTTGAAAGAGGAGTGGAAAACAAAACTGGTTTTCCAAACACTTGCAGCCTCCTACTTGTCTTCACAACCCATTTTGGGGGGCCAACCCACGAGAAAGAGGGAATTGAAGAAATGATGTCTGCAGAAGACACTGCATAGGGTATTGCATTTCACAGGGAACTCTTGGCTCAATTTGCCACACCAGTACGGAGCTACCTTCTCAGAACCAGCATCATAAGAAGTTATGCCTCCCTCTGTATCGCTGGTGCATTTGTGACAGCTAAACCCCTGACTGTTTTAAGCATTCGCTTAATCATGATGCTTTTATTTGCTTCTAACCTTCCAAAGCTTTTATTCCTAAGCTGCAATTCCAAAGGCATGCGCTCTTTGTATTAGTTTCCATTAAACAACGCATGTATGTTGTGCAGGACAGCATGGTCTTGATGTACCAGGGCACAGGACTTCTAAAGGAATGTGAAAAATCATAGCGTAAGCACTCGAGCTGGGCTGTATGTAGCAGATGTTCCCTCAACTGATGGACACACACTGCTTGATAACGAAGTTACTCAAATGCAGTGCAGGAATTCAGTGAAATGACTACTGAAGTTCCACCTTGATAACTGTTTCTCCTGTTCATCCCATCATCAAGGGATCCTGCAGAGTCAAACCTGCACCTGCCTCTGTAAAAAGGACTGAATGATGAATCTCTAGACTCACTGGACAAGCTGCTGTGTTTATTTCACACAGAAATCACCTGATCCATAGAACTGAAACCATTCCCAACTGTTTCACCTCCAAAAGGGGTTTAATGTTGCACAGTACTGATCATCTAAAGCAGCTTTAATTCCCAGATCCCATGTCAAAGGCTCCCCTGGGCAGGCAGGTAACCTGGCTGAAGAATGGCAGTAGCTCAGCACAGACTATGATGGCTTCTGTTCAATGGGGGATGAGGCAGTTCTTTTCCTGAGCCTGCAGTCCTGATTGTTTAATACCAACCAATGACTGCTCCTCTTCACAATGTGCTCTGGCAGCAAATTCAGTTACTTTTTTATTTTACTGGTTTTTGTCTCCTCAGTTAATTCTATTTGCACTTTTCTTTGTCTTGCCTTGCAGACTACGACCTCTTTGCAGCTGTAGGAGTCCCAGCCTGCTCCCAGGGAAGCTGGTCCCTACCTTTTTCTGTTCTATTCTGAGAGCTCTTTTTGTTACAAGATACTGTATGTAGTTCCAGTTACTAAATATGGATTCATACAGCCTCATAATGGTTGCTGAGCCTGCCCCTATTCATCTAGCATTACTTATCTTCAGCCACAGCAGTAAAAGGCAAATGGTTTTGGGGAACGATCCAAAGTTACTCCTACATATCCCTCCTAGGAGGAAATGTTTGATTTAGAACCCATCACTCTTAAGACAGCCAAGGTTATCTTTTCCCCCATGTGGATTACTTACAAATATCATGAAACATTCATGACAGCATTCATGAAGCATGAAAATCTTTCTCTGCAGTCAGACTTACCATTTATTTTGAGGGCAAAGATGTTTTATCTACCTGCACAGTTTAACCACATTTAATAAATGGTCCTTGTTTAAATTGCAGAACTATCTGCTGCCTGGTATTGAACAGCAAGTGAACTCAGGGGCAGTTATTCCTCAAGGAACAGCAAGAAAAAGTGACCAGTCAGAAATGAAGGAGAAGGTTGGTTACCTGTTTCTTAAAAACCAACCCACCCCTTCCCCTGGAACACAACCATAAGCAGGAAAAGCAAGGTCACACACAGCAGCTGATGTGTAGGGAACACATGCAGGCAGGGCCTTCAACTATTTTGTGGGGCTGTAGGGGGAAAAGTGATTACCCTAAAGATCTACTGTTCCCGTTTCCTGATGCACAGCTGAGCAAGCTTCTCCAGAAGAGATCCTAATCCAGTAACAAAAACACTGTCCTGTAGTTGAGAAAAGCATCTTGCTTTGGTGTGGTAACACAACCAGACAAGTTGTGTTACCATCTTGAAGCTCTACTAACTGGTTATTAGACCGTGCTGCAATCAAAGAATACACTGCACAACTTGTGGAAGTGCTGAAGAGACCATCAACAGCAAATAATGCTCAGTGACGAAAGGGTTTCCTTTAGAGCTACTTTTGCCCATCTCAAAGGAACCCAGGGTGTACACTGTCATAGTACATTTGCTTAGCATCCTTTTCCAGAAACTAGGTGAGAGGAAAACCAGCAAAGGAGCCAGCTGCACACTTAGAATGAGCTGAATGTTTTAACATAAAGACAAGGAATTGAAGCTCTTCAGGGCTGTGTTTTTTTTATTACTATTACTAAAACCAGATTGGCCTTGGGTGAAAAAACTGACTGTTTTGTTAACTCAAGGCACATTTGTCACTGCTGCTCTCAGCTCATGTGCTCAGTAACAGCAGTCTCTTTCTTCTCTTCCAGAGCAGAGCATGACTTGCTTCATCTTGACCAGAAGCAAATGGCTTAATACCAGAAGCCTCATCTAAACTGTACTATTTCACATAGTTTTATCTTGCAAACCTCAAGTCTTCTTGCATTGCTTCTACAAGCAGGCCTTTCAAAGAAAAGCAATTACTCTAGAGGCTAAACATGAGTTTCAGGGTAAGGAGCTTAAGCAGCTCTTTGCCGTGCTCTTCTCACTGCAAATTCTACTGCAACAGTGACTCCCCGAGGAAGCTCCCTTATGATAGGATTCCCTCTTTGATATTTTATGGCTGGAATCAAGGCTTCCTTTCCAACCTCCAGGATACTATGAGTGATCATATCTGTAGCTTGTTCAGAACTTTAGCTACCTACATCCAATAAACACTGTTTCGTACTGATCAAGTGTAGTGACTGCTAAGTCACTAATGAAGTCTGTATGTGCCTCTCAGACCCGGGCAAGCACACTCATTTCTCTTTACACTCAACAGCTGTATGAAGTTCTTTCTCCAGATGATCACTGTGGTCTGGAGTCAGTCTAAAGACGAAGTCTTCTGGTAGTGACTGTGGAGTCATCTGTGCTAACTGGTCATCGTAGGAACCAAGGGTCCATAGCTTCTCCAATTCATAAACTTCTCGTGCCTCTGGCAGCATGAAATGCACCACTACGCTACCTGCACAGAACAGAATTCACAATAAATTAAGGTGAACTGTAAAGCCCTACTATGTTTCCAGCTGCACAAAGAGCTCAAGTCTTCCAACCCCATTCTGGCTAGATGTAACAGGTCAGCTGATGGAGGTCTCCTCTTACACTGCTGATTGAAGTTCTTGAACAGTGTTAGGAATTGGGTAGTCTTTTAAAAGACTCTGAGAATACAGCCAAGAGAATGAGAGGGACAACACCCTGGCTTAAATTAAAATGCTTTCACAAGACTCCAGACCAAAGAAGTTACAACTTCTAGGGGACAGAAGGCAGTAAGTAAAAAGAAATTTTACTTGGAAGAGACCGCTGATGGCCCTTCAGCTTTCCTGTATCACCAATAACATTGAGCTATAGCCAAGTGAATTTCCTTAGGTGTGTTGCTCACATCTTTCAGGTAGTTTTTACAATGAAATAGGTCCAAATTTTGACATAATAAGATTTTTCTTACAGGTTTTCATTAATCCTGTGCAAACAATAGTAGAGAACATTAATTCCAATATACTTCTAATGCAGTTTTTTTCTGGTTATGCCCTTAAATTTCAACTGCTTTTCAGTTAAACTATAAAACCCATTAACAGTAAAGTAACCAAGGTTTAATTTTGCTGGCTGCAGTGCTCCATCCACCCATGTCTGCTTTTAAGCAGAGCTCACAGTGAAGGAGAAGTGCTTTCCGAATGCAGTCTTCTACGGTTGTGTAGAGAGCTTCACGCTTGTAGAATAAAGAATTAAATTCAATTTCTTAGGACTGATGTTTTGCTCCATGTCATGGTATGATCTGGACAGTGGACAAATCTTGTTCAACAGGTCACTACTAAGGCAGCAAGCAAAGAGCCCCACTCACCCAAAGAGGAATTACATAAACCCTAGAAAACTGCCTGCAGTAGTCTTTCTGTTTCCATCACTGTTACCTTCAATTTATTAAGAGCTGGTTTAGCCATATGAAGAGTAGTTACTGCTTTCTTCTCAGTGCCAATGATCTTTAGTGAAAAATTATTTAGTACCGCAACAACTGGGACTGCAAAACAGCAGAGTATTGTGAACTCTTCACAGCTATCAAGGTACATGGTGAGATGCTTCCTTCAACAGAGAGCTCATGCAGAACTTCCCATGTGTCAGATTCACAAATATTTACCAAAATCAATGCACAGCCAGTCATCTGTCTCTTTCCCTTCAATCCGCGTATGAGGGCTGCTTTCTTCTTTGCAATACTTGTACTGAGAGAAGAAACAATGGCAGAAAATTAAACACATAATGTTTACTTAAAAGCAACCAAACTTAACAGATAAACTGACCTTGCTGAGTTGTCTAGAGTTGTCTTGAATCTTAAATGGATTAGATCATGTTAGATTTGGGATCTGCACCCAAAAAAAAAACAAAAAATCCCAAACAAACCAAAACACTTGCAGCCTTGAAAACAAGTACAGATTTCTCAGTGGGATTTAGTATCAAATCTAGAACCCTAATACTCAGAATTCCCATATAGTTATCTATCCATGAATTTTATAGGTGCCCATTTTTTCCTCAAGATGAACACTGAATACAATTGCTTGGCATTCAAGTAGCCTTTCAGTTACCTGTGGCTGCCATTACCACTAATTTTATTTCCTTTCAGATACCTTTCGTTGTTTTATATTGGCTAGTTAAGGATGCAGAACTGGAAATGCCAAGTTTACCCTCTTCTCAGATGGAAGGACGTGGGAAGAAAACAAGTTTCAACCCGTGTCATGAGGAAAGCATTCAAACAAACCTCCTGTCTCTTGAGTACATGCTCTCAACACTTACAGCCAGATGGGAGGCAAGCATGACTGGCACACAGGTTCTCAAGCTATGAACCACTCTGTGTGTGGGGGAGCTCAAAGCACAACTGCAAATGCTCAGTTAAGGCAAAGTGGTTTGTTCCATGTGCAACATGGTGGCCTTCATATATGACAGCTCAGAGGCTCAGCTCCTCCCACCTAGGCGCTCACCACACCTAAAGAAGTTTGACAACTAGAAGCTTAAGTACTGTTACTTTCAGATCTGGCCATAACCTACTTGTTTCTTTACAAGAAGCATCCAGAGAAAACAAAATGTGAAGTCAACTGCATCTTCACAGAGCTCCCTTATTCCAATTTCTACTTTAGCTGAAGCAGTCAAAAAACAAATACTGAAACTTTTTTCAAGCTCAAATTAAAACCCAAGCAATTATTAAACCAAACACTTATTTCAGCACAAGGCCACAACCAGAACAGAGACTGAAACTGCCTGGCTGCTGTCAGCCTTTTCTGCCAGGGAAGGCACAATACAGTGTAACAGGTTGTAACAGCACGGCTAGCTAGCAAATGAGTCCCACTTCAAGGGGAAAGCAATTCTCACAAAATACCACCATTCCTGCGCCTTCCCATACAGTGCTGGCTGCTCGACAACAGCCTCAGTCTGCAAACCAGAATGGAGAACTTTCAAAATGTAATTCAGAACTAGTTCACCTTCCTTTCTTTCAGTTAGCTTGTGAGATGTCCTCAAAAGCAGGTAACTGCCAATGTCCATGAAAGTCTGCTTAAAATCCTAAAGAGTCCTGCATGCACTGCCATCAGCTATTTAAATAGGCATATCTCCCCTGCAACTTTCCTTCAGCCTTGTCTTTAAAGGCTGTGTAACGGTGAACAGATTACAAGAGAGTTGTGTTAATTTCGTCCTCTAACATGAAACCAGATGGGAAGTGGTAAGCAGTAGCTGGGACTTTGCTATTTACAAGTTACTGCAAGGAAAGCAAGACTCATGCTTCACATGAGCGCCTCTGCTTTTTAGTGTAGATCATGCATCACCATAATGGTTTAGGTACTGTAATGGTAAAGCCAGCCCGCGGCCTACCAGCACTCCTGAGCACCTGCTCTGCTTTACATCTTAAGGTTCAGCCTACTTTTTGCCTAGAAAATTTTCAATGCCGGAAAAGCTTGGCCACTCGTGAGTGCTTGCTCAGGCTTCCCAGGTTTGAGGATGCCAGGTCTCCCCAGCAGCTCTGCCCTTGCAGAGCTCCTGGTCTGGGGCAGATGGAAAGCTGTCAGTGTAATGCTAGCAAGTTATGCAAGTAACAGAGTACCTATTAATCACTTAAATTTAGTACGTTCAAAAATCACGTTAATACAACTTCTGCCGTCTTGAGGCAGAATTTTAGTTTGCGAATTTCACATCACTCTTGTTCAAGCCACCAAACTGTGCTAACGTCATTGCTGCTCTAAATACAGAGAGCTCTGGTTTTTAAATAAATTATCTATGTTTTGAGTAGTAGCACTACAGGAAAAACATTACAGTTAGTCGCTAGATGCATTCAGGACTAAATAACATAAGGATAATTTGTTTCTTCTTGTCTGGTACACCCATATATGTGCAATCCTGAGAAAATTCCTGTCACAACATTTAAAACCATTCCCGAAACCCCAGAGAGTGCAGGGGGAACTGTCTTACCATTTTCAGCATGTACTGTGCCATTGCATGGAGATGTCGTGGTGAAGATCCGCTGACGATTATGAAATAATCACAGTATTTGACTTCTGGAGGTAGCTGGATGACACAGATGTTTTTAGCATTCTCCTGCCTCAGCAGAGCTACAACAAAGTCAATGTTGAACTTGGGAAGCACGGTATCTGGAACACACAGAAAAAATAATACAGTGGCAATTTCTCTTTTTAATTGCAAAAATCAACCACTTCAGAAGATATCAAATGGCAACGAAACGATTTACAGCCTAAGCCGTGTTTGGTTTGATAGTGACAATGCAGCACGAACATCAGATTTTAACAAATGATTTTTAAAGCCACCAAAGTTGAGAACTAAGCACCCTTCTGGTATGTAACACTACCGCTAGATACAGCAGTTAGCAAACATCAGGGTTTCTTTTAGGTAACTTATCTCTTCTTGTTATTACTTAAGAGTCAATGCTATCATGAGCTATTTCTCAATTAAAACGAATGAAACTCAACTACTTCAACAGACATTATTAAAAGAACAGGGAAAAAAGTCAAAACATTTCAGCACAATGCTTGTCAACAGGCCCATGATAACACGTGCTGATGAAATTACTCTAAAATCATAGGTAGATTAAATCAGTATATTGAAAATGGAGCTGATGCGATGCTGTGTAAAGGTACTTTTTATCTTCACCTGAATAAAGCCATTTCTTTTTCTTTCTCCCTAATCTGTTCTTCCACAGAGGATCATGATATTGTAGACAAAGCTTTAGTCTTTCAACAGTTTAAGCAAGCCAGTTTAGAAACTAGTAAATTAGTGCAACTACCTTCTGTTCACACCATGAAATCTGTTTATTTCTAATTTGTCCTAATTAGGTAGATGCCACTTGTGCGCATACTGAAGACATAATTTGAATCTGTCAGCAATGCATGCTTGCCACTATAAAGTGAATGTTAGTGCAGCCCAAGCACCACCACAAAGCCAAGCTGTATATTTACCAATATGAAGAAAAAGCCAAACAAAAGAACAATAGCTACATATAATTATATGCATGAATGGGGATATGAAACTGGATCAGATCTCTGTAAATGAAGTCCCCCTTTGAGCTTAGGGACTCATGCACTCTTTCAACATTTGCTGTGGTCACACATGCAGAAAATTAGCAGTGGCCACAGCTCCTCCAGACGCAGTGGTTACAAAAGTTAAATATTTGCCTCATAGCCACATGTGAATTCTCCAGTGCTTACTTAGGGAATGAATGCTCTAAACAACCCCAGGCACACTCTGCCACACTGAACGCCATGGTCAGATCTGGGCCAGAGATGTGCAGAGCAGCTACAACAAACCAGCTCTGTGCACGCAATGCTTACACCCATAACCAGCCATTCTGCTACTGTAACTGTTCTCTGTACCGGGTAATTTTTTTGCTAGTGTACATCAGAGAATCACACCTCCAACTTAGTACCACTGCCCTCACATAAGTTCCTGTATGTATCCACGCACGGGCTCGGTCTATGCTAACTGCCGACTCCCTGCTTTACAGCGAGCCTTGGGAGGCAACGCTGGCTCAGCACAAACGCCGTGACCCCGAATCCTGTGGTGTCAGCTGAGGTGAGAACGACTCCATCGTATCAGGCACTCCCAGGATCCTCCCGCAGCTGCAGAATGAGATTGTGTCCCAGTTACTTTATTCCCGAGGCGTTACATTTTGCATAGGGCACCATTCCACAGAGCTGGAAAGCACAGGGCAGAGCCACGGGCCTTCGGGTCGGCGGCCCCACTGACGTGCCGCTTCACAGCCATGCCTGGGCCTGACAAGCCAGGGCCTTACCTCCAACGGAGACCGCAACACCGCGTTAACCAGCGTTAACACCCGCAGGGTTACAGACTATGAGGGCTCTTGAGCAGAGCCCTACTATAAGGGGCGGGCCCGCTCGACACCCGCACTCTCTCACCCGTTGTGAGGAGCTGGCCTGCGGCAGACCCCTGGAACACCTCCAGAACAGTGAAGCCAGTCACGAGAGAATCAGACCCATAAACCCAGCGGGACGTTAAATGCACCGTGTCCCGGGTCGCGCACCGCTGCTTTACCCCGCCAGCTCACCCCTCCACGGCCCCGGCTAGGCCGCCCTACCTGCCACCTGAGGCCGCTCCGCCACCGCCCCCAGCACCCC
The DNA here is from genome assembly GCF_034315485.1 of Pezoporus occidentalis. Classification (NCBI taxonomy): domain Eukaryota; kingdom Metazoa; phylum Chordata; class Aves; order Psittaciformes; family Psittacidae; genus Pezoporus; species Pezoporus occidentalis. The sequence continues at coordinate 164,261 of NW_026914319.1, read as the reverse complement.
AGCTCCTCCTCCGCCGCCGCCGCCTGCCGCGCCCCGGGCCGGCGCGCACCCACGGCGGGGAGCCCCTGCCACCCAGCGGGGCGGCTGTGGGCGGAGGGCACCCCCCGCCGCGGCGGGGACAGGCCACAACACCCGGCGTCCCGCCGCCACCGCCCGCCACATGCCCGCCGCCGCGCCCCGGGGCTGGGACCCGCCCCTTCCCCGCATGCCGCCCAGCGATTGGAGAGCGGCGGTGACCCCTCCCGCCCCCCTCGTCTCATTGGCCCATGGTGCCGTCGGTCGGACAGCGCCGCTGGGCGCGTGCGCAGTGCGTGTATTGAGGCGTCGGTGGGCGCTCCTCTCCTTGTGGGCCAGCTGAGGGCCGGGGACCGGTGGGACTGAGGCGGCGGCGGCGGCGGCGGGGTTGAGTGCTTGTCCCCGGGGCGCCCCACGGGAAGAGGAAAGCCCGCTGGGGCCGTTCGTGTCCTGTCCGCGCACTGCCCAGCCGCGCTGTGGGGGTTAGGGTGTGGAGATGGGGACATCGGGGCTGGGCGGTGGCTGGTCCCCGTTTTGCGCTTCTCGTCAGTGTTTTCTGAAGGTGTCAGAGCCACGAGGCGGTAAAATGGGAGGGTCGAGGGGAAGTGCCGGTACCCGGACACCGGGCACCAGCGCTCAGCGTGTCTGGGAGGTGGAAAGGAGCAGACGCGAAACGTGGGCAGGCCGTACAAACCCCAGTCGCCGTATCCGGGTTCAAGCCTAGTGCAGGCCTACAAGGGTGCAGCAGGTTTCAAATTAGTACATTTTTCTCGGGGAAAGCGTGCTCTACATTTGTAGTTCTCCCATAGTGTTCATGGTGCAGGGCGGTAGCCTTGCTGTATTTGTTTTGCTACGGGGGATGTTGTCGGGTTAAAAAGCTATGACCTAGGCAAGTTCACGCATTTGTGTTTACTGTGGGTGAAACGTGTTTCCCTCCACCCCCTTCCCCAGAGATGCTGGTTTTTACACTGTCAGTAAAATAAAAGTGTTACTGTTCAGCCTCTTTTACCTCCCATGCTGAGTATGATGGTAAAACAATAGTAGTAAGACTTAAAAGGCATAATTGTGTGAGTTGTAAAACCTATAGTGATAAAGCTTTAGCTTCAAAGGAAATGTGACTAAGCTATACAAGACTGAAGTTACACTGACAGGCCACACAGTCTCTTGCAGATTCCTTCAGGGGCTGGTCTTCAGCTTACAAATACTTTTGGTGAGAAAAAAAATGTTGCATCTGATGAGTCTCTTAATTGTGTGCTATAAAAAGTGGTCAAGAAGAAAAGGAGGGAGGAACAAAAGGAGTGGTTTGAAATGGTACTTCATTTTCAAAGTAATCTTTAGCAAACTTGTTAGCTGGCTAATGTTTCCATTTCTCTTGATGACATGTTTGAAACAATGTTCTTTCTAAAGATGATGTACATCTATGTTTGATGTCCTTTTTTGATGTTATGCCTCCAGAGGGAATGCCTGAAACCTATCTTCTAACATTTGCTGACATTCACAAATCTGTTGTTTGACAGTTGTTCTTGCCTTTGAAGGACATGAAGTTCATCTGTATCCTAATCTGTTCTGAAGCTGAGTTCCTCAGCTGTCATCTGATTGTTAAGAAAGTCTCCTCCTTCTCAGGTTTGTGGTGCTGTTGCTCTGAGTACTGGGGAGGCTGCAAAAATGGCTATTTAACCAATAGTACCAGATGTTCGTAAGTGAGCTAGAACTAAGGCAAATCTATTTGTGTTTCTGTAGGCAGATACTGTTTTGATTGGTAATTGGACAATTCATCAAGTTGCTTATCTGACAGTATCTCTGAGAGAAAGGAAATGTACTCTTTAAAATCATTAGATGGTTTATTTTTCAACCCAGCAGTTAGATTCCATTGTATAAAAGTGAAGATGTAGGAAATGGAAGTTACAGATGAAAAGGCAAAATCAAATTACACAAATTCAATATTCCCACATGATATTTAAAGGAGCACAGTGCAAGCTATTCTGTATACTTAGGTTAAAAGATAAAGTTCTTAAAGGATGCCCAAAAGCTGTTTCCTATGCAAAAGCTTAAGATGTCTGTGCTCCAAACATGCAGTGTTTTACTGACACAAGGTGCTTTCTACGTATAGCCCAGGTCAGTGGTAGCTGCCATCAGCACTGACTGTAAGCATTATAGCTGTGACAGATTTAATTTTTTCATGCTGCATTACAGGTCATCTTAAGCTTTCCATTAAAACCCTGTCCCGACTCAAACTAATGCAACAAATACAAATTACAGTAATTCCTGTCAGCAGTCTGGCTGATAACAGAGGACATAACATTTGCGCAGTAATTTTTGCAGGAAATGTGTTTTCTATTTAAGTCAGAAAGCGGTTTTAGATGCTCAGTTATGGTTAGACAATAGGGTGTTACGTTGAAGGAAGATAGAACAATGGTGACTGTGGTGCTGTTAATAATATAACTGAAATGGCCAGAAAAGAATTTAAATAATTGGAGAACCTGGAAACAAAATAAGAATAGAAGCTGCTGAATTTTAGAACTGAAGAACTAATCTCATAGGTATGATGGAATCTCCATATTTTTTTTTTTATATCCTTAAATCATTAAAAGGTGTCCATGCACTGGGAAAATGGTGGTGAATACTAGACTGAGATTAAGAATGATGAGTATTTGACAGGTCTGCAAAGATACCAGGAAATATGTTTATGCTTATATATTGCCTCAGGACCTAAGAACAATATGTATTGAGATCTGGCAGGTAAATAAGCTAATTGTATGGAAGTACAGATCTTCAAAGAATTTAGTGTTTAGAAATGGATTGTGTAAGGTCATTTGCCCCTCCCAATTGAAAGTTAACTTTGTTTTGATTATAACCCTTAATATTAACAGCAAAGCTCTTACAACTGTTTAAAGCATTTTTGGTCTGTTTCATCATCTCAGTAAACCTTATTAGCAGTATCTTCTCCTATACAAATAAGATGCTCTTCTTATCATCCAGTAATCCAGCCTTCAACAGTTTCCTTCTGGTCTTGCAATGTGAAATGTCACAATGCAGAATGATGAGCATGTATGGATAGAAGACCAGATTACTTGGGAAAGGCCTCAACATGAGTTTTCTTAACACAGAACTGCAGCTAGAGTGAAGGCACATTGGTTTTGCAGAAGTTTACACTTCCTAAGCTTTTTGCATCATGCAAAAGCAGAAGCTGGAGCATAGTGCATATAGAGCATTATTTACATTCGGGTTTTCATTTATTTGATTAAGTGGTTGAAGATGGAGCAGGAGAGAAATTAAAAGAGAAGGGGAAAAGAGAATTGAATTCTTCCCCTTCCTGCTAGAATCCTCGTTCTGCTGACCTTTGTACATGGAGCACATACCTGCCCTCTGAGGAGCAGCAGTGCCAGCTCAGTGTCTCAAGGCCAACAGAAGCAAAGAAACAAAAGGCAGCATCAGCAATTGCATCTAAGGATCATACATGGAGAGCCCAGCACATGGGCCTCATCTTGTTGCTTGGGTATCTGTGGTCTAGTTTATAGTGAGACTTACACACTGGTAGACATGTCCAGTAGGAAACTAAATGTGTCCAGCCCTATTTTCTGGCACTGAGGCCAACTGGCATGTAATGAGCTGCATCCATGCTGTTGAACCCTGCAAAACAGGGTGGCTGCTGCCAAACTCCTGGTGGGGCACAGTGCCTCTGGTGGTTCCCAGAATCTGGGGTTTGCTTGGTGGGGAGCTAGCTCACATGGAGCAAGACTGTGCTAGGACCTCCTAAACAGTGTAACAGCGTCAGCAGTTCAGTGGCAATGCCTGGGAATAGGCCATGGCACGTTTCATTCCACAGGCATAACACATGCTTGCCCCCTGTGTCTGTTTTTCTATTTCTTTCTAACTAAGGCATGAATGCTGCTAAGGCAGTAAGTAGCTGTAAGGGACTGTGTGTTTAAAATGTAACTATTTACAAGGTTGGATTATTTGTTTAATTAGCCTTTTTTTACCACCTGCAGATTGTGGATCTGATCACTTCTGCAGCTAATTAACCTAGAAGTCAGAAAACCCAGATAAAGGGTATGGGGTGAATCAGAACACTCTATCCTAGATCACAAGCAAGAACAGCAAGTACTCAAAACTATATCCTTGTTTTTGCAAAGGACTATTTTAGTGTTTCTAATTGCACCAAGCCCCCAAAAGTTAACATTCCGTCTGTATGTGCTTTCACCTTACGCCTGTTTTTTTAATAAGAAAAAAGCATCAAAGGACAGTTCAGATATGAGTTCTATACGTAACCTAACCAGTGTTAGACTAAAGGTTTAAACAATGCCTGGTTTGCTTTTCAGCAGAGGATTTTTCTCAGTGCTACTAGGGAAGAAAATTGCTTTGAAATTGCTGAAGTAAGCAGTTAGTCCCTCATGGTTGTCTGCTTGTCCTGTGCTTCTCTCAATAGGCTTGTATTGCTTGTACCTCCTGCAAGGAATGTGCACAGTTAGTTGCTGAAAGCTGTTCAAATGAAAATCCACATTTAGCATGTGACCAGTGTATAAGAGAATCATGTATTCATGACACATACTCTCTCTCCTCCTTCGCTTTTCAAACCCATCTAATGGTTAACAGTCAGCAGTGGTGACTAAGGCTTGGTTAATGAGAAGGTTCTGTTGCTCTGTGGAGGTGTTTCTTTCTCACCACTGACTGCAAAGGGTGAGTCTTGGTGCAGTCTTCGCTTCATGAGAAACATCCAAGCTCATGATGCAGGAACACGTGCTTTTGTTAACTACTTTCCTGCATGCCCAGCACCCTTTCCCCAAAAATTTGCCAATTTAATGAAGAATGTTGATGATTAGTTCTTGATCTGTCAGTCATTAACAAAGACTTCTTCTGAGAGTTTTAGAGCTAAATTTTGCTAGGTCTTAACTGCATATATGCATCACATCGGGTAGTTTGAGTTTGCTTACTGCTTACATGCAGTTCCCAGGCCTCCTAGTATTACTGTTTGTGCTTATGAGCACAGAATGTGATTTCCTGTGGAAGTCTTGAATATTTGGATATTTTCCAATGGTTTTGTGGCTTAATCCAATAATCTCATTTTCTTGAATATTTACCATAATATTTGTGAATCACAATAAAAAAGAAACAAAAATATAGCTAATGCAAATTTGTTAGTTTTGTTAATTTAAAGTAATATTTTTGACAGTTCCTTGAACTGTTTTTAATACCAGAAACTAGCAACTTACTTGTAAAGGACAAAAGCCCCAATGGTGGCCAGTACTGCCAGCACACCGAGGAAGATAAAGACACCTTCTGTTTTTCTTGATGATGATCCTAGAGTTCAGAAAGTAGTTTGATTAAAAATGAGCCTGGTTTTTACAGTGAAACAAGTAAAAGTGATGTTTTCTTTACAAAATCTGATTGCTGTACAGAGTGAAGTACACTTAATACTTCTAATATGCTAAACGTTGGAGGTCAGTGACTTTGGCAGGAGGTGGTACTTTCACAGCCTAATCAGTTTAATTCTGAGTTCCGCCAGTGTGAGTTTGGTTTTGCCAGTTTTCCCATATGAGTGAGACACATGGCTGCCCTTCCAGCATGGAAGGCAATGGAGAGTCTTGCTGGCACCCCATGGGGTGAGGTTGATTTACTCCTTACCAGTGCTATGCTAGGGGAACATTTACACCAAGAGTATGGGAGATGCAGTCTTTTCATGAGCTTTAATATTAGAATCAGCTTCAGTTTTCTCTTAGAGGTGATGACCAGGGGAAAGGGGATAAAAAAACAGGTTTCTTAAATGTTACTGTTTGTTGGAGTCCCATATGCTAAGATTGCAGAGTGTGGCTGAGAGCTTTATGGACTTAAGCTTATTTACCTTATCCAAGAGCTGAGGGCTCTGCTATTTTAAAGTGCTCATTTCAGGAATGGAACTTAGAGCTCTGCCAGTTATTGAACTCTGCTCTCTGATCTGTCATCAACCATTTCACCCACATCTACTCCTAATTGCATCATATCTGATGGAAGAAGCCAAATCATTACAAATATTTTTTAAGTTCTGCTAAATATCTTAATTTTCAAGTCCACAGATTGTACCTTTATTGAATTTATGAACACTGAGATGCATCCTTGGTCTTCATATTAACAATAGTGTTTATACAATGAAGTATCTTAGAGGTGCATGTTTGCTTCCCTTTTCAGTTATTAATTTATAATTGCTGTCTATGAAAATCAAGATATCAACTCAGGGTTTACCATTTACTTGGTATATTGCTGTCTATGAAAATCAAGATATCAACTCAGGGTTTACCATTTACTTGGTATATGTGCCTCTTATATTTCCCAGTTTGTTGACACAATTCTTTGTGAAGTCTTGACTTCATTCCTGGTTTACACAATATTTTAGCTGAGACTTTGGCAAAAGGGATTTACCTTATTTTATTAATAAGGTAGGTTCTAGGGCTAGTTTTCAAAGCAACATATACTGATGGGATAAGACATACTGATGGGATGGGTCTAAATCATAGGATTCAACTCATTCAATAGCAGCTTAAGCAAGTTAAGTGCGGATGTTTTGTGCAATGCCTATGTAACCCAGGCACAGTCATGCCAGATTTCAAGGGCCAGATGTTTAGGCACCAAATACTCAAGCACCAGATAATGGGATTTCCAGAAATTCGTAAATACTTGCTTTCTCTTGAACTGAGTGGAAAATTGTGGCACATGAGAAATGTTTGCAAACATTAGATGGGCTCCCTCAGAAGATAAATCAGCAACCTCTCTTAGATCCTAATTCCGCTTTGATTATAGCGGAAGCCCCAAAATGCATCTTAGATTTACCCTCTGGAGGAAACCTAGGAAGACCAGCCTTGTTAGGCTAAAGTTAGCTTCTGTGAATACAGTGCTGAAAAATCTTGCTGCGTACTGATTGTCATCTGTAGGAGCTGGAATGCATTTATAGGTCAGGCATTGTGCCTTAGTCATCACAAATTGATTTTGGTGCAACTAAATTTATACCTAAATAAAATCAGCCAAAACTACTGTGGCGAAGGGTCAGTTGCTTGGCTGATAGTAATTAAAGAGTTCAGAAGAGTCACTAGGACATTGTCGTGGGAGGTCAGGAGAGGAATGGAGTGTGAGCAGAGAGACAGCATGATCATTTAGACTTCTGACTGAGGCTGAGTTTAATACCTGGTTCTGGTAAAGACTGCTTGGATAATCATGAGCAAGACATAGTGATACTCATCCAACCAAAGGGAAACCTCCTGTTCTGAAATAGTTAGCCTGGCCAGACTGTACACAGTCTTTCCAGAACCTGATTCATCTTTTCCTCATGTAGAAATAGAAACCTGGTCAAGGTCAATGGGCTACATAGAGGACCCAAGGCAGCCAGCTCAGCTACAGACTTTGATTCCGTCTCAAGTGAGCTGAATTCCTCTCTGTCTCTCTTATTTCTCCATGTGTGGATAGGCTGACTGGCCTGTCCCTACCTGCTTTTCTGCCCAACAGAATTATTCTGTGGAAAAATAAGTTATGGCTTAAGAACTGTTTATAGTCTGTGATACTGAAGGATTTGTATAATTACTGTACTCATTGGATCGTAATCACCAATGAAGCCAAGTTCTAATATCTGAAATTCCCATAGGGAAATAATTGTGTCTTTATCTTTGCATGGACTCTTACAAAAGCTGGTGCAGTCTCAGCTGAGGCCTCCAGGCATAACCAAACCCCCATATAAATTCCTGTGCTCTTTTCCCCTGCAGGGAAGTAACCACCAGGAGAAGCTATTCACAGATGACCCACATCTGCTCTGTGGACTCACCTCCATTTACAGAAATCAGCGCGCTGGTAAGGGCTTGACTTGTGTCATCCCCCAAGGTGATGTTTATGCAGTATGTTCCAGGTTCCTCAAAAGCTCTCCTGATGGTGAGTAAGCATTCATCGGTGATGGTGACGGGGTCACATACCACAGACTTGGACTCCTGACATGTGGGGTCAGAAACTACTGTGCAGACGTCTGTGGGGAGACTGAGATGGGAAGAGAGAAGAACACATTACATCTGTGGAGTGACCTTAGCCCAGTTTATAGACACATTGCACTCATGCCCCAGTTTTATGCTGGTGTATTTTTACTGAAATGAGTGGCACTATAAAGATTTAAGAGTGTTTTATTAATATATTATGTATTTATTTTATACATAGCTGTACATTGTGTGTGTATATATATATATCTATCTCTGTGGTTTTTTTCTATAAAATGCATATATGCAATCTGTAAAATCATGTGTTTGGTTTACATATCATTTAACATTTTATGGAGATCACAGAATTACCTGCCTCAAAACATCTTATATAATCTGTTACCTTTAATACACATCATTAAGAAAGGAATGTGGATTCTTATGTGTAGTATCATGTGCCAAAAAAGTGAACACTAACTTATGAGTGGTTAATTGTTATCCAGTTACATTACCAAGATGATTCTTGTACTTCTCAGTCCTCTCAACAATAATCCCCTTCTAGGAGCTAGGAATATTAGTGCAATGTTTTTCTATCCAAGAAATTGCTTGGACACATCCATTTACTTTTAAGTGTCAAAAAATCATAGACAGAAAGAAAGGGTTTCCTTCCAATTTCAGTAGACTGCTTCCCATTTTCCAGTAAGTGCTGAAATCTTGTCTTGGCCAAGAAAACACAGAATTGTTTCTCTCTGCTATCTAGTTGTGTTTTTTTTTTACTGAGGCTTGACATTTGTTCTGAATCCTGCAAGCCTGGCAGTAAACCCTGTTTTCATAGTTTACAAATGAGACTTGCATTATCTTTAGTTCCAGTCAAGAAATAGAAACACTGCAGTTCCCAGCTTTTGTTCATGCAGCTGTATCTAAGCACAGACTGTGTTCCAGCACCTAATTAAAGAGGGAAGACTGGCAGATTCAGTCACACACTTACCTCCCTTGGCAGGTAACAACAAAGTCAACCAGTGAGTTTTCAGCTTGACTTTCTGTCATCTGGATGCTCATCATCTGTATAATATTTACCTCAAGGATTCCCTCTGGGAGAGGAAGCAGATGTCAGTGGTAGAACACATGACAAGCTCTGAAGCCTGTATGTATGGAACATCAAGTGTTTGGCTGATACTTGGTTCAGGTCTTGTTTTCCATAGCTTTCTCCCTCCCTTAGCACTCCTCTTGAACAGTTTGAAAGCTGAGGGATTTTCCAGTGCTTTTGCTTTGGGGCTGCTCCTTTCTGCTCTATTTTATTTTTCCATTATTATTATTTAGTTATTTATTTTACTGAGCCACTTTCCTGTCCCACTCCCTGTGACTTTTGTTCATGCCAAGGTCAATTCAACCTTATGTGACTCCCATCAGGCTAGTATGTTCCAGGTGTGGCAGGTTCAGAAGCTGATTATATAGAAAGTAGTGGTATGGTGCACATCCCCACTAGCCATTTTCCAGCCTGAGTGCCTGGAAACACCGTATGTAGCATAGGGGGAGCCATCAGCAGGCATCCAGACCAGTGCCTGGCCTTGCATCTCTGAAATCAAGAGTCTATAATCTCTGCTATTTAGGTTTTGGCAGAGCGTGTAAAGAAACCAAAGTCAGCCAGTTAGCTGTCTGTGCATTAATCTCTTAAAATGTCAGCTATGTCCAGAGAAGGATCTTATTGTGGGTCTTGCGTATTTGATAAAATTGAACCTAAATAAATACTATCTCTACCATACATTGTTGTTGTTAACCCCAGTCTTCCATTCAGGTGTTGACCCATATCCTTACCTACGACAGAGATACCGCTTCTATAGTATCCATTTCTGTAAATATGGCAGCCTTCATCTGGATTATCTTCCATTGACTCGACAGTGGTAGAATAGTCTTCATTAGAAGCTGCTCCAGCAATTACTGTTGAGTTGAAGGAGAAAGAATAGATGCATGGCTTTAGAACAAGTTCTGCTTAGAGGTATTCTGATCATGGCCATATGTCTCAACTATATTCATTACCTAGGTCATTAGTCACTTTGGTTTGCAGCTGTGCAGTCACATATGTATCTGTATGGGATCACAGTAATCAGCCTTAAAGAAAACACGTGCCCAGCTGTAGAACCCTGAGGTGTTCTGGGTAGCCTCACTCTAAAAGCCACCTTGCTAGTGAGCCATCTCTGTGAAATAAAAGTGAGACTGCAAGGTTTGTTATAATTAAACTCTTCTTTAAAATTCCCAAATCAATTACAGAAGAAATCCAAAGGCCAATAAAGGGTTTAAAATGCTCTTTTAAAAAGAAGGTATTTCCTCATTGCTCTACATTACAGCTAGTGGAAAAATGAAGAGGGGAAGTGGTGAAAATTATATCTTTGCATTCATTTTTCATTCTCACTCAGCATTTTGGTAAAAGCACATGTTAAAATTCTGAAATTTGAAAAATATAGCCACATTTACAATTGAATAGTATTATAACTACCCAGCCTGAAACTGCTGGCCTTTTGCAAACCTTAGAACCACTGAGATGATAAACAAATGCTGAACATAATGAAAGTTATTTTGAAATGTGAAAGTGCATAAATTTAAAGTGGAAAAGCAGTTCTGGGATAATGCTACATGGAAATCCCATATTTTGGAATATGAGTAAGTTTATTTTCTAGTTTAATCCAATCTCATTTAGTTTCAGGTGGATGTTAATACAAACCAGAAAGGAACTGGTTAGAAGAGTATTGTGAAATACCTCTTTCTCACTTAAAACTTACATCTTACCTCAGAGGGTGGTGCTGAGTAGGCAAGGCTAAAACCACCAGACCTGGTGTGGTAGAGGGTATAAAACTAAATCTATATGTACTGCATGTCCACATGAAGACCTTATATGCTGTCACTGTGGTGGTAGAACTGGATGTGTCATGTGTTAAATGTGTAAGTGATGGCTACCATAGAATCATAGAAGAGTTTTGTAGAATCATTGAATGGTTTGGGTTGGAAAGGACCTTAAGATCATCCAGTTCCAACCCCCCTGCCATGGCAGGAATGCCTCACACTAGACCATGTCACCCAAGGTTCTGTCCAACCTGGCCTTGAACACTGACAGGGATAGAGCATTTACTACTTCTTTGGGGAACCTGTTCCAGTGCCAATCGTTTCTCAGCCTTTCAGCTAAGATCAAGTGTAGTGTAGAGTTTATGCTTATTGATTCTGTCTCTAAACCAATTTATAGAGGGTTTGCAGAGCTTTGCAGCTCTTTCATTGATGACAGTAAAACTTCTAATGGTATGAACCTAGAATATCAGAATTTAGTTTTAGCATAACTCTGAGTATCATCGCTGTTCAATAAACTCTTACCTGCTGAGGTGGGCAGTGGTGCAGTGGGTGTCACTGGCTTACAAGGTACAGGTATGATGGCTTGGACAGTTAAATTTGGAGTGAAGTTTCCTTGCAGAGTATAGGTGTGAGACACCACAGGACTGCTGGCTACAAATAAGCCACTTCCATCTCCAAAGTTCCACTTGTAAGAGATGGCAGAATTATTAAGATAGTAGCTGGGATCATGGATCTTCACATCAAATGTGATTGGTGAGTCTTTGATAAAAATGGAGTCTGAGATGTTGCGATCATGTTTTTGGAACATACTCACAGATAGTGGAATTTTGTCTGGAGTGGGGGGAAAAAAAGGAAGTAAATAATTAAAGCATACATACCTGCTGCAAACAACAAACAGCAGCAAAGTTCCTGAACAGCAACAGTCAGAATGTGAGACATGAATATCTTTAACATGGGTTTCTACTTTAATTTGGTTTACTGATCTGAGGGGTGAATGTCAGTAGGAAACAGTTACCCAGAAACAAATGAGGAATCCCAGGCATCTGTGGAATATTGCATTTCCTCTCATAAATAATTTTTCATTACAAAGTAGAGGTATCACAACTGAGCTAGATACAAAGGTCAATTACACTACTCAGGGCAATTTACCAGAGATTCCACTTTCATATCAAAAACCTTTCTTAGGCCAATGTCTTCTTTTTGTGCCAGATAATGCTTGTGCTGAATTCTTTTAACACCTAAACAATACCCCCAATATTTTATTAGAGTTTATTCTGGCACACTCACCTGTCACAACATAAATGGCACTTGCTCTTGCAATTGGAACGTATGATGAGTGCCCTCTCCTGTAAATGGATACTGCCATCACGTGTTTGCCAAGAGTGATATTTGCTGTGTTGACTGAAAACATTGCTGAAGATCGTCCAGTTCTCTGATAGTACTGACCTGAAACACAACATGAAGTTTTCTCCTTCAGACAAGCTACAAGTTGTTTTAAGAGAAGCAATATATCTGTGAATCTTGGATTGTCTAACACAAAATGAATAGTTTAGAATTGTGTTTCAGTTACTTGGCAGGTGGGTTTTGGAAGACTGAATACTTTTACAATGTGTTTACTCCCATTATTTATGTGGGGTTTTTTGAAGGTGTCAGAAACATGCCCCAGATTTCAATAATCTAAGAAAAATTAGCACCTGTATCTTTCCAAAGCAATTTTGTTACATTAAGTCATTAGGATTATGTACTGGATGTTGTTACCTCTTAGGCACTTTAAGTGATCTTGTGTTTGCACTTTCAGTGTAGCAAGAAGATATAATACCTCTTTCTTCATACCCTAGAGCCCTTTGTGTATGTTTGCTTATTTGTGTTTGTAACAGCTCTTGGGGTAGGTATTACCTCTACCTAAAATTTGGGACATTATTATTGTTACTACTCATGCTGATACTGATGATAATATTGATTTAGCCCAGCTATCTTAGGATACTAAGGTTTAGTATGTAGGCCATGGCAGGAATAGCCCAACAGTTACATTCCCAGGAGCTGGAAATGCTGAAAATTGGCATCTGCAACCAGAGCAGTACCACACAGTCAGTGGCAGTTTTCAGTTATCCAGAGGCAAGAAGTGCTGCACCATTTAACCAATCTGAAGATACACAGTGCTATGGTCTCTCTTAAAGGTAAGGATCTGAAGTGGCAGTGAGCGGTCAACAAATCATCTGACTTACCTGCTCAGACCCATCTGACCCCTTCCTAGAAAAGGAACCTGCTCAGACCCATCTGACCCCTTCCTAGAAAAGGATCTTTGGGTACTACTGAAATTACTTTTCTTCAGTGGTAGTACTGTGAATGCAGATTTAAAGAGAATCTCCTGGTAATTCATGATTTCCAGGCAAAGCAGCTGATGGCCTCTCTGGAATGTGGTGAATGAATTTGGGATCTCCACTTAAGAGTGTGAAATCCTTTTTAAAGGACTTCTAATAACATACTTGACAATTGAGCTACAGAATGCAGAATGAATATAAGCTTTGCAGTGTCAGCCAAACCAAAGGATGTGTTATGGTACTAACCAAATGTGTGAAACACGTAGACAAAGTTCCTTCTCCTCCAGCCAGGATAATGAGGGAAAGGTCTCCCATCTGGGAATACGTTATGGCTGTGGTTGCTTGTGCAGTTTTCCCAGCCACAGTTGTCAATCCATTCAGTCCAGTTGTAGACATAGACTTGCTGATCCTGGGAAACTGGAAAATCTAAGTGTAGAAATAGGACATGAGAAGTGTGCAGAAAGGCAGGGAGCAGGAGGCGGACACCCCAGTTTACAGCAGTTACAAGAGGTTTTAAACATCTAAAACGAGGTTTTAAACATTCTAAAGTTGTGCTTTGTTTTTTAATGTAAACACACCATTATTCTGGCTTGGCATTATTTTATTTAGAAGCCTAAAAAGACTTTAATGTCACATGGGCCAGACAGTTTGAAACTCCTTGCCCAAAACTTGCTGTTGACTACACAGGATGCTACTGTTTCACTGGAGTTAATGGGGCTACCTGAACCTTTGGCAAGCAGAATCTAAAATGGTGAATAGCAATAGCAGCCACGGAAGTGCTGTGGGGAAGTGACTTTGTTTTGCTAGAAAAGTTTTCTATGGCACCTTTAAATAACTCAGACATGACTTTCAGTTCCTTTCTTAATAATGAGAAGGCAGTTTCTTTCCCCAAACAGCAAAACAGATCTTAAGTAGAGAATGGATGTCAGCTGTTAACAAAACATTAGGCAATCAAAAAGTAGAACTGAGGCTGACAAAGTTGCTGACATGCCTTGAAATGGAAATTGGTTTGATCTGTAAAACAATTTGTTGAACATTTACGAATTCAGAGGAGGAAAAGTGCAGCAGCCTGTTCTGCTCTAGATCCAGAAGCTTCAAACAGTGGGATTATGATAGTTTTTTTGCTCTGTGTGATGGTAAATAAGCTGAAAAAGGTGATTCTCTGATGAAAAGATTGCTTGATTTTTAAATTCTGTGTTTTCATCTTTGTTTTTAAATCTTAAAATGTGGGAATGTGAGATTTACTCTTTCCAAAGAGTTTTTCAAGATGCAGATAATGGTTAGCGTGTTCTACAATTCCCAACTGGGAAAAATAAATAAACCAGCTGTATAAATTGACAGCTGTATAAATTTTGGAGAACACAGTGTGACTGTGCAACCTTGTGACTGAGTTGAAGAGCAGTAACAGCTTTGTTAGGAAGCAAAATTAATATCACTGGTTTGTGAAGGCAAATCTTCAATTGGTTGGTCATTATATATAGTGGGTACAGAACAGTAAACATACCATAGCAATCTTCTGAGGAGAGAACCTGGTGTAGCACAGGTTAGACATGAGTGTAGTTACCAGTTAAAAGCGCCATGGCGTGTCATAGGATGTACCTATGTTGTTTTCAAGGATTCATGACCTGTTCACATCAGCAGCAAAGTCAGACACGTGTACAGTGCAGGGAGATTGCAGTTACCTACCCTGGGTACAGTTTCTCTCATATACTATGTTGCCGTCATTATCTTCTTTCTGGCACTTGGGAAACTGGAGAGTTACAACAAAAGTCACATTGGATCCTACCAGTGCTGGGCTGTCAGTGTCCAATTTGACTGTCACCCTTCCGCCTGTAGAAAAGAAAATTGGTCTTCACTGCAGTAAAAGATGCATCAGAGCAGCAGCTACCTGCAGCTGTGCACTATTTACATTACAAATGCTTTATTGCATCCTCTAAGGGGGTTTATGCTTCTAAGTCACTTGCACTCTTATCTAAACCCCAACTTAGAACAATCAGAGGGATTCATCATTTCTCTCCACATCATTTAGTGGTCTGTCACCAGTTTCCTTCTGAGAGCTAAGAATATGGAGTTTTACTCATAGGGGTCAAAGGAGAATATTTTTGTTTCTCTCCAGAGATACAGCCTTTAGACCTCAGCTCAGACCAGGTGATGATAAACAGGGTCTTCACCAAAGTCATCAAGCTAAAGCCCACAATGCCCTACCAAGGTAGCAGTTGAAGCTGTCGGTCCTCTAGGGCGTATTTCAAGTAATGGATTGTCCTAGAGCCATCAATACTTCATAAATATTAATGTCTGAGGCTATGAGTCATGGGAAGTCATTTCCTGTAACAACTCACTGTTCTGCTTCCTCAGAAAATGCCCTGGGAATGGTATCAGAGCCAACTGTCTCTAATTTGCTGTTCCTCACAGCAGTGATGGATATTGCCCCAATGAAAAAGCACTATAGCACCTGTGCACTTCAGTGAGGTGGATTTTCTGGCCAATTTTTTCAGTGTATTTGAAATGCATATGTGCAATCACCTTTCCAGCAGTCCTTCCATCTGGGATCTCCTTCTTTCCAGAAAGGATAAAGCTTTTCATTCCATTTATTTTGATCACTAGACCAGCCTTGTAGCTTCTTGTAGGATATGACAGGAGAAGTACTTCCCTGGCCCAGCACGTCTTGAAACCCTGGAGAAAAAATGAACATGCCATGTAATAGCATTTTCCTTACCACTCTAAAAGACATTGCTCTTATGCTGAACAGCTTTCCTATTATGACTATATTCTTGTTCTGATTAGAAAACTCTTCACTAGGAGAAAGTTAGAGTTTTATCATTGCAGCTATAAATATATCAACTATAACCAACATAAAGACAATTCCACCATTGTCAGACTGACACACTTTTACTTGCACTATTGCAAGCTTTCCAGAGAAAGAATAAAAGAATAAGAATTAAACTTAGCTAGAGGTATTAAAGATAACAGGAAGGGATTCTACAAGTACATAGCAAATAAAAAACAGACTAGGGAGAATGTAGGCCTCCTCAGGAAGCTCTCAGGAGAACTGGCTACTCAGGATTTGGAGAAGGCTGAGGTTCTGAATGACTTCTTTGCCTCGGTCTTCACTGGCAAAGGCTCTGACCAAACCACCCAAGTCTTGGAAGGTAGATGCAGGGACTGTGAGAATGAAGACCTTAGGCTCACTGTAGGAGGGGATCTGGTTCGAGACCATCTTAAAAATCTGAACGTGCACAAGTCCATGGGACCTGATGAAATCCATCCGTGGGTCCTGAAGAAGCTGGCGAATGAAGTTGCTAAGCCACTGGCCATCATATTTGAGAAATCATGGCAGTCGGGTGAAGTTCCCAATGACTGGAAAAAGGGAAATATAACCCCCATTTTCAAGAAGGGGAAAATGGATGACCCCGGGAATTACAGACCAGTCAGTCTCACCTCTGTGCCTGGCAAAATCTTGGAGCAGATTCTCCTGGAAGGCATGCTAAGGCACATGAAAATCAACAAGGTGCTTGGTGACAGCCAGCATGGCTTCACTAAGGGGAAATCCTGCCTGACCAGTTTGGTGGCCTTCTATGATGGGGCTACAGAACTGATGGACAGGGGTAGAGCAGTTGATGTCATCTACCTGGACTTGTGCGAAACATTCGACACTGTCCCACACGACATCCTTGTCTCTAAATTGGAGAGACATCAATTTGATGGATGGACCACTCAGTGGATAAAGAACTGGCTGGATGGCTGCACACAAAGAGTTGTGGTCAATGGCTCAATGTCCAGCTGGAGACCAGTAACAAGTGGTGTCCCTCAGGGATCGGTGTTGGGACCTATCTTGTTCAACATCTTTGTCGCTGACATGGACAGTGGGATTGAGTGCGCCCTCAGCAAGTTTGCCGATGACACCAAGCTGTGTGGTTCGGTTGGTACCCTGGAGGGAAGGAATGCCATCCAGAGGGACCTTGACACGCTTGTGAGGTGGGCTGATGCCAACCTCATGAAGTTTAACCATGCCAAGTGCAAGGTCCTACACCTGGGTCAGAGCAATCCCAGGCACAGCTACAGGTTGGGCAGAGAAGAGATTCAGAGCAGCCCTGCGGAGAAGGACTTGGGGGTGTTGGTTGATGAGAAAATGAACATGGGCAGGCAGTGTGCGCTCGCAGCCCAGAAAGCCAACCGTATCCTGGGCTGCATCAAAAGGAGTGTGACCAGCAGGTCGAAGGAGGTGATCCTGCCCCTCTGCTCTGCTCTTGTGAGACCTCACCTGGAGTATTGTGTGCAGTTCTGGTGTCCTCAACATAAAAAGGACATGGAACTGTTGGAACAAGTCCAGAGAAGGGCCACGAGGGTGATCAGGGGACTGGAGCACCTCCTGTATGAAGACAGGCTGAGAAAGTTGGGGCTGTTCAGCTTGGAGAAGAGAAGGCTGCGTGGAGACCTCATAGCAGCCTTCCAGTATCTGAAGGGGGCCTATAGGGATGCTGGGGAGGGACTCTTCATTAGGGACTGTAGTGACAGGACAAGGGGTAACGGGTTAAAACTTAAACAGGGGAAGTTTAGATTGGATGTAAGGAGGAAATTCTTTCCTGTTAGGGTGGTGAGGCACTGGAATGGGTTGCCCAGGGAGGTTGTGAATGCTCCATCCCTGACAGTGTTCAAGGCCAGGTTGGACGAGGCCTTGGCTGATATGATTTAGCGTAAGGTGTCCCTGCCCACGGCAGGGGGGTTGGAACTAGATGATCTTCAGGTCCTTTCCAACCCTAATTATTCTATGATTCTATGAAAAAGGTCTAAAACGTTTTGATCATATCAGAGCAATTGTTTGTATGAATGGATATAACCCTGCAACGATCAGGCTGGTTGTACAGATGTTGCTTGATTGGTGATGGCTTTGTGCTTGCCTGTAAAACGCTAACAGGATAAATTCACTCAGTGTCTGAATTATGCTCTAGTGGAAGTTATGCCGGGAATTAACTTTGACCCAGTGAAGCTGCTTTGGTGAGTTGGCTGGTTGGTTGGGTGGGAGGGGTGGAATCAATTGTAACAGAAGCTGGTATTCCCAGAAAAGGAAATTTAGAGCTGAATAGTAAATTCAATGTGTTTATAATACAACAACAAAAACATATGAACTTTCATGCCTATTACTTTAAAATGGCTCAGATATTAAATCACTTTAATAACCTCTTTCTTCTCATATTACTACAAATGACTGGCTCAAGCTTTTCCCAGGCCTTCTAGGATCTGTCTTTCTGTCACAAAGTACACATAATGAAAAGCAAAGAAAATAGCCAAGTAACCTGTAGGAACACGTCAATAACTGTGGGATGCCATAAAAAGATGTTCCTAAGTAGGCTCATAGGCAGAGTCCCATGAATGCCTGGAGGCCTTAAACAACTCTGTCATGTTAATCAAGTAACTGCTGGGCGTGCCATTCAGTCACAACATCAAGGGATTTCTGCTTTTCATGGCTTCATTTTAAAGGCAGCTGATGCTGAATGCTGCTGAGGTTTATACCCAAGTACAACAAAGAGCTGGATCACTTCAAGGAAAATGCAGAGACCTGTAAGAAGGGCAAGAATATCCCTGTTGCTGTAATATAACTGGCTGTGCTGGAATTCCTCCAAGTTTTGGGAAAGGTACAAAGCAGGTATAGCCTGTCTAAGCACAGTCTTTATGGGCATGTGACTCCTAATTTTACTGCGAGGGAGAACCAGAGAAACAGCACTGCAGAAGAGCTGCTTCCTCTTGATGTTTCATTGCCCAGTGAAATTTCTGCTGGGCAGGAAGCACACCCCTTGGCCAGTCCCATCTCAATGGTCTCTCTGAACTGATGCTGGTAGCTCTCTCTCCCAGGACCAAAAAGTTCAAGGAAGAGAACAGATTTTGCCTGCAGACATACTCTCCTACAGTCTTTTGCCCTACAGGAACACTCCACAGTCTCACTTAAATCACTTGATCGAGTTTTTCTTCCAAATGTAATATATTTTGATGTGAGCAAAGCATAAAGCGTCATGACTGATATTTATTTCATGGTCTGTATCACATGCTGTATTGTTTTCAGTCTTGATCAGAAGGTAATGTCCTTCAGAAATTTTTGTCAGGAAAAAAACAGATTAGCAACTATAAAAGTGTTTCACAAAGGCTTGTGAAGTTCAATTACATTTTAGGTCATTAAATTAATGTGCCATCTTATTTGAAAGCAAGTGACTGGGGACTTTTCCTGATTTCTTTTTCTCATTCTCTTTGATTTTTTATCTCAAATTTAATAAATAACAATGTTTTGGCTTTGTCAGATCAAAACATTTCAATCATTGTTTTCTTCCCAAATGCTTGATTCATCAACAAGAGCTGGAGCACTTTTAATTTTATAAATGCTTTTAATTTTGAATCTTCAATAACAAGCCTTGAATTCATAAGTCATTTTCTTGTCCAGCTTTGGTAATAATTGTGGTCACTGCTCCTAAATCACAAGCTCCTCAGGCATTTCTGTGCCTCCCTGATGTGCTTTGTTTATTTCAATCAAATATAAAACATTTTACAAGCTTCAGGACAAGACAAAGACATTTTTTCAGATGAGCAAAGACTTCAGCACTGGTTTCTCTAACACATGGAACTGAAGATTTTCAGTTGCTGAATTTAAAGGACCAAAGGCTTTAATGTATTTCTCCTTTAACAATGAAAACCACTCAAGAACAGATGTTGGTCATAACCAAAATTAGAGCAATTCACTTCAAAATAGAGAGACTAATATTACACTCAAAGGAACTGATTACTGTAATAGTTCTGGTGAGGTGATCATAGGAGAAAAGATCTTTCTTACACTCTGATTGACTTTCTTCCTTCTCATTCTGGTTTTCATTTTGGTGAAAAATGTAGCAAAGACAAGAAGTTCAGCATTTCCTGTGATAGTGTGTTAGCCATGACAGAGAGAACAAAAGCCAGTGCTGTAACAACAGCAACAAAAAGATGACCCAGCTGAAGAAGTTGAAAGGGTATTATAAGTAAAAAGGCTGATATGGCTCAGCTAAGATGACGGAAAACAATGTGAGCTTTCTAAAGTTATGTATAGAAAAGTAATAAAGCAGGACAAAAAAAAAAAGGAATTTGAGGAACAACTTAAAAAACATCAAACTTACTAATTATCTTTTTTTCAAATACAAAAGTAGTAGAGAGCTTGCCAGAAAGTCTGTAGGGGCAAAGGATGATGTAGATACAAAAGAAGCATTCAGGGATAATAAAGGGATAGCATGAAAGTTAAGTATATTAGTTTAAATTTTCATTCACAGAAGAGGAGCGTAAGAGGTTTCAGTGCTAGAATTTTTCTTTGCGATGATGGAGAATCTCTCTCAAAATGAAGTGTTGGCACAAAGGAAAAATAAAATAATAGAGCAAACCAAAATGATGAAGAAGTTGGCTAGATAGGATAGCTCACAAAGTATGGACGTTATTCAAGAGTGAAATAAATGAGCTATTAACCGTAGCATGTAACATCTTGTTTCAAAACTGCTTTAGTGGCCAAGAAACAAAAGTTGGCAAATGTGATGACAGTGTTTAAAAACTGTTTAAAAACACTTCCAGGGAAGATTTAGAGGATTACAAAAAGTTTGAGCCTCAAATTGGAGAAGCTTGTAAAAACAGCAGTGAGGAACAGAATTAGCAGATACAGTGCATTAATATGATATGCCATGAGAGCAGTGCATTCCTCACAAATGGATTCGAGTTACGCTGAGGGAGCCAGAGAGCATGGGAGCAGGGCTGGCCTGCTTGTTATTGTCTGCTTGAGTTCCAGACAGCATTTGGTGAAGTCCCACAGTAAAGGCACATAAAGGGTCTGTGTTACCATGGAGTAAGAATGGAGGAATTCACATGAATAAAGAATTGATTAAGATACATGAGCCAGAAGTTAAAGTGTCCAGTTTTCTCAATTGCTGAAATAATTTTTAATGTTCATAATCTGGAAAACAGATTTAAGCTGCTAAAGAGAGCATCTGAAACTAGTAGACGGAAGGACTTAAGAGGCTCAATGACTCAAGAATAAAGCTGTACTAAATTCAGCATAGTTAAATGTAACTGACAGAATGAGGGGCCCTGAACTAGCTATTGCTACTCAGAAGCAAGGTCTTGGAGCTTTACAGTTTTGAATGCAGTGATCATTGGTAGCTGTAAAACTAGGAAGAGGTTAGATAGAGACCAGAGATGAAATTATCATTACAGCATTGTAAAATTCCATGTATGTTCATGTCTTAAACACTTCACGCTGCTCTGTTCTCTGCAGATCAAGCAGGGTATAAGAAAACAAAGTTCAGAGATAGGTGGTGAGGATGCTACAAAGGGTTAGAATTGTTTCTATATGAGGAACAGCTAAATAAACTGTGTCTTCAGCCTGGAGAAGGGGTGACAGAGCAGAATTCAAAGCCAGAATGATGAACACCATGGAGGCAGGAGCAATTTGTCACTCTTTCTGGAAGTACAGAAGTTAAGGAGAATGAAATGAAACCAGCAGGTTACAGGTTCTAAGTGCACAAAGGGTATTTCTTCACACAAAGCACAGTTAAGGTGTGAAATTTCTTGCTGGCAGCGTATTGTGTGTATGTCAAAAATTTACACAGTTGTAATCAAAACCCAAGTGCATGAATGGGTGGAAGAAAAGTACAGGAAAAACTGTTAAATACAATGACTGCATCTGACAGAGGCACTTCTGGTGCTGGGAAGGTGTCCTGAGTAAATGCCAGTGTACGCTTGCCTGGTTATACACCTATTACTGTGTCCCATTGGAAAGAGTTACGAGGCTAGGTGGACCCTCAGCTGGAGCTCAGCTTTTAACTTCTTCACTTTCCTTACTGTAGATTCTGTAATTTAAGCCTAAAATCCCATTTCTGGGATCCCAGCCCTGAACTCAGGAACTCAACCTAAGACTTGAGTCAAGCTGGGAGCCCAGAAAAAAGCAAAGGACCAGCCCTGCGCCTGCTCACTGTGGCTTTAGGATTTAATTCCTCAGCTGGGCTCCCCGGGTTTGGGGATCCACAGGTCAGGGCATCCCAGTGGGGAGCACTGCCTCTGACCTGGCTTCTCCCAGCCACAGCTGAGCTGAGCAACCTGGAAGAAGTCCATTCTACATGTGCCCTTCTAGCCACACTTCAGCTGGGGAGCTATTGCTAGAAATGTGTTGAAGTGAGCCAAGGCACAGTCAGCGCTGTGTATCTGTGGAGCTCAGGGAATCAATAACTGAACAGCTCTTGGAGTATTTTTCTAGCTCAAGTGACATTTCTACCCAGAGCCAGACAACCCAAGTGGAGCTAGCTGTCACCTCCTGCTTCCCAAGCACACCTCCAGCAACCTCTGCACCTGCACGGAGCAGCCATTCTTACTGCCCTGGCTCAGGACATTGAACCCGCAGGGACAGGGAGAGGGGACAGGGTGAAGGAGGCACTCACGTGTGGCAGCAGCACACAGCACTGCTTCGGCCAGGAGCAGGAATCCGAGGTGTCGGCGAGCACCGCTCATGGTGCTGGAGCCCCTGCGTCAGCTCAGGGGAGCAGAGAGTGCCGGTGCCTGCACACGGTAACTCCTCCGGTCCCCACTGAGAAGTGAGACTGAAGTTTCCCCACTGCTCTGCTTTCTGATTAAATGAAGGGCCCCGGGACTCATCATGTGATGGAATTAAGCAGAGATGCATGATTTTGGATTCAGCTTCTTTCGGCTCATGTGCTTATGACTCACTCCTTTTGCTTTCAGCATTCCCTGGGATTTCTGAGAGACCTGTTTGGAGCCACACCATTTACCTTGCGGGCATTTTTATACTGGTTTTGCACTATGATCAATTTTTGTACTTAATTTGTTTTTAAATTAGGAACACTTATTTCCAGAAATCCAAATTAACTCTTGCCCCAGCTTGATTTGCAAGCATTACAGCAACAGCTCACTGCATTTGCTGGACCCATCACTACTTAACCTTGTGTCTCTCCCCACATCCTGGGGAACAGCTGTAGACTAAATGGAGATGGGCCAATTCTAACACATCTCTGGCCTTGGCTCCTGATGAGAGTTGATTGTAAAGGAAAATGTTATTTAGACATTTAGCGGGCACATGCATGCACCGTTTAACAACAGCTGCACAATACAATGTGTGAGGTGCGATCACAGACCATATGCAGTGATGGCCAGTCAATATCTAGCTCACAAGTTGCTATGACCTATACACAGACAAGTACTTCATTGTATTTATTTCATGGTGTGCTGAGATTACAGGAAAAGCAGACTTTGCTGCCCAAGCTAGTAACAAAGTACAACCGATGGCTCAAGAGGAATAGCATAATACAGGCAGATTTGCAAACACTACACTTAATGGCTCAAATTCAGGTTCCCCATGCTTCACCAGCCCAGGTGTTCTCTTGCAGACAGTGCAGCAACTCAATTTTGTGCAGCCCTGGCAACCTTGTGAGGTTTCTTCCTTCTGTTTGTAGCAAAGAACAAGCTTTGGTGAGACAACATGGCACGGAAACAAGTATGGAGTTCAGTAGTGTTTTCAGTGATGCCAAAGTATAGCACTGGCAAGTGAGACATTGGCTAGCCAGAAAGCAACAAGTTGGGCAACACTAAAACAGTTTTGTTTTGGGCAGGGCCAGTGGAAGTCTCTAAGTCCAAGTCACTTTCAACGCAATGAAGGCATTTCCCAGTGGAAGGAGGTTTCAGAACTGAGACTACTCACTATTTTTGGGTTTATTTGTTCTTAGTTCCTTCCATTTTTCTACAATTTGCTATTGGTTAGCTGGTTTTGTCATTACTCAGGGCACCCCAGCCAGTATTTTGCTCAGTAACTCAGGCTCTGATGTACACTCGTGCAATCTTACGTACATAGACTCTGTGCTTCAGCACCCTCCTGGCTGGAGCCAATCTTCCCTCATCTGCCAGCCAAGGAAAAGGGTGAAGGCAATAGCCTTAGGGATACCAAGCTTGTTTGAACTAAGTCCTCGTTATCTGGCAGAAAGGAGAGGGAGCATAAATCAAAGTCTGTGACTGATTATGCAAAAAAAAAAAAAGAGTGCAGCATCCTCATGTGATTGTTGCTTTTTTTATTCAATCAACTGTATTCCCAGCTGACACGTCAGGCTTCTGAACCATTCACAATTATTTTTTAAACCATGTAGGACGTTAACGTCTTGCACTCCTTTGTTTCCAGGTTGTTGATCCTAGAAACGAAAAGTGACCTTCAAACAGTGTGCTTCAGCACTGGGGTCCTGATCCAAAGTCTGCTGTAGAGAAAAGAGGTTTGAATGCCCATTCCCACCAGGGTTTTGAGGACCTCCAGAGGAAAACTGCTCACAACAAATGCCTGTTAATTAAAAAGATTATCAGCCTAAAAACAATAACGTTGGTTAGGATGGAATTCTTCGCCATGTCATTTGAGACATGAAATTGTTACTTGAAGCACTGAGTGACGCTCTCAATAAGGGCCAGCTGGTGGAAATTACTAAACATGTTGTAAATAGACTTTGGAGGCACTGAGGATCAGGCCTGTGGTTAGAGGAATCAAAACCCACCCGGGCTGGGGTAATGACTAAAAGGTGGCCATGCTGTGACACTCCTGTCCATCCCTTCTTCCTCCTCAGCTCATGCGCCTTAGACTACACATTCCTGAAGGGCTGACACGGGAAATGGTTGGATTCTCTTGTGCTGTGGCTGCAGCAGACACTGTCAGCAAGAAAAGAGGGGAGGAGAATGCCAGATAAGAAGGGAAGAAAGAGGAAGGAGAAACAGAGGTGTAAAAGGAGTGAAGAGAAGAATAAAAAAGCCAAGGAAAAGTATGAGAAGAGAAGGCTGAAGGTACCATCTGAAAACTGAGCTGATTTCTCCAAGTGTCTCAGCCGTAGCTATGAAAATGAGTCCACCTGAAACACTGAGGAGTTGCTTCAAATCAGTTGATCATCACCAGCTCTTAAATTAACTTTATAGCTTTTACATCATTATTCTTGGTCTCTGAGAAACAGCTTTGCAGATAAAGCAACTGAACTGAATTGTGCAGCTGTAAAAGAGAAAAGATTTAAATTATAGCCTAAATATTCTCCCAGCAAAGAAGAACACATTCAGAGAGATTTAGGGCTTAATCTGACAAAGAAGTGGGTGGGTAGGAGGTGCTTGGTACTTCACAGCTTTAGCACCTCAGTTATTAAAACTCATTGAGGAGATATACATCTCTGCTACCTGAAGGCCTGTCAGATGACAGGGTGTGAACACATCATGTGTACCTGCATGTCTAGACTGTGACAGAGCTGGCATGCTCGCACTGCTATCACACTGCCATCAACATTAGTACAGGAATTGTTAATCACTGCTCACAGAAACCTTAAAATCAAGGGGATAAAAAAAAAAAGGGGGGGATTTGAAGGATGAACTTGGCTTTTGGCCAAACCAGCAAAGGAAAACGAGACAATCTTGTTCTGGCAACCAGCTACTTTAAGTAAATGCTGTCTGCCATGACCAGTGGTCTCTTGAGGGAACTCTGCTTGAGGCTGAACAAATCCCTTTCTGGGAAGAAATCATCTGTGTCTCGCATCACACAGGGCATTGGCCATCAGCTGACTGAACTGAACATGTAAACAAAGCTGTGCTGGCAGTCAGGAGTCTTGCTTGTTATACAGGGGAAAAAAAGCTCTGCAAAAGCTCATGATCCATTTATGGCACCATCCAGGTCAGTTTGTCACTGAAAAATGAATTAACTATGGACAATCAGGCTTTTAGTAACTCCAGCATCTTCATTTTTTTGCTTTTGTGGTAGCTGAAGGCAGGCATTTTACCATTTTTTTATGGCAAGATACTTCCTTGCAGTCACACTTCTCCAAATTCCTGTGCTGGTGCTGATGTTTTCCAAACTTAGTACTTGACCACAGCATAGGATCACAGCGTGACCACAGCATGAGGAGCAGCTGAAGGAACTGCGGTTGAGCCTGACTGAAGGGAGGCTGAGGGGACACCTAACCTCTCTCTACAACTATAAGAAAGGAGGTTGTAGTGAGGTGAATGTTGGTCTCTTATCACAAGTACTAGGATGAGAGGAAATGTCCTCAGATTGCACCCGTGGAGGTTTACATTGGATATTAGGAAAAATTTCATCACCAGAAAGGTTGTCAAGCACTGGAACAGGCTGCCCTGAAAAGGGGTTGAGTCACCATCCCTGGAGGTATTTAAGAGGCGTAGATGTGGCACTTAAGGACATGCTTTAGTGGTGGACTTGGTGTTGCTAGGTTAATGGTTGGACTCAAAAGCCATTTTTGGCCTGAATTTCCTCTGTAGGGAAGGGTCAGATCAGCACGCCAGCTCCCTGCCTTTTCAGGAGTGCCTCTCTGTTGGTCTATCCCTATGAATGCTAAACTCACAACACAGTCCCAGCCATGTGTGTGACAGTGCCCCGAAACTCCTCATGAAAGCAGCTTGTGGGGAAGGGAGGGGAACCCAAGAAACCTCTGCAGTGCTTTGACATCAGCAATCCTCACAAGAGCTCAGCCTTGAGATACAGACCCACAGAGGACCCCAGTCCAATCATCCAACACAGGTGGAGTGGTCTTCTCTGCCATGGAAGTTCTTACTAATCTGTGCAGATGACCAGCAGCTGAAGACAAGACGTAATGACAGATACTGACCCTCTAGACCGCATCACACATCTGTTTTTAAAGGTGTGTGAACAAAGTGAGTTTATTCAGTGTCTCTAGGCACGTTTGTTTGGAGTTTTTTGACTATGGTGTCAGTGCAAGGAGGAGTGTAGCTATCCTGGTAGTCCCAGCACACTGCTGCCTTAGCCCATGGTCTCCTAAAGACCCCTGTAAGCTTCTGTCATGCTCTGTGTGCACCTCAGCTGACCCACTTTTGGTTTGGAAGCTGCCACTGTTCCTTTACAAAGTCTGGACATTGGGTTTACTGTACTACTTATCTCATGCTGATTTGATGAACTGTTAGCTACATGGTTTATATTCAAAATGATTCATCAAGGCCCAGTCCTCATCCAATCAAGAGAGCAGATAATTGCTGTGAAAGTGCATGAATATGACTGTGTGAGACCCATATTTTATATCATATTATAATGAAATCCATTCAGGCCTCTCTATTGCTCAGAGAGGATTTAGAAGACAGATTTTGTATCATTTGGCTCAAGAGAGAGCAACCAAATCATTGCTGAAAAGCTCTGATTTCTCTAAAGACATTAATTGCTATTCTGGCTAAGAAAAAGTAATTCAGGATCAATGAAACCAGCAAAACCCAACCAGAAAGGTGATGGTTCAAAGGAAATACACTTAACAAGAACATCTGACTGTGTAGTCATTGGGAGGACAGTGAAGGACACAGTCTCACAGCCAGTCTGCTCCTTTAAAGCTTTTCTAAGAAACAATATAAACTGAATGTACTCAGTTCTGCCTTATTCCCTGTATATGCTGTGTTTCAGTTATTATGGGCTGCGGATGAGAGTTCAGCACAGAAGCTCAGTTATTTTACTGTCCAGCGAAATTGCCTTGGCTGCTCAAGAAATCACCTCAGCACTTCCCTGAAATAGGAGTCAGAATAAATGAAAATGCTGGCAGCTGAACCTCAGCATAACTTACTCTTTCATGTGTTAACAGTGAGACTATGGGCAGAATTCTGCTTGGCTTTTTTTTTTTTTGACTGTATTCCCACTGATTCACAGCATTAATTCAGACAGTAACCTTTTCTTTAGTGGCTAGACCCAGCAGTGAACATACAGGCAATGGAGAGGGGGCAATAAAGATGAATGCATTATGTAGTGATCAGCTTTCTGTCTAGAATCCCAGTTAAATAATAACATTTATGGCATAAAAAAAAGGCAAACTCTGAGCAAGCAGAGCTGTTGTGTTCCAAGTGATGTGTTGCGCTCACACTAGGACTGAAATCCACCTGAATCTTCCTCCTGTGGCTTATTTGAGAGCCTGGAGGTAAACTGAAGGAGAAAGGGCAGGTAGGTTTTGGTGTGGGTTGGGTTTTTCCAGGTTTGCCTGCTGGCACTTGCACGGAGCAGTCACGGCTTGGTGGGACTGTGCATTAACCAGTGAGGCACAGGAGGAGCACTCTGGTTGTGCCGCAACTTGCCCGTACCCATGTGCATGCACGCAGCACCACATCAACTCATCTTCAGCTGCTGCAGAGCAGTGATGGCAGGATCAGGCCCTTACATTGCGATACAGCACTGACAGGACAGGGGAGGAAGACCAGGCTAGTAATGCAGCCCCAGATCAGCATGGGTTACTGCCCCGGAGGGGCTCCTGCTTGCAAAACATGAACAGGAACTGCTGGTTTTCTTCACTGGGGGAAAAGTGTGTTTTTAATGCCTTGTTCTCAAATGCATTACATAATAATCTCTAACAATTCTGTTCATGTGGCCAAGGAAATACATAATTACATACATTAAATATATAGGAGTTAGTCTTCTGAGTTTATTTATAACCTTTATTTATATTCTCTGTGATAGGAGCAGTAGATTTGCAGTGATTCTGTTTTAAATCTCCATTGCAATATGGATATTTTATTTCAACTTTCTTTGCCAGTGCTGGAAAACCTAACATGACTTTATTGTGCTACTTTACAAGAACCAAAAAATTGATTTAATACAGCAGCCTACTTGCAATCCCTGGCTTAAGTGAAATTCTAAGGGTAAAATCTCTCTGTCTAGCATGCGTAATGCCCTGATCACCGGAGCTATGAGCTCTGCATGGGAAATACTGTATGACTTGATAACAATCATTACAGAAAATGTGTGTGCATCGCTTAACAGAAAAATCTGGTTCTTAGAGCTGTAGTTTAAATTCTCTCTCCTAAAAGAGCAAAATAGCTTAACAAATCTTCCCTCAGCCATGCTGCTCACTTGCTGCTGGTTTCTCAGAGCACTACTGTTCATCAGTGTGCTGGAAGAAAGAGAAAGCAGTTCCATGCCTAACACGAGGGGTTACATTTTCACTGCAAAAGGTTCAGTTCTGCTGCATGTGGAAGGAAGTTGAATAGTTCTAAAAAATAATTCAGATCCAATGTAAGATAGTTGCAGTTCTTCTCAGTAAAGGACATTATCACAGAATCACAGCATCATATCCAATTATATCGTTATACCCAATTTGAATACTATGAATGTAACCCTGTACTCTTAAGTGTCTGATATCAAAGTATAAAAGAATGGAATAGTCCTGAAAAGAAAATAAAGAAATGAGAAGCAGAAGTGAAGAGGAAGGAAATGGATTGTACATTCAGGTCTCAATAAATTCCCACTGATTTGTCATCCTACAGTTGTCATGAGTGGTATTCAGATAAAGGCAAAAAAAATATGGTTTTATGAAATGAGAATAAAAAGATAAAATTAAAATAGAGATAATTTGATCTCTTAGTTACCAATTGATTGCTACATTTCCAAGCACCTAGTTCTTCCATTATTACACAATAAAAAAGAACTTTCGACAAGAAAAACTAGTTATTGAATGGAGCTTTGTAGAATGAAAAATAAAAACATAAAAATTGGCATTTGATTTGCTAAGACATAGATGCCAAGGAAGCTCAAGGTGTAAATCATTCTTTACTGACCAGTGTTCTTAACAGTTCAACTTCTGGGGATGTGCTCATAACAAATATAAACTACATTAGATGGGTGCTGAGCACAGACGTATTACTAATACATTTCCATGTACTTGAACTATATTTGAATAAAGAAGTTTAATCAAGATGTTGACAGATGGAAAGAAAGGTAGTATACAGCCCTGATGGCTATACTTATTTTATTTAGAATATAACGAGAAGTCAGAACTTCTTTACCTTGTCATGGTGTTTGTTGATGAAATCCAAAAGTCTGAAGCTGGGAGCTGAGTGGATGAAGCTGCTTACCTGTTGTGGCAGCTGGATTACTGCATTTCACCCCGATACCCATTTATGTGCCCCTGCCCTTCTGTACCCCTACACTTCCCCTTGGTACATACAAATGTTTACATTTTTAGAAAGAAGTAATCTAGTGAGCACTAAACTCAGCTGGAGGTCACTGATCAGTGAAAATAAGAGAATGAACCTGATGGTGACAACACCGTCTGATGCTATTAGCCTGGGTGATGCTGCTGCTTGGCAGTGGGTTCAGAAGAGTAAACAGCATCACTGAAGCACTGTGCCACTGGGCTGGAGCACTGGCGGCAGCAGCAGCCACTTTTCAGACCGGTATTTTGCATGGATATGGTTTCCACCAATACCTCAGAAGAAATCCAGCTCTGGGTTACAGTGATGTCTTTAACTGTACAGAACTGTCTCGTTAAACCCCAGCTGAACCATCAGAACACTGAGATCAGTTTGTTTGCTTTAATTTTTTGCTTGTGTCTTAACACGTAGCACAGAAGTGACGTAGGATGCAGATCTCCCTGCTGAGTGGAGCAAGTCAAGAAGCTTCATAGTTAATGCCCAGGGCCATGTGGCTGAGGAGAGAAGGTAGGGAGACTTCTCAGAAAGAAAATGCTAGAGACATTGCTAGTGTCTGGAGGTGCCTTGCAGAGGGTCTGTGAGCCATGGTTCTTCATCATCCTCTCCATCTTGGCTGTCCAAACAGTGAGAGGGAACGCATGATGAGTTGGGGTGTTTAAACATCTGCGGCTGGGAAAAAGGTGTATGAATATGAACAAGGAAACTCCACTGCCACTCTCTGGGTAAACAACTTTGCTTTCTACAAGTAAGGGAGGAAAATCAAGAGGAGGAAGGGTAACACTTGTAGCAAAATGAGGGCTGCAAGAAAAACAATACTTAAAAATACCACACAGCTGCATATATAATTATCATTAACCACCATCAGTGCTCTGCCTGCTGCACTGAGGAATGGCAGTGTGTTCCTGACCCCATACATCCCCCCAGTGCCTCTAATACCCTGTTAAGGACTCATGCTCGCAGTGATTAAAAACGTTTGAAGGCAACCTTGATTTATTTCTTTAATTCATATGAAATAGGAAGGTTCTGAGAGAAAGTGATCAAAGATGACATTCTGGTTCAGTGGAGCAGCCCACCAAAACATCATAAGCCAGCCCCCCTTCCTGCTGAATAACCCAGCATGGTCTTCCCAGGAGCTAATACAGTCTCTTCCTGGGATGGACACTTCACTGACAACTGCTCCTCCATTTAAGCAGCTAAAAATGTTTCTGGCTATCTAAATTCAGTGGAAAACTGCATGAAAATTGCAAAGTATTTAATTAAGAATTCGGTGCCATATCTTCAAGGCTCTTAGAATTACAATAACCATAAATAAAACATGTAAGGAACAAACTACATTATGAAAATTTTTAATTCAAATGTAGCATGGCTTAAGGATGCTATTTGAGTATCTTGAAAGGCACAGCGAGGATGTTTACACTCTTCCATAGTCACATGCTTCAAGCATCAGTTGACAGTTGTCGGAAAGCTTCAAAATGGTGTGTTCACAAAGGTAGGAGTCAAAAGCCCCAGAAAATACAGTCTACTTGGAATTTTGGCTCAAATTACAGAACCTGCCCCTTCATCACAACTCTGTTCTGAAAGCAGAGGGATGTACAGACTCTTGCTTATCTGTAACTTGTTTTACAGTTCCCATTCCTGTGGTATTTGAATGCTTTTCATGGGTTTTCAGATCACACAGAACTGTGCCTTATAATGTATTTAAAACAGAAGTGATTTTTAAATAATAATAATAAAAGTTTCAGGTTATTTGCAACAGAAGAAAGGTGATTTCCTCTTGGGTGGTGTTATGGGGAGCTTTGAGATGGCTTCTCCTTAAAACAAGTATCTTTGACACACAAAAAAGTCTTTGGCTTTCAAGAGCGACATCTGGTTAGAACACAAATGAGAACTATTCACTATTTAAATCAGAGCAAATATAGACTAAGAGAAAGCAGGCAGTTTAAAAGAGACTCCATCCCTACTCACTGCATTCTTGTCGGATGGGTTCTTTTGTTATGCCTCAGTCTAGGGCCATTTCATGGTCTGTAGTAATGTCTGTAATGGTCTGTTTCCTAGTAGTGGCCTTTGATTAAGTTCCCTTCTGAATCCTAATTCCTTCAGTGTTTAAGTCAGTCCTCTAATGCTTTTGCAGAAGGTTCTGAGGAGGAAGAGATAGGGACAAGTTTTTTGCTAATGATAATTTACAGCAATAGTGCTGAGAGCAGGCAGCTCTGTGCTTCAAGAGATAACACAGCCTTGAGGGAGAGCTTTTAAATGCAGTTCAAAAATTGCTGGCCTGGGACAGTCTGGGAGGCCAGAGGGTATCATCAGCACCAAGCAGCCATTCACTCACCACCCTTCTTCCCCCTCCCCTCCAGGATGGGGAGGAGAACTGAAAGAATGTAAACTCCATGGGTTAAGAACAGTCCAATAACTAAAGTATAATATAAAACTACTACTAATAATAATAATAACTATAAGGGAAATAACAACGGGAGAGAATATAAAACTAAAAGGGAAAGGGAAAAACCAATAAACATAAGTGATGCACAATACAGTTGCTCATCACCTGCTGACCTATACCCAGCCCAACCCCAGCAGTGATCTGGGCCTTCTGGGTGACTCCCCTCAGTTTATATACTGGGCATGACGTGCTCTGCTTTTGGCTGCTTTGGGTCAGATGTCCTAGTTCTGCTTCCTCATGGCTTCCCATGCCCCTCCTCACTGGCAGAGCATGAGACTGGAAAGTCTTTTATCAGGGTAAGCACTACTGAGCATCAGTGTGTTATCAGCACACAACTAAAACATCAGTGTGTTATCAGCATTGTTCCCAGGCTAAAGTCAAAACCACTGCACCAGCTATTAGGAAGAAGAAAAAAACCTCAACTGTTACAGCTGAAACCATGCCAGGTATTTAACTCTATCTCTTTTATACCTGCAAACCACTGAAAGGAAGCATTTTTGTATCAGTCTACACAACCTTCAATTTATCTTTAAAGTCTCCAAATAAGCATGTATTGGTTTAAATCCCAGAGGCCTATAGCATGTTTTCAAACCTAACAGGGTGAGGAATTTAAAGTGTATTAGGAATAAAGACAAGACTTACCTGATTAGTTAAGAGGGCTCCTTTGATGTTTGTATCTTCCCAAGTTTCTCTGTAATTAAGAACTGGCAAAACAAACTTGCTAATAGAACCACTTAGCATTAGTACTACAGCAGTATTTAGTGGGCATAATCAGCTATCACTGCTTTGTACTGAGCATTTCATGACCATGTAATGATCATCCAGGCAGCCAAGTGCCGATATTGCTGGAGCGTTCTCATGTGCTCTTGCAGTTCTACAGTACGGCCTTGGCTCAGCCGGTCTTCTATTTACCATACCAGTTTTCGTGCCCTAGATAAAGACAACCCTCCTTATTACTTCACTATTATCTATGTAATTCATTGATCACAAGCAGAGGTTGCTCGTGTATTCACTCAAGCTCTTGTGGTAGCCATAGGGGCAGCAGGTAATCTTTGGCGGCTTCCAACTTGGCCAATGCAGGTAGCAACACTTGGGAGGCAGGAAGAGAGTGCAGCAGCAGAGAATGAGAGTAAGTAGCATGCTTACACCTTTTTTCATGTGATCAGGGTAGTGCTATGGTGATCCAGGGGACAAACCTCAGTGGAATCTATGTGCTCTCAGAGAGGAGAAGGTGCATGGAGGTGCAATCCTCTGCTAGGGACCCAAGCAAACTTGTACAGTCATCCTTTACATGTTATCATTGTAAGGGACTTCTCAACACCTGCTTCCTTGCTCTTGCCCTCTCAGGTTGCAATGGGCTGCAGCTGAAACAATCAAGATGAACTGTGGCAGTGGCAGGTATTCTAGGAGCAGCACAATAGGGCTGAAAGCTTGATCTAGTGTTTTTCTGCTGTTCTCTTTCTGTTTGTCTATGCTTGAACAGGGGAAGTCTTTTCTGACTGTTTCAAAAACCTTATCAAGCCTTGTATGATATCTATAAGAGGTCACCATCTGGAGATGATAGTATATAAAGACATAGAAGCTATGTTAAGTTAGATGGGATGTGGTTACTGGTTCAGTGGAAAGCCCATCAGAGCAGTGCTCTGGAGTCTGTCCAAGCTTCACTTTACTGGTGAGTCTGAATATTCTTACTTAGACCTGGGTTGTCTTGAATGTTTTGGATCCTTTTTGGGGGCAGTGGTTGCTTTGCAAAGTAAAGGAGGCTGCATAGACTGATGATGCATGGTCAAGTATCTCCAGTTTGAACAGTGGGAGCCAGGGGCTGTTTGGGCTTCTTGAGTCTGCCATGTGTGGTGAAAAAACATCTCGCAATCATCTCAGTTCATTCACATTCAGGCTCTCCTGTACCCTAGGCCTTATGGAGTAAGTTTTGTTAGGTTTAAGGTTATAATCTGAATGAATGAATGAATGAATGAATGAATGAATGAATGAATGAATGAATATGCTGTAAATCTCCTCAGCTGATATTTATCACCAGTACTTTCTTCAAAATAATCTGAGGATATGTGAAATGTCTTGAAAATCTTAATGTGTTTTGGCAGAAATGGTATTCTCTGCCAAAGGAAATGCAGTATGTGTCACACAATAGGGTGAAGGGTCAGGGATGCAGTAATGGGTTAGTGAACAATTATTGCTAGAAGCTGGCCAGAAGACAAAATATATGTTAATAGTTAGATTGTTATTTCCAGTTTCATTTAATGGATTGCTTATGGTTTCTGTTTCATTGTAGAAGCTCTTCTGCAATGATCCTGTTTCCCCCATGAGCTCTGGGAGGCTGGAAGGCCCTACAATAGTGGGAGCCTAGGAATGATGAGGCTTGGGACCCACCAGAACTGATCTTGGATCATGGCTAATTTACTTAATTTCAATTAAGTATGAAACCAGCAGTGAGTTAGCAATCAGTGTGAAGTTAGGAGCCTCAGTTCTTTGTTGTATCTAAACTTACATCGCATTGCTCCTTGTTTCTGGATCAACTTCATGTTTGAACACAGAAGAAGTTTGCTTTGATATGTGAAACAAGTTGGTTTTGACCCATAGACTGTGTGTGTGAAACTTAGTTTCCTCCCAACAGCCCTTTGTCCTCTGTAATACTCCAATGAGCCAAAAGTCTGGCAAACTAGATCCTAGGTTTACATGTGTGCTGATCAGTCAGCCAGTTGCTAACAGCACTCCTAGCAGCTGAGCTTTGCCTGTTTTTCTTTCAGTTGCAACACTAATTTTGGTCTCCTTCCTCATCCTGCTGCCAATTCTTACTACAGCTATGAGAATATAGTCATCTTTGAGACTTAAGCACCTGGTAATTGGCCATGGGGTGAAAAAGAAGTGACCGGTGCAGAAGGAATCGCAGGCAGATGATCAGAGAGTATAATCAAAACCATGTTATTTTCTTAGGAAACCTGCTAAAATTGAGTAATTTGAATATAAACCACAAAACACCATGAATTGGACTTCAGCAGTTTTCTGGCTCCTTTGCGCTGTGCCAGAAATTTGAGTTGCCATTTGGAGGTCCCGCTTCCATAGGGACATATTTTACATGGCCTCTGGCCAGCATCACAGCTCTGGGGCATATTTTGTTGAGATGGGTCCACACTGAGGGTCTGTGAGAGCTGAGTGACTCGGCTGTTCAGTCCTCTGGCTCTTGAATCACCACAAGACCTTGTGTCAGAGTGGGGATGCTGTAAAAGCAATGTATTTCCTCTTCCTGTACACCAAGTGCTGCAATATATACAGAGCCCTAAGTAAATCATCTAGGATGCATAGCTATAAATTACAGCCACACACACACTCTAACAGGTTTTTAAGAACAACAAAGCCTCACCACATAGTTCTCCTGTATTCCTTAGTAACTCTGTAAGACTCCCTCTGTTCATGACTCTTTCTGTTATTGTTGGAAGATTAAACCTTCTCAAAGTACATCATCATAAGGATGGAATCTGTCCAGTGACTACTTAAGTCAGAGAAAGCCTCTTTGCTGCCTGAACCAGCTTGTTGCAGCTGTGATCAAGAAGTGCCTTGTGTACATTTATTTGTTTGTTATCCAGTACTGTATTTAATATTGAGGCACTCTGCTAATCTCTTCAGTGATATTTTTCCAAACTGAAATTAGATAAACAGAGGAAAAAAAGGTCAGCAAGAGTCCCCTATTTTATCAGCACAGATAAGACAGCCTTATATGAATGTTATCAGATGTCCAACATAACTTGGTTACCTCAGTATTGGCAACCAGAGGTATTTCCTGCTGCAAGGATTAACTTATATTGCTTGTGTTATTTCTATAATATATGCTCTTTGATAGGCATTACTGTGAAAAGGATGGACTTGTGCTTCAACCACATAACCAGAAGTTGGGATGTCCAGGCTTTTTCCTCTGACGGTATCATGGATGTCATCAAACTTGCCTAAGTACTTTGTGGACATCTGTCTGCCCCCACCCTTTTTTCTTCCTTATCCTCTGTACAGCATTGCTCAGAAGGGAAAAATAGGAGAAAGTTAATCTGATTGTTAGCAGGTACAGACAATGAAGCAACTGTCAGCAGACAGACTGCAGTCGTTGCTGTGTGGAGGCCCAGAGGTGCTTCCTCCTTACCTGGTTGTACACCTGAGGGATGCCTCCACCGCACAGCTTGGGATAGAAACCATCCCTGTAGCATGCTTCCTGCTGATGCGTGGGGGACTAGAAGACAAGCCAAACAGGAAGGGGTGTGTGTGTGTGTGTGTATACATATATATATATATATATATAGTGTATCCTTTAGGAGAAAAGAAGCCTTCTGACCTGTTTCAGACAAACATCTGGAGAACCAGAAGCAGTCTTCTCAGGGGCGGAGGGGACCTTTGCTATCTCTGGGTCCTCAGAAGTACAGCAAGGAAGTACAGGGAAGAACAGGTGGGAGGAGCTGACCAGTGCTTTTAGAAGATGATTAAAGGTTAAAGGGTTTTATTTTGCTAAAAATCTCGTAAGATACAGAGTTTAATGTATGACTAAAGGGAACTAATGGGACAGAAGCTTGAAACAGCACAGGCTGGAAAGACGCTGGAGCTGTATCAGCATCTGCCTGTGATGTACAGCTCTGCTTGTGTTCTCGGGCTAGCTTGTACGTGTCTCAGTTCATGAATCCTGTGTCCCAACAGGGTCACCAGTGTTGTGTGCACTGCCATGTGAATTCCCATGTAGGCTTCAGGAAGAGGCACAGACCCCTGGAGAGGAGGGGGTTCTGGTGGCCATTTCCCTCCACAAAACCTCCATGGGGAGGCCAAAGGAGTTGTGTCCCCTGGTATGCAAAAGCATGTGACCACGGAACTTGGGGGGGAGTGGGAGGCAGGCAGGGCAGCAGGTAAAGGCATCGGGCTCCAGGAAGTCAGGTAAGTTAGATAGAGATGTCTGAAGCAGACATCTACAGTAACTTGTGAGACAGCCTTATCTCGAGGCAGGCAGATCTGCCTGCAGGCCAGGTCTCTCTTTTATGCTATGCCAAGTTCCTACTGTGAAGTTCAAGCTTTGCAAAGGTCGGTTGATCCCCAGCCACATGGGAGCTGCTGAGCAAAGGGCCATGGGAGAGCACTGAAGGCTCTCTTGCCCAAAAGACTTAATGTATACTGAACACAGAGGGTTCTTCTCCACCTCATCGACTGTCCATTTATCATACAGAAGCAGTAAGTGATACCAGGCTTCTTTTTAAAAATGCAGCCCATGGTTATAAACTGCTGTTTCAGTTTTATATTGTTTCAGTTCTATTTCATCATCACAGATACTTCAGGCAAAGCCCATACTTGCAGAAGTAAGCTACCTCTCTGTGCCTATGAAGAACACTTTAATACTGAAGTGCATCACACGTCAGAGATGTACAGATACTTGTCAGGCAGAGAAAAATGCAACAGCACTGGCGAGATGAAAAGCTAAGCTATTGGAGATCAAAACTGTACCTCTTTAGTTTCCCTTTAAAGGGATGTGAAATGTAGCTCTACCTGCACACACACAAATGAATCCTGTTTGATTCATGCAAGAGGGTGTGTTTATTTTGTATAGTTAGAACTCATCACATTACTTTGCAGGGCATATGCAATGGGCACAATTCATGTGATTTGCTTAGATAAGGCTCCATGGAAGACTCACAGAAGCATGACTCGATGCTGACTAGAAAGCATTTAGTTTGCTAAGAGTGGACTGCTAAAAGGAAACAGAAATTCAGGTGGAACAGGATATAATTGCTGCAGGTACTTTAAAACCACCAGATCACTTTTCAGATGAGTCCTATGTAGCTAGCAACATAACAGATCTGCCTGCTGGAAGGGGCAAGACATAAAAAACTTGTTTCTTAAGTCTCTCATGTGACATGGTAAGAACAAGCCCTACTGCCTGCGGAGGAAAGACAAAGCAGTCTGCATACCCAAACTGTTGATCAGCCTGCTGGCATTTAAGTCCTGTTGTTCTTGCTCTTCCTCCCTCCATTTTACGATCTGTTTTTGCTCTTGTGCAGGAGGCTAAGTCCCACCAGGGAGCCCCCTGCACAATACAGTGATGTAAGAATGTGCCTAGCGTTATTGTGTGGACCAAACTGAAAACTTGCAACAGCATTGCAGGTTAAATACGAATATTGCCTAAGGTTCAGTTGCTGAGATCTGCTGTTTTTCTTTTATTTGGTTATTCTTAACAGAAAAACCAGGCAACTGCATATGAAAGTTTCAAGACCAAGAGCCATATTCACTCCTAGTGTTAGGGCCCTAACCTGCCTCTTTAAACTCAAGGGAGAGAGGCTCTCTCTTTATGACTAGCACCCCTAAATCATTGCCAGGAGAGGTGGCAGGCACATAGAGCTGCCTGCCCCAAATGCCCAGCATTACACTGTTGTGCTTGTGTGTTTTGGTTCAAAGACAACGGATCAGATCTACTTGCGTTGACTACTGTTGCAACGCTGAGAACATGAAGTAGTAGTCCTGACAGGTAGGGATTTGTTCCTAGTGTTTTGGTTTTGACATGGCCAGATCTTAACAGAGGAAGAAAAGGACTTTCCCAGGTGGGAAACTTCCTGTTCAAGACACCTCCAAGCAAGTACCACAATATTCTGCTTCCTAGTTTCCCATTTCCTCCTTTTTGAGAGGGTACCCTTTCAATAAGTCAGTCATTCCATCCCACAGCCAATGCTTTCACCAAGTAGGAATTATTCAGCTCTGAAGTTTCTGCCTAAATCCTCCTTTACAATTGCTTTGCCTGCCCTCTGAATCTCCTTCTACTCGTCATGCAGCTCTGGCAACTGTGTGCTCAGAACCAAGCACAGCATTAGCACAGCTGTAGGAGATTCCTACAGCTCAAACTACATTATACTGATCTAAGCCACTGTGGCTTCATATCTCACTGTTGGTACTTCTCAACTCTACAGTTTTCTGTCTTTCTGAATACCAGTAGTCTAATTTTTATCTTCAGTTGTTGTATATGAGCTCAAATACAATTAGATATGTACTCATATTGTCTAAACACTACCTATGGCTTTCTTCCTCCTCTGTGGGCCAGGTAAATACAAATTACAGTTTACCCTCTACATCAGGACATTAGATGGAGTATA
Organism: Pezoporus occidentalis; assembly: GCF_034315485.1. Lineage (NCBI taxonomy): Eukaryota > Metazoa > Chordata > Aves > Psittaciformes > Psittacidae > Pezoporus > Pezoporus occidentalis. The sequence goes on along the minus strand of NW_026914319.1, from coordinate 124,660 downwards.
AACAAAAAGTGTTCACTTAGTTGTCAGTGTTTATGGCTAATCACTAACCCTAATCACTGCTAACGTCCTTCACCTTGTAAATGCCTGTATCAAACACCTTACCCTTTAGTAAGGTGTTTGATACAGAAAATTTACATCTTTGCTACCAGATGATGTCTTTAGAATCTTCTCAAAGTATTTGCAACCATCAGCAGAACAAGTACCTTTTCCCTGGTGCTCTATCACTTATCTGAATAATTACCAGAACTATAGCAAGTCCATTAGCTGATTCCCTTGCTGACCCGTACAGTAGATTATCTGGACTCCTCCTGTGCTGCAGTAAGCTCACATTTCACAAATATTTTCTTACTTGCCTTTTATCAGCTACTGCATTTCATCCTTATTGATTTTCAACTGCCCCTCATTCCAAGTGTTTTTAACTAGATTTCCTCCATTTCAGAGTTATCAATCTCAATTCAGTGCTCCTGTATTAATAGGCCTTTTTGTATTCCTTTCCCCCCAGACACGTTTGTGAAAGCTCTTCTTTCCTTATCGTGCTGGCTGTGGTTAATTTATTGTTGTCAATACCCTTAGCTTTATTCTCTGAAGCTTATTTGCAGTTTCTTCAGTGTAAGGCTGCCTTGCCACTTTCTGCTGCATGTAATGAAACTACAGAGCACAGGGTTACTATGATATTTAAGACAGAATTGTAATGCTTTCTCAGGCTTGTTTCCCTTTTTCCTCTCTTCTCTGCTACTAGCTTGTATTTTGAGATCCCCCTGTGCTGCTACCATCACCTGGAGGAAAAAGGGCAGAGAAAATTCCCTTTGCTAGATACTGGGCTGCTTCCTTTGCTGGGGTAGTGGAGGGTTTTTCTCTTGCATGCAGCCAGTCTCAAGTGCTGCTGCCTGAGGATTAATCCAGGATCTCTTGGAAACCAAAACTTCAAATCATTCTTCAAATTAATTGTTGGTACCACACCACAGGAATTTCAGTGACTCATAAATCCTGTTATTTCAAAGTAAGGGAAGTACTTGAAAATATCACATGGAGCTTGAATGTTCTAGCCCATTTCACAGACCATGTTGTACTAATCGGGACACGTTACACCTCTTTGCTTGGATATTCATCTCCTGTTTCCTGTTCTAAAATGAAGTACAGTAAGTGAGATCTGTGAGTTTGCTGCCACCTTACTGTGTTTTTATATGCCAGACCAGAATATTATGACTTTCTGGAAAGCAGCCATATGTCAAACAAAAAAGCAGTCGCAAAAAGGAAAAGTTAAGAAAAATGAAAGGATTGTAGCTAAAAGGAAGATATTATTTAGCTACCTTTGTACTTGCAAGCAACTTTGATATCAAATACACCAAAAGCAGAACAGGATGAACAGCAGAACAGCAACAAAAAAGGAAATTTAGTACAAATATTGGGAAAGATTGCTTTGATCTACTGACAAATTGTTGCTTATTTTCTGAAGCTTAGTAAGCCCACTAGAACAATACCATTTCTTCCTGTTCTATCCTATCCTTATTGCTACTTCTGCAGCCAAATACACAGCTTGCTTTTTGCTAGCTAAGTTGCATCACACTGCTCTCTGCCATCTTTTGAGATGGTCAGAAGCCCATTTGGGATGAAACACTGACTCTCAGTATCTCTGCAATACTGATTTTTTTTTTTTTTTTTCTTTTCTGAGGGTGAGAAAAAAGATGCATTTTAAAAAACAAACCTAAATTGGGAGTACCTCCCTTGTTGTGAGGGTGCTGAGGCGCTGGCACAGGTTGCCCAGAGAAGCTGTGGCTGCCCCATCCCTGGCAGTGTTCAAGGCCAGGCTGGACTGGGGCCTGGAGCAACCTGCTCTAGTGGAAGGTGTCTCTGCCTGTGGCAGGGGGTTGGAACTGGATGAGCTTTAAGGTCCTTTCCAACACAAACCATTCTATGATTCTATTTCTTAATTGCAGTGTGACACAAGACTTCAAAGTTATCTTCTCTGCTGTAGGTTAGAATCATGTTTGAGAAGATCTGGCAGTGTTCTTTTGGGCATGTACAGTAGATTATCCAGATTTTTCATGTTCTTACAATTTTTAAGTTCTTCCATTTAAAAAAGCTCTTGCACATTTTTGAGCCTTGAAAGCTCTTGGCACAGCTTAACAGCAATGGCCTACTGAGCTACTCTGAAGAAAGACCAAAGGCTTCAGTTCATCACTTCAAAAGCAAACTACTTTAAGCTCCTGTGTAACAAAGCAGCAGCAGTGAGGTACAGCAGCTCAAAAACCTTGCAGCAGCCTTACGCATAAAGACACTTCAACTTAGCCTGGGCATTCACCAGAGGTGAGTCTGTCCTTAACTGGGACTTAAGACTGTTGCTCTGTTAAAGTAGTCATTCAAGAGAATGGTCATTAGGAATAAAAGATCAGGAGAAAAAGCACAGGTGACTTCAAAATTATTACTACTTTACACGTAAGGCAAAACCATTCACAGTCCTCTAAAACATGCCAAGGGATCCTTCAGGTTTATTAGCAACGCTTAATTCTGTACTTTTACCCTAAAATATACTCTTGCCAGGTTAGAATGCTGTTTTAATGTAACAAAAATTATAGGAACTTTAAAAGTCATGGTAGCTGGGTTGGAGAATCACTAAAGCTTCACGAATGAAACAGGGGAAAGTGTATATAGCGTGTAATAGGATGAGTTCATGGAGTGATGGAATTCATCTGACAAGCCACAAATGTATTTGTTTGTTGTTAAACTCCCTTTTGTAAACATTTATTTAACAACTTCTGTAAAGAGATGGGATATATGCAAATACAGATTTTGGTATGGTCCTCAGTTCCTGTGTCAAAATCCAGGTAAGCTGAGTGAGCCCTGACAGATGTACCTGTCTTAGTTTGCTCTGGACATCTCACTTGGAAACACATTCCATAAGAATTAAATGGAACTCTGGGCTACTGTACCAGTATTTTGTTTGTGAGCTGCAGGAAGCCTGCCCTGGGTCACTACCAACAATAATAAAAACCAGATGCTTTATTTCATTTACAAAACAATCACCAGAAAAATTCATATAAACAAACCAGTATTATAACATAACATCTACACTGAGCATGTGGACTGAGGCACCTGGATTTCTATGACACCTGCAGCACCCACACATGGCCTATCATTCTAAAAGTTAAATTCATTCACACTATCTTAGCATTATGGACCTTTGGTAGGAAGCACAGATATAGCAAAGTCTTAAGTAGGACTACAGGGTCCATAGCAAGAACTGAAAAGTTATCTATCTTCAAGTGTTAAAGGGACAATCAATTTATTTATGTAGATCCTGGAGTAAACTTTTGCTTTTCTCTTGAGGTTTAGTAATTTTAAACCACTACTGGGAGGGCCCTGGTCAAGAACAAATGTTCTCTTCACCTGGCTTTGTACCCTCTCTAGAAAATTTCTGACCCCTGCTTTACAGCATCTAGGCAAAATATCACTAAAGCCAATATACACACCCATCAATTTTGACAGAATTTTGTTTTCTGGTTCTCAATTCACATACATGTAGTGCATGATTTTACAATTGCTTGCAAAGTTTGATCAAAGAGGTGCCAAAACAGCAAACCACAAGCTCCTTATTCATGATGAATGGTTTCAAGGCTGCCCTCCCCTAACTGTATTACACTAATGTGTGCATTATGACCTGAAGCAGAACAGCTAACACTAGCTGAACTAGATCAGCTGGGACAGGTAACGGACTCCTGGGTGAGAGGAAGATGTAGCTGGGTAGAGACCACATAGGAGCCCTCTCTCCAAACACAGTTGTCAAAAGCTGCACCAAGTAAGAGGCAAATGACAAAGTGGTCCAACAACAAGCAGTCTGGCAGTGCAGCTGTTTCTTTCTAGCATTCTATCCACAGTAGACTCCGAATATCTAACCAAAGCACTCACACTTTTGACAAAGCCTTCTTAATATAGTTTTTGACCAGAATTTCACAGTACAGAATATAAAAGGGAACTTAAAATGTTCATTAGTTCATTTCTTGGAACATAAAAGGTACATTCCAAAATAACCAAGAAACTATAAAATAGTGTTGTAATGTTTGTACCTTTGAGTTTATCACTGCAGAAGACATGGAGAAGAAACAAAAACTCAAGTTTGTTTTCAGCTGGATTTACTCTATTTCATTATTCAATCACAAAGCGGTGGAGTGAGGTATCGGAGAAGTAACAAAACCATGTTATTTCAGAATAAACTTTAAAAGTTCTAAATATTTAAGAGTTCTAATGGTGGTGGCTTAAGAGGAATCTTTCCAATTGTAAACTTTTTTGCTTCAAATTGTTTCAAGTCTTCAGCTGACAGTTCGCTCTTTGGTGTAAATAACTTTTCTGATGAAGTATTGTTTGTGACTGCAGAAGGCGCTGACATTAAGGTCTGTCCAGAGTCACTGGCAGTCTGTCCAAATAGAGTACTGCCTGAATGGGAGGGAGAAGTTGCTACTGGTGCACTAAAATCTCCAAAGACTTTAGGTGGAGTGATGTTTGAAGAGCTCACAGCAGAAGTAGTGCCAAACCCTGAAAACCCAGAAGTTCCAAAACCACTAGTTTTTTCAGAAGTTTTAAATGAGAAGGAGGCTGCAGTCGGAGCTGCTGGGCTGCCAAAACCAGCAGATTGGGATACACTAAGAGAGGATGTCGCACCAAATGCAGGAGGATTACAACCACCAGAAGAGCTCCCAAAAGCAGAGGTGTTTCCAGACGATGCATTGACGAGACTGGAACTTGTTTTAAAGGAGAAACTGCTAACACTGCTACTGCTGCTGATCACAGGAAAGCCTGCAATTATGAAGTTGATACAAAAAAATGTTAGAATGAGCACATCTGTGGAACTAACCACTGCTGTATTTCAATAATGCAGAAGAAAAACTCAATGTTTAACTGCTGGCTCTTAAAGCGGGGACTTACTTGACAACCCAAAGCTCAACGACTGCTGTCCTCCAAATCCAAAGGCAGGCAACGATTGAGTGACTGTGTTCTTTAGTTCGGATAGCTTAAAAAATTACAAATATATAAATGAAAATAAGATTCCAAAACAGGGAAATGTCTTTCAATGAATACTTGAAGCAAAAATATAGTTGCCTAGTCCAACTTAATACAACTTAGACACTGAAGACTTCCATCACAATTGCATGCTCTTGCAGCGATCAACAAAATGCTCTGTGCCTATACACTATTCTAAAACTCTCCAGAAACACAAACATATTACAGTTTATAGACTTTTCTGTCAGACAGTGACTCAAACACCAATTTGAGCTCTTGTTCCCATCTTTTACGTATTTCAGTGAGTGTTTTATGACCGTATATCATTGCTTTGATTTACCTTGTTCTCTCACCTTGCTTCTTTCACCTTCAGCATTAAAAATACCAGGGCAGTATGATCATACTATTGAAACTTCAGGCACATCCTGCATATTCCACTTAAATCAACTTATTCTGTCTCCCTGGCCACTTAATACTGCCTTTAACCCCAGGATTCTCTTCTGACACATCTAGATTCATGAGAGTGTTATCACCTTCTCAGGACCAATGACTCTTTGTATCTCTGAATTTTACCCAGTTTCTCTCCCACCTAGCTTATCAATTTCTCATTCTCGCATTACCAAAATGCTCTATTTCTCCTAAGATGGCCTGGAGGACAATTCTGGTCTGGTCTGCTGATTATACCTTAGAATAGTCAAAATCAGCACATGGAAAAAATGGTGGGGTGGATATTAGCCTCTTACTGTACATCTACATGATCAGATCCCAACCTTAAGCTATGGTTGCTTTCATATGGCTTGCAATGATAGTATTTCAAACCTGGGGATGCAGCTGCTGCCTTGCTAACATGGAACCCTCCTGACTCACCGTTTTCCCTAGTTAACTAAAGGGTTTTACAATACCTGCCTGAAATTCATGAATTTCATAACTCCAGAGAAAGGTGGAGTTAAGACCCAAAACTGCATTCACAGACTTTCATGTTCACCTGGCTCAGGCAGTGCTAGAATATTCAGTCATGTTCCTATACCTACAAAATCACACAGATGGACAGACGGGGCAGTTTTCAAACTGCAGTTATTATTTTCTTATGTAATTCCTCCTTACACCTTTTCTACCTTCTCTAACATTTCCAGGAGCATTCTAAGATTACTGTCAAGGCCTTCATGCCACCAGTCGCCAAACAAACACTTTCACACCAAGTGCTTCTTCACGGCTACAAGTACCAGAATATAACACATCGTAGCTGACATATTCAGAACAGTTCATAGATTGACAGTGAATGTAGGAATTAGACACCGTCATGTCTCAGCTATTTAGGTGCAAACAAGGATGCCCTAGAAGAATCATGTATATGTGGTTGTAAAAGAGTATCCTGCAATCTTCAAAGCAATACCTATTACCTATTTCTATAGAGGCAGTAGAAGCATAGTTAAATACTTTGATTCTATGGAATATTTGCAAGTTTTCTTTATTAAAAACAAAGTGGCATATTCCAACTACCATGTCTTAGATATCTTTTTAGCAGAAATTAAAATGCAAATGCTAATTTGCAGGACAGTTTAGTAGGATGTGTCTAAAAAAACATGAATCTAAACCAACCACATTTGCCCAAGATGAATAAAGAGATGACATCAGGAACAGATATATTTTACCTTTCATTAGGACTTACCAAGGCTGCTTTTGTTGATGCATTTAAAACTTTCAACTGGAGCAGCCGAGTTTTCCATTGGTCTGCTAACTGTTGGACAGAATTTATCTAAAAAGGGGGAAAAGAAAAGCATGTTTTTATTAGTGGTGAAGACTTAATAAAAAAGAAAATAAAGAGTGATCTGACAACTGAACTGAAAGAAATTTTCCAGAAATTTTGTTAAGCCAAGAAGACAAGATTTTTGCTTTCCTGAAACTTCAAGGTGAGGAGCTGCAATATTTGTTATATTAACACAGAAGTCCTTTAAATTCTCTTACTATTGCCCTTAAATCAACTTTCTTTACATAGCAGTATGATTACAAAAAAAATCTTGGGCTTTCTAAATCTAAGTTCTATCACTAGCTCTATTAGGCACTTGGGAAAAAAAAACCTCAACAACAAACTACACACTAAATATGTAAGTTTTAAGTATATGTGAAGAAACTTTTCAATCCTTGCTTTATTTCTGGCCTGTATACTTATGTACTTGCTCATTAAGCTGAAGTCCTAAGATTTGCTTTAGCTGCTCCCACATTTTCAGAAAGCCCCCCACTCACTTTCATAATATTGTAATTTACACACTTTAATAGAACCAACCTTAAATTTTGCAAAGCTTAATATTTTAAGTCCTTAATTTAAATCAGCCCATTTCATGTAATCCAACTGACTAATGCACAGAATATATGCTACCAATAAATAGTGCCTGTGTTTTGATAACTATGATGAAAGTATTAAACAAGAAACTGGAATGTCTTAAAAATAACTTTCCAAGAATTCCTAACCTGAATTTCCTATATTTAAATTTATCAACACACCTTATTCAAAGCTCGGCCTAAATGAATCTTCCTTAAAAAATAAACAATAAAACATAAGAGTGCCCTAAATGCCTGTAAGAGTGGAACAAGTTATCTTTTTGCAAATAAATTCCTTAATTTTTCAAAAGAATCTTACATCACAAACATCAGTAACTCTTTTGTGTCTAGGCACATGCTGGAAGATCATGTTGCTTGGTATCAGCTCTTGCACAACAGACTGGAAAATTTAGATTCTGACCCAGCTTAAGAATAGAAACATGCTTTGTACAAGACAAGTACTTAAAACACTTTGTAACAGAACTGTATCATACAGTTTTCAACTACACATTGAGACTTGCATTTAGTGCTTCAGTGAGACCAAAAATTTCTGCTTTCTAACAGCCAGGCAGAGTGTACTGTTAAATCACTGCAGTTCATTTTAATTGAAGGTTTGTTGCTGGGTTGGGTTTTTTTTAGCTTTATCTCCTGTCTCTGAAAATGCAATTTGGATAATTCTAAACACATGAAGCAAGAGTGGTGACAACAGCAATTCCTTGTGTAATACAGAACCACGGAGAAGAGGAAAGAGTGCATTGTAGCTTGAGTTAGTTTGTACTTTCATCTATTCAGTAGCCTAATTGCTTTCCTAGCACAAAACATTAAACTCTGCTAGCTTCCTTGATATTGATGGGACTATGCTAGACGAACAATACATATAAATTTAAATACACTTATTTAAAAACATACATGTTACTTCTTCTCTAGAAATGTTTATACCACCATTAAAGAATTATCTATTTTCCACATTAATCTCCTGCAACAAAGGTATGTAAAATAACAAGATCAAATAAACTTCCCTGTGTTCTACCTACAGCACTATATAACCAGCTGTAACAATCAAACTAACAGCACATGCAGTATTAAACTTTTAAGACAGTATTCAAGTGACTACAAATAATATACAAAAGCAGGAACAAGACTAGGTCAAGGAATGTCTAGACTGAGAAAAGACCACACATTTATCTGAAACTAGCTAAAAGTCTATTGCCACCACTTCCTGTAGAGCTGATGTGTCAAGACACTAGGCCACCAGTTTTAGAAGCTCAGATCTGACAGTTTGAGCTTGTGCTGTCAGACAGAAATAGGAAGTTATGGTACAGCATACAGACTAATAGCTATTTTCGCATTCTATTTGGTGCTCAGTAATTTAAAAACATTTTGGCATTCTCATAATCTGCTAGAGTTTGGTAATTAAATGAGTCGAGATTTGCCACTCAAAGAACAGTAACAAGTCCTACCCCAAAATGTGTCTACACAAGTCAGCATTTTTAAAATACTTACATAGTTCTGAATGTTATTGTTTGCTCTGCAGTTATAATACTCCAGATGCAACTCTTCTGGCGAGAAATCTCGAAAGCCTGTAAGAAAAGGATAATCAAAAACCTCTCCAAGAAAATACTGAGGGCAGTTCCTCAATAGGTATGAAGAAATGTGCCATGGTACATTATCTGTAATAAGTCGGTCACAGCTAGGGACACAAAAAGGATGTATTATAGAACCTCAAATATGTGAATGTCCAAAACAAACTTGCCATAATCCAACATTCCTTTGTTTTACCACAAAGCCAATCATCACCTTGCAAATGGTTCTGCAGAGGTACAACAGTGTGGACAAGTGTAAGAAAAATCCTAAACAGCAGCAATACATAGCAACAGTAAAAATATTACCTGAGACATTCAGCTTTTCTTTCACTGGTGAATACGATGAAAATATCCATTGTCCTGAAGATTCCCAAGTTTCCATGTCTTTCACTACACTTTCACTAGAAAACAAAATAAAAGAAAACAAAATAAAAAAACAGATGCAGGTGAAAATATATGGTCAAAACAATACCACCAGAAGCAACTGCCTGGTTTAAATCCAAAGCCAGATTCAAATACCTGCTGCCATGAAAATTAATGAAGACAGACACTAGTTGGAATGAACAAGAGAAGTACTCAGTTGTTTGTAGGAAAAAAAAAAGCACTTATGTGGCAAGATACATAAATGTCCCTACAAAGCATTTTCTTTATCATCTGACTGCAAGTAAATCAAACAGCGCCTTCAAAGAAGAAAATAAATCCCAAAACAGGCAATGTATTTTTAGTTCTTGTATGGCAGATGATGTCACAGTATTTCCCTGAAGCTGTAAATCACAACAGAATTTAAAACCTTCTCAATACTGGTTGATTTTACAATATAGAGGAGTGTGCACACATTATTAAATAGCAAAAATCAGGGAAGAAAAAAGGGAAAGTGATGCATTCTATACAAGTTTTTGGAAAAGAATCGAAAGTGTAATAATCCAGACATTGCAAAATAGAAGCTACATCAGCAAAAGTAAATCCAAATGTAAACAAACAAGGAATGGTTGAAAAACTGAAATGGACAAGCAGATGGCTACACAGTAACAAAGATTCTAAGTATTCTGGATGTTTGTAACACAACATGCATTCATGTTTGAGAAAGTGAATAAATAACCTGTTAAGCATTTTCTTAATGTATCTTAAAATACAATGGAAAGTGGTTCCAAAACCTTGCTTCTTCAGGAAATCAGCAACACTGCTTGTTGCTTCTCATCACCTGCTCTGTAATCATCTTGAACCTCCCAGTCACTCTCAATTGACTCAAAAACAGACGCATGCGAAACCAGGTTTCAATAGTTTTACTAATGGCAGAACAATTTGTTATCTTAATTGTCAGGAAAACTAAAACAAATCGTTCACTTTCTCAGAGTGTTGTGCTTTGGTTTTTTAATGGTTGAGATGCTGTCCAAGGGGCTCCGACCCCTTCTTTTTAAGTACTGACATCTTTGTTTCCTTCCTTATCTTCCTGCCCACAACTTAAACACCATGCCACCTTAGTAATATGCAGTTGTCCAGCTGCCCAATCCAGGTTCAAAGCAAGGATTGCTTTCTTCCCACACCAGCATAACTCAAGAGAACCAAATGGAGCAATGTTTTCTATGGTTCTTTTTACACATCCCACTTTCTTCCTCACAATCATGTCCTCTACACATACTATTCCTAATAAGTCAGTAAGCTTTCAAACTGCTCATTATAAACGTTTTCAGTAAGACAGGACTATAACTTACAGAAGTCTCTCCTCTTCATCTTTGTAGCCATCAGCAATGTTTTGATTGTTCACTAATACAGAAAATCTGTTCTGTGAAAAGTCCCCATTTCCGCTGCTGCCCCCTGATGATCCAAAGCCAGAGGAGGCAGAAAGTCCTCTTCCATAATCTCTGCTGCCACCCCACACATTAGACTTAAAGGTAGATGGCTGGATAACATTGGTGTGTCTCTGGTTAGCGCTACCCCATCCTCCTCTGCTTGTACCTTCCAATTAAAAGAGAAACAAACAACAGAAATTAAAACTCATTAAGGTATTAACCAATATAACATCAACAAAAACTGTGAGTACAATTATTTTTATGCTGGCAATCAGATGCTTGAAAAGAAAATGTAGGTTATTTCCTAATGAGTTAACCTGATTATTAATTAAGCTTAACCTAGTGCATTACCCTGGTTAGTTCTGGTATCAGAAGTAAAGAATCATCACCATACCATCACCTCACGTCACCATACCAACAACACGGGGCACTGCAGAAAAGAGACTATTTCAGTTTTGCTTATGTTGTTCCATAAAGTAACTACCCCAGAAGGAAAAGAATGAATTTAACTCACAGTACCTTTACAGTAAGGGCTCCTGCCTACATTGTTACAGCTGAGGCTCTGCGCATAGCTAAGACCTCCCAAGTTAAGTTTTGAGACCCTGGACCCATTTGTGTGTGACAGACAATTCCTGATCCTCCTTCAACGGGTGATGAGCAACGGCAGCCCTGTTACTGTCCTCACACGACTGTATCCCTCTGCTCCCCATCACGTCTCTCGCGTACCAAAAGCTTCCAAAGGCGCGTATCCCATTCGAACTAAGCTACCCTTCAAAGGGTACAAGGCGCAGGTGCTGTTCCTATCAGCGAGGTTTCCGGAGTTACTGGCCTATTTCCTCCGTTACCGTGGCACAACTTGCGGTACCTCCGCCAGAACCCAACCCCACAAGCGCCCCCGCAGGCACTACCGCCGACAGCTCAGGCCAAGCACTGAGTCCCCGCACCGGGCCAGGCCGGAGGCTGCAGGCCTCTGCAGGCCGCCGCGTTCGGGAGTACCTTGGTAGGAGGTCGCGGAGGGCCCGTATCGTACGCCGCCGCGAGGATGCTCGTTCCAGCACCTCTCCCCGAAGCGGCAGCGGCCCTGCAGGAAGAACTGACAGATGGCCATGAAGGCCCCGCCGCCAAACAACGCCGCACGGACGTCAGAAGATGGCGCCGAAGGGGGAGGAGGCAGCGTCCCGGCCACCGCCCCAGGCAACTGGCGTCACAGCAGGCACGGCAGCCTCGGCGCGGTCCGAGGGAACGTGTGAGGCCCGCTGGCAGCCTGTGGGACACGTATATCGGTGCACATGGCCGTACAGGCCCGGTCTGGGGCACGAACAGCTCAGACACCGAACCGGATCTAACCATGGTGGATGGAAACTGTGGCGCGGTAAATGCCATGGGGAAAATCCTCACGGAACTAGCAGTGTACGTGAAGGCGAGCACCGAGGTTGAGCCGTGTATGAGCAAACGGCCCTGCCACCGGGAGCGCCCCTTGTGGGGCACTCAAGGTACACTCAAGGGTATCAACAAGGTGCGGTTCAACCATCTGCTCCTCCCTTGTAGGTGGAAGCTTTTCAGTAGCTTGAAAACAAAGTCAGAGGGGGCATCACAATTTTAAAAGCATCTACGAAAGAACATAGAGCCTGTACACTCTGAGAAGTACACAGTTGACTCCAGCTGCTTGTTAGAGGAGTGACACCTTTGTTTTGTGGCTCCGAAAAATGGAAAGGGGAGGAAATGACAACATTCACTTTCTCCTGAATAAAGAACTGAGTTGCAGGAACTGATACCAAGCCATGAGTGCATCTGCTACTTCCTGTAGATGCAGACTTGTTAGGATAAAGGAAGAAAACCAAGAGGCTGTCTACAAAGCAGCACTGACTTTGAAAACTGGATTTTATACTACAAATGGGCACATGGAGGATCTTCAGAAATAAACCAGGCTAAAAATCCACACCACCAGCAATGCACAAGGTATAGGTAGGTAAGCACCAGCTTTTTAAGTTCACTCGTCTCATAGAAAATGAGCAAAATTAGCAAATTAGAAGAGAGGTGACAAAATCAGGGTGAAGATACTAAGCTAGCATGGGCGCAAGACAGACATACGTACACTGTATAGTCTTCCACGAGCTGGAAGATGTACACAGTATTGACACCCACAGCTGGACAAGCTGAACTTACACACTGGAGAAAAGTTACTACTTTGTTGGCTGCAAACATCTACAGAACTATATGCTTACAAACCAGACATTAATAACCATGTGCAACTTTAGAAGACTTCTAGAAAATATCTTTAATGACTTGGTTCATGCCATTTTAAAAACAGTCATTTTCAAGAAGAAAAATCAATACATTTGTTGTATTGACTTTGCTTTCTCATTCCTATTCCCATCTTTAGTCATAGCTTGGCATTCACAGTATGTACAGTCTGATACCTGGGAAGATATATTGAAAATTAATCCCAAGTTTCCAACTTGCTAATTATAGTGCACAATTATTGTGGACTTCCCCACCGTCCCCTTACCTCAGGACAATAGAAAAAAAAACAAGTCTTTCCGTGAAAGCCCCCCAAAATGCCAGAGGTCATTAGCGAAGTGTTTATCTAATCTATATATATGGCCTGTCTAACTTAAAAAAAAATATCAATAAGCAGTCATGCAAATGATGGAAGTCAGTCACTGGAAGAGAGCCAGCTGTCATGATCTAGAGGGCTGCATAACCTATCCCCATGCACTGTGGGAATCATTTATTATACTGCTGTCCTTGGTCTTTCCTGAGGAAAAAATAAAAAAATCTTCATTGCATCCTAGCAAGATTTTGGCAGGTAGGTATAAATGAGAGGATTCTTTGCTCGTCATTTCTCATGACCCAAGCTGCATTTACTCACCTTTATTAAATGAAGAAGTCTCCGCAACTGAGCTCAGTAAAGTGTCATTTAACCAGAAATCTTATCTTCATCAGATGCTTTGAGTTTTTCTGAATAATTGGACTGGGTCTATTTTTGACAAGGCCACACACAGTTCTTTTACAGGAATATGCCATATGATCTCAGCTAGATAAGCAGATTCTCAAAACACATCCCCATCTCTTAAAACAGACAAGAAAATGGGCATGACAAAAATCCATGTAATACAATATGCTGTATATACAAATTGAAAGACTGCAGCTCAGTTTTTCCTATTACTCAGTTTAACAAAATTCAGTAAAACATGGAAGCAAAGCACCACTAGCCATCTTTCCCCAAGTCCTTGAAGAATGTCTCAGCATCGCCTATGGGTCTTCAAGTCTCTAAAGTTTCTTCATTTGCCCCACAAGTGTCTACAACACAGATTAAACAACTTGTCACTGGGAAAGCACGGACTTTGGAGTTAGCTATCCACTTGTCTGTTTCAGTATTATATTCAAGAATGTGCCCTAATCGACCAACACCCTGAAAACCAGCCAGGACATAGACTACAGATCCCACAGCAGCACACTTCACTGTTACACCTTTCCATGGCATTGGAGACACCATCTTCCATTCATTCATCTTGATATCGTAATATTCTACATTATCAAGGCCACCTACAAAGCAATGAAATAGATAATTGCTTATTACATCATACCATGGACTGAACTAGAGCATAAAAAAAAAACCTAAGTCAAATAATTTGTATTTTCTAGGTTTAGATTAGAAGGTACAGGTTTCTAAACTACAGTTTTACCCTTTTATAAATACAGAAAGAGAAAAATAAGGAGACTAAAAGCGAGATGTAACAAATTTCACATTGTATGCTTTCTAGAGATTCTAACGTTACTTCATGAACAGAAGAACTACAATACCAAATTCCTTCTGGATTTGTGGCTAGTGACTAAAACTCAGGAATCCACCCGAAACTTCCCTATAGTGAGAGCATTTTATTCTAGAGGGGTCACCACTACCCTTTACCTAAATTTGGTCATTTACTGATACAGGATGTCTCTCTTCATTAGGATATTAAAATCAGCCAAGTTTAAAAGCCCAAGTCCTTTTGAAAAGGGCCAAGAGAATCAGAAGTTATTAGGGAAGAGTAGATTTTATGACTAAGATTTACTTCTTTAGGAAACAGGGTAGTAATATCTACAAACATCCTGTTATCCCTATTTAACAATTGTAATAAGGGTCACAGTTTTCATTTTCAGTCCTGCATTCTTAGATCTGAGAGATTAAGAAAACTTTATATCATGCTAAGAGGTACAAATATTTTGCCTCAGATATGACTCTTCTCCATATATTACAGTAAGAACAATTAATCAGGCTACAGAATAAGAACTGCAAAATAATAACTTTAACTTATTTGCTCAATAGTACACACTTCTGAAATGAGCATTCGGTGAATAACTTAACATTTAACAAAATGGCAGCTCTGGCTATAAGTGATTAATATAATGTTTGCAAAAAAAAAAACCTCCTGATTTTTTGCATCAGAAATCAATCATTCTGGAGTAGTTTTAATAGCTAATTAAAATACAAGAGATATTCTAAAATAGTATTAATCTGAAATCAAATATTCCAATGACCATAAATGGTAGTTAATAAACCTCATAGCTGAGAACTTTCCATTTCAAAAAAGCACTTCAGAAACCCTATGTAATTAAAATTCAGTTCTCCTGGGAAATAAAATATTATTCTAGGTTTAAAGGCAAGGAGAAGACAGGCAGATCATAAATGACTTGCTAATGACAGTAAGTCATATTTCAAAGCTAAGGCAGTCAAAGAAGTTTTCACTTTTTCATTGCTTTAAAATGGCTGATTAGCTTTAAGTCTTTAGACTGAAGTACCTAAAATAATAGCTACACCTGTCTCAAAAAGAATGCTGAAAGCTCTCAAAATACATGATGAATAAAAAATTTAAAAATCAATCTTTTCTCAGATGACTGGTTTAGCCATATTAACTACTGCAGAACTGGGCTACAGTCTGGGTGCATACCTGGGTTTGGGAGTACTGTCATTAGTAAAAAGAGTGAAAAATAAGCAAGTAAAGCAGGAAGCTGCAAGAAAGAAGGCAACAATGGTGTCACAACAACAGGACATGTTTTATGGTACTGCTCAAAGTTTTTCAGCTGAACAGAGCAGAATGAATGCTTTGTAGAAGAAAAAAGGCCCCCATGAAACCTAGTGTGACTAGCTAGAGAACTGGCAGAATTCAAGTACCTAAGCCATTTTGTCCACCCACAGCAAATATTTTGTCCTTCACAAACACCAGACCATGATTCTTTCTGGCTTCAATCATTGGACATAGCTCAGTCCACCTAGGGAAAAAGAAAACCAAACAGGCAAACTCACTATACAGTTTCTAGTAAATAAGTAAATAAATAAAACCTAGCATTAGGAAAACAAATACAGAAAAAAGCTGCTTAAGAAAAACTGCCTTTTAAGTGAAACTACAGATAACTTGTTTATTACAGCTTAACTCAGCAAAAGTCCTTACCACATATAATTTTTCATCCATACTTTAGTTATTTACAGAGCAAGTAAAGCCACAAGTGACCAAAAATAATCAGAATTAATACTTACGTTTCGGTGGCTGGATCATAGACTTCACAGGAATTTAGGACTCTTCCAGATACATTGTTTCCCAAGCTTCCTCCACACACGTAAATGAGACCATTCGCCTCCACCATCCCATGGCTGCATCGCTGAGTCAGCATGCTGGGCTTTGTGTGCCAGCTTTCTGTTCTCGTGTCATAGCATTCAAATAAATACAGTGCAGAATTTCCTTAAAAAAACAGAAACCCACCAAAGTGGCATTAATTTTTATGGTTGTCTTTCAAGAGAAGAGTCTAACAGTAATTTATTTGTTGAAAAGGGAAAGCTGCTTTCCCACCTCCAAAAGCAAAAGTAACCAACTTGAAACTTGGGGCTATTCAGAAATTGCCTACTTGTAATTCTTTGGACTCTTTTGTTGCAAAATATGCAAGTAAGTTTATAAAACTGCTATTTGTGTTTAAAACCAGAAACAAATGATGGGGGTTTTGTTTGGGCTTTTTTTTTTTTGGGGGGGGGGGGGGGAAGGAATAAACACTGAACAAAAATGTATATAAATTACTAATCATTTGTCGTAATCTCCTCCTACTCTCACTACTTAGAAATATGTTGAATTTTCATGTGTGAAGATGAAACCAGCCTTATAAACTTAGTACGGATTCACGTAAGTCTTTTTTCTCTAAGCAGTGTGACTTGCCCAATTCCCTGCATACTTGTTGCCTCTGGAACTTGATTATGCTGTAACCCACTCCTGAATTATTAGCAACCACAAGACAGCTACCCCTCACCATGTTACATTCTTCCTGGGGACTAGCAGATAGTATTTTCTGGAAGTGCAAGGTCTGTGTACTACTTCCTCAAGGGCAAATAAAGCTATTACTGAAATAAAAAAGTTTTTCTAGTGAAGTTAGATGGGAACTGAAAGACTCATGCTCATGAACCGTAGCCAAAGCAGAGAAGGATGGATACAACTTTCTCAGAAAACAACTTCTCCCCTTTTGTTTCAATAGATATATTCATCTAGAACAGTTAAAGGTGCCTTTCTTTGCAATTCTTTTTCCTTGGCTTTCTACTTCTAAAAATCTAAGTGTGTCACACTAGCAGCTAGGGATTTGAGCCCTCAAAACAATACTACATTTCTAGATCCAAAACCAGGAGCAGACTTCTATAAACTGCATTTGTTTACTCCTACCATGTAATTCTCAGTATCATGAAGAACCGTATCAAGTGGGACATATTTTTTCCTTGATGTAAATACACATCCTTATTGCTCTGAAGCTGTAGAATCTCTCATCCATGGGAAGTAACAGCAGAACTGTCTTTAATGTCTTTTTTTTAAAAAGGTAAAAGATTCCATTTTCAGTATGCTGTCAGTATAATTTTAAATATTGTTTTCCTGCACCTAAATACAGTGGAAGAATTTAGTATGTTTAACTTCCAAACTCTGCTTGCTATTGCAAATAAAACAGTACCCCCAAGAGTTCAAAAAGGGGAACTGAGCCCTGTTTTCTGTAGTGGACTAGCACAGTAATTAGTTTTCCAAACTCCTCAATCAGTGCAGAAAGCACGCAATTTTTAGATTCCTCTACAGCTAAACACACTGCAGCATTTTCTCCAAATAATGGTTTCACATAATTGCATGCTCCAAAGCAGAAAATGCTAGATTTGGCATAGACAGACTTTTCCAAAAAAGCAGTGTTCACTGGGTTCCAAAGAAGAAAAGAGTATAGGGAAAATAAACTCCATTATTAATTTTTAGCTTTTACTATTCTGTCTTGAATAATATCTATGGGAAGCAAAGGGACAGTATGCAGTTATGCAATGGTAGATTTAAAAGAAAACTCCTAAATTAAAACTTCCATTATAGTTGTATTAACTAATTACAGTGTATTAGAAAATAAACTATACAATCAAAGTTTGTATCATACTCCCTCCTGAGCTGACGTGGGAAACTACAAGATTTAGCAGACTGTAGTGTTTCAAGTTTGCCCATGAAAGCCTAATTTAATGGGAAAGGTGCCATTTCACAGTTATTACACTAGGTGGCGGGTAGGAACTGCCTAATCTGCTGCTACATTAACCCTTCAAAAGTATTTTAGGAGTCAGCTAACATTACCTAAATAAGTTCCCATTAAGTGATTCAGTCTTAAGCATCGATTATGACCTCTTTTCATCTTCTCACCTCCCTCTGCAGCAAGGCAGAACTCAAAAGGACCTAACAGAAAGTTTCTCCTGGCTCTAGGTTTTGTTTGTGTTGACTTCCTTTTTTTCTTCCTGCAGAACACAGTTTTTTTTAAAGCTCTGTATTTTTTGGATATAGCATACCTACATTCCAACTTTTGATTTATTTGTATCAGATCTAGACAAAACAAATTTTAAAATGTTGCTGTAACACCCAGCAACACCCGTCTTTTTTTGGAGGAAAAACCCTAAAGGTCTTTTTTTTTTTTTTACTAATATCTAAAGAAAGTCATTTTCCTTCATTTACTGAAGCAGACTAACTGGATAACAAACTATCAGATGATAACATCTGTCATTTGACCAAAAAACTGACAAATTCCTTCACAGGGCCATGTACCATTTCACTACAAAAAGCACAGTGCTAAAAGCTCCCCCCGGCCCGCTTAAAAAAAGGCCTCATCAGGCCCAACGTATGTTGTAAACAACAAATGCCATTGCCAAAATGCAGCTATTCTGGTCATACATCACAGAAAACATTAAACCACGCTGAGTTCTGTGCATTTATAGAAGTAAAGAGCTGAGTGGGACTGCCAAAATCTATTTCCCTGTCCCTAGTTAACTTTCCGAAGAGTTGCAGTGTACTTGATGCTTAATGTAAATTTTAATCATTTCAATCAGTGAAACCATTTTAAAAACATAACAGAAATAGGTTATTGGATTGTGGGGAGGATAAAAATCTTAAATATAGAAAAATAAACTCATTAGGCTAACATGGCAACGTGCAGCTTCTTTTCAACAGTCATGCAAAAACCAGAAAAATTTCCAGGTCTTTGTGCCTTTTTTTATTTTTTTGGTTTGTTTTAAAGATTTTTAGTGTCTTACCCACTTCTGAACCACCAGATGTATAAATTTTGCCCTCAGCAGCACAGGCTGCAAGGCTATCTCGAGGTGTTGGAGGTCCTAGCTTGGAATACCAGCTATCCTTCACCACATTGTAGCAGTCCATTCGCTTTATAGGGAAGAGCTGGGAACCACCCAAAATATAAACTACGTTGTCCCAGAAGACACAAGCTGCATCCCTGCGCTTTTCAAAGGGACATCGGATGTCTGTCCAGCTGTAATCCTGCATTACAAAGAACAAGTAATGTCTAATAGATTATAACACTTACCTGCACAGCGAGTGTTTTCAAACAGAGCTTTTCATAGAGATTTAGATACGTTCAGTTTTAAAGTTCCTTGTCAAAACACACATGAATACTGTTTATTGAAGAATACTCCTCAGGCGTACTCTTGAAAAAAATCTCTTAGACACAGACATAGTTAGCTGCAACAAACCATGACATTATGCATTTCTATTCCCTCATTCCCTGTGTGCACCCAGTACAGCTTCCCTGAAACACAGTGTTTTTTCCCCCAACAGAACTGACCTCCTGCTGCTATCATGTCAGAAACAATGCATGTGATCAGTAAAGTTAGGACTGCATTTTGTTTTATAGGAATGGAAAAAAGACATCTTTACACATAGTAACAGATTCTTTCTAAAGAATAAAATACAGAATGCACCAAACAAAGGCGATGGAAAAAAAAGATAATATCCAAATTGACAAGCAACTCAGTTAAAAAGCTCTGATACATACTTTATTACCATGACAACTAGAAGCTTATTTACAGAATTTACAAAACACAAATGATCTATAGCTATCCACAGTTGATAGCATAAGAAATAGGGCAATGCTCCATCACAAATATTGGCAGTCATGTTGCCTAGAAACTGAATCTTGCTTGGATTGGCAAGATCAGCAAGCATCAAATATGGGCAGTAACGCTACCCAAAACCGTAAGAACACCAAAGTCAGCAACTGATGGCAGACCGGGATAGATTACAGCACAAGAAACACTTCTTGAGTAACAGCATCTCACATATTCCATGAGCACAGCTTGTGGTCCTGTACTGAATAGGAAAGTATGGGACCTTAACTGTTATCTGTGCCACCTCAAGATAGTCTAGCTCAACCTGCTGAATGACCTTCATTGGAATGATTCACACAAGACGTTACATCATTACATTTTCTTAGCAAGGACATACTTCAAACACCTTAGTCAATGAGGAAGAACAGCGACTCCTACATGGGGGTTCAAAGAAAGAGAGGCAGAGCATGTTATAGTCCAAAACATCTTACAATCTTTTCTTGTAGCATCCCCCATATCAAGAAGAGCTGGCAGGTGCATGTGGCCCTTTATGGTGAGAAACAGGTCCTGGGGCATCCTAGAAAGGAAAGCCATACTACAGCATGGCAAAATAAATAGCTGCATAAATCTTAAGAAAATGTCTTAGTGCATTGTGCAAGATCAACATAATTCTAGCTCAAACTTCTGGCACTTTTACAAAAAATCCCGTTGTTTATTGCTATAAAGGGCTGTGATCTGACCCACTTATGGCTTCAGTTCATAGCTACCATTTCATCCACACCTTTATCAAATAAAAAGCCATAACCTGAGCATACTCGGCAGTATCCTCCTCTTTCAGCAGGAAGCAGTTTAGGTCATTCTCTCGTAACGCTCTTCAGTGCTAGCCTGCACCACATAGAACTGATTTCAGTTTATGCATTTTACACACTTAAGAATTATGCTGAAGAGTTGCTTTACGCCACAGTCAAGATCCATACAGCCCTGGGCAGTGGCAAACCTCATTTCTTGGGGGCGAGTAGGGAAAAGAAAGCCCAAGATAAGCATGTGGTGACACTTTCCTTGCTGATCTTTGTTTTCAACAAATAGTGGTGCAGGACACCAGAGGCAGAAGCGGTACCTTTGCATTTAATAGTTTTTGAAAGGGTTTTTTTTTCCTCTTTCACTGATTTAATCACTTATTAAAACTGTCTGAACTCCTACAGGCACAAGACCTTGTGACAAGAATGGCACATGTAATCATGGGCCACATGAAAAAGTACCTCCATTTGCTCAAGACTTTTCCATCATTTTCACCTGATACCTGTTCTTTCAAGTTTGTCAGGGAGAACAGCAGACGCATATAGTATGGACAGCCTCCCCACTACTAGCTTATTGACTACAGCTCTTTCCTCATAAAAGGTATGCCCTTTCCTTTATTCATTAAGAGATACCATTGGTAGGCATCTGTTACTTGCTGAATTGTGCACTTAAGAAATTAAAACTTGCAGCCATTTCTGGTCCCTAGAGACAGCAGTTTCAAGAAAATAAGAATATTGCTGCCTCAAAAATCCCAGAAAGTCATGTATAAATTCTTATCAAGAATTCGTAAAACTGAAAGTATTTTATTGGGGGGTGGGGTGGGGGGGGTGGGAAAGAAGCTAAAAAAAAAATCTGTGGAAAATACTACAAGAAACTGCTTCCTACCACTGTTAATAAAACATCTAGGATTTCTAGTAGAGTTCTGAAAACATCTCTACTCAAAATAGTGCCAGATTAGGTTGCTCCACAAGTTTTATGCCCGTCTGCATCTGTCCTGTTGCTCTCTTGATGAAGTAATCAATAGAAATCAACAGATTTCTATTCAATAGAAATATCAGTTACAGTGCAACAAAGACAACAAATAGAGACTTAAAATAGTACTGCTAATAGCCTTAACAAATAACACACAGTATCCAATCCATTCTTATTTAAAGAGTCCTTTCTGACAACAGGGAAATGAAGAACAGCATTAGAAACTATTTCTGTGTGCAACACAATTAGTGAAAATTAAAGTTGTTTGCACTAGGTTTTACAATATTTTAATTATTGACATTTATATCATTACAACTGAGAAAATACTTTAAATACTTTCAGGAAAAAACATAACCATCGTTTTGAACTGTTTCTTTAGCTGATATATTAATTAAGTCATTGAATTTAATTAAAATCAGAAGTGAAGGAATAGGTTACTATTCAATCAGTTCAACAGAAACCAAACAAAATGTTAATTCTTCCCTAAGGTCCTAGCCTTGCAAAAGTACATACACAGCCTTGATTTTCTGCTCTGTAACACTATCATGTTTTGATAAGACTAATTAAAGCAAGTTAAACATGGTATAGTCTGAAGCATTGGAGCCTTCAATCCCACATGTATTTTACACGCACACTATACTAATTCAACAGGGGTTCTGTATCCTTGGTTTGTTGCATTTAAGAAGACACTGTCACAGTTAATTAAAGATCAAACTCAGATACATGAGCAAAACATCAGAAAAAGACCTTTAAATAGCTTAGAGTTGGAAATGAAGTGAAAGCTATTCAACAACACATGACAGGCTAGCTAAGAATATCCAAGAAAGCATACAAACACACTAGGAAAACATTCAAGGAAGACATGCTTGTTAGAATCAAGATCTCCAATTACCTACTTTTTTCCTTTTCCTCTCCTGCCCCCCCCCCATCTATATGAAAAGCTATAAAGCTTGATCAGAGGCAGTGCTGCAAGATTTCTTCCAAACTGCATTCTTTTTTGGTGTTATGTGTGGACAAGTAGTCCACGAAAAAATTAAGCTATTTTACTCTATGCTTTAATGGAGACTTACATAGATACGACTTTTTGTCCACAAAACAGATTACTTTGTAATATAATATTTTAGGTCTGATTGAAGATCACCTAACTACATATGTAATTTTCTTTTCGGTTACAAGTCTTTACCTGTCACTCCCATTAAGCATGCATTGAGATTATTAGTTTTCAAACAATATTATATTTTCAGAAAATACATGGTGACAACTGGGAAGGGAGGGAGAAATTATGTTAGTTTATAAAGAGCGATTAAGCAAACCCCCCATCTTTTGAGTTCTGACCACCACTGACATTAGGCACTTACAGAATTTAACTTATCAGTTAGGTTGGTAAAGAGACCACATGCACACTACACTGATAATACTGCTGCCAATTAGTGACTGGGATAATAAGTCTCAAAGCTAGTTTCCATCCTGCCTAAAATTAGCTTTGCTCCAAAATAAGTAACTGGAGAGTAAGAGAAAGAATCTTTGATCTGATTTCTTTCTAATAAAAGAAAGGTCAGAGCATACTGGGTGAATTACAACTTGTTAAAATGCCAAAACCAACTGTGTGAAAAGGATAAATAACCTGATCAAAGGTTTCCCCAACTCAGACCTTGGAAAGGAGAGAATTATCTGCTCTGTTACCCTCACCTCCTCACCCCCAGCTGGAGTACTGTTTATCTTACTCAAGTATGTGCATGAAGAAAAAAAGGTGGTGATTATTTAGAAATTTGTAATTCCCAATAAAAATACACATTCAATGTTTCTCAAACTAAGTCAGCAAAGCTGTTAGGTTTTTTTTCCTCCAGACTTGAAGGGTGCTCAAAGGTGGCTTCAATTTTATCTTACATAAAGGGAATAGGAAAGATGAGTTTAAAACACATCCCAAGGGCTCATTCATTCTGAATTCAATTTGACAGGGATCACATTGACTATAAAGTTCACACAGGTAACACACAAAACTGTTTGAAATTACAAAGACCACTTACTATGCTGAGTTAGGACAACAAGAATTTCTGCAACAAAATTTTACACATATGTGATCCCATAACTTGAGAGCACTGATGTTTATGTAGCAACTTTTTTTTCTGTACTACTGCATGTGCTTGCCTGGTAAAACAGTGCAGGGATAATACTTCTGCATGCAGCTAATGTTTCTAGAACATCTAGTCTGCATAGTTGAAATATACACCATGCCTGTGGCTTGATCTTATTCAGGAAACATGGAAAAAAAGTTTCAGGCAAAGCTTGCTTGCTCTACATTAGCCATCTCTTTTTTTTGTTGTTGTTGTAGAAACTCACTCTTTTCCACTTACATAATACTTATCTCCCAGTTCTTCTCCTTACATACTTTTAGGAAGAAACAGAATTGTGAACCATTGGGATTTAGAAGTGGTTGCATATTTATAACAAATGTACTGAAAAGCCACCTTCCCAGTTTAAAACTGGGTTCTACACTAACATACAAGCCAATAATTTGTGCTAAAAAAGAAACTGCTTTGAGTTGTTCTCTGAACACATACATGCATACACATGCTTACAGACTTTCATATGTTCCTATGCGATTGCTTGATGTTTCAGTGGCCTTTTATTTATTTCCAGCTGTGGGATGCACATACCAATCAATTCTCAAATCAGATTTATCAGAACTCTGTATCTAATATTGCCAATAAACAAACACATAACCATTCTATTCAAATTGAAGTATTACATCTAGGTACACAGATTTGAAAATACCTAATTAACCATACTCTTCCAACTATATCCCCAAGAGGCAGGGAATACATCCTTCCTAATAGCATATTGCAGATCATTATGTCTTAATTAATATTATCAGCAAATAAAACATGTAAGATTACAAGCAGTGAATCTTAATGCATTCTGAGGTAACGATTACCTTTGGATTAAAATATCTGCAGGACTGGGGCTGTGAGCCTCCAAATAAAGCAATGCGGTAATCATGTTTTTTTCTTCTTGGCCGTGTACCTTCCACTAACTCTTCTCTGTCTTCTGGGGAAAGTAGATGGTATCGCATGCCACCTAGAAGGAAGACAACAAGTGTTGCAGGTCCGGTGTAGCTCATAAATGGAAAGGGATGTTGCAGAGGATGGGAGAGGGAAAGAGAAAGGAGGGAAAGGGGGAAAAAAATCAAGTTTCTACATTATACCTATACAGCTTTGATTTAAAAGGAAAAGCAGCACAGCAGTACATGAGGATGGGAGCATACTCAGATGAACATCCTATTTCAAACTGCCTGCTCCATGTGAAAACCGGACATGGATACAGACTCCTGTTATACACCAGCTGACTGATCAGCTCGTTTAGCCAGTATAAGCAAGCACCTGAGTTTGTCACAATGAAACAGGCAAAAGGAAATAACCCCTCCAAAAAAATAAAAAGCAAAACAAAACCCCCCAAAAAACAAACAAAAAAAAAAACACAAAACAAACAAGCAAACAAAAAAAGAAGCCAAACAAAAAGAATAGCAAAACTGGGAGCCTAAAGAGGGCAATACTAACATTAAAAGAAGGGACTTGAATGCAGTGAGAAGTCAACCATGCTGGCCTCCTTGCCCCCCAATTTCTCATTCACAAGGAAAGCATCTCTAGCCCATTTACCTCATGAAAACCCCTCACTTCTGTCCTAGCTTGACAATGCAAAATATTAGTTACAAGTGGTATTACAAAAATAAGCATTCTCCTAAGAAATGTTCCAAAGAAAGTAAAAATGTTAGTGACATTACAAGCCACTAATACCAGAAACAAAAATCCTTATTTCTTAAACAATGCACCCGAATCCATGTCACACAAGAAGTATGACTGAGATGTTGATGGTCATCAAGTACAATACTTACCAACATTTAGGTTAATTTGAATCTTGTTCATTGAGACTGAAGGAAAACAACTGCATCTCATTTTTTAGCTCTACATTAAAATGAAGCCAACTAGGTAATTGCTACTGGAATTAAAAAATTTCTTTCCTGGAAATTTATCAACATCTAGGCTTTTCTTTCTTAGATGGCAACAGTCCACAAAAGCCGTTTCCTAAGAAGGGAAGCTTGCTTCCTATCTCATCTGCACTTCAAGAATGCAACTGTTTGTAGGCTCAAAGGTCAGTATCTACTAGAAATAAATACAGTGCAACATATACCTAACATTCTAATTTGCTTAGGGAAGCTTTATGATATTCAGAATTTTGACATAAAATATTTCTTTTAATTCACATGCTGACATGAACAATGTTGAAGTTACTCGCCTGTCTCAAAGGCACCCTAACACTTCCAATTACCCTAATGACTCATTAACAAAATCTCCATTTCATTACTTGTCATGGAATTCCTGTCATTTGCTAGAAAAGAAAGTCACACTCTGTTACATAAATTGCATTTTATTTACATGCTAATCCGACTTGAACTAAACAAAGCATCCTAGAGGGAACAGTCAGATAAATTTAATGTGAAAGCATTGTCAGAGCATTTTACAGCAAACAGTTTTCAGATTCCACAGCATATTGTTTTAAATGTTCAGAACATAAAAGATTTCAAGTAGAGGTCAACTTACTGATCACCATTTTAAGGCATTCTGGGTTATCCTGAATAAGTGGTTCAGCCTGAACTGTTTTACTTAAGAAGTTCTTTGATATAAGAGGAAATCGGACTTTAGCAAGAATATCAACCATGTACGGCTGGCGATTTGGCTCATCATACTTCAGCCATCTGACTGCTGCATCGTAAACCTTAAGCAAGGGACAAGAAAAGGATAAGGTAATCACCACACAGACAAATAAACCAAATTGATTCTTCTCCCTGTTGAACGTTAATTCATACTAACGTTTTCGTATGTGGGGATCCATAACCATCTTCCAAAAAACCCCAACAAACCAACCAAAGCCCCTAAAAGAAAATGCTCAGACCTGAAGTAAAACAAATATGCAACCACAGAATAAAACCCATCTACAAACCTGAAAAAATAAAACAATTATTTCAGATATTCAGTTTTTTTCTCCTCCAAATGGGAAGCATAAATCTGCAATTCACATTTATGTGAGTAACCCCTGTAACAAGATGAAGTCTAATATGAATTGAATTCTATGCCGTAAAACAGGTAATATTTCATCAGAAGTGTTAAAATAGCTTCTACTTGATACAGTCTCTTGAGCTGACAAACTGTTTGTGTTAGTGTTGGGGATCCCAATAAATTGCTATTGTTATGCCTTAAGGGACAATTTAAATTAAAGCTTTTAGCTGCACACTATCATAAATTTACCATTCAGAGAATCTCTCAGTCTTCTCTTTACAGGAAATGATAACGGGTTTTCTTAGAGGGTAGGGAGGACAGAACAGGGAAGGTTACAAACAGATCTTGCCTGGGTCAGGAAGGAATGAAAGGAAAATCCATTATTACCTGCGTACCAAGATACTTCCACAGTGCTCTCAGACAGATCAAGATTATCTACTATGCTGCCACTTCACAGTCAGCACTGACTTCATTACAAGTGATAGCAGTGTCAATGCCTACTCCTGTAGCTGAAGCTAATCACAGCTATCAGTGGTAACTGAGATAGAATGCGGAAAGACATTTCATGGCAGAGTTAGAGTTACTCAGAGGAACTGCTAGACCGTCTCAGCTAAAATTCTGTAAAATGACCAGGGAGAGTAAAGAAATTAAAAAAAAAAGTAAGGCTCAATTCCATCAGCTAAGTAAATTCAACAGAATGACGGGGACAGGAACATCGTATCCCTTCATCAGCAGGGACACTCCTTGCATGCAGGAAAACCAAGACAGTTGGTAATTAAGGCTATCTTCCCTTTTTTTTTCTTAAATGTAAATATGCTTTACACCAATACAGAAGTTAACTCTAACATCAACTTTGTAGCAGTACTCCTGGAAAAATCAGATTCCTATAGTACTGCTGGCAAACTCTTGCAGTTTCATACTGCACACTGCTACTTTCCTGAACGAATTTTAACGATGCCATATTACCTACACAAAATTTCTGCCATTGCTGCCAATTTAAAGCATGCTATGCTACCTTACCAACGGAACTTCAAGAATGTAAATTCCAAAGTGGGGACTTCCGGTTGTAAGTCAAACACCACTTCCAGCTTTGAGAATGTCACCCTGAAACCTGGAATTTTCCCAGCACATGGCAAGATGTTGAACTGCGACATTAACTTATACTTGTAACCAGCCAATTATCATATTCAATCACCCGATATTACACCCCCCTGTTAGTAATCCTCTTTTCACTGAAGCTTTTTACTGCAGCAGATTCACCGAATTATTGTGGTTTCTTCAGTATAAGCTGAACTTCACAGTCAGGGAAACATCCATTTATATCTAAGTGGATACACATACCAGCTTGGCTGTGAGATCCCTCTGTTGCACTTCAAAGGTATGAGTCAACTTACAATAACATATGCAAACTTAAATTACCTAATTCAAGCTAGAAAGGCAAGATTTCAGTTTGTTTTCAACATATTTGGGAAGCTACAACAATCCTGCAATCACCTCTTTGGGCTCCGGTGCAGGCATCTATACTCTTCCTATCTCCCTGCAGCAGGAAGAACAAGCTGGCAAACAAACATTTAGGGCTGTGCTATAAGCTGAATCAAGCTTTCCAAGTGGGATAATTGTGGAAGTAATTTCTACCACAGGTTACAACTTTCAATTGAGTGAAAGTCCAGGCTCCTTTCAGCCACCTAAACATTTGTTGATTTTTTTTGTGCCCACTTCCTTCCATCAATACCCCACTGGCAATCCATCTAGCATTATGTTCATCTTGCTTCCAAGTCCCTCAGTTCCCCAAGCTTGTGTATGCACATGTTTCCATCAAAAGCAATTTCTCCCTGGAACAAGCTGAGCCCCTGCTCAGGTAGATACACGCATCCATTAAGGCACATTTTGCTTAACACTCTGAAGTAGTCAACTTTCACTGATAGCACATAAACCCTAATCTAGGAGCAACTGCTATCGTACATCAAACTTAATTCAGCTCACGTATGTGAGATATCTTGATAAAGGAAACTGTTTTGCTTACTCCCTTTATGACATCTTTCTTCCTAGTCTGGTAAAAGAACACATACATAGCAGCCTTCCAGTACCTGAAGGGGGCTGTAAGGATGCTGGCAAAGGACTCTTCATTAGGGACTGTAGTGACAGGACAAGGGGTAATGGGTTAGAACTTAAACAGGAAGTTTAGATTGGATATAAAGAAGAAGTTCTTTATTGTAAGGGTGGGGAGGCACTGGAATGGGTTGCCCAGAGAAATTGTGAATACTCTATCCCTGGCGGTGTTCAAGGCCAGGCTGGACATAGCCTTGGGTGACATGGTTTAGTGTGAGGTGTCCCTGCCCATGGCAGGGGAGTTAGAACTAGATTATCTTAAGGTCTTTTCCAACCCTAACTATTCTAGGATTCTATATTAATAGCCACACATAAAATGTGGATATTCATTAATATTTGGTTTTGACCAAGCTAGGATGTACCTTTTGTTCTACAATGTAGCAAGCACTATGTGCATCATATACTGTAGGAACATCAGACTTGAGATACTTTAAACCAGCTCTTGGTTATAAAAAAAGATGGTGAAGTTCAGTGCTCTTAGCTGGTATGAAAGAGTGATCTCACCTGGTCTTCTGCCCTCACTGTCAACGTATCTTGATTCAAGAGATGTGTCACACGTTTAACATCAAGCTGAAGAAATTCATCTGTCTTGTAAACTTCAGTGAAATGCTGATGGATAAAGTCATCTGCAGTGGCTTTCAGTTCTGGACAGTCTAAGCATTCTGCTAACACACTTATACCTGTGAGGGGAAAATTAAGAAAAAAGAAAACCAAAACAACTTCCAAACTTGAACTGCAATTACCTTTGATATATTACAATAGAATAAGATTACTGTAATTTCAGTGATACTTGCAACCCCAGTTTACTATTACCATGCTTTTATCTTTTCTTTAAAACACATGCTGTCATAACTCATCTGCAACTCAAGGCAAACTAAGATAAGCACAAGCTGCTGATCCATAGCCCTCCCAAGCTAACTGAGAATCAGACCTGAAGCACTTACTGTATTAACTCCCTCCAGCACTACTTCCTCACTGTTTCTTTCCCCATTATGAAGCAGGTAACAGTACCTTAACCAGTTCTGAGCCATATCACAATAACAAAATCTAACCAGAACAGCTTGAGAAACTAGATCCAGGTTTTACAACCTGATCTGCTCATGTGGCAGCAGTCACCTATGAAGCCCAAACTTCCTTCAAGAGTCACAATGAACCGAGACTTTTCTATACAAGTCAGCACAAAAAAAGTCAAATGGTTAATGCTGCAAGGGCAGAAGATTGTATAAAGGTGTAAATAGCAACTTCTACTGAACAGCACCATTTCCAGCCTTCCCATTAGAAACCAGGCAAGCACATACAGAGGTGGTGGCAAGCGAATGCTCCATATCCCTGGCAGTGTTTAAGGCCAGGCTGGACAGGGCTTTGAGCAACCTGGTCTAGTGAAAGGTGTCCCTGCCCATGGCAGATGGGGTCTGAATCAGATAATCTTTGAAGGTGCCTTCCAGACCAAATATAATTCTATGAAGTGTGGTAAAACTCACCAACCCTGGGCTGCAATGAGCCTGAGCTGCTCTAAAAAAACAAACCCAAAACCAAAAAACCCTCAAGCAACACACAGGAAGGAATATGCCTCAAAGCAAGCATAAGTAGCATTTTCCTTAGAAGGTAATGTATTTCTTCCAGAAGTCATTTCAGAGCCACAGCCACAACTGCACCAAAGTGTCAGTGGAATCACTGTAATTCAGATACTTGCAAAACATTCCTACTGATATTATAAACATCTGTAACATAATAGAGATGTTACTAGGAGAATTATTTGACCAACTGCAATAAGAAATCCTATAAACAAGTTTATCTTTAATCTCTGATTAAAGTGCACCAAATCTTAAGCATGAAAAAGTTCTACTTGTTGTTTACCTTTTGTGCAACACCAAATTCATACTAGAACTAGAGAACATACTAATACCAGACCGGCCTGGATGACATTTATGGATTTCAGTCAAAACGAAGAGCAACCAAAACCACGAGTAACCTAAACTTACCCTGCTTATACTTCAGGAAGATATGCCAGTTTTGTAGAAATTACAACTCTCAAGTTTTGTCTCCAAGTGCAGTAACAACAACTGAAAGCTTCACCTTACTAAACAGCTGAGATTCTCTAACAAACAATAAGCTCCCACAGCACTGCCAAGCTGGGATGAGACCTAGCACAGTCAGCAGGCACTGATACTGGCAAAACAACTGTCAGATTGTTTTATCTATGGCAAGGGACAACAGTTCAGATTTGGAACAAAATATTAATGTGAAAGTATTTTTACATGCCTGGATTTAGCCAAACATTAGACAATACTGCTTTTCAGGAAAAGTGACGTTAAAAAATAAATGGTAAACTTAAAGTTCGCATTTCTCTTACCGAGACAATTAGAAGCATCAACTTGTTCTTTTAAGAAGTCCACACACATTTTTTTCACAGGTTCAATTTGGTATTGGTTTGCTGCATCTAGTAAAGACTGGACATTATTGCTGTTAACCGAGATTCTGCAAAACAGAAGGTGTAAAATTAGCATCACTGGAATTACCTACTTTGTTGTAGTAAAAAAGCAACTTACACCAATTCACATAAATGGCAAAATTATCTCCCTGCTCTTTACCCAAGAATCTTTCACATACATACTGCAGACTTGTGTGATTAGCCCCTTTCACAAAACCGAAAGCAAAGGGAGCCTTTTATCTGATAGTCTCCTGCTCCCAAATAGGCATCAGCAAAATCTGTCTAAACTCATCATCAAGACTGCTCTGGCCGATTGGCCCAGCATGCAGAAGCAGATCAACCAGTTTGGCAGTGCTTCAAGAGAAGGTACACAGGGCACAGACAAAGGCTTCAGCATCAGGGAAGGCAACCATATTACTAGGGTGGTGACACTGACTGTCTCTCATCACCAATGGAGTGTATTTCTTAAAGAAAGGAGAGAAAGAGAGGACCTAAGGAGAGTTAATCCCGTTAGTACAAAGATGAAAAGCCTGGCATCCATTGGTCAGGAAAGCTTATTAAGTAGCACTGTTTACAATCCTAGTCATCTGTACAAGCTCTGTTTAAAAAGGAAAACAACCACGTCAGCAACCCAAGATAGGAGGGAACTGCTGTTCACAGAACAGTTATCTACCCTGTCTGACCTGAGACTAAGGTATTTTTACTCCTGGAAATGGTTCTATGTGATAGCTACCAGGGCCATAAAGAGAAACCCTGCTGATACCAATAAGGGCCTGAATTTCAGAACAATGGGAAAGACCATTTGACTCCACCACTGAAGTCAAAAGCTTGAAGTGCTTTGAATTGCTTTATAGAAACACCTACTGTTCTCTTTAGTCTGTAGGGCTTCCTGCTGATTAAATAAAAAGGAAAAGGGAAAAAGGATAGAAGGGTCTAGTCACATCAGCCTGTAAACAAACTATTGTAATGGTAACAAACCTGATGAATCATAAAAGCATTATTTTAAGATGTTATCATTTACAACTGGAAAGCTTCCTAGAAAAAGTGTCAGCTTTAAGTAACAAAACTACCTTGCAGTATAAGCAAACTCCACAAGCTGTTCAATAATGTCAGGTTCTGCATCTTTTAGCTCCACTTCAAAGGACTTCGATTCAAGCATGTTTGCTGCAAATAGATTAAAAGACAAATTATATCAATAAGTCATTCTTGTTATTGTACATTTTGCAAACAGTAGGAAATAAAGTAATTGTACAAAGTACCCTGTACTCTGCACTTGTGAGGCCGCACCCAGAATGCTGTGTTCATTTCTGGGCCCCTCACTACAAGACATACATTGAAGTGCTGTAGCAGGTCCACAAAAGAGCAAAGAAGCTGGTGAAGGGTCTGGAGAGTAAGTTTTGAGAGTGTCAAAAGCTATTTCCACATTCAAGCTGGTAATGAGAGACAGCTCTGAGCTCCCCACATCCAGACACAGCACTGTAGGTTTGCTCACAGACGGTTACAAGCTGACCATTGAAACCACAATTGTTTTATTTCTACTCAATTTTAATGTGTTTTATAGCACAGTAATTTTACAATTCCTGGCTAAGGCATGCAAAAGTAAGGCAGCTACGACATAATTGAATTTGTAAAGATAGAATAAATGCAAAGATGTTTACTCTTCTGAAAGCCCATTTTATATGTGGAAGTGCCTAGTGGATAACAATGGAGAGAGAAATTCTGTCATGGGGGTAAAAACTCCCAGTTTTCAGGTTAAGACAGAGAGAGAGCAACTCTAATACAGTGTATGGGCCCCAATTAATAAGACAATTTACATACGAAGTAACACTTGACCTGATCAGAAGAGTTAAAAGGGAAAATGAGGGGAAGGGTTAATGGAGATGAAAGGAAGAAGACACAAAATGAGGAAATCTTCACTTATGCTTACCCTGAAATTAATTGCTTTTGTAAAATAAACAGCTTGTCAGCCACAAGTCCAACAGGATATCATCACAAAAGCTTGTAATAAATAAATTCTGAAAACACTTACTAGTAAACATCAGGTTAAAAAAATGACTGGCTGAAGCAAGCACAACACGGTGAGCTGGGATCTTTCTGTCTTGAACCATAAGAATCACATCACACAGAGTTTTCTAAAGCAGAGGAAAAAAAGCCAGACAAATAAACCCCACAAAGATGAGCACTAAAAAAAAAAAAAAATCCTTCAGCAATATTTCTTTAAAAACAGCTTATAGAAATTCATCACTTTTCTCAATATACACAACTCAAGAGCATTATGTAATAAAAAGATTTCCTGAAAGTCAAAGTTCAGCTCAATAACCTGGAGAACTAGCAAAGTTCAGTTTACCCATGAATATGTACCTGAGAATGGCCACAAATAACAAACTCTGATTAAAGCTCTCATGCATCTTGGCTATTCTAAGGCCTCTCTGGGTGCAGAAAAAAAACTGTCAACCAAAACAGCTCATTTTCATTTCTTCTCCTGGGATGTTTCTGGGTGCGACTGTTCCATTTCAACTAATGCTCTTCAGAGATTGTGTGTATTTCTTTCCAGGAGGACCCACTGGTGTCACTGAGTGGCCTCAACGAGGCAGCAGATGTGTTACATCAACCAAAGGACACACCCAAGGGTGAGCTTCATTAGGGCGCTTCACCTTCCAAATAACAGGTTCAGCAACACCTCACAACTCTGTCCCATCTTCATTCCCAATTACTTCAGTCCTGGCTGACCTCCACCCAGCTGCAAAGTTGCAACACAGGATTTACCTGCATGCTGCCAAATAGCTCTGTAAAACCCACGAAGACATGAGACATATTTTGTTGGAGATGAACAAGGCCTCCATGCACTAAAACACTAGCCCCCAATATCTTACCAGTTCTAAGTGCAGGCTTGTCCATAGTTCAAACTCCCATACTTATGGAAGCTGTCTCTAGATACCAGCTCACACAAAAAACAGCCTCTTTAAAACTAGCTGTGCTTTCCAATCGGCCCACTTTCCCACAGCACTAAACTAATGCAGATAAATAGCTAGTGCTCCATATGCATGTTGCTATTTCCATCACAGGAAATTTTTAACTCGCATCGTATTTAGATTTTATAACCACAGCACAGTTCCCAACTTAGCAAAAATACAAGAAGAGCTACTTATAAATCCTCTTAAATTTTAGCACAGCTAATCAGCTGAACTAGTGCATTGTCCTCTGACTCCTGCTGACTTCCTAATTTGATCCTGCATAATCACATAGTTAATCTCTTCTTACAAAGAACTAAAGTATGAGTGTCATGAACTATGCAGGAATTTCTGGAGTGGTCACCAGTGGGCAGGATATGCAAAGCCATCAACTGAGGTTTCACAGCACTTAAACCCTGATCTTCCCTCTCCCTGTTCAGAGTACCTCCTAACTAGATAAGAGTTGGCACTCTATTATACTGAAAGATGAGGTCCTTATGCAGAACAACATTGTGGTACCACATACTGGAGTATGTGACATGGTAAAGGACTGCAGTTTCCTTGCCCTAGAAGCTGTATATACATCTAATGGAGACACTGGAACAGGTTACCCAGAGAAGCTGTGGGTGCCCCTTCCCTGACCGGGTTGGACAGGGCTTCGAGCAACCTGGTCTAGTGTCCCTGCCCATAGGCAGGAAGGCTGGAACTGGATGAACTTTAAGGTCCCTCCCAACCCAAACCATTCTATGATTCTGTATACACAGACTTACACAGATCATCCTTCTGCTAATGTACCAAAAATTTAAGCTTTTGTCAGCATTTCTTTCAGTTTGGACAGCTCAACTGAAATACACCTGTATGACTAGTTTTGGTTACAGCTCTTGCTCTACTGGTAATCAGAAGAGTCATCTTTAATAATCATTGTACTACAGACCTAGGAAGCTGATCATTCCAAAAGGTCAGAATTTGTAAAGCTGAGGCCACCCGTGCCCTGTACTGGTTTCTTAAGTGTGATGGCCAGATGCACTCAGCATGAAGTACAAGAAATGCTACCTGTGAAACCAAACCATGGCCCCAGTCACTCCTCTGCTCCCACTGCACCTTCAGTACGCTGACACCGTTCACAGTATTTGTTCAGAAAAGAGTTCCTGGTCAAAATTCATTATCACCCTCTTTACACCCCTCCTTGAAAAAGCTACGTGAAACCCCTAACTGGAGAAACTCGGCTATGAATCGCAGTTTAACTCCTGCCCTACAACAGGCATGGCATCATTAGATAAAGCAGCAGATCCGCTGTGCCTTCAGCCTTCAGCACCACCAATACGCCGTTCCAGGTGAAAGCTGGACTCGTTACACTCGCCGTGCCGGCACACAGCAGCGCTCACGGGGACCTTAGCCTACTAACTCGCGCACTCAGCACGCGGCCTGCCTCGGCGGTACCGGCCTCCCAGCGCCTTCGTTGTGGTTGCTCGTCGCAGCCAAACCCCAGCGACAGAAAACCCGAGCAAACCTTCAGGCGGGAGACAGGACCTGGCTACGGGGCAGCGCTACCAGCACCGGCGGGGCTCGGCGCTTACAGTAATGACCGCGTGCCTGGCCGGGAGCCCGCGACAGAGCCGCCGCGACGGAGGCCGTACCTGCTTGCGCATGGTGTTCATGACTCCCATGAAGCTCGCCAGCAGCTTCGCCTCCTCGTGGGCAGCGAGCTTCTTCTCCGTCTTCTTCTTGCTGCTCTTGTCCGACCCAGGGTCGGCCATGCTCCCCCGCCCTCACCGCCGCGGACACCGCCGGCCCGCCACCCCCACAGGGGTACATGCGACGCCCGCCAGCTGCCGACCAGCGGCTGCCGACGCTTGGCCAGGGGAGCAGACAGACAGGAGGGGGAGGCGGAGGCAATGACCGGACCCTCCGAAACCGGAGGGCCGCTTGCCGGGGCGGCAGCTGAGGCCTTCGGACGCGGGGCGGGGCGAGGCGAGGCGCGCTGACGACATCGGCCAGCGCGGCCCGCACGCGGGATAAACAAAGAGCGGAGGGGCTTGAGCGCGTCACGTGGCAGGCAGGAGTTCGCGCCTGCGCACTGCCGGGGGGGGGGGGTGGCTAGTAGCCTGAGGGCATGGGCGGGGGTTCGTTTTGGGGGTACTGGGGTGTCCGTGGGTTCGGGTTTGCCCTTCTCTGTCCGGCCCGAGGGGCTGTCGGGGTCCGTGCGGGTGGGCAGGGCGCGAAGGGTTGCTGTGCGGGGTTGGGGGCGGGCCCGGCGGTGCAGGGACAGCGTGTGTCAGGCTCGGGTGGGCTGAAAAGAGGAACAAATGCGAATCGGAGGCAAACACTGACAACTCTTGGCCGCGTCCAGCCCTCTTCCAGAAGTAATGTTGGTCAAAAACCACTTCCAGATGTGTTGGTTAAAATACCGTGTGGTCCTGTGATGCCATCTCTGGTTTCTGAGTAGGGTTGTGACAGCCAAAGCTGCACTTCACTGCAGACTTGCGGTTTGTGCGTTTGTATCACAGTATGCCAGAGATTGGAAGGGACCTCAAAAGATCATCTAGTCCAATCCCCCTGCCGGAGCAGGAACACCTAGATAATGTTACACAGGAATGTGTCCAGGCGGGTTTTGAATGTCTCCAGGGAAGGAGACTCCACAGCCTCCCTGGGCAGCCTGTTCCAGTGTTCCGTCACCCTCACTGAGAAGAAGTTTCTTCTCAAGTTTAAGTGGAACCTCTTGTGTTCCAGTTTGTACCCATTACCCCTTGTCCTATCATTGTTTGCCACTGAGTAGAGCCTGGCTCCATCCTCGTGACACTCCCCCTTTATATATTTATAGACACTAATAAGGTCACCCCTCAGTCTCCTCCAAACTATAGAGACCCAGCTCCCTCAGCCTTTCCTCATAAGGGAGATGCTCCACTCCCTGAATCATCTTTGTTGCCCTGCGCTGGACTCTCTCCAGCAGCTCCCTGTCCTTCTTGAACTGAGGGGCCCAGAACTGGACACAATATTCCAGATGGGGTCTCACCAGGGCAGAGTAGAGGGGAAGGAGGACCTCTCTCGACCTACTAACCACCACCCTTCTAATACCCCCCAGGATGCCATTGGCCTTCTTGGCCACAAGGGCACAGTGTTGGCTCATGGTCATCCTGTCGTCCACTAGGACCCCCAGGTCTCTCTCTCCCTAAACTGCTCTCTAACAGGTCGTTCCCCAACCTATACTGGAACCTGGGGTTGTTCCTGCCCAGATGCAGGACTCTACACTTTCCCTTGTTATATTTCATCAAGTTATTCCCTGCCAACTCTCCAGCCTGTCCAGGTCTCGCTGGATGGCAGCACAGCCTTCTGGCGTGTCAGCCACTCCTCCCAGCTTAGTGTCATCAGCAAACTTGCTGATAGTACACTCAATTCCCTCATCTAAATCACTGATGAATATATTAAATCATACTGGTCCCAGTACTGACCCCTGAGGCACTCCACTAGTTACAGGCCTCCAACTAGACTCCGCCCCATAGACTACAACTCTCTGGCTTCTCTCCTTCGGCCAGTTCGCAGTCCACCTCACTACCTGATCATCCAGTCCACACTTCCTCAGTTTAGCCGTGAGGATGCTGTGGGAGACTGTGTCAAATGCTTTGCTGACTTCAAGGTAGACCACATCCACCGCTCTGCCATCATCCATCCACCGTGTTATTTCCTCATAAAAGGCTAAGAGATTGGTCAAACATGATTTCCCCCTGGTGAAGCCATGTTGACTGCCCCTAATAACCCTCTTATCCTTGATATGCCTTAAGATGGCACCAAGGATAAGGTGTTCCATCACTTTCCCAGGGATGGAGGTGAGGCTGACCGGTCTATAGTTACCCGGGTCCTCCTTCTTGCCCTTTTTGAAGACTGGAGTGACATTTGCTTTCCTCCAGTCCTCAGGCACCTCTCCCGTTTCCCAGGACTTGGTAAAGATGATGGAGAGCGGTCTAGCAATGACTTCCGCCAGTTCCCTCAGCACCCGCGGGTGCATCCCATCTGGACCCATGGATTTATGGACGTCCAGATTGCTCAACTGGTCTCTAACCCATTCCTCATCGACTAAGGCAAACTGCTCCGTTGACCTGACTTCGTCTAAGGTCTCAGGGGTACAGGGCTCTTCAGGACTGCCTGCAGCAGAGTAGACAGAGACAAAGAAGGCATTCAGTAACTCTGCCATCTCTGTATCTTCTGTCACCAGGGCACCCATCCCGTTCATCAGTGGGCCTACGTTGCCTCTGGTGTTAGTTTTGTCTGCCATGTACTTGAAAAAGCTCTTTTTGCTGTCCTTGACCCTTCTCGCCAGGTTTAATTCTAAGGAGGCCTTAGTCCTCCTAGCTGCCTTCCTACATCCTCTAGCAGCAGCCTTATATTCCTCCCAAGTGGCCAGCCCCTCCTTCCATGGCCTGTAAACTCTCCTCTTCCACTTGAGCATACCCAGCAATTCCCTATTTAGCCATGCAGGTCTCCTGGCCCTCTTCCTTGACTTCCTACGTGTCGGGATGCTCTGATCTTGAGCTCGGAAAAAGCAATCCTTGAATGCCAACCAACTATCTTGGGCCCCTTTACCTTCAAACAGCCTTGCCCATGGGATTTCCCCTTGTATGATGTTTCTAATTGTAATTCCACAGAGATAACAAGGTGTTAAAACTTAATGCTGTGTCTTGAAGGGCGGGAGGTTTGTGTGTGGATTAAAGTGAGACTTTGTTTTATAAATGAAAGGAATGAGTGGGTTTGTTCCTGGTACCACATACCCTATGGTAAGCCTTTAATAAGATGGACTTTGTACTCTGATATTCATAGAGTCATAGAATGGTTTGGGTTGGAAGAGACCTTAAAGCTCACCCAGTTCGAACCTCTGCCACGGGCAGGGACACCTTCCACTAGAGCAGGTTGCTCCAAGCCCCGTCCAACCTGGCCTTGAATACTGCCAGGGATGGGGCAGACACAGCTTCTCTGGGTACCCTGTGCCAGCGCCTCACCACCCTCATAGTAAAGAACTTCCTAATCACAGTATCACAGTATCACAGTATGCTAGAGATTGGAAGGGACCTCAAAAGATCATCTAGTCCAATCCCCCTGCCGGAGCAGGAACACCTAGATAATGTTACACAGGAATGTGTCCAGGCGGGTTTTGAATGTCTCCAGGGAAGGAGACTCCACAGCCTCCCTGGGCAGCCTGTTCCAGTGTTCCGTCACCCTCACTGAGAAGAAGTTTCTTCTCAAGTTTAAGTGGAACCTCTTGTGTTCCAGTTTGTACCCATTACCCCTTGTCCTATCATTGTTTGCCACTGAGTAGAGCCTGGCTCCATCCTCGTGACACTCCCCCTTTATATATTTATATACACTAATAAGGTCACCCCTCAGTCTCCTCCAAACTATAGAGACCCAGCTCCCTCAGTCTTTCCTCATAAGGGAGATGCTCCACTCCCTTAATCATCTTTGTTGCCCTGCGCTGGACTCTCTCCAGCAGCTCCCTGTCCTTCTTGAACTGAGGGTCCCAGAACTGGACACAATATTCCAGATGGGGTCTCACCAGGGCAGAGTAGAGGGGAAGGAGGACCTCTCTCGACCTACTAACCACCCCCCTTCTAATACACCCCAGGATGCCATTGGCCTTCTTAGCCACAAGGGCACAGTGTTGGCTCATGGTCATCCTGTCGTCCACTAGGACCCCCAGGTCCCTCTCCCCTACACTGCTCTCTATAACTGGAACCTGGGGTTGTTCCTGCACAGATGCAGGACTCTACACTTTCCCTTGTTATATTTCATCCAGTTATTCCCTGCCCAACTCTCCAGCCTGTCCAGGTCTCGCTGGATGGCAGCACAGCCTTCTGGCATGTCAGCCACTCCTCCCAGCTTAGTGTCATCAGCAAACTTGCTGATAGTACACTCAATTCCCTCATCTAAATCATTGATGAATATATTAAATAATACCCGTCCCAGTACTGATCCTTGAGGCACTCCACTAGTTACAGGCCTCCAACTAGACTCCGCCCCATAGACTACAACTCTCTGGCTTCTCTCCTTCAGCCAGTTCGCAGTCCACCTCACTACCTGATCATCCAGTCCACACTTCCTCAATTTAGCCGTGAGGATGCTGTGGGAGACTGTGTCAAATGCTTTGCTGAAGTCAAGGTAGACCACATCCACCGCTCTGCCATCATCCATCCACCGTGTTATTTCCTCATAAAAGGCTAAGAGATTGGTCAAACATGATTTCCCCCTGGTGAAACCATGTTGACTGCCCCTCATAACCCTCTTATCCTTGATGTTTACTCTAAGTCTACCCTCTTTCAGTGTAAAGCCCCGTGCTCTGTTACTGCATGCCCTTGTATAAAGCCCCTCTCCAGTTTTTCTGTAGGCCCCTTTTAGGCACTGGAAAATGCTTTAAGGTCTTGGCAGAGCCTTCTCTTGGCCAGACTGAACAACTCTGTCAGGCTGTCTCCATAGCAGAAGTGCTCCCGCCCTCTGATCATCTTCGCGGCCTCCTCTGGACTTGTTCCATCAGGTCCATGGTTCTGCCATCTCACAGTTATTACTACATGGAATTAGTAAGGGT
The DNA here is from genome assembly GCF_034315485.1 of Pezoporus occidentalis. Classification (NCBI taxonomy): domain Eukaryota; kingdom Metazoa; phylum Chordata; class Aves; order Psittaciformes; family Psittacidae; genus Pezoporus; species Pezoporus occidentalis. Next base: position 83,726 of record NW_026914319.1, on the reverse strand, counting down.
TGGAATGCATTTATCATTTATTTCATTGAAATTAACAGACTGATGCAGCTATCACTTGACTTTACAGAGTTCATTATATAACAGTAAAACTGAGAAATTACTCCTGTCTTACCACAGTAATAGCCTGAGAAAACAGGGGATGTACATATGGCCAGTTTCAGATTTTGCAATGTAAAGAGTTTACCTGTCCAGTTTTAATTTCAGGTCAAAAGCAATTGTAAGATGCCTACTTTATGTGTAGGATACATATAATAGCTGTGTTAGGCTCCTGGGTGCATTCCCTTGTCATGGGAGCTTGGTTGGCTGATTTAAGGAGTTCAGCTGGGTGAGTCCAAGGTTGGCTCCTTTGCTGGTAAGAGCTGTGGTGGGGTAAGCTAAAAGGGAGGGCTTGCCCCTCCTGTCCTTGAGGAGCTGCTTTTAAGTGGAGAATTTACCTCTGGCTCCTGTTAAACTGATAGACACTGTGTGTTATCTTCCTTTGTACTGCACTGCCCCTGGGGTAGGCAGAGTTACTTGACCTAATGATCAGCAACAGTCATACAGCATAGTGGCATTAGTCATGGCATTAGAGGAGCCGTCCAGGGAGGTGTGTGTAATGCAGACAGGCAGCTAACAAAATGTCTGTATTCAGATCAGGCTCCAGTGAGCAGTCAGCCATACCAAAATCTTGTGTGCATCCCCAGTGGGATTTCAGACTGAGGGTAACCTGTGATGCAGGGAACCTCTGTGCTCTGTAAGGGACATGTACCACAAAGCCAGTTTCTTCCATCAAGTTTTCACTACTGCAGGCCACAGTATGAGATGAGCAGGTTGTGAGGGAGCAACAATGAGCATGTTGGATGGTAAACCAGGAGCAGAGCTTGATACCGCACCAACAATGAACTGGCTTGCTATGTAACAGAGTTCTAGATTAGATTTAAATGCTCTGGAGAGTAAATGTCATTTTATCTGAGGTAAGATTCTGTATTCCTTTTTGATGAAAACCAGCTATTGTTTCTGTCTCTGTGTGTGCGCACCTATGTACATGCACTGCCATGTGTAATTAAACAAAGCCACACAGGAAGAACACGTCAAGGTGGCAAAAAACCCCAAACATACAGAGTTCTTAGGTTTCAAGTCCAAGTTATGAGAATCTTGGAGGGATGGCAGAAAATACTGTCATTTCAGGGACAAAAATATCTCATTCAGGATTTTCAGATGAGGATTAGAAGAGAAAGTCAGGTCCTTGTTAAATCTGAGAAATTCAAATAATTTAAAGGAATAGGCAGTTTGTAACAGATTTAATACAAGCAAAAGCAGCATAATGTGCTGTGTCTCTTCTAAGTACATGATTCTCAAAGCGCTCTACAAACATAAATAGTTCTATGGTATCCCTTGAGCCACAAACTGAGGTTAAAATTAAAAATAGAAAAGGATTATCCTTTTCTCTAAAGCTCATTTTATTTCTGACAGAGAAGTGATTGGCCTGGCACAAACAGTAATACATTCATTGTGGTTTTGAAAGTGTATCAAACTGCATTTTTGCCATCAACCAGTGCTGCTAAACAGGCTGGTGCAGCACAACTGGGTATCCTGAAATGTTTTAGTGAACACTGTTTGCTTAATCTAATAATCTCAAATCCATAGTGTGGTAGTGATATTTCCCTCAAGAAGCTGAAGTACTGACTGTACCATGCTGAAATGCAGGAGATTGCAAGGGCTGGCTCTGCAGTGCAGATCCAGAATGAGACAGGGTACAGGCCTGTTCTGCTCTTTATGCTAGCCTGGCACTGAAAATGAGAATATTTACAGCATCCTTTTCTCATAGGGGTGCATATTCTTCTTTGGGCAGGAGGAATGCTCCTCAGTTACTTTGGCACTGGGGTGAGATTAATTCCCCATGGCATTAATAATTCATGATATACTGTCTATAAATGGTAACAGTTTACCTGTCTTGGTTTTCAGAGTTCACAAAATGAGACAAAAAGTAGATCTTGGATAAAAAAGTAGATCTGGATCTGAACGTACATGATAATCTCAATAGGCTGCAATGATACAGGTTCACTTTGGAAACTGCTGCCACAATGTGGATACATCTCTCATTCCAATTTTGTGTCTTGTTCTCTTGAGCCTGGCTCTATTCTCCCATCTCCCCGTGTCTCTTCTGCATTCAGATGAAGCAACACTGCTTGCAAGGCCTCTTCCTTCTTTCCTTTCGCATCCTCTTGACAGCAGTGTCTGCTTTTTGTGGGCAACCTGTGTTTGGGAAGCTGAGGAGAGTTGTGGGTCATAGTGATGCAGAGAGTTGACCAATGTGCAGGGGGGTTGTACAGGGGGTTGTACAAGGGGGTTAGAGGAATTTGCTTGCTTAAACAAAAGTATTGTCTGTTGTAAATGCCTGCTAAGCAGAACAAAGGCACCTGGTCCTATTGATAAGGAAAAGCAGACACTTGGTCCTATTGATAAGCAGCTATTGATAAGGAAATGCAGGCACTTGATCCTATTGATAAGCAGCTATTGATAAGGAAATGCAGGCACTTGATCCTATTGATAAGCAGCTATTGATAAGGAAAAGCAGACACCTGAATCTACTGATAAGGGGGAGAAGCAGATGGTTTATGGCTGGGATACAGACCAAACCCTAAGGCCATATGTGAAGACTGAAAGGTGAAAAGTGCAAGAAGAGGAAGACTCATTTACTTCATCTTGAAGACCCCTACCCACAGGAGGAAGACTCAGTTACTTCATCTTGAGACCCCTGCCCATGACCAGAGGGGGCACTGCGCAGGTGCAGAGGACCTTCTGGCTCATTATAATACGAAGCGGGGATAGGACATGAATATGTATAGGCATGTTGTACAACCTTATGAATATATATAACTTTAGAGGATAAATGTAGAGGGAAACAACACTGAGGTACGCATGACTTTGAGGAATTATCCCCGTGCATCTCAGCGCTGAATAAAAGCATACCTACTTTACAACTTTAACGAGTTGTGGAGTCAATCCACGCATCAATAGCAGGAACACGAGAGAAGCGGAAGGTTGTGCTGGACATGGAGAGCATCTTATGTCAAGTTGCTGTGCAGCTTTTGCCATTAAGGGAAGGCTCCCATAGGAGCCCTGCACACTTCCCGATGTGCAGCAAGATTAGAATTTGCCATAGTGATAATAGTGTCTGGGTTGCAAAGTAAGATTGACAACATCACTTAGCAAAACAGGACTTTGTACAAGCAATGCGTTCCTTACTAACGATATTAACAGTGAAGGAAGATCTTCAAGGACTGATGAAAGGGGAACATCTTGCCCCAAAAGACACTGAAACTGGCTGATTGCCAAAAAACAAGTCAACAGAAATGGCAGTAACTGGTGGAAGGTAAAGGTGGCAGGGGGAGATTGTGACTACTGACTCAATTCAGGACTGAAAAGGCTTGTTCCTCTCCCACCTCAAAGAGCATGGGTGCTAGGTTACGTAGCAAGTGAGGACAGCTGAACCAACAGAAGACAGAGGACTAATTAACAGCAGCACTTAATAACTTTTGACCAATGAAAAGTAACCTCTTTCTCTGAAATGTGTATAATCTGACATACGCAGAAGGAGGGTGTGCTAACTTTGAGGAGCTACCACCAAGGATCCTATCTTGTGCAAAATAACAAATAAAATACCTCGACTCTGTGGGTATATTGGTGTTTCGCACAAGTACATGATTCCACTTTTGGGACAACATTCCCATGGAGACCAGGAGTAATCTCTCCTTCTCAAGACAAGCCACGCCACCTCCCTTTGAAAGTGCAGTGATCCTCTCTGAAAGGCTATTGTGACACTTAACCAGTGTCAACATGACACTGCAAACACTATGAAAGCCAACTGTGTCCTGGGCTGCATCACTAGCAGCCTAACAGCAGGTTGAGGGAGGGGATTCTTCCCCTCTACTCTGCTGTTGTGAGGCTCCACCTGCAGTACTGCATCCAGCCAACACAAAAGGGATGTGATGCTGCTGGAGTGAGTCCAGAGGACACCACAAAGATGCTCTGAGGGCTGGAGCACCTCTCCAGTGAAGACAGGCTGAGAGAGTTGGGCTTGTTCAGCCTGGAGAAGAGAAGGCTCTGGCAAGAACTTAGAGCAGCTTCCAGTGCCTAAAAGGGCTGACAAGAAATTGGAGAGGGACTCTTTACAAGCACGTGTAGACACAGGACAAGGGAAAATAGTTTTAAACTGAAAGAGGATAGATTTAGATTAGATATTAGAAATAAATCCTTTACTATCAGGGTGGTGAGGTGCTGACACAGGGTGCCCAGAGAAGCTGTGGCTGCCCCATCCCTGGCAGTGTTCAAGGCCAGGTTGGACAGGGCTTGGAGCAACCTGCTCTAGTGGAAAGTGTCCCTGCCACAGGCAGGGGAGGTTGGATGATCCCTTCCAACTCTAACTATTCCATGATTTTATGATTATGATCCTATTTCTGGTAGTACCGTAGAGAAAGACTCAAATGTCTTGAGTCAGCTTTTGTGACAGGTCAAGTGCCCTCCACTAGCACCAGCATGGATGGCTGATGAGTGCAAGCGGTGCTTCTGTCAGGAGTAGAGCTGACAGTCCAGGTGAAACAATGAAATCAAACTGAAGCCTGTGACTTGGGATCGATAGCAGGCTTCCTTCAGTGTATATTGACTGAAGAGGAGCTAGCAAATTCAGCATAAAAGAAAGATTGCCCAGATGAGGCCCTAATTACATATTTATCAGACATTGCTTTTATAATCAGTTTGTGATCAATTCATATTCAGTGGATTAGAGAAATACGAGCCAACATGTCACAGCAGAGAGCAAAAAGATCAATGACAAGCACTCAGATCAGACACTACTGGATTAATGGAAATATGACATCAAAGGTGAAAACAGATGCTTAGTTGGGGATAGTATTAAACCAGGGATTGTCAGCATGTTGAATTTTTCGAAGTGGACTGCATGTGGGTCTCAGGTATATTGTTTAACAAAGTGACAAAACGCCTTCCAAATTGTGATGTTTCTGATTCTTTTCATCTTAAACCATCCCAGATTTTATTTCTTTCTTTAATTTGTTAAGCCAGTCTCAAGACTGTTCTTCATTTATCCCCGACCGATCCTTTTTTTTTTTTTTTTTCTGTACAGCTACATACAGTAATTTTAACTGTGCTGTGCACCAAGACAAGTCAGGATTGATGCTCACAGGAGGCATAAACTTCAAGGAGAAAATGGATTTATCACCACATTAGCCAGGGTGTTTTACCATATGCATTAAGGAGAGGAAACTTTTATTTCCTTGCACTCCCAGGAGCAGTGGGAGAACTTGGACTTCCTGAAATGAATATCTGTTTTGGACTGGCAATTTTTAACTGTTGCTGGTCTTCTTAGGAGCATACTCTTACTGGGTGCCAGCAGCCTCTTCTGAGCAAGGATGCCTTGTCCCACCTTTTGTCAGTCCCTCTGAGCTGTGCCAGAGCATAAGGGGAATTTGGATTGAATAGTTTCCTTGTGTTTGAACTATTTCCAGGATACTCCCTCCTGTACAGTTTACTAAAGGTCCTTCTGATTTCTTGGCTTGAAGAGTTGTTCTAATGTCTTGAATTAAGGCTTTCTTGCTGCTTTTTTTCTAGGGCCCAAGTACCCTTTACACAGGGCATTATATTTTTTCCTTTTTTAACCCCAATCTCTCTCATGTTTTAGACTTGTGCCCCCAGTGCCAGTGGAGGGGAGACTCTTGCTTTCTTACCCTGCTCTGAACTGCAGCTTACAACATCCCCAGGCATCCCAAGATTTCTGTTCCGATAGATTTGTCAGTTGCATTAAAGCTTTAACGGAAGAGGGAAGAGAGGCCAAAATGGATTTTTTATTTTATTTGCTTATTTATTATGTAAGGAAGTTGGGTGGGGGTTTTTTTGCTTCCTTTTTGCATTAAAGATTAAGGTCCCTTTTGAAAACATTGACCACGAAATAACTTCAAGTGAAGCCCCAACTGGCAAAGTGATTCTTTTTCACACCATGTAAACCAGTGCTGTTTAATTTTTACTTGTTGAACTGCTTGTTCACCCAAGCAGTAGTGCTTACCCGAAAGCAGCACATTTATGTTGGGGAGCAGGATGACCCAGGAGAGAGCTGGCTGCCAAGGGGACCCCAGCCTGGCAGGGCAGTGCTCTCATGGGCAGGGTGCCATCTCCACATGCTACCATGGCTGGGGTGGTGATGGGACCTGCCGATGGTCTGGTGGCCATTAGAGAGATGACAAGGAGCTCCAGCCCCTGGGCAGCAGGCAGGGGTCCTGGTTGAAGGTGCTCAGGGCTCTCACAGTTTGGATGAGGGAGGTTCTTCCAGTGAGACACCACCTAATGTATTTGGTTTTGAAAGTGTACCTCCTGCATTCTCCAAGCTGAATTTCATGCTATTTAATTGTTGTAATGTAACTCATCTGTATTGCACTGGTGAGGCTTGGGACGTGATGAGTTAAGGAGCAAGTGCAGCTTTGTCCTGGCAGCCCAGGTTGGTACATGCCTTTTGTCAGGCTGTGTTTTTTTTTCTCACCAGCATTTCCATTTTAGCGTATCGTGAAATGATTTATTACCAGAGCCAGCCAAAGAGCCAACTGTGACAAATGCATGTAAATCCTCTGAAAACAATCTCCTTTTGGGATTAGATAAAGCAAACAAGGACGAGGAAGGCAGAGGACTCCTTGGATCTGTTTGGCTGACCCCAGCCAGTGGGCAGGATGAAGTTAATTCTGCCACAGGAGGCATTACATGAAGTCATTAACATCTGCCATAGCCTGAACACATCTCCTGGGTTTTGGTAGTGTTTGGAGCTAATTCCAGACCTTTTCTTCGTTTAGCTTTTCTGCTTTTAAGAATGATAAATATTTAGTCTGTCTATGATAGTTCTATTCCAACCCACTTCTCTGCTGCTTCCTTAAGGAGAAAATATTTGATGTGTCTTCAAGCCAGTTCAGTAACTGCTACAGCAGGGGGTTGTAACACCATAGTAGTAGATCAGCTGAACACAGCAAACCTGTTTCTAAAGTACATGGATTTGGGGCTGGCTTTGCCGTTTGCCAGGAGCGCATAATGCTGCCCTCTGGAGCTGACCTGTTGGATGCTTGCCAGGGGCTGGGCCACCAGAGCCTTAACCTACTGCCGGGTTTCTGGATACTGCAAAAGCCCTAGGCTTTCTTTTCCTTTGAGGGAAAAGCAAGCAGCCCTAGTGAGGGAGATTGTGTGGCAAGGTTGTAATAACCATAGGATTAAAGCAAATGAAGTCCACAGGGGGTTGAATTGCAAAAAAAAAAAAAAAATGTACCCTTGATTTTATTGCTTAAAAGTTACGGGGCATCGAACTTGATGAATACTTAAGTATTAATTCTTGTTTTAGTGAATGTGAAATGCTGTGACCTTAAAATGACAACATAACATAGAATATTGCCTGTCTTCTTCCAGCATGTTGTGCCCTTCTGCACATTCTAGTAACAAAATTCCCCCCTCCAGGGCTGTTCTCTCCTCTTGACAACTAGTATTTTCTTGGGAAAAACCTAGCAGTAAAAGGATTACCTGCATCTAAATAGCTCCTATTTGGGATGACTTTCAGTGTTAATAAACCCGCTTGCTAGGCAGGGGAATTCAGGCATTATGTGTTTAAGTGCCTGAACTTGTTTAAGCTCACAATAGGTTAGCCTCTGAACTGGAAACAGGATCAGAGAGTAGTAGAGCTGTTTGTGCAAAAGTCCAAATCAGTGGGCAGAACTGCTGCCTTGTGTTATGGAGAGCATCAATCTCTCCACAACTAAGGCATCAGAAGTTCAGAGATTTATTTTCAGACAAATAATAAACATTACTTGACCTTCCAGTAAAAACCTGTATTTGAACTCTTTGAATGTGACTATTCTGAACATGCATTTGTAACTTAATAGCTTTAAATTTCTTTTTGTTTTTTTTTTTTTTTAATTAAAGTAGGAATACATAGGACAACATAGGAACAATGAAGCCAGGAACTGAGTTTATCTGAATTCCTTTTGTCTCTATGAGCTTTACCCACAGCTAAACTGAGGTACAGAAAAGGAGCATAACAATACCAGATAAGTTTATCGCATCTCACCTGCCAACAAAGGTTCACAAATGTTAGATTTCATCAACAGAAAAAGTTGGTAGCAGTTCCGATTCACAGCTTCCTACTGATTTCCCAGAGTGAACAAAGTATACTTCTGCGACCCTTCTATTTGAATAAGCCAATGAATTGCTTCTTGTTCAAAGACCAAAAAAAGGAGAAGAAAGGATTGCCCTCATGTAGGGAAAACCCAAGGGGGGCAGGTTTTTTTTTGTAGAAGAGCACTAGGAAATAGCAGAACTCTCTTCATAGTGTTTTTGGATTCTATCATCATTTAAGGGAACTTGCAGCCTCTATGCCCCACCAATACACATGATGATAGTTCTATATACACATATTTAAGCAAAACATATTTTTCCATTCTGAATGCTGCCTGGAATAGGATGCCTTCAAGGAAACGATGTGTGAGTCATCCTCGGGAGACATGCAGTCGAGGCACCTCCTTTGGAACAAAGTCATGTATGTGCAGCTGAAATATCCAGTTATAAACAGTATTCTGTTACTCACGTAATAGCCTAATGGCCTTAGAAACAATTTGTGTTTGTTTGGGTTTTTTGTGACAGTAAAAAATAACGTTGAGTTGTCAATGTTAAAAGTTAGAATAACATCACCTGAAGATTAAAATACCATTCCAGTGGTAGTTTGTTCTGGATTATGTTAAGAAGTATGAGCCTGTGGTCGTTTCAGACTCGCAAAACTTTTACTCCTCGTTAAACACTTGTTTGAACATCTGATGTAAAAGATACTTTCTGAGGGTTAATTCTCATGGGAATCAACTTAGGGTGGATGGAAAACTCACTGTGGGTATTAGTGGGTAAGCTAGCAGCACTCACAAACCTGTGTGAGTTGTTTTTCTCTGTGTAGTTTTCTGTATTGTGAAAATACTAATATAGAATAGATTTTCACAAATTTCCAGTCGTATGTGGGCTTAATTCTGGCTGTTTCTCAGCCCCTTGGCTCTAGTTTTCAGTTCTCCCACTCTGAGAGTTATGGGAGAACCAATGCAAGGAGACAAACGTTTGAGAGAAGGTAAGTGTATGTTAGAGCCTGCTTGTTGCAGGTCCAGGATAGAGGGTCTCACAAGTTATAAACAAATGGTCTGGCTTATTTAGGAGCAGCAAAATCATTTTGGGTGAACTGATGCATGAAATTCGGGGGGATTGCAATCCATATGTCCAGACAGCAGGTCCCCTGCTCAGCTGTAGTACTTTCCTGTTACTGCTGCTGTTCCATGTTCCTACTAGAATAGGCCCTCTTCATTCCTGGGATAACATGCATGTGTGATACGAAGCTAACACAAGAGTAAATGATATACCAAACTTCACCTGCTCTCCAGAGAACTGACAGGACCTAAAGTGAGTAATAAGGGCTGTAGAGGGGAACCCAGAACACACAGGTTAGTTAGCAAAGTAAAGCTCTGTCATTTTGGCATTTATGGGAATAAAATACTCTTGCTCTTCCCTTCCCAGTCACCCACCGGGCTGAGGTTTTGGAGGGGTTTTGGAGGTATAGCACAGTGGTGGGAGACCTTGGGAGCCTGGGAGCAGCCAGGACTCTGAGCAACTGCTGAAGGAATAGTGATCCTTGGTGTTAGTAATGCATGTGCTGCTGGGAATAACTAGCTTTGAGGAATCATCTTGGAATTACACTGATGTATTTGTCATGTTCATCTCACCAAATAGTTGTTTTGTGGGTAGGAAGAAGCTGGGTTTGAAAGAAATAATACGATTAGAGGAAGCTGTTCTGCAGCCAATTTTAACTGCTTTCTGGAGCAGATCATGAGGGTTGCTGGATTGCTGTCTTTCAGTGACAGTAGTATCTCCCTGTCTCCAGTGACAGTAGTATCTCCCTGTTTCCCTACCTATAATATTTTATGCCTTTCCTTCTTCCACTTGGATCCTCGTGGAGGTCTTAACTATCCCTTTTCAACAATCCTGCCTCTGTAATGTTCCTTTCCTTTATTTTGCCTGGACTTTCTAACATTTTTTGGTCACAAACTAGCAATTCTCTAGGTATGAGCCAGAACACTGCAGCTAGGCCATATCAGATTGGATCCTTGGCACAGGCAGCTGAACCCCTAGAATGTGACAGAGGAGGTGACCAAGAGAGGGTTGAAAGGTGCACTAGATAGGAGGTTATAAGATGCAGTAGATCTGTCTGGATCCAAGCCCAGACAGTGTTGAGTACATGTTGCAGGGATGCAGGGAATAGAATGGGTGGTTTTAATAACATATTGTATTATCCTTTCAGAAAATAATCTGAAATTCAAACAAATTAATTAAAGTCTTGTTGAGTATGTAAAGGTCAGACAGAGCCTGTTGCATACAGACCTACAGTATCTCACTTCTTCAGACATGGGAATGTGTCAATATCTCCCCAGTGTGCAACTGGGATATAATAGGGATTTATCTATCTATATATCTATAAAATAGATATAACTGGGATATAATAGGAGCTTTACTGGTTTCCACTGGGCAGCGAGTAGGACTACAATCACTGACCCACTTTTTTCTGAAACAAACAACCCTTGTCCGTCCTCCCTGCAAACAACAAGATTGTTAGATCCAAAGCCAAATTCATGTGGTGGTGAACAGCTGCAAATCCACTGATGTCAGCAGAGCTGTAACAGCTTAATAAAACAGTGAGTCCAACTTGTGGTGGTTTTTTGGATGAATTTCAGTGGAACAATTGCATTCTATTTATCTAAAATTCTGATGCCCTTTTCTTTAGATGGATATGGTTTTCCCTGTCCTGCATAGCACTGAATTGTGCTATCAAGCAGCTGCTTGTGCCATAAGTGATTCTTGCAGTTCTCTACCTTATGAAGCAGAATGTAGTCTGGCTGGATGAACTAGCTACATCCACTAAATGTATGAGATTGTAAAAGGAGAAATAAAGCTTTGAAACTCAGGGGCCAGATAAATTCGATATCCGCCAATGCAGGAACTATGAAGTGTAGTAGAGAGGTGCAGCCCTTACATGGCCAAAAAAAATCATGACTATAATGTTCAAATGGCTGCTTAAAATAGCCCAGTCTTACAAGATGCGGTCCACTCTGGCTTGATTTTGCGAAGTGTCTGTCATGGTTTAACCTCAGCTAGCAACAATGTACCATGTAACCTCATCTTCCTGTCCTTCCCTCTGCAATGGGTTAGCAAGGAGAATTGGAAAAGGTAAAACCAAACCCATGGGTTGAGATAAGAACTGGTTAATATTTGAAATAAAGTAAAATATAATAATAATAACAACAATAATGAAAAGGAGATAAATAGGAATAAACCCCAAGGAAGACAGAAAAAAACCCAAGTGATACACAATACAATTGCTTACTGCCAGCTGACTGATGCCCAGGCAAGATCCCAGCAATTAGCAGCTACCAGGGAACTGCCCCTAGTTTATTATATACTGAACATGGTGTATAGAACACCCTTTTGGCTAGTTAGGGTCAGCTGTACTGGCTCTGCTCCCTCCCAGCATCTTCACCTGCTCACTGGCAGAACATGGGAAACTGAAAAGTCCTTCATTTAGAGTAAGCACTTCTCAGCAACAACTAAAACATTGGTATGTTATCAGCATTGTTCTCATACTAAACCCAGAACACAGCACTGTACCAGCTACCAAGAAGAAAATTATGTCTATCCCAGCTGAAATCAGGACAGTATCTAAAAATGTTAGTCCCATTGACATAGACCTTGAGTTACACAGATTGAAGGGAAGCAGAGACCAGCACTGCAGAATTTAGAGCTCAAGAACAGTATCTGCTGCTTACAAGGACTTGGGTTTTTTTCTGTTCTCCTGAGAAGAAAAAGTCTAAATGGGAATGGAGATAGTGCTGGGAGAGCATAAGAAAGGGTATGTAGTGATAGGACAAGGGGTAATGCCTTTAAACAGGCAGAGGAGAGATTTAGATTAGACATTAGGAAGAAGTTCTTTGCTATGAGGGTGGATACTGTCCTGGGTTCAGCAGTAGCAGTCATTTTTTTCTCCTTCTTGGTAGCTGGTGCAGTGCTGTGTTTTGACTTTCGGCCTGGGAACAGAGCTGATAACAATGATGTTTTGGTCTGGCCAAGGACTTTGTGAGCCTCATGCTCTGCCAGGAAGGAGGGGAAGCTGGGAGGAAGCAGAGACAGGACACCTGACCCAAACTGACCAAAGAGCACATCATGCCCAGGATGTAACTGGGCAGGGTTGGACAGGGTATGGGTCGGTGCTTGGTAGCATGGGGTGGGGTGAGTTATCGGTCGGCTGGTGGTGAGATGTTGTATTCTCTTCCCTTGTTATTTCCTTTATCATTATTGGTGGCAGCAGTAGTGATTTGTGTTAAACCTTAGTTACTAAACTGTTTTTATCTCAACTGTTGCATTCTTTTCGATTCTGCTCTCCGTCCCTCCAGGAGTAGGGGGAGGGCAAGAAGGGGGGGAAGTGAGTGAACGAGCTGTCTGGCTGGGTTTAAACCATGACAGTGAGGCGCTGGCACAGGGTGCCCATAGAAGCTGTGTCTGCCCCATCCCTGGCAGTGTTCAAGGCCAGGTTGGATGGGGCTTGGAGCAACCTGCTCTAGTGGAAGGTGTCCCTGCCTGTGGCAGGGGGTTGGAACTGGATGAGCTTTAACGTCCCCTCCGACCCAAACCATTCTGTGATTCAATGATTCAGCACTGGTTTCCAGACCAACACTGCTGTGCCTGAAGTACAGTGTAGCAAGTTTTTTGACATTTTGGCGCAAGAAATTACTCCCGATGGACTATGTCTACATTAGGTTAGATTGTGCTGAGCCTATTCCCTAGTCAAGGCAGCTACATGGAAGTTGCTCTCCAGTTCTTCCTACTGAAGTTGCAGCTGTCTCAGGAGTTTGCATTCTCTGTGTTGAAATGGTAGATAAGTAAGCAGAATCTTTCAGGAGAGAAAAAAATGTTGATTCTTTTAATTCAGTCAAAACGAGTTCCTGTATGGACATTTGTATATGCAAGTAATTCTGATATTCCGATATTCTTAATTAACATTAAGAATGTTCACAGTTCTAGTCCTCATTGCAGATATACAATGAAGTATTTACAAATTACTAAGGCAGACTTTCTACGTCTGACACGAGCATAATACAACATCAGCAATCAGGGTCTACTGATGATGTTCTTTGTGCAGAGTCACATTTAGGCTGATCTTTGATCCAGTATGAATGTCAGTGGTTTGGGATGCTTACTATGGGTAACTGACAAAAATGAAGAGATGTAACACAATTCTTAGCACTGAGATGCAACAGTTGGATGAAAGATATACGTCTGAATCACCAAGGACAAACACTTTACGAATAGGATGAATTCTGAGTGTCCCATCTTTGTTCTGCTTAGCCTGAGGCTGTGGGAAGAACAAACACAGAACATGTAATTGTTCTCACACAAGAACAGACTTGCCTCTATTGAAAAGATAGTGAGTGAAAGTATCAGGATTCAGGGACATCATGTGCAGTCTCCAAGGAGAAACAAACTTCAGCCTGAGACCTTGAAGATCAAATGCAGTCAAAACACTAACAAACCCTTCAAGAAGACACAGAAGGGGAAGATCAGCTTTCAGGAGCTCCCTTTGGAGACAAACTGACAGAGACAGGAGATTTCAAGGAGAACTTAAATACATCCAGCCTTCCTAGACCAGGAAATGGCAAGCCTAATAGTTGTATGTGTGGACAGTTTTACAGTTTCAGAGATATCCTTATCTTTCATATGCAAGCAACAGATAATGGGTTTTAAGCTGGCCTTTCATTACCTCTGTCATTGATACCAGAGAAAACAGAAGTACAGTTATGTATGAAGGACTAGGGGAGTCATAATTAATACTCTGGCACCATCTTTTTCCTTTTTAATAGAGGTGTTATTTACTGGGGGTGTGGTGATTTTCTTTCAGCTGTGTGACAAGCACCTTTCAGCATGTTTCTCAGCTGCCAAGCATTGACAGTGTGTTTCTAGTCTGCCAACCCTAATACCTTTGGGCAATAGATGGCCACTTGTAGCAGCAGTCATCTGCTGCCAAATTACTTTGCCAGTGCTGTTCTGATTTCTAGACAGCTTGAAATCCAGGACAGGTGCTCTTAGGCAGTTTGGCAGAGGGCACATCACTCTTCCTACTTATTTGTAGGCTGAGAAACTGTTCAACACATCATAGGCAGTACTCTTCCTTGTTGGCCTCCCAGCCACAGACATTGCTTCTCTCCAGCTTGTCCTGCATTATCTCCCATTGCTGTTAATAGCAAGAGCTATTTTTACAGTTCGAATTCTTTGGTGTCTTTGTGTGTTGCCAAGTTTAAGATCCTGGTGCTTGTTGTCAAAGCCCACTCTGATACCCACACTAGTCTCATTTCTTCTCTTGCTTTCCACCACATTTCTCTCACCATTGATGCTGCTGCAGTGATTCCTTTATGTTATTTTTCTGTCCTCATTTCTTTTCATTATTCCAGTGATTTTCCTTCATGTGGAAAAATTTCCTGACTCGGTATATTGTGATTTTTCTGAAGAATTCCTGAATTTCAGCTCACCCGCTCATCTGCAGACACCTATTATTGTTTCTTTTCCTACACGAGAAGGAAGGCAGGCCTCCAGGAGGCAAATAACCTTCTTTTGTTAAATTAAAGCCTCTTTTTTTGTTGGGTTTTTCCGGTGGGTCTGGGTTTGTGCAGTGTTAGGCTGCAAGTTTATTTGACCAGGACTGGTTTTGTTTGGTTTCATGCCAAATTCTGGCCCAGTGTGTACACTTCTTTCCCAGAAAATTTTCCTATAAACTCACTCAGAAACAGCAGCCAGAATCCACATGCAGCCTCTGAATCCCAGACACAGACTGAGCCTGCAGATATCACCTGCTGGCACAGAGCATTTGCCACACATCATTATTCTCTGCTCCTCTCCATTGAAAAGGAACAGAACAGAGTGAACAAGAGGACAATAGGCAGACTTGGCACACACCATCCCTTGTGCAGGCAGCGGACCTCCTTGCCTGACAGGAGGCTGCCAAGGTGCAGCCATAGCCTGGGGGTGATGAATCGGGCTTAAAGGAAAACCTCCCTGCAAAACTTTGTTTTGAGAAAGCATCTTGAACGGTTGGTGACTCCAGATTCACTTGAGCAAACTGCAGAAACTCAGTCTCAGAAGTTAGATGTGATGCTTCATGTGATATTCATTCTCAATTCTTCTTTTCAGTTTTGTGAAGATTCATTTGCACTTCAATTTCAGAAACAAGAACGCACAGTATTTTTTCATGCGACCATAAGGGGTTTTGTATTGTGGAGAAAATGAAAACCCTCACATGTAAAGCATTGCATATATTTTCTTTCCAGTTTATACTGTTTATATATAGTACAAACTGATTTCTAATATTGCATTTGTTTTCACAAATCTGTGTTTTGGATTTGCATATCTTTGGAGTGCCACAATAATACATGTTTTTCTAAAGTTAATGCTTATTTGTATCTTTCAAGAGATATTTAACAAGTTTCTTCCCTTTTCATATAATAATTAAAAATTATGTGGCTGGGCCATTTTTCTTTACACAGATGAGGTCTGAATAATTTAATCCTTTTTTATCACGGGTCTCTTGAGGGAGCTGCAATTTAAAATATGTAGAACGCTAAAATTGCTGTGCTGCTTTCCATACATTTCAGTAGCGTAGTAGTAGTTCTCAGTGTGTGAATCTGCACCAGCCTCGCTGATGTTAGAAGTGTTAACGCTCAGACAGAAGAAATCTGTGCCCAGGCCTATCCCCTCCAGTAGATGTCATCGTGACAGTGGAGAATGCTGCTGGGGATGCTGGCAATGAGACTTCCTGTGCCAAGGCAGGAAAAAAGCTTTGCTGTAATAGTCTTTGTTTCTGTCAAAACAAGGTAGTTCTCACAATGCTTAGCATTTATAGAGAGCTTTTTGTTTCTATAATGCTTTGAAAACACGATGACTATTAAAACACAGTCACCAGTCAGGTCACGCGGGGCTGTGGTCCATGACAGTAGTGTCTATGTGCTCTGAAAGTGGCCATAAATATATATGTGTGTATATATATGTATATATATATATATGGGCAAACAGGCATTTGCAGTACTTAGTTTGTCAATTGCTTTTTGGTTTGGTTTTGGTTTGTTTTTTCCAACTATACAGTTCCATTTATATGACACCCTTTGCTCAGAGCCATGGCATCATTTCTATTATACTTCTCCATCCCCCTCCTCCCCAATCCTCTTTAGAAGTAATTTCTCCAAAGGAAAACACAAATCCTCCTATTTAATTTTGCCAAGAATTAATCTCTCCCCGCCCATCAGCACCTGAGCTGCTGGACATCCAGTCAGTTTTAAGGTTTACAGCTGCCTGAGTGAGCGATAGTTATTGAGTAGCAAGTAAATACACAATCCTATAGTATTACTAGGTATAATGTTAATCTCTCAAACAGAGAATGAGTCCCCAGAAAAGCCAAGGGACAAGTCACTCACTGGGAATTTTAAGTGCACATAAAATGTATGTTGCTGCAAGGATGCAACATACACATCTCCAGTGAGACAAGGAGGCACAAAAGTACATACAAAATGTAATCAGTTCTAAGTAATGTTAAGTTTGATGGCTTTGTAATGGAAAATAACTGCGGTGCTTGGAGGTAGTTGACATAGTTTCAGGCCCTCAGGGCCTCAGTACAAAAGGTGTGAGAAAAGCAGAATAGAAGGACAGGACCTGGGATGGGGAGTATCCCGGACTAGCAGATGCCCAGGATGAGAGCAGTTAAACTAACTGGTAAGTAGAAGGGCAGGATGATTGCTATGTCTGTAATGTTCATTAAGCTTGTTGGGAAAAGTAAACGACCCTTAAAGACCACCACATTTTGTACGCATGCCGGAAACCTTTTGGAAAATGATGTAATATGCTCAGTGACCATGTAAGGATGACCTGTAGAGCAATTCGGGGACACACGTTAGGAGGAGCTATCCCCCGTGTCTCCCGGCGCCGAGATAAAGAATACCTGCTTGTCAACTTGAAACTCTGTTGGCAAGTTTGTTCCTGGAGTTTTCTCGGAATCACCAGAAGAACTTGAAAAACATGTTGAAAATATGTTTAGGTGTTGTTAAATGGCAGATCTGAGTTTCTTGGGCAAGATCATGAAGTTATGGCTTCAAAAACAAGTATTAGACACCTTTTCCCACCTTGGAAGTCCCAGTAGTTTTGATCCGAGATGCGATACATACCTAGTGTGTGTTGTCTCCTTTAATTTCAGCCGGTACTACACCTATGTTCTTCAGGACAGAATGATAATATGTAGGTTGTCATCAGCTAAGACAGAGCACAGGCTGAGCCAAGTGATGCAAGTTGCTGAGCTAAAATGTGACTTTAAAAAATCAACCGGGTGCAGCTGTATCAAATAATAAGTCCATGATTTGAATGTTCTTTTTTGTCTAGATGATGCCTCTATGAATAATAAGTTTTTCTTCTTTAGAATACCTGCCTTGGGGAAGTAGATGGCAAGAAAGCAGAGCACTAACGGCCTGATTAACTTAAAGAGCCTGCTTCTCCTCCTTAGTCCAGTCTTTGAGACTGAAGCAAGCCTCTCCAATCAACATTAAAAATTCTAGGGGAAATGGACAAATGATTAGAGTAAATCTGTGAGTCCCACACTAAGAGGAAAGCAAGTCTTATTGGCAAGATCTGTTTCATTGTTCGTGTCCTTAAAAAAAAACTTGCTTGGAATTTTGTCCTTGACCGAGTGGAAAGGCTCTCTGCTGGCAGGAAAACAAAACATTTAATCAAAACAAAGCAGCTGATGCTCTTGACAGAGCATGAACAGACATCTGTCCGGCTGTTCTGAGTGAGCAAAACCACATCAGATAAAATAGCAGAAAAGCCCCATAAAATTCTATTAAAATAAGTGAGGCAATGAGAGAAGTGCAAAGAATGCATTTGTTTGCAATTTATCATCTCATTTGGGCACTGTGAAAGAAGTATAGGCCTGGGGGAAAAAAGCATGTCTTTATCCTCAGGAAATTTAGGGTGTTTTATTACCAAAGTTAATAATGAAAACAAACTGTAAAAAACCATGGTGACATTTTAAGAACTGGGAAGATACATCTATCAACTATACAAGCAGGAGATAAACTTAGCTATAATCGATCAGAAAAGGTAATAAAGATAACTATCTACCTCATGTTTGCTTTGGATTTTTCTTCAAATATGTGTGGTTTTTGTTACACATGTACTTCTATTTAAGGATACTTATGTTCCCTTTAACGGTGTTCCCATACTTATTCTAAAAGCATTTCATGGGTGTAATCACTGTAATTTAGCACTCTGAGTTTTACTTAAGTCTTAAAATATTCAGTCTGTAACCCATTACTCTGAGAAGAGAAAGTAAGCATGGCTGATAAAAGTCCAAAAGACCAGGAGATAATCATGAAAAGATACTGCTTAGTTCTCTGTTATCTGTCTTAAAGCAGTGTCAAGTATGCCTAAAGTGCTCTTAAAAACCTGAACTGGTGGCAATTCCACATTTTCTTCCAGAGATCTGCTCCAGTTGCAGTGATATGTGTACAGTTGGAGCAGGACCTCCTAATGCCTACCTTCTGTCTGCCTTGCAGTTTAGCCCTGTAATCTGTCACCCTATCTGCTTTAAAATAAACATCCTCTCTCAGGGTTATGAAACCTAGTAATGTAGCTGAAGTCTTAACTTTCCCTGGGGGAATTGCTTGAAATGTGGAGTCTTCAGACCCTGGAAGAGCTGCAGCTGGGAGTAGAATGGGGCCATGGCAATTGAGTTGGGTCAGACCAAAAAGATGTTGCTGTACACACATGCTGATTCTGCTCTTCAGGGCTGCTTCTACCAGTTCTGTATGGAGCCAACCACATGTTGCCTACTACACTTGCTTACTAACATAGGCCCTGGGTCAGGGTGTCCAAGCACAACATCAGCCTTCTCTGGGCTACTGGAAGACACATGGACTTCATAAACTTGGATTTAGCACCCTGTTTATTTGGGCTAATGGGATTACATCAGAAGGGAGGGCTTCCACTATAAAAGTGCGTGCTTCTTGTGATTCAACGGAAAAGCTGACAAGCATGACCCCAAAGTAAGCAGTAATAAAACATTAGCTGGTAGCTCTGAGCCCAACCGCACCCTCTTCATCAGCTAACCACATAAGGAGGGAGGAAGTGGTGAGCACAACCAGGCCAGCCTCATATACATCAAGCACCACTCGGATGCTGAGCAGCTCTGCCCTGGCCCCAAGCTGCTGCTCCAGGGGGAACAGAGCTTCTCGTTGGGGAGCCCCAGGTCCCTTGAGATGTAGGGTGGAACATGGACTGGTTTGCTCGCTGGGAGACAACTAGTGGCTGTAAGCATCTTCTGAAAAGAATGCACATCTCTTGGGTCAGTCAGGGTGTCTGGCAGCCCCTGTAAACTGAGCTGCTCATTTTCTATGGTCCAGCAGCAAGACAATAAACAGACACACTAAAAATCCTGTCAACATGCCCAGGCACATGTGGGCTGGGAGAGGAATTTTCTGTAGGAATAACAATCAGTGAGCATCTGAAGAACCATGAAAATGTAAAAATTCTTGGATTGCATTGCACCATTTCCCCCCCATTTTTCTCCCTTTTGCTTTCACAGCATCCCCACAAGCTCTCCCTTCTCCTCGTGTTGTTTGTACTGAGGAGGAGCCGCCAGTCAGGCAGTACAAACAGTTGTGGTTAGGGAGAGGAAATCCAGCTCAGCTGTGATAATTAAGATAGCTGTGATACTTCAATTGAGCTGCTAATACCAACGTTGGGATGTTGCGTAAAAGACCTGGTGGATAGCAGATTTTCATTGGTACTTTACTGAGCAGGGAGAATGTGCTATAGGCTGGCTCGTGGGAGTGCTGAGCTGTATCCTCATCACCTTCTTCCATTTTCCCCCTCCCAAATACAGCCTTTCCTGCTGTTGTTTCTGTCCTGATGCTGTGTGTTTGGTTGTACTACTTAGGAGAGCAATCTCTGCTCAGTTCTTCTCCTCCCTCTCACTTACCTCGAGGGCTTGTTTCTAAGGATTCTGGGCTACAAAAGCTTTGATGCAATGCTTGTGTCTTTCCACTCAAGCAATTAATCTTGTGAACTGCTGCACATACAAACCTATATATGGGGTTTTAACCTCTGCTTTTGAAGTGTGAGGAAGAAGTAGTAATGGATTTCCTAGCTGCCATGTAGTAAAGATAGTTTATGCATTATTTACGTTTATTATGATTTGGTTGCTATTTTTTTTTTTAAATTTTGCCTTATATTAGTGGTACAGTAAGGAAAAGCTTTTTCTTTTACTAATCTTCATAGTAGCTTCTCCTTAAAATTTAATCAAAAGCAACAGCTATTACATTTTATTTTATAGCGTTGCAAACGTCATCCTTTAGTGAAATATTCTGTTACGGAACATATCGTTTAAAGAACTTGCCTTCAGCAGCAAGCCAAACTTGGTTTTAAATTTGAGTTATTTGAATATAAGTTTTTGGAGAGCCTTTAAATGCTAGAATAAATTAAAGATTTTGGTTTTAATTCTACTGGAGCGGTTTTGTGATACATATTTCTTTGCATTATTAGCAAATCAAGGCATAGTAGCGTTATACTTATGTGTAAGTTTTGCCAAGAAAAACTAAGTAAGGAGACCTAAAGGTCAGCGTAAGATAAAAGCTGTCTTTATTTGCAATAGAAAATATTTATCATAAATTATGAAGGAAAATGAGGTTCTTAGAATTCTATGCCAATATATGATTTTTTAAAAATCTGAATTTCTATTAAAAAGACTTTATTCAATCAGTTGACCAACAGAATGTTTATAGAGGCCTTCTTTCTTGAACACTTTCCTTTAAAGTGTTTTGTGATAATATGAGAAATCTGAGACTGTAAGATCTTCAGTGTTTCAGAGTCAGTGATTTTTCACTTTCCTGGTGATCTGGTAAAGAGCTTTCTGCTACAGCAGTTTTCTGTCAAAACATGGGTTAGATAAAATGTAACTTTTTGTAGGAATATATCAGTTTCATTTGTTTTCAAGAGAAAGCTATCAAAATATTAATGGTTGAAACTACAGTATGAAGAGAAAAAAACATAAATCAAAATCAAACATCTGACACTGTCAAAATATTTTATTTGTCAGTTGTTTCAGAGCTCCCAAAATAAAAATTGCAGACTTTGTGTTTTTGCAAAGAGTGTTGACTTCTTGTTTCTATTTGGAAGGGAAATTCAGAATATCTGGTGTTTGTTCCTAGGTCAGCATGATTTCCTTACTCTTTTTCCCCTGGCTTTTTACATGCTTTGGTTACTGAAACAGTTTTCACGGAGCATGTCAGACCAGGAGTCTCCAGAGCCCTCTGCATTTCATGCAGAGCTCTTGGAACTCTGCTGACTCCATGCTTTCTCATAGTCCCAATTAGTGGGGCTGTCAAAGTCTCTGTAGAAGAGCAATGCAAGTTCTCGCCATCTCTGAAAACATCCGCTGAATTTCTAAACGAAACTACAGACCACTCTTGATTCTGCAGTTGTTACTCCATCCTAACTGAAACAGAAGGGCTGCTCCACAATGGTTCTACCGTCTGTCTAGCAGCATATGCAGTTATGGTCACGACCAGCCAGGTCTAGGTTGGTAGTGGGACAGAGGACCAAAAATGTCACTTCTGGCGTTCTAGCTCTCCCTAAATTGTGCCATTCTTGGTGTCTTACAGGCTACAGATATGGTATGAGATCAGATGACTGCAAATAACTGTTATTTTTTCCCAAGGTCCAGATGTACTATCATTTAAAAATGGACTATGTGTTGAACTGGGCTTTAAGAAAGGTCATATGACAGAGATTATGGTTGTTAAGTATTTATTTAATCAAGGATTTCTATTTTTAAAGAAGCTTACAACTCTATCATAGTTCACAATCTAAATATAAGATGAAAAGGCATGGACCAAAAATAATGAAGCAGGCAGAAGCTGTAGGCTCCAAATTATGCTCCTGGACAATGAGAATTTTTTATGAAATACAAAGGAAACTTCTTCCTGGAAATATTGTTTCTGAAATGACACTGAGCAGCCCTGACTGCTGGGGAAATGGAATAAAAGCTCTGATTGTCTGTAGCCCTCCTCCTAGAGGGCAATTTGAAATGGGTTGCTAATGGCCAAACCCCTGCCATAAACACAGTACTAAAAGGCAGTAAGCGATGCGCACATCTATGCACAGAGATACAAAGA
The DNA here is from genome assembly GCF_034315485.1 of Pezoporus occidentalis. Lineage (NCBI taxonomy): Eukaryota > Metazoa > Chordata > Aves > Psittaciformes > Psittacidae > Pezoporus > Pezoporus occidentalis. The sequence goes on along the minus strand of NW_026914319.1, from coordinate 61,425 downwards.
TAGTCAAAAGAAAATATATTGCATACAGTTTACTGCATTTAAAATATTTAAGGCTAATATGGTAATAATGCCTGAAGCACTAAAATAATTTGGGCATTATTAAAATCTGTGGAAGTAATATAGGGTATTCTGGGCATCTTTGAAAATGTTAACTGAATTTCTAAGCAAGACTATGGACCCTTCAATTCTTTTCTTTTGATAATGTGACCCACGGAGCTGTTAATGTATGTCATATGCTGCATGTGAAGAGTTTGCCTGCCTTTTGTGGATGATTCATTACTTTTATTAATCATTACAGTCACAACACATCAGTAACAGTAAAATTAACAACTACTGATGGTATTAGTACATTTCTCTGACATTATCAGGGTCACTTAGTATGTCATCTGTGTCACAAGGCACATCAGTACCTAGTCCTAGTACCATCAGCCTCCTGATACTGGGTCTAGGGATGCAGGTTAACAAACTCCTCCTGTACTGTTGTATTATTTGCTCCCATTCCTTGTTCTCTGGTCCATGCTGCTCGCACAACTGCAGGATTGAGCAGTAAACCAGCTCGGGAAACAGAACTGTGTTAAAAATCCCTTGGTTTTGCTACTTGGTTCTCTTCAGGCTGAACTGATTTGGTGTTTTGTGCAACTGTTGGATCACAAAACCCAGAAGGGTCTTGGGAGTAGGTAGAGGCAGCAGGTGGGAAGGACATTGTGATGGGAGTCTTGTGTGCCTGCACTGTTGTTGCCAGAAATAGTGATGGAAACGCAGAGATATTCAGATAAAGATCTTAACCTTCCCCCCCCCCCGCCTCACAAACCATTAAGTATTCTGGCTGTGATTCAGATATATATTCTTTCTAAAGTAGAAATTTATTATCTCACTCATAAAGTTCCATTTGGTTGTTCCTAAGATTATGCCATTTGATTGTCTCTCTTCACCTGAGTAAAATAATAAAGCTTTTTTTATACCTTTATTGGAACTATTATCATCTTTCTTTTCAGGAAAGCAGACCTATTTTATCCAGTGTCATAGAAACTGTTGCCAGAATGAATTTAGGCCGCAAGACAGTGGGTGTGTTATAAAGACAAATGGCTCAGTAAGAAAGACATTTATATTCTAAAAGCAGTTTTTATGTATAATAATTTGTATTATAAAAGATTATTGAAAATAATGCATACATTTTATTGCCAATAAATTAAAATTATGTACTAGATACCCATGGGAATTAATGTTACAATATTACAAGTCTAGACACAGCTCAGACAGAAAGATACTGACATACATACGCAGGGTGGCCAGGAAAGTTTGCAGAAGTGCATTGAACCTGCCATTTTCTCAGGTTCAGGGCTCCAGGGAAGTCAATAAACTTTTATGTGAACAGACTGTCCACCTGTGCAGACTCATTTAGGAAATTAAGACTGGTAAAGCATAGAAGAGCATGGCTTTTAAATGAGTAGTTGTGTGCGACAAGGCTTTGTGACAGTCAGCGTTGGTGGAGCTAATTCGGGCTCTGTCATTACATGGTATTTGACACTGACCAAATCACAACCTGCTTGCCTCAGTTTCAGCACACAGCGATTATATTGCTGATTAACTTAATCTTTATTAATCCTGAAGATTTCCATAAGCGCGTGCTTCTAAGGATTAAAGCTTCATCCTCAAAGCCTGCTTGCAAAGAAACTCTGGTCCTAACAAAAAATGTAGACTGAGCTTCAGTTAAAACAAAAAGGAGCTGGTTATGCAGTGTTCAGTTTTATTTCAAGATCATTCTTCAGAGCAATCCAAGGATGAAGTCAGTAGAGAGTAAAAAAAAATAGTAAGAAAAGTACTTGTAATTGAAAAGGGCCTTAAGAGTGCTGTGGAATGAAACTTGCCCGTAGTTGCTGCACTCTGGGAAGGCTGGTAAGAATCCAGAACATAGCTAACGCTGAAGACGCTACTGATAAAAACGAAGAGGCATCCAAAGGTGAGGCATTCCCATTTCCCTGGCGGAGCTGTCAGCCGGCAGCTCTGCGAGGGCTGGGGCGTTAAAGGCTGTACTTGGCTCAATAGTCAGTTACTCAGCCTGTCACCAGCTCCGGTTTCGTTTCCAGCGGCGGCAGGAGGTGGGTGTGCATGTGCTTTCTGACAGCGGCAACACACGCGCCCCGTGCTGGCTCCCCCCCGGCGCGGCCCCTGCGCGTTTCGCTCGGTGTGACAGCTCCCGCCAGCGCTCCGGCAGCGTGCGCTTCCCTCAGCCACGGATGGAGCATCTCCCCTCGGGGCACGGCCCTCACCAGCGCCCCGGGTCAGCCTCGGCTTCCTCGGGCGCGGGGCTGGGCTCTGCCCGGCGCCGGAGGCACGTTGCCGATTCAGCCCCGGCGGGGAAACAATGACTTGTCTCACCCCACGGAGCTGCCACCGCCTCTCGCGTTTCCGGGCCTGCGGCTGCGGGACGCGAAGATCCCCCCTCCCTCCAGGGGCGCCTTCACAGACCGGCGACCCCCCCCCCCCCCCCAGCCCTGGCCCCGCCGCCGCCCGCCCTCGGAGCGGGGCAGCACCACCCATTCGGGGAGAGGCCGCCCGCACGGTCCGCTCTGCCTCTCTATTGGCTGGCGTGACCGCGCTTTGCCCTCTGATTGGTTGTGGCCGCCGCCAGGCAGCAGCGGGGTCGGGCGGTGCCAGCCCGCCACCGCCCGCGCTCGCCGCTGTCGCTCCCGGCGGGCGAGTAAGGCGGCGAGCGGCGGCGGAGGCGGGCGGGACGGGTGAGTTCGCTTAGCGGCTGCTCCCGCAGGGCCAACTTTTCTCTCGCGGGGCTGGCGCAGCCCCTCAGCGCCGGCGGGACGGTTACGCGGTTGGGCAGCTAACGGCCGGCTGCGGAGAGCCCCTCAGGCTCTGGGTCCCGCACTCCGCCCCGGGGGAGCCGTCGGTGCGCGGTTACCCGCGGGGCTCGCCCGGTGTGCGAAGGGCGCGGGCACGGACGGGGTGGCAGAGTTCACGCTGCGGGGCCGGGTGAAGGGCCGGTGCTCGATGCAAGGCGGGGGACGGTGGAGGGGCAGGGCCGGCGCCCTGAGGGGGTCGGCGGTCGCGCCTCCCGCCTTGCTGAGGGAAGCTGGTCTCTCTCCGCGGGGCGGGGCCGCGCTCCGGGCACCGGCTGCAGCTTTCCCCTTCCCGCGGTCCTCCCCGGGCGCCGCTGGTGTTTCGGCTGCGTCTGGGTCCTGCGCCCGCTCTCGCTCGGGTCCCGGGCGGCGGTCGGGGAGGGCGGAGGAGGGGAGCGGCGGCCTTGGCGGGGCGGCTCGGGCCAGCGGGGTCAGTTGTGTCGGCGGGAGGAGGCAGTGGGGGGTGCGGGCAGCCGGCTGCGGGCCAGACAAAGGAGCTGCTCCCGCTGGTCTCCCCGAGCAGCGTGGTGCCTGGAGCTGACTTCTCGCTCCCCGGCTGGGAGCGTGTGCCTGCTCGCTCGTGGAAAGATCTGGGACGTAGTTCAGTGACGTGCTGTGGATTACATCCATTCCAACCCATCTTTTCCGTGTGGTTTTTGTTTTTCCTGCCGCGTTGATTTCGGTGTCCGCGGGTAGGGACGCGGGGAGGTGGCTGCAACAGTTGTAATTGCTGAGAGTTTGTGGTTGAGGTTCATGGGGAAGCGCCGCAGACTCTGGGGGGTTGTGCCTGTTCAGGCTTCGGTATTTGACTTTCCGCACGTTATACTGAAGTAACTTTCCATCTGCTTTGTGTTTTAAAGGTAATGGTAAAAACAGAGATAGTGGTGGTGGACATGTCTTGTTCCCTGCAATCCCCAAAGACCTCACGTTTGTTTTCCATCCAGCTGGATTCTGACTCTACCCCGAAAAAGCTCCCGAGTCTTAAGTTCTCAAAGGAAAGATCTGTGTACTCGAGGATTTTCAAGTCTTGTTAGCATTGTTCTTTCGTAATCTTTAGTATAGGCTGCTAGTGTGTGAAGACGACTGTAGAGGAACAAAAGATGAAAGTTTCTATGAAGTGATTGCTGTTAGCTGCAAATTCCGATTGGGTGATGAGGTTTTTGTTTTTTTTTTTTAAAGGCAACTTGAACAAATGACACGGCAAAGGGGCAAAAAGGCAGTTTTGCGCAGCAAAACGTAGAATGACATTGGTGGTTGTTTTCATTGCCTCTAAAAAGCTTTTCGGCAGTTTCTCCATCCAATAATGCAGTTAGATGCTATGGAGTCTATTCAGAAGCTTGTGCTTTTCACAGAATGCCTTCGTCTATGACAGTGCCTTGCTTCTGGTGTCCTCTCCTCCTTCCAACAAGTTCTCATACGCTGTGAAAAGTAACCAGAGTTGTAAAGGTTGGTCAATTTCACTTACAATCTGTACTACTTTCATCAGTGAAATACTTTTGGTACCAGCAATGTCTTTGAAGCTGCGTTCTAGATCCATCTGGCACTATTCTTGGACATATTTTTTCCTCCCAAGAAGACAATATGAAAATACTACTTTTGAAATGCAAAACTCGGCTGCATCTCTCTGTGATAACCTCTTTGTGAGACAAGGTACTTTAAGCCGGCCTTTTATCAGAGAGGTGACAATTTTCAGGAAGTTCAGTATGACTTCTGATGATTTATTAGCTGTAGCAATTCACTTCCTTTCAGTGTTGAGCTCTCTTTAAGGTACGAGTTGAATTTACTCCGAATGCCTTTTACAAGGAAAAAGGCTTTCATGGGCAGAATCGTGCTGAGCTCCTGCCATGGTCTTGTGAATGGGAGGGTTTTCTTTCACTTGAGAGAGTTCATGGTAGTCATGTTCACAGGCATAGCTTGGTAGTTAAGTCACTTGAATTCTAATTTTGCAAGGACTTGTATTGCAAACAAGCGTGTGCTTGAGATACTGCAAGGCTAGGCACTACAAATGGTATGTGTCATCTGTATTTCACCTAGCACAATGGAGCTGGCATTAAGCTGGGAGAAGAGCCCATTTACTGATGCATATGTTATGACTGTATCAAACCTAATAGTAAGTCATTGAATTAAAGTCTGATTTTTAGTGCATTTTAGTGTAAAACCCCAACATCTTGAACCTTCTTTGTATGTTCATGTCAGGAAATTAATTTTCATTAGTTCCTGCCTTAAGGTAGGAACTCTTAACCCATTGCTGACTTTAATACATGCAATATGAAATTTGTCATGTTCATTCTAGAGACTTACTGATTATGAAATCCTGGCTAATGCCTGGCTGTCTTAATTAGAAAGTAAATACATGTTTTATGGTCTTATGTGACACTGTTTTGTTTCAGGTTGTGTGAAAAATGCATAGCTTGAGAAATCTGGATGATTTATGAGCAAAAATTCACAGTTCCCAGACTTTCCTTTGGGACTAAGAGCCTGTGGAGTACTCTTTACATTTGAGGCTTTCAGATGAAACTTTCATGAGGCTTAAATGTTTATAAGAATATTAAAATACAGTAGCACTTGGGATCTCAACAAAGATCACCTGGGCACTCTGAAAATGTACAAAGCTTATATCAGGAACAGTTTAGAGATAAATCCTTTGGGTGGATGACCCTCTTGGGTTTAATTATCAAGCCTTCGCTTGATGTATGACATGTAGGATAAGGAGGGGGGTGGCTTTAAACTAGAAGATTGTAGATTTAGGTTAGATCTTAGGAAGAAATTATTTACTATGAGGATGGTGGAATAAACTGGCACACGTTGCCCTGAGAAGCTGTGGCTGCCCCATCCCTGGCAGTGTTCAAGGCCAGGTTGGACAGAGCCTTGGGCAGCATGGTCTAGTGTGAGGCACCCCTGCCTATGACAGGGGGGTTGGAACTGGATGATCTTTGGAACTGGATGATGGTCCCTTCTAACCCAAATCATTCTGTTCTTGGCATAGCCTGGCATGCTTTCTCTCTTGCAAATGCAAGACTGAGTACAAAACTTACACTTAAGTCTGCCATAGGATTTGTGGGGGTAGTTTTGCTAGCATAAATGGAGATTTACAGGTATGAACTGCTGCATTGGTATGTTATTTAAAGTGTTACCAGTGACCAGTCTTCCAGGAGCAATATGGATGAAGTTTAAGCAGGAGATCCTGTCATCCTGTATAGGGTGTATGATGATATGACCATCACTGTATGCATGCTCTGTCTTCTTTGAATTTGGAAGAGCTCAAATCTGAAACTATTGCACTTTTAGAAAAATTAAAGGCTGCAGATTTGTATTTATTTACCAAGGTGTAATACCCTGATGACTGGAAGATGCTGTGTAATCTCCAAGACTTCTTGTACGTTGTTATGAAGCTTCAATATGCTTAAAACCTGCATTTTATATGCAGCATTTTTCAGTGTGTTGGTTTGTGGTTGGTTGGATGTAATTGGAAGTATTTATTGCTTTACTGGAATCTGATAGTTTTCCTGCTTAACAAAATACAGCTTTTGATCTGTTAATGCTCTTGTTTAATTGTGCAAGTATAAAAACGTCCCACCTTCATTAGAATTGTAGGCGTGATACCTTTCAAATCTGTATTTTCTTTCTTCTCCAGAAAAAATGGTCCTTTTGTCAGTTTGCTGTCCTCAGTTGCCAGAATTGACATGGTGGTGTATTAAATGCACATTTGGGAATGGAAAATGTGCTGGCTTTAGAACATATTTTTATTAGCCTCAGTTAATTAGGAACTTAAATTGGATTAATTAATTTGAAATGCTTCTTGAGATAATCTTGGAAGGCAATAAGAAAGTGGTGTCAGGATAAGGACTGAAATCTGTGTCAGACTGGTGATGTTGAAGACAAGGATTACTAAAAGGATGAAAGTGTTTTGAACGTGGAGCAACTCCATATTGTCGCAAGGCTGTGTTTAAAGCTTCTAGGCTGCTCAAGCTCTGCACGCCATTAATATCATAGCATATAGAATCATAGAATCGTTAGGGTTGGAAAGGACCTTAAGATCATCTAGTTCCAACCCCCCTGTCTTGGGCAGGGGTGCCTCACGCTAGACCATGCTGCCCAAGGCTCTGTTCAACCTGGCCTTGAACACTGCCAGGGATGGAGCATTTACCACTTCTTTGGGCAACCTGTTCCAGCGCCTTGCCAGAATCTTCCCTATACATCTATTATAAGTGTATGCACATGCTTCTAAGATGAAGTACTTCTGCATACTCTCAAGATTGTCTTTATGAATAACTGACTTTTAAATTATTTTAAGTTATTTGAAAGGTTTTTTGTGAGTCTGCAGGGTGAAATACTTCTACATTTGTTATTGTAAATCATAAGATTTCTATCAGAATTTGTGCTGGAACTTTGTTTGCTTGAAAGTTCAAACACTCATGGATTAGATAAAAAACTCCCACAAAACCAAAACCCACCAAACAAAAAACAACTCCAGTGAAACAACAACATCTGAAAGATCCAACAGCTCTGGGTTTAATTTAGCACATCTAAAATAATGGAGGATATGAGGTGTACTTCTGGTGAACCTGTTGTGAAGCCTTTGTCCTAATTAGGACCATGTTGAAGAGCAGCAGAATAAAAATAGTATGTCAGTTTAGACAGGGAGGGTGACTGTTATTTACAGGGATTTCTTTAGACGCATCCCCACATGAACTTACGTGCTTTAGTAACAGCTGGAAGACTGGTGAATGAAAGCAGCCTAACTTACAGCCCAAGCACATTGAAATCATCTGAATGTGACACTTTCTTCTCACTGCAGTGGCAGAAATGGGAGGATGTTGGTGTATTTGTTTGTGTGATAAGTTAAGGGCTCTGTTTATAAAGCATCAGTGTAACTTCCAAATGGTATACAAATTTAATACAAGTGGGTTCAATAAAGAGTTGTTACTAAGAGTGTTATTTATTAGAACTGGAATCAATAAAGCATGTAGAATTTGAACAGATACTTAATCATTATCAGTCTTCTGTGTGGAGAATGCCATGAAAAGCTACGGTGTGCATGGAAACACTTTTTAGTTTATTTTAGAAGACCAGCATTGCTGAAGAATGATCTGATCATTGAGAGGAAGACTGGCAACCGGTTCTTTGTCCAAAACATGTATATTTGTCATCTTCTCTCCAGCCTTCGATGATCTGAAATGCTGTGTAGCAATGAAAGTGTAACAAAGATGCTTAGGTAAAAGCAGTGCTAGCTGAGTAGTAAAACATGACTATTGCTGATGCAGAAGTTGTATTCTATCCTGACTGGATTAAAAGCTCTCATTCTAAACTTAGTGACAGAAACTGTATATCTTGGGCACTTTGGTAGCTATTAAAAACATCTCTCTTTGTTAAGAGATAACATAACCTTTACATTTTGTTGCCTCTTTTTCTTTTTTTGGAAACTAACCTTTAATCAGAAATGGCATAGTACCTTCTGAAGCCTCACTGGATACTAATTAACTCACTTCAATGTTAAAGCCATGTTGTCTCCTACAGTTTCCTGCTGTTTGCACCGGATAAATATTTATGCTTCAGCAAGGCATTAACTTCAACCTGATGAATAGTGCATACAGCTTTAATATTTTTGTTAATGCTAAACACCATTATTCAGTACTATTACTATACTTTATTGCAATATTACTTATTATTTCTTTTTAGAAAGGGGGGAAGAAGCCTGTTACACTTTAAATATGCAATAGAGAATTAAATCTAATACTCAATAATTAAACTGTCTAGCAGTCTGAGTATCATACAGAAGCTAATGCTGGATGATACAGGGTCTTCCTGAGTGTCTGGTTAATGGACAAGGCTGTACTTGTCATTGTGACTTGTTTTCAAGTGCTTGAATCCTGTTCACATATGTAAAGGCAATTGTTTCCTATTTTGAATTATTTTTAATACTACAGTATTTGCTGTATTAAAACAAATTACTGGAATATGTGTAAAAGCATTAAGTTGACCTAATCTTCAAAAACTGCATTTAAAAAGTTTTTTAACTGGACACCATCTCTGAAAGTTAGGATACTGTGAATATTTTCAAGAGTCTATCATGTAAGACATGTTGGGTATACTGTAGAAACATCCCTGTCTGAGGAAGCATGCTATAGGATCTGTGGGTACAGAATTTAACGCTTTTCCCCCAGTAGCACTCCTCAGTGTTTGCTGGCTGTAGGAAGTTGTGTTACTCTGCCAGAGTTGAAGTAGGTTGCAAAATCAGGCTGCAACATCATATATTCTGAGTTAGGCTGATGAAGGGGAATTGTTTTGTGTTAGAGAATTCCTCAGCTCCTGATACTTCCCACTAAAGCAATAATTTTATCTTCCTCACAGTAACTTCACACTGGATTTTTGCCAGTGAAATTCTGAGTATTCTACAGTTTGTCATTTAGTAGCATATCTGGCTGAACCAATTACTGTCTCTTAATATAATACCTTTTGTTACTGACTTTCTTTAGGTTGTGCCAAAATACCTGCCTGTTTCATGTCATGTGCTGTGGACATGCTACTGCTTTTACTCAGTTACAGCTTTTAGGCTCAATAAGCATAGTCTTTCCATTCACATCTCTCATGCTTTTAATTATATTGACTCCATATGTCAGGTCTAGAAAGACTAATAGGTTCCTGCATTTTTTTTTCCTGCTTTGAACTAAACTCGAGTGCAACAGCCAGAGGAGTAGGTGAAAGCCTTTTTGATGATAGTTCTGCACACCCACTTACACGTGCATTCTGTAGCTTTTCCAGCATTGGTGTAGCATTTACCATTTCCTGCCTGTCTTGAGAGAATGTGATTTACATTTAGTTGTAAAGCTGAGGGAAAAAAATTCAAATCTCAAGTTCCTTTCCCTGTTCACTGTTTTCTTAGCAGCATTTTGTGTCAGTATTGTAAATAACAGGCGTTCTTGCCACAGTGGTGGTGTGATGAGATGCTGCAGACAATAAGGCTTATCATGTTACTTAGTGAAACTCAACAAAGGGAACATCTGTTTTGTAGAGTATTTAATGATACTGCTTGAAGTATCAGAATTCTGTTGTTTTGGCTAGAATTGGTTGAAATTTTGTTGAATTTTAAGTCAGGTGTGGAAGTATAGCAGAACTACTCTTCCTGCCCTTTTTGCCTTGTGTTAGAGATGTAGACTTCCTATCTCTTCTACTTGTAATTTTTTGCTGCCTTGCTAATTTTTGTTTGATAGACATATTTGCAATAGTATTCTTTTTTGTCTTATGCTAAAATTTTAAGTGTGTCTGAAGCATATGCGTTTTCACTGGTTACCAAGAGTTCTTACTAGAATGTAATATTTATTTGTGCAATGATATTTTATCCCAAGCTGTTGTTACTGGCAAGGTGCAGCTGTAAAGGGGAAACTGATAAGGGTTTTCCACCTGAAACTCAACATAATGAGATTTCTCTACACTATCCAGTTCCTTTGCATCCATAATGCATAATGTTAATTCCTTAAGGGAGTAATGAAAATCTTTGATTCGTTCCCATTTTATGGGTATTCAAAAGTGTCTTATATGTTTTGTCCTATTCTGGCAAAGAACTGGATGACAGCTCACCTATGTTGAATAGTTCACCTGTTGGAGTGAGTCTAGAGGAGGCCACGAAGATGATCAGGGAGCTGGAGCACCTCTCCAGTGAAGACAGGCTGAAAGAGCTGGGCTTGTTCAGCCTTGAGAAAGCTCTGGGGAGACCTTAGGGCAACTTCCAGTGCCTAAAGGCTGTGACAAGAGATCTGGAGAGGGGCTTTTTACAGGGGCATGTAGGAATAGGACAAGGGGGAATGGCTTTAAACTGACAGAGGGTAGGTTTAGATTAGACATTAGGAAGAATCTCTTTACTGTGAGGGTGCTGAGGCACTGGCACAGGGTGCCCAGAGAAGCTGTGGCTGCCCCATCCCTGGCAGTGTTCAAGGCCAGGTTGGGCAGGGCTTGGAGCAACCTGGTCTAGTGGAAGGTGTCCCTGACCGTGACAGGGGGTTGGAACTGGATGAGCTTTAATGTCCCTTCCAACACAAACCATTCTCTGATTCTGTGTTCACCAAGTTGCAGCAATCCGGTGGAACAGTGACAGGACTGATTTCCTTAATTGTCTACAATTGGTTTTGGGTTTTTTTTTTTGTGTGTGTGGTAAAATACAAGTCCTGTATAAATTAAGTAGCAGCAGTAGGATGCATACTTCACATCAAGGGAAGAAGGAGCAGTTATAAGAAGGTCCCTGCTTGTACAGTAAACAGAGGAACTGACAAAAGTGTGAATAGGAAGTTAACTGATGAAACAGGAACTAAATAACGCCACATTTACGATTCCAGAAGTTCCTCAAATGTGTCTACTGATTTTTAAATGATAGGTGTATGATCTTTTTGTGTTGTGCAATTAACCTCCACCCTCCAAATGTGCTGTTTGGAAAGCATCCATTCACTGAGATTATATTTGCTTTTTGCTCTCATGTGGCACAGCTTGCTTTGCTCTTGGTTCATTGCAACGCCTCTTTCCTGTTAATAGGACAGTTTGTACAAGCATAACATGTTGCTTCCTAGGGTTGTTAAACTGTATTGATATCATTCAGCTCAGGTTCATTTGAGTCCACTGTGTCCCACATACATGTGTAGTCAATGACCAATTTCAATATATTGTCATAATGGCATCTGCCATTCAAGCGACTTTTCAGTTGCTGCATGCAAGCGGAATATGATAAATCAGTTCCAAGCTCATGCGCTTTGGATTATTATAGAAACAAATTTTGACTACTTTGCTGTTAGGCACAGAAATATTTGTCAGGCTCTAAATCATGAACTCTGTGCTCTAAACCACAAGGGTCTGAGTTTGTAACTTGAATATTAAAGTGCCACTCTTTCATTCTAGAAATACTAGATACATAGGTCTTACAGTTCACACAAATCAGGCCTGTTTTGAGCAGAAGACATCTTGGGATTTAGTGAGAATGCAAATAAAAGAAACAGGAAAGGAAAATGAATGCATGCTCTGTTATGTGTAATATTAAACTGTTCTCTGCTACCTAAGCAATATCAATATAAATTCATTAGACACTATCTGTTGTTATGGCTTTAGAGCAATGGCACATAAATGACACCATTTACTCTGAAAATCATTATATCAGTTGCTCAAATAAGAGTCCCTCCAGAACCTATGTAACTTGAGATTCATTAGGTTTATATTTCTTTCTTGGAATAACTAATGTTCTGAGTTTAGATGCTTTCATGCTTTCAACTCTTTGAAATTTTTTTCATCAAATATTAATTCAATCAAAATTAAAATGCTGCACAAAGCGAGACAATTAACACCTATTTTTTCCTTCTCTGTCACTATTATGCTTTTGGGTTTTGAGTTTTTGTTTGGGTTTTTTTTTTTTTATACAATATAGGACAAGACGTATGGGGAAGTAGATTATCTGAGACTTCAAGTTGCACACACACTTAGTACTGCAGCACTGAAATGATATGTGGCAGTAGAGCATTTCATGAATATATCTTTTCTAAATGAAAGAGAATTGTGGGTCCTGCTGTGACTTTTTAAAAATTTTAGTTAAAAGTCATGTTTTTCTGTTGCTTAAAAAGTGTGTAAAAACCACAGAGTTCTCGGCTGCTCTGAAGGTCCTTGTGAGTATAACAGGCTCATGCAGGAGGGCGTTTGTGGCTAGTGGGGGAGGAGGGGATGAGGAAGAGCGAGAAGACTGCCACGGAGAGATAAAGCAATTTTTGCCCTGAAGCCATTTAACACAGCATTATGTGCATGTATTGATGGATCAGTTTAATTCTGCAACTTAACAGGGAGCAATCATCAACCACTCAAAGCAAATGAAATCCTAAGTTTTTTTTTGTATTGATATACCCCTCTTCTGGAAAATGCACCTTCATATATTTTATTTTTTGCTATCAAAATGAGCCACTAAAGCATGTATTAATAGACCACCATAAACCTCTTCTTGCTATAAAATCTGTGGTGTATTCCTAATAGCAAGGTTCCTGCTTTTCTCTCATGATCTTTGGGGAAATAGTGGAATGGTATACTGGAGATAATATTTTGCAAAGGATAGTGTTAGGGTGGTGGGATGTATCATAGCACTCACTTAAAACAGATGCTCTGGAGTACAGTAGGATCAAACCTTTCCATTGCAGTCATATTTGATAATGTCTGATGTTATTACACTATACTGTAGATCTACCCTGGGTAAATGCACCATAATGGTTATTTTTGCAGTGTACCAGGTTCTTTAAAGCCTGTTTCTGGGACATCCAAATCACTGACCTGTGCTAGCATTTATGCCAAGAGCGCAGTTTCAATACTTGTTTCACTTGGAGTGTGTTGGACTTCCGAAGTTACAAGTGGAAGTTCTTTGGAAGGATAGTTCATATTTGGTTTACATGAAAGCTTACAAATGCTTGCAAACTAGGAGTCCAGGTTGTAGAGAGACGTTTTAACTGGACATGCGCAATAAAATAATTTTCATGCTTTTAACATGCTATTGTTAAAAGCTTCTAGAACTTAAACCAACTAATTTTTTGGCAAATGAAAATAAGTCCCTGCTGAAGCATCCGCAACTTTTGCAACTTAATCCTCAGTTTGTGGAGTTCATCACATTTTGCAGAGGCAGAAGGAAGAGTCCGTTGAAGTGAAGTCCCAGTAGCTGCTACAAAATTTCTTCCTCATGGGGCTTGTGTAGCAACATCTAACATCAGCTTCTGGCTTGCACGTACGCATCTCTGCCTTTCACATTAAATGAGGTGCAGATACCGGGAATGGGCTTGAAAACTGGCAGAATCACATGAAATCTCATTCTCGGCTAGTGGAGTTGGGAATTTTTGGGTAATGTTGCTGCTAAAAAAGTAGAAACTGAAGAGTATTACAAATGGAAGGCAAAGAACTTGCTTAAACTCCTGTCCCTATTTTGTGAGCTGAATCTTTTTGCTTCTGATATGTCACTGCAAAGCTACTTGTGAGATGAATGCTTTTCCATTTGCTCTAGGTGCAGCTACATGCTGTAATGGTAGAAGGTGTTGGAATTGTGCCTTTAACAGTTGATGCTCAGAGATGAAGTACTGTGCCTGCTCAGTTCTCCACGTGCTATTTAAACATGCTCAAGCTATTGTGCTGTATCTGCTTATGCATGCTTTACACTTAGAGTCTTTCCAACAGCTGAATTACCTGACACCTTTCTTTTTGATATGTGGCTGAAAGTTCTGAACGAAGTCTCACTGAGATTACTTGCAATTTTCACTTGGAAAACATATTTTTAAAATTAGCTTGAGCAAACACTTCATGAACTGCTAGAGTAAATGAGTAACTGCTTGTACAGGTATACTACAGTAGCACTGAAGTTTGAGAAGGCAGCAAACTAGATGTCACAGCATTACTACCGAAATAATGCCATCTGCTATTGAAAAGACCACTGGTTACTTCAAGACTTGTGTGCATCACTGGATCAAGAGCTGTAGCATAGTTATTCTCTCTCTCTGCATAGTTTATTTTATTTCACTACTTGTATTTGGTTTTGGGTTTCAGGGAAACTTCCTCATTTCATAGGGATGTAATTCATTTTGGGCTTAGGGAAACTAGGGCATGTGAGAGCAGTAAGTTTACTTTGCTTGGGGTTCTGTAGAAAACGTTTCTTGTAAGTGGTTAACTTCTGTAGCAATGCTTTCCCTCACAGAAGTGGTAAGAACACTTGTGTCAGCTGTGGTATTGCCTGCTCATAGATACTCTTGGCAGAAGTTACAGGAGTGCTGATACCCAGGAAATAGAGAAAATTTCTAAAGTTTTCTAGTTCATTCTTATCAGAGCATAAAGAAAATGCATTTATTTTAGTACTAAGGAATTATGTGGCTAAAGCAAAAACTCGAAAACCTGTGTGGGTTAGGTCACTTTTGTAGTATTAGCATGCCATTCCATTTAACACATTTCTTTTTGTCATTTCAGTTATGTTTGGTTAAGTTGTGGTTGTATTCTAGTGTTATTTTTAATTTCTTTTTCCTTATGATGTGTACAGTTATTACCTCAATTTTTCTTTTTGTATATTAAACTGTTAACTATATTAATCCAGAGTAACAACACAGAAGAAAGAAGCATAGAAAAGCTGACACTTGAGGATATACGGCAAATGGAATAGCTTGAGAGTAGGGTTTTTGCAGGCTAGAGAATAGGGTGTAACCAGAGTAAGCTGGCTTATAGGTGGTCAATTTTGTCCGGCTGTGGTTATCAGTACAGCAGTTGTACTTACAGTCTGCTTTAGTGCAGAAGACAGCAAGGAAGAAATAGTAAAGCAGGTTTAAAAAAAAAAATCAAGTTGTGTAAGTGATGTCATTTTTATCTTCAGTTTGGTATTGTGCTGGTAGGGCTGCTTTTGTACTGCTTTAGCAATATAAATCTGGCTTACAATGGCTTGTATAAATTCAAGCAAATATTTCAATGTATAATCTCATGTCTCAGTGAGTTGTTTAGCTGTCATGAGTCATTTGGTTGTCTTGAAAGTTATCACCTTACTGGTTGAGGGCAAATACAAGGCTAGTTGTGTACAAAGGTGATTTGTAATTGTTGATTGCTAATCTGAATTTGAGCAAATAGAATTGTCAGAAGTCAAAGATCAGGATTAAAATCTTTAAAAGCCATTGCTTATAGGGATACTACCTTCTGTTCAAGAGATTTTAGGAAGCTTTCGTCATGAATGTTTTGGGTCATGTGTTCCTTCACGACTATTTGCCAGCATTGTAAATGGAATTATCACCTTAACTGTAGGTGGACTTTTTGGGGGAGGGAGAGTGGTATTTTTCCTGTTAACAGAATTGAAATGTTGTAAAAGGCCAAGTTGTAGTTCGATGTGTCAAGTAGTTGTGTGTAGGTTTCAGGACTGCAAAGTGTCAATATTCTGTGGTGCTGGATCGTTTGCCCAAGAAATGGGCATTTAAGAGGGTTATTTATAGTTTCTATACAGTCTAGTGAATGTACGCTTTCTTTCTTTAGAGTAACTATTTTTTTCCTTATTTGCTGTTATTAAAACTGAATTGAGGTCTGTCATCTGTGGCTAATGTTATTAGACCTGTGATTTTAAAAATCTGTAATGTGTATCTTTCGAGAGGACTTTTCCATTTGATGGGCAAATATCTATCATTTTGTTGTATCCCAAGTGTAGAGTGTTCAAGAAGCACATGTGCAGAGGAAATCTTATTTAAATCTATATTGTGGAAATGTCCATTGACCCTTGACTCTTCAAGGCTGATGCTCCACATTGTGATCTGAAGTGTAAGCTGCAATTAAGGTGGTTGCTTCTAGCACTGATGGAGGGGAGGGAACAGTAGGAGGGGAGAGCAGCAAAACTGAAAAATGCCCTTGGCAACGTTAAATTCAAATTGACTGCAGTTTCAGTTCCTAAAGCTCAGTAACCTTTACAAATCACTGGGGACAAACACATTCAAAACAGTTGTCTTTGTGTAGTTTCACTGCCCTATTGTGAAGAAGACTAGTAATAACTATACTGAATCAGACCAGAATTTCTGAAACCTTGTTATCTCACAGTGGCTGTTAATAGAGGCCTAGAGAGGAACTTAGAGGGGAAATTGGAAGAGTGTTTTGGGGGAGCAACTTCTGACTTGAACTACCTGAAGAGGAAGAAGTGTTTATATATTTAGTGGCTGTGGATGGATTCTTCCATGATTGTCTCCAAGATTCTTTTTATGCACATTTATGTAAAGTTCATGTACTTATGATTCAATGCATACTTCTTTCACATTGTTTTTGGTAACTCCTTCTGTTTGCTTTGAGCCTGTCTCCTACCGTTTCACCCAATGCTTGGTTCGTTCTTGTATAAGAAGATGCTAACTCGCAATCGCTTGTCATTTTAGGAATTGGCTTGAGCCTGTGTCAGTGATGCTTGATGCACCATAGGTATCTTGTTGACACTCCTGATTTTACACTGACGATAAGGATTATCAGAGAATATTTGATATTGAGTCTTCAAGCACTGCTTGCATTGTGTATTTGAGTATGTGACTGTTTCAGGCTGAGCACAATGGGTGTTTTGTTCCTTTGTGCAAGTTTGAAAAATGTCAAGAAGCCAGACCTGGCCTGTATCACTAGAATGAGTTCTGCATTGAAATCAGGAAAATACATTCCCTTCTTTGTCAATTTATTCAAGAATACACTTGCCCAAGTGCTCTTTCCTGTTGTGAGGCTTACCAAGGATTGTGTCTTTGTCTCTGAAACAAGCTGGGAGAGAAAGGGGTTTGGCAGTGTGAATTTTAAGTACAGACTGTAGTTCTTAAGTGAACTTGACAGATGGTGTAGAGCTGATTAAAAAGTTTTTAATAGTACTTGTACTGCTTGAAAGGGTAGGAAAAGTTGAGTCCTAATAGGCCCTTCTCTACTTCTGTGTACAAACTACTATCAAATACAAGATTGACATGTATCAGGGACTTGATCTCTTATGCGTCTGGTATATCTGAATGCTCACAAGTCTGTTTTGTTGTTGTTCTGGGATGAGTTGACAAATTTGGCTGATGATTCATAAAAATCTTAACTTTCTGTCCCATGTTTCCCATAGGCTAAAAAAAAAATTCTTAGCAAATAGTCCAAACTTCCAAGCAGATACTTTTCAGATTAGGTAAGGATGTAGTATATGCTTTCCTTCCTTTTCTAGCAATTCCCAGAGGACAGGACTTGAGCAGTCTTTGGCTTCTGGTTTTATTTTTTCCAGCTCTGACTTCCACTAGCAAACACCCACTACTGTGCTTCCAGAAGGTCAGTTCTGCAGAACTTGAGTTCATTCTTCATCCAAGTCCAGCCTCCTTGTACTTAATCCAGATTTCATTTACATGCATGCATTCTGTGGATGAATTCTACAAAGGCTGGGTAGCTTTAAAGAATGGGAAAGCCACCAATTGTGAGAATTTCTTTTTAAAGAGCAGCCTGTGAATGTATTGTCTGTGACTTCCTCAAGGCCATGGTTTGATATTATTGTATTAAAAAAATAATAATTCTTGAATGACTGGTATGAAAAACTGAAGCTGTTTTAAGTAGGTGAATCCATTACTGAGTTTGCCAGAGAGTACATCTTAATTCCTCTTGGCTTGCCCTCCACTAGCTTAGTGCATAGCAACTTTCTCTCTGTCCCCCTTCCCCTAAAAATAGTAAATTCAGTAAGTTCCTGTTGTATCTGTGCTGTAATAGAAAAAATAATGGGGTTTGTAGAGATTTTGTAGAAGTCTCTTCTAAACAAGACTCATTTTGGTCAGATACGCTTGCCTAATATCTTGCTCTGTTTGTACTACTCGTCTTAAAGCAAGAATTGGTATCTCCTATGTAAGGAGAGCTTTATTGTAGTATTAGAATAGAGCACGATCAATTTACAGCTCTTAGAGACTGCTTATTACTTGGGAAAATATCCAGACAAGCCCTAACTTAAGCTATATCAGAATGGATTGCAGACTTCAAGTGGAATGTAAGTTAGACTTATTCTCCTCTTGTTGGTATTAGAGCTCAAGTTCCATATGTCCGACAGTTCCAATGTTAGAGATTATTAAGGGCTCTCTGGCTTAAAGTATGCTTACCTTAAATAGATGTCCTACTAGGAAAATTAGTTTAATTATTGCTTAGCACCAACAAATAGGATTTATACTAATCCAAGTTGAGAGTCTTGTGGAAAATACTCCTAAGTACTTCTAACTCACAGGGCATAAACAAACAGATAAATTTGTCATGTGTTAGCTGGGCTGCAGTAGCTACACATGCTTTCATGAGGTGGAAAATGTGAAGTAATATCATAAGACCTGCAATGAGAGTGTCACCTGAAGTTGCTTTACTTTGTGTGATATAGGGATATGTATGTTTCTAATAAAAGTTCAAGAAAGATGGACCACCTGACTGTTACAGAGATCCATCACAAATAACGTTGTGATATCTTTGTTGAATCTTTGAGACTCCTTCCTCTTTCCTGCAACTGTCTTCTGTCAGAGCATCCAAATGATTCTGTCTCTTACTCTCTTCGAATGAGGCACATGGGGACATGCTATGTTTCAAAGCTGCTCATCAGCAGTATTGTTTGATTTGTGGGGACAAAAGCAGTTTGTTTTTAAAGAAATTCTCAAACTCCACTCCTCTGAACAACTTGAAGGGGCTTAAGAGGAAGACACCAAGGGAAAAAAATATTCAAAGGGTGTTTATGTGCCAATGTACTTTAAAACAAGACTTTCTTGGAGAATTGCTGGGTAGTGTTTGCTGCATTGTTTGAATTTTCATTATAGTTTTGGTATTTATAGAGTACATTCTCAGTATAACTTCACAGCTTTTTTTAAAGTAGCATGTGTTTACTTTATCTACTTCTTGTTTTAATTCCATAGTGACTGGACATGTAGTGCTCACAGTGGCCTTTATCTTGCAATTGAATCCACTGAAATGGAGCTATAATTAAGGCATGCTTTTTTAATCCTTTTGGGATTTTTTCCAATAGAAGGTTAACAGATGCTATAAATTAGGCTTTATTTTGGCTCACTTTGTGTTTAAAAAATTCCAGTTTAGAGTTACTTTTGTAAACTTTATATAGGCTTCATTAAAAATTGTGTTGTTAACTGAAATTTGTTAATCCTTCCTTTAGAGCAGTTTTAGGATTGCTGACTCTGTCCATACATTGTTGCAATACAATTTGATATATTATTTAACTAGCACGGAATGTGTCAATCCTCAGCAAAGCAGTAGGTTGTCTGCCAGTTTTAATAGATCCCACACACCTGATGTGTGGAATGGAGGGGATTTTTTCCTTCTGGGGATAGATCAGTCTGGCAGATAATAATCTTTGTCTTCAAGGGAAATAATTACAAAATTAGACTGCTTATTTGTGACACTCAAAAGTGTGTTATTGGATGCTTCTGTGCTCAGAGTTAAACAGAGTTTTCAGAAAGGTACATGCGTTTTTTTAATGTATGAAGGTAAAATAAGGACAGTTTATCTTCTGTGCATCTCAACTGCCTTAACTCTCAATGGAATACCTCTGCAACCTAAAAAAGTCAAAGACCTGACAGCAAAAACTTTGTCCTGTTTCTTTTAGTTCATTTTTTTATAGATTTCATCTTAAAAGTTCACGGTTTTGCAAAAATTGCCAAACAAAACAACAAAAAACCCAATTTGCCTTCAAATACTTAGTCATAAAAGCTTGAAATACTTTTCTTAGTCCCATGAATAATGCCAGCCAAGGGTGCTGTTACTGTTCTTACTAGTCAAACACATCCTGTCTTCTCTTGGAGCCTTTAATCTGAAAATACTGATCCATCTGCTTGATGGATCAGTAAGAATAGGTGAAAAAAACCCGACCATGTATATCTTGCATAAATGTGGTGTCAGCAACAGACCTGGAGTATCCAGGACTCCTCTGGACACCTTTAAATCATGCATTTCTTTGAGCAATAAATATTGCCACAGGGATTTGTGCTATTGATGGCTCTCGGGCAATGTTTGCTATTGTCAACCCTGCTGAAGCATGTGAGGTTGCAAAAGCTTTTTGTCCACCTTCACAGGAATGAAGGTAGGGATAGTAGAATGTGTGATACTGTAGGACTTGATGAGGTTGTTGCTTCAATAATTGTAGTAGGACCATCATTTGTGTGTGTTACACACAGTTTTTTAAATAATATTTTTAAACTTCCTGAGATTCATGTGTTGGCTCATGTCTCTGCCCTGTTGATGTCCCTGTGAATGGCAGCACACCCCTGTGGTCAGCCCTTTGAGCCTGGCAATTGAGGCAGTCGTGGGTGTTCAGAAGCCTGGGATTCCTGAGGGCTGCTCTTGGTGCTAACAACAGAAGCAAAGGTGGCAGTGAGTACCAGTTTCCATGTCTTCTGTCAGCAAGTCCTCTGCCCCGTTCCATCATGGAGCCCTAGTCTTCCTGTTGCTTGTGGTATTTTTGCAAAAGCCCATGAACCATTCTGGGCATTCTTGATCCTCCTTCTTGCTCTGATCCTTCTTCTCCTTGGGATCCTATGTTCTACCACATCATGGTCACTGCAGCTATGGCTGCCCTGACCTTCGCATCATTGCCCAGTTTCTCCATGTTTATAAGTATGATGTTCAACAGAGAGTCTGCCCTTATTGGCTCCTTAGTAACCTCTTTCAGAACGTTATAATCGGTTCAAATCAAATTAAATTTGTCCCTCTGTGGTTTACAATTCCTTAGCCCTTCCTTATTCCCCTTTCATCCTCAGAAAGCATCTTGTGTGTTCGAGTCTTAGTCCTGATGATCTTGTTCTGAAAGGGTATTGGGCAGGGGCTCAGGCTACCTGCTGAGGCAGCAGGCTCATTGTCTTGCAGTTGCCATGGTGGGGGAGGATTGAAAGGTTTTCCATCAGCCTTTATTTCAGTGACCTTTTCCAAGTTAGGAATAGCAGTTGACTAAGAAAAAGCTAAACAGTCATTTCTCTTCAGTGAGTCCATACACTTTTCTCTTGAGTTCTGTAAGCTGAAAAATAAATTGAAATGGAGAAAGTAGTATTTTCTGTTTTCAAAATGCCATTTCTGCAAATCTTTGACTTACTGAGCTTCCCACGCAATACATACTTGGAATTTATTAAACTGCTGTATGTGAAGTCTCCCATGCTTAATGCTTCCATAAGAGAGGTAGAATGAAAGTTCAAAGTAATGTCAGCATGTGAAATGTTAACAAGTAAAAGCATGATAAGAGTCTTTAAATATTCACAGGGACTTAATTTTCATCATCTACTTAATGCAGTGACTGTGTAGTTTTCACAAACTCTGCTTATTCTTTCAGGCTGAAGGTCTTAGAACGGATGTTGGAAGATGTTAGCTGTGGATACTGGGGCTGTGGAGGAGTGGTTATCAGAGTTCAAGGTAATATACTCTCAGATATTTAGCCGGTAGTGTTTGAATCTCTGCTGGAGTGGAGTGGTATGGAAAAGTGCTTAATTGCTGTAGAAAATAAAAAAGAATAGTAACCATGTATTTTGCTGAGGTAATGTGACATATACAGATGATTGGTTCTTAACTTGCCCTCTTCGGGATTATATCCTTGTACAGTAAAAAGGTATATCACAGATAAATGGTCTTGTTGATTTGAGTATGGACTAGACCATGCTTCTGGTCTGCTTAGATAAACTGGGAATGTGTTTTCCTATCTATAGTGGAGTTTTATCTCCTTTGAAGGAGTGCAGATAAGAAGCACTGTAAGAGCTATGAATAGTAAGTTAAAATGTACAGCTTTCAAAGGGTTGCTAAAAAGATTAGATTTTTACCCTCTTAAGTGCGAACAGAAAATCTGTTTAGTGTCAGAGCAGAGCTGTTCACATCAACTGGAGTTTGTGTTCTTTCAGAGGCTATATCCTGTCTATATATTTTTACTATATCCTGTAATTTTCAGTAGCTGTGTACAGAGAAAATCCCTTGAAGTATGGCTCTGCAAAGTGCTAAGCTTCAGGTACAGGGCTGCACCTGGAAACTCTTGTTTTTTTATGTTACCCACCCACTGTCATTACATGCTATATGAAAGTGTCTGCAAAGTGATAAATGCAGTGTGTCTTCTGGCAGTTTTGTTGTCCTGAAAGCGTGGTGCTTTCTATAATAAGGATTTCTTGTGAAATAAGTTTTAGTTTACAGTAAACTGGTAAACAGTAATCTGTAATAGGAAATAGTTGTTGAAATAGCTGTTATCTTTTTATGGTAAAAATTGCTTTTTCTACTAGTGTTAATATTTTTGTTTCAGACACTGCCAGAAGCATCCATATCCAGCTATGCTACAAACTTGAAAGATAAGACTACCTTGATTTCATCTCTTTACAAAGTAATTCAGGAGCCACAGAGTGAAGTGAGTATATCTGATCTCTCACACAACATGTCTGACATAACATCAGCAGAATAAAAGAAGACCTTGCATACTAGTTAATTGTGTTCTAACTATGCAAACTACAGAACTACATGAAGCATCTCCATCAAAATGTTTGTTCTTAGCAGTGACATATTACCATGGAAATTATTCATAGGTTTTGTAACCCACTGATTATAGCTAAGCCTGTAGATCATACTCACGGGCTTCAGAACTTGGCTGTAGAATTGATAAATATGTTAAGGGATTGAAAAGATGTTTGAGACTGACAGAATTCTTTTTGTAATTCAGTGTCAGTTGAATGTGAATCTGTACATATCAGAAGCTCATCTATTACAACCCAAGAGAACACTGTTAGGTAGGTTTGCAATCCTTTTAAGCTGTTGCTTTGGTTGTACGGCTTTTGTTGTTGTTTTACAAACATAAAATATAAATATACACATTTATACAGTGGATGTACCCTTGCTGAGATGATGGCAAAAAAAAACCCTAACACTGGAGAGAAGGGGACAGTTCATTTACCTGTGCCAGGAATAGTTCCACACCTATGAATGCACTTGGTTTAAAGTGTTCAGAACATACTGAACTGGTTTTGGTTGTGTCTTGTTAACTGCATTGTCTCACTTTCTACTGTTCAGCAAGCCTATTTTAAAATTGACCAAGCCCTTAATTAGTTTTCTGAAAAGACCCAGCATAAGAAACCTTTCCAGAGTTTGAGATTATGCCGGTAGTGGTCAGAGGGTAAAATGCTTTCAGTATGTACTTTCTAGAGAGACTGCTGGTAGATAAACTCCCAGATTGTCTAGCAAAGAAGAAATGTGATTTTACTTTGCTGCTCAGAAAGGCATTCTGAGTCATTCCAGCTACTGAGTCAAGCCTGTCTGGTCTTCAGAATGTGTGTAACATGTAAATTAATCTGATGAGTCTCCTTGATGGTAGCCAAATTAATCCTTTCGTATGTTCTTTGATTTTTTTTTTTTTTTACTACTTCTGACTACCACTCGGTTTCTCCAAGACCTTAGTAACGGGATGGTCAAGGACGCAAATTCTGCTTGAAAAGGTTGCTGGGATAATTCTGGGGGCAAGGTATCAAAGATTTCCCTGTTTGTGAGACTTTGAATTGAAATGAAAAGCCAGTGCTGACTGAGTGTTGTGCTGCCTTGGGAGAAGTCCTAAAAATCTGTACTTTGGGCTGTTCTCTGAGTACCTGCCACTTTGTGGAAAGGGCTACTTGGAGCTTTCTATGTTGTGAAAATACTTACAAGCTAGCAATTAAAAAGACAAGTAATTTCTTTCAACTGTTATTGGACATCTCTTAGCTGCACTGTGTAATGGTAACTTGCTTTACAGTGTAGGATGTGTGCTGTCCTTTCTTACCTTGTGTGTGTACTGCAAAAGGGATGGGTTAATGCATGAACACTAGAAAAACTGGTGAGATTAAAACCAGACAAACAACCTTCTATTTACCTTTGGATAAATGTACTTCTAATATAACAGCTAATGGTACCTTAAAATTGTGATTAATCTCACTTGGGGGTGGATGTGTTCTTTACTTTTCAAATGCTTAAAAAATATCATATGTATTTGCATCTGTGACTGTATTTTCCTGCTGGCTCGCGTTTTCTTTACATAAGGAATTTTTTGTTTGCGTTTCAAAAATAATTAAAAATCAGTTTGTGACAGAAATGAGCTACTTGTTTGCTATAGAAAAATAAAAAATACCCAATTCATAGTAGCTTTGATTGTAAAGATTTTGTTAATTACTTTTGAGGTTCCTGGGCCATTGATAAGTGAAAAATGTAATTCAATACGAGTATTGAGTAGACGTGAAGATTTAAAGGACTTTTGACTCAAGAATCCAACAAAAAAAAATTATAATTCTGAGTTTTTTTTTCTTCAGAAATTCAAGATTTTCTGGCTTTCTACCTAAAACACTGTTGCTGTTCTTGTGTAAGCATTTGCATTAGGAGATAAAGTGTTTGGAGTGTCTAACACATTTGTATGCAGCTTAAATGAAGTAGAGATGAGATTGCTTGGACATTCTTCTGTTCCAGCATTAAAAATTGTTTCAGTCTAGATATCTTTTAGAACTGTTTTAATGTAAAACATTATCCGGAAACAGCAACAATCATTAGCTCGTTTTGATATTAGCTTGCAGCATGTGGTGGCATTTTGAGGAAGAAAATCTGTTTTCTTACTGATTATGCATTTAAATGTGCTGATATAAAGCTGTCTCAACTAAGATAACAATGTGGACATGGGTACCTGTCATAGTTATTGATGTGCCTTTTAAAGTTCAAGCACATCATTCTGAACTGATACTTCCTTAAAGGAAGCATGCAAATTGTGTGAAATATGCAAGCTGAAGGTGGAAAGCGCTTGTGCTGGTGAGGTTTTCTAGAAGGATCTTTGATGCTCTGCTCTTTAAGCTGATGAGTAGTTTAGCTTGGCATGATGTTTTGCCTTTGCTGTAAATTTTTCCCAGATGATTTTTTCCAAAGAGGAGCTGTATCTGTCACAAGCTAAAAGTTCCTCATTTTTTGAAGGGATCAAATTGACCCAAATTACTTTTAAAAGAACCAAAACCTGCTAAGATTCTTTGGGTTCAGAAGTAACTTTGGGAGGTAAGAAATGTTGTCTCAGCTTTCTTTGTATTGAGCAGGAAACACTTAGGAAAGCAAGCAAACTTTTTTCCAGCTTGCTCTTCTGGTGGTGGTGTCCCCTTTGCTGCAATAAAGGGGGGGGGGGGGCGGCAGTGTAGAAGAATGGGCTTCTTAGCTTTTTGAAAGCTTGTTCCATTGAACAACTGAAGTTGTGACCTAGGCATAATAAAATGGAAAATGTGTTCTGCATGTTACTAGCACTAAAGTACATGCATATATTGAAGTTTTTAAGGATTTTCAGAAAGGTGTTGGGTAATACTTTGCTTTCTGAACTGACATGCAGTGGCAATTCTGATGATTATGGTATCTTTTCTCAGTGCAATCTCTAAACTAAAATGCATGTCTAGTTTGGATTCCATTCTTTTCAAGTTAAAACTTTTGGGGATTTTGTGCAGGAATACATTTCAGTGGAGATCTGTTACTAGCCTGAACACTCCTGATCTTGAAATTAATTTAGAGTCTATTTCTGTGGGTCATGTTGATGAACTGTAAAGATCTTAAGTCTTGGAGTTTAGAAGCAAGGTAAAATAACTAGTCCTTTAGGCATGTTACATTTGAATCTTGTCTTTCAGAGATTAGCAATGGGAGAATATCATATTTTAGATAATTTTGTTTTTTTTTTAAAGTGCATTAACTGGAGCTGATAAAATTAATTCTGAACAGCAGGAATCTCAGAGTTCATTTTGTGAAGTTTGCTAATGTAAATGTATCAGCTGCCTAGATCGTTTTTCAGGGAATAGTTTCTTACATGGTAGGGTCCTCCTGTTTATTATTTCTTTCCAGTTATTTTCCCAAATTATTTTAGAAGATTTAATTAAAATCCCCCTTTTCTACCCAAACATTGTCTGTTGGGTTTTTTTGTTTGGTTGTTTTTTTTTTTTTAATTTTTTTTTTTTTTTAAGAAATCCTTTTACAGGTCTATACTTACACTTTGCTGGGTTTGCTGCCAAAAAGTATTTCTGGGTGTGCGCTTTTGAATTTTTGCTTTAGAGTTCAGCATCCAGTTCAGATGGCTTTGTTAGGGCCTACTGGTTTTGATGTTATTTTCCACTTGGGTTAGGAAATCTTTTAGCTAGGTGCCAACATAAATATATAGCTTCTGTGCATTGACACAAGATGGTTAACACTCTGTTTTGGCATTTAGTGGAGATAGGTGTTAGCACAAAGATGTACATTAAATCCAGAAGCACAGTGCAAGCTGATTGCTTAACTGTTTTTTTAGTCTGTTTTATTTTTTAACTTGTTCTAGCTCAGTGTTTTATTTTCAATTCAATATAGTATTTCCATTTATAACAGCTTAACAAATTTGGTTATAAAATTACTCCTGGGGCTTCCCATTTCTGTCTCAAACCTATAAATACATTTAAGTTTCCGGATGATTTTAATGTGAGTGGAGAAATGAACTAATTCTACTCTGTACTAAGTTATTGTAATACTTTGAGAGTTACGCAGCTCTTCTCATTTGGTGGTTAAAAGCTTCTGGCAATTTGTGCATGCTGTTGGAGCTCTAGAATAGCAAGAACTGTTCAAGTACTTTTCCTGTATATCAGAGATAGTGAGGACATGGTATGGGGTGTGGTGATAAGCAGTATCTTCTATTTATGCCTTTGAGGCTGGAGGAAGTGAGCCAAAAATGAAAGAAGGAGCAGTTGGAATTCATTCTTCATGCAGGATGGAAGGCCCTACTTTTACCAT
Organism: Pezoporus occidentalis; assembly: GCF_034315485.1. Lineage (NCBI taxonomy): Eukaryota > Metazoa > Chordata > Aves > Psittaciformes > Psittacidae > Pezoporus > Pezoporus occidentalis. The sequence goes on along the minus strand of NW_026914319.1, from coordinate 34,363 downwards.
CTGAAAGTATGTTATAAAAGATGCAAGTGTGTAAGGTGACTTGAGGAGTTACTGCATCAGTCGCTCCCTAATAGCTAAAATGTAACATTTATGAGTTTATAGTTTTGTCCAAAGAATTGATCCAGACAAAGTTGCTGTTTCTTGTAATATTTTATTCATTCACAATTGTCATTTGTATTTCAGCTTCTGGAGCCAGTTTGCCATCAGCTCTTTGAGTTCTATCGCAGTGGTGAAGAACAATTGCTACGATTCACGCTGCAGTTTCTGCCAGAATTGATGTGGTGTTATCTTGCTGTCTCAGCCAGCAGGGATTTGCAGAGCAGTGGATGCATAGAGGCTCTTCTCCTAGGAGTTTATAACTTGGTTTGTATTTGCATGTAATTATTAAGGCCTAAAAATATTAGTGTGCTTTCAGGTGTACTGTATTTTACTGGTGAATAATTAACAATTTCATTTCAGAATTGAAGTGTTGAGCATCTTAGTTTTGACTTTTCAAATTGGTATCCATGTCACAAATATGCAACATGAACTTTCATTCTTTTACTTCAGTAAATATTTTCTCTGCTCTTTTTGTGGTTCCTGGAAAGTGTTAATGTGCTAATGGCTGAAAGAGGCAAAGGAGTCTTCTTAATTTCCTTATTACTTAGTTCGTGGTATGGTGATTAAACTTACATTCTGCTTGAAAGCCTTTAGAGGTCTTACTTTTGAAGTGGTTGCCCATATTTTCTGGGGTAATTTGACTCTCTTGACTAGAAAACACACACAAAAATCACAAATTCTGAGCACTTGACTGCTGAACAGATTGCTTAGCTTTGAGAAATTAAATGTCATCGTTAATTTTGGAATAACCTCGGCACTTTTTTTCATGTTTTATGTTAAAAGATACTGTTTGTTACTAAATTACTGCTTTGAAGGGACCTTGAAGAGCACCATATTTTAATTATGCATTTTGTCTTTTTATGGCTATTATAGAAAGCTTAGTGTTATGTCCACTGGGATTCTCTTCTGTGTAGTTTGTATGTTCTGGATGTTGTAGGAAGGCTTTTTGGGAAGTGAAACAGTGATGAACTTCAGGTCTTCTCATTCTGAAAATCTGGAGAGGGCACCTTCCATTCTTCTAAAAATAATCTCAAGTGTCTTTACCAAGCGAGTGAAAACACCTTTTTTTTTACCCAGGAATCTACTTAAAAAGAACTGAGCTCTTAAATTCAACTCACGGTGCAGACTTCATGTGTCTTCTGTGTGCCTGGTTGTATCTGAGAAGAAAAATATTCCTGGAAAGCATTTGGTATATCTTATGCCTTAAGTCAATTCACTCCTTTATTTCCATGATGAAGTAATCTAAAACGGTTGATGGATGTGGCTGCAATCACTTGTCTTTCTCCTAGGAGAGATTACATTTACAGTTTATTTTGAAATTGGTCCAGAACGTCTTCTCTTAGCTATGAACAGTTTCTTCCTCCATTAGTAGCATAGCCATCCATCTCCAGCTGCTTGGAATTTTAAGAATTTTACAGCAAGTTTCTGTAGAAAGCTGCAGATAGACCTGATCTTTGGAAACACTCCCCCCCGCCTTCTGCTTTAAAAAAAAATCAATGCTTATGCTGAAGGAATGCTTTGTTACTGATGCTGACTTCTTCCCCTCTGTTGATGTTGTGTAAGATTTGTAACTTTTAACAGTCATGACGTAACTGTTCTTCAGTATACAAGGTTGAAAAGGTAGTGAGTTTAGATACCTGTTTAGATACTTCTGTACTATTTAAACAGCTACTTTGTTTTTAAAGGCAAGAGGAAAGACCTAGCCTAATGCAAATAGTAGTTCTGTGAATGTATAGTCTCTTGGAATGTGGAGGAATTAACATGCTCAACAGAGTCCTGGAGTTTCTTACTGAAAGAAATTGAAAAATCAAGTATTGCTCAGAATAATTCTAAATTTGCTACATTGTCAGGGGTATGGAATTATTGTGGTTGAACTTTGAGATCATGAACTGGTTTGTTCTGCCTTCAGATTGGAGACATACAGTGATAGTGCGTGCAGTTGATGTTTCTGGCTGTAGGTATGAATATTTTTCCTAGTACACTTCAGTTCTTGAAATGCACTCCCGAAACTTAATTACAAATCTGATTAGAATGAAGAGTCAAAATATTGATATTTTAAGGTTTTAGGAGTTTGGATGTAGCCAGTTTCTCATGCCTTCTCCTCACATAAATTGAGGAAACAGTTTTCGTTGTTGATGCAGAAGCAGTAATGAAGTCAAAACTATTGGTGGTTTTTGTGGAGTGGAGGACCTGTATAACTCTTCAGACAGAGCAGCTTTGTATCCCTTTTTGATACTTCTCAGTCTTCCTTTACCACTTAATATCCTACTTGAAGGCATGAGTTTTCGTAATTACTATGTGAAGTTTGTCTTCAGCCTTCCAAAGGCAGGGGTGTTAGGAGACGCTAAAGCTTCTCTCTGTGATCTCTACCTTCGGATACGTGAAATCTGGTGCTGAAATTAAGCCGGGGGGGGAGGGGGAAGAGCTCTTGTGTGTGTGGTGTTGGATATTGTTCAGGTCTGCTTTGCAACTTCTGAAGTTTATTTGAAGTATTTCAGTGCTCTTCTGTGATACATCTTTTTTATTCTTTTCCCTTACCCATTAATCTCTTGCTAATTTAACAGGAGTAGAAGTCTGCCAACATACTGCTGTGGTGGTAACTTGCAGGACAGTAGCTTCTCTTAAGCTGTGAATCCATGCTTGTTTTAACTCTGTAAATAAGGAATTGTTAAACTTGGGCTTTTTCAAATACTCTGATGTCTGCTGCTGTCAAACAATATGCCGCTGCAGTCATTCCAGAACTGTATTTTCAGAACAAATTACTTGTAGAGTTATTACTTCATGGGTAAATAGTTTTCAGAACAGAATTATTGAGCATTAAACTTCACAATTAGCAAACAGTGCATAAAAAAAAAAAGTTAACACTTTTAAACATATTGAGATTTCCAGTTAGTGCTTTTAGGGTGGACTGTGTATGAAAGTGTGTGTGCCCTTTGCTAAATCATTTATATAGTTTTCAGAAACAAAGCAAATGCATTGTGATAAAAAGCAAATCCAGAGATAATTTTCATCTTGTAGTTTAGATTGTTATAGTATCTCTATCTGTCCCTATAATAATTTGTTGGCTTTCTTTTTCCATTTACCCCTACCCAGCATTTAACATTTTGAATGTCTGGTTTCTGTAGTACGGTGTAACCATTGGTATCTTCTGTCTTTTTCAGGAGATAGTTGACAAAGAGGGACATAGCAAAGTGCTGAGTTTCACAATTCCATCTTTGTCCAAACCTTCAGTCTATCATGAAGTAAGTGATATTTACAACATACAGTTGTTACTGATCGAAAAAGGCAGTATGCTTTGGGGGCCTATTTGTTAAAAGTAAAAAGTAGTTTTAATGTGTTGCATGATGACATAGGAGCATATTTCTCAGTCTTCTGAGAACTACTAACTGGTCTCTGAGGCCTCTTCAAAACTTAATAGTCATAACTCCATAACATCTTTGCACCAGCTGTGTCTTTCTTTTTGTATTCTGAAGCTATATACTTTATCTGGTGTAGAATCACTTCCCAAATCTAAGACAGCTAAGCAGTCATATAACTTTAAGCCGGTTGAAAATTCATGTATAAATATGATGCTACTGATTGTTGTCTATTTTCATTTGCATTGTAGCAAGACATCAGGCAGACATGTTTTGAATGACCCTTTTTTCCTTTAGCCTTCCAGCATTGGCTCCATGGCTCTCACCGAAGGAGCTTTATCACAGCATGGTTTGTCCAGGGTTGTATACAGTGGACCTCATCCTCAGAGGGAGATGTTAACAGCGCAGAACAGGTGAAACTGTATATAATAGGATTTTGCTTGAGAATTACTTATGAATCTTGTAATTTTTAATATAGTTAAAGATTGAAGATGGGTAGGTGAATGCTGTGTCTTGTCGGTTTTTTGTTTTTAAAGACATGTAAATGTAGATGCAGAAAGATTAGCAGTGCATATTACTACATAAAGAAGAGTTGACAGAACCAAACTACTCCATTGTCAATTTTATTGAAATGAGATACCAAATCTGTTCAAGTAGCTCTTGCAAATTTCTGTGTAAACTTGCTTTCTTTTAAAAAATAAACTTGGTGATGTAATTTTAATGTTTCTTTAAATTCCAGGTTTGAAGTGCTGACTTTCCTTCTGCTCTGTTACAATGCTGCCTTGAGCTACATGCCTGCAGTTTCTCTTCAGTCACTGTGTCAGATTTGTTCAAGGTAATTTTTGTAGGTTGATTACACTTAAAACAGCATTTTCAAAGTGAAATACAATGAGTTTGATTTTTTTTTCTTTTTTTTTTTTTTTAAAAAGCTTCAGGTTCCCAAAAGCTGCTTGTAAAGTTGACTTTTTTTTTTTTTTAAGTGCTTAAAATTCAAAACTGACAGAGGGTGGTGAGGCACTGGAAGAGGTTCCCCAGAGATATTGTGAATGCTCAATCCATCCCTGGAAATATTCAAGGCCAGGCAGGGTGGATGGGGCTTTGAACAACCCGACCTAGTGGAAGATGTCCCTACTGATGCTAGCGGGGTTGGAAATCAATGAACTTTGAAAGTCTCCCTTCTGACCCAAACCATTCTATGATTCTTCCTTTATAAACATCCACGTCTTGGACTGTTTTCATTTCCTTGCATGTTGTCACTAGTGTGGCTTCCTGTCTTTCCTGATGAAGTGTTTAAACTCTCTTTAATTTGGAGATATGGTGATATCAGCATGAAGAGTCAGATTTTGATCATGCTAGATACGACATGCAGACTGGTATTGCTGCTGAACTGAATCCTGGGGGCAGTCTTCTTTTTCTTGTTTTTTTTTTTTGTTGTTGTCGTTGTTTTATGTAGCCAGAGACTTAGTAATGATGTGTTGTGGGGTAGACAGGAGAGGAAAAAGTGCAGTAGGTTAGTGGTGAAGTTAGTGTTAATAAAAGACTCCTGAAATGCCCTACCCATTACAGATGTAATTTGAAAGGTACTATGATACAATATATTTTTTTTCATTTATTTTTCTGGAAAAAACATAGATCTAAGAAGAGTTTAAAAGCTCTCTGATAATGAAGCTGAAGAATTAAAGCTGCCTTAGACTAAACCTTCTAGTCTGCTTTGGAGAAGTAGTTTATTTAATGTCATTAAAGGTCATTCTACAAATCATGTAGTAGCTGACGAATTGAATATTGAACTACCCAATATCTTTGTTTTACAAAATGTGTTGTCTACAGGACCTGACATGGGATTTAGTTCACAACTAAACTCTAAAGCTGATTTTACTGGAATTTAGGATAATTTTAGTAATTATTTGACCAGAGCACTTGTGGTTTCTTTGCTTGACAACTTGCATGCAACTTCCATTTTATATGCAATGTCACGTATGTTTCTGTCTGTAATATTTATAGTTGCTATACTGCCCTATTTCCTTAAGTATCATTAACTTATTTTTTGTCTGTTCTGCAGCAAATGTGTGGATCCAGAATAGCTTTTACTGGCAGTTTTTTTTCGTGGTCCCCTGTAGTACAAATATAACGGGCATGTCTAGGCTGTCTCTCTTTCGAAGGATTTGAACTCTGCCAGCAGAGGGCATACCCTTCTTCCAGTATAAGAAATAGGCTGCTTCAGCACAGGGTTGTTGATGGATACCTTCATGTGGGTCTACTGTAGTTAAAATGCATACTAAACGCCTAGTTTTGTAGTGTTCTATACAAGGGTGGTTGGTTCCACATTAGTTGCTAATGAAAAATGCATGCTTTTTCTAGAATTTGTGTCTGTGGATATCCTCGCCAGCAAGTAAGAAAGTACAAGGGAGTCAACTGTAGGATTCCAGTTTCATCTGAATTCATGGTGCAGATGCTAACAGGAATTTATTATGCCTTGTAAGTTGTTTGGGTTTTTCTGTATGCATAAAAAATACAGAAACATCAGCTTAATTTCTACACTTGTTTAGGTGTGTTACCCCTGAAATGTTTTATTTTCTAGTGGATGATAGTGGATGATGCTGTGTCTAGCTATAACCTCCTTAGGAAGAGAACATAGTTCTCCAGCTAGTTGTCTGAAGTTACTTATGTCATACGGGGGAAAGAGGGCTAGAACAGCACTTAAAGGGTATAATTGCTGATGTAAAAAAAAAAAAACAACTTTAAAGAAACCCCAACCCTTTTCCATCCATTGTGTGCTGTCTGCATTTTTGCATGTTTAGTTTTGACATCAGTCTAGTTAAGGACAAAAGGTCTTTTTTTTCCTCTGAAATGATGTCGTCTACCCTTTGATAGTCAAGTTAATGTTTGAAGCTCTGCTGTTAACTGAAATAATTAAAGATTAGAAACACAGGAATACTCAAAAGGTGGAGTAATATTAAAGCAGTTCTGCTTGAATTTCAGAGTATTTCATGACAAGCTGATCAGTAACAAATGACGTAATTTCTGAACTGCTCAGGATGGCCAATTGTAAATAAAACTGTCTCCATAGATGCTACTTCAGAAAAAGTTCATTAAATAGCAAGCTTACTGCTAGTGAGCATAAGTAGTTCAAGCCCTCTAAACTGAGCTCTGAAGGGATGCTAAGTCCGTGAAGGTTATGTCACCAAGAAGGTTCTTCTGTTGATACAGATGCTTATTATTATATATATATTTACCTTTGTAGTTATAACGGAGAATGGGATCTGGCTCGTAAAGCTATGGATGACATTTTATACAGAGCACAGCTGGAACTGTATCCAGAACCTTTGCTGGTAGGTACTGTATTTCAGCATTTTTGTGAGTAGAATTTTTAGTCTAGGAAATCCTTCCTGTGAACACACATGTTGCAACATCACACCAGGAACCTAAATCTCACAAGGTGTATGTGGCTGTGCTTGTGTGGATGGCTAGATCTGTAAGTATGCACACAGAGGCACAGGTATTTTCAATGCATTTAGTTATTTTGTCACCTTCCTTAGTGACAAGCTATTTTCAGTAGAATGCTTCTAAGTTTTGAGAGTGTAGATGATAGTAGAGAAGCATTCTCAAGTAATAGCCACATCTCTGAACTGGAAACACTTTTAAAACAGAGTGCAAATGTTAGTACTGAGAGTTAATTGCAACCAGCATTCTTTATAAGCTGTGTAAAAAGCTGGTGTGCTTTTTGACTTTAAACTGGAATTGTACATGGTATCCTTCTTGGAGTAATAAGAGTCCCCTGACAGAATTCTTCTAGAATTTGCATCTTTGTGTTAAGAACTTCACTGCATTTTTTCTGTTCTAGGTTGCTAATGCAATAAAAGCTTCACTGCCTCAAGGTGCCATGAAATCTAGTAAAGAAGGTACAAGATGCATTCAGGTTGAAATTACACCTACTTCATCCAGAATATCAAGAAATGCTGTGACTAGCATGTCTATCCGAGGGCACAGGTGGAAAAGGCATGGTAAGAAACACGCTTTACAATGAATTCTCAACTTTTTACGTATGTTTAATGTAATACTGAGAATTTTGTTATTGTTCATCTTCATTGCTAGTAAGCAAGCAGCAGTTTGGAGGTTTTTATTTTCTTGACCGGTGAATGGGAGCCTTAATGCAGTTCAAATGAAGTATTCTCTTTACTTCCCTCATCATGGGGGAGGGGAGTTGATTAAAAAAAAACCAACAAAACAAACCAAACAACAAAATAAATGAACATACAAGCAAAATCCACAAAACCCCTTTTTCTGAAAGGGGAGGGGAGCTGTACAAAGTTACAGATTCTTTACAGAGACTGATATTCCTGTCTTCTGAAAAGTAGTTTATAGTACCTGAAGCAAAGCAGATATTTAACAGCTCTATGCAGAGCCTCATCTCTCTTAAATCCAATTTTTATTTAAATATTTTAAGGGTAGAGAACATGAAAAATTACGTTTTGGTGTTGTGTCAGCTGTCCTGGCTGTGTCCCTTCCCAACTTCTCATGCACCTCCAGCCTACTTGCTGGTGTAGAGGTGTGAGGAGCAGAAAAGGCCTGGACTCTGAATTAAAAACCTCCCTGTATTATCAATGCTGTGTTCTGCACAATCCAAAATATAGCCCCATACCAGCTACTGTGAGGAAAATTAACTCTGTCGCAGCCAAAACCAGCACATTCAAGCAAACTAGTGTAAGGGTTTCCACAAAGTAGAACTGGGCCCAGTAGGCTGGGCTCAGAGGTAGAAAAATGGTGCTAAATGAACTGCAAAATATATTTATTTCTTCTACCAACTTCAGATGAGGAAAGCGCCACTGGACCAGTGATCGCAACTGACAGTGGCTTGTTCTGCTGGCCTTGTAATTCTGGTGACAGGCTAAGTGAGTGAGTGTTGATAAGAATGCTCTTTAAAAGGTTCAATAAAGATTGTGAAGTAGTATCATAAAAATTTCTGTATGATGTGTACTGTAGGAGCATTTGTAGTATATGGACAGTTTGGTTACAAAAATATTGCCAAGTCATGTAACATGAGGGACTGAGAGTTAATTCAGGTAAATGTTGAGAAAACTTCATAAATACACTGATCGAAGATGCTTTTAAAATAATGATGGAGCTTCCTGAGCAGTAATGGTACACATTGGTGATAATAGTACCAATAGTAAGCTACCAGAGGGAGTGAGGGGCAAACAAAGGTTAAACCAACCAAACTTCTTTTTGATTGATTAAAAACTGCTTAAAACTGTTAGACAGACCTGAGAAGCAAAACACTGGTGTCTAACTTGAGTGAGGTCCAGGAACAAGTCATTACTGAAATCTCAAGACTGCTAAGGACCGTTTTAGTCCTTATCCTTTATTTTCCTTTCTTCATGATTACAGTTGTTAAGCAGGGATTACTGACTGAGTGCAAGAAAAGTGTATGATAGCTCAGCTTTTAAATGGACAAATCCCTCCGAAGCTTGGCAGTTCTGTCAGCTATTAGTTTTTAGTGGTTCTGATGCTTGATCAGATGAGGTGGTGGCAGGGAACACAGATTAGGGATACTGAGTGCCAGTTTGTTTAGAGGAATTGAAAGTGTATGAAAATAAACATTCCCTTTGTCTTTGCATTTACAGAAAAAAAGTAAATGTTACAGAATCAGCATTGGAACCATCCTTATAAGAATGCATCTTTTTCAGCAGATACAGAAAGCAGTAATTGTAATAGCTTCCTGATTTCTTGCAGGGGTGATGTTCAAGGGAAAATGGGTGGGACAAGTGTGCCCTGCAGCAGATAACAGTAAGGTGAAAGGGAAACGAGGATAACAACTCGTACAAATGGGGCAGAATGTTGTGTTTTATGGGAGTCTCATAAAGCAGGACAAGATGAGAGAAACAGTGATACCTAGTCAGTATGACCCAAGTAAGGAGCAGTCAGTGTTTAGGGATGAGGATTGAAAGATCAAGGACTTTAACAAAAAACCTCTTTTCAATATTTTGTTTGGATTATTGTGAAAACTTTGGATTTGCCTCAGTGGTACAGGGTTTAATGAAGAGGAAGAAAATCACTCATTGTAGGGTGGGTGCGGAGGGGAACTCGTATGGTAGATTGTGGGAGAAGTTGTAAATTTGAAGGCTGTTGAAAGATTAGTCTGAAACTGAGTCTATGGTATGTTTTACTAACTGCTTTTCCAACTGTTTTGTTTTTAAATAGTAAATGATCTATGCATATACTACTTCAGCTAATCTTCTAAACATTTTCGTTATAAAATACTAACAAAATTGTTCAGTTTAACTTGAAAAGCCTTTTTAAAGTCAGAATAGATGGTCTCCTGATTTCAAAATTCCTAATAATATAATCCAGTGCTCCACAATTCCTGATAAAAGAAAGATACAGAATAGACCTTTGAGGTCAGCATGCAGAAAAAAATAATGAGGCTTATGCTTACAGGTGCTTGTATGAATTAAACTAAACACTGGAATTGGTAGAAATCGGGTGACAAACCCTGTATCTCCTAGCCATTATTCTCCCATGGTGTAAGGGGAAAAAATGTAATTGGGGGTTTTATTTTTGTGCTTGAGTATAATAACAATGAGTTACATAAATGAATGAGGAAGCTGGAAGAGACAACTGAGAGGCAGTTTGATCTTACACATTATGTGGACCAGAAGGATGGATGAAGCAACGCACCCCTTGGGGAAGCAAGGGCAACAATTTTTAATCGCTAGCTATTTGTGTAAAATAACAGAATTGTAGCTAATTACATTTCTGAGAAGCTATAATGTAATATATATAGCTTCTCTATATTAGTATATAGCTTCTGTGCATTCGAAGCTGAGAAGCAGAGACTTTATTCTTTTATATTTAAAAACCCCTCGTTTACTGTAAGTTTTCAGACATCAGATCTTGCAAGCCTGTGCTAGAACTCAAGGCTGAAGTCAGTTTTGAAAAAAAGATTGGTTTAACATTTAATTTTGTTGCAGTTCTCAACCCTGTAACTCATTAGTTAGAGATGTTACTTATGACTTCTTTAAAGATCAAGTTAATATTATGCATTTGGCCTTCTAAGGTAGGTACTTTAGAGATACTAAAAGTGAAGGTCATTTGCAAAATGGATCCATCTAATCACAAATGGATAGTATTTATAGAGTCAGGGAATACTAGCCAGCACTTACCAACGAATTATTGAGTGCTGTTGAGTTGGATTACCTATAAATAGTAAAGCTTAAAATGTTTTAAAAACAAGCCTTGAGTGGCATCTCCATTTCCATTCACACATAGAGGAAAACCAGAAAAATCATATGGTGGGTGAGGGACATGAACACCTAAATTAATGGTTATTTATGGAAGCTAGGAAAAAAACAAAGCAAGCCCTAGTAGTGCTTTGCCTGCTGACATAAAATCTGCCATACTGCCCTATACAAGTGTTGTTTGGGAAGAACTCCTGTGTAGAGGTGTAATGCATGTAAGAGAAATAATCTGATGTAACAGACTGCGTAAAAAGAGCTAAACAGATATTGGTATGATACATAACATAAAACCCAAGGCATCAACTAGAGAATAGAGAGAAGATATCTTTTTTCCCCAATACAGAAATCGATTTTCATATAGTACACAACATTTAGAAGCATTAGTCTTTGAATCACTTTTTTTGGAAACATTATGAATTTCTGAAATAGTTATAACTTTGAGGAACCTGGAATGAATGTTAATTTTGGAATATAAATTTGATGCTCCTGTGAATAATTCAAAATGCTAACGTTGTTGTGCAGGAAATGCAGCTTGAGCTTGTGGTGCTTAAAATTGAATTACAATCCAGATGGGCAGTTTGCCTGTGCAATCTGAGGTAAATGATCTAGGCAACCGTAATAATAAGGTAGGCTATAATTGAAATATCCTTTCAGTGAATTCTTAGCAACTGGTAATCATGAAATGCATTTATCAAGGTTGGTTGTACTACTCATAGCATTCAGAATGTGACTCCAAATGCAATTTTCCTTCAATTGCTATAGATATATTTATATTAACTTTCAAATTGATGTAATTTATTGAGTTTCATCTCTACACTATTTAGCAGTGTCCTTTGTTTTCTCTTTTGCTACATTGCCTTGTGCACTGGGTTTTAATATCTCTTTCACAAAAGATATGCCCCCAGAATTGTCCAGCTTGAAGCAATATTCTGTTCAAAACCAAGCACTACGAAGCTGAAGGTTTGTTCTAGGTGTTCTTAAAAGTTTTAAAATGAAGAGGCAATGCTATTTTGGAAAGCATGGATTATGTAGTCTTATCCCTGCCATGAGACTGTAGGTGCTATGGTAGTTAAGATACTCAGTATCCCATTTGTTTCATTAATTTTCTCCCCTAGTTCAATGCCAAACCCAGAGAAAGGTAGTTCATTAGGAGTAGTTAATAGCATTTAACTAAAAGATTGGGCATAATTGTACTGAGTAAAACTCTTCATTTTTTTGGCTTGGTGTATCCTCCATCCATTTTCACCCTAAATCCCCGCAGTTCACGGTTTATTGTGGTAATGGTTACACAGTTGTGGGAATGCAGCAATGATGGGTAAAGTGCTAATATCACAGCAATGTATTACATTTAGAAATGTACACCACCAGACTGTAAGTATTGCTGTTATGCAAAATCTGTAACAAAATATTCTTCCTCTGCTCCATTCATTTCTGCTATGCAGTCTGAGTCTCCTTTCTTTGGAGCTGGATGATTAATTAGTGCTTTTCTGCCCTCGGAGGGGAAGGGACTTGACAATAAGTTCTGTTCTGCCTGCTCCTCTCTCTGGTGTCCTGGCTCTAAATGAAGTTTCTGTCAGAATCGACGTGAGTGTGTGGAGATCAGTGGATCCTGGAGAGAGGTTCTGCTGGAGTAAGGTGCCTGTAGCTGCAGTGATGGGGTAGCAGGAAGGAGTTTGAAGATTGCCATAGAGAAAGTGCAGGTACCTCACCGTAGTTAAATTAGAGTAATGAGGCCAATCAGAGTGTTGATCTTCTCTCCTTGCTAACCTTTCTGCTCTTGTGTTTTTAGAAGAAAGGCTGTATACGATGGTGGTATTACTGTTATTATTACCACTATTGTTGATATTATTTATTACTATTGCAGTTCATGGTGCTTGGTTGTACCTTTGCAACTGACAATAGAAGACTTTTGCAGAATGTGCTATTAGAAAGAGTAACACAGAAACAGGTCTAACTTGATTTTCCTACTAAATATGAGGAAGTTAGTGGCTAACAGTAGCAATTATCAGTGCCATTTCCTTTGGATAGTACGACTTAATAAATACGTACTTTCATTTGTAGTTGACTAGTTAGAATCTTGATGCTTGGCATTTGCAGGTAAAATTGGGGATAGCTCTCACACCAAGGGACAGTTGTGTCCATCCCTGCCAGAATAACTTTCTAACTCTGAGATTTATTGTCCTGATAAATGCAGGCAGTGCAAATGCTAGCAGAAAGCCCAGTGCCGCAACCCGCTTGACCTAGAAGTACACTGTGCCTGTGCAAAAGTCCTCACTGTGTGCACAGGGGGAAGATAGTGTCTCCTCCAGCTAAAAAGCATTAGAGCTGCCACTGTGAAAAATTATCTCATCATAAATTCCCCTGAATTTGTACTTCATACTGTCAGTTAAATGTCTGTACTGTCAGCTTCTGTCATATGCAGTAGCAAACTGGCAGTATAGTCTGGATCATCCTTACTGAATCTTCCAGTCTGAAAGAGCTTTGTTATGAATAAAACACAGGAACTCAGCTGAGCTTTATTCTGAGCTGTGCTTTCCGTGCATTTTTAGTCTTGTCAAGTTTGTGGCCACATTGCTTGCATAAGTGTGTATATATAGAGATATATAAAATATATGAATATGTAGCAATAGTGTAGTTCTTGCTCATTTGTATTTCTGTGGTATACATCTTCATGGAGGATGTGCCCTGACTATCTGTAACTGATGGCTTCTTTTTTTTTTCTTCTTCTCCAGGTCATCTAAATGCAGTTTTCCGTTTATAGAGCTAGTTGCTGATAAAGCAATTCTGAATATGTTTAGAAAGACCTTCAGATACTGAGACTACTTCAAACACTGTGGAGCTGACAGGTTGCTAGGATTGTAACTTGTTACTTGCATATACTTGGAATTTCCATAAAGTTTCAACTCCCATTTTTATTTTCACTTTTTTCCTTTTGAGAGTTCATTCGTCTGAAACCTGTCTTCATGTAGTAGAGACAGGCATCTTCTGAGCTGGGACTTGTTTTGCCAAGACCCTGTAGGAACTATTGCATTCTATCGTTATTAAATCTCTTGTGCTGACACACAACCATCATTCTCAGACTTTAAGTAACAGTGGAGTTTGCTTTTTGCTTGAGGATTTTTGGCTGTCTGCAGGAATCTTTGACTGTCTTGAAATAATTTTTTGGTCAGGTTGAGCATTTGTATATGTGCTAGTGATGTCTTACCCAGATGAAAAGAAGTAATCTTAGAAACGAGCTGCAATGGTGTTCACTTTAATTTCCCCTTCTCCCTTCCCCCCCCAGTGCAGCAGAAAGTTGTGGTGCTTTCCCTCCCCCCAGCTTAATCCCTGTTTCTTCAACTATACTTAGTAGCTGACTTGTGTGACAAATAAGTTTATTGCAAACTGATTTAGTTGTAAGCTCATATAACATGCTTAAAAAGGCTGAGATGATCTACAGTGATGTTGTTAGTGGGTGGCAAAAATTGTGGTAAAACTCCATAGGTTTTATCTGAATAGGTTGACTTTAGTAACTGGAGAATTTTTCCATTTGTAAATCTTCCAGGTTGAAATTAGTCTTTTGATATGACGAAAGAAAATGGAAGTCAGTGTGCTTGGGTTGGCTTAGTTGTTTCACTCTTAGTTTTCAGGCTGACCTCTATGCAGCATCATGACATTGTATGTGTAGAATTTCTAGTCTTGCATGGTAGCATTTGAAGCTGCTATGCCATTTCGTTGTAAAAGTAAGTTTCACTTTAGCATGGTGATACAGAGAATACAGTCATAGAAGTGTATTATGGAGAATTCTTTGATTTCTGATAGTCTGATAAATGTTTGTTTTGATGATCCTTAGAAATTTCAGTTTTGAAAGAGCAAGCATGGGGCTTTCCAGTATGGGGGTGCAGGCCAATCATTGGAAGAATCAAGCCTGTGATTTAGAAATAAAGCAAAATTCCATACATGCGAATACTGCTAATTAACAAGAGGTTAATATATGAACATCTGCTTTAATTTATAATGCTTTATTCATCTGTATCTATTGGCCTTTGTTTCATGTTTTGTTTCAGCCATCTTTTGTTTGTTGTTCTTTTTTTTTCTTATCCATCTTTAATTCTAGAACAACCAGAGAATGGTAATGATGCTACTGAATTGGGCAACTTTATCATACCTGAGATTAGTGTCACAAGTGTGGCTGGAGAGAGGACCGGGAATGGGGAAAAGAGCAGAGCACTAGCAGAGAATGATGTTCAGCATTTACAGGGAGTACAGGAAACAGCTACAGATCCTAGAACTGACAGCAAAGGCATGCCAGAAATCAGGAGACAGAAATCTGTAAGAAAAATGATGGAGGATGGAATAAACTCATCTGGCAGAGTACAGTTTTAGCAGAGCACTTGTAGCTGCACTCTAAGGTACCCCTGTTGATTGAAAGGGTCACTGCTGCATGTTTGGAGACTTAAAGTATGCAGTTAATATATTTGCATGTGTAATAACACAAATGCATGTATTGCATACAGCTTCGTCTGTGCCACAGACTGTGGCAACGTACTTACAAGTAGATTTATTTAATCTCAAGAAAATACACTTTGAGACTCAATATACTTTTGAGTTCACTAAGCTCTATTTATTGGGTTTACAAAATCCAGTGATCAATGGTTTGAAGAATCCATCAAAATGGATGTGAAAAGTCTTCTGCTGTGTACCTCAGGTTTGCCAAATTCACCTTTTATGGTATACTGGAGATCTCATGTTGTGCTTGAGTTTCCAACTCATACCACTAGACCTGTGATGCAAAAGGTGACCTTTCAGTCCTAAAGCATTCTTAGGTTGCTAAACATGCCAGTGCCATACTGGGTGCCCTGGAGCATTGATCACATACCTTCATAATTAACGAGCTTTGCAAAATCATGTACGGAAGCACTTGCTGAGAATAAGATTTACACGTTTTGTTCTGTGTGGTATCTTCTAATCTGTAAATTTCTTAAGTTTCTAATCTGCATGAATTAACAAGACTGCCTGTTTGTTTTCTTTTACAAATCACTACAAAATGAGATTTTGGGCATGCTTTTGATCTAGTTAATGCAGTGTTATTTGCTGCAACTTTCTATCTTAATGAACCTTAATTCCAAAATAAAATGGAATAGGTAAGTGGTTTGTCTTCTATTCTCTCTTCTGTTGCTGTATGGCTTCATGCTTGTAAATATCAAAATCTAGCAATACATAAAATCAGTAAATGTGAGAAAGTCAAATGCTAATTCTTTTATTTTGTTTTCTACCATACAGGTAATACTGATTTAGAGATACAAGAAGAACTGATCGAAGTATCTGAAAGTGATGAAGGGTTTTACTCTAGGGCTACTTCTAGCACAAGTCAGTCTGCCCTATCTAACAGCAGCAACACGAGCAGTAAGAACCTATTAGGGAAGAGCCAGCGAAGGTCTGGAGGAAGCAAAGCTGGAGGAAAAGAAAAAGAAGGAGAAACCTGCAGAGAACACTTGTCACGAAAACAAACTCAGAGAGCTATGAGTGAGAATCTAGAGCTTGTCTCTCTTAAGAGACTGACACTGACAACTAGCCAGTCCCTGCCTAAGCCTGGCAGCCACAGTCTGGCCAGAACAACCACTACAGTGTTTAGTAAATCCTTTGAACAGGTCAGTGGTGTCACAGTTCCAAACAATCGTGGTGGTGTATCTGGTACAGAGGCAAACAGGTTTTCAGCTTGCAGTCTCCAGGAGGAAAAACTGGTATATGGAACAGAAAGATCAGATTTTCCGATCTTAAGCAAACAACCTAACCAGCAGAGACCTCCTAGTATTAGCATAACTTTGTCAACAGATTGATACTCAGTTGGCAAGTATGAAAACTAAAATATTGATGGTTTATGCTGGTATTGGTGCATTGATACATTAAGCTCCTTAATATGTTATACATTACTTTCTTAAACCACAAGCCCATAAATTCTTCCTTTGCTCATATTTGACAGTAACAATGAATAGACAACAGTTGTAATTATTTTGCATCAAATTCTAATAGCTTGCAAAGTTCCTCTTTGACTTACTGTATTTATATACCCAGTTGTTTATGGCTTCATGTGAAGTTACCTCTTCATCGGTCTAAGAAGCATTAACTGGTTGTTTAACCACTGACCAAGATGTTTGGCTTTTTACAAATGCACAGTATGGGAACAAATAAATCCTCTTTCCCAGATTCTGCTTTTTCAGTACCACTTGGCATAGGCAAAACTGCAAAGACTTGTTTTGTTTAAGCTGAGTCTTGCAGTATGGGCATGGCATTTTGGAACAGCATTGTAAGAACAAACATTCTTGTGTGTTAGCCATGAGAAAGCTGTGCTTACATGTAAAACTAGAAGCATCAGTTCAGTGTTTGATGTTCTGGTGGTTTTTGTAATGGTAGTTAGTACACATTGCAGTGTTCATACGTATTTACACCTGTACAAGTCTGAATTATGAAAGCATTTTGGTTTTTCTGTATGTTTTTGAAACTGGGCCAAAAGTCATACAGCAGCAATACTTGCAGATGGGAGTTCTTACCAGTTGCTATAGTAGTCACTCTTTAGACTTAGGAATCATGTGTCAGACTGGGTTTTTTTTTCAGATTCTTAAATATCAGGCGCAAAGCTACTCACTGAAAAGTCACTGTCATCAGTATTATTATTTATGGGGAAGAGATGTGCTTATGTAACAATGTTATGCAGGAAATAAGGTGTGAGCCCTTTGCACTGACTCAAGCAAATCAGGAGTGTGAATGTGTTTTACATGGACTTCTTACTTGAGACTAAGAGAATACTACCAAAGGATGTGTACTTTCAGTAACTTGCAAGCACAAAGGGAAATTATCATGTAAATATAACTAGCACTGTAATTCCTAGTCTTTTATATCTGTTATTTTTCTAGCTTGAAATTGTAAAACAGCAGCCTGTTCTTGGCTACCAAACCTTTAACCTTCAGCTAGTTTGATGTTGTTTGATACCAACTTTTATAATGTTAAGGTTTTAATTAAAAAAGGGTATTAAAACTTCTTATGCAGAAATTTGGAGAAGCAGTAGCTGACAAAACTACTCCAATAGCAGTGATTAGCTGACAGACAATTTATTATGAATGAAGTAGAAAGATCTAAGGCACAGTCATTCCCAACCATCTAGATTTCTGCAGCTATTGATCCCTTATGGTCTGGAACCTTGTAACAAAGCAAACTAAAATTCTAGTAGACTCTCCCATTTGCCTGAAGATAGGTTTAGATATCCCTTTTTTGACTTAAACTGAAGCACAGGGAACTTTTAAGCAGCTAATGTTATTCAGGTTTATAGCAATTAAGAAGTTGGTTGATTAATGAAAAGAGATGAGGAGACAGTTGGTAGGGACAAGTAAGTTGTGTAATTCTGCTTCTAAGACTGCAGAATAGGTGTGTACCTTTCTTAATGTTCACTGCAGCCTGTGGAATAGCTGGAGTGGTCTGCAGGTGTTCATCTTCACCTGGGAGCCTGACTTTAAATGAATGTGCCACGTTTTCTCATTCTTCAGTTTGTTGTGTGACTGTTCTATTCTAGTAATGCAGTAGTTCAACTTTTTACAGAGGAGTGTTTTCTTAATTGTACATGAAAACTTACATTCCTAATGTATAAACTGCAGGTTTGTCCTGTTTAGTGTTTAATACTTTAGCCAGTGAAATAAACTGGTTGTTTGAAGTTGTATGTTTTTGTAAATTACTTTGTGTGGCAGAAAATTTTGCCTTTTTAACAGGTTTTTCTGCAACAGCACATTTGTTTCAGATTGACTAATGCCTGTGGCCACTTGGAGCATGCGTCGCCACAAGCAATAGGAGGGAGCTGATAGCAAACCCTGGCTAGCACTACACATACTGAATGTGGAGCTCTTCTTTTCCTTGAAATTGTTCTAGATGATATGAGGAAATAACATGCAGAACTTACAGCTGCCTCCTGGTCTGCTCTTGCAGAGTAGCATTGGAGAATACTTAGAAAATACTTTGCAGTAATTAAAACTGAAACATAAACTGGAATAGACACAGAAAATAGCAATTGATAGATGTTTGCTGTAATGGTATTAGTTCTGAGTGTCAAGGGGCTAGAATTTTGAAGTAGTTCTACTGGTTTTCTTTTGTTTCATTTAGTTTGTGGTTGGTTGGTATCTCCACAGTACACACTCTTTTCAAGCTGGATATTGGTTTAAAAGATCTTTATTATACTGGGAAGATATAGTCACCTTAGCTATAAATAGAATTTTGAAGGGTCTAAAATGCCATCATGTTTACAGTACCATTGTCTACCAGTCAAACAGTGTTAAAGTTAGTTTATAGTTTATCCTTTTATTTTCTCCAGCTAATTATTCTAACTGGTCTGGCTTGAGCCCAGGGACCAATAGGCTCATATTGGTACAACTCAAATTATATAAAGCTTCACACTTTTTTTTGAGAAAATGATGAAAAGTTTTCGGTACTAAAGGCTGCTGTTTCTATACATGTGTGGCTTCATATAAGTATGTATGTATTGGTCTTTGGAGCAACTTACGCAATGAGCCTGTTTTTGTGAACTGACATTACATGTTTGATACTGATCAAGTCTGAATAATTTCTTTCCTGATGTGAGCAGTAAAACTTTCAGTTGTGTTTCTTTCTTTCCTTCCTTAAAAGTAGACCAAAAAAAAAAGAAAAAAAGGCAGGAAAGCAGGATAGGGAAGAGGGAGGCCAGGATTATTTGTTTTCAAAATATCTGTGGATTGGAGGTAGGGGGGAAGCAGGGCAGGAGCCAGATATACTAGTTCTTTCATGATATTTCTAAAACTGTCAGGCTCTTGGGTTTTGAGCATTACTGGATCACTTCAGACTGATGAATGAAAAATGTGTATTAATGTAGTATAGGTCTCCTAAGAGTGTAAGGAAGACCTATAAAGACATCCCATATTGTAATCTGTCTAGCCGGCAGTGGAGAACACTCCAGACATAACGCTTTCCCTGAAGAATGTGTATGCAGGATTGAATCCTCTCAAATTATAATAAGAGAAGTTGTTTTAATGCTGACACTTACTTACAACTGACCTTACTGTTTTAAATCAAAAGGCACTGTGTCCAATTACGGCTTCGAGCTTTCAAAACTGTTGAAGCTGAGAATAATTATTTTTGTTGTGAGAATCTGTACCATTTGTGGAAAAAGCGGATGGCCTCTAACCACTTGCTGTAGAGCTTCACTGATTTTTCCAAAGGGAGTGAAATGTCCTTGAATTGCCTTGAATACCTGACAGATTTGACAGGTACAGAAATATAGCACTATTTTAGGTACACTTTTCTCTAAGGATGTCTCTTCTGATTTCTATGAGGATTCTAGAAATTTCTAACTTAATTATTGTCTGATATCTTTTGTCAGTGTTTGAGGGTTACAGTGCTGTATATAGGTGTGTAATATATTGCCTTTTGTATTTGTACAATTCTAAGACTAGGTGTGTACATTTCTAATATTCACCAAAGTCTGTGGAATAGCTACATCAGTCTGTAGGTGTCTGTCTTCACCTGAGAGCCTGAGTTTAGTGTACCACACTCTTTCAAGTTCTTCCTTTCATGTGTGACACTGTTCTGTATTTTCCTAATGCAGTATTTCACCTTTTTACAGTGAAGTGTTCTCTTCATACCTGAAAACTTACATTCCTAATGTATAAACTGCAAGGTTGTCTTGTTTAGTGTTTAATAATGTGGGCAATAAAATAAACTTTTTTTTGCAGTTGTATGCCTGTGTAAATACTTTGTTCAGCAGAAAATATTGCTGCCTCTTTGCAGGCTTTGTTGATGAAATACACAATAGATAGCGATGTATTTGTTCCATTTTCATTATATG
The DNA here is from genome assembly GCF_034315485.1 of Pezoporus occidentalis. Classification (NCBI taxonomy): domain Eukaryota; kingdom Metazoa; phylum Chordata; class Aves; order Psittaciformes; family Psittacidae; genus Pezoporus; species Pezoporus occidentalis. The sequence goes on along the minus strand of NW_026914319.1, from coordinate 13,832 downwards.
CATCTAGAAGTCACAGACCACATTACTTAAAATATGCTGAATACCCATTTTATAGAGCCTTGTCAGGTGAGTCACCTTGCTGAGAAACACTGGCTGACGCATGAAAGGTGAGTTCAAGTAGATGAATTTTAAACTGGTTGATGGCAGGAGTAGATGACTGTCCTGTCAGCAATGTGGCACTGCTTGGGCAACTTGGAAGTTTTGGTGGTCTTAATATATATTAATTATAGATAACATTATTCCAATATATATATTATTCTAATATGTCCATTATTTTAAGATGTATATAAATGTATAAGAATAATTATGTACATTAGAGGAATATATATATTTACATAATATATTAGTGGTTTGAAACACAGGTATAATCTGCAGTGTGTCTGTTATTAGATCTTCCATCCAGCAGTCCTCACTGTGTTACTGTGACCTGCTGGTGATCTCAGAGCTGTTGGATGTCTTTGCCGCAAGGGTGCATGTGTTGCTGCATGAGTGCATGTGGCTGGCTCACATTCCCATTGTTTCCCCAGGGCTTTTTCTGTGAATCTGCTTTCCAGCTCTCTGGTCCCTGTGTGTGCTGGTGCCTGAGATTCATGGGTTGGCTCATGTCTTCTGCCCGTTCATGTCCCTGTGAATGGCAGCACAGTATTGTCTTCTCCTGGTTTTGTGTTGCCTGCAAACATGCCAAGGGTGAGCTCTGCCCCATCACCCACCATTGTGAATGAAAATGTTAAACTGTCCTAGCCCTGGGTATTGACCTGTGGTGTGCACCAGTAAGGCCAGGTCTGCAGCTGGCCTTGGTGCCCCTTTGAGCCTGGCAACTTAGGCAGTTGTCTGTACTCAGAGGCCTCTTTCTTTTCCAAAAGGTATAAATTAGACTTGATGCTGTGATTGTCCTGTCAGTGTGTAAGATTTGCTGTTTCAGGTACAGTGGGTGAAAGCCTGTGCTCAGAACCTGCTCTTACATTGCTTCAGGTAAGATTTATTATTGGCTGGTAAAAGACAATGTGAATTTGAATACCTCTTCTCAGAATGTGGTAATGAGTATGGAAGATGGTAATGGTAGCCCAGCAGCCCTTAGCAGAAGATGAGAGCACCTGAGAGCCCGCTGCACAGTTCACAGTGAGAGGGGTGTTTGAAGGCCATAAAAGTGATTAGTGACCAGGTACAGAAATTACCTTTGTTTTTACAGACTTTACAGCTAGCTGCCTGCACTGAGCTTGTAATAATTTATTTTTCATGTTTTATGTTAATCCACCTCTGTAAGGAAGCTGACTTCAGTGTGGGGGTTTTCTCCCCACCCACAGCTGCCAGGTAATAAATACATCTGCTAATTCAGGATAGTGGGAAGAAAGTCACCGTGACTGCAGAAACCTTTACAAAGCAAGCCTTTACATTGCACAGTGCTTGCTTCATTAACTTGATTCCTGAAATGAGGCTGTGTTTAATCATCTGTTACTCTAAATGTGCTGGGACAATACTGAAGTGTAATGGTGCAGAAGGACTTGGGGGAAGCCAGGCTGAGTCACAGTGTGCTCCTGACAAGCTGCCTCATTGTTGTTCTCATCATTAATGCTGACTAATACTGGCAGTAGAGTTTCTTGGTCAGAACTGTGGTGGTAGATTTTTCTAGTGGGAGAGATTTCAGGGGAGGTGAGAGGAAATTCCACCTTTTACTTCTGCAGCACGTTAACACTAAATGAAGGAGCATCAGGTATTGGCACAAGAAGTCCTTGGCGTGGGTGTGGTGGTTTTCCCAATATTCCTTCGGTCCACACAGTGAACCAAAATAATGAACAAACATCCTGTGATTTCTCTCAAAAGATACTTTGCTTGTGCATGAAACTTGAATAGCATCATGGATTCCTATCAGAGTAGGAACTGAACAGTGACTCACTTAAAACATACATATAAAACCACATAATATATATGTGCGTATGGACATTTATAAATATACACACACATACTTGGTTTCTTTTTCAGCTAGTCATGGTATGGAGGTTGTAGAACTGTTGGGGAGGAGACGGTTGAAGCTGGAAAAGGCTTGGACCAGCACTGGTTAACAGTGACCTGTGATACCATCTGAAATGAATTGGATATGGTTTTTTAACAATCACCATATTAATATTTTTCTCCTAAGTTTTTGTTCTTAAAATGCATGATGGTTTCATTATTGTTAATAATCCACAGTTCAGACTTTGCTAATAACTTGGGTTGAATAATTAACTGGGATAAGGTTATATCTGCTAACATTTTGGAATCAAGTGCAAGCCAACTGTCATAGCACATGTCAGCTTTCATCAGACTCTCATGCCCCTAAACTGTCAGTGTTTGAGAAATCTGCTCTAACAAATCGCAAAACAGAAAGATTTCCCCAAAGCAGCAGCACTGATATTCCCCAGACTTACTTGTTAGTTCACTGGGATTTGTATCCCATGTTTCAGCCATTAAAGAAAACCAATCCAGCTGTATTTAGCTAGACTACTGATTTTGGCTTTCCCTGTATTGACTGGAGGAAGATACAAGCACTGTGAAAATGATTCAGAACATCCTGAGCCAGGGAGATCCTTTCTGACACACAAGAAGTGTTCATCCCATCCCTCGCTTCCGTCTCATCCTGAACAACTAGCTTAGCATTGCTGCCTTGTTACTGCTTCCTGCTGAGTCCGTACACCCCCTTCTTTTGCTGCACAAAGCCAAAATAAGCTTTAGTGTATCATCAGTCACTTCAGCGCAGCTCCGTATCCCAGCAGCTGTCCGCCTTTTGCCAAAGGCCTTGCAAGCAGGCAGGTGTCAAGGAAGAATAGATTTGTCCAGGATGTAAAGCTGGCTTGAAATAAATGTGGATGGGTGCTGGGAGCTGAGATTCAAGCTGCATCTCTTTGGATAATCTGAGTAATCATGAAGTAGTTGCATTTGTAAATGATTGAAGCAGGGAAGAAGGAAAGAACTGGAACACAAACCTCTCTCTGTTTCTGCTATTGCTTCAGGATCCCACTTAGAAGTATGTAATAGATTTATGAGATTTTTGTATTTAAAGGTAGAATAGCAGCAAGGCTGTTAAAGCTTCCTTGCAACCGAGTGATTCGTGTTCAGCTCTAGCTGAATCCTCTGACAAATCTGAGGCTTGGTTCTTAACTATTCAGCCTGGGAAGGAGCTTCTCAACTGTCTCACATATGACATCAAATTCATAACTAAGCTTCTTTGTTTATCCATGAGAACTTTTTCCTGATACCAGATTAGGGAGCTATGCTGCAAAAGCATTGCCCTTGAATTTAGCATGAACCCAAACGTGTTTCAGGTGCTTTAATCTCCCCCAGCTCAGGGCAGAGCCAAGGAGATGTTTTCGTCACTTCTTCAGTCTTTGCCCAAGACAGGCTTCTGTGTCCAGCAGGCCAAGGGAGGTGATTCTCCCCCTCTGCATCCTTGTGAGACCCCCCCTCTGCCCTGCAGTACTGCATCCCAGCTCTGGGGCCCCCAGCACAAGAGGAGTGTGAAGCTGTTGGAGTGAGTCCAGAGGAGGACACAGAGATGATACAAGTGCCAGAGTAGCTCTGCTATGGAGCCAGGCTGAGAGAGTTGTTCGGTCTTGAGAAGAGAAGATGCTGGCAAGACCTTAGAGCAGCCTCCAGTGCCTAAAGGGTATAGTGGAAGGTGTCCCTGCCCATGGCAGCGGAGTTGGAACTGGATGATTTTAAGGTCCCTTCCAACGCAGACCGCTCCATGAGATGTGTTAGAATGCTGCCAGCCTTGTACCAAGGCACTAGTGCGGCAGGCAGTTCTATGTGTGGTGATGGGAGTGAGGACAGAGGCCAGTGCAATTGCAAACCTGAGGACTTTTTCAATACTGAGCCTTTGCATGGGTAGACCTGTGCGAAGCAGACCAGCAGGAGGATGGATGCACCTCCCAACTGGCTGGCTGGAGAGGCAATTTCCAGTGTCTTCAACTGGACACTGCATTGAGCCCTAGCAGCACTGCAGCTGCCCATCTGAAACACTGTGATCCAGCTTATGAACAGATTAGGTCACTGCTTTGGCATCATTACCCAAAATAAAATGTGCTTATGGACAAATACCTTGAAATTACTCAGCAATGAATTTCTCCAGAAGCCCACACTGTATGATCCATCTTTTTCACAAAGCCTGGCAGGAGTGGTACATACTGCAGCATGATATGTGTGCTCCATGCTCGATGAATGACAGAGTGTTTTCGTTACTTAGCAGCAGGACTGGATAAAAAAACTCTGGGATGCTTGTGAGCACAAAGAGTTTTGATGCATTCAGATAATGGTAAGATGAGTAACTTCTTAAATATGCCAACAAAATTAGTTACTGAGTAGATCTACTTATAAGGTATTTGATGCCGCAATTTAATTTCAGGCAGAAAAGCAGTGCCTTGGAAGAGTCTTTATTCAATCTTGAGATATTGAACATCTTTAATATGCCTTGACATTCAGTACCACATTCATAATCCCTGCAATTACTCCTTCCTACTCTAATAAGAGCAGGCACTGTGCAGCGCAAGTACTGAGGGATAGTTTTGTTTCATGCTTGAAAGAAGGAACACGTTGTATCAAGCAGACTTTGTACTGAGCCGTGGGAAAAGAGGTGAATGAGAGGCTAAACCCGAAGCTTTAAAAGCAGTTCAAAATGCCCACTATGCTTCCTCTGCCTGTCTCTGTAGGCAGTTGTGGATGAATGAAGAAGCTGCACAAAATGAGAGGCATAAAGCTGAGAGCTTACTGGAGTGGGGGGAGCTTTGGGAGGAAACCTCCCATGGCTCCCACCGGACTGCAAGGGCAGGAGGCACCTTCCCGTCAGACAGGGCTTGTGCTGTGGTCTTCTGCCCCTTTGCTCCCCCTGCCTGAAGCCTGTGCCTCTGTCATCTTCTTGGAGAGGATCCTGAGCGCTGCTGCTGTCACATCAACAGCTACAGGAAATCAGTGCTGAAACAACCCAATGTGGGGCTACAAGAGCGTTTGTGGGCAGGTGCCTGCGCTCTGCTACGTAGGTTTAAGCACTGATGATCTGCTTGTCAAGTTCCAGTGTCACAAAATGTGTGCCTGGTACCTGAAGCCAACACATCAGGAACTTTTGGGCTGTTTCTGGCAGAGGGCTGAAGAAAAGGAGGAGAGACAGCGAGTACCTGTGAAGAATTTGTTTGCTTTCTCAAAGGATGTGGCCCTTAAACTGCCTCTTGGGGCAACAGTATTAAAAACATTGTAGTGGGAAGTTTTACAGGTCTGTGATAATCTTTTGGGAGATGTCTGTAATTTCCACAGAAGAATGTCAACAGAACTGTCATTAGGAGGGACTTGGAGGACCAATTCTGTATCAGTAACTGCAGGTCCTTATTGCTTCTGGAAGTTTTAACTGACACCCTTGTTCAACAAAATGTTCCTGAACCAAGAATAGGGTGTCCTGCTTCAGTCTTTGAGCCCCTTTATGCTGATACTGGTGAGCAGTGGATTCCTGAAGCTGGGAACAGCCCTAGGTGGGAACTCTTGAGCATGCCATTCTGGTACTTAAACCATCTTTCTCAGCTGGGGCTCTGGACTTCACCAGACTTCATTGTACCGCCTTGAAGTGGTACCCTTGTACCACTCTGTTACAGTGAAGTAACAGAGATTCATAGAAAATAACCTTTTTTTTTTTTTTTTTTTTTTGTTTAAACAAGGAATAAAAAAATGTACCTTGAATGAAAGGACTTTTTATTTCAAAATATTGTGAAATGGAGATGTCTGGATGCTGGATCCTGTTGGCCTGAGCGAAAGCAAAAGCCCAAATGCTCAAAGGAACTTCTGTGGAAGGACAGAGTCTCTCACATTTGCACCTCAAGAAAGGGAGGAATCTTTTATTGGAATCTGGCATTGGACATGTAATTCCCTTAAGGAGCGAACTTGAGCACCTGTAAGGAATAGAATGAAGGGGAAGCAGAAGAAAGCACACAGCGTAGTGGGATCAGAAAGTCTTTGTTGTGGACTGATTTGACTTTTGCAATGAAAATTAAAATACACTCACAGGTTCTTTAACTATAAAACCAGACTAAATAAGAACAAGGGGAAAAGCACAAAGGAACAGGAGCAAGGGCTGAGACTAGCAATGTAAGAAAATGCTTTAAGAAGATTGACATTGCCACCCCATGGCCAGTCAGTACAAGGACATAGTGATGCATGTCCAAAGGCTAAAGCAAATCATACAGTGAGGTTGTGTTCCTGCAGTCAGTCACAACTGCTTCTTTCAATTGACAGTGAAAGGTCAGGCAATGGGGGTAGTGAACAGCCTGAGCTGTTCATCAGTCCCACCGCAGGCACCAGGGTACCCCCCATAGGTTCATTTATGGGCCACAGTGCAGAGTCTGAACAGAGTGGACTCCTTGCACCAAGCACGATCCAATGACCCACCAGGTCAGTGGCTGAATTCCTTTAAGCATTTATTTATCACAGCAGATTACATTTTCTTCAGGCTTCAAGCAAATGTAATAGAAGCCACCATGTGGTTTGTTGTATTGTGCCATACAAAGTACTTGCATTGCTCTTATTCTTTGCAGCTTTTGTTCCCTGGGCAGATAGAATCACAGAATGGTTTGTGTTGGAAGGGACCTTAAAGTTCATCCAGTTCCATCCCCCTGCCATGGGCAGGGACACCTTCCACTAAGAGCAGGTTGCTCCAAGCCCTGCCCAACCTGCCCTTGAACACTGCCAGGGATGGGGCAGCCACAGCTTCTCTGGGCACCCTGTGCCAGCGCCTCAGCACCCTCACAGGGAAGATTTTTTTCCCTAATATCTAATCTCAGTCTTCCCTGTCAGTTAAAAGCCATTCTCATTTGTCCTATCGCTAAATGCCCTTGTAAAAAATTCGTCTCCAGATTTCCTGTAGGCCCCTTTAGAATCATGACTGACATGAAGCACAACAGGGTTACAATCCTGAAGTCACTCTGTGGGTCTTTCTGCAGAAGGAAGATGTCCCATAGTGATCAGGCCTGACCACATTTGATCAGATCTCTCAATATCTGCTCAGTGGGCAAGTTACCGGCTAGTGTAAACTTCCGTAGCCTTGCCAGTTGCCTCTTCTAACCTCTCCTAACACTGGGCTGACAGGCACGTCAAAATACCAAGTCAGCTAAAACACTGAGCACCTCTGACAGCAGGCTGTCACATGGAAACATAAGGAAGTCAAAAAGGAGGTTCAGGGTGCTTGGCAGCCTCTTTCCTATGGACAAACACAAGTCCGTAAGAAAACAAAGAGCATGACAGGATATCTCCTGTTATATTCTATAACCAATGTTACATTGGTTCTGATACCAGCTCTCATTCAACGGCAAACATGGAGCACCTCTATCACTTTTCGCATACTGCTGTACTTCTTCGTAGGTGTGCATGTGACTGTCACCAACCGCAGTCATCCCAAGCCATATTTCTTAGGAAAATATTATTTTTCTGTAGAGCTGTATAGAATGTGTCTGAATTATCTGAAAAAAAAAACAAACAACCAACCCTACATGGAACTATATGAGAATGTTGATAAAAGAGAAATGGTGGTTGAGCTACTTAATAAAACTGATCAATCTTAACTTTTTATAAGCTACTGCATTGGATAACTGAGAGCGCTGCTGTCATAGATGATCTGTGCTAATTACAGCAATTATAATGTTGTGGAAAAGGAAATTTGCAAGAAGTATATGAAGTGTTGAGCACTCGGCTGCCTGTCAGCTGGGAGGAAGGCAAGTTAATTGAATGTAACAGTCTCTCCTCTTTCTGTTGTAAATCAGTGTTCAATTACAATGTGCAGCTCCACGGCTATATGTCACTTGCTGTGGCATGACAGCAGCGTGCCACGTTATCAGTCACTGCGCTGGTGGAGCTGGAAGGTCCTAAATGCCTTACGAAGGCTGGTTGGTTTCAGTGATGCATAAAACTGATCTTCATTCGAAGTGTAGAAATGAGAATTAGGCCAAATATTCTACCAGAATCTAACTATCATTGTGTGCTGTGTTGGTGTGTGTATTTTAGCTTTTTTTAGTATTGCTATTTATTGTAAATAGATTTAAATACAAAAGAAACTGGATGAAATTGCAGAAATACCCCCTAGGAGCAGGCATAGAAAAGAGGTGTTGCCAAGTGCAATTTTCTGTAGACTTCTTGAAGCTAAGCAGAGCTGTCCCAAATCCCAAACTGATTTAATGCCTCCACGTATTTGAAAATTGGCTGGTTTTCATCTATAGCAACTTTGGTTGCCCACTAAGAAATGCAGTTGTCCAAAGGACTGCTTTTCTCTAATGTTTGGCTTCTATTTGATAATATACTTGTACCTGACTGATACTGCCTAGAAATTTAAGCATGGCTTTCAAATTAATGTGCTATAGAAGCCATTCCTCTACCTCACCTCTCCTGATGGATTTTTAGGCCACGGGACTGGTCTGCGTAGGTGCAGATACCACAAATGAGTGTGGGAATGAAGACAAAGTCTTAGGCCTGCAATGCCAGTTATTTGGTACCACAGAGCCTGGGGCTGCAACCTGCAGCCACTGGGAACTGGAGGTAAATGGTGCAGTTACCATTTTAAAAGGATACTCAGGAGTATTTAAAATGGGTAATAAGGAATAGACACTAGAATCTATTGCCAGACATTCCTCTAGCTTTGCCCTATGTAAGCACTTTTCATCTGTGAGGATAAACCAGAAGGTAACTATGGATTCAGCATGAAGAGCAATCCAGCATGGTAGATAACGAGGTTTAATGAAACTATCTGGGTTAATTGGGAATGGAGGCAATTTCCAACACAGATCAATCATGTCTTCTGTTCTGCCTCAGAGTTCAATACTGGACATCATGCAAGAATGCGATGTTTTGTGGTGCCAGGAAAACCACTGTTAGTGCAGTTTATTAGATTGTGCATAGACAGACAGTGCATTTAGTCATTTTTATTTCCTATTAGCTAAATATATGAGTAACATGAGTTATTTTGTTGAAAAGGGGAGTCAAGTCTTTGCAGCATTTGGTTAATTGAAGGTGAGAAAGCATCCAGCCACCTCCAAGTAGAGGAGAAAGGACACCTCTTAAACATTCATTTATCCAACTGTGTCTGGGAAACAGGGAGTTATGCACCTCAAGAAGGACTCAAAATGACAGATAGAAAATTAAAGGATAATTAATGCTTTTCCCAGATTGTGTAGCTATAGTATGGGCTTGCTGCTCTGTCAGGCGGAAACAGAAACACCATTCCTCCTCTTCTATTTTACTAGGATGGTCTTTTGCGATGTATGTATCTCACAGGATTACCTGGGTATATTCTTGAGTTAGTGGTGGTTGCCTCCATCTAGTTGTTTGTAGACTTGGAAGCTGCAGTGCCAGAGAAATAAGGAGCCCTTCTGCATACAGAACAGCGACAATTTATGATTGCTGTGAAGAAGGGAAATGGAATACCCTAGGTGAAGAGGTCAAAAGCAAAACCAAGACCAGCAGTACTAATACCAGGGAGAGCCTACATGGACCTCACAGTGCTGCAGAATGAGGTAAATGGAATTTATTTCTCCTTGCTGCACGAGGATCCCTAGACCTGTAGGCTTGGCAGCTCTCTGAATCCTAACCATAAAGATTACCTTAATTTTTAAGGCATCTTGGAGCTGAGCCTGACATCCTACAGAAGAATGGGTGTCCCAGATGTGAAAGGTGTTGAGGGAGCAATGTTGGTGCAGTGCCGTGCTCCCCTTTGCATGCCTTTAGCAGCTGCAGTATCTCTGGAGCTGTTGGCTTTGTGGCTCTCTAGCCTTAACCATAACCCTATTTTTTAAGGTATTGTGGAGCTGAGGCTGATGTCCTGGTGCAGAATGGGTGTCCCAGATGTGAAAGGTGTTGAGGGAGCACTGCTGGTGTGTCGAGTCTTCAGGACCTACATGTGTGAGCCTGTGTCAATCGTGATTTGGATTTATGTGACTGTGAACATAAGGGCATGGGATCAGAACTGGTATTTGACATTAGTGCAAAATGTAACCAGTGCTCTTAACAAAAGCAAATGTTGGGTCTGTACTCAACTGCCTAAATCAGGAGAAAAATTTGAGATCTCCTTAAGTGGCGTACCTATCCCCTACAAAATATCATGGAACCTATGGGTAAATACCAGCTTCTTTGGGAATCACGCTCAAAAGCAAGGACTCAGAATAACGAACCCCAATCCAGGTGAAAAGTATTACACCTCTATACAGAGGTGTAGCCCACCAAAAGGGATGGGAATGATGATAGACTGTGGAGGTTCTACAGCTTTGGTGGGGAATCTCTCGAATTGTAACCATACTACAGATACTGGCTGGTTTGGTTGGTTCACAGGCAGGTGGAGACCTGTCCGTGAAGGGAAGGGATGGTACTGGTTATGTGGAGAAAATGCATAAAGCATTACCCTTTAACTGGAAAGGAGTGTGCACCTTGGGTGCAGCAGTCCCTAATCTTACAATTGTTAGCACATGTTCTTCTGGAACATGGATTAGGAGTTTTGTTAAATGCATCAGAAAAGGTTACAATCTGATACCTGAATGAAAAGCCGGCTTTCATAGCTTTGTTCAGTGGCTTATCCCATCATTAGGTGTAAATGAATTAGAAAAGGCCATTGTGAACATATCAGCAACTATAGAAAACATAGAGAATAGCACAATAGATGCTATCCAAGCAGTACAGGAGGAATTATCTATTTTATCCAAAGTAGTTTTACAAAACCAAATGGCCTTGGACTAGCCTCACAAGGAGGAGGTTGCTCAGTAATCAATGATAGTGGTTGTTCTGATATAGATCAAAGTGGAAGAATTGCAATTGATCTAAAGGATAGAGGAATGAGTTAAGTTGTGCGGTAACATAAAGATGATACCTCATGGGGATTTGAGGAAATTTAGAAAGGACTGACCTTTTGGTTAACAAATATTTCCTGGTTGAAGCAGCTGTTTACTAAGGTCATAATATTAACAATTCTAATTATAGACACTTGCATTTCAATTCAGTGTTTCCTTCGATGTTGTAAACAGTCAATGATGTACTAGGAAGAATGGAAAAAAAAATAAATTAAGCACCAGGTAGAAACAAGGAAATATTTCAGAAAAACAACAATTTAAAGGATCTTGCAAAAAAATGTGCAAGGGGGCAGAAAAAGGGGGGATTTGAGGCAAGGAGGTACAAAATGAGATATAATCATTTGTGTTTAATCCTTTGTAAGTAAGTGAATTCACTTCAAAGTTACGCTAAGTTTGATGGCTTTTAAATGGAAATGTAATGGCAACGGCAGTGGAAATGTAAATGGCAATGGAAAATAACTGAGGTACATGTTTCACAAAAGAAGTATTCAGAATGCAGCTGGAGAACATAATGAGAATCCTTGCGTAAGATAAATCGTTGTAGTTGGTGTAGTTTTGGGTCTTTATGACCTTAGTACAAAAATAAGTGTAAGGAAAACAGGATAGAAAAACAGGGTGTGTAAATAAAGAGTACCTGAAACTAGCAGATGTCCAGGATGTAGGACAGGATGATTATGTCTGCAGTGTTACCGAACCAATTAAGCTGGTGTAACCATTATCTACTGCGCGTGTTTGCAGGACGGCCAGAAGTGATGAAGATTGTTGGAAGACGTAAACGACTCCCAGAAGAACACTACCACGTCGTTGTACGCATGTGAAAACGGCCGTGGAATTATGTAAAGCGGTTCCCGGGTGGTTAATGAATATGCGTGTTAAGCGACCATAGAACGACGGTCTGCTTGAGGTTCGGCAGAAACACGCTAGGTGGAGCTATCCCCCGCGGTGTTCCCAGCGCTGCACTGACGGATACCTGCGAGGCAACTTCAGCTTCTTTGCGGAGTTCTCAGTGAGTTTTAGGAGTCACTGCGCAGGCAGGAAAAGCAGCCCTTAAGGTCCAGCGCTGCACTGAGCACCTCGCTCCTCACCTCCACACCCAACACTGCTCTCATCACGGGCGCAGCAGGATTGTTCCTCTGGGCAAGCAAAGCAAAGGAATGCATGGCAAAGTGTCCTACACAGTAAAATCCACTCGGGCACCACGTGCCTGGTACAAGCAGCGCTTGAGGGGGTCACTTTCATACACAAGGATAATCTCATGAGAAATGTTTTAGAGACAGAGGTAGAGACAAAGAGGTAGCTGTGAACACGATTAAAGACTTGTCCAAGTAGACAATTAGACCGTGGAAAGACTTGTAAGCCTTTACTGCCCGAAGCTCAAAGCAGCAGCTTAGGGGGGAGGACTCCGAGTAAACAAAGAGCGAGGGCAGGAGGCAGCTGGTTACCTGGTTCTGGTAACCCTGGAGCAGCCTTGCAGGGGCAGAGCGCAGGCCCCTGCTGGAAGCGTGAGGAGGAAGAGGGATCCAGCAGTGCCAGCATCCAGCTGGTGGCAGTCCCTGGCCCCGACCCTGCCCAGGCCTGGGGGACCCTCACTCCCCGCTCTGCAGTGGCTGCCCCAGGCACACCTCGGCTGGCTCCAGCGCAGAGCTGCTCTCCTGGGGAGCCCCCACCTCTTCCCAGGCCACCCTGGGGCGGCTGCGGGGTCTCTCTGCCCGCCCGCGGGATGGAGGCATGTGGGCAGGGGGAGGGAAGGGACGCGACCACGCCGGGGAGTGTCACAGACCGGGTCACAAAGGACCCCGCTGTGAGCCCGCCGCCGAGGGCGGGAGGCGCAGGGAGTCCGGTGCAGGCTGGAGCTGGAGCTGTGACGGTCCCTGTGCCAGGAGCTGCCCTGCTCTCGGGAACCTTCTCTTAGCTCTGTTTGTATCCAGTCTGGATGTGCCGTGCTTCCTCCTCCGTCTGCCATGATCCTCAGTGGGGAACGGGGGCACTTGCTGGATCTGCTGCTGCACGCCTGAAGGGGAATGGACTTGGAGCTGTGACTTGTGCTTCACAAGGGAATGGTTCAGAGAAGTCATCCTTGTGGGGATAACTGAAAGGGCTTTATTAATGACCAATGGTAATTAATCAGGGACTGAATTAAAATCAATCGTAATCCAAGGGTGATTAAGCAATAATTGAATCTTAATTCAACTGTGAATTCACAACGATTTGAAGATGATGTAAATGATAAATCAGACAATGATTTAGACAATGAGTTTGCTTTCCAGTACCTAATGGGATGTTTACAAGAAAGCTGGAGAGGGATTCTTTACAAGGGCATGTAGTGATAGGACAAGGGGGAACGGCTTTAAACTGACAGAGAAGAGAGATGAGGAGATGGGATGACATGGGATGACATGAGATGAGCTCTTAGGCTGAAGCTCTTCCCTGTGAGGGTGGTGAGACATTGGCACAGGGTGCCCAGAGAAGCTGTGGCTGCCCCATCCCTGACAGTGTTCAAGGCCAGGTTGGACGGGGCTTGGAGCAACCTGCTCTAGTGGAAGGTGTCCCTGCCCACAGCAGGGGGTTGGAACTGGGTGAGCTTTAAGGTCCCTTTGAAGCCTGTACATAAATATTTAGTCCCTTGTCCTGGGTTCAGCAGTAGCAGTCATTTTTCTCCTTGGTAGCTGGTGCAGTGCTGTGTTTTGACTTTCGGCTTGGGAACAGAGCTGGTAACAATGATGTTTTGGTTTGGCCAAGGACTTTGTGAGCCTCATGCTCTGCCAGGGAGGAGGGGAGGCTGGGAGGAAGCAGAGGCAAGACACCTGACCCAAGCTAGCCAAAGAGGTATTCCATACCACAGCACATCGTGCCCAGGATGTAACTGGGAGTTAGCCGGTAGGGCTGGCACTGGGGGATTGGAGGAGGTATGGGTCGGTGCTTGGCCGGGCTGGGGGGGCGAGTTATCAGTTGGCTGGTGGTGAGGTGTTGTATTCTCTTCCCCTGTTATTTCCTTTA